>NC_090658.1:1313750-2627500 GCF_013368605.1 Nyctibius grandis
GCTGAATCACATAAGGTGCACAGAAGAAACAAATCAGAGGAAAACTATCTTCTGTTATTAAAATAATTAAGATAATTAATAAATCAACAAGAGAAAAGCCCAATCAGTTCAGCTTCTTTATTCAGTAAAGCACACCACAGCATAGTTTGTTAAATCTAAGGAATTGTTCAGCCCTAAGCTCTGGTTAAAACAGCAAAGGTCAACAAAACCAAATAGACAGGGCAAAAAACCAGAGTTAAAGGTAACTATTTCATTAAAAACTTGTGTCTAGGGCTGCTTATAAAACCTTGTTTTAAAAATTTCAGAGTGATTTTTTGGTTCAGGTTGATATTTTCTAGAATGGCATGCACGAAAGTGACATTTTTAATTAAAAAAGACTATTTTCCTCATTATATAGTTCTTGCAGCTTTCAGCTGATGCTTTAAATTTGAAAGCAAGACCAGAACTACCACAAAAAATACTTAAAGGCAGTCCATGACTTGACATGTATTTGGACCCACTTAATAAACAGCAGCAGGAACTAAGTTTCTTAATAGGTTCCTATTTTTTTCTAGGAAAGGGGAACTAAGAATGAGTCAAGAGTATTTTAATGTGTTATATGGACTAGAAAAATGATATTTTTACCTCAATGGGCTGAGGATCATTAAGATGGGCACTGAGATCCATCAAGAGCTGTGGCATCCAGGTGGGTACATCATACGGGCTCGACAAGATACAGGCGCTCAGTCCCAGCACACCGGCGTGGCGTTTGACCAAGTCTGCAAGTGCAGGGTATTAATTTACAGGGTGCAACTATCTTGTCTAAGACATCCCTCGATGACCCAGCCAAACTTAAAACTGGTTATCAGTGAAAATAAGGCTGTTTTTAACTGATGGGAATGACTGGAGAGAGCCTATATATTAATCAGAGGTGATCTAATTCGAATAACATACTGATACTAATATGGAGTGAGTTTTGACCCTGAATTAAAAGAAGAAAACAAATAACCCTGCCACAGTAGAGAGATCTCTAGCTTCTACAGAAAACCAAGTAGTTCTATAGACCATACAGTCAAATAAATTCATGTATGGATCTCCAAATGGCTTCTGCTTTCTTACATAGAATCATAGATTCATCCTATGATTCCATCTTTCACTTCTAATGGAAGAATGTGTAAAAAAAATTAATCTGCAACTGGTATATACTTTTAAACATTTCAAAAGCACTTCCTTCTCTTAAAGAATCTTTCTCTCTACTCAGTAAATAGCTCCTCAACTGCATCTCCACTGTTCCCTATTTCTGTGCTCAGAATGTTTTCCCAAACACCATAACTATTTAACAATGTGGAAACCAAGTCCTTCTGGGTCAGATGAATGTGACTCAGATGCACCAAGTCTTTGGTCAGAAGCCAAAGCTCCTAACTAAGGTTAAATAAGGGGCTTTTTTTTTGTTCTAGGGTTTTTTTTTTGTGTGTGTTGGGTTGTGGTTTTTTTAGAATTCAAAACCACACTGCTAACAAATAGAAAGTAAGGTGGGTAAGGAGTGAAATTATGTTGTAGCAGCTAAGGAGGTTTATTTACTGAGGAAACAGCTATCCCTCATCATCTGTGTTCTTAATTACATGAACTGTGCACATGGGAAATGGAGAAATCTCTTTAGTGTTAATTCTGGAAAAGTAATAAATCACTTTAACGTAGGAATACATCACAAAAAACATCACTTGCTTTTTTTTTGGTAGTAGTGTATTCTTATTCATCATTTACACTGTAAATCAAATTCTTGAAGCACTTAAGGATTAGGATCTGCACTACATGCACAGAAATAGACAATAAAGTACACAAGGACAAGTGGTTTGCCATTATGGTTATGAATGCTTACCAAGGAAAAACATTTGCATGGGCAAGAGGCCTTATATTTCTCTGGGTATATGTTCATTTTCTAAATAGTGCTTAACCACAGAACAAATCCTATTCCACCTGGAGTGCTTGCAGAATAAACACTTAAGCATAGCACGAATATTTATTTCTTCCTAACCTGTGGACATGCATGGTTTTAGTCCCTGAAGCACTTTTCTTACCACCAGAAGAAATTGTATCCACCACTGCACCCAGGTCTCGCTTTCGTTTTTTCGGTAACCTCATCTTGCACAGCTGTTCAAAATGGGTCTGCATGGGACCATCCATGGTGAGAAAGTTGCACTGTAGCAGCCCACTTAGCGTGGTGGCAGCCATTTCTCTCACCTGTGAGCAGAGAGAGCACGTACCACAATTACTAAACACATATGCACAGCAAGAAACAGGTATTTACGCTACTACTCTCCTTTCAAGCACATCCAGCCAGGCCATGTTACCAAACTCTGCCCAAGAAAAGTCTTTAAAGTATTATCCTGTTATCTCACAGATTGTAAACTACTACTAGTTTACTATACGGCTCTTTACAAATTAATAAACATAGTTCTCTTGTAATATAGAACTACCTCCACATAATTTGTCATAAAGTGACCTACTACTCAAGCAAATAATGTAATTTAATTCCATTGTCAAGACATATATATCAGATTAATTAGCTTTAGAAAGCTTAAAACCAGACTTTGAATGAGAACAAGATGCACCACCCCAAATAATCAACTGCTTTACAAAATTCCTAATAGTCTCTGTATTAACATTAGTTTTACTGAGGAAAAGAGAGTATCCTTTATTCAAAAGCATTTAGTTTTCCCCCTCAAATGTCTGTGGAGACACTAGAATTGACAAAGGCAGAAGGGCCTTTCCAAGAGAAGGTGGAAGGTGTGTTCATGAGACACCAAAGCTGATTCTGTTCTACACGTAGCACAGGAGTTCTTTGAGAGATACAACAGACGCTGGATTACTCAATGACAACTAACTTCCCTGGTTTATGGTCAACACTTCAGTTCTGTAACACTCCAGCATTATTTACTTCGTTGTCCTGAGTACCAGTTCTTTTCACTGCATGAATAAAACCAGAATTCCACGTTGGAAAAAAATTCTTCTCTTCAGTAACAGAGAAACACAAGAGAACTAAGTTTTCGTCTGTTGCCAAACCATTCAAGACACAGATCTCCTTTTCCATTCTTTTCCAAACAGCCACAACACATTGTTAGTGGATTATGAGTAGAGACAACTCAATCACTTGCTTTTTAAAAGCAAGTATAACCCAGCAGTATTGCTAACTTATCTACTCATCTCTCCTAAAACCACACAGAACTATAAGATTACATTTAAACTGGAGTCCCTCCGAAACTCACTTCCACTTTCAATAACTGCAGGCTGACAAAACCCCCCAACATTTACAACCTTGAAACCAAATCAACGCGTTGGAACGCTGGCAGCAGTCACCAGATTTTTGCTAAGTACATACTGTTACACGTAAGTGTACACAGAACATTGGTCTGTCTGGAGCACAAACACCTACCAACGCTCTGAATCCAATGCAGCAGATCATAATGAATTACATCCTTGAACACAATGATCTGAACCTTCACAAAGCAATAAGCATAGCTGCGGGTGCTGCAATAACTAAACATAGTAAGTTAACAACAAGCTCTTGAGACTTCATTCCATTTAAATTTCTACAACATATTATTCAAACGTGCTCGACTTTGTTAACAGCATAAAGAAGTACGAAGGGAAAGTCTGCCAGTGTTGTTTATCAGCAATTTGTGAGTCTCTTAAGAACTAAGCTATTAAGTGAAACATGATGTGCTAATGCAAGACCCAGAATAGAAAGAAGCTTGGCTGTAAAGCGAGCAAGCTCCCTAGTGAACTCATTTACATCATCTTTCACTGTCTCAAAACCACTTTAATTTCTAAATTAATCATCTAACTAACAGGAATGCTTTGCTGCAAGGAGCACCTAGAAGCAAAGCCTTTAAAATCATACATTAACGAGCTAATCATTCATCACAACATCTGACACTAAATAATCTACAGATCATCACACTCACAGGATGACTTACAGACTATAAAAAGTGCAGAGGAGTAGCAGAGGAATACTCTTCCTATCAAGTACGGTTTGGGTGGGTTTTTTGGTCAGAATTGACTGACCAAGATCTACAAAACTGTAACAATATCAAAACAAAACCACTCAAGAACATAAGCAAGACCTAAGTGCAGTACTTGCAAGGGGCTACCTACACAGAGAGAAAATATTCCCATTACTGTAATATTGCAGTGTAACATGAAAAATCTTTATCCAGACATAAGTGCTATGCATTCAGTACACTCATTTATAAAAAATATATATGAATATAATGAAGCACCTACCCAGACAGCTTCCTAGATCAAATTATGGCTGAGAAAACTGTAAGAAGGATGCTTTCAGATTAACTAGGCTAGCACTTTAACCATAACTCCAAGTTGAAGACAGTAATTTTCACTTTTCCTCTAATTCTGACTGAGTAAATAGAATTATTTAGTGCAAAACATGCTTTCCCAAACTCAAATCATTGCTGCAGAGCTCTGCAACTGCCTACATGACATGAAAATTTAGACGTGATATTCCATGGTGATTACACTGCTGAACACAGAGGTGGTTTTTCAGGACTATGGACTTTCTCCCTTTATCAGCTGCAGGGTCACATTAGCTCCTACATTCATAGTACTCCATCAGCTCCATGATTGCTCTGACTTCAGCAGGAGAATCTCCCCTGACACCATATAAGTGCAGCATCCTTCAATTCTAGAGACTTATGCTTCAAGTTGGATGCATGAAATTTGTGTTGCTAGAAGACAGACTGTCCTATGACCCACGCTCACTTTGGTTTGCAGTCATGTTGCTCTTTGACAGTGTGGTCACCTGACACTGTCATCTGCCAAGGTTTGTTGCAATGATTTTATGAAAAAGTATGAAATCACCAGGAAGTCTGAGAATTCTAGCAAGATTAGAAGTGGAAACTGTATATTAAAGCAAAGATCAAGATGATCAGGATCATTCTATCTGGCACCTTTGTATCACAATGAGTAAAAAAGTATCTTTAAAGCCAAGGTTCAAAATGTCAGTTCCACAGGGTAAAGACATCAAATACCAGTTAAAGCTAGGGATTCTCTTGAAAGCACTCTGCTCTTAAAAATCCAGCGTTAAAAAAATACATAGGAATTACTCTGCAAGATATTGCACCATGCCAATTATTATCAAGAAAGAACAAGATTACTTTCCAAAGAAAACTGAAAGCTTCCATGGTAACAACACGATCATAAGTGGTTATGAACATAGATAAGCTTTTTTGATTTGCATCTCTTGTAGTGCAGAAGAATAAAGTACATTTAAAATAACTAGATAAATTGTATTAAAGTGAATAAAAGGTGTTTGTCACAATGACATGAGATTATGAGGTGAGTGTCCTGACTGGTGTGGGAAACATCTTGGATCACCAGCTTTTGCTTTCCAGCTCGCTATGGCAAATAGTGACATGACAGACATGAGAGAGCTCATCTGAATACTGCAATTGGCATGGGTGGGTAGAGATTGTAATGTCAAACCTTTTAAGCCAGAAATTTTAATTTGTATATTCAAATTATTTCCAATTCACTGCTCTCAAAAGCAAGCTTCACATCTCAGGTGTAACTACTGTTTTAAATGGAGCTTCAGGAAGACCTAAACCAGGATGTTTGTTTTGGCAGAAGGGTGTTACACTTCAGAATCTTCTCTTCTAGAAAAAAAAAAAGCACCCAAGCACCCAAAAGAAGGATTTCATTGAAATTTGCCAACAGCACAAAGAACAGGGAAAATGATGGTGCAGGGTAAATGGAACAGACTGGAGGTTAACACTAAAGATTCTTCACTGTGCTTGAACGTGATCAAACATGCTTAAATTCACATAATTTAATAAAAGCCTTCAGTTCTGTAAATTAGTGATACAGAATAAAATACCTGCATGATTTTCCCCCAGCTTTTGGAAGCCTGACAAATAAGAGTCAGTGATTCCCATCAGGCACCTTTGCCCACATCT
The DNA here is from genome assembly GCF_013368605.1 of Nyctibius grandis. NCBI lineage: Eukaryota > Metazoa > Chordata > Aves > Nyctibiiformes > Nyctibiidae > Nyctibius > Nyctibius grandis. The sequence goes on from NC_090658.1 coordinate 1,319,699, forward strand.
CCTGCCCCGAGAACAAGTTTATGATTCTGAAAGCCCTTCTAAGAGCACACTGAGCATTCATGCACAGATCTTCAACAGCACACATGTATCACAGCAAAGAATTCGATTTTATATCCTTCCATTTATATATACTGAAGTATGACTAGCTCAAGAGACCTACAAAAACTTGTCAGACTGACAAGTAAGCTTACAAACTATTATCTTTTTGAATCATGTAACACCATCAGTGACAGCATCTGCTAGACAAATTCTGTCCTATTATGCATGCATCTTTCACAAAACTAAGGAAAATCTACTTATAATTAAAAAAATATTTCCTCAGTGAGCTGGGTGTACAAAAAAGTATTTTTGTCATTAATAAGCGGATATGATTAAATGGGAAACAGACCTACAGAGTAATAAATAGTGGGTTTATACAGCTTTCACATAGGAAGGCATTTTACCTTGTTGGAAGTTGACATTTCTCCCAACATCCATGCTAGTATTTACAGTAAAATGATGATATCCCTATTTCAGCTGTACTTCAACCAAGAATGAAACAAAGCAATGTTCCATTCTGCTGAAAAAGTAGGAACAGTGGAACTTTAAAAAATCACTAATGAAGTATTTTTTAAGCAGCAGTTTTCCTGGAATAGAATATTAAAAGAAAAAATGGAATATGAAAGAAATAAATCCTATAAAGCTAGTTATATTTTCAAAATAGGAAGAATGAGCTAGAAATACTTGCTGTATTAATTTACAACCAGTAGCTTTTTCATACAACTTGGCAAGGGCAAGAAGCCAGTCATGTGAAACAAGCATTTCAGACAAGGTAGTACTTGCCTCAAGCTGTTCATCTTCCAGGAGTTTTATAACCAGCCATCTAATGTCATTGACTGCTTCTTCATTGTGGAGAAAGATAAAGAGATTGTAGAACACCATGGTCTGGAGGTAGGTTAATATGGTGTACCTAGCGTGCCAAGAATTGCTTCTTGCTGTCTACAAGTAAAAATAAAAGTATGAGAAAGGAAGGATGTGAAGGAACACAGCTACCCGATGTAAAGCTAACAATATTTAAGAAAAAGCTTTTGGGGACAGTTGCAAGTAACTTCCCTTATTCAGATATTTTTGTTTCATACACTCCTCGATTTCCAAAGCACACAATTATTATTTAAATAATAACTTATTACAGGCTTAACGTCCAAAGCATACTGTTATTTAACAGATACCTAATACTGAACTAAATTTTAATTTATTAAAATATGGTTCAATTTTTTATCAAGATACAAGTGGTTTAAGTGTTTGGAAGTAGGAAACAAAACAAAATACACTCGTTGTTTCTCAAAAATGTTTTAAAACACTTCTAATAAATTCTTTCCTTTCACCTCTACGAAAATCAGTATTTGATTCTCTTCACATCACAACTATTGTATCACCTTTAAAAAAAAAAAAGCACAGAGTGAATCAGATAATATGAAGCTATTTAGACCATACTCACTTGTTTTAGCACCTGAAGTACCAAAGGCACTTGCTGAGGATACAGCAAACCCTGAGACATTAACGACAAGCACATCTTAGCATCTCTTTTGAGCTCATCATAGCTATTGTCATTTTCTACTGGTGCAATCTATAGAACAAGATCAGAGAGAGGGGGGAAAAAAAAGGTTAGTGTTAGTAAATAAGCATTGGCAACAGCAAAATCCTGAAACTTTCTAGTTTAATCTCATGAAACCAAAGTTATCTAGGAAAAATACAATCAATACAATGCTGAAAGATTAAGTTAACTATGAAAAACAATCAATATAATGTTAAAATAGGCTCAGCAATAAGCTGTGGAAAAAAGTGAATAGAATAGTAAGATCCTTGTTCCTTGCACCATATATCACTTATCTAAACAGTACGGCCAGCCTGAAGCTCTTAAGGAGGATTAAACGGGTGCTGTTAAGACTTTGGTTCCCCATTGCCATTCTTTTGGTATCAAATCCAATTATTTTCATATTTTAGATGTAGGTCCAAAACTGAGAGAAAGCTTTATCAGTATTTCAAATGCACTTTCACATTAGTAAACCTTTATTTTGTGGTCACATACATTACTGTTGGATAATTGACTCATGTTTATGTAAAGTAAGACGTATGCTTCGGAGCATGCAAATATGTATTATTTCAGATATGTAGCACTGAATGACCCAGCTTCATGAAAGAATACAAGGATTAAAGGTGCCAGGAAAAACAAGAGAAGTACCACCATGTAGAAAGAATTGTGTAATCATGGAATAAAAGAAAACAGCTAAAGATAAGTATCAGAACAGAAACAACATACACTCGTTCATGAATTAAACACTTTTTTCCACCATGAATTGAACACTTTTTCCCCCCCAAATTACACATGTCCAGGGCATTCACCCACAAGTCATTATTGTCAGGAAACCATTTATCAGCTGTAAACACACATAAGCATAAAAAAACCCCATTTGGGCCTCCTCAGTATGCATGTTTATTACCATTATTGGTTTTCTTTTTATTTGAAAAGTCCCTTATAACTTTGCTTTATATATAGAAGCCCTCTTCAATCAAACATGACTAATAAAGCAGCAATTAAAGCATATACCTTGAAAAATAACGGTAAAAGCTGGAGTTGCTCTGTGACAGCTGTAGAGAAGGACCGTCCTGCACTTGCCATCAGCCACTTCAGAACTGTTTTCATAAAGAGAAACGATCACTGATTCAGAAGATAAAAAATAGTAACAATCACAAAACAAATTATAGACCAAATTTATTAATGATTTTCACACATTAGAGTGGACCTATACTGGTAGCTTGACCCTGTAAAGGTGACTTTATAAACCTCAACCCTGAAACAACAGATACCTTGTTGCAGCACAGATCCGAGGTGAAATTGTGTACTACAACTATATGACTTGCAGACTTCAATCATGCCCCAAAATACCCCCCATTTCTTAAGCTCATTAAGTAACTCACTAGTTTTCAAGAGTTTAATGCCCTGAGTTCGCTCGTCTTGTTCACCAACTCCATTCTCTTCCATAACATGGTTCTGAATTTCTTCATCTGCTTCCATAAGGGGTTTAAGATTTTCAAGTATCCGCGTAGTAAATTCATGGACACGAGGAGATTTAGTTGCAGCAGTATTTGGCAAGGAAACATCTATCATGAATACGTAGGTTAAAACACTACAAAGGCAAACAAAGCAAGCAAGAACATACAGTTAGCGTGACTACTGTCCAGCAAACATAGCTAAAAGTGATCTGAGATCAATTTGTTGAACTTTGAAGTTTAATACTTATAGAAAATTTCCTCTTATCTTCACTTCAAAGTTATTTAAAAACAAATTTTTTCAAATACCATCTTTGTAGACATTTAAATAAAGCACGGTTAGACAATCACTAAGCTACAACCCCCCTCTCCGCCTGCAACTAGTTTAAGTCACTAAAATGGTCTCTAAAGGATTCCCTGTATATTTATGGCTTATTAAGGCTTAGACACAGTAAATTTGGGTTGTGGTGGTGTGATTTTGGTTGTGGGGTTTTTGTGGGTTTTTGTTTTGTTTTGTTTTGGTTTTGGTTTGGTTTTTTTTTTTTGGGAGGGGGTTTGTTGGAGGGTTTTTTTAAGAGCTTTAGAGATATACATAAACATAACAGGCCATATACAATAAAAAACAAAAATAGAGAAGTCATATGAAGTTTCTGAAGCAAGCTTGTTAACAATAATTTATCTAATTCCCATTAGCAGTATCAGTGCACAGAGATAAGCAGTCACTGCTTAATTGCTCAAATAAAAAGAAGAGAAAAAACCCCACGGGCTGCAGAAGAGAACACTGACCTTCCTATTCTCTCTCGGACGTTCTTGTAAACCTGCGTGAGTTTCGGCTCCAGGTACTTCAGCAGCCTGTGTAACAGCTCTGGGACTCTCCACTCTTGCTGTGCAAGGCCACCTTGCAGCACGTAAAGTCGGCTAGGAATCAGAACAGCTTATCTTTAGTCCTACAAAATTGTTCCTCCCCTTCCCCAGTCCCCTCCAAGCCGTGTTGTGGAATGTTTTGTGTATGTCAATGCCTAAAAGTGTCTTTGTGTGAATTGCACGCAGAGATGGGTAAAAATTACAGAATGAAACAACACTACTGCTGCTATGCCAGCTCCAAACCTTCACATGCTGTTAACTAGATTTAATTACATTAAAAAAATAATAACGAAGAAACTGCCATTGTGTGGGGAAAGCTAATTGGAAAGGAACGCTTTTGTTCCCTGCTTCTACAAGCCAGCTGGCACAATATGCTCTCAATCCATTTTATCCATGCTTTATTTCCTTCTTTATTCAGCCACAATAAAACAGTTAAAATGAATTTTACCATGCATCTACAAATGATCCTCCTTCACCACTCAATGGAGATTCCAACAGCAATTCAAATAACCAGTGCAGCTTCCTAGGATCTCTGCTTTCCTGCAAATAAACAGGTATCAGGGATATAAGCAAACTGGGGATTTTAAAAATGTAAATAATGTGCAAACAAGGAAAGTTCTGACAGTTTTTCTTTGCATCCCTTGGGTTTATTGTATTAATCAAGTGCAAAGTTAAATATCTGTTCACAAGGAACCTCAAAAGGAGGAAAACCCAATGAAACCACACAGTTTTAATTATTTGATAAATACAGTGATAAGAATAGAAGGAATTTTAGCTTCACTTTCGACATGTAGGAATAACCATGTCTGAATTTTGCTAATTCATTGCCAGGGTTCTCTGCTGAATTTTGCTGAGTGATTTCAAAAAATTACCAATCCAAGTTATCTGTGGCCTATTGTTTACCCTGCTTCTCAGACACCACAACTCCCAGTCCCCCACAGCCTACAGAAATCTTACTGCACGTTAGAAGATAACCTGAGACTTAGTTTTCACAGCGTAACACTAAGCTGCACACTTTTAAGGCAAGAATAAAGGCATAATTTGAGTTCAAAAACTCCCACAAAACTTGAACACATAGCAAGCATACACATTAACATTACCCACTGACTTTATACAGCTCTTCTAAAATAATTAAAAAGAAACCTAAGGCTTTATTTCCTTTCTAAAAATGTTACATTTGTCTGCAAAGGGCAGAAGAGAAAAAAATTGCCAAAAAAGCGATGAGATTTTAAATTAATTTTAAATTAATGTTATTTTTATACTGTATTTGCAGTTCTCCGTTCTAGCTGATAAAATATACCCAACTACCTCTGTTCATAAAGCTCTTATTTACACACTATCTGTAAATCTTGACCATCTGGACAGAGCTTTACAAGACTGAAAATGGGGTACTTACACAGGAGGTTGCTATGCACGTGCCCCAGTCGTTATACGTCTCCACTGTGATGTTGGATAAAGCTGTTCGAAGCAGTGGACAGAGAAGCTTCCAAAGTTTTTCCACCTGCTCAGCAAAAAGGCAAAAGACAAATTTGTCTATTTAAGGACAAAATAGCTGTCTAAGCTCTGTGAACCCAAATCCTTCCATCTTTTCAAATCATGGAAAACCAGTTTTCTGGAAGCAGCTATAGTACAATATTTATAAAAGGAAATAAATATTATCAGAGGGAAGTTCTCAGGGATCATTTTAATTTTATTTACAAGGTGTTTAGAAATATTGTGGACTAGGTATGCACCATTTTCATGGTGATTTAAGTAGCACTGTATCAGACTGCATACACTTGGCTTTTGGTGGGATAGCAGTCTTGTACACAAGGACTTCCCCTCCAGAATTTAAAATTTGTTTTTATTAAGGAACTGATTCTCACAGAATTATTTTTCAGAAATTCATTCAAAGATAACCTAAACTGCTAGGTCTAGATTAAATAAAGATGTAATAAGTCAGAAGTGGACATAAGCACTTATTCCAACTGTAAATCACAAACCATGTCGGGTTTGTGATCTCCTTACCAGCAAACTGTTCTTAGTTTTAATCTTGAAGCATTTTACTAACACCTAGTATTATATAGGCATCAAACCAAGCTATGAATTGTGCTCAAAGTTTGGCAACAAAGCACTAAGTGTTGCAACATTTTCCAGTCCTTTCTTGGACATAGGTGACACATTGGAAGCCCTCAACGTCATACGTTTAATTTAATAATTCAAACTTATTCCTTAACTTCCATGAATCACTCAAAAATACTTCAGCACCTTCTCAAATGTCCAGTGTTTAGAACCTCGTATTAAGCCAGCTATAATTTCAGCTACACATCTCTGGGGGCTTTCATGGGAGTCTGCCACAAGTTGTTCTAAATGGGGCTGAAGAACTGGCAGGAAGGCATCATCAAAGTTTCTGAAAAGGCCCTGCAAAACAAGATGTGAAAGTGTCTTCAGTAATTATCCATCTAAACCATGGTCTTCGTGAGAAGAACGTAAGATTTTGAAGCACTGGAGATTTGAATATGTAGAAGGTGAAATTACTTTGCTTCTGTAACAGAATTATTATACAAGTATCCTATGTGGTTTTATATTACTCTGTTTCCCTAAGTAGTTAATCAGAAGAGAGGATTAATAGGTTTAATCATAGCAGCATACCTTTAAAAATCAACATTTTGCAACAGCAGGGTATAAGCCAAGTAGTGTGTGGCTTTTCCACACATTGATAATTATCTACAAAATGGAAGCGATTTAGTTAATGAACTCTAGTTACCTTGAAGAGGCAAAATCTGCGAGGATTAAATTTGTCTTTTCCTTTTCTGTCTTCTAAAGACAAAAATTTTATTAACTGTTCAACAAACCTGGGATCAGAAAAGTGATCATATATAATTTGTTCTGCCTGTAACAGGAAAAAAAAAATCAAGGTTAGCTTTGAGATGCTTGACTGTCACAGTGATATCCCAATCTCTCCAAGTCCCATTTTTCATTTTAATTCTATTTTTGGCAAAAATCATGCCTTGGTTATCCATTTCCCCCCTCACTTTATAGGGGATATTGGGCAATGTTTTGCAAGACTCCTGATTTTTATTTTCATTAATGACTCTGGATTGTCTTTCCTTTCACTAGCACAACCCCTACAAAGCAGTCATTCCCACCGTCACTAATTACCTTGTTCTAAACTCTGATAAAGATTTGAAAGGGAACGAGAAGGTGCTCATTAATACAATTATTCCATGATCGCTGACAGAGAAGCTGAAATACCTTAAAATAATTTCTTCTTCACTGCTAACACAGCGAGTATGAAAATGAAGTCGAAAAATACAATTAAAAATGTCTTGTGGGGATCAAGGTTTCAGAATAATTATCACTTATTGCTTGTTAAAAACATTATGTCCATACAGCCATGAAACTGGGTAGTTGATTTCAATCTCCATCTTGGTTTGCAATCAAGCAAAACAAATCTGTTTCCACACATTTTGTGTAAACAGCAAGCAATATTTAGGTTAAAATAGAGGAGGGAATTTGATCTCCACAGTAATCTGTGGACAATATTAAAAAAGGAAAGGAGAAGTAGTAGTATTTAAAAAACCCACCAAACTGAAACACGCTGAAACCCTTACCTCTGTCAGCTCCTCTCTGCTTCGCCCAAGCTTTGGTTGATGCTCCACTGGAGCATAAACTGTCATAGTTCTGAATATTAAAAAAAATAACACAGTAACACGTTTGAAAGTAATATAAAGCTTATGAATATTTTCTATATTCTCTATATTAAATATGATTTATCAACTCCAAAAAAGCAAAACCTAAAAAGAAAATTTACAATAAAAAAATTAAGTCTGTTATTCTAAAGGATTTGCTACACCAAGCAACCCAGAATTATTAGTGATAGAATACTCTGCACATTTCACAACTAGATAATCTTCAAACATGCATACTTCATTTTAAAACCAGCAGTTAAATAGCCACGTGAAACATGTGCCTGTAGTACCCACAAAACCCAAAGAGGAACAGGTAGAAAATAAATAATAATAAAAAAAAACCAAAACCAACAGAAAACCCCCACAAAAGCCACCCAGAAGTGGTAAAGCAAGCAAGGAGCACAAAGGATAAAATAAATTGGGTTTTTGTTTCAATTTAAAAAGTAAACCTAACAAACATTATTTAATTTCCCACAGGGTTTTCTCTGCTGGCTCTCACAATTCTATCTTCACGCTTCATGATACTCACTGAGGCCAGGTATAATATCCCCAGTGGGTTTTCTCCACAAAACAACACGACTCCCAAGCTTCCTTGGTCTTTGGTAAACTCTGACTGTCGTAGTGCAGCCACTGGTTATCTGGTCTGTCACCAGCCTGGATGCTGGAAGGCCGAGGGCTTCCACCTGGTTAAAGAGGAATTTATTAAACTTGTTCATTAACAGTCCCAGCAAATGTTATAACTTACTTTTAATAAAAGATTCTAAAGAGCTTTTATGTCTCCCTCACTCCAATCAAATCTGTACAGAGATTTGCCCTAGGAGATTAAAATTAACACTAACAGTAATAGAAGAGATTCCTTTAGTAATTTATATAAATGTGCCATTGGAAATGATTAAAAAAAAAGAATAAAAATGAGATAAACAAATTATTCTCACAAATTGTAAGTCTTTCTGAAAGGAGAATGCCCATATCTCTGATGTTTTAACTCACTGCAGATAAGTGAATAGCTTAATACACACTTGCACATATAATACTGCTAAAAAAAAAACCCCACAAACTGAAAAATGACTGATTATATTATCTATTTTGTTTGCTTAGGACACTAACAACCAGAGAGGAATGAAAAGCTTGTGATTCTATGTTTAATTTAGCCAGAAAAATATGCTTTTAAAAAAAATTTTAGGATAAATGTTAGTAAGACATTCTTATATTAAATAAAACCTACTTATTTCATAAGGGCAGATGGGCACTTTCTTGTGTGTTCTCTTAAGCTGCTTCAGAATACCAGCCACAGCTGAGATGGCCACCTGAAAGAAGGAAATGGGCATTAATGTATCCATGCCATACACTCACCTCCAGAAGGATGTGTCCATCTCATCACAGACACATCTTAAACCAGCTACTCAGCGCTCTAAAAAGTCAGTGAACATTAGAGTGAACTTTGTCACCCCAGTGGATGATACTTTCCATAAAGAAGTAATCTCACTCATTTCAGAGGATACAGGACATGACTTAAGTGCGACCTTTATAGCTCAGAAAACCCCCCCCACTAATCATCTTCAGGAAAAATAGGGTGGTGGCCATTAGTTTCAAGCCTCACTGAGGCAACAAGCAGAATGAAAGGTACAAACATAACACATAAATGGGTCCCTTCAAGTAATAAGCTGCAGATGGAAAAAACAGACATCTGCAAAAGAGTTCTGAGGTAAATAAGAATGAATAGGTACGTTGCACATTTTCACATTTTCCAGACTTTCCACCATATGTCACAGCTAGAGCACTGCCAAGACTGTCATCATCTTGGCTTAGGAACTTTGCACACAGGCATGGTGGAAGGGTGAGGTGGGATGTACACCTCCATTTTTTGTGCTTTATCACAAGAAGGCACCACAAACATCTGATCTAAACCCCAATGAGCTGCAAAACAAGAAGATATCATTATGTTGTTTTTACCTTACGAACTACAATTGCATCATGGTTGAGACACTGCACAAAGAATTTTATGGCACGGACAGGCAGTATCCTATCATCCCTCAGGAGCAGAGACAGAAAACCAATGCTTATGTGCTCGAACTTCCAGGGACTAAAAAAAACATTCAAAACAGACAATAAGTAGCAGAGTTGCATGTACTGCTTTTGCACAGAAATCATTATATGTATTAAGATTATGTAAATATGTTTGGACTAGCATAAGTGAGGTTCTATGCCACTGCTATAATTAACGAGCCTGACTGCCACTTAGGGAAACCTCCAGAGTTCTGGGAACACACAAGTGCAATCAAAGATATTCAGTTAATGGTGCCTTTTTGATCTTGGCATTGGAATGTAAATACAGACCTACAGGGATATTCTTCTGAAGTTTTTAAACACAATATTATGCTACAAATTAAAATGTATTTGGATGTCAGTATTGTGCAGACAGAACCAGAGGTTTTTTCCCAGAACAAAAAAAATAAAAACCTAACAGGTCAAACAGATTAATGACAAAGCTTAACTCCAAGATACGATGACACCTTGTATTAATAAATCAAGCTCCCAATGCAAATAAATTCAAAAAATTCTCATCCACAGAAAGGGACACTTACAGATTTCTTTGTTCCACACAGTCCAGCAGCATGTTGACCAAATTCTCATAGTTGCTGAGGGAAAAAGAGGGAATCATCAACTAGACGATACTGAGAGAATGATTTAAAAATAAAATTAAGAATTCTAAGGTGGGTGAAGGCAATGCAGTAAACACAGCACCAACAGGGAGGACAGGGAAGAGGAGGAGGAAGGAAGGAAATACGAGTGTAGAGAAGAGAGGCTGCCGAGTCAAGAGAGAAGATACACCACAACAATCCCTGGGCATTCTGAATTTGTTGAGCTTAAGATGTAGTTTAGCAATTTTGGATTATCACATTTAATGTACAGGAAGCATTAGGTAGTATAAGCTGGTGCTAAGGGAAGTTGAACTCACCGCAGAGCCTCAGCACTCTTTTCTTTCTGTCGCTGAATTCCTAACTGAATTTCTTCTGAGTGAAGACCTGTGAAGTTTGAACTTGGATGTTCTGATTTTTGCAGCATAACAGCTACCTCAACACATTTCTCTGGAACCTATTGACAGAGAATGCAAAGAGTTGGGACTGAGTAGCACCATACAAGTTTTTAGTGTTTGTTTCTGTTTTAAAATAAGCAGAGTGCAGAATTTCCTGTCCACATAGAAGCAGGGAAGGCAGCTTTTGTGCTCACACAGCAGAATTATTTCTCCAAGTACATGGTTGCTTCTATTCTCAAATAAAGGTATAGACAAACTTTTAAGCATAAAAATTGTTTATAAAAGAGTTAAGTGGCACTTATTCTTTAAAATAAGTACCACACCATTTATCCCACTGATTAGGCAAGAGGCAGTTGTGTAATGAGTGCTGTGTGTTAGCCCTGGGACAACACCACAAATACTGACAACGTTCATCTGATGACACTGTCCTACCAACACATCTTCACACCTGATCACCCACGCTAATTAACACTGAAAGGCAACTTGAACTTCCTTTCTGTAACAGGCTTCCTTAGAGGTTAAGAAAAAGTTACAAATTCCAACAGTATTACACGAAGCTCTATTACTTCAGTCTCAAAAATACACATCACATTTCTCTGTAACAGAAATCAGGATGTGATCAACATCAGAAGACTAACTCACAGAATATCCACGAGTCTCAAGCACTTAGGTAATCACATGCCCTCAGAATCCCAGACAGTAACACCAAGCAATCTGTCACTTACTGCAAAATCCAATCCAATTGTTTCATACTGCCTGTGGATTTTTTCTGCTAGGTCATCAAAGAGTCTAACTATGGATGGTTTTTCCAAGGACATCGCTTTGCTAAGCCCAGAAGAAACAATTGCTGGCCACGTCTGTGCAATACAATCCCAGTCGTGAAGATTTGCCAAACATACTCCACTGTGGTTTCCAAGAAGGCAATATAAGGCACCCTGGAAGATGAAAGATGCAGTTTTAGAAAGTTAAAAGCATTATTCATATCTAAGTGGTATCTATCTACATAAGCACGAACCCACACAGAATAAAAATTAATCTTCACATTACTGAATCATTAAAATGTTCCATAAACATTCAGCTACATGGCCTCACTGAAGATTTTTCACAGAATCCTCTTCACACTAAAGAACCATTTAAATAAGATTGGAAGCCCTGTCAATTAATTTATCCACAGAATGGCTGACTGATTTCTGAATTACATTATAAAGGAGATCATTCAATGATCAAATACCACACCCTGGCCTTTCTGAGAACTTATTCATGTTTGGGCTGCAGACAAATCATAATGCTGCTAACTAGGCACCTGGAATGATGCCAGCTGAACAGGATAACTACTGGACACTACAACAAACTGGTGAACATGGTAGGTGACTGTGTGAGCAGCTGACAAGAGTTACACCCAGTGAAACAGAGTGGCTGGATTTTACAGGTGATTACGTGGGAGTTATGTTGAGAAATGGCCAAATTTCACAGGCTGTTCTGACCATAGGACAAGAGTCCAACTTGCCTGTGTGGTCAGGAGGATGGAGGGGAGCGTGATGCTTTTGAACATCTAGATGGATACACTGCATCCTGGCATCACTGCCTCAGCACCATTTCCAGGCCTGACAGCATCAGCAATTACCCACCACTTCATAACAAAACCCACCTGATTTAGTGTAACTTTTTTTGGCTGATCAACTTTTTGTCCAGTTCATGCTATTTTCTTGTACTGCTACAGCTGATAGAACTGCTTAATGAGTTTTACCACCTTGGACTACAGCTTCTCAGTTTCCATTTCATAATTTAAAAATAGGTGTTAGCACACATTTTTGTAATACCTGAACCCACAATGAAATGAGGAACATATAAAACCACAAAATTTAAATTAAAATTTACTTTAAATTGCTTCTGAGTGACATCTTGCCGGTCTGGACGCAAGAACTCCAAAACCAAGGGAATGATATCTCTGCAACAAAAATTGTACGTTCCCAGAGCTGTGAAGAAAGCTTGCTGAGCTTTACTTCTGACCTGTGGGAAGAGACACGTTACCAGAAAGTCTTCTGAACAAAAAACATACCATACAAACCCAACATCCTTCTCCATTTCAGTTGCACAGAGTTTACATGATGTATTTGTGCTCAGCAACAAAAGTATTTGTAGAAGGTTGTAAATAGCAAGAGTTCAGAATCCAACTATCAGCACACTTGTTTTGTGTATTTTTAAGAACAAGGATGCCAACATAGCAAAAAACTACACCAAAACTGGTAACTAACATAAATCAAATAAGTAAATATTTCATGTTGTCATGGAAATAAACTGAAAAGTGAAGATCCTGAAAATTTAACTTGAAGAGATCAACAAAAAAACTCCATATATTTCAGTTTAAAAGGGGTTGCCACTTACCTGACCATATGAGCTTGTGGACAAACACAAAAGATCTCTGATCATCTCCTGGTGGGAAGTTTTATATTCACAGCCTTCCATTGTTAGTGTTCTCAGCTAAATTGCATAGAAAACACAAATAAAGGACAGATTGTTTTTACATTTCACACACCTAAGAGAAACACTAGTGCAGGATTATTGCACCTTTTGCTAAATGACAACAAAACAGCTGTTCAAGTCAAGTAGTTAGTGAAGATTTAAGTGAAAGTATTACCTCATGCTGCAACATAACTCTGTCTATCAGCAAAGCTCTGATATGCTGCTTCTTTCCTTGAAGCTGTAAACACATAATTGGGTTTAGATTTCACTATTCATATTAGCCATTTGTACCGACTGAATTCCCCATGTAGTCCTTTTCTTCTAGAAACAGGCAAATTTCATGTAGAAACTCTCTTGGCAGACAACCTTGATTTTTTTTTTTTGCCCTGGTCAAGTTTTTTATTTGCCTATTACTCTGTAAGCAAAGGAAGCTCTGGTCACAGAAACTTCCCAGTTAACAAGGACCAGAATGGAGCATCATGCCAGATCTCAGGCTTTTATTTTTTTAATATGCAAACTGAGGGTTACTACAATTCAGAAATGTTAAGCTATTAACTTACAAAGGTAAAGCTCTTTACAAGTAAAGGTACAAAAGCACTGCAAAGGAATTAAGATTTCAAAATTATGAGAACTGATTAGGACAGTAACAAAAACATGAAAAAAGTCTTTCTGAACGTTAGGAACTACTTCCATCCCTCACCTAAGCTTGACAAAGAGAAATCACTGACCCTGTTCTCCATTGATTTTTTCACTAGATTAAAGCTTTTCCATCGTGAATCAAACTCATGCTTGTGAGACCCCTGGAACTGTAAAACATCACTAATGATCTGTAGAAAGAAAAAGATGACAAAGAGTGATTATTTTGCAAAACAAGTAATCTTGCCTTTAGTATTACAAATTATAAATATACCTTTATTATTAGAAATAAAGACTTGGTATCATCTTCTGAATTATCAAGTATGTAGCCTGCAATTGGAAGAAAAATAATTTACTATCAGAAAGGAGCTTTAAAAATTTACAATAATTTTATTTCTACAAAGTTTAAATTTAAGAATTATAAGCAAAGTAAATGAAACAAGTTTCTCATCTATAAAATAATACTGAAAAGCACACCACAGTACTTTTTAGATAGAGGAGTGGTTAAACTTACGCAGCAATTTCCTTGTAACCCTTGCAATTGTTTCTCGATAATTCTCTCTTGATAAATCTATAAAAAAAATAAACATTTTATTATACAATAGCATAAAAAGCAATTTATAGGTAAGTAAACCACTGGAAAGAGAGCAGACTATTCAGAAATCGTAGTATTATAAAAATAACCATCTTGTTATCTCTAAGGACACCACTCTCATAGAGCCTTCTTTTGTTTATCAAGTCAACCTTATTTTTTTATAGGTACATACACTTCTTTATCTGCCTTGACAGTTGGCTTCATTTCTAACCACAGGTTGAGGCAGATTATTTAGCATATGAAAACTGAGTAACACATAAGCAGGGTAAAAAAGAAAGTCAATAGAATACAGATTTTACGTATCAGGTGATCAAGCCAGTAAAATACTGGGGACTTACTCTGCTTCAATACATGGAGGGGAACAGACATTCCCAATCCAAACAAAAAATGCATAAGAAAGAAGGATCAGTGATACAAGCAGTCTCCTTGGAAAGTTTTAAACCGGAATAATCTTAATTGCTGCAAAAGATCACTGAATAAAAGCCCATTCTCTATTTGAAAAGAACCTACTGTTTTTACAGCAGAAAAAAGAAAAGAATGAAAACAACACTTACAACATGCCTGAAGAGAATCAGGATCTACTTACCATATTCAACACCAGTGTAGAGCTTTGTCTCTTCCAAAGACACCAGACTGGGGACCCTGCATGAAAATAAACCAAGTATTACTACACATCATGGAAATCCTTGACTACGTGAGTTTCACTGGCATTTAGTTCATTTTAACAAGTTAAATTTCATGCCAGCAGCACCAAGGACGTTTTGATTTACTAACAGTAAAATCTAACATTTATAAACCAACCATGCTTATGGTTCAGACTGTTGTCAGAGGCAAGTACACCATAAGGACATCTTGAACCCAGAATCTTGATTTCTCATTTAACAGAACCTCACTATTCCATTAAATAGCCAGAAAGTTGGCTTCATTGTCAAACCTATGAACACACTCATCAAACCAAGTGTGGCTTGTATGTAACCATGCAAAAAATACAGACTCAGGTATCACATGCCAATGAATTTAAAAGATATAAGAACATATCCTACATACTCTTGGTTTTTTGTGTGTGTTTTGGTTTTGTTGTTTTTTTCTTTTTAAACCTACAATCTTACCCCCTAAACATTAAGGTAGACAAATTCAAGCTTTCCAGGACAAAATACACCAGTGCATTATATTAAACAAACAGTATCAGCAAGTAGTCCCTAAAAAATAAATCTTCACATAAAATTGTATTGACAGTATAATTGGAGCAAACAAAGCTGAGTGAACCAATGTGAATCTACCATTACAAATGATAACGTATCAGAAAACACTATAGATTCTATATCTGAGCATGTGCTACCAGATACTAAAATAAACTTCCAGGTTTCAGGCAATGGCAGACTTCTATCTTTCAGAACCAGAAATAAGGGTCATTTTTCTCCAGTAAAAGTGAACACATGAAAACATGAGTGCTCCAATTATTGTGCTCGTTAGATGAAGGAATGCCAATCCCAAGACAAACCTTGCAACCAAAAATTAAGCAAACAAATTGACTTCACAACTCTTGTAAAGAGTCACATCTGCACCAACAAAAGTCACACTGAAGTCTCTTTCTTAATTGATTTGAACATCGAGAACTGGAGTCTTCATTTCATTTTCCTTGTATTTCTGGCAAGTTAACTTGAAAACAAGCCATTCCAAAAGTTTTCCCCACTATTTTCCCCCCCAAAACTCAGCACTGACGGAAGTGCATAAGGTATTACTTGGCCACTAACACAATTTCCAAAATACCCAACATCTCTCCAGTACTTTGGTCCTGAATAGATAAATATATGTAAAGCTTCTGTGGTCTCACAGATTTGCTCTTTTAGAATCATCTACATGATTGACTTTGAAAGTGTTTGCTACGTATTTCTCCAAGATCAGATCTTTCCAGTTGGGAAGATACAGAGTGTCAATATTTCTGAAATTAACATCTGGGGAAAAAAAAAAAAAAAGGCTGAACCTTCTCAAAAGACTGAACCTTCCCACCCCAAATACTATTACTTCTTAAAAAAGAAAGGTAACAGATAAATCCAACAATCTCAGACAGTTACACATTAAGCAATTGCTTTTTTTGCACAGCATGCTGGATATGTTGATAGGTAAATGAGCTCATAACAGCGATTTTTTCTACAGTATTTTAATATACTTTTACCCTTAAACAGTTTTCCCTGCTCTAAATACACGAATTAAGTTCACATAAGGCTTTTCTGTCTATGAGGCAAGGAAAATTGAAGTGCAATTTCCCACTTTTCCCTTGGGTAGGCTACAGAAAGATCACAAATCTTCATGCTTCCTTCCCATTCCCAGCAAAACACATTCGACTGTTCTTTGCCAGCTAGCAAAGTCTCTTAATATTTAAAACAAAGGAAAAACAACACTCCAAGCTGGCTCTACACTTCAGGTTCCTGAGTAAACCACAAGTAACAACTCAACACACAACATCCAGTAATCAAGAACTACCCTTACACTCACCATGACATTACTCCACAGGCAGAACCATTTCTTTCAACAAGGCTACTAATAGGATGAAAATATGTTCAAAATGCAAGAAGTTTTCTAGCTGGCCCCCAAACTAAGATCCACGCTAATAATATTCAGCATTTTTAAGTGTCAGCCACCGAGCCAGAGAAAACTACAAGTGTTTTACTTCGGACACACAACAAGAAGAGGCATGAAATGTTTTTCTTAACTCCAGTCAATACTGCTAGCAAGATTCTCACAGCAATGCTTCACACAACGTATAAACTACACTGTGCTTCCTTCTGTATCGAGAAGTTTTCAACACAGAAATTGCCAAGGAAATCCAAAATTATAGCTGGGACAGAAATCCCAGTTAAATAGAACTTTAAAGAATTCATTCCCTTATTTGTCACTGCACAAAAACTAAACCATCTTTATCTGAGAAAAATTGATGCACTATGTTTTTCAAAATCCAGACACTTTACAGAGCACTTTATTCAAGTCCCTGTGTACACATTCCTCAGTACACAGCTCAGCAATCGGACACAGCTTTTCAGAAACAAGTAACTTTTAGCATCACTCCACCGAACCAACTGCAGAGGAAATTTTTCTAATTGCAAAAAAAACCCCGTGCCACGTTAAGGACTAGACCAAGGGCTGCATCAACCTATTTTGACGTAAGAGATGAAGAGACAACAGTCGGAAGGTGAACAAGGAGAAAACAGGGTTACTCACCGTGGAGGAGTAACTGTTTCCTTTCCTGTGTGCAGCTCCCCCAGCAGAGCTGGGAAGTTTCCTGGAGATGCCAAGAGAGGTTAGCTAGCCCTGCCCCTTAGCACGTATCACATCCTTACACATTCAAAAGAAGGGGTCTTATCCTTGCCCTGTAAGCTGAACACCTTCAGTGAAAGGACATTAAGAAAGCTCCTACCGACGTCTGTAGCAAGAGTAGAGCAATACTGCATCCTAACTAACCAAGCTGTATTTAAGAGGGAGACAAAAAACGGACGTTCTCAGAGTAACCCTGGTTTTGCTCTGCTACACCAGCTGCCTAATGTTACATCTTGTGTGGCAGAGCAATTATCACATCATGTTTCTGCAGGCACAGAAAAAACTGTATTCATTTTTTCCCTAACTACGTCAGGATAATTCACCACAGCTCTGACTATGGCTTTGAACACCTTAATTCAGCCACAAAAAACCTACTGCTTCATAAAGGATTCCTCCTCACAACCTCTGGCAACCTCACCTCCTTTTTTCCCCTTTCCCTTGTAACTATCCATTTTGCATTAAAAAAGTAATTCACAGAAGACACCTGAAGTCAGTGGCCTCTCTACTAAAGATGAAGAACACTATGTGGAATAGTAATATAAACACACACTACTGAGTCATGAGATATTTTTCTATTAACTTGTCATGCGTGACACATCAGAAGAGAATTCATTCATCCTCCAAAAAAGATGAAGTTTAAATTCCTTGCTACTTACAGGCTAAAAAATAAAAAGTCAGCACCAAGTGGTGCTTATTATAGTTCTGTTTCCCACTGAAATTGAACTATTCCTTTCAATTCTGACAAGTTTCCATTATGCAGCTTATTTGTGCATGGATTGTGCACAAATTTCTTTTCTACTGAGTTGCCTCTCTCCTCCCTCAACACCTGCTCATGTATGAAACATTCACAGTAACAGTAAGCATTTAAAACAGCATGAGCTACAATGGGATTTTCAGAAGGATATAACTTATTTATGTCATTCATGTAAAACACACATGGGAATTTTGTTCCCAAAATTGGGAAGAAAAAAAACAAACCACAAACTACACATAAGAACTGCTTGGTCTCTGAAAACACTGGAACATTATGAAACCTTAAACATTTATGGTCAAGTTCACTAAAGAAGGAAATCACTCTTCCAGCACCTCACAACAGCTATACACACACACAGAGTGCATACTTCAGGTATACTGAGCACACCCAGGCCAAGTGTTGGCCAATTTAACAACGTGTTTTCTGTACTAAATATATCACTTCTCACTTTGGAGACCATCAGTCATCAGAAGATTAAAAAAAGGAATAAGAGAAACTAATGAATCCACGTGACAACATTAACCCAGATTGACAGGAATTCACCAGGAATGCCAATGTACACACTGCAGATAAACACAAGTTCTGAAATCTTTACCCTAACCAGTAGTTATTAAGCCATGAAAATAAGGGCACAATCTGATTCTGTTTAACAAGGAGAACATATCAGACCAATGCTGGGGAATTTCATTCAGTTTCAGCTTTATCAGACAAAATTAAAAAAAAAAAAACACACAGAAAAACTTTGTATATTAACTATTCAAGAGCATATCTATTTTCAACAGCTAATAAATAAACTGCTGACACACAAAGCAGACTATTCATAACAAGGAGAAACGAAGAAAGACATTTTGAAATTATTGGGTACTCTCAGGTGTTTGACACTGAGGAACAAAAAAACCTGTAAAAGTCCATAGAAATGGACCAAGTGACTTCCCACAAAGCTTTTCAAGATGAAAAGTTTCTGTAAGTGAACAGTGCAAGAGACATTTAAACATTATTTCCATCAAATGATGATGATGAGTTATTATACACCATCTATAATCAAACAAAACAGAATCCTGGGTTAAAAGTACTACATACAGTCAATATATATTACTTTCATTATTAGTTTTCCCTATTACTTAAGCAAAACAACCTTCCTCCCTCACTCAAGTCAGTTTCAGAAGTTTACACATCGAATTTTTTTAACTTAAACGTATCAAGACATTTACCAATACCTGCATTCAAAAATATTCCTATACTGCCACTTCAGGACAGTGAATATCATCACCATGGTAAGTACTAACTGTGAAGACACAGGACTTAAAACAATGGTGTTCTGGGTAACTGACGTAGTGACTTCCAACAACAGCCCTTCAGTTTCAAATCTGAGTGCTTGATGTGCATTCCCACTGTGTATAATGGGAACAGGCTTGGGAATGTGAACTGCTATCTTATAAAAAAAGAATTGTTACTGTATTGTGAGTTTCTGGGTTAAAATCAAGCTACTTTAATAGCAAGTTCATCAAAAGACACCTCCTACATTTAAACTGGATATAATTTTATGGACATATGGGACTGAAAACAGTGTTCACAGGAAGCTGTTTCATATTGCTTCTTAAATCAAGAGATACCTCCCTCATTACAAATATTTCAGTTATTTCTCGGGGAAGGAAGAGGAGGGAGTAAGACAGTGAAGAGGACATCTTCCTTCTTCACACAATTCCCTCTGTGACCCTTGCTTACACACAGTAACCCATTTAAACAGAACACACATCTTCAGCATCAGTAGAATGAACACCATTTGTCCTGGATGGATCAGCTCGGCCTTATCCCTCAAGATGCTGAATTGATATTGACCTTTATAACTGTTCTTCTTAAGCTGAATAAACTGACAGGGATCTAACATTTATTTGATATGAAGCACAACAGGATCTCCTTAAGTATTTAGTCCACCTTACTATGCCAAAGGACAACCCACTGTGCACAAACACACTCTACTTCCCTCACATTGTCTCCTTCATTAAAAATCCATGTTCCATTTGTGATAATTCAAATCACACAAAGAACTAAAGCTTACTCAAACAAAATGCATTCAACTTCGGTGGGCAAATTCCAGAGTCCTGTGTGGTCACTGAAAAGATAGATTGCCTTAACTATGTTTTTAAAAAGCCTTCATGTAAACATGGTAAACATGGTCTGGAGGTGAGACCTGCTTACAGTGGGCAGAAGATGTTTCATCAATATGCGTAAAGTCTGCCCAAAACCAGATAATGGTGGATTCTGAAGCTCTGCAGACATTTAGTAGAATAAACTCCTGAGTTCCAAAGTTCATATTATGTGAGAAAAGTCTGATTTTGATTTCTTTAGTAACAAATTGACTTCAGCACGTTTTCATGTCAATTGTCTATATTTAATAAGGCAGCACAGATAACTACCAGAATGAAGCAAATCTTCCATAAAGTATACAAGTCATTTGGAAGTTGATCACAGGCTAATGTCCTAATCTGTACCTTACGAATTTACAGACCTTGCCCAACAATATAAAAAGCTGATCCTAAACACCAAACCAAAATCAGAGACAGCCTACATGAACGCATTCTAACAACAGCTGCAATTCACTCTTCTCCACAGGCGGTGAGGTTCTTTCTTCTACCAAACGAAGCCTCTGTTACTGACAATCAGATAGCCTAGACAAGGGTGCAAAACTGCTTACTCTCTTCTTTCTTCCTTGATTAATAAATTACAGCTACAACAGATTTTTTTGTGGTGTTAAAGACTTCTTGGACCAAGATAGACTTGTATTTTGAAGTCCAAACGCACCCAAGAACAAAAAATCCTTTTCCTCTGAAGGACCAACACCAGAAACTCCATCCTTGAAGCTGTGAGCCATATGAATTGCAAGCATCTAGTGCTTGCTGCCTAA
The DNA here is from genome assembly GCF_013368605.1 of Nyctibius grandis. Lineage (NCBI taxonomy): Eukaryota > Metazoa > Chordata > Aves > Nyctibiiformes > Nyctibiidae > Nyctibius > Nyctibius grandis. Next base: position 1,340,969 of record NC_090658.1, read on the forward strand.
TAGATGCCAAGGCAGGATGCAGACTGAATCAAGAAGTGACGCTAACACGCTCCCACATTTTCCCAATATGGACCAGCAGCACGTTGCTGGTACACAGAGTCAATGCCTCCTGAAAGGTCTTGGAGTCTATTCTAGAAGATAGTCATAATCTATGAATTATGAGAATGCCCTGCAGAGTCTCTAACTCAAAGATTACTTCCCTGAATTTCTTACACAGTCAATGGTAAAAGACGGCCTCTACAAAGCTCTCTAGTTTCAATGTTCTAACATACCTCAAGAGGAGCCTCTCCCACTGTACAAGAAGCTCACAAAATTACCCGTAGTAACGCACTTGAGACCGTATCAATGCTCCTTGGCACTTTGAGTAGCTGGCACTTGGGAAAAAAAGTCTCAGCAACAACTTTACAGCCACCAAATACACTCTGCAGCCACAAGCTTAACTGAAACCCTCCATATTTCAAACATGGTACGTAACAACAGGGACACTGAGATCAAATTCATTATTAACTCCTTTAATGATAATCTTTCAACATACTTTCCCAAAGAAGTCAAGGCTAAAGCAGCAATCCCATCTATTAAATAAGTCTGGTTTAAAGCCTGAACTACTGTAATGCAACAGAAAGTTCCTATTACTTCCAAAATGGAAGTTTACTTAAGCATTTTTGCTAGAGTTCTACTGTACTCTAGCACCGGTAGCCAGGTTCTGCCGTGACATTATTCACAGGGGTCTGAGCATTCAAACAGGACGTATTTCCTACTTTAATGTGAGAAGACAGCTGCCAAGAAGTTCAGAATGTTTATGACTTTACTTGTTCAGTGTGTCAGAAACATTAGCAAGATGGCAGTGCATTATAGTTGGAAGGCTTCTTTTGGAGGAGGGGAAACAAAGGAGTAAATGCCTAGCTTCCATCTCCTTTACATAAAGCAGCATCAGCAATGCAGGGCCATCACTTACCTTTTTAAAACATCTTCAGTCCTGCATGGAAAAAAAGCACTTAACATTCATTCATGTTTTAAGTTTCTGTGTCTTTATACCAGTATGAGAGTTCCTTAAAAACAGCCACTAGAAGTAGTGTGATAATAGCAGTAAGCACTAAAGAACAGTATGAATACAATTGCTAAGAATGTCTGTAATATAAAAATAAATTTTACTTACAGATGAGCCACCCTTTCTCCTTTGAGAGGAGGCAGAACGTTCCCAGAACCAATCAAGCAGTTATGCACTATAGCGAGACTCTGCTGCACGTCATCTCTTAAACAAAGAACAAAACCTGGTTACTTATCTGTTAAATGCCTGAAAATATACAAATGATAAACCAGATAAAACCCATGAAATAACTCTTCACCCCAAGGCCAAGTCCTTCCCACCATGATCAGGACGAGGGAATACTTTCTTTATGAGGGAATATGTTACAGTCTGAAGATAAATTACAACGCAACAATGTGAACAACTTTTTTCTGTGTTATTTTAGAGAATTGAGGAATTCTTTTTAAAGCTGTCTCATCTAGAAGTACTAGCAGTTAGTACAGAGTTACAAATTTTGCCCTTTGTTCTCATCTTTGTGTAAGCAGCTCTGATTTGTAAAATAACTCCTTTTAGCCCTCTTAAGAGGTTCTCTAACTGAAGAACTCTCAGTACTCATGCATTACTTATCAACTCTCTAAATACATGTGTTCAACAAAGGCTGTTAGAATTTTTCATTTTGTCTTTTATAATACAAAATCTTCCTCTGAAGCTTCTAAATATATAAAAAAATGTTTGATTTCCAATTTTACTTAGTGGAATACTGGAAAAAAAAGAAATTTGTCGAGAATTCAAGCTGCACAAATCCAAAGCAATAGCAGGCTCACCTAGTATCCCGTTTATTCACACCTGTTACTCCCCCAGCAACTAATGGGTGTTCTCTACTCTTGCAGCTTTGCTGTCTTGCCTTCCAATTTAATTTGCAATTGGCTATATTCTCCCAAATCACCACCATTTATTTCTGTTAGGTAGCACAGTGAAACCTTGACCAAATCAAAGTCCAGTTCTGTTATAAATTAACAGCTTTACATACAAGGCGTCAAAGAGAAAAGAAAATACCAAAAGAAATAAACAGACAAATAAATCAAAAATAGGAAGCATATCCTTTCTTCTTTTAGTCAAAATATACTTTCTGACTGCAGTTTGGTGGCATTGATTCATCAAGCTTATATTGTCTTTTTCAGATAAAAAAAAATACGAACTTGGCAGACAGAAAAATATTTAGGAGTCTGATACACTCTGCCCTGTTTCATGTAGGGCTGCACTTTACAGCACGAGGAATAACATCACATGCTATGAACATCAACTGCAATATATATAGCTTCAAGGACACGAAGGTTTAACATTGAGAAATAAAGAATGTTCGAGATTTAACGCTTGTAAACAGCTTTAGCTATTTGATACTTGCAAATGCTTTAGCACATACTAAACTCATGATTATCTTGTGCTTAGGAAACTATCCTTATGAAGCCATAGCTTCACACTAATGGAGTTTAAAAGGATTGAGCAATGGTGTTCTTGCCTCTGTTCCTATTTGTTATGCCACTGACTCTGCATTACCTCCTCAGTTTCAACACTGCCACTTTTTGCAGGGACACACTATGTACTAATCCATTTACTCATAGGGAGGAAGTGGAGAGGCAGATTTCCAAGACAAATCAGTTTTGTGTTCCACTTCATAGCTCAGGAACACAAATGGTTGTGCCAAACTAACAAGGTAAGAGTCTAGAGGAAGAGATTGTTGACTGCAGTTAAATAGAAACATAATTTGTGGTATATATTTTTAAAAATACTGGAACAGAAAAGTCTTTATAGCAACATAAAGTGTCTTTAAAAAAACAAAACTTGAGAACGTTTCTGTTCAAAATAATGTTACCCACTTCATTAAATGCACTTCCAAGCTACATGTAGTCCTGAGTTAAAAATCTTGTAATTCTTGGAATAGTGAAGACTATAACATTATAGTATTTTACTCCATAATTTTTGTAGTGCCAGTATGATTGGCAATAACTACTTAAAAGAGATATGAGTGAATAAATGTACCTTCCCCATATTACATATCCCCACTAACCTGGACATTTCTAGTTTTCCAGTTGCATAGTGCTCTAGTTTGGTGAGCTCAGGCTGAAGAAAAGTATCCAGCAAATAAAAAGCAAAGTTTATTTCCTCAGATGAAGGAACGTGCCACTGGATGTCCAAGTTCCACAGGTCACCTGGTTTACCCCAGTCCTATAGTAAAGACAGACATTTCTTATTACTCAAACCATGAAGCAAATTGTCTTTTAAAAAAATTAGCATTTAATATTACTAAAACAAACCCAAACGCATGAACTAGCTACTGCTGTATAGCAGTTATCCTGACAATCACAGGAAAAAAAAAAACAAGGACACAATAAAACCAAACAGAAATCCCAAACCTGCTATAATGTCTACATGTACCTGGAAAACAACACATACCTGAAAAGACTAAAAGGAAAAGGACTGTACTGGTCTAAATGAAATATAACTTTATTATTCATTTGGCTGGATACAAATACAGAAATATCCTTAGGTACAACTCAGACTTTTGATACTCCTATAGAGAACATAAAGAAGCTCGGCCATTTAATAACACTTCTCAGTTTTGAACCACAATCAGGAAACTTAGTACTTGCATTTTAAATATGAAAAAAGAAAGCTAAATTTTAAGTTGGACTTTCCATACAATGCTAGGTCATCCCATAACAAGGACAACTTTTTATATTTTGGCTTACAAAGAGCTCAGACTTGCTATAGAATTAACACCATTTGGGTATTTGGAAGAGAAAAGTCAACATTTATTACTAATTTATAGTCAAACATGAAGTCCACGCTTAGGACTATATAAATTAATAGATAGGCCTTTGCAGCCTTCACTTTCCATTTCCTGTCTTTGTCCAATTTTACACAGTAATTTAATATTTGAAAACTTCACCATCTGTTCTTAAAATGCCTGACTGATCTGACTGGACAAAAAGTACAAAGAACTCCAGCAACACACTTACTCAATGCAGCCTGCTATTACGTCTCTTCCTTGGAAGAGCAGGCTAGTCCTCCATGAATATTACTTGAGAAAGTGACAGAACTGCAGTTTTACACTGGGGCAGGCTAGGAAGCATGTAAGTGACAAACTCAAGCTGTTAATGGCAATTAAGAGTTGATATAACACACGCTTTCTAAAGTAGCCACTCATGTATGGACCAGCAAAGTAACTGTGAATATTTTCAATTTCAGAGGAGGAATTAAAAAGAATATCTAGTTTATAAAACTGTACTGGCTTTCAGTACCAAGCATTAGATTGTCTGCAGTTGTAAAGTTATGTAAAAGAACACTTTTCAGCAAAATGCAGCTTTATATTCAAATAGGCCAGCTGAAAACTGCTGCACTGTTCATCTGTAATACTGGTAAATTGACCTCAAAGTCTTAACAGCAAACCAGCACATTACTTTTGATGGTTTCAGTAATTCTTAATATTGCCACTTCTACTTCCATTTTCTCTCAAGCTCAGCGTAGATTCATTGTTCACTTGTTATTCTGCCTACCTGTAAAATACCATATCTCCTTTCTTGCAGTTGTTTTGCACTGCTGTACTCGTTTTTCCATGCACTTACCATTACTTGTTACATCTGATATCCACATTTATAGAAAGAAGAGCAAGGAAAGGCTGCAGCTCTCATCCACAAAAGCAGATGAAAGACTAAGTCATTCCCAGTGCAACAGTGCTTCCTATGGCTGGATATTTAAGTTAAAGTGAACAGCAAAATTCTGCTGCTAAACGCTGAACTTAACTGTTTATACCACTGTGCTTCATGATAGCTGGGTCTCAATTAAATGCATCATATATTAAAGGTAAGAAACATGAGCAGGCACTCTTCCTTTGATTATCTTATTGTAGTCATGCAATCATTGTAAAACACCCGTCATCAAACACTAATATGTTATGCTATAAAACTATTCAGAATAACAGTCAGTATTCATTTTTTGCTATCAAAATAATTTTAAGTCACTTGTAATTTGCTGTATGTTTCAAAGCCCAAAGCATCTTCCAATCACACTTTCCATTGCTGCTACCTATGTTCCGAAATCTCCAAATAAAAACAAATAATATAGTGTATGATTGTTTTTTAAAAAAGTCAAATCCTCTAATCCTAAATAAATGAAAATCCTTGCCTTGATAGGAAAGTATTCAGAAAGAGGCTTGTCAAAGCCACCTGGCACACTGCAGTACTCTGTGGGGTAGATAAGTGTAGCAGAACGAAGAAGATGGTGCAGTAGGTTACAAGACAGAATGTAACCCTGCTTACAGGTTAAGTGTAGGGTTCGCTGCAGTATCTTCCCAAGCTGCTCCCCGTATGGTAGCAACTTCTTTCCATCCACTCGAGTGATCTAATAGGAAAGACAAACATTTCGAAGGTAAACATAACTGATTTTGTTCTAGAGGACTAAGGAGAAGGTCACACCGCTCAGCTGATCCTGCACCAGGTTTCATTCTCTCTGTCACACTGAATTCAAATTACAGGCTGAACTTGCACATAACTACCCCTTCTACTGCTGTTGGAAAAGTTTAGGTAGCACTTAAGAATCGTGATATACATTGCTTCTCAATGCCCTTCAAAGTTTTCTAGCAATGCTTGGATATGTTTTGAGATTAAAAGATTTCTCTTCACCAAAAGCATTTTGTTTTTCCCTGCACATATCCCTCTTCTTTCCCTACCCCTCAATCACTGTATTAAATGCTTTAAGTTTTTTCCACATACACACCATATGTTTATTTTCTTCAACAGCAGACACTTATGTCCCATTTAAAATTAGGTAAGAAAAAGAAGTTATGCAATGTCACTCATACAACATGTGCTTTGTTTTAACAGCAGAAGTTTTATTATTTTCTTCTTTCAGGGGTATTAAACAGGATTCAATGACATACACGTATGGGGAGGACATTCTTTGTGATACCTCTGACAAAAGCTGAAGATTCCAAAGTAGGTCCTTATCTAGTTCTTCATCATGTAATACATCATCATCTAGAGGAAAAAGTGATAAGCACTGCTGTAACTATACTGCAGTCACGTCTTCCTAACAAGCTAAATCATAAACTAAATGCTTGCATCCCAAAAGTTTACCCACAACTCTTATTGCAATGTTCCAATTCATATTGCACCCACGTCCAACTGAAAGTTAATTTAGCTAATTTAACACCTTGAATGCTTTTTGAGAAACTGAGGAATGTCTGGAGACATTATAAAATGCCACATTTTTAAAGCAGCATGCTCCTGTAGCTTGATAAAATTCTGTTGTGAAATTACACATAAGTAGTTGTTTGATTTTTTTAGATGAAATAATGGACAGAATTAATTTTCCATCATTGAAATGAAGTTGTGGAAAACACACACAAGTTTAAAATATTGTTTTCATGTTTAACAAAGTCAACACAAACCAAAACAAATAACAAATAACAGCACTTATAAACTTACTGAGTGTGAGGTGAGTTATAACATTGCAGCAATGCGGTACAAACAGCTTCAAGGATTCCTCAGGGCAGCACTGGAAAACAGCACCATAAATAGCCCATGTTAAAAAAAAGACGCCTTATGGAACTCAGCACACACATTGATAAAAATCTAACAACATTACTGAAAAAGAGAGAAGAATAGATTGCATCTCAAGTCAAATGCAACCTAGAGTCAGCCTGACTTCACGGTTTTAAACACTCAATAAAACCTAAATTTAACATAAACGCCAAGAAAAATACTTTGTCAATTAACCTCTTGAAATATCGCTATATGCAACCATCCAATTTTAGAAGGCATAATATTAAGAACCACCTGTATTTACATGACAAATTAAAGATCTTACATATGAAAAAGTGGTAGTATGGGCTTTTTTTCTTTTTTAAACTAAAGTCAGAGGGTTTTCTCTCACTTTTACTGCAGCTCGGCACATATCGGCAACCATTCGACCAGCAACTCTCGTCTCAAATATATTTGAAACAGCAAAGTTAAACACCTTCTCCAAGGCAACCTAAAAATGAGTACAAAAAGATGGAGGTTAATTTTTTTTTAACTAAAACGAGGTATCACAACATGTTTGATGCACACAGAAGGCAGCATCTGTACGTAATATTGTATTCTTTTAAAACAGAACACTGCAACCATGATTCACATTAAAAAAATCAGAACAGAGAGACAGAGAAAGTTCTGGAGAGTATCTAAAGCTGAGTAAAATACAACTACCATCACAATTAAAGCTGACAATACTATAGAATAGAAAGATTAAAAACTTATGCGAATAGTAGCTGCTCAGGAAATAAATCTTGAGCGTTATCAGTACACGACTTGCACTCTATGCAACACCCATGTCTAATTGCACAACTACTGCCTGGAGCAGAAGAATAAAGGCTGCTACGGAAGTAGCAATGACAAAAGGTTTGTCAAAATCATTTTTTTGCAGATTTTCACTTTTTTTTTTCTTCTTATTTATTGCAACACTCAGTTACAGCAACACACTAACAGAAAACACATGACAGTGCCCACTATCATTAAAATAATTCAGTTACAGGAAGGTCTGTATTCCTCTCCTCCCGCCAAGAGTTTATAAAACACACTCAGTGCTTTAACTGTAGCACCTCCAAATGTATACATAATGTAATGGAAACAGATTAAAATGTGTTAACCCAACCTGCAAGGGAAGAATCTGCCCGTGTAACAACAGGGATTCTCCACCCCCACCCTCCCTCAGTTATTTTAATCCAGATAATTTTGCTGATCCCATTAGCCACATGGCTCCTTGAACAGCTTCTTTTGCCCAGCTGAAGAGGTGTTAGGGAGAGAAAAGGAAAGCAGGGGTTTGGGTAGGTCAGCATTACCATCAAAAGACAGGAAAAATCACAGCCCAAAATGATAAAGTGAGAAAATAAACTGTCAGAATGATTTCTCTTAACACTTACCAGTTGGCAAGGGAGCATCAAGAACCTAAGAGCTCTGTACTGATGTACACAAAATTATAAAACAAGTTGACAGGAAGTCCTGAACTTCTCCCCCAGCCTGTTCCTTGGTTACACATGAAAGTTCATAAGAGGACAATGAAGGAAGGAAGAATCTGAATGTACCAGTCATTCACAACAGAAAATTCAGCCTCTTCAAGCCAGATGGAAAGCCCATGTTCTACATACCTTAAAGATATCCTTCGAACACTGAGTAAGGATTGTACTGAAAGTAGAAGAGAGACCTAATTCCACGAGGCTCTCTAGATGAGTCATCTTCTCAGTTTCAGTCTCCTCTCTGGTTTGTTCTAGCGTGCTGCTCTCTATAAGTCCAAAACATCTACGCAAATACAAGAAGTACAATGTCAGCAAGCGGAACTTGAGAGTTTTATTAAGTTCATCACGCCAAGCTTTCACCTACTCTTAGCTTACTTACCTATCCATGAACTGCAGTACAAAATCCTCAAATTCAGCAGTTGCAGAGCACAATTCTCTTTCCACCTACAGTTTTCCAACGCAAAAGAAGCAAAAAATGTTGGCTTTTCTTAAGGAAACATAATATAAAGTTTATTTACTATATTAACTACTTCAAAACCACTTCCAATTTTTAAGTGATATAGGCTACAGCGCATTTCCCATTAAAGTTTGTGTAGTCTCAAGTACACTACACCAAACAACCGTTACATTTTCTTTACACTGTCCTGTCCAATTTCCTGGCCTTGATGTCTAGCCAAATAACCTCTCGGGATGAAATCAGGTCTGCCTCCATGGATACAACCTTTGGCCTTACTACTGATCCTCCTTGAGTGCCAGCTGTGGTGGCAGACTTGGCTCTGCTGACATATTTACATGAAACATTCAGCGTACAAACTCCTCTGTTAAAAATTTTTGAGTGCTGCAGCTTTGGGGCAATGAAATTAACCTTCTTCCAGTAGCTGAGTGTTCAGAATTTGTGCCATCTGTAGCTACTACCTGTTCTCAGAGCTACAAGAAGAGAATTCTAGCAGTGGACAGGACTGTCTAATGATGGTACTATCTCTTGATTGGAAGAGATTAATAAGCATCTGAAGAGAAAGCAATAGAATCTTAATGAGAAAGGAAAAGCATGACTGCAGGAACACTTTAGAGAGGAGCAAGTGTTTTGAAATTATTTCCCATAGGAAGAAAACAACTCTGAAAAGTTAAAAAGTGCATTAGTTTTTTTGAAATATAACTACAAACAGTTGAGGTTTTTTGGTGTTCTGGTGTTAGGTTTTTTTCTGTTGTTGTTGCTGCTGTTTAAACACACACAAAGTTTTCAACAGGAGACCAAATTCCTTCCAGAGTCTCCCAAACAATCAATTCGTTACCTTTTACCTCGTTCTAAGCTGGACTAGTTTTGAACTAGTAATGATGTATATATATCTTACAGCAACACTGTAGTCATCAGCTTTTTTTTTGTTTTTCTTTATTGTTACATTAATGTTTTATGGTGACAAGAAGTTTCAAAAATTTAATGGTAACAAAGCTGCTATTTTATTAGACTCAGAGAAATTTACGTGGCAAGGGACCTCTGGAGACCATGTAGTCCAACCTCCTACTCAATGCATGGCAAGCTCAGAGTCAAATTATGCTACACAGGACCTTGTGCAGCTAAAAATATGAAACTGTTTGAATTTCACATTATCTCTACAACAACCTACCACTAAGCAGCAATGCTAAGAATACATGGCCAATTTGCACGCTGATGTCAGCTCCACCACACTGACCAGAAGCAAACGTGATCCACATCTTTGGTGTTTTGTTGCATTTTTGTTTAATGTAGTCTCACACATACAAGAGAGTAGCAAACCTGTTACAGTTCTGAAGAGATCATTACATTGCTAGAAATGAAACTGAAAACTAGGTTATAGTTTTGTTTTTACAACTGCACAGCACTCTTACCTCTGAAAGATCATCTCTTTCTTGCAATACAGATGAACAATCTACTAAAGGCACCAAAGTAGAAAATGTTGCAATGAACTGGAATGTAATCTGTTGAGAGTTGCAAACAGCTCTTTAATAAGTGTTACTGTATTCTACACATTAAAAAGCTTTTGCAATTAAGGTATGGAAGCTAAAGCAAATCATTACATTAAAAAAAAAATTCCAGAGCTTAATTCTTCCACCCCAAAACGTCAATAGTTATTTCTGATTTCCTATATAAAACTTACCAGTCAGCACTGTGCAAAACCCCCTCAATTTTCTGAGTAAAGTTACACTTATTTTGTGCTGAAATTCAAAGTTACAAAAACCTATAATGTTTACGTTGTTTGAATAGTCAGTTAATATTAATTACTGAAGATGTGGGCTTTCAGGACCTAATTTAGTGAAAACCTAGTCATAAAGGTCTTCCTATTGACCTTAGAAGGTGAGGAATCTTTGCTAGCAGCTTTGGAACACCTGTTTTATCTTGTTTTTCAAAGCTGCCCCAAAAGTCAGTACAATGCTGTCACAACCTGGTGTTAAAGATTCACTTGGCATTGTCTGACAAGCCAGAAGCATTATCCTAAGTTACAAGCTTGTAATATTAACTTTCTACAAATGAAACTGTACAGGAACAAAATGGGGTTAAGAATTTCTGGAAACATGAGTTACTTGCTTTCATACAAATGGAAAAAAAAAGCTTCAGAGTGAACTAGTTGGTTAGCTATCTTCTAAAAAAAAAAAAAGATAAGATTGATACACTCACCATACATTTGCTGAAGTCATTGGGATCCACCCCAGGCAATGCTCTCATCAGTAGAGGTAGCATGTGTGTTGGACCTTCAGGAAACCACTTCCCCCCGGACACCAGACTACGAGCTACTCCAATTACACAGCTTAAAGTAGCTGTGAGCTGATGAGGTTCTGTCAACGTCTCAAGTGCAGGATATGTTCTGTAAAGTTTAAGAGCAGTCGTATTAGGAACAATAATTTTCTAAATTCTTCAAAGTAAATAAAAGTGGATCGCACATGTTCTCTTCCACAGAAAAGGTACCAAATTTCTGCAAGAAAAAAAAAAATCAAGCTAATTAATGGTTCCAAAAATTTTTTCTAATCTTTTTCCAATGGACTTAACCTTGCTCTATCAGAAAATGTTCCTTTCATTGGATCAGTCCTATTCACAACAAATTCAGGATTAACTAACTTGTTAGCAGTTGCAGCATTGGAATTAACAACTGCATGGGCTCCTAGATTCAAAGCTATGATGATTTTCGTGTTTGAACTTTAAGCTAATGCAAGCTGCGTACTTAAAAGTGTAAGGTTCTGTGGCAAGCATGAAAACTTGCCTTGACTACCTCTAAATAGATAAGGGATATGTTACTTAAGGTTACTTAAGTCCATACCTTTTTTATAAAAACCTGTTAAGTTACTGTGATTTTTAAACCTTTTTTTTTCTTTTTTACACTAAGCACTTTTTACCCAACTGCGTAACACTTCCCACTGTTACCAACAACCTACAGTTCAAACAAGAGTCATGGTGCTACCCCTGCCCGACGTCATTCAAAGCACAAGGGACCGACATCTACTCAACAAAACGAATTTGGAACTGCAGCCAAGGCAAACACACCAGTGATAGTTTGAACTACTGAGCAGACGTTCAGTCAGCTCTCCAAACTGAAAAAGTAGTCATACCCCATACTGGCGTCCATTGCTGTCCTTCTTAGAACTGTTATGCTTGAAATATTTTCATATAAGAGCAGATTTATCAAGTTTTAGAAACAGCTGAGTCAGTAATGTATGGAACTCAGGAAGGGCTCTTCAAGACAAAGTCATTTCTCCACTGTTTTTACAATATGAATTGTTAAAGTACAAAAGACTGCATAGGAAGGGGGACATGGATAGCAACTAGGAAGAAAGCTTCTCATTGGGACTTTTCATTACATTTTTCTTTTGGAATTTCAGGCACCAAGGCATTAGTAATAGTACAAACTAAGTATTTTACATGGGCATGTACTTTAGTGATTTGCTTATGAAGTCAGAAGCAATGGCAGTAATTTTAACAATCTGTAACAGTCTGACACAAAACAGAAAGATAAAAGTTACAACTACACAAACACACAATACCATCGTTTATATTTGACCCAACTAAAAGCTAGGGAGAAAGTACAAGGTGGCTCATGAATAAAGGGTACAAAGTTGCTTTTTCTACTGATCCACCCACTATCTGATACAAAATGCTAACAGAAACGCAACCACCTGAGGACTACCCTATACTGCATAAGCTCTGAACAGCTCCCAGAACCATTCCATTCGCCACGTGTTTAAAAAAAAACCAAACAAATCAAATAAACTAAAATAAAAAAGTCCTTCCTCAATCCCTGTCCTGACTCAGGGCATGTATTAGCAGCTCCTCTCACTGCAAGCATTCATTCGCAGCAAGGAAACTGCTTGTCATTTAATTGCTTTATGTATTTACGTGTTGGGAAGGGAACAGGGAAGTTGTAACGCTCCTGCAGAACTTACTTCTCAAGTACAGGTGGAATTACTAATTCAGGACGCATCAGTGCAAGGTTCTGCAGGGCTTGGGCAGCCTCCAGGCTTCCAGTTTTACTAAACATAGCCAGAAGAACAGGTTGAATAATGCATTCTACAAAGTCTGTAACATCCTGATCAGTAAGTTTATGACTATCAGGCACAGGAGTTAACCAGGTCATTTTCTTGTAGCGCTCACGATGCAGCCTTCTGACAACACCACTGGGTAACCTTTGAAGTAGTTTCATCAGTTTGTTCTGTTGAATATACAAGAAATGCTATTCAATTACTTGGCAGTAGCAGAATCTGAGCTAAGTGTACAACAGACAATTAATAAGCCAATATCTTGAAATAACACAACTGCAATAAAGGAAAACTCAGAAGAGCTCTAAAATACAATGTTCACAATTTGTCACTAACCTTCAGTTCCCAAAATACCAGCAATTATGCTGCCAGCACTACGCCTTATGAATTAAAAAACTATGAAAAATACAAACAAAGACATAGTCAAGAATCAAGATTACTTACCAGTAATTAGGACACGTTTGAAAGCATTCTCTGCACACTCACGTGTAAGCAAACACCCTATTCTAGCACAAGTCAGCTCCTTCGGCACTGCTTTGACCAGCCTTGCTATTTTAATCTGTACTTTCTACCAGCTATCACAGGGAGATTCTTACATTCTCTAGCAGAAGACTCCACCAGCTACACTATCAAAAAGTTACGCTTCATTGAACTAGATATGGATGAAAAATATTTTTTGCTTTGGTTAATCAAAACTAGGCTTTGCCAGCTTGGAGACAGCAGGTCAGTAATACAAAAGCTATGTCACACAAGTAATGCTGATGCTGTGTATCACCCTCCTTTAAAGCTCTTCCCAGCTGTATATGAATTAAATGTCTAGTTTTGGACTTGTAAACTGCACCAGATGTTCGAAGAATACTCCCCTTAACTGTGGTCCTGACATTAGAATAAAAGTATGATTTGAATGACAGTATAATCACTTATCTTGAAAATTAAAGCCTCAAAATATTATACAACCAACAGACAACCTGGCTGTGGGAGCACATAGTGCATCTATCAACATGTTTGATTTGACAGGTCTGACCGTTGAAATTACAGCCAAAGTTATTGTCTTGACACGCAAAAAACTCACCAGCCAGCGCCCATTGTTTGAAGGATGGTAAAAAGAAGCAATGCTATTGAACAATCCAGACAAGTGCTTCTGCACTAGTTTACTTGGTCCACCCTGTAAAAAATAAAACAGAATTTTATTACATGGAATAAGTTAAAATGAACAGGTAACACAGTAGTACAAGGTACAAGCGAGCACTCTCACCACAGCAATACCTCAGAGCATCAAATCACATCTGCAGATTCCCTCCCTTCCCCACCCTCAGCTCAGCATGAAGTAGCAAGTTCTGATCTGATGAGGTTCACCCTAAAAGTGTCATTCAATTGTTCAGCAGGTCCCAAGTGTGTATCCACAGAGGCACTTGTAGCTGGCTGTGCATTTCCAGAATGCCACAGACAGCAGCTGTAAAATAAACCTTTCCATCCACACTCCAAACTGACAGTAAAACAATGTATTTTAAAACAAACCTTGGACAAAAGACAGCCTGAAAACATGCTTCTGCAGTGAGCTAAACAGAACAAATTTTAAACACACGCTTGCTTAAAGCTTTGCATTAGTTTTTGTTTCACTTTATGAAAAAGTTACTCACCATCATGGCTGTGATCCACATTACTGCATGTCCCACATCATAAGCGTTTGTTAAGAATCTTGGAACAACAACTTGATTGCTTCCCACTGGAAGATTTAAACTCCTCAAAATTCTGGTAAAAATCTGAAAAAAGGAAACAACATTGGCACAAACTGATTTTCTAATCAGAAAGTGTTTGGTGGTTTTGTTTTTTTTAAACAATATGACTGCTATGAATACCTTTAAAAAAATCTGTAAGCTGAAAGATTCAAAGGTCATATATACTATTTATCAAAAATATATCATTAAGGGCCATTTCCACGAGAACATGGGATTAGTTACACAATCAGACAACATTTGTATAGAGTACATATATATTTTTAAATGTACATTGTTGCTTTGGTTTGGTTCTGAGTCAGGTGATAACAGCAACAACCAGCAACAACCACAAAAGGATGGCTCAAATTTTTAAAATTAAACTTGGGTCTTCAAATGAATGCACCTAATTTGAAAAACTGGGCCACTGCACTGTAAGATCCACACAGGGAATATGGATTATTCTTAGCATAGTAACACTTCAGACTTATCTCAAAGTAAAAAAATAATTTCATAAAATAAGAAATACTACCTTTGGTACATATGGATCCCAGTCTATGTACCCGATGTTGTCGGTGGCCAAGCGAGCAAAAAGATTTACTAGATGCTGAAAATAACCATAAAAGAAGGAAATTTTCATTAGAATGTATTTATAATAAAGATGCACAAACCCTCAAACTACTTTACAGACGCAAGATAAAAGCTACCCATGGCACTAAAACACCTGTAAAGGGAGATTTCACTCTATCAGAAGTCACCAAATCATATTTCATAATGCATCTGAATTCCTACCTTCAAGAGTCCAACTCGTCACTCATCTGAGCACTTACAAAGTAGGTAATTATGATCTAAGTTCTGGAAGAGGCAGCGTGTCAGAATGTACATCCCTATCTCTTCAATTTCTTTTTTTAAATGTGAAGACGTACTGATAGTACTTTTAGGAGGTATACTCACATTCTCCCTTTCCCCATGCTCTGTGAATTAACATGAAAGCCAGAATGCATTCAGTACCATTTTAATTCTCAACCATTTATTGTCAAAACAACTCTGAAGAAGAGTGGATGAACAACAGACAAACTTATACTTGAGCCATATGTCGAAGACTTCAGCTTTTGCCAAGAAATATCTTACCCCTTTTGAGCAGCTTTGAGCTTTTTCCCCTTTTTGAACAGCTTCCAGAGACCAGAAAACTCCTGGTAGTAGTTTATAGAAAGACACCTGTACTAAGCTTCAGAGTCCTTCAAATGCTACCAACATTTTATCAACTGGGTGTAGCAGACTAGTAGTATCCAAAACCAAACCATGTTCTGGCAAGGGAAAGGGCCCTGCGCTATCCACTTTGGCTGCCAGTGTATCATCCTGGTTCTTGGTAACTCTGATCAGAAAGTGACACACCGTGCACACATTCCACAGTACCTCTCAGCTGGAGCAGCGTAACAAGCGCTTATGATTGTCAATTCACCTCGTGGTGCTTCCCCACCCAGAGCTGAATGGGGATACTGGCCTAAAATAGCATCTACATACAGATGTTGAAGAAAATTCAACCAACACACCTTGAAGGACTATTTAGCTTCTGTAGGATCCATCCTACCTAAAGTGTGCTTGCCTGTGCTGATGGCTGGCACATTTGTAAGCTTTGGTTTATACACACTTGTGGCTTGCAAAGGTCACGGGCATTAGCTGGCAGATGGGATGGCACTATGTGACTATAAGAATTAGACACTCCATTGCCAGAAGACAGTCTCACAAGTCCAAAAAGTGAACTGAAAGATGTCCTCAGGAAAGGTAGTTATCAGGACTAAACAAAAAAGGAGATGAAGTCTCACTCTCATACCCTACTTGTGAGAAAGCGCATAATCCACCATCACTCCTTTTATGAGCTTGTCCAAAGAAGGAAATACCTACCTGGTCTCACAGAGCCTTGATGTTTCCATCAGTACCTTGAAGCTATGGCAAAGCCAAAAGGAAGGGCCTTAAATAATCCTGCCCAAGTCAGAGACAGATATTCACAGCAGGACAGTTTACCCCTCGGTCTGAAGGACACGATAGCTTTGGAAAACCCATGAATTCAATTCAGGACAGTCACATCTGACACAGTATTACATTTTCTTAAATGATCTACCTTGTTTGTTTGATACTAGAAAAAAAAAACCCTTACCATGCATAAAGGCAATTGATTCTATAGCTCCCTTTCAAACAGCAAGTCTAACTCCTGCCAAAGCAAGCTGAGAAAAAGCTTGCAGCGTACAGAGGCTTAAGTGGGACTGCACAGTCAGACCCCATATGGCTAATTATCTGCATCCAAGCTTGATGAAATGAACAAGCCTGCCCTTAAGAAGTGGACAAGACAGCAAAGGAAGCAAGAAGGGAAAGCTTTGTGGAAAAAATAAAATTGTTTGGGCCTCCTGAGCAAACTGTCAGAACACAGTGGGAGAGGAAAAAATATCAGAGATAACTTATGAAGGAGTGGTGATGATTATTTGTTAGACCGTTTGACAGAAACAAACCAAATCATGATATTAAAGTGCAGGCTGTCATCTTTCTGTCAGAAAGAGTAGACAGAATTGTGATTTTTTGGACAGCCATCAGAAAGATGCAAAAGTGTCTACAGACAATCTCCAATAAAATGTTGGCAATCACCCCTGTTCAAATCTGGACAGTCGCCAACTGTCGGAACAAAGACCGCCTGCCTTTATTTCTGATGAAACACAACTCAACCCAGAAAGACCTCCACACTAGCCTTTTCACAAAGAAACTGCCAGAAATGGAACGTGCTCCAAAGACCCTGAGAAGTCCTCCTTGTGTATATAGGCAGGAGATTAGCAAAAGGAGCCAGATGGACAATGAGCTTATGTTCACACCAAGTACAGAAAAAATCTGGTAATACGCCAAGTTTCCCTGCAGTAAAGCCAAGGCACAGGTCAGCTGACAACACTAGCACCTAGGCTGCTGCTGGTGGTGTCTCAAGATTTTATTTTATTTCCCAAATTTGTATCTAGTCATATGAGACACACAAAAAAGGCAGACAGGTACATGGTAGACTATTTTCCCTGATAGATATAGCCCAATGGTGTTTTTGGCCAAGGGGAGTACAGGTTCATTAGTGTGTCTAAAATAAAGATGATAACAACTCATTGCAGTCAAGGCAAAGCATTACTACGCAAAATTAGGCATCATTAAAGATGTGTTAAAATAGAAAAGATGGGACTTTACAGAATTATAATTTATAGAGATCACAATAGCACTTTGCATCGTTGTAAGCATTAGCAGGCAGTCTGGAAAATGCCAGCACTCCCAAGGCTAGAAAGAAACGCTGCCTGAGCTAGCCATTAAACAGTGTTCACCAAGCACAAGTGCAGACTCATTTATTCAGCCAGTAATTGCTTGCTAGCAATCATGAAATTATTGTCTCTGCTTTCTTGTCCTAGCTAAACCAGAAGGAAAAAAAAAATCCATTATATCACTACTTGACTTTGATGCCTTGCAAACACACTGTAGGAACATTTAAATGGATTTCTTGTAGTGTAGGTGAAAGGTAAATACTTACCCCTTCCCATTGGGGAAGATTTTGAACTGATACCCAAAGGCCTATAAATTCATCAAACCAAAGCCTGCAAGAGAACAGAACAAAAATAATAAGCTCCCTCACTGGATATTTATCCCTCTCTTTGGCAGGATCCCTCACTGAGTCGCAGGAACGCACCTGCCCCTCAACTCATTCAACAACAACAGGGATCAACACGGACATTCTTGTACCACTTTGCCTCCCACAGCATCCCCCCTGCCCCCAACTCTGATCCTGAGTTTCAGTCCTTGCTTCTTTACCTCTCCTCCTTATTCTTTTCTGATCCCCCCTTTCACACAAGCGTTTCACCAGGACTTTCCTTACCTACTTCAGATTCACCATTTTGTTACATATTGCCATTCCAACACAGGTAAAACAGATGAAAATAAACCACACTTCATTTCCCTCTACCTTAAAATCTAAAATTTGTTCCTAATGACCCATGGTTACAAGTGTCACTACCTTCTATTCTGAAGCCAAGGATGCAAACCCTCCGTACCAGTCCCTTACTCAAATTCACCTTTATAAACTACATTCCCTCCCTTCCTTGAAGTTTTCACTAACCCTATAGCACAAATATACTTTTAACCTAACCAGCCTAAGCAATCTTTACATGCACTAAGCATCACTGGCTTATGTTTTCAAGTTCAACAGTTCTACCTTAAAGATGATCCCGAAACTGTCCCATCCTGCAAATGTTTCTCCTTTAACTCTCAAACTCATCTCCTATAGCAGTCTTCCAACCGTCTCACATTTCCACATCTTGACAGTGAACTGAAGACCTCTACCTCACAACCCCATATTTGTAGTAACAGTTGTACTTTAACCTACATGAGGGACTCATCAGAAGCTACCCCAAATCAAACAGAAGGTAGGACTTAAAGCTGTGCTACGGTTAATGATTTTTACTTGTGAGACTATTCCTTTAGAATTAAAGTGCATTTAATTCAATTTTGTTTGCTTTGTTGTACACTGCGTGCTTTACTCTAGAGAAGGGAGAACTCATTAGAGAGTAAGTACTAAGATTCCCCCAGGTCACTTTTACAAAAGAAGAATGCTGACTGAATTTCTGTCTTGAACTCATTCCAAAAATGCTGTTAAAAGCCACCATTCATTTTGCTGGTTGACTTCAAGTCATCCTGTAGAAGATAATTTCTTGCATTTGCAGCAGAATACTGTACCAACAGACATTCAGTTACACTCACTTGAAACCTTTCTGGTGCAGTTCAGGAGGAAGGGTAGTAGGTAGAAAGAGTTCAAAGTAGGTAATGGCCTTTTGCATGGTAACATCAAATGGACACATTAAAGGCCTCCATTCATCCAGCATCTCCGCAGTGGCATCTTCCGGGAAATATCTGAGAACAAGGACACCACTGAGCATATACAGACCTGGCTTTAAAGTTTGGGTCTTTTTAAAACATATTTAAAACTATCTACTAATGTGCCATAAATCTTAGTTTTGCAGTAAGACCATGTACCCAGTGGCAATAGACAGGCAATCCTCAACTCCACTTAACCTTCACGAAACACAGAGTTAAGGTCAAGGACATCACTCATGGTGCGTTGTTTTAAGACCACAAATGTATAAAAATTCTTGTCCTGCTGAACTAGAAAAGATTCTGTACAATGCAGAATCATTTAAATGTGAAGGCTGGTCAAAATCAAACAACTACTATTCACATTTGATGCAATATAACAAAAGATTACTTAAGGCATGAGGAACATCTATGGGAACATTAGAAGAATACTGGTTATTTAATTTCTTTTAAAAGAAACTAAATATCCATGTAAAGCAGTATTTAAATGCATACCAGCTACAACTGTTTACACAACATAATTATTGCAGTTGATATGGGACCCATTGGAAGTACTGTTATCAGTGTCCCAGCCTTAAGTCAGAATTTTCAAGAGACAAATATCACATTTTCATTTTAAAAACCACTCTGCTTCAGTGACTTTCGTATTCATAACAGATACCACAAAAATCAACACTGAAAACTAAGGGGTTTTATTTAGCTACAAAACCACAGATATTTGGGAGAAGATTTTCAACCGAGGCTGTTAAAAAGGAAAAAAAAACAAACCACCTTACATTTGTTTAATATTATCACATGGAATATACCTGTGATTTTGTTTTCATTTTAAGCAACCTATGAACCTGAGGTATTGATCATTCATAATGCAGTAAAACAGGAAAGTCTCTACCCTCCACCCCAATCTAAACGAGCTGGGACAACATCAGCCAAGGAATGACTAGTAGGGTGGGGTTTTTGTTTTTTTAAACACTTTTCTTCCCCCTCTCAAAGTAATATTAAAGATACAGGCTTAAAAACCCAAATACTTACGGTCTGCAGCTCTTCACAAGTGTTTTCAGAACACTTTCTACAGAACTGAAACAAGAAAGGAAACAGCAGGGATAGTGTATTACCAAATTTCAATGACAGCATAAAATAAACAACCATTTGCTGATTTTTCCCTCAAGAGCTCAAGATAATGTTGATGCAATTAGAGGTCTTCTGTGAACATGCAGTAGCTAATTGCCTCCTACATAGACCTAATCATAACGATTAAAATTGCTCTGCTAAACTCCTGGTTCTACTTTTCACATACCACTCTAGTATTTACTGCATTTAAGTGAAGAATTATTATTTCTTGTAAGTAATATCCTGCATTTTATCCATGAACAACCAGCAGAGCAAGGTGACTTCTTGGGGAAGTTGAAAACACAAACAGAAAAAATAGGTTTATGGACTTCATCAATATTTGTAAGATAAATAAAGGCAAAAGACTTCAGAAAGTTGTTATTATTAGACTCCAAACACCATATCTGTCTTTTTCAATCTGGTTTTGGTTTTTGTCCAGTGGTTCTAAGAAAGAGAAGTGAACTAACTGCAAATCAATGGTTATTTCATCAGCTCCCTCACAATTAACAGCTGATTTTAAATGTGTTTTCATCCATAGCAAGAAAACTTATCTGAGAAATCATTTTAACACGAATTGTCACAGGATGCATTCAAACCACTTAAAAAAGACTAAACCTCAGAATAAACTCAAAGAATAAAAGGGAGGGGGAGGAGAGAGACAGATCAATCAATGGAACCATAAAGGTAGTAAATGATGCAAATGTATCAGCTTTAGAATTTTACCAAAGATCAGTTTAGGTCAATTAATTGAGACACACAAACACTGAGCATGCACACACTCTCTCTCTTTAGCCCTACACAAAATAAACTGATCCCATACAAGCCAGGAGAAATATTAAATGGATAAACCAGTATTTCCCTTCACTGCAAGCCAACAAAAGCCCACCCAGCCCTCATAACACTACTTCAGTTCAAGCAGCGCTCCAGAAGATGCAAAATTCTGTACATTTTATGCAACAGTGACAAAGTAAATCCATGACCTCTCCCAGAATGAAAATTCTGAGCTGACTGACACCTAAAACTTGAAGAGGAATGGCCAACCATTCATTAAACAAGATCAAACTCTGCAAGAAGCTCAAAGATCCTGGGTTAAAATGAATACTGTTCTTGAAAGAGTTAGAAAACAGATAACAGTTGTTCCAAGAGTAGATAAATAAAGCGTGAACCAGCAACATTCCTTAAGAGCATTAAAGATTAACATGAAAAATGTTTGTGTGACAAAACAAACAAAAAAGCTATCCCCATACTATCACACTCCCCTGAAGGAAACTACTGCTAAGGAGAACCTGAAGGACAGAGGAATTTTAAGAAACACTGATGCCAGAGATCAACAAGTCTTTCAAATTCTCAAGTTTTCAGCCAGATCTCAGCATTTGTTAGTGGAAGAGAGCAAAGGAGAAAGATTGAAGGGATGTCCCCTCCTGTCTTCTGATCACAAAATTAGAATGGAAGCTAGAAAGAAAAAAAACAACAGCAGACAATTTTGTACATAAGGCAACTTCCATCTAAGACACAGTTAAACCACAGACCAGCTACAGAAGACATCTTGTAAGATCCCCGTTTGATGACAACTAGTTAGAAAAGGACAGGACAATACAGCTGGGGAGAACAAGAGACTGCTGGTTACCGTTTTCATTATCACTTTGAACAAACACTTTTTAGCAGTGGCTTCTCTTCCCCTTTTGGTTAGACTCTGCATATCCATTACTGCAGAACTGCTCAAAACCATCTCCAGTGACTGCACTTGCTGATCTCTACACTACGCTACCACCAAACCCAGCCATGGACTCACAGAGCACCACAGCAAACAACTACATACATAAACCACATACATTGGATCAGCCTGCTGTAGTTTGTACTCTTGTCCTTGTATTTAATGCTGACCCTTTGGATAAGGTATTAAAACCTTTGTAATCGAGAGATAATGAAGCCACTCACACTGGAAGGTATCTTCTATTAATTACTGAAACATCAGCATATTTAACGATATAAAGGAAAATGTCTCATCCCATGCAGTTTGCTTTTAGTTCCTCCTTATTACCTGAAGTATTATTAGTTTATTATTATGTCTTGCCACATGGATATATTAAAAAACACCCAAAATACTATTAACCCCTATCCTATCACTAGTCATCATTTTGGCACTGCATAATTATTTTCTTCTTTTGGATAGGACATGACCACATTAATTAGTAAACCTGTTTTTTTTTCCCCTCTGCATTTTCAAAGAGAAACATGTTTCAGTTAAAACAATTAACATATAAATTGACACTGATTCTTACATTATCAAAAGCAGTAAAAGCACAATTTTCAGTTTTTCAGGACAGATCCAGGCCTTAAGTGAAATTCTAGGCCTGCAGTGGACACTCCATTACAAGAGCTTAAATTAAAACAATGAAAAGAGCAACCAGCTATAGTTTCACAAATTATTTTAGTGAGTTTCTAACTATGGTGAGCCAAATATCAATCTCTCACTGGGTTAGTGCAACTAAAAATTGCTTCCTAACAAACCCCAAACAAAGCAAAAACCACTGCAATTTCACTTCCACTTACACCAGTTTTCTGCATTTATATATACACCAAACCTCCTGATACGGTTTTCACTGCAAAAATTCACACTGAACTCTTCCCATACAGAAACTTTGTTCCACACTTCGCAGCCACAGTGTTGTTGCTGGGTGTATTTTCCAGAACCTATTACCTCACTGCTAAAGCACGTTCCATGATTTCATCGTTTTTAATAGTAAGGTACACTTGGTAACATGCACTCCTACCCCAGTGCTGATTCTGTCCATACTCAGACACTGCAATTATTCAAACGTCAAATTCACCTTTCAATTGATCCTTGAAATATATATATGCTGGTTAAATTAGTTAGCATATAGCCACTTGATCAGCCACTTCACACACGCTGTCTTGTTCCCCAATTAGAAAGGTTTACATACAGTGCGACATTCTCATAAACAGTGGTGTCATGTTAACACTGGTTTTCCAATACAATTATTTATGCAGAAAATTACACCTGTGTGACAAGTGTTACGATCTAACAGAACATGCAGAAGATTCACATCGGCCAGAGCTGAACAAAACAAAAAGTCATTCTTACCACCTATGTAATACATTAAGCACAAATGTTTTAGGTGAAGACAAGCCTGGTCGATATGAACTGAATGTAAAAAAAAAAATAAATTAAAACAGGAGTTAAATTAACAGCTATAAATCAAATCAATCAGCTTTATAAAGTATCTTGACTTCCACCAAAAAGATACCCCTCAAAATTGACGTGAAGAAAAAAACCCCACCGTATGAGAACAAATCGCACTGCATTATTAAGGAGTGTGATATCTAACAGTTAATAAAAGCTAAATGTTTCAGACAGACCATCACAACTGATAACCTCCTCTCAGCTTAACCTTCTTTTCCCTCTTGGAGCAGTCTCCTCCCCGCTACGCTCGTTTCTCACACAGTAAATAAAAAGTGACTACTCAACATCCCCAAAGTCTGCGGGCTCAGTAAGTGCTGGCATAGGCATAAAACAAACCAATTAAAAAAGCCTCTCCTCTTTTGGATTTTCACTGACAAGTAATAGCTACAATTAGCAAAATAATGCAATTTAGCAAAATTATTTTTCCATGAGAGAAATTCAGCATGAAATGCTCCATAACAAGTTACAAGGCTACATATATTTCCTGTCCACGTCACTTCTCAGCAATAGGATCTTCCACTCAGTAGAAGGAAGCAGTGGTAGTACTTCAATATCTCTGAACAGAAAATTATTTTTTAAAGCCAATTAAGTATTTTCACCTGCGTTTCTTTATATGAAGTTTCAATTCAAACAAACATAATGAGTTATCCATGTAATATCTTTTATAATGTGTAATTTACAGAGCAGGACCTTTTCTAATTGCAATTATTAGGCAAATTGTAATTTTGGAAATTTGACAGATGGGGAAGGATCAGCAGCACAAAGAAAGCAAAGAAAAGTTTTTATTCTTAAAATTAGCAGAACATTTCTGAAATTCTTAACTGGGAAAAACATTGATTTGTCCATATCACATCATCACTTTGAATATATTTGTATGTATTTACTATAGAAGGCACTTACTTTTCTTTGTATGCACACTGATCTACACCTAGATAACACATACTGGGAATGCTTGCAGTACATATTTTTAAGAACAGTACCATTTTTATTTTCCCAAACCCTTACTGTGCTACAAAACTGAACAGTAAACGTTTAACCTGAATATTGTTAAAAATCTAACACTAGATCTGTCAGACTGTGGGTTGTCATCCTAAAGTAAGCTGATGAAGACCCCTTTTCCAGCATCTTTATTAACTCAATTGCATTCATAAAGAGAAACATCACAAACACAATTCATTGGCAGAAGGATATGATTTAGTACAGTCTTGCATGCAATTACTGAAACATACTTCATGAAAATATAAGCAAAATATTTACTGTGTATCAAATTCCAGATATTAAAAGCAAATTTCTAAGTACTTTCAAGCATTGCAGGTACTTACAGCCTATCAGATGTTCCAAAATGCAAACTTACTTGGGAAACCAATTTAATCCAAGATGTTCTGTTTTGGAGTACAATATCCTTTCCAACATTTCATAAAGCGGTCTCCATGGTAACTCTAAATCATCCCTGGAAAGCAGTTCTTTTTTCCTAATAGAAAAAAAAACAATGAGCACTTTAGGATTAAACATTTACATCGACACACTGCACATCAGACTACCTCAGATCACTGCTCTGAATCATGCTTATCTCTGCAGGAAGGTCAGGCAAGGAAAAAGCTAGCCACCTGCAGCACTTCTGCAGGAACAGAAGCTGTCAAGTCCTCAGGAAAAGTCTGATTAAGCGCAATAAACGTTATCAAGTTGTGAGACAGTCTGCATCTTCTCCCTGTTTGAGATTGAACCTTAACACTTGGCTCTCTGAGATGTTTTCTGTTCCTAACAGGCAAAAAAAATGACATTCACTTTCAATACCACTCCTAAAGCTCTGAAAGGGGCAAGATGGTCGCATAATGAGAATGCTTTTTAATCAACATCATCTGTACAGGGGAGATTAAGTGAATTAATTTGTAATTGAACACACTAGTACATTAATGTATATAACAACATGAAGCAAGTGATCAGCTACTTACAGATTAAAGTTTCAGCAGTCAGCAGAAACGTGTACTTACTTTAACAGGTTTATCAACAGGCGCGCAAATCCTTGCATCATGCTGATCTCCAGTTTTGGAATTGTTACCAACTCATACAACAGTTTGATAAAAAGCACATGCTCTTCTCTGCTGAATTTTCTCCCATATAAGCGGATGTATCTACAAACAAAACACAAGATGAATCAGCAATATTTTTAAACACTTCACTTTTATCTCAGACCTAAGCCAGAGTTCACCCGACTTGCTGTTTAATGAAACATAAGTAGAACCTAGTGCACAAGTGCAACAAATAAGAACCTGAAGATATATAGCAAAGGAAGACTGACACCAGAAACTAACCACAGAAAGAAAAAAATGACCGAAGAGTTTAGAGTCTTCCAAGATTCTACAAATAGCGTAATTTCATGCTCACACCAGACACCACAAAAACAAGGACCATATTCTTTCACCTCAGCTCAAAACGTACTAGCCATTAAATTTAGTATTTCCATATCCCCATGTATTTATTTCTCTTAAAAAAACCCAAACACACCCACAGCTGTCACAAGCAGCCTTATTATACTTTATCCTTTCCAGCCGGGGCACTTTAAGAAGGAGGCATGACACAACCCAAAAGCTAACAAAAGTATCCAGTACAGTCCAAATCTGACAGCTTCCAGTAAGGCTGAACAACTGATTTTAGACACTGAGCTTGGCTGGTGGCGTGTCCCACTGCTATCCCTCGTATTTACTATCTTAAGAAAGTGTACATGCATTGGGACTAACTCTAAAAGTGCTTGCTGTTTTCATGCTGAGATTGAAAAAATAAATACATTTAAAGTCTTAAATGATATTCTGCACCAGCAAAACCTACATAAGGTTCTAGTGCACCACGTCACATGTCACACAACTATAAATGACTGCTCAGCTGGGAAGCACACTTCCCTCTCTATTACTGCTCCAACTATTCTTAAAGATTCATAACAAACCTTATTAATGCACTGTCCGTCAAGCAGCTGTCAGACAAAGCATACAAGACATGAATCCCTATAAAACAATTTTTTTGAGAAGCCTGTTCACTGTTTTTGTTTATGATTTAGCAGAGGTTGGATTGATTTGTTGCTAAATATACCCCAGCGGAGCACCAAGGCGTGTTCCAGTAATGTGAGGAATGCCAGATCTCACACTGCTTATTCGGCAGTCAGGGCAGCACACACTGCAGAGTCCTACACTGGAACCACCACGGGAAGCGATCAGGAAGGAAACATCTGTGTAGGACTCCTACTTGGAAGCAGTAGAGGCTAGGTAATTTTAAAGGGGCAAATATTTGCAGTTATTGATATAATGAACACAAACTCTCTTGATTCCTGAATTTAGTTTCTGAAATTGACTCCTCCTGTGACATTGAGGACATAAGAGCACACGGGATCTGAACTCAACTGCTTGAGTACTTTTTTTCCTACTTCTCCACATCCCCGTTCCTCAATTTACAACACAATTACCTCTGAACTTTCAGGATCACCCACAGCTAGTAATCTTACCAAAAGGAGGTAGTTTCCTTAAATATACACATACTAAGACCCCTTGCTCTTTCCTCACAAGATTTTTTTCTGATCTTCTTCCTCCAGTTTCTTTTGAAGACACACTGAAGCAGCTGCAGGGCTCTGGCAACCCAATAATCACCAGTTTTCAGGAGAAAACAAAACAAAACAACCAACTCTACAATACTTCTTTCCACTTCTCTTTTTCTTTTCCCTTTGATTTCAAGGGGGGATTTTTACATTTGATGGGCAGTATTTTCACTAATGCTCATTTCAACATGTTTTATTTCAAGTACAGAAGGAAACAAACGAAATACGGGATAACCCACTCGTCTACCAGAGGAACCTAAATTATCTGGATTGGCCAGAAACACTATTTACCTATAGAATTACACCACCAACAGCTGAACACCTACACTTTTCACATGCATAAAATGGACGTGCAAAAAGAATCCTCAGAAAAAAAAATGGGTGGCACTTGATTTTGTGAGGGCTAATAGAAGTATATAACATGATTGTGTTATATACTTATTTTAATTGCAATAATTTACCTTCTAAAAGCATACATTGCTCATACATTGTATGGGAAGAACCCAATTTGAAAGTCTGGAAGCTTTTTCAAGATAAATGGGGTAACAATCAGGACAACACAAACATTTCATAAGCAGGCATAAGAGCTATTCCCAGACTCTCAAAGGAAGAGCACGTGCCTTGAAAACAGTCTGCTAGGCTGTACAGGCAAGTCAGAGGCGTTTAATATAACCATGAGAGAGACAACCAGCCACACAGTCCTGTCACTCCCACCCAGGTCATTTCCCTTAATCTTCACTTACTATTTAATAAAAGGGCAAGACAGTGTTTGATGCAATGACCAAACTTTACAGGAGTTTGCCTACAAGAGTGCTTGTACTTCTCGTGACAGTACACATCTGGGAAGGAAAACAGCAACACCAAAGGCTCACTTCACTGTGGAACAGAGGGTTCTGAAATAAAGTTTAACCTTTAATAACTTCCATTTCATTATCCTTCAGTCACATGCACTTGCACGTACTTCTCCAGTCCCAGAATGCTAGGCATAAAGTAACAAAGAATACTGGTTTCATTTCTTCATGTGTGATTAAAAAAAGGAAACTGCAGAAGCCTGAAAAATAAGTTTTAACTACAAAGAAACACTAGGTAAGAAATCCAATTAATCTGTCAGCGTTGCTATATATCACAAAAAATAAAATGTTTGGCTGGTTACCTTCCCTGACATTTGCTAACAGCAGTTCTATTATACAAAATGCTGTTTAATTAAGAAACAGGAGGAGTAAAGTACACAGAAACGTACTCAACACAAAGATGTCACAACGCCCAAGAAGCAGAACTGGATGCCAAATTGCTCCCTTATTTACAGCTTCTTTATGTAGGGGGGGAGGCAGATTTTAAAACCTTCAATTATTTGCCTTAATCCAAAACAAAAAAATAAGACTTCTTATATTAAGGCAGGTAATACTATATTGCAATGATTCTTGAAATCTTAATTCCACTTCCCTCTTGATTCCTCCTTAAGAGAACCATCAAAGGCTTTATGAGCTCTCAAACTCAACTGCAAAAAGGATAAATAAATCGTCCTTCATCCTGCAGGTCCACTGGGTTCCAATCTGAAGTTCAGCTATGTGGACAGAAAAAAACCCAACAAAACCTACCCACTCAACCTAAAAAATATGATTAGGAAGCAAAAATTCTGTTTGCAGCTCTATGCTTTCTGCACAGAGTCCAGGGTCTCTGGAGATGCAAAAAAAAGAAAAAATTGGAACCAAGAAGCCAATTCCCTATTCTAAAAGTATTAGGTATCCAATCTCTCACTCCACAATCACAATAGACCTATTTTTAGGAAACGTACTATCGTATCAAGTGGACATCCTAAATTGCCCTAGAAAGTTGGCTGCTCTGCTACTGTTAAAAATTGCTTCACTTTCAAAGCTGAATAGAGCACTCTCCTAAAGTCCTAGCTATCTGTTTTCATTTTCTAACACGCAGGACAGGATTATGATTGCTCTAAAACTCAGTTTTTGACAAATGATATGAAAAACAATGAATCATGCTCAACAAGACTATTTAAATCACATGTACATGTACACAGTACACACACACATCCCTTATGCATCCAAAAGCTTATATTTCTCTGATAAAGATGAGAGAGGAAACAGACATAAAACAAGATTTAAATGCAATAGTGATTAAAATACTTCAGCAAAGCCCCACTGAGATGTTCTCATCCTCACTGTAACTTTGTGTCCTGTCATTCTAACTCAAAACAGTTGAGCTGCATTTTTTCCACACCTTACAGCAAGACAGTTAGATGTCATTTTGTAACACACCTCGACCTGACAAGCACATAGAACATTGTCAGGAACAGAAACTGTGTCCCGCAGCTCCAAAAACCCTACCCTCGCCTACTGAAGCAGAAAGCACAGAGACATTTGTGTGTTTTCCAGAATGCAGAGTCAACTACATGTACAGTAACTATTAAATGTTCAAGTCATACTAATACGCTCATTTACAGGCTATGTTCTAAAAAAAAAGCTTTAAAAAAAAACAAGTATGCACCACGTTTCTATGTAAAACATGAAAGAGGGAAAAATTGAAACAGCAACCTATTTTTGACCCAGAGACCATAAAAGCGTATGACGTAAATCCATTTAAGCAAATGATTTTGATGCAACCTGCTTTTTCCCTACACGCTGTAGCAAGTTACACAACTGAGATTCAGTCTTCTGCTTTCACAACTGATTTAGTGTTTTATAAGATACAGATTTTCCTAGGCAAAGTTGGAGGAATCTTGGGGTAGTGGTTACAGATTTAAATGCCAGTCTTTCAGGCAAGCAGTTTTACTTGCGTAAGAAGTCCCACTAAGTCCAAAGTTACTTAAGTAACTGCACTGCTCCTGTCTTCACAGGACAGAAAGTCCTCTCACCACACTCTGTGCATGCATCCCAAAGAACCAGTTCACATCACTAAAAATTATGCATAAAATAATTACGCAAATCAGTGTACAGATATCCAATTTTGCTTTTTTCCCCCCCTACTCAGTTCATGACATCAGACAGCTGAAACAGCTGCTCTTAAGATAACTATGTGCAAGTCATGTTTTCAGCTGTTGGGAGTAGAAGAAATACAAGGTCTCAGGTTCAGCTGTCGTCATGAAACAGTAACTGATACTCAAAATTTTAGTTCAGAAAAAGACCTGAGTTTCACTTTCATTCTTCGTACGCTACAGGCTTTATGTACAAAGCTGAGTACCTGGGGAGGTGTAACTATGCAAGTATATAACCCACACGTATTTTTTTCTTTATTCATTTATATATATGTACACATTACGATGTTTGTATTAACATTTGTATCTGTACAAGAAATAGATTAAAAGACATGTCAGCCACTCTTCTCAATTATAAATTATATCACAGAATATTGTGAGAATACTGGTTTTTGTAATTCAGGCATTTGCAACAAAGCTAAGCAGTGATCATATCATTATGAAGATTCTGGGCATTTTTTTTTGCCATCAAATGTGCTATTTACTGTAGCTGGTCAGCAGAGGAAAAGATAGTAAGCTGAGTTGGAGATAAATCACCCACTACCAACAGACAGCAAAACTTTATATTCATTTATCCTATAATTTTACTCAGATATGACATCAGAACACCATATGGTGGGACGTGTTCATCTAGGCCTAAACTTTTATTAACGTGTTTCATCCCACAGAAGTACTTTGTTAAGTTAAACTAAGCAGCAAAACATCTCTCACGTTAAGTACACAAGCTTATTTTTAAACAAAGCCCGCTGTTGCCTTCCCTGCCTACATCCAAACACGTTCAGAGGCTTGCTGCATATAATATGCCACAAAGAAATCTTGGGACTAACAGGCATCACACAAGTCACACACACAATAAATTCAAACTTCAAAGAGTAGGTGGGAAACCACAAATGAGCGCCTCCTGCCCTTTCTGTGATTCATACAGCAGCTCTCAACAGGCGAAATTCACTGCCCTGAAGCCTAAACTGGTAACAGTAATTGCAATTCACAGAGGGAGTAATAGGGCGATTCCAACACAACCCTGCACATTTTCAAAGGACTCATCTGCCACATTTAGCTAATACTTATATTTCTCGTAGTGAGAACTGCTACAGTTTATTTCAACTTCTTAGTATACGAAGTTTTACCACAAGTACAAAGGCAACAGGTACCACCGAAACCAGTATGAGCTAGCAGATGGCTGGGGGGGGAAGAGGGAAACAGTACTGAACTGGTTCCAAGCAGGTTCAAACTGTCACATAACTCAAACACGTGAGTCATTTTGCAACCATCACTGTAATTCTATCTAAGAATGCCTCTTGGCAAATACAAAGACACTTCCATTTCAATACATACATATCAAACAGATTTGAATGCCAAATATATACTAAATTCCCAATTAATATATTAGAAAAATATGTAAGGAGGAAAATTGTAAGTGAAGATCTCAAAATCGTACAAAAAGCACATATACCATAATTTCTAGCACAGAGGAAACACCATTTACAAAGGCACACAGAGTATGCAGCAAAACAACCTGATAAACATCCACAGAAACATGGTTTACTGATTGAAGCTACAGGAGTCATTGTCATATGATGCCATTTTCAGTGCTGGAGTGTCCAAAACAGTGGCTATTAAGAAAAAAGGGTTAAGTAGGCTTTGTAAAATTCACTAAGAGAAACCTATGTTCTACTTGGTGCAATCTACGAAGCCCCCGTGTTTTTATCTGTATTAAAAACACCTCGCCCGCACACACAGCAGAGCCAACATCAGCATAAACTACACCGTGCCACAGCACAGGCAAGATACCAAGGGCACCAGCGGTGTTTACGCAGCATTAAGCCAGAATTTAATCCTGCTAGCACTGAACTAACAAACAGCCTGTCTTGAGAAAGACTTCATGTTCCTACAGCCTAAGTTACGTGGAGATGGTGTCTTACACAACTTACTTAAAAAGGCAAGAGGTGGAACAGGTGGTCAAGTATGCATCAAAAACCACCCAACAAAACCAAACAAACCCGCAAGAGCTCGCTCCTATGAAGTTTTCAGAGATGACAGGCGAGCTTCTGGAAACGAAGCCACCTTTGTCCCCGTTTCCTACGTCGAAGCACTCGCGGGCCTTGTGTAAGACACGGGCTGACGCCTAGTTGCCGGCCGGGCCGGCCAGCGCTGGGCCGGGGAGCTCGGCGGAGCGGCCCCGGCGCCTGCCCGCAGCCCTGCCCGATCCCCAGCCGAGCCGCGGGGCAGCCGGTGCCCGCTCCGCTCTGACTAAGCGGCGCCGGGAGGAACCGTTATGAGGCGAGCCTGCCTTCCGCCGCGCTCCCCAACAGCCCCACCGGCCCCGGGGCGGCCCCGCGGGACAGGGACGAGCCCGGCGTCCCGGCTTCGCCCCCTCTGATCCCGCAGGCCCCCGCTCCGAGGCGCCTTAACCCCGGGCGCGACACCACCGCCCCGTCCCGGCGCCGACGGAGCCCTCCCAGCCCCGGGGAAGGGGGAAGGACCGCTTCGGGCACTCACGTCGAGAGCTTCCTGGTCCAGAAGAGCCCCCCGGGCCACAGCTCCTGGAGCTGCACGGCCCGGGCCAGGTTCTCTTTGATCCGCGCCAGGAAGCGGGCGGCCTCGGCCTCCAGGCGCTCCCCGTAGGGCAGCAGCTTGTTGTAGATGATCTCCTTCTGCGGCGGCGGCGGCGGCGCCGCCATGGCCGGCGCTGCGCTTCTCCGCGCCCCGCCGCCGCCCCGGCTGCGCGCCCGGCCCGGCCCGGCCCCCGGCGCTCAGCCCGCGGCGCGCCGTGACGACACAGCGCGGAACGGCCGGGGAGCGAACGCCCGCCCGCGCCTCCCCGCTCACTTCCGGCGCGGCGGCGGAAGGCGGGGGCTGAGGGCAGCGCCGGGCCCCCGCCCCGTGATACCGGGTGACCCCCCCCACATACACACACAAACGGGGCGTTTCTCCTCGGGCCGGGCTGAGGGGAGGTGGGGGCGTGCGGGGACTCGCTCGCCGTGCCCCGTAGTTCCGCGGTGCTGGGGGAGCCCTCGGCAGGCTCGGGGAGCCGCGGGGGAAAGGGCGGGCGCAGGCACAGGGCGGCCGTTTGGGCAGCCGGTGTGGCGGAAAGGCCGTGACTCCTGCTCGAGTTCAGAGTTCACTTTCTGTGGCTTTGCGGTTTGTTAAAACAACGTTTCGTAAAGCTTTCGCCATGCGAACACGTAATTCAGGATAAAAACATTCACCTTCCAGCTGTTCTCGAGAGCAGGAAGAGAATCGAATGCTGCTCCTCACCCAAAAAATGACTGTACCGTGGGGACGGAGTTATGATGGAGACAATTAGGCACAGAGTTTGATAGCAGATTGTGTGGCTAAGAGGCTTATTTGAAATAATAACGCTAGTCAGGCAAGCAGAGCTCAGCAGTGCCTGGTGCTGCCACTGGCCTGTGGGTGTAGGATAAAGCTTGAGATGGATATGTGATAACTATCAGTCGTACTGATAGCTGTTATCTCCAGCTGTCTCCTAAATATAATTATTAATTGAATTTCCCCTCAAGAATTACATCGTGACCGTACAACAGCTGCAAACTGATTAGATTACTGACAAGGACAAATCCTGTTTTCTGATCTTTATGCTCAAACTAGCTCTGCTTAAATTTTTTTTTTAAAAAAAGATGGCTAACTAAATGCTGAAACACATTACAAAGAGGAGAAATGCCACAGAAAAACGAAGTCTGATCAGCAAAGGCTGTAATGCTCAGATATTGTCATGGCATTTTCCTGAAGAGTGCATTTACATTTACAGATACACCTTTTGTACCAGGTATTATTTTTATTTCCAGTCCGCTGCAACAGGAAATGATCCTGTGTGATATATTCACCAACACCTGCACGAGCAGAGCCACGCTATTTTGATCTACAGTCACCAAAAAAATAATCAGCACAAGTGCTGCAGGTTTCTTCTGACAAAGAGTACTAATAAATCAGAGTTATGTAAATAAGATATTCCCAGGTCCCCAAAGGAGGCTCAATGCTACTTCATCGCTCTGCCATCAAGTATTTTTCTTGTAATATCTTGGGAAAGTGAAAGTCTATATTCACTTTAGGTGCACCAAATAACTCATTTTCCCAAAGCTTCAGTGAAAGTAATTGTTCTGGGTTACGGGATGAGACTAGGATAAAATACTTTGCTAATTTCCCTTGATTGAAGTGGTACAAAGGGTCAAGCCTTTTCACACAGAAACAAAAAGTTCTGCCTTTTCTCACCTTCCTAGACCTATACCTCTAATAAGTACAATGATTTTGTTTAGTGTTCAATACTTTTGAAATACCCTCCCATTCCTAGAAGATTTTCTATCACATAATCTTGTAGATTATGTATATCAACGTTTACAGTATCACAAAATAGTTGGACTTTGCTATAATTTTTATTGTGATTTGGAGGGTATTTGTTGACGTCTTTCACAGTGTCTTTACAATTATGTTCTATTGCCTCATAACTGTGTTATGCAAAACAATTTATAGATGAATTTCTGTCCTGAATTAAAAATGAAACTTGATTACGGTCAAATTTCTATGGGGATGAAGTACATCTTGTTTTAGCATTTTGTTGGTGAAAACAGGACTAAGCAAAAGGTGTAGCTGAACACTATGACATGAACAGTTTTATCATCAATTCAGACAAGGATAAATTAGATAACTGGCCCAGAAGCTGTAATAAAAAAAAAAATCCATGTTTAAATGAAAATATATGTGCCTTGAAACTGAAAAGTCTAAAATTACTTATTTTCTGTCACTTAGGGGCAATTCTTCTTTCCTACTTAATTGCAAAGGTGGTTTGTCGAAACAGAGATCTTCAATGTGAGAAAGTGTTTATTAAATTTGAAGCATGCAGAGTTTGTTTGGACTTGGAGGAAAAAAAATACCAAAATTATAATCCAATTTTCTGAAATGGAAGTTGGCAGACACATAAGGAACTTCAAAGCTGCATTCTGTTGCTTCATAGCTACGTTATCACGAAAAAATACTCCTGCAGCTTCCGCCCTTTCTAACCCGAGTTAAAACTGAAGCTTGATTTTTCACACGTTTCTAAGCGTTTCGCAATGTGAATAAGCACCTCTGACCTCAGGGAGCCTTTTTTATCTGAACCAGCACCCTCCTCATCTGTGACCGTTGTACCTCAGACATGCAAGTGCCTTCCACCAGAATTAAACACTTACCTTTGGGGAAAAATGTGCCGAGTATGCCATCAGCACCTCAGTCATCGTACTAATTTGACCTCCTCGTTCTCAGAGATACAATTCATGTTTTCAGAATCTGAAACAAGGAAAAAGGAGATTCTGAGTCCAATAGTAAGCATACGTATAGTACATGCATTTTGAAAGTATTTTCTGCATATTGATTTAATTTACTGATTACATTTACTAATTATTTAAAAACTAATCCTTCCCCCCCCACCCAGTAAGCTGGCATTCTGCTATTTAAAAGGGAAAAAAAAAAAAAGATACATTTTGCCAAGTGAGTCAAAAATAAATTTGTTCTTCAAGTTTGCAATATGTTTTGGCTGCAGCGGTGTGTAAGAGCACATTTGGTTCCCAAGTCACGTGATGCAGGACTAGCTTTCATAACAAGGAACCCGTCTGTGCTACTTGCATCCACAGCTTTTTCCTCTCTTATTAAGTAGGAGGAATATGAATTGAGATCAACCCAAATATGGTTGCCACCTGTTGTTTTTGGCATTAAATCTTGAGAATTGATGAATCCAAGGGTTGTAGTTGTGAAAAAAATACAATCTTCCCATTCATGAGAAATTTTGCCTGTTAACAGCGGCTGAAGTCACATTGCACACACACATTCCCTTGTTGGATGGCTTGCTGCTTTAGGTCAACCAACACCAGCACTGTCATCAGTATTTAGGAAACTTGTCACTCAGCCTTAACCGTGGTTTCTACGATCTCGGCTCTCAAGTAACTACTTTTCCTATAGAGATGTTTTGCTTAGTGACCCATCTGTCCTTTCCGACCTAAGTTAAGAGTTGAATAATTTTTTGAGTGACAGACTTCTATATATTTTACAATTTGGAAATGAACACACAATCCAACAGGAGCTTCGCCTTACCTGTATCATACCTGTCCTAGTCTGTGACCCTCCATATCTCAAAGAGCCTCATTACAAAAATAAAGAGGAAGAGCTTGCTTTTTGATGTTGTCAGTGATGAAGATCCTCAGACTTTCTCTCATTTCTAAATTGGTCAGTCATCCAAAGCAGGCACTGAAAGATGCCAGAGTCAAGAAGCTGCTGCCATCCTGCTCACCAACTCTCAGACAAGATGGCAGTAACTTACTTTCTCCAAGAAGCAGCATCTGTGATGACTAGCTGCAAGTCTTTAGACTAACAAGGGCAGTTTCATTGCAAGGAGCTGCTCCATCCCTTCAGGATGAGGACATGAGTTGACTCTGTAATTACAGCCTGCTGTGAAGGCGTTTACTCCCCTGCCCCGGGAAATTGAGTTGCTCTATAGTAGCAGTTCCTTGTCTGGTATAAACAGTGAAGAGCAGTAATTACAGCTGCTCGTGTCTCCTGCTGCCCCTAGGAACTCAACTGCAGCTACTACTTTCTTGAGAAACAATGAGCAAGATGGCAGTAGGATTAGTCAGTATAACCAAGCTTCTGAAGTGTGTGAATGTGGTTTAAATCACTAGTTTTAAGTCAAAGAAACAGAAACACTGCTTTTAAAACCAACATATCTATGCTGGTTTGTAGCTAGACAACCTCATCTGAAGACATACGACCCCCTTTGCCTTGTTTTAAAAAAATACGAGAAACACTGCTCTGCCTAAATACACAGAACATTGTCATGAGCCAGAAGACTACAATGTAGAAACATATCTATTGCACAAACTTCTATTTTACAGAGAATTTATCTGTTTGGAGGATGGGGGCAAGAGTGATTACAGCGTCTGAATAAGGTGCCAAGGAACTTAAGCTTCCTGTATAGTATGGGACAAAACCAGCTTCTCCTAAAGCGTGATTCAAAGTAGCTAATTTTAGGTCCCTGAAATAAGGCTGTCTAAATACTACTCTATTGCATGTTTCAAGTTGGATGGGGAGGCGGGTTCAGTATCACCTACAGCACACACACTGAACACTGATAATGTTCTGTTTCTCTAATGCCTGTTTAGATACACATGTTCTAATATAAGTGGAACTTTTCTCAGTTGAGCCTATATTGAACAGAAATAAAAGGCACTTGTGAAGGGGTTAAAGTTTTAATATGGGCACCTGTTGTAAAACTTTACTAGACAGACAAGGCTGACTGAGTATGTGCAACATGGCTATGCTTCACTTTACATTCCTGGTGGTTCTGTTTATGAGAATCCAGGTGGTTAAATCCATCCTCAGTTATATCAGTTCACAAGATATTATTTGGCCTTCTCTCCCTCCCAGCTAAAGTTAGTGGGTTACTGTTCTTACAAGGATGGACAGTGACTGTTTGTACAAAAACAGGGCCAAAATCCTCCTTGGTGAAATAAATTAGTTTACAGCAAAATTGGTTTTCCCTCTCCAGTCCATGGATTTGTTCTCTTTAGGTGTCTTATTGCCTAAGATTTGGAAAGCAAAATTGTCTCAAATACACACAAGAGAATCTGGCTTTGACAGTCTCTTTCCTCTACATATCTGAAACTCCTGAAGATATCCCTGGAAACTTTTGTGCCTGCAGGGCAGACTTGAGCCTCATTATAGGAGCTTACTGCTGATTTCTTTCCAAATTACTCATAGCTATTTGAAATAAACAATAATTCCTTGGACATGAAATAAATGCAGTCAACTCTGGGGAAAGAGACATTACTTTTTTTTTTCTCCCCCCTCTTGAGGCACTGAGATGGATTTTTCTGTCTCACTGTCTTGCCAAACAGAAAGCGGCTGCAGAGGAGCATGTGAATGACAGGGAACGCACAAAGGTCAGTTCCAGGGATTCTGCTGTTCTAGGAAACGAAGGAAACAGTCCCTTGGCAGCCTGCAGTCGCTTGCACAGAAACTGCTCATTATGGACTTTGCAGTTTCGTACAGCTACTCCGTGTTTGCCAAAGCAGAACTGCAGCAGATCTCATCCAACGTGCTCGAGTAGCTGACGGAATTTTTTTCACTGGTAAATGCATCTGTTGCATCTTCATCTGCAGTTCTCTGGTTTGTCTATTCATTTCTCTCATTTCAGTCTCTTTCCAATTCTTAGGTTAGCAAAATGGCAACTATATATAACTTTTCTGGGCAGGACTTATCTCTCGAAATAGGAACAAATTGTGACATACCAACTTGCTTGATAGTATCCTACTTCACGAATAGTCCCGTTGACTTCAGTGGGGTATCACACACAGTAGTGTGCTTCTTTGCATTAAAAGATTATAAATATTTTCTTTAGAAAAGCCTTCAAAGCCCATTTGGATACCACTGATGGATGGAACCTGTGAACAGGTACTCTTCATCCTAAAATATCTGCAGCCTCTCCTCTTTTGAATTAGGCATTAGCTGAAAATGTAAGGTCTTCCCTGTTGTTCCAGTTAAGAGAAGAAATTGACAATGTCTATTTAAAAAAAAGTATAAGGTCTGTTTTCCCAACCCAGGATAAATCAAATAACAGCCAAAAATCTTTGTTCAGGTTTTGAACCTTGTTTCAAGAAGCATTCAGCACAAATAATTGTTGTGTTTATCATGGCTATAGCTCAAGTAGTTGTTCAGGCTTTAACTCTTTGGGTGGATCGTGTGTTCACTGTTTTGATGTGTGGATCAAGAGTTCAAGGTGAAATAATGACTAAATTAACACTTTATAACAACCTTGGAAACGTAACTGTCAAAAAGGCCATTTAGGATAGAAGGAATGTTCTAATTAAGGAACACAATAGGACTGTACATTCAGAGAAACCCCAGGGAGAGGGAAAAGTCACTTTTGCCACATTTGTATATTGGAACTTCAAGACTAAACCCAGTGGAAAACTGAGCCATATTTAGTATAAAGCCAGAAGCTGCCCTTCTGCTGGGCAAAGTACCAAGAACTGGGTGAAAGAACTAAGGAAGCTTAAAAACTCCAGTGAGAAAGAGAATCTGTCTTGAACAAAAAGAGCAGAAAAGATAGCTTGTAACTGCAAAAGAGAGCTCTGCAGGACAATACAGTAGGCGTTAGCTGTTAGCTCCTCAGGCAGCGATACCACTATCTACAACCCCCATGTGTTTTCTTTTTCAGTAGCATTGCAATGGATGAACACAGAATCTGATTCATGCTTTCTCGGCTTTGCCAAATGCACGCTCAAATCCTATAACCATGCTATGAATTAATCTGTCCGATGAGACATGGTTGGAAAAATGGTTGTCCTTGGAGATTCCAGCCCTCTTTGCCTGGGAAAGGTGGAGTAAGGGATTGGTCATCAGCATCTGGAATGGTATCAGCAGGAGGCCTGACAGGCTCTGAAATTAGAACTTGCTACTATCAGGGTTGCTTTGTTCAGTATCTCCGTCTGGTTCCCTCATTTTGATCTTTTAAACTTAGATATTCACCTCTCTTCTCATTAGATTCCTGGGCTCTGTTTCTTTTTCTCTCTCCAGCCCATGCAAACGTTTCCCCCCCCGCCAGGAATGCTTTCTTTTTTTACGACTGACCTCAGTCTTCGCTGCAGAAATGTGCAAGAACAGTTTCCTGTGACAAGACCAAAACTAAGAACTAAAGACTAAGACCTGGGCACGCATACAATTTTACTTCCCCTCTGTATACTCTCCCTTTTCTTCAGTTCACAGACACACATCCTGAGTCACAGGCTATTTCATTGTGTTTAATAGTGCTAAATTGGTTTTTCATCCCCTCATTCATCTGCTTTGTAAGCTCATGTTTTAGCATCAATGTTCTGCAGCCTCAATTTCTGATTCATGCACAGTGTGGAAAGTTGTTCCCTTTTGTCATAAACTTGTTAGCTGGTAATTTTGTTTGATGCCCACGAGTTCTCATACGTGAGAAATAATGAGGCCATTTATCATTATACAGACCTGTGTGGTATCCTCTGCTAGACAGACGAATATTCTTCTGTCTCAAGAAGACACAGAATATTAGTTTATTTAGTTTTTCTTCATATGAAGCTGTTCTAAGCTTCATCCTTACTGATTTTCTTGCCTTTTCTGTTGTTTTTGAGGTGAGGAATGGCTACAACAGGATATTTGGTACAGCCAGGGTTTGCACAGGGACCTGAGGGTATTTTCTGTTTTGCTCTGTTAACATTCTTCTCCTAAAGGTTTTTCTTGACATCCACTGAGCATTACACCGATCTTCTCATAAAACTGTTCACAGTAACTCCAGAATCTCCTTCTTGAATAATAAATGGCTCAGCCAGAAACCACTGCTGTGTTTGCATAGTTCAGTGTGCTTTTGCTCTGCACATTACTTTGTTTAATAACACTGAGTTTAGTCTGACTTTTTAATGCCCAGTCACTTAGTGTAATGAGATTCTTCTGTAGTTCTTAGCAGTGGCACTTGCTTTTACTGCCCAGAGCAATCTAATACAGGATTTTGTCAAAATCTTTTTAAAAATCCAGAAACTATCAGCCAGGTCACCCTTTTCCACATAAGCACTGATTTCTTAAAAGCATTCAAGTTGATTCAAAACATGAATTCTTAATACAAAAATCATCCTGATTCCTCCCATTTTATCAGAACTACTACTGGTAATCAGTTCAGTGAGACTTGACTGAAATACCTGATGACACAAGCTGCACTAATACATTTCAAGATTCCGAAATACTAATTAAGGTTTCTTTGTTGCTTTTGAGAAAAAATAGTGGGCTAATGCAGTTAATGAGAATGAATCAAATGGTTTCACAGAACTGCAAAATGTAATAGCTGTCAACCCACCTCCATTAAAAACCATGCCTTTACCAGCCCACACTCTTTTGTGCTTTCTTACATCTTCTATAGAGCCCTAAATCCTCCACAAAATCTGACATCATTGTTCTAGGGGCTGTGGGATTAAATTTCCTGTATTTTAACAGGAATAAAGAACTAAATGCCTTATATGACCACATCTCCTCTTCACAGCATGTTGCATAAGAAGAGAAAATATAACCATCAGCAGCATCTCAATGTTTTCCCCAAATTTTAATGTGTTTCCTGTGAATGGATATTTCAGAAATCAAACATCAGATAAGTCGCCTTCTGCTTTCCTACCAAACCTTGTGACTAAGGCTTCTAATGTGCTCCTTCTAAATGTAAGAGGGTGGCCTGGTCTCCTCTTCTTCACCAAGCCCCAATCCTTCCACACTTTCTCTCTTTCCATTTGGAGCTCACTGATGTCTCCAGTAAAACCTCCAGACGCATGACATTTCAAATCATTAAATAATAATCCAGGTAAAAAGAGATGACAAAGACAACGCCAAAAGAGCAGCTTGCTAAATTGAAGAATTTTAACATTCTGTTTGCGTGGAGAACAAACTTCTTCCTGAATAACATTGCTTTAATATGTTTATTAGTTTAGGAACTAATCCAATTTGCACTCCTAGGACTTGGATTCACAAAATTAAAATATTAGAGTTAAATCATTCATTTGTTCACAAACTGCTTATAAAGTCAAGTTATAGTTATCTTCTGTGATGAAATTATACACAGTGAATTTAAAGCCTTGCAGGCATTATAGAAGGTAGGTTTGTGTTTAGATTTAATCATCAAGCCAAGACTTCCTTGATTCATCATGCCAGCATAGGACTGACAGACTTAACCCCAAATTGCACCCTCTGATTCTTATGCTTTAGAATTCAGTCGTATAACTATCAAGTCATATTTTTGTTTGAGGGGTATCATTTTGCTATAGGATACAACAGTTTATATTCTCATGTTTTATTTACCAACACTTTATAAGAGAACTTGGGAATGATGATGCAAGTCTTCAGGGCTGATTTCCTCATACTAAGCATTTATTTTTACCCAGTGGTTTAGTTCCTTATTATGTTTTTAGATTAAAATTTTTACTACTACTAACTAGAACTGATTTAGCTGAAGAATCTTTCTTTTCATATATCAGTGAAAATACTTTTTAAAGCTTAATTTTGATCTGAACTTTATTTTCATGTGGTTTTATTGGTGGAGGTTTAGTGGTTTATTGACGTAGGTCTTTATGTGGAGGAGTGTTAAGCAAACTAAGGACTTTGACATGGCAGTGATAAAAAATGTTGAAAAGTGGACAGAAGTTTAGTTTCATCAAATATTCACATCTACACATTATGTCAAATAAAACTGAGCTGTGAATGGGATCACAAGCAAGAGAACTTTGGGGATTACTGCTTTAACTTAAAAAAGAAAAGCTCATTTCAGAGAAAAATACAGTTGGTAGGCCTTCATGCCCTGGATAGAATCAGGATGTAGTGAATTATACAAGTTCTTGTACAATTTGCTGTACAAGAACGTGGTTGTCCTACATCTAGGCTCTCAGAATAATTGTTTGAAAAAGCACAAAGTAACACAAAATCTATACAATATAGTCGAGCCACAGTAAAAATAATGGGTTTGCAATTTTGTATCTGTCACCATATAACTTGTGCTACTTTATGTAAGCAGTCCATGACTTCAGAGCACGGGAGGGACAAATTTAGGCCCCATCCACACAAAGTTTGGCTGCAGTCCTGTAACCTGATCTGTGCAGGCATGACCCTTCCTCTGGGCAACGCTCTGCTTGCTTCAGTGGGCCTCTGCACAGGTGTGCGAGTCCTCCCACACTGATCAGGTTGCTGGATTTGGCCCTTGCATTATAAATGGATCAGGAGACAAATATTGTCACCAGGTCACCTGCTCGTGCTGTTGGTATACTGTATATTCATCTATAACTTATTAAATCAGTCAACCACCAAGCAAATATTTTGGCTATTGTTATTTTTGTCCATACATTATTACTTCAACAATCTTTCATTTTTATTTTTCCAAAAGGGTAATCAAACACTCTTTCAAAACTGAATGCAGTACTTCCTTCAATCATCCTGTTGAATTTTTTCTCTAGGTTACACAGTAATAATCGTAATATAAGTATCCAGGTAAATAGTCCTCAGAGATTTTATGAAATTTATATGTTCACATTTCAAGTTTTGCAGTTTTACAGTACAAATTATTTTTTTGTTTATGGTGCAGCTAAAGAAAACAGTTTCCTTTCATGTTGTTCTATTTCAACAACACTACTTTGCTTTTTGGCTTGTTAATTTATACCCAGATGCTCTCTCTTAACAGAGCTTTTTCTACACTTTCCTACAAAGTGCTTAGACTCTCTCTGATATATGAACAAACTATATGAAAGGTATATGAAGCCTAAATCTTTACTTCAGTTGACACTTCTGCATCCATTCCACTTGGTTTTTAACTTCCTCTAAATAAGCTGACTCATGGCTATTAGCAAAGCACTTACAGGCTAGTAACACTTCGTTGTCTTGCCCTAAAGCTTATGGAATAAAAGTTGGTTTGTGTTTATTTCTGCACAATTGCAACATTTCTATTCAGCAGTTCTGCAACAAGCCACTGTTTTATATCTTCTACAGAAGAACACAGACTAAGGCTCTTCAACAATCCCCCTGTGTGCCTGCCTTGTCCTTCAGGCTTCTAAATCTAATCTTTAGTGCTTAAGAGAAAAAGACAGCTACTGATAGCCAGTGATCTGCAAAAAGAAGGGAAAAACAGGATGAAGGGAGGCCATCTCTTACTTCACAGTTAGTCAAGATTAAGCTTTCAAATGATTTTTGGTATATTTAAATATGACGTAAATAATGACTGTGAAATATAGACCCTGAAGGAGCTTGTGCAATTTTGAAGCAAAGTTTATAAAGCTCAAAGTCCTAATAATTTTTATTCATAAATAAAGTAGTGACAGTGAATACAATTTAGCAGAAGAAAATGGGATATGGGAACAAGGAAAAGAGGAAGGCCACTGAAAAAGGGAGGGGGGGAGCTTATAATTTTGCTTGAAGAAGTAAACACAAAGGAAGGAAAGGGCATTATTTTAAAGGATAAAAGAGAAAAATT
This sequence comes from Nyctibius grandis, assembly GCF_013368605.1. NCBI lineage: Eukaryota > Metazoa > Chordata > Aves > Nyctibiiformes > Nyctibiidae > Nyctibius > Nyctibius grandis. Next base: position 1,385,026 of record NC_090658.1, read on the forward strand.
AGTATACATTGTGTTTGACAGAAAATAAGAAATAAAACAAAACCAAAACACCCCACTAGAAAGGACAAACTAAACTTACAGAGCTTCTAACCTCCTTCCTGGGTGTTCTATGCTCCCAAGGTAACATCAACAACCAGGCAACAGGAGCAGTAGCTTCTTTTATCTAGGGGCTTTGGTATCCTTTGGGAAACCACTCATCAAAATCAGCTGGGGCCCGTTTGCAAGTGAGTCAGGTTTAGAGTTTGGTTCAGATAAAGAGTGATGAAACAGTGTTTCACAAATATTAAAAATTCTAAAGAAAATGTATAGCTAAAGATATCAGCTAGTAAGCTGATGGCTGAGATGAACTGCAAAGAAAATCTGGAATGTTAATAGTTTGTAGATTGTGCAAGAAACTCTACAAAAAGGTGGCAAGAGAGCAGAAATGCAATCATGGACAGGTCTGAGGAGAAGCCATGTTAAATTAAAATGATGCAGAAAAATAGCAGCATAGTTATAAGTTGAAGGATGAATTAAGACAGCAAAGTGGGAAGTTATGTGCTTGATGGGACATCTGCCCGAACGCCAAAGACAGTAATTTTAGGAGTGGAAAACATCAAGTAGGTACAGTGGTGTGAAGTGAGAGCCACACAGAGAGAAAGCAGGAGTAGTATTGAAAAGTGGGTATTGAAAGAAAAAAAGGCTTTAATGGTTTTCCAACTCTTCTGTGCCAGAGATGAACAAACAGCACAAATAATGAAGCTACAACTTTCAGAATAACTTTGATTTAACAACCAAAACAAAAACTTAATAAATAAAAGATTCTTTTATCAAAAACTTTATTGATAGTGGGCAGTGTCAAGGGCACCAATAGGTCTAATTGTGCTGACCAGCCTCACCTGGGACCCAACCACATCCCTCTCCTCCTTGGTCCAGGAGCTCCATTTAAGCTCAGGGCTGAGCATGTTTACTTCTTTTAAGTCACAGGTAGACTAGTCTTTAGTTCTGTCTTTAGCCTTACCTCTGGGATTTACCTTGCCTCTATGTTGTAGCTGTGCTTCCAGTCTTCTGCTGCTCCTGGATGGACCCTGCTGCCACCCCCTGGCTCTGCCTGCCCTGCTCAGGTACTGTGGGACTGAGTTACTTAAGTACTAGGGTCACTCTCAGCTCTTTGTATAGCTGCATTTGTGCTCTTTCCTGATGTTTGGCTACAATAGCACCACTGCAGGTTTTTAGTGTTTTCCAGTAGTGATATTCTTTACTATATACTTTATACTATGATTAAAAACAGGGTGGTGGGAAAACCTTACTGCACTTTAAGTGTTTTTAAAGGCTTAATGCTCAGAGTAGAGGCAGATGACCTGGTGGTAAAACTAGACCTATTGCAACAGAGTTTTCACCAGTTGTGAAAAGCTTGCCAAGTGAAGCACCTTTCAGAATAAAGAAGCCCTTCTGTACTAGCTTAAGTTGTAGTAATAATTGTTCCTAGATGACACTGTGCTGGGAGGGAAAAGCAAACCTGTACATCAGAAGTGAGAACACAAAACAATGGCTTCTGAAAGAGATAGAAAAAGAAAAGCTGGCTAGCATGTACTTGAATTAACAAGGGTATGTAGTGATCAGAAAAGAAAAGTGAAATTAATATGATGAAATAGGAGATGAATCTTTAAAAACCAACTGCTGTGAGCATAGCAGAGGCCTGGGCAAACTGGCACCATAATAGTCATCACTGGAATTTACTGCAGCCTGGAATTTCTCACTCAGATATTAATTGTGACTGTTGCTGCTTTGCTTTAGTAATAAAAAAGGTCACCCTTATTTACTGAGTCGCAAATGTGGCAATAGCTAAGCTGGCAGCAGTATGAAGGACTCTATTTTGTCTCCAGATGATCAACAGATGTTATGGCATTATGTTTTCTGTTCATCCTAAAAGTACAATAACTTGTTTGCTGTAGGAAATGTTCATAATCATCTGCATTCCTCTGCAGTACAATCAAGGAATATATCTTATGCCTTAACAGATGTAGGTGTTTAGCATTTTCTACAATTGGCTGTAGCTTTAGGAAGTGCAACCAGCTGATTCTTCTTAGGCCAACACTACACCATAGAGTAAACAGCTGAAAGTAGTGGGGGGAAATTCAGAACTTCATGGACTTCATACAGACTGTCTGCATTTCTTGATAGTGTATGCTAAAGCTCTCTTGCTAATTAGGGCATTGGAATACTGTTTGATTACTGATATTGATTACTTGGACTGTAAAATATTAGGTGTCTTGTGGTATCATCTTCTGGAGTTCTTCAGGCTCTGCGTGGTATCTCTGCTGTGTGTTGTGAAATAATGAGAAACTCAGATTTGTCTGGGGAAAGAGTGGCAAGATGCTCTTATGGCAAATAAAAAAAAATCTTAAACTGCTTTGTCTGAAAAAACACAATAGCAGTAGGAATACAGGAGATGAGAGTATCTCTGAGCCATGGACAGTGACAGGAATGGGTTCCCATCCTGAGAACAAGCCAGTGCAGATATGAGGAGATCTGAGTGACACCAAGAAAACTCACTTGAAAGGTCAAAGATACTCTTGGTAAAACAAAGGTTGCTGTTGCCAGTACTGGAATGTGCAGACAGCAAAGTGTAATCAGTACCAAAATAAGCTCTGGTTTCAAGGCTTGTGTTACAATGCTTTATACTGTAAACGGGGTGCCATTGTAAATTTATTTTTACCTGCCTTGCTCTTCACTGCTGACAGATGGCAGCAAATGACAAAAGATTTTCGGTCTGTAGTGCATTCAGTTCCTCTTTCTGTAGAATCCTCCTCTTTAAAAATAAAATGGTGCTGATTCCACACCAGGAAAATGAATGACCCCTGTAAAATGAAAGGGTTTGATTTAACGTGTTATATAGTTAAAGTAAATGACGAAATTTTGTCCATTGTGTTCCTGTTCCCTGTGACACTGGAAGTTTTCTGATTGTATGAGAATATTTTTACTCTGCACTGAATTGAATGGTTGTTTCTCCAGTTATGTGACTCAGAAAAACAATTTTTTTTTTTCTAGGACTTGATCTATTTTTAACTTCCCTCTAGTCTTGAGATCCAAACATATAAACAGGTTATAAATGCAGGTTATGCTGCATTACTGCTAGGACATGAAGTGGTGTGTGGAAGGGAGTTGCCTAATGGAGAGAGGAAATAAAATTATTATTTTGATTTTTATTGTAAAGTCACAGTCAACCTACCACTTTATTGGTAAGAGAAGGCTGAGTTAACTTTCTAAGGTTGGTTAAATGTTGTTTCTAGTGTAGAATTCTGCCTGAAGACACTTAAGATACTTTTTTTTTTTTAGAAAAAGCAAATATGGGAGGGGAAAAAGTGAAACTGCAAGCAGACATAGAAGAACTTTGTGGTGTTTGGTTGGAGACTCAGTGTACTAACCCAGTTTCTGGCCTGTATTTTTGCACATGTAGCATGTACATAAAAGAAATTACATGTGAACTGTTCTGCAAAGGTTTGCTAATGAAAACATGAGCACTAATTGGTGAATACTTTGCATGAGGTGAGCTTTCTTTCTCCAGGGCCTGCTGCTCTAGCTGAGGAGCCCAGCCCCTTACTGGCTTTGGTATTTGCCTCAGCACAGTGATTGAACAGGGAAGAGAAATGAGCTTTTAAAACTTCGGGTGGAAGCTTAAGTAATGTGGAGATGGGAGAAAAGTCACTCAGCCTTGACAGAGAGGGATGCCCAAGATAAATTTAGGGTTTTTTTTTGTATATTTAATCTCTCACCTACTTAACTTTCCACCTTATCAGTCAAAATTACCTCAGTTCAGCCATGTATGGCAGATACTTGTTTCGGTGATTATTGTAAACCCCTGAAAAAGGCTAATGCTGGTTACCTGTCACGGGATGCTCGAGGCGGGAAACTCGCGTATTCGGGGTGAGGCGGCGAGGGCCGCGCCTCCCGTCAGAGCCGGGGGGCCGCGTCCCTCACGGAGGGAGAGCTGCGCGCCGAGGGGCGGCTGCTCCCGCCGCCCGCCAGGGTCGGTGTGAGGGTGCCGCGCGCCCCCTTCCCGCCCCCGCGTGAGGCGGCCGCTGACGCGCGAAGCTTGAGCCTCGCGCGCTCCCGTCCGGCCGCCGCTCGCCGCGGGGGACGCGGCGGCCCCGCTCGGCCGCGGCCCGGAGAGCAGCGCACGACGCGACGGCGGCTCTTCCTTAGCCGGCGCGGCCGCCATGTCTGCCCTGGCGAAGGCCTCCGGCGCGCTCAAGTCGGTGGATTACGAAGTGTTCGGACGAGTGCAAGGTAATGGCGGGGGCGAGGGGCGCCGCGCTGAGGCTGCTGTGCCAAGGGCGCGCGGCCGTGCGGGCCGCGCATGCGCGCGGGGCCCAGTGCGGCGGGCGGGCGCTGAGGCGGCGGCGGGAACGTGTGAGGGAGCGGGGCCGGCGCGGCCGCCGCCTCCTCGTCCCCAACGGGAAGGGGGGCAAAAAAGGCTGTAAATATGTCCCCACCGAAAGGCTCGGCCGGCTCCCTGCAGAGCACAGGCTGTGCTGTCAAAAGCACTTTCGGTTACCCGCGTTTGTGCTCTTCTGTCAGCGCGTTATGTGGGGATGCCCCCCGCCCCCGGGCTGGCAGCAGAACTGTGAAGTGAAAATTAAGTCAAAGGTGATCCCCATGCTGCCATATTTTCGTTAAAGAATGCTAGCAGACCTAATTAAAATAATCGTTTGTCCAAGGGCAGGCTCAAGGCCAGCTCGTTTGCAAATTCTGTAGAGTTTGCCTAATGTTAAAATTTCATACTGCTCTGAAATTTCTGTAAGAAAAGACCTCATAACTTGTATGCAGTTTACTGTAACTTAATATTAAGTGAAATTCCTAGAAATGCTATTCTTTAACATTATTTTAATGCCTTTTTTTTCTTTCTTTTCTAGGTGTTTGTTTCAGGATGGTAAGGCAATGTCTGATTTACCAGTTCTGCATGACAGTATAGTATTTCCAGTGCTAAAAATACAGCAACAGGTTGTAGAGTATAAACTTATCCAACTGCTGTTTTAAGTTCTGGGTTAGATGGTTATATATTGCAAGTGGATTTAAAAGGAAAAAATATTTGGTTTATATTACTGTTATATTAAAATGGATTTTTAAAAGCTTACTAATGTGTTGCTTGTTTGTATAGTATATAAAGATTGAGTTTGGATTACTTGTGATAAATAGCTGCAAGAGCATTATAACGTTTTAATTGTTAGGTTAAATATGAAGATCTTGATATTGGCTTCTGAAACAATGTGTTCCAGTTTAATTTTTTTAATGGCAGTTATAGTACCAGAATTTAAAGAAGCTTATTGTGTTTCCTTGTAACAATGCTACACATGTGCAGTCTGTGGCTCATATCCAAGCCAAACACTTCCACCAGCTCTGAATGTGCATCAGGTAGTTTTGCATTTCACAGAAACTCAAGAAACAAAAGAACAGGTTTTTTGTCTGAAAAGAGTGGGCCATGCTTAATATTAGGCCTAAAAGTTTTTATGCATAGCTTTTATGTCTTGTTAAATAGTGCAAAATAGAAATGGATAGAGGATTACAATACAGTATGTCTTGAATTTAATTTTTCTATCAAGTGGAAAGTGTATGTCCATGCATTTTGTGGTGGGCAGGTGCAAGCTTGCTCTGCCTTGGTTTGAGCTGACCTGGAGCCCTGGGAACACACACGACACAATCCTGAGCCAATAAGCAGTATTGAGAAACACGTTGTCAGCTACAGTCCCATGCTTTTGGACAGGTTAGTATGGACAAGCTGCTCATAATTGTCTTGGAAAAATACTCTTCATAGTTAGCACCACCTTTTTATTGGCTAAATTACCCCAAAATTTGTTTTGCCTTTTGGAATGTAGTTGTACTGACCTTGAAGTTTGGCTGTTGGCATTAGAGTAAGTGTCTAGAGACTGATAATGCAGTGTGCACATTTAGTATCTGTGTACTGTTTTGGGTATTATGGCACACACTCTAAAATGTTTGGTGGCTGTTTCCTATCAAAATGTATTGAAAACTCTCGGATCTTATTGTTAGAGCCATCAGTGTGTTCATGTTCTGTAATACAAGATAAAAACATAGGCCATGTGGTCTTATACCTCTTTACTACATGTGCAAGAAGCAAAACAGAGGTGGTATCTTAATGAAGTACTGTGTATTGGCCAACAGTGTTTTTATTGTCCTACATGGAACAAAAATTTGATGGATTTCTGCAAAACAGGCTTTCTGTTCCCTACCATTTCACTGTTCAGAGGCAAATTATGAAAACCATGCATATAATTTATATCTACATGAAAGACAAAAAATGAGAAAGTTTAAAAGAAGTTAAAAACCAGGGTACTTGGAAGTTCCTGATTTCATCACTGGTGAATAGCTGGGAAACCATAATTTGTTGTGGTATTGCAAAAATATTAGAGAACTAATATAATTAGATTATGACCTTTGCTGCTATTTGTTAGCAGTAATGAAGCAGCTGGGGATAGAATTTGAAGGGGAAAAGTCAGGTGGAAAGGATTTAAAATGAAACTGAAGGGAAGGAACTATGAAGTTGGTACATGTAGCAAATTTAATGAGTGTGGACACTGATTGTTGAAGAGGCAAATGAGCAGTGATAGGAGCTATAGAAAGGAATAGAGTAGGTACGAGGGAGTGGTGTGGGATTAGTAGAGTCCTTTGTGATCAAAACTGTTAAAAATTCCTAAAATAAGGGGAGCTAGTCTTTGGCCTCCCTGTGAATGAAAAAAAGCCTCATGCCAGCAGAAGGTTTCTGTGCAGGTACATATGATAAAGCAAAGAGGAAGATGAATTTTATTGTGAGCAGTATAATGTCTTGGGGGGAGCCATCATATGTATAGGGTTTTTTTTTAAGAAAAGTATTAAAAGCTGTGAAAATGGAAGTGGGAATCAACTAATGCATTTATTATGTATGTGTAAAATCTCATTCTTGTTCAAAAGTTGGCTGCTCCTGCTGCAACTTCAGAGCTGACAGGAATATCTTAATGGCTGAGTATGAGCATCATCCATGGATTTTTTTTTCTGAAGTGTAGTTCTTAAAGCTGTGAAAATGAAAGTGGGATTTTAAGTGGAGTACATGTGGTGTATGTGCTGACACTGATTGTCCTCTTTCATTATTTTTCAAATCAGTACACGGAAGAGCAAGCTAGGAAATTAGGAGTGGTTGGCTGGGTTAAAAATACCCGTCAAGGAACTGTAACGGGCCAAGTTCAGGGCCCAGAAGATAAAGTAAATGCAATGTAAGTATTTCTTTTAGTCTTACTAAAGTAATTTACAGAAACATTTTTAATACAAAGTGACAAGTAGATTCATATGTCAGTAATGTAACAGTGATTTCAACAATCAGTTTTAGTTTTGAGGAGTTGAGGAGATGCATTCTTTTTTTAAGCTGTAAAAAAGTCTTTAAGCTTTAAAAAGAGTGTGTAGCATCAGCCAGTTTTAATTTCTAGTGTCACAGTTTGTCAGTGTATTTCTCTAACGTACTCTTTTCTTGTGAAATGAAGACAAAGCCTTTATTCATGCAGGTGAGCACAGATCTGGTTTTTAATTCTTCAAAACATCTCTGTTAAGAAGCAGACTGAAGAACTTCTTGAAATGCTTGCTCAGGCTGTACTTGAATCAATTTAAAGGAAACTGGCTTTAAATATGATTTTTCTCCCGATATAAAAAAACCTAATACATGTTTCAGCAAAAGCCTGTAGTCTCTACCATCTGGAAATAAAGTTTGAAATATTTTGGTGTCTTTAAAAGAATGGGTAATGATTTTCTTTATTAAATTGCCAATTTCCAAAAGCTTAAAGCTATTGCTCTGAGGAAGTGATGCCTGGAAAAACAAAGCCCAATTCAGTTGCTTCCAACTATCATTTTTTGCAAGTATATATAGAGAGATTGTTGGGAGTTTTTAAAAATCCTTTAGTGGTTTGTTCTCTCAACAAAGAATTGAGTGATGGTAAAACTTTCCTTTGTAAGCTTTGTTATGGATGGGCAATTATTAGTGCAAGTTCTGCCAGCACTTTCTGACACAGAAATTGCTTCAAAACTGAACTTGGATAAAAATTAAGTTGGGTTTTTGTAGAAGTGTTACGCTTTCTGGTAGAGATTTATGTATGATTATCTAATGTGACAGAAGTATTTGTAATAATTATTTTATTTGGTCTTGAGTTTAACATTTTGTTGCTTATCTAGGGCTGCAAAACATTTACAAAGCCAGGGAAACATCAGTTCTTTGCTTCCTAAGTCAGATTTATATTTTCTGGAAGACCTTTGTTAATAGCCTGATCTAAATATTTTGTAAACTTAGTGTCTTGGTGCCATCTCTCTAGTTAATTTTGAACACTGAATGAACATGTGAGGAATCAGGATTTGGTTTCTATTTGTTGGAGTACTTCTTAATGTAAAAATGTCTAGTCAGTTAATTTATTCTAATTAAGCAGATTTAAGTGAAAGGAAAGCTTAGCTCCTGCTGCAACTTTGGAGCTGACAGGAATATCTTAATGGCTGAGTACGAGCATCATCCATGGATTATTTTGAAGCTTTTGCTGAACATTGTTTGATATTCAGAGCAAATAAAAAGTTGTTTTGAATTGTCACTGCTTCATTTCATGCTGGAAATCAATGTTTTCCCCTGATGTGGGAATAATGTTACAGTGCTGAAGTTGAAGTACAATCTTGAAGTATGCATTGAGATACGGATTATTAAATCAGAGATCCTAGAGCAGAATGCTGAAGGAGAAACAGTTCATGTTTCTTTGCTCCCTCTGTGGGATCTGATATATTGAAAAGGTAGTGAGTTTATTTTTGGCATTACATTGGTGAACTTGCATGTGAAAAGGGAGCTGTTGTATAGGAACAGCTACTTTGAAAGGCCCTTCTTTCTCTCTGCTAATACATGTTAATATAAGGTCAAAATAGGTTTGTGTTTCTGAAGTTTTTTCCAGAGCTTACAGCATTTTTTGTAATGCTCAGTCACGCTTCCTAGGAAATCATACTACTATGTTCTAGATTCCAGGGTTATTTAAAATGCTACATTAATTAAAAACAAAATGAGGCTTGCTTCTGCTATGGCAAATTAATATAAACCAGTAATCCTAAGCATACATTTGTATGCAAACTGTGATAAAGAATCAGGAGGAAATTCTGGCAGAAACTTCCTATGTAAGCTCTGGTTTGTATTTGCTACATATTCATAACTTAAGAGACTGTGTGTGTATGATGCTTCTTAAAAATTTGGAGACCTCTATGTTTGAAGAAATTGAACACACTTCAGAGAAATACAGTACATGAATCAATATTGTAAGATATTTCAAGAAAGGTTCCTGGTGAGTGCTATTTCAAATACTGGAACAATGTGTTACCTTGTAGAAATCTTACAGGAATTGTTTGTGCAGTATCTTTTGGACAGGTATTTTCACACTTGCATAAGTTTCAAAATGAAAGTTTAGGCACAAAATAGCCTATTTTTCAGAGGTGCAGCGCTTGGACTTTTAAAAATCATGTATTAATGGTAATAAAATGATTTGTCAGTTTTACTGGTTCTGGCTTGTTAATGTTAGTGTTTTTAAGGGGGAGGTGGAGGGGATGTTTTGGTCTGTCGTAAACAATGTTTATGGTTTCATGATGCTAAATAGAATCAAGAACAGACTAAAAAGAGAGTAGGGATGCCATAAGGAAGTGCATAGAACAGGTAAATATAAAAAGCAAGATGGGAGGATGGAAAAGAGGGATAAGGGTTTGAGAGGAAGATAGAGAGGGAAAGTGTAAAAAATGTGGGAAAAACACCATGAGGCAGTTCAGCATTACCAGAAGCACAGAGTGAATAACAAAGCTGCCTTTGTTCTGGAGCAGTAATGTGGGAGACCTCTAACCCAACGGTTTTCCAGCAACAGTCCTGATTTTCTGACCCTTTTTATTCTATTTTGTGTCACTACTTGTATTGTGAGGCACAGCTAGGAAGCATCCAGTGCAGGCTCAAGAAACAATGCTTTTATGTGATTTTTTTTTTTAATGCAGTCTGCAAGGTAATATATAATCTGGAAGGAATTAGGAGGTCAGTCCTGGTGATCTATTTTAAGCATTATTGTAAAGTATGTGTAGAGTTTAGATGGAGAGTGATCTGAATGAGTATAAAGTGGAGAAAATAAGATTTAAAGCAGTCTTGGGTAGTCAAATACGACTTTATTGTGTTAGAACTGAGGGATGAGGTGCAGGAAGAGTGCTAATGCAGGCAGTGGGTTGCAGGTTTGGTTCCTTCACATCCTGCCAGAGGAAAGAACTGGCCTTTTACCTGAGCCTGGTGTAGCTTCTTAAGCAGTGTGAAGCCTGGATTTTGTCCTAAAATGTGGCAGTAATTGTTTCCCTGCAGACATCAAATATGATTATGATGAATTAGATGACATGCAAAGCAGAGTTTGCTCTGGAGCATGTAACAGTTTAGCAGGGGCATTCTCTTGCAGAAATAAGTGGACAACTATGAGTAAGTATGGAGGATTGGGGCCTGAAAAACATTGCATATACAAGAAGTTTCATTCCTGATGGGACCATTCACTTAGTGCTGAACATGGGTATAAATTTTTGTTGAAGTGGTATTGGAAGGCTGACTTCTTTGACGTACATTCTGTGGTGGTGAAATCTTGATCACACAGAGAACTGGCAAAGTCTACTGACTTCTCTGAGGCTGGGATTTCAGTGTGAATTTCCCTGAAACGGGGGAAACTGAAGGTATGAATGAGCAGGTTTTGATTTTAGATATTTTCATTTCAAGATTTGTCTTCAGTTTGTTTTTACTGAAAAACTTTCAGATTCTCAACGATCAGGTGACTTTTATGTGAAAATGTATTTTTGAAGCCCTTTTTTTTTTTATTTTAACTGGGAGATCTTGCAGACCATTTTAGAGGGTATTTTTAAGAAGTCTTGAGAACCTTTTATCTGTAAGCTTGCTTTAACATCCCTTGCTTTTTAACCTCTAGATGGAGCCGTTTGCTCTGTAGATACTTTCATACATGTTTCATTTGAAGTGACTCTGTTTTTAGACTTATGGTAGAATCCATCTTTTTCTTCACTACCTTTTTCCCTGCTGTATTTTATAGTCCTGTCTGTTTGCTGCTACTGCTCCACATAGATAACACCCACCACTAAAAGCTTATTTTCAGTCTTTACCTGTCTGTAAGCCAAAGAATACAGAAGCCACAAGAGAAGCAGGAGGTGCAGCACTTCTGAAACAATGACTTAAGGATTTATGGTAAACTAGAGGCTTTTTTGTCAGCCCAGATATCATTAAATGGAGTAGAAGAGGTAGTCCTTTGGTTTCTTTTTTCAGGAAGACTTACAGAACTGGGTTTTTCATTATAGTATCTTGTGATATTTTTTCCATTTTATTCATCAAATAAGGTTGGAGCCTTTGTAGTCATTGTGGTGGTTGCCGTAGCAACTTGCATTGACAGGCTAGAAATCACTTTCCTATGAGAATTTTTTGAACTTTGAATGATGACATATTACTTAGTTATCCATTAAAGAGGAAGATAAGACTCTTGTAGATTGCCAAGTTCAGAATTTATTCCAAAAATCAAAGATTTCAAATCAGGCTGACACTTTAAAATGTAAAATCTGAGGACATGTTTTTAGATACCAGTAGTATATAACAGCATAGTAAGTATTCTTCCTGTCTGTGTAGAAAGGCATGATATTAAAGATAGATGGCTTGTCTTGGAAATAGTTTTTAATTAGTAAATTAATGCAAATTTAATTTGAATGGCTTAATTTTTAATATTGATGTCAGTTAAGAAAAATTAATATTAAATATATAAATGACACAAGACTTGAAAATTACTTCAGTGTATATCTGCATAGAAAAATCTAGACTTCTACTGCATTAAAAGGGAGAAGGGAACTCTAGATTAGCTAATATTGCAACTGTCATTCTGTTTGTTTCATTAGTCAGGTATATCCAGGATTCCTGTCTGTACCAACTGGCATTGAATAAATACTTTTTTCTTCAATATAACTTTTTGTTTTCAGAGAATAGCCCTGCTAGAACAAAATGGAACTAAATGATAGTAAAAAAAAAAAACCCCACCATATTTAGGCTATGACTGGGTTCCTTGAGCAAAATTCTGGATCTTAATACCAAGTTTATGCTGAGATATAAAATGAACAGATTTTAGTCTGTATTTTGAGATTTTTTTTTTTCCTCCATTTTAGAAGGATATTTTTTTACATTTTCAACTCAGTCTAAATGTTCTTTAGGACAAGAAACTGTAACACTTCTTTGCACGTGAACCTAGGCATAATGGTAGAAATGAGTCTTCAGGGGACACTTGGACAGACAAGGGAGTGATTTAGGTTTTTAGATGTATTTGAGACATCTGTGATATACCCAGAAGTCTGCTATTGAAAAGAAGACAAAGGCAGTTGAGTGAAAAGTTCAAAGAGGCTGGAAATATGATGGATTAGGGAGAGAATATGGAAGTCAATTTGCGTTTAGCAACAGCTGATCTGTAGAATAATGTGATTGCAGACTGGGAATCGGTGGATTCAAGAAGTGATGAGTAACATCAGACCAGCAGAAAAGGTACAGAACTTCCAGAGATACTTTTATGTCTAGGGGGCAGAGAGGCAGCGTGATACAGTAATCAAAGGTGTGCTGTAATAGAAAAAAATCATTATGGGAGATTGGTCCTAGAGATGGAAGGAAGATTCTGAAATCTGTTGGTGTGGAAGAGGAGCATGTCAGAGGGATGAGCTAATTGCTGTAGAAGTGAAATACCAAGGTGAGGTTGAAACCAAGTTTATGCTCAAATGTGGTAGGGTGAATTTAGCAAGAAGGAGCTCATTTAGACCATCTTAATAGAACTACTTTGAAAACAAATTAAGTGGCTTGAGAAACTCTTGCTGTTATTTCAAAGATGAGTGCACTTGTTCTCAAAATAGGCTCCAAATTCATAGCTATACATTTTCAGGGTTGTATTTATTAAAAGGTTATAAAAATGTATTACTGGAATGATTTAATTACTAGCCATGTTTAACCAACACATCAGCTGAAATTCCACTGTATCTTTTATCTGATCAAGGAATGGGTAGGCCAAGGTGAACTTTAGCACCCCCCATGTCTAGAAAAGCATACAGACACAAAATTGCAGCTGCTAGATTTGAGGTTGATCATACAAAGAACACTGGTCATTATGTGCTTCAGTGTTAAAGAAAACATTTATAAAATTGTGAGGACTAATACTTTTTGCCATGCTTGTTTTCTATCATTTTCTGTAAAAATACATCTGCTCTGATGCAGAGCACTTAATGTTTACCTTGTATCTTGTCAGTGAGGGGGCTGTGTGCCATAATAGTATGGCTGAAATATTTCCTGGATGTGCTGTTCTGGGGAAGCTGACAGTGATATATTTTTGAAGGAAAGGCGAGAGAAATTAAATCACATTCTTTAAGCTTTTTTTTACTTTGCTAAAATGTGAAATAGTGAAAAAGGGGTTAGGATGTGTTCTCATTTGATTGTAATGAAGTACAGTTTTTACATTAATCACTGCTGAAGGTGATTTACAGTATTTCAGTGACTCAATAGCAGTCAGAAGACAAGAAATATGATGGAGTTCTTATAGTTCAGTGTGGGTCCAAGTATAACAAGCTCAAGTTCTTTGGTTTGGTTTTATTTTTTTGTTTAAAGGTAAAACTAACCTATATGGGAAAATTAAATTGTGTTAAACTATCATCTTTGTGGCTAGTATAATGGTAAATGTGATCATCTGTCTTCATACTGAATGTTGGAGGTACTAATTTCTTATCTATGATTACTTGGTTATTGCTTAAAATTGATAGGCTAAATTGTGAACTATTTAACTTAATGCAGGCTCAGAGCCTGGCCCTGTAAATTGATTTTACTAAATGTTACTGATGATGACCTGGGAAAGAATGGAAATAAACCTTGTTCTTGGAGGTTTTAGCAGTTCGAAACTAGGTAAATTAACTAGTTTATTGTAGCAACTGTACTCTGCTTACAAAGGCAAGGAGTGTGTCAGGTAAGTCAGAAGATGCAGTTTTTTGTTACTGGCTTCTGAGACTAAAACCAATAAGATATTAATGCTGCTCAGCTGAAGAAGCAAGCTGCATGGTTCCACCACAAAACTGGAGGCCTGGTGGCTTACCTTTGTTCTGCCCTTGCCATTTGTATGTTGTACAGCAGTGCCACTGCCCTATAGCGAGGCCCCCTCTTGTTAGTCCCGTAGGGGCATAGCAAAAGGCAATTCTCTCCCTGTGGACCAAGAGTGGTTGAAGGAAGAGAGGTGTAGCTCTCCACTGAAGGTCACACAGCCCACCAGTGACAGAGCCAGAAATAGAAGTGGCCTCCTGGCACAGGTCCTGTCCTTTAGACAGTGCTGGATTGTCACTGTTCTTTACTTTGAAATGCCGTAAACCGCTAAAGCTTTTAACCATGGTTATGTCTTTCTGGATGTGGAATAGTGCAGAAAGGATGCTTTCCACACCCCTGTTTCTTCTACTGGGGTATAAAGATAGCTGTATGGTGTGACCTTGTAGATTTTTTTATCTAGTAATTTTTACAGTCGCTGTGAATTTGCAGTAGCTCAGTGGAACTGGCATTCTTTTTAAAGTGTCTACTTCCATTTCTGATCCCTGAAGTGTTCATAGTAATATACTTTGATAAAAGCAGTTTAGCAAATTATGCTATGTGTAGGCTTATAGTACAATTAGTTAATTAGGATTTACTAGATACTGTCTTATTAGAGCTTTTTTCTTTACCTTTTGAGTATTGGGTTTTTTGAAGGATGCATGCTAAGCAGTTTAGTCACTTTTGAGAATAAAACGAAGACGACTGTTGAACATCACATGTTCTCATTGACACAAGGTTGATGAGTTAGGGCAGTGTTTAGTTCTCACAGCTATTCTAAAATATATGTTCTAGTTTAGCCTCATACCATAAACACAGGTATGTTGAGGTGTTTTCATTTGTTAGGGGCAGGGGTCCATCTCTCAACAACTTATGGTATTTGATGCTTGAATTGATTTGGTGAAGAGTGTTTCTTACTTCCAGCTCCCTCTGAAGCTGCCAGAAATGTCTGTGTGCTTTAGGAGCCATATGACTCCTTTTGTTCATTAAAATTTTAAGGTGTTCCACACTTTGCATGTTTGCAGGTCTCTGTAAAGGAAAACAAAGTTGCTTCAGGCCTCTCATACATACCTGGTCTCCTGTTCTTATTGCTAGTGACCATATTAATATTGTTTAAAAATTAGATACAGAGAAGACACAAAGCTGCTTTCCTTTTACGTTTATAGAGCATCTACCAGATGTTTTGCCTACGTTTAAACAGGACTGAACTTCTGGAACTGGGCCTCTGGAATAAGAAGTGTCAGTCTACACGTTGTCTTGGAAAACTCAGTGTGTGATCTTGGGCAAGGGGCTTAACTTGTCTTTTTTTACTGTGTCTCTCTGGTAGCTTGCCTTTTTGGAAATGATGGTTCCACAGGGATGTTGCATTAATGCTTCACAGTCCTTTAGCGGTGCTAGTACATGAAGTCCTAATTTGCTACAGAATTCCAGACTTTCATTTGCTTAGCTGATGACTGTCTGTGATAACATTCAATTCTCAAATCTCTGAGTTGACAGCAGGTAGGATTGCAATGTTGTGCTGGATCGTACTGTAAACACAGGCAAGTGGAACTGTTGTCTGAACACTCAATTTAGAGATTTTCTTGCATAATTAGAAGAGTGATATGCCTTTCTTACATCCACACTGAAAAATCAAACTTACTTTGGCTCTAAATTAATCTTCTTAATTAAACCACAGTAACTATTCTAGAGCAACTCTGTGCAGGATTGGTTGAGCTGTCTGGGAGACTGTTTTCAAAATACAAATGCCAGTAAAATGTGTGATTTCTACTGGAAGCTTTATTCATTTGAGCATTTTAAGCATTTATGCATTCTGCTGGGACCATGTGTAATGCTTTGATATTTTCAATGTGAAGGTATTCTCTTATTACTGATACAGTAGGATGTGGTACAGTTAAATGCCACTATTCTGGCTTTTTGTGCTGAAGAAAGAGTGTTCCAGATATCTTTAGTGCTCCAGCACAACATTTACAGAAATGCTAATGAGTAAAAGTTCAGTTGAAACTAGTATTTGTAAAGGATGCTTTTGTACTCCAACATGTCAAGGGGAAAAACTGTGTGCATACAGTTAAAAATAGATCTTTGGCAACAAACTGGTAATTATCAATAAAAGCATCGACTTAGTGTAGGTTTTTTGAAACCTGTTCTAGATGCTGTGTTTGACAAAGCTGCCTGGGTTTTTGCAGTAAGAAATAAAACTAGTACTTGTGATGTAAGGTTCTAAATGTTTGTCCTATCAAATATGACTTGCTCTGTCAAGATCAAGACAATGTTTGTGCCTTCTGAAGTTACAGTCTTCCTTCACCCCTGTTGAAACAGCCAAAAGCTGTGGGACACTTTACATGGCAGTGAACCCAAGCTTTGCTTCTCAGGAGGGTTTTCTAGGTTGAGCTTAGTGCTTCACCAATGATACTCTGTAGCTTCCAGTCATCTTAGCACATGGTAGAGCTTGCATATGTTCACCTATATCAAATTGCATAAACATAATGGGAAGGAAATTGAGAAGCTTGTTATAATTATGTAGAAAAGACTCAGATGCAGGTGAGACTGAGTTTATTCATGTGCATGATTTACACACATGCAGTTGTATATAAGCTCCAGTGAGCTTATATATAGGCATCTTGCCCACAGCTTGCATGTGATGTTTCAAACAAGTTCTGAAAACAAAAAACAACTAATGTGGTTCTTAAAGAACAACTTCAGAAATGTAATTTTTGTTTTGCCTTTTCCTATTCCAACACATTTTCTTTGGCCTCATTTTGAAGTGTTTTTTCTACTGAAATAAATTGGGGCATTTAGAAATGTTTTTTTAAACTGTATTTCTTAAGGCTAATGTGTTTCAGCAGATGAGGCACAAAGATTGTGTAGGATGGGTGTGACTTTTTTCAAGGCAGCCATGCCAAAAGTATGATATAAATTCTGGTGTGAAAATTATTGGTTTGGTTTCATGTGAATTCTGATGTTTCTCCCTAGGTAGGTACTAACTGACATTAGCATGAACTGAGAAATAGCCAGGGATACTTACACTGTAGCTGGATATCGTAGTGCATCTTTGCCTTCTGGAAAGTGCAAGGCATAAGAATTAACAAACCTGCTGTGTGCTAAAAGGGTAACTAGCACTGTTTATACAAACTTATAATTTGATAAAGGGTATCCACTTGATGTTCTAACCTACAGAAACTTACTGAGAAGGAAAAGAATTCTGCTAACTGGCCTGAAAATGGAGATTAAATGTGCAGAGCAATGTTAAAAGATCATTACTGAGTTTGTAAAGCCAAGCATTCAGAAGTCGGGACAGACTAGAAATGAGTTGCACTACAGTGCGCTATAATGTCTGTTTTGTTCTCTGATCTTCCCCCTTGATGGCTGAAGGGGTTCCTTTTGTGTGTGCTGGTTATATGTGAAGATTAATAGTCCAATAAGTAGGGAACAAGCTTGTTGACCACTTTTCTATCTCAAGAGGGATGAAGGGTGTAATTCTGGGTCTAGAGATTTGATGTTGCTTTCTCCTGTGGATTATAAACACAAACTGATATTAAGGTTGCATAATGTAAGGATGAAGAGAACTCTACAAAAATGCTGCTGCTGTCCCTAGGGCAAGTGTTATGAACTAGGCAAACAGATTCCGGGTTAAGCTAGTAGTAGCCCTTGCTTCTGGTGAGAAATCAGGAGGGAATGTTTTTCAAATGTGTGGAATCATGTGTATAGTACCAGATGCAAGAGCTTTTCCATAGGAATGCAAGGATTTTGTAGTCCAAATGGACAGCATACAAAGAGGGCAGATAGTCAACCATGAATCCTGTGTTGAGTGGGTGGGTTTGATTTAGTTCTGAATTCACTAGTGTAATCATGCACATGTCCTATGATCTTGCTGCTACTGATCTTACCAACATTCTGGTGGCAAAAATGCTGACTAGGAAAAGCATCATCTATGTAGGATTTAAGCACTTAATTAGCTAGGTGAATGTGGGACTTTCACTGAAATCTTTATTACTTATGCCATGCTGCACAGATAGCCAGAAAGGAAGAGGAAACTGGTTAAAGTTTGTCTTATGGGGAAAGAACTTTGAAGCCTCTTTGTGCTGCTGAGATACCTGTTATATTCCACAAATTACTGTAGTACTGATTTGATTCATGGGCAAGCTGTATTCAGTTTATTTACTGTATTTTTATAGAAGATGAGTGTGTTTCACACTTCTGTACTTAAGATATGCCCTTTGTCAACAGGAAAAAAAAAAAAGGCAAAATTGCTGCTGCTGCTCTCTCTGCCACTGTTAGTTCATTGCAGCACTAGGAAAAAATGTATTGCTGGGTAACTTCATTATGTAATATATAACTCGTTTTTACCTTGTTCTTTTTCCCCCAACTCCTCCCTTCACTCCCTTGTTTTACACTCCAGGGAAATACAGTGTTTTTTTGCTTAATGTGATGCCCTGAGATTTTTCTCTTGAACTACGCTAGATGCTGCCAGCCATCCTGAAGAGTTAACATTACTTTTTGTACCCTTGCCTTTCTGTTTTACATGGCCTGTCTGAAGCGGATACTGAGCTCTCTTTACAGAGAATCACTTAATAAACTTGGAGAAGACACTGGGTTTGGTCTGACATCCTTTTGCTCTTGAGCTGATTTACTATATTCGCTTTGTTACTGAATTAGAAGCTTTCTTTTTCAAAGCTGGTGTTCTTTGTGATGTTTTTTCCGTAGTTGGGGTGAAACAGCTGGCTGTTTTAATCTGTAATGAATACTCTGCTTGTGTACCTTAAATGCTTTCCACTGGTGATCAGACTTGTGCTCCTGTGTGGTGATGCTGTGGGCTCTTCCTGCTTGTTTCCCTGCTGCTAAAGGAACAAAGAGAATCAGTCTGGAAAGTGTTCAGAACTTAATGAAAGAAAAGCAGGCTTTAAACTGGGCAGCTGATGTTATGTTTGGAAAAAGATTCCTTGAACTCCCAGTGACCATTCTAATGGGAGAGGGTCCTGGGCAAATAGTTTTCCTTCCCTTTGTTGATTCTATAAGCTGTAGAATTTTAATATTTACTAGAAAACAAACCATCTGGAACAACAAACCCAGCCTATTCCAGCTCACAAATCTCCCAGCAATTATTTAATGAGACTTAAGTCATATTTTTGGATCTGGGCAGGTTTGGTTTACTGCATAGGAGCTCACCTGAAATCCTGTTGTGCTGTACAAATGCTAATCCTGAGCCTCTGGCCCTGCTCATTCTATCATATAAGCCATTCCTTGAAATTAGATTTTAAGGTGAGTACTAGGAATTTTTCAGACAGCACAGCTATACCTCACTGCCTGTCTGTGTAGGTTTAAATTAATCTTCTTTAAATTTAGATGGCTTGTTGTTTTGCAGGGGAGATTTTTAAGAGTTTAGGAAAATTAGAGGGTTTGGCTCTGTATTCTAGGAGGGGTGGAGAAAAGCAGCTGCTGCCAGTCTGATCTCCCTGACCTGCCCTGCTTTTGCAGACTGGATCCAGGAGCTGGAGCCTGGAAAAGATCTTCCTTGTCAGTCAGGAGGTTGTAAGGACTCTGATCCTAAGGGAGCTCTACAGAGGCTGTTGCAGAGCCAGGAGTATTGTGGAAGTATTGGTCTTGAGCAAGTCTGCATAGCACAGCTATCTTGGGGCTGTGAAACTTGAAAGCTCAGGCTCCCCGGTGGCCTCATAGGCAAACTGGCAGCATATTCTGATGAAAACCACTTTGTTGGAGTGCAAATTCAGTTCCTTTTGGAGATGAACCTGTCTGAACTCTTTGGTCAGCTGCTTGTTTTCCAGTGAATCACACCTGTAACCTATCTGTGGTTGGGAGTATATACACAAATAGAATTTTTATTTGTGCTGCTGAGACTTGCTGTTGCGTGTACTGGGCCCTGCTTGGCTGGGAAACTGTGCTTGAGCAGTATTATTGAGCTCCAGTGATAGGAAACACGTTTGCTGTTCCCTGCTGTTCATCACAAACGTCACTCGTGATGTCTACTTATGCTTAAAAAAAGTCATAGCTAGGATGTGGTCAGCTTTGCAAAAGTTCAGGCAAACAGAGCTCCCGTGGTGCCTCACAAAATGACTGCTGTCCATTTGGATGCTTTTCCAGATCTTTTTGTTAGAGCGTGAATTGCTGTATTATTATCCTGCTCCCCTCACGAACACTCGGCAGTAATCCCCGCAACGTGTTGTGCGAGACCTGCTAGGGAGAGCAAAGCTGATTGAATGCTGGCTGTCCTGGTGATGAACCCTGTTAGCACAGTTGTATTTGTGTTTTCAGCTTTCCTCTGGCTGCTACATCCTCTCAATTAGGGGAAAAAGTGCTGAGTATTAGCGTGAGCGAAATGAGATACATCTCTGCTTGGGTTTAGATTGAAGTGCCAAGGATGTCAGGATGTCTGCTGGGATCCCCTGAAGATCCAGATCTAATGGATTTCTGTATTGTCCAGTTCACACAACACATCAGCAGTCCTGTGGGAAGTTCAGCTGTCAGGACCCACTGTTACCTAGCCTAGGGGGTGTTTGATGCTGTTATTGCAGTAAGGGATGTCATAAATGTGTCAGTAGTGATATAGTGCAACTTCAAAAGCCAGATAGAGTTCACATTTGCTTTTTGCTGTTGTAAAGGAGCAGAAATAGATAGCCATGAAGGTACTATGTGTATTTGGAATGAGGGCTGAGGCCAATTTTGGTAAAAACTTGTCTTAAATTCCTGGCGCAAATGTGAATTAAAATGGAAAACAATTCTGTTGAGTAGCTACATATGGATTTTTCCCACATAGAGGAACTGGGGCACAGAACAGCATCAGTACAGTCTCATCCAGCAAATCTGTGGTGTTGAGAGGAAGGTGTGAGACTGTTGATAATCCAGTCCTACACTAATCATTAGAACAAAGTTTTTTCCCTTTACGTTGTTGGGGTTCTGTGCATTGGTTAGCTAATGTCGATAGAGCACTGAAGAATAACACCTTGCTCTAAACTTCAGGGTATAGTATGCTTTAATCTAGTTTCCAGTAGCAGCATTTGCACTGTTTCAAGCTATACTGTTGCATTATTGTATCAGCTGATTTCTCTGGGCCAGCTGGAGCAGTCATTTCTGCTAGGTTCAGAAGAAATTGTATCTTTCTAATCTCAAAATCCCCCTGATGTTAAACAGCACAAAAAAAAATAATTATGGGCTGTGGTCAGGGCCCCATTCTACTTTATTAACATGTTATGAGAGATTCCTGCTACCAAAGAACAGATAGTAAAATTAAGCAATACACCAGAGAATGAGAAAGTATTAATTTACAAATGGAAACCTGTAGCACAGAGATGAACTGGTTGGCTCAGTCGCACAGGAATTTTGTTGCAGACTCTGAATTCAAGTTGTTTCCTGACTCCCAGTCCTTCACCACTCTATTCTCTTTGCCCTGCTGATCCTGTAGTTTAAAACAAAACAACACTGTTCAACTTTGTATTTTATAGCTATTAATAACAAAACAAATGCCTTTTGTAGTTCTTGCACAATAGAAGTGAAGTGATTGTTATGTATGCCAGCTGGCTTTTTTTTGTTAAATGCTAGCATTAATAATAATTAATTGGATAATTACATAGAAATTTTCTTTCTGGCTCATGGCCATATGGATAGTATAGGCAGAAAATTCTGAGCCATAGCAGTGTGGAGTGGAATGTATGAGCAATTAATCATTTCAGTGAGTACTTGTAAACAAGGTCAGCTCAGCAGGCCTTTGGGAAATCTCTTATGAAACGTGATGCTGTCTTCATTATCCTTTTAAAGGGTTTTGGTGTAGGACCAGAACAGCAGGCAGGATTTCTCTCTGCCATGCTGTTTGAGTACATACAGCAGATTTCTCAGGACTTGCAGACCCAGAGATAAACATTTAAAAAAACAGACCTGCAGTCTTTTATTAAAAATGTATGCTATTCTCATCTTCTGAAAGCTGATCTTTTGCCTGAGTTTAGTCACAATTATTCAGTGAATTTAAGCTAACAAAGATCTATTCAACTTAGCGTCTGGTTTACTATTTTAGCTAATATTAAGTGATGTTCCTGTTATTCCCAACCAGAAACATGTAGAAGGCTGATAACCTAAATACTGAGCTCCGCACATTCTGAGAAACGCTAAATGTTTTGCTTGATTGTTGGAGTGATCTAATAGACTTAAAAATCATCTCAAGTTTTCTCGTTGTCGGGCATGTAAGGTGTGCCTGCTGGAGACAAATGGAAATTGCAAAGTATGGAGCACATATGGGATCCGGGCATGAAGCAACGTGTTGAGGGGATAGGTACTTATGGGACAGCACTGTGACCTGTGCAGAGATCACTGAAGAATCCTTCCCCCTAGAGACCTGCCTGGTGCCTTTTACAGTGCCTCTAAGGAAGCCATGCTGTGCTATTGGCTCTCCTCTTCCTGACTGTGCTGTAACTGTCCTTCCAAATGGAGGTAAAAAAATGAAGTTAATGGCTTTAGTTGGAGTCTTGCATGGAAACTTGTCTTCTCCCGAGGGGATCGTGTCACTGGGAATGTGACTCCCTGTAGGAAGGCATAAAAGGTCTGTGTTACCATGTGGTTTGAAAATAGAACTTACTAAAATGCTCCAAATGTTTTTCCAGCCAACGTGGCTATCAAAAGTTACGACACTAATCTCGAAATGGATAGCTTCTGTACAAACATGGAGCCCAGGTGTCTTTAGAGGGACTCTATTGGTGCGAGGGTCTGTCTGTGCATATCTCCCTGACTACATCATTGTACTCGTTAGGGGACACGTTTGCCTCGCTCTGCTTCATCGCCTGTTCAAAATCATGGCATAGGCTTTGAGAGAGGGGGGACTTGACAGAAATAGCATATCCTATTCTTTGCCAGGTGATATGTGCTGTCTAACCAATATTTTTAATGATAAAAAGGAACAGAAATGCCAGAGCACTGAAGGCAGTAAATACATAGTCCCTTTGGTTAATGTGAGTCAGTGTTCCAGGGTAGCAAAGTGTTTGTTTGCAGTGGTGGTTTCCCCGGTAGGCGGTTGCTTATTGTTGCTGTTAGAAAAAAACCTCAAAGGACAAAGTGGGAAAGGACAGAGAATTTATAGCAGTTTCAATAATGTGTTGATGTCAATAAAGTATATCTGGTATGTAGCAAGTGTTAATGTTAAACAGCTGTCTTTAGGTAGAAATAAGTTCTCTGATCTACACCACCTAAAATACAACCCAGAATCGTCATGTTCAGCTGGTCACAAGATTAGGCAAATCCACAAGTGAAAGTCAGCAGCGGTGAAATGGACATGAACAGAGGTGACACGGGCTTGCCTGGGGGTGGAACACAGAGTCCATTTCAGGTTAATGTTGATGCCACTTGTTTGGAGCATTGTGGCTGGTAACCCTTTTCTCCTCTCGAACTGCAGCCCTGCTCTTAGAGTGGATCAGCACTGTAACATGCCAGTAGCTTTTGGAATTAATCTCAAGGTCATATCTAAATACAGGAGTACAAAAGGGAAGGGCTGTGCTGCATGTTCCCCCTCAGTCTGCTGTAGGCAAGCATAATGTGTACTTTATATCATTATTATACAGTCATCCTGGTCTTCACAGTGAACTTGGCATTTTTTAAAAGTTGCTACGTATTTAAAACAAAATGATAGTCCATGGCGGAGTAACATAAGCCTCTTACCTTTGTTTAAAACCAGCGTTTATGTTTAAATAATTAGTATATAAAAAAAATTAACCACATTTACATTAACTTGTGCATTATTACCTTTGTAGACAGTATTTCAAACAGGACCCTGTGAGCCTGCCCTCTGCTAAGGGTACAGGATTGTTGACAGAGTAAGCAAAAAGAGCTTTTTCTTAGCTTTGGAGTTGGTGAGGGCAATGAGTTCACTTAAAAGGCAAAAGTACTCTAAATGTTAGTTCTGGTTCTATAACCAGCTCAAAGAGGAAAGAGTAAGATGGGCAGGAGAATCGAGTACTTCTAAATGATTTTTTTTCTGTCCTCCAGTTCTGTCACTCTCCAACAGAAAGGAGAGCAGCTGTCTTGAGGCCAGCAGGCATTGAAATCCATGAGCACTTTTTCCCTCCCAGTTGTTCTGGCTCTACTCCAGCTTGACAGCAAACAAGTTCCTCTTGGGGCAGTTTAAGTTGAAGTTTTGGCTACATTTATACCACTTGAGTGGGACAGAGTGACTGGATGACAGATTCTGCCTTGATGGAATTTAAGCAATCTAGTGTTATATTAAAAACAAGACAGCCAGCCTCATAAGGGTTTTTTCAAAGTATATGGATCTTGATGGAAAGATTATTTTTTTTCAAGAAAGGTGAAAAATTAAATTCCTTTGGGAGAAAGGGCTATAACTTAAGAAAATATACAAAGAGGGCTATTGCTCTAGCAAATAACTTCTGGTGTGTTTTAGTTGGTGAATAAAAGAAAATGTCTAAAAATATCTAGAAAGGCAGGTTAGTTTTTTGTTGATTAACTCTGTAGAGGACAGCAAGTCTTTTGTGAAGGCTGTCTTTAGACACTAATAATATTTAATTCACTAATGACTCAGTGCTCTTGTCTTGATTGACTGCATTGCTAACTAAAGACTTTTGTGGCAATACTTAATTTTTTTTTCTTAAAGCTCCAATGCTTGGTACAAACCTATTATGTCGTAGCTGAAGTTCTTTTTAAAGAAAGGTTTTGAGCCTTGTATATTGCAGAGGGAAAGTTGGCACTGTTAAGGTAATGCCAAAACCCAAAGGCAAGCAAAACCTCTAATTTTATTTTAAAGATCTCTTAAGATTTCATCTGGTCTCATGATTTTATGGCACTTGATTAATAAATCTGAATATGTGGGATTAGTAATAATCTTTAGTGAAAAGGAGATACTAAGAGTATTACGAATAGTTTCTGGGTATTTCTTGTTCTGTGCCATATCTGTTCGGGTTTGTTGCACATTTTGTTGTTCTGATGTCTAGTTCTCCTAATAAAGAAAAAAAAGATGGTAAAAATAAAGAAAATACTCATGTTCAAGTAATGCTAAGATACATTTGTCTTTCATTTTTTCAATCAGACCCAGTGTAATACTAATGACAAATAAGAAAAAGCAGATCATGAATCCATGTTTCATCGTTGGTTTAACTGAGTTTTGAATTGTTTTTCTGAGAAATGTTCAGCCAGAGCTATATCTGAATCTAGAGAGGGGGCTCCACATTTCTCAGCCTCACAACAAAGTTAAAATACAGTGTGGTATGTGTAACTCATGAACCAATACAGTCTGGTATGAAATATCAACTGCTTCATAATTAGAGATTCTCCACAGCGGG
Source organism: Nyctibius grandis (assembly GCF_013368605.1). Lineage (NCBI taxonomy): Eukaryota > Metazoa > Chordata > Aves > Nyctibiiformes > Nyctibiidae > Nyctibius > Nyctibius grandis. Next base: position 1,410,451 of record NC_090658.1, read on the forward strand.
AATCTCATGTGTTGCTTCTGGGTGTGCTCACTTCTTTCATCCATTCAGTATTCCTTTCTTCATTTCCTGCAGTATTTCTTTGAATTGTGGAGGTTTTGTATATTAGGATGTAGGGAAGTATATTTAATTTGTGGTTTGTGTTGTGTTTCTCTTCCTGTAATTGCATACAAAATATCTCTTGATTTATCACATTTAAATTACGGTGGTCTTTAAACTGCCTGTGTCCAATGAAAAAATACATGTGTACAGAGTAGGGCTGCTGGAGGAATGTCAGGATTAGTGTGTGTGAAGAGGGGATGAGACACAAACTGCTTTTGGTAGGAATAAACTTTAGGAGTAACATCATGAACTATAAATTACATGTCTAATGTGTAAGATATAGTGAATGGAGTCAAGTAAATCTAAAGAAACTTCCTAGATCTGTCAGATACTCAAGGAAAGCAAACCTTAAGCTGTTTGTTCCAAAAAGACATAATTTTAATTTGTTTTCAGTATGTTTCCGCAGTAGTTATCTTGGGTGCAGTCATGGATCTTTATTGGGCAGTTCTCCAGTTTCATGTTGTTGGGTTGCTAGCACAAAAAAAAATTGACAAGGATTTTTTTTTGACTCAGGGTCTACTTGTTTGCAGTTTCTGAAAATCATTAGCCTGGGGAGCAAAACTGGATGTATTTGAGATTGGCAAGGTCTGTGGTATTGAGCAAATTCTTTTTAGCATTCTCTTTAGAACTCTGTAAGGTTTAAATGGTGCCAAGAAACTTTTCCAGTTGACTTGATGTGTACAGTATAGTTACTGTCAGGAAAGCTTTACTTCAGTGTGCAGGCTTAGTGTTCTGTGCCCTTGCAAAAACGGCACAGGGAGCAGCTATTTCTTTTGTGTTTCCAGATGCATTTACCATTTCCAGAGCTTATCCTGAAGTCATCACGCACTTCTGACTCATTGTGCAGCGGTTCCCTTGAGTCCTAAGTTTTCCTGAGTAAAAACAAGCTTTTGGTCATCTCTGCAACGTTAGAAACTGTTGGTTGTTTAATGATTAACGCATGGAGTCAATGTCAAGCTAAAGGAATCATTTTTACTCATAAAAAAAGAATTAATTTTGGCAACTAACCATCACTCAGGGCAACAGGTTATCAGAACGCAATGTAATCACCAGTGCTTTTGGACTTGAGACAATCAACAGGAGGAAAAAATTTCAGAGTTGAGCAATAATAGTGGGAAGTATAGAAACTAATGAGATGATTTTTATCTTAGATGCCTGTATGTACCACATCTCTGCTGTTTACTGCTCCTTAATATTAGGTGATGCTAAATGCAAAATAATAGTGTGTGGCTTGAAGGCTTTCTTGTGTGAATATGGACAGTTAATCAAATATGTAAAACAAAATTTCTTATCAGTACTTTAGGTTGTGTTGTCCCTATGCATAATTATTTCCATGTTCCTGCCCCCCTCCCTTTTCAAAGGCTTTTTAATTCCAGACTTCGGTGATTGAGGGGGAAATGAGATGACAATGTTTGCTGCACCTAGTGCATTCATACACTGAGCATAAGGCAGGGGGTGGACAGGCTGTGAGTGTTGTCTCTAAGAATACCTGGAGTGAGAATGTGCGTGTGGATGATATCTTAAACAGCTCCAGCTGCTGCTGTGTAATTTCTCTTATGTAGTAGGAGCCTTGTAAACTGTTTGTGGCTGGAAGTGCGTGTTCTGTTACAAGCTGTTTTCAACAGTGACACAAAAAGGGGGCTGCACAGACAAGGGCCATCACACATAGATTAGCAATAGGCTGATACTATTAGTTTCTGGAAAGCATCTAATATCTCAACATATGGGTATGAAATGAAAAGGCTTGGGGAGTTTTTGGCAGGGGCCGGAAGAGATATCCTAATATTGTTGTAGTAAATGAATCATAAGTGAGTTGCGAGTTGTAGTGTGAATGCACTTCTGTCATCTTTTTAAGATACTATCTTTTTAGATACTGCTTTTACAAAATTACTACAGACAAGAAGGTGCAAATAGGCCTGAAACTGACAGGAAAATGTGTTTAGGTCCAAAATCTTTGCTGGTGCCACTATGAACTTAGACATGATACTGGTAAGAATAAAAAGCTGACAAACGCTTTTGAGATTACATTGCAGGAATGGAAGCATCTTTCACTAAAGATACTTAATAAGCTAAATTCTAGGATAATGATGTTAGTACTAGGGTTGAATCTTTAGCACGATGACTGTGGAAAGCCTTTCAATCTATTCTACAACACACAGACTTTGCCTTTCATGGCTATATGCATTGTGCTAAAGAACATAATTGTCTAGAGGCTGCTTACACCATTCCTTATCAGTCTGTGGGCCTATATCACAGAAATTAAGGTATTGAAGGTATTTTTCAGTCATAAACTCTCAAACAACTAATGCAATCATTCTGCCTTTGTCGCTAACTTTTCTACTTCACCTTATCCAAGGCTAGAAAAAGAGCTTCTGCTTGACCAGTTAGCCTGTGCTCCTCCTCTTCTCAGTCATCTCGTCCAAGTTTCCTTCCTGATTCTCTCGTTGGCTTTTAAGATTCACTGCTAATATCTCATTTCTTCTCTTTTAGCAGTTACACTTCCTCAGTCACTAGTACAACGTTTTTGGCTTTGTGTAGCTGTTTGAAAAAAAGATTTAAAGCTGCTGTATTTGGAGGATTTGGTTCCTTTGTCATTTAAACAAACATATATATTTCACTTATTTTGAATTCATCCTTGTTGACAAGCAGTATAGGCTTTGTAGTTCAGTGTTTTCACACTAGATGTCAATCTACTTGCATATGTAGAAGTTGCTATCTATTTTTTGCCTTCTAGATATTTCTTTCACCGACTGCACTAGTAGAATCTTGGTTTCCGTCTGCTTTGCAGGGAAATCAATGCTATGAGAAAAGGGATGAATTTGCCAATTTTCTTTTGGTGACTAATGTTGAAAAAACACTTCTTCCAAATAAGACAGGAGTTTTGGGATTGCCAAGTGTAATTAAAATCTTTGATTTCAGTATACTAGTTGACAGCTTTAATTGAAAATGAAATTTAAACGACATGGGAGCAGAAGTTGGAGAGACTTAGGTAAAAATATTCTAATTGCTGAATAGCAATTTAATATACCTATTAATATTTGTTGTTGATAGCTGTTTCTTGCTACTTGAACATTGTAGGTACTGAGTTTAGTAAAAAGACTGAATATTTGTGTGTCTAGTTTCTTGTTGGCTGCAGAAATATGAATGCTAAGCTAGAGGGAATCGTAGATGTGTGCTCGTGTCACCCCACCTCTGTTCTGCTTATTCTATTCCTGTAGCAGGCAGCGTGTTGAGGGATATAAGATGATCCAAATTAAACTTGGTAAGAACACTGCCATGGTTAACAGTGAGTATGAGAGGGAAACTTGAGTATGAAACGTTTGCAGGTTTGGAAACATTGATTCTAAACATATATACAATTAATCTTGTCTACTGTCTTGTATAGAAACAATGTATAATTTGTAAAAATGCAGAGAAACTTGTTTCACTGCTTGTTTCTTAATATCTTCCCCTCTTTTCTAATACCATTTTTGCAAGGTCTTATTGAAATGAGAAGATCTTTGAATTAAAGGAAGAACAGTGTGATATATGGTGGTGTGCTTGCAAAACACCACACAATTTTAGGCTTACAGTAGCAGATGTGACGAGGGGTTTGAAGTTCATTTAACATGGATTCATCTACAAGCCAGGAGATGTGAGTCTTGGCTCAGATCTGTACTTGTTTAAGGATGAATGTTCTGGATGGAGGTGTCTGCAGCTGAGATGCTTAACTCGAGAGGAATCCTGAAATTTTTCAGTGATGAAGTACTACTTTTGAAGAGGTAGGAGTATTAGGAAGAACAGAAACACTTCCAAAAATCAGTTTTAATGTTTCTGTTGTTACATCCTGCTTCTGCTGTATCTCCTTTTTTTTCTGTTCTAATTTAAGCAATCATGGGGGAAAAAAGCTGTCTGAAATGTATAATACTGTGTGGAAGTCAGGTCCTCAGCAGCAACTGTTGTACTCCACAAACGTGTGCTTGGTCCTCTGTGCTCCTGGCTAGATGTAACCACACTGTTCCTAGTTAGCCTGTTTGTTTTAGTGCTTAAGTGCCATTTAAAAAAGCATTTCCTATCATGACACTGCAGAACCATTAAGGGAGTTGGAAAGCCTTTGACACTGGCAGCAGTACAGGTAGAAGCCTCTGCCTTCTACTGTTTTTTTTTCTACATACCTTTAGTAGTATCTTACTCTGAGTAACTGTTCAGAAGTAAATGGAACTAATTGCTGCTATGAACGCTACTGGCAGAATTCAGCAAGTTGCGTTGAAGTTGCTAGCACAGAGCAAGTACTAGTGGTTGCAACAATCTAACTCCTGCCCTCATTGTGTTAACCTCATTCATTGTTAGCTCCAGTTATAGCTCCAGTTTTGTGACAGACCTTCTCTGCCTCTTCTCAAAAAAGCCTGGTACATTTTTAGATACCACTAAAATAGCAAATTGGTCTAACAGCTTCTGTATTTTTTTGGACAAAGATAAATGTGATTCAGCATGAAACTGTTGCTAATATGCTTTGTCATCTCTGCCATCCTCATCCTGGCTGGCTTCCAAAACTAGAGTTTCCTCTTGTAAATGGCTGCGGAGGTTTTTCATGAGCAGGAGGGCCTGTCCTGTGGGCTGGAGCACTGCCTGGCGTCTCTGAGGTATTGCATACTGTCACCCTCCCCTTAAACTGCCTCTACTCATTGCAGCATGTCCCAGCTTAAACCCCGGAGTTCAAAAGCTTTTTTTTATTTCCTAGTCAAGCAGTGTTTTAAACATGTTTTAATTAGTGTCTGTGTAAAATGAACTTGACCCTAGTTGGAAATATTCAAACAAATTATTTCCAAGGTGAAGATTTTGTGCATTATACTCTAATTCTGTCAGATTAAAGCATTCAAACAGCAGAAATTCTGCCCTTAATATCATGCAGGAGTCTTGTTATGATTTGGGTGTATTAGTGGTAGTATACCAATGTAGGTAAAATTCTTCTTGAAGAAACATTATGTTGTTTTTTGCATGTCCTTACCTGTTTGGATCGGAGTTAATATTTTTGTATGTCTGAATAAATGAATGAAAGTTCACATACTTCTAAGTTTAATATGCTTTATAATTGCATCCTAAGTAATTGCATTAACTACAGAATTCTTCAAAGGTTTCAGTGCCTTGTTTGGGGCAAAATAAAATACCCTATGATTTTTTTTAATTTTTGGAGTGTCAGTACCTTATAATTCATATAATTTTCAAGATTTTCCTATTTCTTTAAAAATTTGAGATTAAAAACTCCAGACGTCACTGAAGAACCAAAGCTGACCAGTGTTTGTAGTGATTTGGAGATCTGGTGTATTGTTTAGAGATTTCTGGAAGGTGTATGGTAGAATGTGGCCTTCATAGTAATGCTCATTTATTTTGTGTTATTTCATGGGCCTTAAGATCAGATGAAGAGACAGCTTTACACAGAGTCACCACTCCCAGGGAATGAACTGAGCAGGACCGTTACTATTACTTTGTAGCTGACTGATACCAACCCTGGTAAAAACTTTTGCTCACCACTGCTGTGCTGAGAGCTCTTTGGAACCTGTGGGGTGAGTGTGGAGTCACTGGGGCCATATTCTCTGGTTACTGCTGATAAAAATCGCTATTGAATGTATATTATTTTAACATAAATTGGTCTCAAATACCTATTAAAAGTGGTGAATGTACATAAAGTAATAATTAATGAAAAATAATTTGCTTTTAAAAAAATGTCTTTTGATCAGCTGGAATGATTTGTATCCTCTAGCCAGCATCTATCATGCAACAGCTTCATTATCTGAAAGAATTTTGCCATAAGGGAAGTGTTTTGCATTCCTTAGCAAACATAGTCTCTTCCAGAATTCACTAAGGTGCCCTGAAGAACAGTAAATAATAAGTAATTGCTTGGAACTTGGAATTTTCTTTAAAACTGAATTTACTTTAAAAACATATCAGGAAAGAGTGCAGTTTGAATGTTACATAGTAACATCATAGAGCAGAGATTTAGGTGTGCTTTATGCTTTACACAAAAATCCCCAGCTTTAAGAGCATGTTACTTCGGAGCAACCTACAAAGTGATTTCTGTAAAGCATGTGAGTCATTCTGTTTATATATGTCCTTATTTGAAAGTGTACCTAGTTCTTTTTCTCTTGCTTCCACATTTGAGCATATGGATCAAAGTGTGTTCATCTTCACCTGTCACTTGATCTTCTGTCATACACTGGAGATGTTCTGTTTCAGGTTTTACCCATGATGTGAGACTTTACTGTGCATCCTTCATTCCTGCCATCTACAAGCTACCCAGCAACCAAGTAACCTCATGGAGAGGTTGAAGGTGGTGTCCTCATTCTCCATAGACTTTCTGCCAATGTTCATGCAGATTGTGGTCGTTTTGAGCCTAGTAGTGAGAACTAGAGGATGTGAATGCTGATATCTAAGTGCTGCTGTAGTATGTTCTTTTAACTGTGCATATTTAGGCACACTGTTACTGTTCATTCGTGCTTCTTGCTCTCCTTGCCACATTTAACTCTGCTTAAAACAACTTCTTGTTTCTCCTTATTGCTGATGAGTAGTTCGCTTCTGTCTTAAGTACCAATAGTTCTTAAGGAAACATTGTGCCAGCTGCATCTTTGATGCGCCTGTGATTTTGGACTTGCTCATGGAGCTAATGGAAAGCAACGTAAGCCAGAGCTGTGTTCACAGCTCTCAGGTTGTGCAAGAGAGTGTGTATGTGGCAAGATAGCCTTGGTTTGTAAGGATAACTAATAGAGAGAGAGAAAAATTTGAGAGACAAAGATTATTCCAGGTATGAATGAATGAATTGGAAAGCTACCCATTATTCTGAATTAAGTGTTCTTTGCATCCCCCTTAGCATCTATGTTTGGGGCTGGTGTCCAGCCAAGTTTCTATCAGAATTGTGTGGCTGTTCTATTTAAGCGTAACAACTGTGAACTGCTTATGGTTCATGTTAAAACTACAGCCATGCAACCTGTTTTGTTCCGTGTGCTCATAGTAAATGTAATTGTATTAAAACTAGGCATGCACATCAAGGACTCAGTTGTTTATGCATAGTTTTCTGCTCTGGTAATTTGTTCTCCTTAGGGTAGTCCCTGTTATGTTTTTTTCTACTGTACTTAATCTTGTAAGGGTTGTGTACATGTTTAGGTAAGAGAAAGTTTTTATTATCTTCCACCAAGTGCCCTTCAGGGTTTTGTCTGTTTCCAAGTGTTGCTTCAGGCTTTTGTCTGTTTCCTAGTTGGCTTTTGCTGGTCATACCAGTGGTATATCAATTGTATATCTGGGGAAAATGCATGACTTTTTTCCTGATAAAATCAATGTTTTGCCTTTTGTGAGAGGTAAGAAACTGTCATCCCTTTGTCCAGTTCTTGTATGCCATCCAACCTTCTGGATATCGGAGAGAATCTGCAATTTGGAGTGATCTTTGTCTCCAGCCACTGTGAAGGAGCAGTAGATGGGCCCAGCATTAACTCAGGTTTGAATGTGTGGAGAGGAGACTAAGGTTTTCTTCTCAACCATCAATTACAGTTTATTAGTTGGGCAGGGTTTTTTTGGCTTTGCTTTTATCATATCACTGCTGCTGTAAGAGCAAGGCAAAGCAGTAGATATTAATATTTAATTAAATATTTTGAATCACAACTGTAATCACATTGCTTTTTGTCTGGATTAGAAAGGGTGTGGCCTCTTCAAGTGCATACTAGATTTCTTTGTCTAAGAAGCTAAATCCAGATTTCATAAACTAATGTACTTAATCTTTGAGTTATATTGAGATATGCTTTCCAGTTGTTTGGGTCTATTTGTAATGGATCAGGTTCTTGGGTTAATTTTTTTATAAGTGAATATCCTGACTAGGAAACTATTGAAGTGGGTGGTTAGCTGTTGTAGACTTTCACTGAACTGATTCTTAATGTACCTTGAAGATAACACTGTTAACAGCTGAAATAAGAAATAGACCCTTCACTACTTACTAATTTTGGGGCTTTGTCTTCCAGCTTTGGAAAGCTAAGTCATGAAAAATGTCCAACAATTAAAACAAAAATGGGGTGGAAGTAATTATTTTAAAGCTGAAATGTGGAGCTTTATCTATTTTGGGGGATAAAAAAATTAAGAAAACGTGGTAGTATTTTTCTACGTACTGTATCAGAGTGTATGGATAAATAAGCAAAGCTGCATAAAGGAGTAAAGGCTATTTCTATCATTAAAGCAACGGAGAATGAAAGAACAGAATGATTTGTACCATAGTAGTAAAAGAACTGTCAATACTTGAGTTATGAACTCGTTTACATTGTTTTAAGTAAACCAAAAAATATGTAGGCAAGACTGTAACATCCTGTGTTAAGCCTAAAGCCAAAACGGCTGTACTGTTTTAATTAAATAAAAATTGGGTTTGCTGCTTTATATTATAACAAAAAGTTCTTTAATAAGAGCAGAGATACATTTTTTTACTTGCAGGCACCTTCATAATAACTCTTACACCTCTTCTACTCGAAATGCTCTATTTGTCATGTAATAAAGGAACAGAAGAGCGAAGTTAAACATGGGAACTCTCAACTTGCAATGCAGTGGTGTTGCTTTATTGATGCTCCACAGTATACACTGAGAATTTCATAGAAGTGCAGGAGAGTTGGACATATGTTTTACATAATTTTAATGGAAGTTCTGTGGATAAATTCCCTGCATTGCAATGAAAACTGAGTCAACAACTGTGTACTGGATCGCTTATGGCGTTATATATGTTTAGTTCTTAGAATCAGCATTACAAGTATTCGCTGTCTGATGAATTGCCAGCAGAAGTCCTTGGTGACTGGATTTTGACATCTGTTGGCTTCTGAGGACCAGGATTTCCAGTCTCCTGGAGCTGTTTGGTGTTCCGAAATTTAGGATGTGGTTTGGTATGCATGTCCAAGAGGAAACGTGCTCTGGTGATTAAGACAGCACTGGTATTCAGGAGTTTGAGGTATGTTTTGTCTGACCTTGGTCTTTGAAAATGCAGGTCTTTTGAATCAGAAACTTACATATATCTGAATATCTAGAAGTGTCACAGTAAGGATTGAGCTCTTTCTATATTCTTGTCTACAATATGTATAATGCAGGTTTTGCCCTCTCTTTACACAGTACTAGCAGCTGTGTTACCTCAGACATCTTTGCATGTGTGTTTTCTAATGAAAATCCTCAGAGTACTAAGCTACTAATTTCTCCAAATACAGAAGAACGATTCAGTATGATGTCAGAAATGAAACTATTACTTTGCATTTCTTGTATTCCTGTAATATGTTGAACGAAACGGTGATCACGACTGCTTGTTGGAGGTATAAAGAATGAAGTTCTAATTGTGTGTCATTGAGAAGACTTCAGTTTCTGCAGGGTGAGAATTTCATGCCGTTAGGCTCTTTGCCTGTGGAGAGTGCTCTGGGGCAGCCATCTTCCATCACTGAAAGCAGCATTGCTCCCGAAAGGAGGGGCAAGTAGGAAAAAAAAATAAGAATGCATCCTCTTATCTAGGATAGGTGGAGTAGCCAAGGACTTTTACAGCAGTGAAGTTATTCCAGGAAGAAAAAAAGGGTGATTGACTAGGACCATTAAACACTGCCCTGAAAGGTGGGGATTTCTCTGCTTCTGCCATAATTTCCACCATGGTGCCAGTCAGGTAATTTATACTAGGCTTTTTGTATCTCAGCTCTGGTTTTCTCCTTTTACTGGTACCCAATTTGAGACACTGGAATGTGACTTGCAGAAGTAACGTGCACTGAGCTCCTTCCTGATCTTTGTTACATCTGTTTGGTGATGAAATTTGTCATATAATCATAAGTATTCTTAAAAATCAGGCCTCGCTTATCTCAGAATGAGTATTTGAATTCCTGAAGGCTTTTAGTGTCCTTATCTGGAGCCAAATCTGTGCTCTAGCCATGCTTGTCACCTGATGTATGTTATATTCTGAATTTCATTGCAGCTCTTGTAATGTAAAGTTCATATTTAACTGATACGATTTGGACTATTTTTTCTGGACAACAAGGAAGCTGGAGCATACTCTTGGTGTTTATAAAGTGCATAATGACATGAACTGTTCTGACATTAATTTTGAAAAATTATTTTAGAACAGCTCCCCCTAATCATACACTGCTAACGTTTGTAAGCTCGTGTAACTCTTCCTCCTAAATTATTAGCTTTGTTGTTTTGCTTCTGAGGTCTTGGTGTTGCAAAAAGGAAAACGTCTTTTATTCTGTATGCACTTATAAATGACCAGAGCTTCATGAGCAAGTTCAAAGAGCATGAGTGTGTGCCTTTTGAGACGTTTTATTCTAGGAAACCTGCCAGTCTTCAATGCCAGCATTTCACCTCTCTGCCTTTGGAAATCTTTATCACTGGAAGCACCAAGTACCTCAAAGTTTATTTTGAAATGAGTTGTTTGAAATGAGCTATTTTAAATACTTTAGTTATTTCTTCACCTTAAGAAAGTAGTAACTTTGGACTGCAGTCCTGAATCCCTTCTTAATGTGCATGTTAGCACAGTTGAGTCAGGAAGGTTACAGTTAACAAGGAAAGGGCCAAGACCTGCACACAGGTGATCACCACATCATGACCATCACAGGAAACACTTGGGATGAGGAAAGACATAATGCAGCCGAGCATCTGTGACTGTACCAGTGAATTATCCTGGTGCTGTGAATTCTGTTGGAAAGCCCTTTCTGTGGGGTGCACACAAGCTTTGTAATGGAAAACAAAATTTGTTTCAAAGTGGTGAGTCCTGAATAGTCTGGTAGCATTCAGTACTTGTCCTTTTGTGCCTTAATGAGGCACTGGCAATTAGCTGCAAAACCTAGGTTTTGTCAGCATAATGTTAATGGAATATTTGTATGTAACAAATTTCAGTGAAATTAGCTGCTAGTGAAAGTACTGGTTTTCTAGGATTTTTTTGTAGTTCTCAATTCACATTATAAAACCTACATATAGTCCCTGCAGCAGTCTGGAGTGTGAAAGTGACCAGAAACAGATCTGCCTTAAGTGGCCAGGCAGAATAAAACTTAAAAACAGGGGGAAGGGAAAGAAAGCAAATGGCATGAATTACAGAAAACAAATGAGATGTTTGATACTTTGTGACAGCCCTGGAAGCTTGAGGGAAAGATGAAAAAAATGGGAAGATTTATGAGTTTAGGAACACATTTATACTTTGCCAGTAATTCTGTTCTTACCAAGCATTTCACAAAATATCAAAACCTGTTATATATTAAGAAATTACAACATATTACTCTTACTCTGCTGTTATAGAGAACCTTTTTGTGAGAGACAGTAAAGTGGCATTGCCTGAGCAATGCTCTTGAAAATCTAGTAGTTGATATGCTTAATTATATACATAAAACCAGCTGATTTTACCTTGTATTGCTTATTTTTAAAAAGTCTTAGTGTTTTGTTATTAAAGCATACATTCTTAGCTCATTGCCCACAGTTCTTCTGAAAATGTGTTTTTGAACAAGTGAATGGAAACCAAACAAGTTATTTGGACTAGAAAATGTTAGAGAAACTCAGATTTAGCTAGTTGATACCCATGTTAGAGCAATATGCAGTTATCCTTAAAAAGGGATCAATGTCCTCTAAAATGGAAATTTTTTGCAGTGGAGAATATGGCCCAGCTCACTGCACATTTAATGAGTTGGAGAAGTATCTCCTGGGTCTGTTAGTGTGGTAACCCAAAACATATTTTTTTCCAGATTGCCTCCTGGTGCTGCTCTGGCAGCTTACATCACATGAAGCATAAGGGACAAAATTAAAATTTTGATTGTGAAAGACAAGATGCTCGTTAATAGTTAACAATGCCCATTTGGAAGGAATACTTGAAAACAGTGTGGACCAATCGTCTTCCAAAGATGGTTTCCTTGGTTTGAGCTTTTTTAGATGTTTATTTCTTCTAAGTAGTTGTAGATATTTGTTTAAGTTTTGTAAAAACAGAGGTCAAGTCCATCTCACTGTCCTCATTAGAAGTTACTGTTGGCTTTAGTAGAAATAAGATGCTGTCTTCAGTAGAATTCTGGTTTTAGTCTGGTTTTTGAAGTCTGAAGCCCTCCATACCAAAAAAAGTACTGCTCAAGGGCAGATTCTAATGAGTCAGCAGGAAGATGTCCAAAACTAACGGAAGGTCTAGGAGGAAAGATCAAGCCCCTTATCCTCATAATAAAAAAGAAATCAGTAAATCTGCTGGTTTGCTTTCTGTAAGCGGTAACTTTAAGTGACATGTACCATAGTTGCCTTCAGAAGGTGATAGTTTAGGATTTCCAGTCTGGGTTTATTTTTGTAGGAATTTTTTTTTTTTATTTCTTGATTCATTTTATCACTGTTGCAAATAAACAGGGAAACATTTTTTAGATAAATGCTCTGAAAATCAGGTTTAATGAAAATACAATGAGTACAGCACAGGAACCACTAAATAGCAAGAACATGTATCAGATCTTATTTCAATGAATATTAAAAACCTTTTTAAAATAATTTTTTTACACAAACATTGAACCAAAGTATGTCTTCATGCTCTGATAGCTTCCTTAAATAGCTTGGAGCTTTGATGTTAAGTGTATTTATTTCTAAGGGAGTATATTCCTAATGACAGTTTATAGACCACAGGAATGGACTTTGCCACAGGCGTGCTTGCAGCACTGTTGCAGCTCACATGAATAGGTCTTCTTTTTTCTATTGAGCTTTTTGTGATATTAATAGAAATATGAAGCCTAACAATGAGATGTTACAAAGCTGATTTGAATAATGTAGACACGTAAGACATCAAGTTGGTGTACGGTTGAGAGTTATTTCTGGTTCTCTTATTTGAGATCTCAGCTGATCTATCCAAGATACCTCCTGTCAGAGTAGTCTGGGATCATGACTTGAAAGGCTTCTTTAGATGATGTATCTAATACCTACCTGCAAAGACAGCCTGTGTCCTCTTATGGACTTAAACCCAAAGTGCCCACAAATGAAATGATAAATTTATGGAATTTATAAAGCCAGTAGAGAAAAACAATTTTAATCTCCTTTGTCTACTCTGCTGCCTTAGGCTGTTGGTGTCTGGAGACTTACCTCAAAGCAGAGGAGACAGGCTAGTTTGGGAAGGAGATGACTCTAAATACCAGATCTATTTCCATTATTTATGGAAACCATAAATAATACATATCAACAAATCCTAGTTCTTGGTAACAAATCTAATCAATTGCAAAGGGGATGTTATTTCCAGGGAATATTATATACACATCTTGTATACCATGGCTACAGCGTTACCTTCCTTGTAAACACGATGCGATGGGTTCATCTCAAGAGCATGTGTGCTGGAAACCCCAAACAGCTCTTGTCAAATAAAGAACCCAATAGCTGTAACGTATCCTTACTTTACTCTTTTGCTTCCTCCTTCTTGTAGCTATATTAATAATGCAAAAAAAACCCCAGCATTATGAAAGTAAGTCTTGACAAAGGCCAAATTTTCTCATTGTGTAAAATTCAAGCAGACTATTAGCTAGTGTAACCTCCTTGGTGTTTTTCTGAACAGTTGTGCTCTCTAATATAACATTATTAGAACATTTTCCTGATCTTTTAATTCATATACTAAAATGTCTGCTATCTTATATCACAGTTGCTTTAAAAAAAGCTCCTTGAGATTGCATGTTAAAAAGATGGGTGTAGCTACCTCCTTTGAAAGCGTGCAATTTAGATTACCAAATTAAATCATGTAAAGTCAGTGGGGGAGATGGAGCTGAGCTAGCTGAACATTTAATAAGAAAATTTCAAAACACTTTCACAAGCTATAGATAAAAAGAAAAATAAAGTTATCAGTTGTTACATATTTTTCTCTCAACAGCATCCACTTCTATAGGGGCTAGACACCATATGTGTTGGCAGTGAGCCTTTCTTTAAATGTAATTTGTGAGTCCCAACCCTACGTTAATCAGTTGGCCTAATAGTAAGAGGGAAATGTATGTGAAATACCAACATATTCAAAGTAAGTATTCAGCTTAGAATTGGTTTGGGCTGAGATTTTTGTGACAGTCTGAGGGGTGGGTTCTGTTTTTACCATAAAAATGATCAGGCAGATGTTTTGTGCATACAAAAGCAATTGTATGTGCACTTCAGCGTGAGGAACAGCTGGGTGACCAGCTACCTCCTCTGTGCTCATGTGTGGATGCTTAAATAAGGTACTTGGATAGGAACAGTTACTCTGGCGTGGTTTGTAGTGAGCCAGCCTGTTAGCTCCTGAAGTATTTTTTTTTTTATTGAAAGGGCCAGCTTGCAACTTCTCAGTGAGTCTTCCATTTTTCAGTCTTAACTATCTTAAGTACTTGGTAAAGTAGGGGAGACTTTTGAGGAAAATAGCAAGAATCCCAGTGGTGCTGGAAGGAATTCACTGTGTTTTGGCCTGGCATTATTTTTAGTTCTTGCATAATAAATGAATCTGTATTTTTCTCTGTAAATCTGTCCCCTGAGAATTGCATAGAGGACACAGCAAGCATGGTAATGTGGGGGTTGGTCCTCATATGGCTTTTATGTCTGTCTCCCTTGCTGAACCTCATTACCAGGGAGCAGAAAAGTGTAGCCTTTCAAATTCTTGATTGCATTTGTCATCTGCAGTTTTTCTTATTGGAACGCTTTCCTGGACTGGGGATGCATGTTGGTTTGATAACAATTCTCCAGTCGGGTGGCTGTAACTGGGCTCCTGTTACTGTAGTGGCTGTTCTGGTCTTACTGGGCTGTAAATGAAATGGATTTTAAGTAAAACTGAATTGGTCAGTGTGATGATTCATTATGGTCTTCCAATAGGAGTGCTTTGAAATGGCCACGGTAAGGATTTAATTAACATTTTTGGGTATAAAATGGTCAGAGGCAATAGTACTTTACTCTTTGTTCAACTCTGATACAGCCATTTGTTTTAAATACAGTTGATGTGGGTGACAGGTGCTGATCAGTTTCTGAGCATTAAAACTAGCTTTTCTTCTCCAGAAGCCTGAACTGGTACACTAGCAGCAACAGTTCCTCCTCATTTAAGCTTCCTGTGGCCTTTGATTTAATAGTGTGGAATGAGAAATAACTTCCAATTGCATTCTGTGCAATGGAGCGGGGTTAGCCAAAATTCCTGGTCTGCCTCCTGAGCCAAATTGTACCCTGTAGAGACAGACATATTACAGGGAAAAAATACAATAGGCCTTTTTGCTGCTTCTGGCTCTGGTGTGTGTACTGCTTTGGGGAGACAGGGCATGAGCTTAACGGGAAATCCTCTTTGTCTTGTGCTTTGGGTAGGGCAGTGTGGACAGAAAAGCTATTCTGAGTTACTGAAATGTCTGAATTTGGTCTTTTCATTTACTCCTTCTCTTTGTTGGAACAAATTTCTTCAACATTGCTTAGTTTTTTCTGGTAAGATCTATGAAAGAAGCCAAATGAGACTTGCCTAGTATGGTTTAAACAAAGTAGTATTCTGCTAACTTTTTGATAAAAATACACTTCTTATGATCCCATGTTTAAGTAAATTATTAAATTCTAGTGGAAGTTTACCAAAATGATTAATAGGAAAACCCACAACAGACCTTTGCATTGTATACAAGAAAAAAACAACTTCAGACTTGGTTTCTTTCATTCTGGGAGAATTCCTCCTCTTTAAATTAAGAGTTGAAGACATTTAACATAGACCAGATATGAATAACCAAGTAAATTTAGGTACATAGAGTCAAACTCTGTGTTAATGCAAACTAGTAATGATCATATTTACATAAACTCTTCCTAATAACATACACAATATGTGAGTAATGTACGAGTCATTTTTCTCAGGTTTATAAATAGAGATGCGACACCAAAAATATGTATTTTGAAGCTTATTTGGTGTCATCACATGTAATTTGTATCTTTAATATATCCAATTGTGCTAATTTGCCCTTGCTGTTGACATTACTTTCAGATAGTACCTGGGAAAAAAGCTCATCCTGTATTCTCTAGAGAAATGCTGGCCTGGAGTGCAGCAGGGTTTGACAGAAAAGGAAGAAATATAAACAAATTAACAACATTAATCTGACAGCTGTGTTTAAAAATACAAAGTCAAACACTAGTTTTGATTAAATATCTTTCTTTCCTTTCTAAAACAGTTCCAGAACTTCTGCTAAATATCCAGTGGGCCAAGCAGTTCCTGTTGTTGGGATGCCCAGAGCAGCCACGAACAGGCAGCAGCAGTGCAGCCTTCCCCACACCCCCAGGCTCCAGCTCTGTCCTGGGGCACCATGCGAGTGCCTGAGCAGGGTGCTTCATTTCTAGCCCACCCACTTCTTGGCCTGTATCCATCCTTAGCCTGCTGCTGGCTTTCTCTTTTTTGTTTTAATCCTCTGAAGTAACCTGTCACTTGGCTTTGATTTGATGGCACAATAGTGTAAAAACCACCTGATACCATTTGCCGGGGAGTGCAGGAGTTTCCACAGAGGCCCCGTGAGCAGAGCTCTAGAGGCAGCAGCTTTGTGGGTCAAGTGGCTTCAGGTTTCTACCCCAAGTTAGAGCCTAGTTTTGAGAGCTAAAAAAATTACTAGGAGCAGAGGGTGAAGGCTGGTAGGAGTGAGTTGACTGTACATATTGCTTGAGTCCTCTTGACCTTATCCTGCCCCAAAATATGAGTGATTCTCCCCAGGATCCCTCATGTATTTTCTTCAGAACCTGTTTTCTTCACCTTGCTCTAAGGCCTTGATTGCTTTTGCTTAAGTTAAAATGCTAAATGTGTGGGGTGGTTTTTTTCAGGCCACACTGTTTCAAATCATGTCAAAACCCAGTATTTTCAAACACTTGTTACCAAGGTTTTTATCCTTCCTACTACTTTTTCACAACAACATTAACCCCTATAAATTTTGTTTCCAGATTCCTATATTACCATTAGACTCTGGCAGCAGGAGCAGAGGTGTAGGGACAATGAAATGGCTTTATAGTAAGCTGAGAGATGTCTTTACAGGCTGCTAGAGGCTTTACCTAGATGTGAATTTCAGGTTTATAAAAACAAAGGGGTGAAGTAAAATGTTCCTAGCCCTTATGATAGTAGAGAAAAGCTTGAAAACCATGGCTGAAGTTTTTCCTGAAGCCAGACAGCGATGAAGAATTGCACATTTCTTCTGCAAACATTTAAATATCAGGATTTATGAAAACTTGACAGTACTGTTTCAGAATACAACAACATTTTGGAGGTAGTATAAATATTTGCAATCCCAGTCTATACACTGTCACAGATGTAAATACAATCTTCAAAAAGCAACATTCTCTCCAATATTTTGTCCCAAACAAAGGGAAATAAAGTGTAAACAAGCCAGTGCCTTTATTTTCTCTCCCTCTAAGTAAAAGCACACATTTCTCTTGTTCTGCTGTCAGTGACACTGTGGTTAAGGTGAAGAGAAACAAACATATCCCTAAACTGTGCCTGGCTCACCAAGTATTAATGCTGTAGGTCATGTTCAGGTCCATTTCTAGCACTATAGACTGTAAGTTGCTCCAATCCTGGGATAAAATAGTTTGTTTTTTCGCATACAATAAATGAACTACAGCAGAAGCATCTTATGTGTGTGGATGGTTTGATACAGAGCCTAGCACAGGAGAATTGCATCGTTCATTTACGTGCTTGTTTGACATGTGTGCCATGTAAAGGTGTAGAAAAGCCTGGTTCTTCCTGCATCAGAGTTACTTTGTCCTTATCAAAGTAGGAGACGATTTCAGTCAGAGAATAGTGGCAACCAAGCCATTTATTTTAGAGAAATCTGTTTTACAGCATCCATTTCAGTTTAAAAAATAAATCTTATTCAGGGAAATCATAAAGTTACTCTACTGCCTGTAGTATTCAAAGCGTGGTGTTTTTTAGGGCTGTGCTAGTATTACCTTGTATTACAGAGGCAAGGCTCCTTAAATAACACTTCCAGAGAACTCTCCAGATCTGACCTGGTCGGGCTTCATTCTGACAAGTTAGCAGGTAGGCACGTGTGCCTCAGCTTGCAAGAAAGATGCCTGCTTGGAATCCTGTACACAGCCAGGCTATTTCTGCGAGAACCTAAATTAGGCTGGTGCAAACCCAGCTCTTTAGATGTTGTTTTCCAATAATATGTTGAATGGAGAGAGCCCAGTTGCCAAGGTAACAAGCCAGAGTCACTTAGCAAGGTTCATTTTAGTTAGTGAAATGGTAAGAGGAAAAGAATGATGGATCCAATGCTGCACACCCTGAGGAGACACCCCAGGGCCCTCATCCTGACCAGCCCCTCTGCTGGCCTGCCCAGCTTCTCCCCCAGAAAAGGAAGTGGTATAACTCATAAATCTGATTAAAGTGGATCTGAGTGAATCTAGTCCAGTTTGGTTTTGAACAGTGAGATCAGAGCATGGCCAAGAGCGGTTGCATGGACATGTGGTACTTGAGAAATAAAACATGGTAGGAAATGGCTATTTGGAGATTAGCTCTTGTTCCAGACTCACTGAAGCAGTGTAACTTTAGAAATAGATCTTTTAAAATTGAAGAGTAAGCTATGTACTGTCCTGTCGCAGACTAAAGGGATGTCCTCATTTGATTCAGACGTGCCCCATGAGGCAAGCGAGGTGGAGGCTGTCTTTCTCTCTCCTGAAGAGAAGTGGGTAGCAGCAATGAATTATAAAATGGATGCTATAAATGGCAAGCTGAAACTCTAAATGCTAGTAACTGTAGCTAATGTCTTGTACACATGGGGTGGTCAGAAATTCATGGCACATGTGAAAGAAAATCAAGAAGGCTGAGTGAAGCAAGAGAGGAAAAGGTTCTGTACTAACTTGGGTCTATTGATCCAGATACTAATGAAAGTTAAAACTTTTTTAAAAATATTCCCCTTATCAAAAATATTGGAGATGACATTTTCTGCTCTGTGGATAAATGAGCAAACAACTATAACTGTGTACTGCTTTTGGCAAATACTGATTTCCTGCTTGCTTAGATTGTAATAAATGTGCCTTTTAATAGTGTTCAGCGAATGGTCTGTCACTTGAGCAAAGGGAGGGAAGATAAATCCTTTTGTGAAGTAGTAACATCTTAATGAGGAACTGAACCATGCAAATCCTGGGTAGAGAGCACTTCTGCAATACTTCCTTCCCTTCTTCCTGCATTAAATCAGGAATAAAATATATCCATCCTATAAAGAGCTTCTACGGAGCTGCATTGTGTTAATTGGCTTTTCATAATTTGTACTTTATTCATGTGAGAGTACATGGAGTTGACAATGAATGGAGTTTGCTCCGTGCAAAGTTCGCAGAGTTACTTCCTTCATGCAGTAGAACTTGGGAACTGGAAGCAGCCATGGATGATTTCTGGTCTTATGTACAGTTGTGAAGGCTGGGCAAGGAACATATTTGGTTTGGTTCTGTCCAGAACAAGCTCACCTTTAAAATGAGAAGGAAAAAAGGAAATAGTCTGTTTACTTGTGGATATCACGCTAGTCTTCTCAAAATAGCACAGGTTATTTTTTAAAGTTATTCACTATTTCAAATACATGTTCTGTTTTCTCAAGGACAACTGACTGTATTAGAGACGTTTCTGCTAAATAAACAAGGGGCTTTTCAGATTTTTTTGTAGTATGGAGCACAATGGCCTGGTCTGTTACTAGGCTTTTTTCCTTCTGTTGAAATATTTGGTCTGCCTTTAGGGCTCCAGCACAGAGCTGGAAGTTGGGTTCTCCTGTTTCACTGATTACGTGTCTCTGATAATCAGCTAAGACATTTGAGGTGTTTTGCAGTGTTATATTGTGTCAGAAATTGTCTAAAAAAAACCCTCTTGTCACACAGGTCTCTAAGATGCAGTTTTATACCTCAGGTATGTTTTATTGACTGGCTCAAGATAAGCAATCTCTAGGCACAATTTTCATTATAAAGACATCAAAATTAAGTCTTGCTGCAAGAACATTGCATTTTATAATGCTCAGTGTGATTTTTTTCAATATATTAATGTAACTGTTAAGACATAACTTAAGGTCTTCAAACTGGAATTTAAATGAATATTGGTATTTTTTAATACTAATTAGTTATGTATCTATACCAGTTTGTGTCATTAAAGTTACAAAAAGTAATTGTGGAAATATATCTCTTAAATATGGTAGACTAAAATACTTTCTCTTTCCTATTTCTGAGACTTCAGTACAAAAAATACTGAGGAAGTATTTTTTGTAAATAAACCTCTCCGTGAGCAGTGTTATCTGCTGCACTTCAAATGTTTGTGCACCTCCTTTTATCACACAGTAGTTTATCACTACTGTGAATTAGCAAATTACTGCAGGGTAGGAATACAGTGGGGGTGTGTAGGAGCTGCAAGTGCACTGTCAGCTTCCAGCCTCCATTACCTTATGCTAATTTGGTTCAGTACTATTTTCTAGTGTGCTGTGGAAGAAGGCACCCAGCATAATTAGATTGGTTCGTAATGCAAATACATGCAAAATCACCACTTAAGTGTTAAGAATGCCTGCGTAAAAATCAGTCTTATTACAATTCAGTATTGCTTTCTGACATCATTTTGATTTTTTGTTTGCTTTGTCTTTTTGCTGGTTTTGAACTTACTTGTTTTCATTTCAGTTTCCATTTCTTTTCGCTGTCAGAAAAGGATAAACTGGCTGTTAGAATTCTTTCTTCGTAATATTTTTCAATTAGAATGGTTTTTAGGTCCTTGCTAAAAGTATAATATTGAATCTGCAAAGCTAATATATACCTATCTTTAATAAGCACTTAAAAGGGATCATGAAAATAAATCTGCTTTAGCCTTTAGTCAGTTGTGGTTTTATGCAATATTCTGTGATGCTTTTTGAAATACACCTTTTAAATAGTTGTTTTTTGTTGTTGTTAAAGAGAAAGGGAGGGAAAACAGAATTAAACATATTCTTTATGTGCTAACCCTCTCATTTTTCTTGCAGGAAATCCTGGCTGAGTAAAGTTGGAAGCCCAAGTTCTCGCATAGATCGAACAACTTTTTCCAATGAAAAGGAGATTTCCAAGCTTGACTTCTCAGGATTTAGCACTAGATACTAATAGAAGAAAACACCACCAAGCACAAAACTGTGACGTTTCTGCTGCATGATATTTTCTGTGCCTCCATAAAATGTCACAAGAGCATTTGGATGTTGTCTGTACTAGAGATAAATATAAAAGGTCCCTGTTCACGTGAAGTAAGAATTTTTAGTTGCTGTATTAGGCATTTTACACCATGAGTGTCAATATCTAGTATCTAAAATGCCAATATCTAATTTATTGCATCTTGAAAGCTAGATAAATGGTTAAAAGCATCAGTGATTATTTGTGCACAATGAGACTTGTTATATATAACCATATGGCACCTAATCTTTACCCTGTGATTCATATTTTAGATGCAAAATAATAAATTGATGTTCTACTCTTTGTAATCTCACCAAAAATACTTAACTATAGAGCTGGAACACTGAGATCTGTTGTAACAGCTCTGTATTTATAGAACATGTTATTTGTGATAACTAGTTAAGATATAGTGGTAATTTAAAATAAATGTATATTGCATCAAACTAAGATTATCTAACTAGCTCTGGTTTAAAATTCTGTATAATAATGCGGATAAGTCTTGGAACAAGATGATGAAATGTGTGGCCTCTCACGCCTTTTTCCTTGTCTACCTGCAGCTTGCATCCATACTGACTACAAAGGATGTTTTGATCTCTTTGCTTTTTTGATGTTCTTACCAAAATTGAGGATTTCAGTTCTTTTCCTTATGGATGCGTATTTGCTGCTCCTGTTGGAATGTGATTCAACACGAATGCACCCAACTACATCTTACCAAGTACATGAAAGGTCCTGAGAAACTTGAGTTATGTGCTTCCAATAAATACTGGATAAGTTTGCAGTATTGGATCTAATTCTCATATGTAGTGCTCTTTTCACAGGTGCCAAGGAGTCTGTCAGGGCTGGAGCAGACCTATATCCCCACTTGTAAAGTACTTCTGGGTCAGGATTAGTACATACTGTGGAAGACTTTGGTTAGATCTCTGATATATCCAAGCAGGGACCTGCGTGATCTGGCAGTACTCAGTTAATCAAGATTGGTGTGATCATGCTCTGGTGGAGGCTCATGCTGTAAGTCCCATTAGGAGAGGGTAGTATGTAAAGCACAGTAATACTGCAGTAACATTGTCACATGGCCTTGGGTTGGCTCTGAGCACGGGCAGAGCTGTTGTTTGCCTGGGCTGTACCCTCTAAGATGCCCTTCATGAGGATCCTGAAGCTGCTATTTCCACTGGCTGGTCTGTACCTCTTCTAAGGGTAGGTACTGTCAATTTAGGCAATGCCATCAAATCTGTGCTTCATTTTTTTGATTTCAGGAAAGGGCATTTCATAACTTAAGCGTTGTGCTTTCATCTGTGCACAGCAAGGTGTGCACAGAAAGGTATTTCTACTATTAGATTTATTTTCACTGGCCATTTGTGCATTAAGCAGTAAAATCTCCTTTCTAGAATTTGCAGGAGTTAGTTATAAATTTGTTATAGTTCAAACCGCACTTGACTTCTGTGATTATACACAAACATCCTTTGTTGAAGTCATTGTCAATAGCTCTTGTTCAGCTTGAATGTTAAATGGCAAAGTTCAAGTGTAGCAGTAGCTCAATAGCTGTTACATCCTCTCCAAAAACTGTATCCTGCCCAACATTAGTTTACATTTTCCTTGAAGCTACCTGGCAGAAGATACCTCTTCAGGCTAAGCCATTTCCAGCCAAGTTGCTCTGCTCGTATTTTGAGCAAACAATGATAGAGGAAGGCAGAAAACAAGTGGGATGTTAGATAGGCAGGAAGAGGAGCTGAAGATTAAGCCGTTGTTTTGATGTGCTGGCGTGGGTGGAGCTGGATTCTCACAAGGACTTGGTAATTTTACCCCGAGTCCACTAGAAATGTAAGGCTTGAGGAGGGGGGAGCAGCCATTTAAAGTGCTCACTTCAGAGTTGAAGAAATCTGTATGTAACTTTCTCACATGTTGAAAACAAAAAAAAAAAATATTTGAAGTCTTGATATGAGCCCTACACCAAGGATTTTAGAATATTGTTCCTAACCAAGAAGTATTTCAGCAGACGTTAGTTCTAATGTGGTATTAAGCAAATATAATTCCTGTAGTCTGTGGCCTATATACTGTAGGCCAGACCTCTTGTTGAGTCTGTGTCTCAAGGGGTGTTGTCTATATCTGTGCGATAACACTCAGCCTCTGCTTTTGTGCTCATTTTGAGTCTATCTGATGAAAAGGATGATTCTGGAATACATCTCTAACCTTCCTCTTTGTGAGTCAGTAATACTGATGTTTTCTATTTTCAACACCCACTTCCCTCACATCAGTGATATGACAAGAGGCAAAAAATATGTGCAAGTTCTCTAGTGAGTTGAGCTCTGAGTGATTTTGACATTCAAAAATAAAATACATGTATTTTGGGCCATAAAGTATTTAACTGTTTTCTAACAGTGCTAAATAAATTGCACATAGTATGCTTTTCATTCTTAGAGAAGTTAAGGTTTTGCTGAGCAAATAAGCATTGCAGGTATGTCAGTGTTTCCCAGAAACCCTGGGCAGGTTCTTCAGAGGAAGAGGAAAAGGGAATAAATATCCCATTCCATACTTTCAGAGTTTTGGGAAGTCTGACAGCCAGTTGTGTAATTCTGGAGTATACCCATGTAGAGTTTGCTGAAGTGAATGGAGGTCCAGGGGGCAAAGGGATCTCTTCCATTATGCTTCCTCATTCTAGCTGAAGGTGGAGGCCCAAGATGGTGATAAGGGTAATAATAATATATAACATATGAAAAAAAAAAAGTATGTCACTGAGTTTAGGGGTTACTGAGGCCAAAGCCCATCTGTTATCAAGCTGAGGAGTTAGTACTTGACTTGCTGAGTGCTGCTGGCATCCTGATGCATGGCCATGCTTTACAGACACTTTGGGCTCTTTACATCGCATTGAAATCAAACTTTAATGCATCAGTGTTCTTAACTGTTGTTGCATAGCCTGGTTTTATTCCTGTAGTACAGTTAGGATCCTGTATTTGTCGAGGCTTACAGCCAGCTTGAGAAGTAACTTGGTTTATGCACAGGGAAGTGTTTGATTTGCACCAGTTGGCACCTGCCTTACTTGTGGCTAAGTACATGCTTGTAGGACTCTTGCCCATGTGATCGTCAAGAATAAGCAAATAATCCTGCATCTCCTTGGGGATGTGCTGCACACAAAATGGAGGCTTGTACTGCGAGAAAGAGAATAGGTTGAAGTTTGTAAGTGGCTCACATGAGATGGTGGTGTCAAAAGCACGTTGAAAAGCAGTAGTCTAGAAGACAGTGTGTCATTGTTGCTCTCCTGAAAAGGCTATTATAAATGAACAGATATCAGCTTGTTTTTATAACTTGGGTGACTTTTTCCAAGACAGATATTCGAAGACTGTTCAAAGTAACTTCTGTTCTCTGTCTGAAAGATCCTTCAGACCAAGGCAGGATGCAGTCCAAGCAGCTCAAGGCTTCATGGTGAGCCTGTGGCATGGCAGGAGATAGGGTCATCTTCCTGGGTAGGCTAGCGAGACTGGTCTATGTGCTAGTGAATTCAGGGGTTCTGAAGCTGGGTGGAAGAGCTTGTCAGAGGGATTGGGTGAGTCTGGGCAAGACACCTTCACACTGGGGGAGTTTTGAGCCCTCTGTAGAATTTGGTTGCTTGGAAGTATTTTTCCATGCTGCAAATCACATGTTGCTCTGTTACTGCAACTAACGAAGTGTTGTCTTGCACTGCATGCATTAATCTTCTCATTTTATTTAATCTTCAGATTCTGTTAAAGTATCATCAGTCCAAAATCATCCAATTTGTGGAAATACAGCACGTGCAGAACACCAGAGCAGTATCTCTAGATTTAATGAAAGCATCATTGATTTTGAGGAGCCAAAGAATTCCAATGGTAAGATAGGAAAAAAAGCAAGAAGTTAGCTAATTAGACATGAAAACTAAGTTGACACCTTTTTTTTCCTTTTCTACTACATGCTACTATCAGTTATAACTGTAGATATCCTTTAATTTTATTTTGACTGACTTTTTAAAAATGCAGTGCAGCAAGAACGAATGATGGGTAGGCCAGCTCTGTTCTTGCTGTAAGTGGGAATAGTTTCCACCTATCTAAAAAGGTTGAGACTTTGGAAAGTCTGTTCCCACTATTTCCAAGTTATTTGTGAATCCTGGACAACGCTGACTTTCTTGAAGGAAAATTTTGTTCCCAACTTGTATTCTACCATAATTTAAGAAAGTTCTCATCGTTAAACCTTAAGACCAGACATGATAATTGAAATTGGAGCTTAACTTCTAAATAGCCAGGCAACTTCAAAAATTTATGGGTTTGTTTATATTTGATTAAAGAATTTAAAAAGTAAATGTTCCCTAAGCAGTGAACAGAATGAGAGCATTCTACCTCATCAGGAATGATGTCATCTTGTATTATGCTATTTACTCTCAATACTTAGTGTTGTAATGCAGAATAGGAATGTTGTGCTGTACCTACTCGTTCTTGGGCCTTCATATGGAGAAAAGCATGATGGCAGCTCCTGCCATACTTTCTCTTACGTGACACCAATCTGTCACTCTTTATTTTCTTGATATCCTCTGGAGCTGCTTTTCTTGGCTTGCTTTCTTCTTAGAAAACTGTATGCATGTTCGCTGCTGGGATCCTTACTAGACAGAATGAACTGGATTAGCCAAGAGAGCTTACTGATTAATGCACAGCTACATGCTACTACCCACTGGAAGTGCTCTAATTTGAAGGGGATGCTGCAATGAAAGATGATGAGAGCAAGAAATGGTGCATGGTACTAATTTTTTAAAGTCTGTTTATTTGTAAATTGGAATTAGTATCATTTATTCTTCAAGGCTCCTCACAGTATCTTGTGTAGTGGGTACAAGTGCTAGTATTAATGGGTCAGAAGTTATTTCTGCATCAAAACCAAAACACATTGCACAGACTTAAAAATAACCACGCTTGCCCCAATTCATTTGATAGTAATACTGACATAACTGACCAAGAAATACTGAAATGGAAGATCAAAGGAGGAGCAACCTCACTTATGGTTAAAGGGCTGCAGAAAAAGGTTTTACTAGTCAGAATTCAAGAATGGTTTAAGCAGTTAGGAAGCTACTAGTTGTCTTCCACAATTAGGTGATCTTACTACAATAGTTAATATACGTAAGTCAAATATAAATATATAAAAATATCTTCTGATTAATTGCTTCATAAATCAGTTGTGAAATGTAATTGTCTTTGTATCAGAAGGTAGCAGCATGAAGAAGTACACTCTAAACAGTGTTAATTGAAGGAATATGAGAAATTGAGCCCCAATATCATCAGAGACGAGATCTGCTTGTTTCAAAAGGCACTGTGGGTCTTTGGTAGCTGTGCAAATAGCTTCTTGGTGTTAACTAACACCCCTGATTCCTCTGTTTTAGAAATGGGAGAGTCTTGTAACACTTCTCGCTGCATTTGAGTTTCTGAATGTGGACAATAGGCTTTAAGCAATGTTTTTGATTCACAGACAGTTGATCAGTGTCAAGAAGGAAATTTTGTCCGTCATAACCAGGTGTCTATTCCAGAAAAAAAGGGACAATGCCCTTTAGGCTTTTTGAGACCAATTCTTTTCCAGCTCCAATATGCGTAGCACACTAAAACCAGGCTGAATTAGAAGTCTACCCAGAATCCCTAGGTTCCTCCATTAGCTGAAAGGTTACCTGGCATTGGCTTGTATTTGGCAGGGAGGTACCAAAATAAACAATGGAGAGACACAAGTTCTGTCCTCGGAGGCACTAACTCATGTTCCATTGGAAGGCTGCCACGGACTTCAGTGCGAACAGTAATTGGTCATGCAACTGGAGGAACGCTACCAAGCAAGGAAATGCATTATTAATGGGACAGTGTTTGAGAAGTGGTAGATAAGATAAAGACACTAAGACACTTTTTTGGTGCTGGCTTTGTTTTTTCCTACTTAAGGTAGTATCGCTGTGGTTTCAGGAACGTTATAAAAGCCTGAACTTTCTCATGTGAAGTTCACCCCTTGAAAACATGCCAGATGCTGTGTTACCCCATGCAAACAAGTAATTACCAATTTGTAGTTACAAAGTTGTTCTGTGAAGAGAGGAGAGGGCAGAGATAAGTGGATACATACAACCCTGCAAAACATTAATAGTAATAGCAATACAATTCAAGCTGAGGCTTTGGGATAGTGAATAGAGTAGGAAGGGCATGAGAACTGGACTTTTAAAAAGCTGAACACAGAGAAATTTACCTGAAGTTGTTTATTTGGAGCTGCAGTCAACGGCATCACTGGAAGCTAGTTCTTGGTGAGCAGCATGAACAGAAAAGGGCTAGCTGGGGAAGAGGGTCTCAGCAGAAGAGGTCCTGTCTTGAAGGAGTTGTTGATCTTGAGAAGGCATTCAGGAGCAAAAGCTCAGGAGGTATGTTTGGAGCATGAAAAGAGAGGTCAAAATAATATATCAACTGTTAAGAGAATCATCTGTTTAGATGACAGCATCTTAGTGCTCTGGGCAGATCACAGCTGGGGACATTTGAGACTTACTGTGTGTCTTGTACAACTGTTGCTGATGTATTTTTTTTCCCTGTTCAGAACCAACTAGCCTCATAAAACTACTGTGACACATACTACTGAACTGTACAACTAGTGTACTGCTGAGCAGCTTGGTTCACTTGGGGGGAGAAGTCTTAGTACCAGGTAGGAAAATACAGATGAATTGTGATGTGTATCTCCAGATAAGAGAGGGGCTATAACAGTAACATCTCTTATCAGAAATGACCATGTCTGCAGTCAGGAAATAGGCAGACAAAAAATGTGCAGACCAAGTTAGAACTAATTAATGACCTGCTATATAACTCAGAGGAAAAAAAAAAGGTTCAGTTATCTAAGTTTGCTGACACTTTCAAAACAAAATGATGACTAAATAGTAATGTGTACTCCAAAGAATGAGTGATATACCAAGATGAATAGGATTTAGGCACTATTTATCACAGTTAAGCCATAGCCTGAATACCATAATGCTGATTACTTAAATTCATTATGCAGACAGTATAATCTAGCAGTCAGTGATGTGCCTGTGAGAAGGAAGAAACTATTGCTCTTGTTTTAAACTGAATTGTGGGCACAGACTGATTGATGAGATTGTGCTTTCTTTTATTTCTAAGATACGGTACTAATATTTGTAACAACGTTTTTGTCTGAAGCAGAGTCCCTTAAACCCACTGAATTCTTACATTCTACTGTTTAAAGTATTCAGAAGAACTGAAATTCACCACTGCTAATGAAGGACCCATTTTCTACCTTTGGCCTTTCAGTAATACTGTGACATTTAACCTAGCTTGAAGCTGACGTTTCTCAAACTGAAAAAAATGCATTTTTTGATTCCTCTAGACTCTTAGCTCTTCGAGTTTGCTGGATCCAGATAAGCACGCAGTGTTGTGTGATAAATGCCTTCCCAAAGCTTTCCTGCCTAGAACCACCAGATGAAAAAGAATACTTAGTGCCTTTCAACTTCCAGTCGTGGAACTACTTTATCAAAGGTAGGAAGCGTGATTTGCCAGACATGTGGAAAATAAGGCACAGAAAGGTTAACAGTTTTGGTTTAGATAATTTCAGCTGTAAAAAGGCATCCCTACACCTTTGCAACTCTTAAACTTAGGGATTGTGAAGGTCACTCAGCACCAAGGTGCAGATTAGGAATAGATTTACTGAAGTAAATAGGCATGTTTTATATACACATGCAGGGTGGGTTGCAGTGACTGCTTTTAACCTTTCAGTTTGTGGTAGAACTGAATCCGAAGAGCTATCAGTGTCTGATGTAAAGGCTGGTTAATCACTTCAGTGTTGTATCTTCAAATACAGCGTTGAGTTAAAGAGAATAGGAAGAATTCTGCTGTTGGAAACCTAATGAACCCTCTTATGTCAGCAGTGCCAAATTTCACCTTCTTTTTCTAGGTGATGTACTTTCCTCCCAACCAATTTCCTCTGAGTCATGCACACAACATCCTCTTTACCCTCTTAGCAAGAAATCAGTAAGAATGGGAAAACATAAAGCCTGGTAGCAAACCGGTTTCCTCTCTGGCAACTCTGCTGACCAGCAGCTGTTTACCTCCAGGTAGCACTCTTCACTCACTGGTTGCTTTTTTAACTTTTTAGGTAGTATTCCTGAAGTGTGAGAAATGAAAGCACATGGGAAAGATGAGTTTTTTTTATGTCCTCTTTCTTTTTTTTCTAAAAGCCATGGCCAGGCCTTATTTGCATTTTTTAAAAAGTGTCTGTGGGGAAATGGAGATACTAAAAGCTGCAGTGAATATGGCATGGCTGTGGTAATTAACATGATTTGATATGCTCGCTGCAGACTTGATTTGAAGCAAATCACCATAGAAAACCAGCTTGTGTTGGGTCCTAGGGGAGAGGCCTGGGTACATTGTTTTGCTTTGTGGTGAGCCAGTAGGGTAAGGTTTTCAAGTGGGCTAAAGGAGACAGTTTGCAGAACCAGGGCCATTCTGCTAAAAATGCTACAGAATTATCAGTTCTGTAGAACCTTAGCAATAACATATTATCTTTGCTGTCACTGCAAAGTGGAAGACAAAAAATGGATTTTTCTCTCTGCTGCTACTGCAATATAGGAGGCATTAACCTATGGAAACTAGGAGGCAGACTTAACCTTAGATGCTCCTATTCACTGGAATAAAAAAAAAAGACAAGATGTCAGCTGTATTGTTATTTAGCATCAAAACCTGGTACATCTAGTTAGAGAAACAAGGGAAAATACCCTCTGAATTTAAAAAATATCCTTTAATTCAGACAGTAAACAAAATAACCATAAATCAAAGACCCACAGCTATGAGCAAAATACTTAAGAGAACGACCTATTAAAAAGTAAGCTGAAGCAACCACTAAACTAATGCAATTGAAACAAGTATTCAGCAAGAACAAG
Source organism: Nyctibius grandis (assembly GCF_013368605.1). Taxonomy (NCBI): domain Eukaryota; kingdom Metazoa; phylum Chordata; class Aves; order Nyctibiiformes; family Nyctibiidae; genus Nyctibius; species Nyctibius grandis. The sequence continues at coordinate 1,440,497 of NC_090658.1, forward strand.
AAATCTCCCTGCTAACTCTTAGAAAAATAGGTAAAGGGATTTTTTGAAGCAAACCTCTTTACTGATGCTACCACCCCTAGTATCAGTGTATCTTTTGTCTTGATTAGTACAGGTAATAATTGCTGCTTAATGGTCATGGACTATTTTGTCATGCTTCTGCATATCAGAATCGCAATAGATAATGCTTGTCTCAATGAGAGAAATCCTACCAATTTACTGCTTCGCCCTTCCCCACTAATTTATTTTTCCTCAAACGTCTCTTCATGTTTTGAACATCTGAGCTGTGATCCATCTGTTTGTGACAGAGAGGTTTATTCTTAGTCCAAGATGGAATTTCAGACTTCTGTTTCTTAGTTACCGTTTTCCTTCACCCGAGACCTATATATTTGGATATATGATATTGACAACCTAAAATTTCAAGTGGAGCAGCTTAAAAAATTGAAACACCTTAAACAGTTCTAGGAGTCTTCTGAAGTATGTTCTTGAACCCCATCTCAACAGTAGCTGCAGCATAAAATGTAAGGACTATATACAGACTTTTCTACGCTGAAGCTGCTTCCATTTTGTTTTTCTAATTTTTTTATTGCTTCAGATTAGAGTTGTCATATCCTAATGGCTAATTCCAAGACACTCCCTTCTTGACAGTCTTTTTTAGTTCCCTTGAGTCTGAGGTCAGCCAGAGTTTTATAGTCTCCTAGCTCTCAGAAACCTTTGTAGCTTTTCTTTGTCCCTCTGGAATTTGCCTTTCCATTTTATTTCAGGCTTCCACCGTTGATACAGCTCCCTGTTTAATGCTAATCCACGAACAGCTTTATATTTTCCCCCTCCTCACTCCTCTCCTCTAGCTATTCCATTTTAGCTGGTAGTGATCACTAATGGCTCAGGCTCCTGCTTGTGCTGTAGTCAGTGTCTCTCAGAGGTCCTGCCTCACCAGCCACACTCCATTGGATACTGGGGGGTGATGCTTCCTGACAGCGTAACACCACTGGGGATTGCATTACCCAGGCATGCAGAAAAGAGAAAGTGCCTGTCTGGCCTAATGAAATAAACACACACGTAGAAAAATACAAGCCAGAGGTAGAGCTAGGGCTGCACACTAGTGGGCTTTCATCTGTTCAAATTGCTCTTTTATTACGAAGAAAATTTAATATTAAAGTCATGTGTGCACAGGCTTAGGGAAATTGAATCTCAGAGCTGACCGATCAGTTTAAGGTCAGAGTCAAGTAAGTTTTATCCAAGAAAACAAAATTAAGTGAACCAATGTTATTTCTTCTTCAACCCACTTTACAGTAAATAGTGTCATTAGCATCCTGAAACTAAGCTATCCCTCCCTAACCACCTCCAGCTCCTTCCTCGAAGCCCCCACTAAATCCCTCTCTGAACACACCCTACAATCCTTTCAGAGGCAATTGGATTGCAAGAAACAAGGGGAAGCCCAGTGTGCCACCTCTTTGCTATTCTGCCTCCTTTTCAGGAAACCAGAATGACCAAATCCTATCACAAGGTACCAAGCTTAGAAAGTTATTTTCTTTTTAACTCTTGGTGTGGATACAGTACACGTTTTCCTCTGTTTTCATACACAGTGCTGATTTCTGCAGTGCACCCACTTAAATTTACATAAGCGTTACGCTTGCCATTCAGGGGGGAGCGGAGGGGAAACAGTTCTGTCAACAGGAGAACTTAAATCTACCTGTGATCAGGTAAGTGACTCCAGTGGCGTGTTAAGGGCCATTTTCTTCAGATGCTTGCTGTAAATTTAAAAACCTAAGCCCTCAGCCTTTAAGGTTTGTGTATATTTTCTTTAAAATGTGTTTGTGGGAAGAAATTGACAGGAAAATCTGAACTTGTGGCCTTGTCTGTATTGAGGAAATTCACCAGGGAAACTTTTTTCTGCAGGTGAGCTGTTCATGAAATTGATTATTTCCTTTTTCTCTTGAACTTGAACTTATTGCCCCCTCCTTTTCAGATAAGTTATTTCTCAGGACTAAATGAGGGTTCTGAATGAAGTACTGACTACAGTTGTCCAGTCACAAGAGGAGTAGCCTCCAAAAGGGGGTGGGTGGGTGGGTGTCATGGTTCATACCACAGTTAAATGTCTGATAAGGAATTGGAAATTGGGTCTGGCTGTAGAAACATTCTACTGGGGATCATATTCTTCCTTCTTCACTCATTTCTGCTTGGAGCTGAAACAGTAGCAAGGTGTCTTTTGATGTAAACTGGAACTATAGGAGAGATACTCTATATAGGTTGCTTTTCAAGGCTGTGAGCACCCACGTACTACTTGAGAAGTGTCGAATCAACTAGGTGGTGGTGGAGATGCTGAGCGGAGTGCGGGAAGGTAACCTCACTGACTTCCTCACAACGTAGTAATGCAGCTAACCAGCATGAAAAACTGAAAATGGTGAGGTGAGGAAACATATTATCCTAGATTCCATCCCTAACTGCTGAAGGGGGGGAAGCGCAATCTATCAAGGCCATTTATCTCAATCAATAAATGTTCCGTCACTCTGCGATTGCAGCAGTCTGCTTGAACAATCCCCATTCAGCAAATGTTTCCTCACAGCCAAATAGGAAGCTTCTGCTTAGTGTTCCACGTTGAGCTGATTTCCACTTCGGTGCTAATTGCGGATGTGTTTCAGGCTCGGGTAAAAAAGAGGGATATGAACTAACTGCATATACAAGTGAGAAGGAAGGAGAGGAGAAGGCACCTGGGGAGCAGGCTTGGCTGAAGCCTTTGTCAGCAGAGCCAGCACGGGTGCCACGCTCCCCTATTTTCCCTGAGGCTCAGTCCCACTTGTGTCTTGCTGCCTTAGGCTTCCTGGAAGGGGTCTCTTAGTGACTGTGCACTAACAGCCAGGCTGGGAGGGCATAGAGAGCACTCACTGTCTTCAGAGCGCTTGTCCCCCATCGTCTTCTGCTTGTAAACGCTCTCTGGATCTTCCCAGGTGCCACGTGCCATACCCTGGAGATCTGCATGCTTCACAAGAGGAGGGAGGGTACCTCCCCTCCTGCTCTAAGTGCTCTTGCCAGTGCAAGGTCCCAGCTTTAAGCCCTCAGGAGCAAAGCAGACTGGGTAGATTTCCCACCCACCAGACCTGGGTCCAAAACGAAGCAGTATAATGCCATTATGGGGTGGAGTTCTGCCAGAGCCTGAGCGTTTCCCAGTTCAGGGCTCCCCATCATTACTGGAGAGGTCCTTTGTTCTCGGAGGGGTGACTGACAATGCAAAGAGCGATTCAGGTACCTGAGGGCTGGCAGAGGCAGGAGCTTGGGATGGAAGACCTGTAGGGATGTGCAGGAGTAGGCTTGAATCTTCAGAGTACGCTGATTTAGTGTGTATGTGTGCAAAGCCCTTCTGCAAAGGGATGTCTCCCTAGGTGATTATTTAGCCCTTTTGAGAAAGAAGGGAAATTGTGCAGGCTGTTGGCACTGCAGTGCTTCTGGAACTTGAGCTTGGCTGGCTCTGCGTGGGATCACATGCTGGGCCACAGAGTCGTAGCCTGGCTGGGTGTTCTGCTCTTCGGGCTGTGGGTGTTACAACAGGTCTCTGAGAAGCTGTGACTGTCTTGGAGAAGTGTCAGGATGTGGGAAGGTATCTGTCACAGTAGCTTTTCTGATGTGAACTGCAGAAGAATTTGCAGGTTCCAGGCATGGAACTGGGCACTGGTGGGCTAGGCAGTTTGTAAATGAAAAAAAAACAGAACAGAAGCAGAAGAGAAAACATTTGTTCCATAGATCTTCTTGTTCAACTAAGAGCTGAGGTTGAATTGCAAGAGCATTGTTTTGGGGCCTGCAACTGGGATGGCTTTTTTTTTTCCCCTATGGCTATCTTTCTCAAAGGGACTTCCTCCATCAAACTAGCTATTTTGTAGCTTTTTCCTCCTTTTTTTTTATTTAGCCACTCACACGCTGGATAAACACAATTTCAAAGAGCTTTCAAAATCCAAAAGATGGGGACATTGTACAAATTAATCTTATGAAGTGGGGTATTTGCTGGGAAAGCCTTCTAAAGGAATTTCTTTTTCATTAGCGAATGCCTCATTACAGGATTAAAAGCTAAGCTCCTTCTTCCCTCATTGCTTCCACAAATTAGGTTTTCATAAGACCTTTTATGTGTTTTTCTAAGTACCATAGGTCTTACCTCTTTTGGCAGAAACATAAATGTTAATAACACTAATTGCTTCACACTAATCAACTACATTTGGGAACTTTGGCTGGGAAAATCTTTGCTTGGCAAGTATAAGAATTCCTCCTTTTTCAGTTTTTTATTATGATATACTAAGAATAGCTGAAAATATTGAGAGCCATATAGTAGGTGAATTTCATTGACTTGAAGTCAGTCTGGATCTTGCAGAATATCCCTGGTTTGACCCTCTGAGGTCTTGCCGTACCACTTCGAATGCTGATATTCTGAGAGGAGATTGAACTTGGTAATGGAAACTTGGGGCTGTTAAATCCCTAGTTCTGGCAAGTAGTGTCCACAGGCGAACCCCACATCCTCTGGACATGCTCTTATGTCAGGACTTCCCAATATGGAGCCAGTGAAGGATCCTGAAGAGAGAGAATGTGACAGATTGCCCTGACTCTGAGTGCTCAAAGTTGGCATAAAGGCATTCATCTTTTGTGTTCACGTACAACTGTACAATGATACTGCTTCCTAATTAACTCTTCTTTAGCAGACAGGCAGGGAGATGAGTATCAGGTTGAAAAGTAAAAACATCTGCTGGAAGATTAATAAGATTATTAGCAAGGCTCTTTCCACTTCATTATCTCTGCCTTCTGCAGAATTCATCACTGCAATCCCAGTGATTTACTATGGAGCAGAAGGGAGTCAACCAAGTAGGACTGAATTACCTGGCATGTGAGCTGGACCTCAGGGTCCTGTCATGCACCTAGTAACTGCATGCAGGGAAAAGCTTCTCTTCTGGACACTGTTATGGTCATGTTTTCTCTTGCCACAGATCTTTGTGGAGATTCCTGTGCATGTCCAGAATTTATGGGGGGAAAGGCAGAACAATGGACAACTACTAACTGTAAACCCCAAGAAAGGGTTACCAAGGAAGGTAAACCCCTCTTCTAGGCCCCTTTCCTTCCCTGTGAAGGTAAGACAGGTAATGCCTAGATTACATCCAGGTTGTTATATAATAACAGTTAACCTAATACCATTCCAAACTTTCCTGCTTTGCCTCATCCACTCTCCAGTTAAACTGTAAATGAATAAAAAAATGAAAAAGCTAAAAAACCTCCCAGGACTAAGATCACAAGACTGTGAATACTCACTTTTATCAAATCAGATTATGTGCAAGATGTATACAAATTGGACTATGTAACATTTAGCAGCCTGGGAAATACGGATGATGTAGGAATTGTTGATGAATGCTGAGCATTTAAGATTCAAAGGCTTACCCTCAGCAGTGACAAAACATGCACAAGAAAAAAAAGTTTGTGCCTCAAATGGAAGTGTAGAATTCCTGATATGAAAACGTCTGAATTCCAGTGAAAAGGTTATTTGTCTTGTAGTCCATATCTAAATAATACAGGTCAGTGTCTCATGTCCTTACAAGTTTCTCACTTAATGAGATAATTTTACCCAGTGATAGGATTTCATTATTACTTCATTTAGGACTCTAGAACAAATGGAAAATAAAATAACAATTGACCTGGACTTTCTAACAATTTTGTTAATATATCTTATTTTCTAGACAGATAAAACATGGTAGTGCAAATCAACATTGATTTACAAGCAACTGATGCAGTAATTCCTGGGTAACATGAGAACATACAAGTAAAACTAAAAAAGATGGTTCAAAATTTGGGAAGCAGGTAAAGAGCTGATGAACAGACAGTGAGTTGTATGGCAAGTAGTGGGAAAGTTCATCAAATTCAGTCTTGCTGGTCTCGTGCACATGCATACATGTGTGTATGTTCAATGTTAACTTTGGGAAGAAGTGAAAATGTCCTTATTTAAGAGACATAATTTGGAGAGAGTGTCAGGGTGATGAACAGAAAGAGCTGAATGACCTGAAAGAGTATAGTAATAGAAATATCCAGTCCTGTGGAGCACCGTATGAGGTCTTCCCAGAGATGAGAAGTGCTAATACTGTTGTACTGTGGGCAGTCTGCCAGTTGAGAATGTACAAGATGTTCAAGAAATTGAACTGGAGCAGAGTCACAGCAGAAAGAATAACCAATTTTAGCTAAAGAATAATACTTGGATAAGAGTGACTGGGGCTTTATTGGCCCAAGAAACTGGTCACTCTGAAAATGAGGTGCCTTTTGGCTTCCTGAGCAGTGAGGCTCTGGTATGAGAGTAGGAGTAATGGGCAAAACTTGCACTATTATTAACATAGTTAGTGAGTACATAACAAGGATCATATGGCAGAGTTGCCTGCAATAGCAGGTTTGTTTGGATGATCAGGATGTCCTGTCAGCATCACTACACAAGTGTGCTGTTGGAAACTTCACAGTGTGAATTTTTATTGGCTCTTGGTCAAATATTCTGAGACAAGAAACTGACCTGTTGGTCTGTGAAGTTGATTTCTTGTCTATGACTTCAAGCTACAGCATACATAAGACTTGTTGTTTCTCATCAGGAAAAAGTGGTCTTGATGGAGAGCATTTCTTTTTTTAAACATTAACTGTATATTTCAGTATCAGTTCAATTCTGTTTATCACTGTAATAAAAGTACAGTTCTATTTCCCTGAAATGACTGAACTGGTTGGGCGAATGTTTTGTAACAGAGAACTATTTCCCTTTGTAACTTGAGTACTTAATTGCTTCTAATTGGTTTCTATTGAAAAGGAGGGTCAGATCAAAATTATAGACTACAGAGGGAAGGATGGAAAAGAGAATGGTAACTGCATATTATTGATGTGTCAATAGTATGATCAGAGATGTCATTATGGGGCGGTACAAAGAAGGAGTAGGAGACTAAGAGGAGAATGTCTGGGAAGAGTTGCAGAGAGGGGATTGAGGGATTCTGGGAAAGATCAATAAGATAAGTTGAAAGAAACCGCTGGCAAGTAGAATCAGGAAAACATTATTTGATGAGGCAGTAGAGACCTCAGCTAATCAGTGTCCAAAGCTGCTGATAAGAACAGTCAAAACCTTTGAAAGTGGCTGTTAGCAAGTCATTATCACTTGAGAGAGCTGGTGCCATGGCCAGATTAAAAAAAAATACAACAAACCACCCACAGAATTAAATCAGGAATAAAACTGAACAATGTTTAAAAATCTCAAAAATGGGCAATCCAGTCCAGGAATTTGGGTCAGTTTTGTGCCTTCAGGATCAAATAGTAGATGTGAATGAGTCATATTCTTAATTTAGAAGAACCACAAAATTAACACTTTCACTGTAACTATTTGTACAACATGACCTTAATTTCTGTAGTATGACTCAGGAGTAACTGGAACAAAATTAGTGTGAATGAGAACAGAGTCTAATTTTTGGCATTTGCTGAGACTTAAACCCAGACTATACCAGAATAACTGCACTGAAACCTCGTTCTGGTTTCAGAGCAGTGAATAATATCATCTAGTGCCTACTGACTTCTTAACCAGGGTTTTTGTTTGCTTGGTGTAAACATATTTAATTATTATCAATGAGTAGAGCACGTGTATTGGTGTAAAAATTTCTTCCTTGTCTGCTTTTGTCTTTCAGCCCAAATACTTATGGAATATTTAATATAGATGTACCAGAACTATGCACAAGAATTGTCCACAGAGACTTTTCTCCCAAGTAAACACTGCTCACGTTCACTGGTGGTGCAATAATCCCCAACCCCATTATGCAAGATTAATTAGCTCCAATGTAAGGGTGCTAAACGAGCTGATATGCTAAATGGGAGCAAATGACACAAAGACAGAACAGGTATGAACAATTTGCACTTCCTCTTTCAGTGTTGTAGTAGGGATGTGTGTGGCATGAAATAACCGCAGTAAAAAAAAATTTAAACATCTGAATGAGACCATCAACCTCAGAGCAACCTGTAATTAAGATTTAAGATGACTTTGGGACTTCATGTAGCCACAGAATTTATTTCCTTAGGAGGCTAGGATTAGCTGTCAGAATGGGCTTGGCAGTAGGGGTAGGGTTTTGTTGCAGTGGATGGTGTTCTGAGGGGGCACTTCAGAAACACTGTACTAACAGCTTTGTGTTTAGCTGTGTGTGTGTAATTTCATCTTTATTCTTCTGATTTTGAAGCATCATTGGTGGCCAGCTGAGGAGTCCCACATGTGTCATTACACTCCACCGAATTACAGAGCACCCAAAGAACCCATCTTCAGAAACCAGTCTGTGAGCTGGTTTAGCCAGCGAGTTCAGTCAGCAGCAGCCTTCCTGTGGAATAGGTGAGAACCCTCAAAGGCTTTCTCCAGTATTAGATAACGTTATCTGACTGGATTGCACTGTAGACACTGTTGAACAGTTGCTATCTGCCAACAGATTTCTAAGTTGTCGTTCATTTTTGCCTGTATTCAGAAATAGCAGATAACGTACATTTTTCAAACCATGCTTTATGGGGAGCACCTGTCTGCAGATAGGATTTTTGTCTCCTTATAACAGCATGTGTTAAGAATTACCCTACTGATATCACTCGAGGTGTTTCCTTCTGGCTATCCACCATCCTGAGTAAATAGCTATAAAAACTGAATGCCTCTGCTAGCAGAGTTCACCTGTTAAATAACTCTACTAGTAACAACTGTTCCTCTGGCATGTAAAAACCAAACTTTTTTGAGTTATCATGTGAGGAAATACTTCCATTTAAAAAATACACATCTGGAGGCTGTAAGATTGCAAGAACCTTCCTTCAGCTCTTCTTAATGTATAGATACTGGAAACTTTTTGAGAGAGCTTGGCTGAATTCTGCTGTCAGAGGACAATCGTTTGCAGTGTCCACTTTAGCTGACTGAATGTCCTCCTACCTGAGCACTTGCTGCTAGCTGCTGCACTGCACTTTCTGCAGCACAGACTAACACAGGGCTAGTGAAGGGCTATCTCCCCAGGGCTCAAGGCAGGCAGAGTACATTCTCTTGTCCTTTTCCCCAACCATCTCTAAAGCAAATTAATGAGAGCAAGTCTAGACCAATTTAAAAAAACCTGCTCAGACAGGCTCTCTCCCTCCTGCTGCTGTTTCGTCAGCATAATGACTGGTGTTTTATTCTCTGCGAGTAGGGCATGTGTGGATCTAAGTCTTCCTTAAAATCAGACTTATGTTGAGGGGTAAAGACTCATCCAAAAGCACATCTATAACAGCTGAGCTGACTGGCTGGAAAAGCAGTACTGGTTGTGTCTGTGTATTATCAGCAAGTCAACTCAAACTGCTGCTGCTGTGATTTTCATCACTTATTTTTATAAGAATAATTTGCTGGAGAGCAGCTGCAACTCTGCATTTCTTGCCTCCATGCATATTTATTCTGAGGAAGCAACTGGTTGATGAGCCAACAACTATGCCAGGAGGATCAAAGGGGACTGCCGCTGCCACCAAAGGATATTCCAAGGGAGCAGTGTGGCAAGCATGTAGCAGCACTGCTGAAGATCAGAGTGTTATGGCTGAGCTGTATTGTCTTCAACTAAAAAAATTTGTCACGTGAATTACTATTTTAATGCCAGAAAACACTTTGAAGCACAACAGGTTATACCCTGTTTAAGAACCTAATGTATTTTTCTCAACTATCAGAGCCTGATACACTTGGAATAAGCATAATACTGCTACTCTGATGCTCTGAGATGTTCCGTTTCTGTGGGCTAATAAGAAGCTTAGATTTTCAAGTCTGGAGAGAGGGGCTCCCTAGTTGGCAATTTCAGAGCAATCTGAGACATGAAGGGAATAGGGCAGAGATTATGCAGTGCTAAAATCCTTCCAAAAAAACCTTGACAGTTACAATAATTAAAAGAGGGGAAGAGGGGAGATGTTTCCTTGCACTGAAGAACAATTTCTTGTCTGCTGTGGTTTGAGGAGGAGGAGCTGGTTGCTCAGGGCTCTTTCTCTTTAGTAATTGATGAAGCAGATTCATTCTGCAAGACACCACAAAGCAAAGGTCATGCTGGCTGGGCAGTTTTTGGAGCTCCCAAGATGCTTGGCAGCAAAGGGAGGACAATGGCATTCAAAGAAAATAGGTTTTTTACATTACAACAAGAACTAGCATGTGCTGGCTTTCTTTCCTCCAAGGTGGGAGGGGAAAGAGAACGGCAGTTGTTGGCTCTTTTTCCTCTGCTAGTGGAGAAGGACATAGAAAAAGAGTGTCACAGTACAGGTAGGCACAAATCTATCAGCAAATCGGTACTCTTGACCCTTCAGGGGGTCTCTAAGTGTTGGCATATAGGAGTGAAAGTCAGAGACAATAGTTAGTTAAATCATATGTATAGTTTTTGATATATACCGTGTCACTTGGAGTTAAGAGATCAAATGGCTGCTGTTGTAACCCAACTGCTGCAAGTTTAATCGTGTAGACCACTTTGCATTGAATCTATAGCCAAATGTGAGCTGTGAAACAATGTTTTAAGATTTGCTGTGTACAGCTAAGTTTGTGTAGTGGAAAATAAAAAGGCACATTTGGAATCATGACAGCTTTGGCTAAACCCTGAGGAGAAGGGTGAAAGAGACAATTAGGGGATTACTGTCAGTTTTCTTATTCTTTCTGCAGCAAAGGTTAGAGCTGTTGCAGAGATGACTGGTGAAATTTAGAGTGACTTTTGAGTGTGGTCGTTATGTCTACCTTCACCTGAAGGATCCTGAAGCCTGTGACACTCTTCCATGCGTCGTGTTGCCCCACTTGGTGACCTAAACATGTGCTGAACAGAAAAGTAATATGTACCCTTGTGGCAGAAATCTCTCGGGCTCTTCTAGGAAGGATCTTGGCTCTCTTGCCTGTTTGATGTTGGCCATGTGTCAAGGCAGATGGAAGTGGCCTGTAACAGAATGCTGCGATCATCCATCCGTGTCCAAGGAAGGAGAATGCTCTGCAATGCAAGCCCTTCCCCTTGGCAATACCAGTTCGCTGGTCCTAATATGACCCTGGTCATTGCTCCATGGCTTTAATTAGTGATTTTTGGCCTTGTGGGAGCCCTTAAATAGGCTTTGTATTCCTGGAGACTGCAGGCTGTACTAAACTGGTAGGGCTGGAGCCCCAAACGGGAGACTTGTGGAAAGCTTCTGTGAAGGTACAGATAGAGAGTACTGGGGGGAACCTGTTTCATTGTGATAGCCAAGCTGCAGAACAAGTATCGTTCTAGTAAGTCACGAGTGGCTTATCCAAGCACTGTTTCCCATTGAGCAAGTTAAGATAGTCAGCTTTGTTATGAAGGGATCAAAATAACCCCCTGAAGGCAACAGCATTTACACAGTTAATGGTTGGATCCTGGTCTGTGCTCCATGGGTTGGTGTGAAGCAGCTTGAGCCATCCTGCTCTCCATGGCTGGTCTCTGGGCAGCGCAGGTTTGCTGTAGCAGCTCCCATGTAGCTGCATTCCCCGACAGTCAGTGTGGGGCATGGCGGGGGCAAGGGGTATGGCTGATCCTGGTGACTTTCAGCTACTGTGACAGCAGACTGGGGCCACAGAGGGCTGGTAAAATCTACTCTAAATTGCACTCTGAGACCAGACTGCTGAGCAGTCCCAGGACTGAGAGCAAGTAAAGGGCACCCTTGTGCCCTCTACCCCCTCAGCTGCAGTTGAGCAATGCTTAACGCAGCTGAAGTCTGGCCCTCCCAGACAGATACAATAACTAGTCTATGAGAATGTTCATACCAATTAAATCTTATCATCAAATCATTCTGTTCCATCACTCCACTTAATTAGCCATGGTCTTTGGTATTTCAGCAATGCTACACCATGCCAAAAAATGAAAGTATTCTTTGTGTGGTACGCACCCAACCACTGCCTGTCTGCCAGCTAGAGTCACATCAACAAATACTTCTCCTGTGCCAGAGCAGTATCTGCTGGAAAACATAATTGCCCACTTCTGGTTTTTCAAACCAAAATGAGTGAGAGGCCGTGGTCTTTTCATCTGGGCGGTCGGCTTTTATTATAGGAAAAGCAAGCTGGTTTCTCATCAGCTGTCTTGTGGGTTTTGTGTGACTCATCATGGTTTATGTTCACAACTAAAACAGTTCCTCGAGTGTTATTTGTTAATATGGCCTTTCTGTTTACAAGAGAGAAATGCAGAGAGACTGTAAAGGAACACAAATTAACTACTAGGCAGCAGCAGTGGATCAGAGCTACTACCTAGATACTTGTCTGCAGCAGGAGCCATTGACATTATGAATGTATACTAGGTGAGGGTCTGACCTGATTTTATTTTGTATGATTGAAAACATCCCAACCCATGCAGATCATACTCTGCTTTTAGCAAGAAAGGGCCTGTTTCGCAAGCTGTGCCCTAAATGACTGGATTTTTTTTTTCTCCTTTCATTTGAGCAGCTCTTGTAAGTGTGGATGAGGAGCTCTGTGGTCTGCAGAATCCAGCCTGGAAGGGCTCACCAACAAATGGCAGCGAGGGGATGCATTAGGAGTGAATTCTCAAAGCAGTGTACGGGTTAGTTCCCTGATACCCACTGATTTTGAGACTGATTTTTCACTGTCAGTGATAAAGTGGCAGTGAAAGCCTACCTGTGATGAGAAACCAGTTTATTCAGTGGAAATATAATCTATTTTAATAGCACCACCACAAATCTGTGCTATGCTATCTGAGGCATTTGTCGAATGTGACGAGGCACTCGGCCTATTTTTGTCGTGCAGCAAATCCTTTTTCCTATTCTACTTGGGGCTAAGTCCCATCCTTAGATATGAGCTCACTCCTCTCTTTCGCTTACATGGAAATGCTGGGTGTAGGACTGAAGGTAGAACTTGGCTGTGATCTGAATAGATGACATCTGTGATCTTCTTGCACATAGGGGACCCAAGGGACACAGACAGGTGCTGGTAAACATTTAGCCTGCATAAATGCATTTGTAAACCCTACCTGGCACTAGTCTGCATCTTGGAGTGCCTAAATACATTTGAAGATCTGCCTTTGAGACTTGTGTTTGTTCTTGCAGGAAGGCTGTACAGAGGTGGGAATTGAGTCTATTTCTCTTGATTGCCTCTATAGCACCTTAATCATCATCATCATTTTCCTCTTGCCAAAAAGCCCCATTGATGGTTTGTGTCTGCTGTATGTTACAGCTGGATGGGCTTCTGCCTGCTTTTCCTCTGTGTTGAAGGCCTCTCTATAATCCGTAGTAGAACTAATTTCAGAATGTACATTAACATGAAATAGTCCCATCACCAGTAGACTTCAAACAGTCACGTGGAGCCCTGGCTTTATTGAAAGCAATGGAAAAATACATATTCACCTCCACTGAGCTACAGTTCAGTTTGTGGGGCTGTTCCTGGGATGCATGAGGCCTCTTCTGCCCAGGGTAACTCCAAAAGTACCACCATCACTAGGATTTACTGATTTAAAAACCCAGACCTCTCCTGTCTTTTCATTTATACTGGCAGTTCTTTAGGAGGTTATTTGCCTTTGTTTCCCTTTGCTATATGAGCCCAGAAAACTGTTTGAACCAGAGTTCCCTTGCATTCTCAGCAGGAATTTGCCTTCCTGATCTCTCTCTCTCCCCCCCACCCAGATCAGCCATGTGGGTTCGACAAAAATCCTCTTGATTTTTTCCTTGTGTTGCAGCCCTTCTGCCATTGCAACTTCATTGAGACAGATAGGCTGTTACTGGTGCCAAAGCATGTAATCTATGATCAAATATTCACTGTTAAACCTTTCCCCTTACTTCTCTAGCTGAGACTGCCGATGTGTGGAGATTTTCTGGAGGCCCAGGGGTGATTAGCAGCTGGCACAGCCTTACTATGTAGGTATAATGTCAAGATTTAGCTGCTTTGGCATTAAACTGAGCAACATCAATGCTAGTGTGTAAAACCCAACCTTGTACAGAAAAGGAATCGAGCTCAGTCAGGGCACAGCGTGGCTCAGACAAGCTATCTCTGTGCAGAGGCTCTTTTGCTTTCTGGGGTGTGTAAATATCTGTCCTACCCTTCACACGAGGCTCTAGGGATCTTCCGTTGGATAATAAGTTTAAGTCCAAATAATGAACCATTTTGGATGATTGATGGGGGATGTTGTGCACACACCCAGAATATGTCATTTCCAATCAAAAGGAAAGCAATTGTTTCCATATGTTGGCACGTTTGTGATCTTGGTGTTGAGCCAGTTGTCTGGCTGCGATCAGGCAGCAGCATCTAACAGTGATGGAAGATTATACCTTGGAAGTGGGGTGCTAACTTTAGGCTGTATTCCTTAAAAGGATATAAACTCTGAACACTTATCCAGGATGTAATTTATGGTTCCAGTATGTTTTGACTTTACATAGATGAAAAAATAGTCCTTTTGTGTATGCATATATGCATAAAAATTCCTTCCTGCTCAGTGCTCCCTACCCCCTCCAAGGAATCCAATAAAACAATAGCTGGTGCTGGTTTATGTGCTAACTTGGCTGCATGGGCTATGGCCTGCTGAGGCTTGTAAGGATTCCCCCTCTTTTTAACCCAACTCCTTGAAGGTATTTTAGCAGCTCGATCTAGTTTTAAGTTGCTCAGCTGGAATGGAGGCTCTTTGAACAGATTTTTAGAAATGCCCTGCACCTACCAAACTGATCTGGTTTTGGTTTGGGTTGGTTTTTTTTTTTGGTAAAGTGTCAAACTAGTTGCATATTGCTGCACAAATAGATTAATATAACTATGAAACTTCAGCAATGAGATTCCCCCATGCCAAGGCCCTACTGACTTCTGCATCAAGCACCAGGTACGTACCCCAGGGAGAGGATAAGTTAAAGACTGCTGGAAGAGGGTATTTTTAACATAGGAAGAAGCCACCACTTTAAAATATTCTGCAAGTTTCCCCATCTGGCTACAGTTCCCTGAACCACCAACACTGGAGCCAAGCTGCCTGATTATGATCCAGCCAGTGAAGATTACTGCATCCTTCCTGAAGCATCCACACCAGCAGTACCAAACCTGCAGTGGATGTTGCATATGTATTGTGTGACCCCGTTTGAAAAACACTTTTGTTGTTAGAGAGACACAGGCTTCTTTCTGTGTCACAGCCAGGTTACCTTTTGGATAACCTTGGTACAGAATTCTACAAAATGCATTATTTCACTCCCTAAATTGTGGGCAACTGTCAAGTTTTTAATTCTGCAGCCAAAAAACCTTTGCAACTGTGAGACACAGTGGGTAGGAATCATTCAAATCACTGCAACAATGCTGATTCCTCGAGCTGAGAATAATGAACGTATCAAATCACTCTCTCAAACACATTAAGTTTAGGGCAATTACTAGATTAGCATTTTGATTCTAGAAATGTTTGCAGTGATGTCGTTGGAGTGTCTGGGGGATGTGTATGACCACTCATGATCGTCACCACCCAAGACTTGTGTGCATATGCAGTGAAATGCCAGAATGCTGTAAGACAAGGTTGCATGTTTCTTCCTAAGATGCCTTGCAGTGTTCTGAAAGGAAAGCAGAGAGCCAAACTGGTTTTTCTTTTTTCCAGTCATGTGCATGGGGTTTTAAGTTAGTATTTCCAATAAACAACTAATCTACTGGCATATTTACATAACATATTACGAATAGATTTCTGATGCCTAAAATTCTACTGAGAGACATGAACTAATATCTTTTTATAGAAGATTAATTTGCAAAACTAATGTGCTGAAACATATTAGGATAGATAATGTATTCAAAAGCTAACAAAACTTACTTTGTGAGTAATTTATTAAGAAAATTGTTTTGATCTTCTGTGCAGGTGTTCAGATACTGAGGAAAAAATCCTCACTACTTTTATGTGAACCACATGCACACTCAAAATTTCAACAATGACATTATTCACGTGTGGTTTTGAGCAATTCAGGTCTACCTTGTCTCTAAAGAATGGCATTTTCCATGCAGTAAAAGCAGAGTCTGTGGAATTGATAGCAATGTTGTACACTCAGCTGCTACCGTGGTTGATACTTCTTACCTCTGTATTCCAGTATGAAAACTGGGAACTAGAATTTCCAGTGAAGTATTATTTTTCACTTAAAAGGTCTTCCTCAATTGCATATCTAGATTCAGTTATTAAACAGTCATCAGGAATCAAATAGGTAATTTATACTTCTACCAAAATAAACAGCTTCTTTCTCTATACAAATAAATGTCTGTTAATTCTAACTGTGTATTGCTTCTGCACAGAAAGCTGGAGCTAGCTCCAGGCATGCTTCAAGCTTGTAGGGCTCCATCAAGAGCTACAAATCTATATGTATGTGTGCTTTTGTAGGAACTTCAAAAGTTACATTTGGACTTCCAAACTAAGTAGGTATTACTATTCCCCTTCTGCAGCTAGTGAAACCAAGGTGTGAGCTTTCACACATCACTGCCCAGGGTTGCTCTAGAATTGCTGAGTAGAAGATGATTGGCCCAAAGCTGCTGGCGCTGTAATTGAACGTAGATCTGCTCTGTCTTCAGAATCATGTGAGTACTAATTAACCACTTCCAGCGTATTAATGGTCTTCAGGCTATTTCTCAATGCTAGCTGTGTGCTAATCTAGCCAGCTGCTCCATGTTAATTACAACCTCATCGAGGCGACCAGTTTGCAGACAGACTGGGAGATTCCTTTCACTTTGTGGCCTGCATGCTCGGTCCCTCTTGGCCTGCTGTGCCTGGCAGCCAGGCCCCTAAGTGCAGGCTGGCAGTTATGTTGACCTTCAACTCGTACTGTTGACCTCTGTTTCCCTAGCTTCTCACTGGTGTATCTTGTTTCCTCTGCTGTTACTCTAACAAAGGACTTTAGGTTATCAAACTTAAAGACTTACATACCTGATCTGGCCTTTGGTGCTATATGGGGCCCCTGGACTGCTATTTCTGTGTGATGGTGCATGTTACCAAAATAAATGTCCTTACATTAGCTGGTTCAGTTGCTAGGAGCAGTGTAGCTGTAGCAGCAGAGAGCTTGATTTAGGCCAATTATGCTTCTTGTACATGTTTTTTGAGAAAACGTGCTCTTTAGAAGTTACTAATTATCTGATTAATAATAAATATCTCTCACTATATTAATGGAATGTCATTATTGTAATATATATTTTTCAACAAGAATGGGATCTTTCAGCAGATACAGGTCTTTATCCAGCAACAGCATAGCAATAAGTCAGCATCTGTTTCTGTGCTGCTGTTGTATCCCAGGGATGTCAACTGTAAATTTACTCTGTTCCAGCTCTGCTCCTGCTTTCAGGGTTTATTTGAGGGGTTTGTGTCCTAGTGACTCTAACAACTTAGCTGTGTTACTGCTGTGCAAATGGAAGTGCAGTGGCCTACATTTAACAGTGATTAGTGAGACAGCCTGGCACACTTGAAATGCTTTACCAGCCCTACGCTTCAGAAAGCTTTGAGCACTCGTCCACCAGTGGCTCTGGTCTTATGCCACGTCTCAAGCTGAAAATTCAGAATTCCTAGTCATGTTGGAGAATTTGGTACAGAGTCTTTAAATTGTGCTTGACATTTTTCTTCCTCTTGTGCCTGGATGTGTCATGGTTCAGTGTAATGGGTCAGTCTGTGTTTCATTAAATATTAACAGTGCAAATCATTCACGTTCATTTAGAGGGCAATACTGTTGTGTTAATGGACGGAAAATTGCCTGGAAGACTGCTGCTAAAGGCGTAGTGGCACCATTGATGGTGCAGTTTCTAAGCTGTCCTGCAGAGGGGATGGGTAACGTGAAAAGGTAAAATGTCTGTGGGAAAACAAGAAGACATCGTTAGAAATGTTCATGCACCTGCCCAGTGATCTGACAGGCCTTTTCTGTCCTGTGCTTTAAAAATGATCACACTGAAATGCCTTTCCAGCCTGGCCTTCATCCTGACCCTGGTAAAACCACTGCTCTGCAGCCCCTCCAGCATCGCTGTGACACATGCAAGCACAGCTGAGTGTCCGGCTCCTGGTGCCCACTTCCCCTTGTGGGAGGTGTTGTGGTTTCAGTTGGCTGGCAAGGTAGCCTCAGCAGTTGAAGAAAAGCAGCTATCACTTATCTCATGCAGCACATGGCATGTTTGTGTGGCTACCTTGGATCATGCAGTACAAGTCTTCCCTAACAATATTATATTTTTCAGTTCCACTTGCAACTCCTGGAGCATCCAAAGGTCTTCCAGAGATCTTGCAGGAACAGACCTTTAGCCATCGGTGTGACACCAGCGGCTCTGCTAACGAGCCCATCCGAGGAAAGGTAAGACAATGTGCATCCTGGATGAGTAATAGCATCCAGGAAGGTGGAGGAGTATGTTTACCCCAGAACTTCCGACTGCCTGTTTAATATGAAGATCTGTTGTCAGATGATTTAGAATTGCCAGCAGTTAATATTAACGACGTGCTCTTTTGTGTTACTTGTACACGCTCCATTTCGTATTTGTGTGTATTGTAGCACCCAGGCTTCCTGCAGCTTTGATAAACAATAACCTAATCATAAATCACATGATTTGGATTTCTAAAGAGTCTGTTTATGCTGTGACTTCGCTGAACCCAACTGTCTTTGCATGTGAAAAAGCTGGAATGAGTAAGATCAGAACAAGAGCTAATGCATTAGGGTCTGTTTTGATACAGACCCTTAACTTTTGTCTGGCCCTGGCTCTTAGGAGTTTGTACAGCTATGTATTTGTTATAAATCAGTGACTTAGTATAAATAACAAACTGATCCACAGACTCTGATAGACTTCAAGAAGATCCAAAATACAGGATTCAGTTGTGAAAAATACCTTGAGAAATGCAGGTTGTGCTTGTTTCCACTTCTGTTTATTGAAAAAAAAAAAAAAAAATCATCTTGTGTGACTCTGATGAGCAGAATCATTTGGGATGCAGTCATAAATCTCCTGGCCTACAAAAGCGGCCGTTCAGCATTGTATCCATGGCAACCCGTGTAGCAAGAAATGAAATCTGATATGAAGAGTCTCGTAGAGAAGAGCCGTATGCAAGTCACACACTCCCTAAGGCAGAGTGGTTGTGAATCAGAGAAAATAAGATGCGTTTTCTTTTACTTGTTGCTTCTTTCCAAGTATTCCTGCCGTGCCCCGTTTCATGAATAAAACGGGCTGACAAACCAGCTATTATTCCGTTGCCTTCGGCTATTCGGACCCAGGCCAATGGCCAGTAGAGAGGCTGAGAAACAAGTGTAAGCTCTGCCAGCACTTGAGCTAATAAATGAACTCAGCTCACAGCTGCATCTACGAGCCGCTTATGTTCCCCTGGTTAATGTCAACCTTGTTTCCCCTTCCAGCGACACGGAGCTTTTGTGTGCGCAGAGATAAAACCAGCAAGTGGTCGATAGTTCCTAAGGGAACAGAAATATTCCTGAGTGCTAGAGGGTCATGTTCACTAGAACGGCCAAAAACAGAGAAAGGAAACTCAGTGAACAGCCGAATGACCTCACCCAGGCTCTTCCTGCAGAATTCCTCAGAGACAGGCTCTGAAAATCACTTATCAAAACCAGACGTCAGAGGAATAGCCAAGGCATACCCCAGAATTCCTGTGAGAGGACACAAAAGTTCAGGCATTTCTCAGACAACTGAAGTGGATGTTGGCTGCCCTGCTGGGGAGGAGCCCTTTATATCCTACAATGAAATGGCCCTCGATAGATGAGGGGGGGGGTTACCTACTGTACGTAAAACCACGCAGCCGCTGGTACCACAACTGAAACAAAAAGAGCCCAGAGTTGCTGTTAGGCCGGTGCATTTGCTGCTTCTAACATCAATACCACCAAACACAAGCTGACACCAGTGAATTGTTGGAGGGAACACAATGCTGCTTTGATGTACTAACAGCTGCACCATGCTTTGTCTCTAGAAAACTATATGTTTATCAGAACCTTTTTTTAATGGTGAAATTTCACTGCCTTCCCTGGAGCATCAGCCCCTTGATTTTTTTCTATACGTTCTGTGAGGTGATTTTTACGTTAGTTAACGCTTGCAGAGCTGCTGGTTAGCAGAAAAGTCACTTCATTTTTCAAACCAGTTATACTTTTCCTTTGATTTTTTGCTGCTTGCTAGATATTTTACGTAAATGATTTTTATTTACACCACCTTTTTGGATGCTGCGGTGTGAAACGTCGTTTTGCATGCCATGTGGTGTCAGCTTGTGATAAATGGAAGCCGTTGTTGCTTCCGTAGGAAACAGTGACAGCCAAGAGGGACAAGTTGCTGCAGTCTACAGGAATGCAAAAATAATATGTCACTGCTCTCTACAGCTAAGGGAGACAAACCCTTGGAGCCAGCCCTTTTGAGGGAGAAGAGAGGACTTTTGCATAAGATTTAAGTCTATAATTTTTTTCATATTAGAGCATATTAAACAAGAAAACAGCTAATTTACTCTAGGCTTTCCCTCCATACTAAAAGAAAACAATTGTTCAAGAGACTGAAGGACAAGTTTTATTAACTCCAGTTAATACTGGACATATAATGTTGGACTATTATTAACTCCAGTTAATAAAACTCCAGTATTATACCTCCAGTATTTTCCCATGTGCTTCTCGCTGGTATTCCCAACAGATTTTCCCCTGTGTTCTTGTGTTGGAGACACTCAACATTTTAACTCAAAAATTTAACTTGCAGCTCGTCATAAAACAGACGAGAGCAAGTTATTACCTGCAGTACTCAAAGTGGCCCCTCTTACAGCCTGGAGGAGTTAATGTGTGCACTTCACTGCAGTGAGAGTAATGAAAAATCAACTGTCAACTTTCTACTTCAAGAAAGAAATAATTGGCCTAACTATATATGATCCTACTAGACTTGCATGTTTTATAAGTTTTTCTCTCAAAGACTGGGAGCAAAATGGGAAAATAATCCTTGAATGTTTTGGGGGAAATTATTTGGGATAGTGTTTACTCAGTAGCAATGAAGACTGCCCTAGTTACTAGCTGTGCCTCTTTGGTTTCTACCATCATTGCTGTATTAGTATCAAATAGGCATTTGTGGTCTTACCAAAATGATCAGATCTCTATCTGTTGTAACAGAGTGGGGATTTTTCTGATCCTGTGCATTACAACTTTTAATTTCTCATAATGAGCTGTAAGTTTTTCAAGTAACTTGACAAAGTGTCGGGAGTGGGAGTAGAAGAGAGGATAAAATCAATAAGAACTAAAACACTCTGTACAAACACCAAGACAGATATTAGGCATAAGGAGCCAATCCTCAAATGAAATAGAGCCTTTTGGGGACGTCTAGTACATTCTAAATGAACCTATGATGTCAGACCTCAGAGGTCAGCACAGTAGAATATCAGAAAGCTGTTGGATCATCTCTAAAGTTTGGTTCTTCCTGCAGTCACAGAGAAGGCAGTTAGGGTATTCCAGGCACTTAGTTAAACAACTTAATAGCTAAAGAAGGGGAAAACGGCTCTGCATCCCTGGCACTCTTGTGTCCTTTCTCTGGATGGATTTTTTTCACATGAAGTAGAAGCCCAGCATTGTATTTAATCAGATCTTTATATCATAGAATCATAGAATGGTTTGGATAGGAAGGGACCTTAAAGATCATCTAGTTCCAACCCCCTGCCACGGGCAGGGACACCTTCCACCAGACCAGTTTGCTCCAAGCCCCATCCAGCCTGGCCTTGAACACTGCCAGGGAGGGGGCATATAACATGGGCACAGATCCCAAAACAGTGTTAATTTACTGTTAAGTTTTGCAAACTACAATTTTAGATGTCTTAAAAGAACAAAATGCCAAAATTAAAATCAATGGAAGACCAAGTTAACGTGATAGAGCAAATGTTGCCATTGCATCTAATGCCTTTTCAGTCTCATGAATGCTCAGAGCATCCTCACTAACTGGCTTTAATTTTATCAGTTGAGAAGCTCCTGAACCTTGATCCTGGACTGTCTTGTTTGTAGTCCTGTGCAAGTAGCACGTAGTGCACATCAACTGTTTCTTCTATTCATTTTCTATACAAATATTCATACTATATGAATATTTTTCTCTCCCATCTGGAGTTTCTTGGAGCCTCTGTCAATGCCTGCTCACCTTCCTGAATAAATTAATTCTTTACTCTCTAAGTAGAGCAAATATCATTAGAAGCACAGGTATTATTTTAAATAATGAAGAAATGTCTTATTACAGGATAAGAAGGCATGTACATGACAAATTAAATCAGAAAATTCATTGCCACAGGATAGCCATTAGGCATGTATATTATTCAGTTGTACTAAGGCAGTATAATGATGCTCATTAAAGTCAAAGGAAAGTCAGTGTCACTTGAAAAAGAAGTTGGACTATTAAGCCATGTCATCAAAGGAGGAGTCTGAGGGAACTTGCATTCTTGAATTTAAAAATGATCTAAAGAATCAACAGGTGCTATGGACAAGCTCAGAGTTAAATTTCTCTTACTACGACGAGAATAATTTTAAAATTAATAATTGCTGTTGTTACTGTCCATATTCCAGTAGAAATGGTCAGACTGCCTTAATCCTTACTAGTGTGGCTGGTTTCTACTCATGAGTAACATCGCTACTCATGGCTTACATGAGTAAATGTTTCCAAGCTCTCATTCATATTTCCTAAAAGCATTCCATGTTGTGTAGCATATTTCATACACAGTCGTTTAATTCATATGTTAATCAGACTATAAATACACAGTCCAATGCCTCTCCTGCCCTGTACCACACCAGTATACCTGTACTTTAATCTTTTTGATGACTTCTCTGTATCAGATTTACTTTTTGAAGATACTTTATTTGTTCTGAGCTTCTCTACTGAATTCGTAGTAACAGTGCTGGCTGCTTGATTGTGTCTGTCTGCTGTGCGCTCTGGAAGATCTGTTATCCGAGTAATATTTATTTTCTTTGCTTTCTAAGCTTGTTACTTTAACAGATTTGTTGTTTCATTGGTGACACTTTATTTTCATCGAACATTAGTGAAAGCATTTCATTAGCTATTGTATATATGGAGTAATTACAGTTCCATTTAATTCGATCTTGTTATGAAAATACATTTCTATATTCTGACGATAACCTTCTCTTCTATCAGTGATAGATCATCATCAAATGATGTAACACACAGAACCTTCCTGTCATAGAAGGAAAAAAACCTGGGATAAATCTTCCTCATCCTTTCTTGTCCCATTTGTCTCTTCAGATATGCACAACTTAGGCTAAACCCCTGTGTTCTGTGGTGCCCAGGACCTCTGGTCATCATATGGGGCTCCACTGTGCCAAGTGCTCCACGGTGGAACAGAGCTCACCGCTCTGAGGCGTTCACACTGCTGGTTTGACAGGAGGCTACGTAGAAGTTGACCATAAACCAAGGTATTTGCTCCTTGGTCATCCCTGGTGAGCTGTTCTATTCCTTGAGCCTCAGAAGCAGCCTTCATGGGTTGTTCCCAGGCAGCAAATTTTAGTCCAGAAGGAAGCTGCAAGGGAGGAATTTTGTATGAAAGCTCTAGCAGAAGGCTCCTAAGCCTCCTCTCACAGATTTTTGACATGAGTGTGGGCTATTATTAGGAAATAAACGCAATGTGGAAGGGATGGGTCTTTTATCTTTTTTTTTTTTTTTAAATCAGAGAATTTGTGAGCCAGAGACTAAAAAAATATGGTAAAATCTTTGAAATATGCTGACATTTTAGGACTTTTTGTAAAACCAGAAGTTCCCAGTATTGCTGTCCAGAATGTGCACTTGAGCCTTCAGAGTGTTTGACGTTTTGTGGCATTTGGATGTATTGTTAGGAGCTTGGTCATGAGGAATTCCTTTAGAAGCTGTGCTACTCGGTGTGTCTGAGTCATTGACCTGTGAGCTAAAAAATCCTTCAAGGCAACACTGAGAGGATAAAAGCAGTTGTTACAGGTCACCAACCCAACCTACTATCACCCATGCTGGCATGGTGGGGAGATGCAGATGATCACCCTGTGACAAAAAAGAAGGCTTCTACTACAAGATGAGAAAATTCATTCATGGGAGAGCTTAGGCAGTGTCCCCACTGATATTCTCCGTGGGATGTGAGTGGAGTCTGGGCTTGTCTGGTGCTCCTTTCGTGAGACAAAATGAAGAAGTGAGCAAGTGTTGGCCTGGCATTCAGGTTTCACTCGCTGCACTGCCTAGTCTTTCATTTGCCAGGTCTTTAATGTCACCTCTGCGTCTGAATGTTTGTGTGTCTGCTTAGACCTGGAGAATTGTAGCTATCTAAATCAGGTGTAAGTGTTGAGCAACGTTAAAAAATGATGGGATAAAGGAGAATTGGTGGCTGCACTTGGTGCTTCTGCCTCCTCTCTTCCCGACCATCTTCTGGAGTGAAATTTAGTGTGGAAAAGCGTAAACCACAGTTCCAGCTATGATCTGAATTGCTCAACCTTTACCAACTAGACAGACTGTGCTGTCTTTTGCCAGTGATGTGTATCCTATCAGCGGATGAACTGTACAGAATGTGTAGTGCAGTGCCTCATCTTTCAGCCCCTGAGAGAATTTTTCACTGGAAGGGATGCAGTAGCAGCCTCCGTAATCCTGCTATAGAAGTGTTCTTGCACTAGCTAGAAGCCCTCTGTCCTGGTTGAGGTGACAGAGAGCACCAGAACCTTGCAGTGACCTCAGCCTACGGATGGTACAGTGCAGCAGAACATGGCAGAACTTAAGGCTGAGGCTTCTGGCAGCTCCTGCTGCGTTGTTTGCTCCATAACACGCTCTGCCTTCCCAAGCAGTGAGAAACTCTTAGCAATGGGGTGTCAATGTTTTTCTCCACAGTACTTGTGAATATATTAAATATGAGGAGCTTCAGGGAAGATGGATTGGTTTTTTCTATCCTAGAGCTATGGTTCAGGATGGTGGGTGGGAATTAGGTAGACATGTGTGCACATTGTTAGGAGCTGTCATGAGGAATTCCTTCAGGAGCTGTGCTACCCGCTGTCTCTGGGTCGTTGGTCTGTCACTTTGTGATGTGAGTTACCAATCTGCACACCTGGGCAGGCAGAGCTCTGTTAAGGTGGACATTCTGGAAAAGAAACATGGGAGGAGATGCTGCAGTTGTGCAGGAAACGCAATTCTAGATAAGCTGAAGGCGGCATTATTCAAGACTTGCATTTGCATTGTGGAATGAAGGCGGTGAATGATTAGCCAGATTATTGTCTCTATAGCACTGATTTAAGAGAACTTGTGAGATTTAATCTATACTCTTGGGCTAGTGAGTTTCTGAAACTTCTTACAATTAATCAACACTTGTAATTGCAGTAGATTAGTGCGTCACTGATCGGCCTAAAATGTTGTTGCACTCAGCTGACTGATGTGTGGCTACTCGTGAAGAGCAGCGAAGCAGCCTGAGGTGGCAGCATTCAAGCATTACGTCACGCTGTCATTTTACACGTCAGCTTAAGCAGTAATACCCTCATATTTCTGTGACGTGCGCCGTTATCTGTGTGTTGTGGCAGTAGATGGTCAGTGTGTTTAATAAAGCAGCAGCTACTGGTAGGAACAGAATACACTTTAGAATCAAACTCACTTGCAATGTACTATTAAGTCTTTTCCAGTCAATCTTTAGTTATAGGGTGGGGTTAAAGTCAGTGGAAATGCTGCCATAGGCTCTAACAGTAGTTGGATCTGGCCCTCTAATGACACTTTATGTTCTAATTGCCTCAGAGGACTGTGGCTTTCATCTAGTCGCAAGTTAATGAAATTGCAAAGTCAGTGGTTCCAGCCTAACAAAAGGAACGGAGCCTCACTTTAATATGCGTTTCCCACTTGTAGTAAGTAATGAGCAGGACAAAACTGCCGTCTTTGAAAAAGGACACAGCCCTGTCGTTGCGTTTCTTTGGCACAAATCAGTGGGGATTAAGCTGTGACCCATGGAAGTTCCTACTAGAACTCTTCTATGAATACAACTGCTGTCCCTGCACATGGGAGGGGAAGTGGTTTGTGTAACCACAGAGTGCCTGTGAAACGCTGTGGTTCTAACCATGGGTGAAAGTGGGGAATATGTGATATGAAGTGAGTAAGCACCAAATGTAATGGCTAACGAACGCAATAGGGCCAAAACGTGTGAAGTTTGCTTTAGGAAATCATCCTGTTGAGTGAGTGCTGGTGTCCTGATCACTGTCCTGGCCAAGATTTTATTTAAATTTAACAGTAGCTAAAGAGAGAGGTGTACTGGAAGTTCTACAGGTGGTCTAGAACCCCTTCATAGCACAGCTCAATGCAATGGTGCCTGTGGCCTTCCCTCTGCTTCCAATCCCCGTCCACTTGTCCTGCAAGAAGGACCTTTTTCAATGTGAAACCTATTTGTCAGTACTTGAGAGGAGGTGAGAGCAATGGGATCATTAAACAAATAAAGATTAGTATTTTTTAATTTTTAGTGACTCAGAAGAACATGCAGTTTACAGAAGGCAAGAAGCAGTTAAGAAGCTGCCTGGTGCTCAGGGAAGGTGAGTATTGCACACAAGTTTGGCACTGATCTTCTCATTAATCTTCCCCTGTTCCTTCCTCCCTTGACTACACTGCCTGGAAACAGCTCTATGGAAATGTCTCTGGTCTCTACTGCTCTGTGCTTATTCTTGTGCAGAGTATAATACAGAGACAACAGTGAAACACTCACTGCAAATATCAATTAAAACATTAATAAAGCGACAAGGTAGAATGTAGGCAATTCAAGCAGCATTCATCCCACTGCTGAGTATCCAAATAGCTGCTTGGTAAGAAAAGCCTCTCATTACCTTCCTTTCATTTTTGAATCTGCCAGAGCTCCAGCGAGGTCCCTTCAGCCCTCTGCAAAGTGATCATAATGCACACAAACGCCCAGAAAATGTCTCCCAGGATCAAAGCTGCTCTCCATGATAAACAACAAATATTGATTTGAACTGAAGACGTTTGGCTTGAGAGGTATGGCCTAGCCCAGTCTGAGCATTTGGCTGGTGTAACAGAACTGCTGTTAGCAGAGTGGCTTTGCTTGACGTTGTGTTGCATCATTTTCAGGAGACTTATCACAGAGACAGCTAAATTCCCTGCAGATGTTCATTTGTTCATTGGCTGGGTTTCTTGCATTACTGTGACTTCCACCACATGGAATGAAATCTAATCAACAAAAGTTAAGGCCCCCTTCCTGGACATTGCTACATGTCGGTACAGTGTGTGCTGACAGGGGTGGCTTACAGGAATGTAGTGGGGGTATGAGCTTTGTTCAGTTAAAAAAAACCACTTCTGGACTGTTTTATTGTGAACCTGTAGACTTGTTCATTTTTTAGCCAAAGCATCAAAATAGTTCCAGCTGTACAAAGTTACAGAAAAATAATTTTGTTTAAATAATTAATAGTGAATGATTTTATAATGCTTTTTGCATATTTGGGATCCTTTACAGAGCTATAAAGCATTTTCAACTAGCAATTGTTATTCCTGTCACTGAAATGGGTCAATACACTGTGTCATTACATGATTTATATTAACCTTACATATTAACATTGCAAAGGCAAGATACCCCGACAGCATCATCATAACCTGTATCCATAGGCTGAGTGATTTCTCAGACCATTGGAAGCAAATGGTTTTGGAAGCTTTGGTTCTCCCTAAGAGATAGCAGAAGGAATTTGCCTGAACAGGAATTTGCTTTCCTACTTTGCAGGGATCTTGAAAGCTTATCATGAATTTAAGGTACCAAGGCACTATGATAACGGTGGCAATATTACTAGAGCGACTGTGCCAGCCATGCCTAGTTGTAATTAGCTGCACTGTGAATCTGCTGATGTGGTAAAATGTTGAACAGAGCCAAAATCTGAATCTCAGGAAATGTCTCTGAATGTTCTCTAACACTCATCTAAAATACTGCCTCCTGATCTCCTAGGTTACAGGAGCTTGTGTCACTAATTGGTCAGCGAGTCTGCAGCACCAAGGATGACGTGGATGAGGCTGGAGCGTAGCAATTACAGCTTAGGGGATTTTGTAAAGAATGCAGTGGGAACGGACAGTTGGGCGTGTGTACAGAGGATTTAATAAACGTCTAATGAAGGTTCCTGTGTTTGTTCACACAGACCTGTTGTCTAGCAAGTTACTCTGAAGAGGAGACAGGCTGCAGGATTACTGTAAGAGCCATATGTGGTAAATCATGTCTTTTCTGTGACTGAGTCATTGGTACAAAACAAGTCATTTGGAGAAGCCAAATCTGCTTGTTTTGTGCACACCTTGCATACCCATGCCTGCACCTTTACATTCATCCTTTGAGTAGAGCAGGTGTTTGTCATATATCCCATGAATTGCTTGGATGCTTTCTTGGTAGCAAGTTAAAATAGGGCGTCAGCTAATTGAGCTTGAAATACAGTTTATAATCCTATTACAACACGTAAGGCGTCGTCTTTTTTGTTTTTCTTTCAATAATGCTGGTTCATGCACTACTCACAGATGTTAAGAAACATGTTTGTAAGCAGTCTGTCTGATCTAAAGCAAGTGTGGATCCACAACAGACAAATGAGTGCTATGTTTTGCAGTCTCTGTCCCTGGGACTTCCAATTCACTTCATCTGTGCCTTGTGTGATTACCATTTTTACAAATCTTCACACAGATGGGGATAGTTTGCCAAAATGTTTGGATATGATTTTCCCTCGTACACTTAACCTGTAGCAAAGATCTGGACTAGAAGCAGCATGTACCAAGAAAATGCATTGTTTTCTCTGTGTGAGACAACACATTCAGAAAGAGAACAGCAGCCCCCTTGCTCCATCAAAGAAATGTGTAAGGGTCAGATTTGGCTAATGGGGCCTCATTAATAAAGCTGGCATTTCAACAAATGTTCGAGTATGGGGAGAATTCTTGGTGTGAGAAGCCCTCTGCCTTCAGAGTTGTGGCATAAGGCTCTGCTGTGGCCTTGCAGTGTTGCTTGTTGTGGAGAAACAAGTTTGTGAGTTCATTATTCCAGGGAGCCTGTAGTAAAACTCTCTTTAGTACCTCTGACTGTTTCATGCTTGTTGTGGGAACTCTGAAGTTGGCTGCTTTCCAGTGCTCCTGCACTCCTGTTCAGCGTGACCTTCAAAGGAGAAACAAAGTTAGTTTGCTCCATTGTAGGAAGGCCTGTTCCCATGGTGTGAGACTCTATGCCACAGGATGCTCAGCCACTTCACTGACCTCACTTCCTCCACTTTCCTAATCACTTTCTTTTTTTTTCAGTGAAATCTTGCTGTTTTAACCACCACCACATTCCATAGTACTCTGCTGAAACAGGGGCACGCAGGTAATGGATATTTTATTTCAGTACTTTGTGCGTATTGAGCAATATATTTCCCTCCTTATGTGTCAGAGCTTGAAAGGACTATCCATTTTTAATGAGCTATACCATGCATAGCTAATGTAGAAACTTAATTTTAGATACAGATTTTGGGTTTATGCATTAGGGAACCATGTAAATCACTGCTCTGAGTTAGGATGACACAAGAAGTGTGTTGTTCAGTGGTGGCTCGAAGACCCAGCACAGGTAAAGGTGGTCCTTCTGAAACCCAGCTGATAGATATTGTCAAGCATGAGCTGCTACATACATAATGTAATGGTCTGCTCCAGTTGGCCCATTCCTGAGCCTCTTAAAGGCTCAGTTCCCTGCAGGCAGGGATTAAAAATAAAACAGCTGTAAATGGTACTGGTTCAGCTAATAAGCAAAGGAGCAGGGTACTCAAGTTGAGCTGAAGAGCTGTGCTGTTGCATTGATAACAGATCTAGTCAGCTTGTTCCAGTCCAGCTGTGGGTGCCTGGTGCTGCCTACTGAGGATCAGGTACTAAAGATCCTACCCAAAGGTGGACTCCACAGTACAGCTGCTGTGCTGAAATAAGGTGCTTCTCTAGCTAGGAATCCAGCCTATTTGGCCAGGTCCTCCAGGCAGCTGATCTTAATGTTCTGGTGGTACAAAGCTGGCCTAGAAGTCCCAAGGACTAATTCCATTTCACTGAAGACCAATGATTTAAGCCCTTATCTACCTGCATGATAATTGAAGTCTGCTGTGGTCACATTACTATCAGTGCATCCCTGAGTGTTCTGGAGGTCAAACTATCAGTCAAGCCGGACAAAGAGACAGAAATGCAATAAGAGGAATTTTTCCCAGCTTCATTTTCTGTTGTATCACACTTCTTTACCTGTTTTGCTCACTGCAAAATGACAGTTCCTCAGTTCTCCTTCCATGCTCTGGGCTGCTAGTTTGGGGTGCAGTGTAGACTTTTCTTTGTTTCTCATAATTCTGTCTTGTTTTCATTTTTTGTCTTATGTTTCAGCAGTCAAGGAGAATTGTAAAGTACTACACTTATGCTGATTGGAAGTGGCAGAGCAATACCACCAAGGCTTTTGTGCCCCAGGAAATCACGGGTGCCCTTTATGGCTGGCAAATCTATTCATCTAGAAGCACCTTTTGGTAATGTTCTCCTTGCCCTGCCAGTTGTTTATTCATGCATCAACAATGAGGAGCAATTGAAGGTGAGCTTACTCTTGCACTTGTAGTATATTAAAATTAAAGAGCTGTGCTTCCAAGAATTACAGTCTCCTTCCTCAAACCAGAAAGAAAATAAAGACCTGAGCAAAGTGCAGCAGGAGATATGATATGAAGCTCATTCAACTCATGTAATTAAATAGAGATTCACAAGATCAAAGGGCACCTGGGTAAATTAAAAGAAAAGCCTACATGGAATGGATCCATCTCTTGAGCAGCTTCATAGGGATTAGAATGAGGTGAAGCCTTATCAATCACAGCAAAGATGAATGTGGCTGGGAATGAACCATTGGTCAGAGTGCACTTCTGGTTTGAGTTCAACCAAGGGTAAGAACTGTGATACAGACTTACATCAGCGAAATGGGGTGGTAGCTTGCTTAGGCCTTAACAAAAATGACTGTCAAAGTCATGGAGAGTGTTTCCATTAGCACTCAGTGATGCTGGACTGGGGTGAGGTTGTGTCCACAAGATGTATGTCACCATCTTAGCCAGCCAGGAGGAGCACAGGATGCTTGCAGTGCATTGCAGCAGGACAGGGAAGTGAAAGTTGTGGGAACATGAGCAACTACACAGGGTGGTGAATCAGAAACTTTCAGCAGAATTGAAACTAATGAAAGCAAGCAGAGAGAGTGAAATGTGCAGAAACAGAGAGTATGTCGCTGGGAGCGGTACAGCAAAGACACTGAGACAAACTCAAACCTGAAATAAGTGGGAGTGACTCACATGGACTTCAGTGGGAGCTGAAGCTGTTCAGACTTGTGCAGAGGTTGGTCCAGTTCAGCATGAATTATTTTCCAGGGCATGGCTGAGAGCATCTCTACTTGCCCAAGGAGTGTTTTTCATTGCAACAAGCCTCTTGTTCCAATTCTTGAGGTTTCCCACAACGCCAGCTGAGTTTAAGGCACTTCAGCATCTGTAAGGCACCGCTCTTGAGTGTGAAGGAGATAAGGATCTGAGGCCAGTAAGCAGAGTTTAGAGGAACAACACATACTTGACTTTATCATCGTAAATTATCCCATATCCTTCCTACAACACAAGCTGCCAGGCCATCCAGATACATCTGCAGGGTAAGTCGTGGATCCTGGAGCCAAGTGAGATGACTGTACACTCATTTACATTTCAATGTCCGCGTTGCTCTTCCAGTTCACAGCTCTTTTATGGCAGTGTTGGTGATATCTGGGCACTGGGAACAAAGTGACAGAGCTGAAGGCGTAGGTCTGTGTGCTAAGCTCTTTCTGTGGCAATTAAAAATCACTTTGAATTAGGTGGGACCCTTGAAAACCTTCTCTTCAGAGCTGTGAAGCTTCAGAGGCGCTAGGCACTGACAACCTTGCTGCTTTGTCCTCTTCTCCAGTCTCCACGTACTTTATCCCTTTTTTTTAGTAAAATGTGCATGTGCAATGGTCTCAGGGGTACAGCCCTGGTGCCACACAAAAGGAACATCTGTCTTGAGTGTGGTAGGAGTAGGCTGAGTGCTTAAATGACAGCTCTGTGCTGAGTATCAGTCTTCACTAGTAATGAGCAGAGATCCTCATGCGAGGAGTAGGAATGTTAAGATTGGCAAAACTTAACGAAATTGAGATAAGTTGATTACTAGGGCTTACTGCTAATTTTAGGCAAATTAATTTTCAACATCTGGCTTTAGGCCTTTAGCAGTCTCGAAGGAGCTGTATACTCATACCACCATCCATAACGTTTAAAGCCCATGGACCAGTGTTACTGGTTCTGGTGAGTAAGGGGTCACCTCATCACTGAAAAATGCTGCAGAGCCATAGCACGCAAGTGCAGTATTTCTATGTGATGACAGGACATCTTACTGCAATTACTTTGGAGGGACTACGAGGGATTTGGGAGGCTCCAAGCAGTCAGGAAAGGGACGGAGAGGACAGGGTGTGGAGATCTCTTAACCATTTCCTCAGTGTTTGGTGCGTGACCGTGACTGTGTGATTTATTGTGCCTAAACCTAAGTGGAGGATACAGGATCTCAGAGCTTTGGGTTCCAGCACAGCAACATAAAGTGTCACAGACAGGTCCAGATTCACGGAGGACATTCACATTGCTTGAGCCCATGCATTGTTCCACATTTAAATTATGAACTTAATTATGCTTTAAATTGCTAGGTCGTTTTCCCCACCAACTTTGCTGTTTCTTAGAACGGCCGTAGTTCTTTTGCTCAGCTGGTTGCTCATGGGTTAAATATAATTTACACTCATTTCGTTCTCTTGTGACTGTAAGAATAACTTCGTCTTCTCCATTAGATAATTCTTGGATATTAATTGCAGGTTTATTAGCTTGCTCAGAAGTGTTCGTTGTTTGCACAGCTCAGCTGTGTATCTCAGGAGAAGATAAATAAATGTTCTTGTCCTAGCAAATGTCAGTGACAGACTTTCAGGCTTAGCAATCCATTTCCCTTGGTCCTTTTCAGAGGAGGGAAGGCAGGACATTTGCTTTTGGTTAAGGAAAATCCTTCCTAGCATCACTGGAGGTGGGCAAAGGAGCAGTTTGATGTGAGAGCCACAGGGCCTCGCTTTGAGCAGTGGAAAAATAACCAAAAGAGCTCGACATGGCTGAACACTTCCTAAACAGAGCTGCCAGAGAGGAGAGCATCTGGTGGAATTAATTGCCTGTAATTTTTTTGAGGTGGTGGCTGAGTGTGAACGGCTGCAGCAAAGCAGAGATCAGAAGGGTGGGAACAGGTTTTGTTTTTTCACCAAAAAATGTAACTGGTGAAGCATCTCCAAAGAAAAGCCATGTACAGAGGCTGTCTTAAGTCATTGGTATCTCCCAAAAAGCCTCAGTTACTAAGAAAACATCTTATAGAAAGTTCAGGTGGCTGTGCCAATAGGAGACACAGACACATTGTCTGAGACTTCCAATTCCCTCTTTTCAGTAGCCTGTGAATGTCAAATTTGAACGCTTCACACCGAAGTATCTTGCCCTGTGTGTCAAGTTGAACTTGCTTTTGCTGTGGGTTTTGTAACTTTCAGCTAAAGCATTTCAGCTCTTTCTCACAAGCTGAGTCCCATGTTGTATGATTTTTTTTTTTTTATAGATTGGTCAAACTTTATTGACTTGCTGTTTAGGAAGGTGGTTACCACAGATGTGTTGTTTGCCACTGAAGTAGCCCAAATTTGGTTATTATAAAACCTCAGAAAACCTGTTCCACCATCTACCAAGGAAAGGCTTGTTAAGAGTTTGTCAGCTAAAGTCAGGGAAGAGTCTGCTGGCACCAAGTATGTCCTGGCACAGGCCCACCTCTGAGCAGACTGTCATGACAGGTCATGACAGGTCATGACTGATGGGCATGAGTTGTGAGTTATGAAGTGCAGGGAAACACCGTTTCCTGCCCTCTCACTGATTCCCTGGCTGCTACACCAGTAAGAAGAGAAAGACTGATCTTAGGTGGGAGAGGGAAATAAGGAGGGAAGGAGACCTAACCAGAGAAGTAGGTAAGGAGCTAAGATGTGGTACAGATAGGTGCAGAGCTGGGATTTCGGATCAGCACTGGTTTTCCAGGAGGGGTAAAATCTGGAGCCAAAGGTGATCAGAGGGAAGAATCTGGGACAGAGAAAGTCAAGGTGAGGAATTAGGCTGAGGAGAGCTAAGGGTAGGAGCATCTCAAAGCACTTACAATGCTCTTCCCACAGAACTGTGTGTTCCTGAATCTTGGTGCTGCTGTACTGTTGGGAGTTCCCGTGAAGCCCACAGCGGTGGGCAACTCCCTCTCCTGCTCGAGGCTCGGCCAGGAGGCGATTCATAGCAGTCTTCAGTGCTGCAGTTCCTGCTGCTGAAAGCTTTTCCTGGGATACCACGGAGCGTTGTGCCTGTGAGTACTCACAACTGCTATTGATCTGCTGATGCTGGGGAGGTATTGGGTATGTGTTGTCCTGGATACGGTTCAAGGTTTGGACACGTGTGGTGAAACGGTCCTTGGATGACTCACGGAGTGAAAACTGCAAGATTGCTTGGGCACGGAGAGGGGAAAGGCCTGATCCAGTGGATCCAGAAGGATGAATTAAAGTTGTGCAAGCAGCTCTTCATCTGTGGAGGTGGGAGAAGATGCTGAAAAGTTGAATTAAAGTCAGAGGAGTGGTTTGGTATTTTTTTTTTTGTTCTGAGGGGTTTTGTGTTTTCAACAAGGTGGGTAATTACTGCAACAGTATAATAGGGTACATAATGAATGACTAATGAATTCTCTTCGCCTTGGAACCTCTAAGTCTCTTAGGAAGACAAACCTAACCAAGATGTAATCCAATTTACCCACAATTTACTGCTGGGGAAGGAAATTATGATGGGGGACACTGTGGCCTGTGTAAGAGGGGCATTCACGCAATTATTCCTAGTTGTGAAGTCTCTGATCCTTAAATTCTGGCATTTCTACATGTGGTGTGCTTGACCACAACTTTAATGCTGTTCCTTTTAGAGTCAGCATGTGCATACAGAGCTGCAGAAGGGAGCAGACAAGCTTTTACTGCCTTGGTGGCTGCTGAATCAGTTGTGTTGGCTACGATCTTCTGCACAGGCGTGGCTGGCCCTGTGAGCGTCGCAGGAAAAGCCAGAGGAGGGGTCGTTGGGGTAGGGCTGGAGTTACAAGGTCAACAGGGACCAGACTATGCTAGAAGGTGCTTTTGGCTCTGTGCCTGTTTGGTCCCATTTCCAGCCTTCCCTGCGTGAATCAGCTGCTAAGAGGAAGCTGATCCTGACCTTCAGGCGTATGCTGGTCCCTCGTGACAAGGAAGTTCTTCTGCAGCCCAGACTTAGGCAGAAATGGTGTGACAGAGGAACAGGGAGCAGGACAGGGAAGGCTGGTTGAAGAGAAGGAAATCTCATTTTTCTTCCAAACATGAGCATTATATCAGAGCCTTGAAATATTCCTGAATCAGTGAAATAACTTAAAAATAATTTGGGAAACCACTGGAGAATCTACTGCAGAGGGAACGGTGAGCGGTGGTGTCACAGCAGGCATCTGCAAGTGTTTCACCACACCGTGCAGTGCCTCCACGGATCTTTTTGTGCAGGCAAATGTGAGGCTGGGGCAGAGGTTGGGGGACAGCTGCAGAGGTTGCAGGCAGGGTCTGCAATTGCTGCATGAGCCTGTACCCTTTGCAGTGCTGCTGCTCTTGAGGTAGGTGCAAGGCCTTCCGGGTCTGGACATCCCAGTTCTGCTGCTGGCTGTCGTGGTGTAGTTAAAGATGTGGAAAATAAGAACAGAATCTGGCCTATAATGTCCTGTCAATGCTAAATTGCCTTATAGATTGAGCTCCTGATTGCTGTGATCTGGTGCCAAGGGGGTCATCCCTGCCCTCGTGTGGATTTCTAACCTGCTCTGCCCGAGTCAGTGGTGGGAGGAATATTTCTCTTGTTTATAAAACCTGCAAATGCATTTGGCAGGAGGATCTCCTCTCTTTATTTCTACTCTCTTTCCTCCTACTGCACACAGCTCTCTCCCGCCCATCCTGCTTGGGAGCAAGCTGCTCCTGGGAGGGACCAAGCCCTCCCCATCCCCAGCAGCCACCCCTAGGAGGCTGCAGACCAGCTCCCTGCCTGCTTCTGCTCTCCTGCTGTGGCTGGAGGAGCAGGGAAGAGGGAGTGCAGATGGCAGAAGGTGCATGCTTTCCAGTCTACAGCCTTGTCTGGGGCTTCAGCACAAAAACCAGAGCCTGCTGGTGTTTTGGAAAGAGGTGGGAAGTCCACAGCTCAGGCTGCGTCTTGGGTGGAGACCTGTTGGCCCTGAGGAGTGGGAAGCAGGCCAGTGGGCTGGGGCCAGATCCCGTGGCCTCTGCTATCTTCTGGCATGGAGGGCTCCGCTCCTCCCAGCTCTTGCAGCCAACATGTGCTGCACCCACGATAAACAGGAGTGGTTTTGTGTAAAAATCCAGTAAAATCTAGTCTGGATTTTAAGAAATCTCCACTGAACTTAAGAGAAAAGATGTCTTGATCTCTATAAAAGCTGAGTGGATATTCTGCACAGACCTGCTTGCCCACTGATGTCATCGGGGAGTGGTGAGACCCTTAGCTGGTGCAAAACTGCTCCCTTGTCTGTAATGAAGTCACGCCAATAAAAACCTGAGGGAAAATCCCTCCATCCTGCTTTTAGAATGTGCCACCATTTGGGCTGAATTTTAGGGCAAACTTTCAGAATTCGAATAGCTGAAGAGGTGCATAGAGAAGGAAGGGAGCATTGTGGAGACTGGAGCTGAAGGCCTGTCAAAATCAGGATCTCAAACACGGGTGTGGGTGTGCCCTAGGGCTGGGGGATAGGCTGAGCAGTCCTCTGGGGTCCCCTCCACTCCTCTTTTCCAGATAATTCCATCTATGTGCACGCATGAAAAAGATTCTGTCCTAGGAAACTGGATGAGGTTACCAAGCCCAGCCAGCACTCTGATTCTGTATTTGCAGATCTTGGAGGGTTCTCTCCATGACACGTGCATCAAAGCCAACCAAGCACACAAAGGTTTTGCAGAACGCATAAAAACTCTCTTATAATAATTTCTTCGTGCACTGTCCCCAGCGCCACAAAAATCTTATTTCTTTTAAGTATGGGCAAGGTGTTAATGTTCTTGGCTGACTGGAAGCCTAACAAATACCTTTGACATCTAGCTTGGCTGTGTTTCTTGTTGGATCTGCCAAGTATTCTTTAGATGTCAAGGTCTGGGATTTATATGCTGGGAAGCACATGATATTTTGAGGGCGTAGAGTTAACCAGTTTTGCACAAAATGTACTAGTTACGTAAAAGTCATATTTTAAAATGAAATCGGTGCCTTATGGAAAATCCTAAGTACAGAACCAGGAACCAAAGCTCCCTGTTTATGCATAGTGCAGATGCAGCCCTAGGACTGGCTTTGCAGGCTTCTCCACCCTCGTATGTTACTGTGCTTCAACCATGACCTGAAGGGTTCATCTGAGAGGTAAAGAGCTAATTGGATTTCCATGTCCACTCTCCTAACAAGAGTTTAATCTGTGGCAGATTCTGGTTTGTTTTCCACTTGGGGTGTCTGTGTGAAGATCTCATTTCCAAAAGCCTAAGTAACCAGGTAACACCAGGTGTTTTGCAGTGTAGACTAGTGGATTTCTCCCTGGCTCCCTGATGTTCTGTTGATTTGTGTTCTTAATCAGAGGAGAAGAGCGCTTTATTTGAGGTGGACATCCTCCTCTTCACTTGGACCACCCACTCATTTCGCTGCCGTTGTTGCTAGTCCTGAAGTTCCAAATCCTCCAAACTAGATCCTTCTATAAAGGAGATAGACTTGAATCTTATGAGACTGAAGAAAAAATGGAAGGCAGGTGAACCTTCTGTGTTTGCCTTTGAGATTTTGAGCTTTCAGAGGTCTCAGATGCGTTTTAAAGCATTTTTCAACAGCTAAAATAAGAAAATAAGCTTACTTTTTCTTTGCTGGGTAGAACAACATGACCTGTAAAGAGAGCTGATACTCTTATGCAGTCACTTGACTCCAGGAGCACGGTTTTCAGAAAAAATGTCAAATGCCTTACAATTCCTGATAAAAATGTAAGTGCTAGCAACACGGCTACTCTACCAGCTCTGTCAGGAGACGATGGCTGTGTGATACAATGCCTGTAACCTTCGTTGTCTGGAGCATGAGCCAGAGTTCAATGTGTGCACAGCAGCCTCTTCCAGATCAATGTCCTCACCAGGAGAGAGCTGCTGTTGCTCTGCTTTTTAATTAATATAACTGGAGCTGTTGGAGCGAGTCCAGAGGAGGCCACGGAGATGCTCAGAGGGCTGGAGCCTCTCTGCTGTGGAGACAGGCTGGGAGAGCTGGGGCTGTTCAGCCTGGAGAAGAGAAGGCTCTGGGGAGACCTTCTAGCACCTTCCAGTGCCTGAAGGGGCTACAGGAAAGCTGGAGAGGGGCTTTTTACAAGGGCATGGAGTGACAGGACGAGGGGGAACGGTTTTAAACTGACAGAGGGGAGAGTTAGATGAGATCTGAGGAAGAAATTCTTTGCTGTGAGGGTGGTGAGACCTTGGCCCAGGTTGCCCAGAGAAGCTGTGGCTGCCCCCTCCCTGGCAGTGTTCAAGGCCAGGTTGGATGGGGCTTGGAGCAACCTGGTCTGGTGGAAGGTGTCCCTGCCCGTGGCAGGGGGTTGGAACAGGATGGGCTTTAAGGTCCCTCCCAACCCAAACCGTTCTATGATTCTATGAACTTCTCCCCGAGTCCCTCAGCTCTTGCTCAAAAGTGTGATGTTATAACTCTTTAAAATGAGACAACTGGAAAACTGAATCGTGATAATATATCCAAGAAAGGGTATTTTGTCAGAAAGCGTAACCGTGAGGCCTTGCAAAGACCAGTTGCTGCCCGTTCATCTCCCACAAACACCTGGTGGCACATCTCGGGAACAGGCTGCCTGTGGGTGAGCGAAGCAGGCGCAGCTGCCCATGCTGCGCTCGAGTCCGTGGGTGGCGTGACGTGAGGCGCTCACAGGAACGCTGTTGTTTCCAAAACCATTTCATCTGGGGCAATGCTGGCTTTACAGAGCCTTTGCAGCCTCTTTGGTTGCAGAGAGGACGGGAATCATCCCTGAAGCTGGCACAATTTCATGTGTTTGCTTTGTTGATCGTGAGGCTTGTGAAAGCGTGTGTTTAGGCAGTGACAGGGTACCTCAGCCCCCAAATCAGTCTCTGGCTCGTTAGAAGAGGAGCTGTTACAGTCTGCTGTGCTAATAACGTTCTAAATATGGCTTTGAATGGCCTTGCTCTGGCTCTGCAGGCTCCAAGCTCTGCTGGGGGTCCTGTGTGCGAGGAGCAAATCAAACCCACGCAGCAGTTGGTCTGTGCTGGGCATTTCCAGTGAGGCCAGCAGGGACCTGGCCCACAGCAGGCTACTCATGGGATGGAATATTTATTAGAAATGTGTGTTTTTAGGCAATTACTGTCTGCCTTTTAAAGCAAACTGTCTCCATTCCTTCCAGTCCTACCAGCTAGATAAAGGTGCTACAAAGAAGGAAGAAATTGAACCTTTTAATTTTTTTCTGATTTTTAAACTAAAAAATAATTGTCTCTGACATCTGATGGCAAGTAGCAAACAAACAGCCTTTTTGTAACTGCTGTAGATACTGAAAAATGTAAATACCATAAAAGATGGAGGCTCTTAAGTATGGTGGTCTTATCTGTTGTCGTTATGTGCACGACTAAAGTACATTTGTCATACCTCTATTTTATTTTAGTTAATAGAGAGGAAGGTATTTCCAAACAACGGCCATGGAATGGAAAGTGAGGTTATCATTCTTGCCACTGGCTTTTCTCATTGGAGCAAAGATCTGATTGGAGGCTTTGTGGAACTTTAGAGTGTAAAAATACATGGAATGAATATGCCTTTACTGTGAAAAGCAGATATGGATTATTACTAGGTGCATTCCATAATGGAAAGTCTCCATTTTTAGGTGGATGTGGATCCACCCTGAACATGTCTTTGTTTATTTGTGAGATTGTTTCCTGTTTTCTCTTATCACAAATTTTCAGCTGTGAATTAAAATAAAGAGGCAGGCTATGACGTTACAGCCTCTGGAGTAAGGGATGTAAAGAGGCCTTTTCACAACACTTTGAAGGAGGTGGACAACTATCCAAGGGTGTGTGGAGTCAGAGAAGACTTCTACAGCTTCCTTCCATAACTCAGTTGTTGGTTCAGCTCCATTGAAGCAGAGGGAATACGAGCAACAACAAACCTGGACTATGTTACAGTGATTTTTAGCCCGGTTTCACATGAATTAAACATCTCTGTCCTCCTCTTCCCCAGTATCTTTTGGAGCTGCTGGCCAAAGTCAACAATGTTTGACTGAAAGGGAGAATTTTCAACAATAATTAAGTTCTTACCAGTTTCCTAAAAATAGGAGGTCAGGGAGAGTGGAGTTGGACTTGAACGTTTGCACTTTTGCCCCTAATAAATCTTTTGATCCTTTCACCCGTTCCTCCTGCACAGGTTCTCTGAGATTTTTTTGCTAAGGTTTTAGGAAGAATAAATGACATAGAATTCAGCTGAGATGAAAGCAAGCCTTTATTTGCATTAACCTATCAACAGGTGACTCTGTAGTTGTCAAAAGTGAAGTGAATGAAGTGTATGTACACTTTTTTCCTTAAGGCTAGAAGGAACCACCATGGTTAGAATGGTTTCCATCACATAGGTCATCACTCAAATGATGAAAATGATGAAAAATTACTCATCAAATGAGTAATTTCTTCATCCAGCCAGAAGCTCATGTTGAAGCTACAGGATCACTTTCAGAAGTGCGTTTTATTCTGGTATTTGCTAGAGAGTTCATGACATCTCAGTACATCCCAAAGTTAACGGTTCTGATAGTTAATTACTCACATGGGTGGGAAAACTTGCACTTTATTTGTAGTGAATTTATTTGCCTTTATCTTCTGCAGATGGATTTTGTATTTTCCTGATGGATTCAAGTCTGAAGTGTGTTCTGTATTCAGTACATACAAAACTGACTAGGTGATTTCTTGACCTCTGCTTGATAATTTAGAATGAGTATCTTGATTTGATAAATGGCGTGCTTTTTAGCTTCTGTTTAGCATAACAGAAGTAGTGTCATCCTTTTCTCCTGGAAAACAGAGTAGGATTCAGAGCTGACCCAGATTCTTTCCTTGTCGTAATGTCAAAGTCAGTTATGAAGATTTCTGAACATGTAAAATTTTACATTACTCTTCTGCTACCTCAAGTTACAAGGAAAACACTGATGGAATAGATCACATCTCTGTTGATTTCAGTGACCTTTATGTCAGTAGTGAGTTGGGCCTCCAGTGATATTTAGATATCTCCCAGCATAGAAAAGAGCATGAATATGATTCATAGAAAAGCTTTCTGAATAAAAAGATGAAGCAAATTCCACTCTTTTCAGTGTGCTCCTTCTTGGAATGTGAAAAGCCTAAACATCTTCCTCTGCTCCTCTGACCTCAGATCGATCAATCAAAAAAAATAGTAAAAATCACAGAATCAGCTAGGTTGGAAGATTGAAAGAAAATGTTGTAAAGTAAAAAAAAGTTTGTGCCAACCAGATTCAAGGGAGTGAAGACCAAAGGCAAAGTGATTTTTTGGGTGGGATGCACGTATGTAAATGAGATGCCTCTGAAAGAATCCAACCCATTTTTAAATGAGTCTCTTGAAAACATGCTGAAACACTTCTCCCAGAGACCTTGCAACACACGCAGCACTGGTTCTGGTGGAGGGCACCAGCAGTGCCTTATGGTGACCTGGGGAGCAATCAGAGTCTACAGCTTTGTGAGCCTCTGGCTCTTGCTGTTGGCTGATGAAATGACCCTTCCCTTACACAGCTGCAGCCCTGTCCTTGGCACCCTCTAGGCAGCCCTGGGTGCTCAGTGCTGTGTGGGAATGCCCTGCAGAGTGCAGTTTACCCATATGGATTCATTTGGACAAAGAAATTTAGAAAAATTGGTCATTTTTTTAAGAATGTGTCTGAATCTGGAACTTGTTTCCATCTTTGTCTCTTAAGGAACAACTGTTCTCAGTAGGGAACTGTCCAGGCTGTGTCAAGCAGTTCAAGGTTGTAAGTCAATAAATATCAGCTGCTGTAGAAATGGCAAAGCATGTAAGAATAATGGGTGAAGTGAGACCAGAGCTCTGAGGGCAAACAGACCAGGATGGGCTTGAATGCTGAAAGAGGAATAAATGAAATAGAGTGCAAGGTAGAGAAAAACAAGGCACAGTGGGTTGGGAGGGAGCTGCCTACCCCAGGGTGCTTCCTAAAGTAACCATGTTTTGCCCTGGATGGGTGCAGACCCCCAATTACACAAGTCCTCCAAGGATTATGTCTCTTCATGACACAACAGGAGAACATGGGAGGCAGCAGTGACAACACAGTGTTGTCCCTGCTTTGTGTCTCAGGGCAAAACCAGTCTTTTGATAGTCTTTTGACAGTCTTTTTTTTTTCCTTTTTCTCCAGAGGTCCAGGAAGACGTGCACCCTAAAAGGACTGACGACCAGAATTAGGTGAGGTACCACAGATTCTATTTTACCATCACTGAAAACACACTCCTGGTCCTTGTGGATCTCTTGTTCTAAGATAAACCAGAAATAGCTAAAGATCACAAAAAATGACTGCATTTTCATGCTGTATTCCTTTGTTGTTGCATTTAACCCTTATTTTCCTTTCATATTGTACTTTATAAAAACATAACTGCTGTATGTATAGATTGGTATTCTAAGTGAAATTGCACACTGAATTCTTTCACCTTAATTGGAAAGATGTAGATCACTTTCTGTTTTCACCATGGGCCTGATGGTTCGAGGAAGGAAGCTTTCAACAGGCATTAGTGCAGGCCTGTGTCACAGACACCAGAACAACTTTCTGTGAGTGGTGGGAACACAGAATTTTCCATTCTATTATTTTTCCTTTTTGAAAGGACATGTAGTTATGGGTACAAAGTACAGGGTTATTTTTTAATTTATTTATACAACTGTATCCTGACAAGCTATGACTTCCTCCAGTGTAAACATAGCTACTGTCTGCTTCTCTGGTGTTCAGCAGTGTTTGAGGTTGGGGCAGAACCATCAGAT
Source organism: Nyctibius grandis (assembly GCF_013368605.1). Lineage (NCBI taxonomy): Eukaryota > Metazoa > Chordata > Aves > Nyctibiiformes > Nyctibiidae > Nyctibius > Nyctibius grandis. The sequence goes on from NC_090658.1 coordinate 1,483,463, forward strand.
AGTGTGGTGTGTGCTTTTCCAAAAATACCCCATTTATTTTCTCTAAAAATTTTTGTTTAGATGGTGATCTCAGTCACACCACTAAGTCAGTGGAGCTGCCTCATATCCATCCACCTGGGTGAAAATAGTGCCCAGGAGTGTCTATGCTGGAGCAAGGCTGGGTAGACGCATGGCCCTGTGTAGGCTCTGCTAAGAAGGCTGTACCCTACTTCGTGTGTGCACGTGTTTACAAACGCTTCTGCCCAGCTCAGTGTATTTTTTTGGTTGTTCTTCTTGTGTGAATTGCATAAGTTATGGTTACTTGTGCCATGAAACTGATTTTATGTAACCCATGGCTGTGGTTTTGTTCAACGTTGTACCTGACCCCTGCATCCTCCGAATCTCCTGAGTTAGATCCAAACGCTGTGAATTCAGGCCATTGTCATAGCAATATGTATTTTGAATAACCATCTACGTTTTCCAGTGAGTTCCAGGCACTTGAGGGGAGAGGTGCAATCACAAATCTTTACCACTCTCTATATAATTTCATCCTGAAGTTCTGACATCAGACTCTTGTCATATATTAAGTGCCATTTTTCTATTCTAGGCTTCCATTTGCTAGAGCTGATCGACCCACTGTAATGCAGTGATTTGTAAAGTGCTTTGCGAGATCTTCAGTGTGAATGCAGGAAAAATCAAATTCTGGTCTGTCAGGCACTTAAAAACAGTTCATCTCTTGGCTGAGAAAATCACTATGCTGTTACCTGGTTTTGTGCTGGCATTTTCCATGGGTAGCACAGAGGCCCTAAAAGCACTTGGGGACTGGGAAGAACACTATAGGCACTCTGATTTTATAGGGCCTCTCCTTCCTATCAGCTCTCCCACTTTCCAAACTTTCCTAATAGTCATTTTGTTTTTTCTCCAAAATAAAAGCCCTTTAGAAGAAATTGGATTGCCTGCAAAACCAGAAACTTCTAGATTTTTTTCATGAAATCCAAACCTCAGTTTTGCTGCAGAAGATCCCGTGTGGGTTTGGAACTGCTGCTTACCCAGGACTGGAGCACAACGTGGTATTTTCCAGAGAAGTAAGACCAGGTGTGCTGAGTGCATCCTTGTGGAGCTACTGCTCCTAGGGACAAAAAATGGCACTTAACTTTTGCCATGCAGGTGATCTGATCTGTGTTGACAAGCTGGTGGGGGATTTTCCATCAGCAGTGTTACTATGGCCTGTCACAATTTGCTTGGCTATGTAAAATTTATATGAACATTTTAGTTAATTTTTGTCATTTTTGTCAACAGCTTGTAACAATAACCTGGATAAAAGGTCATAACCTTTGAAGAGGAGGTGAATACTCAGTTAACTGGAAATAAAGCTGCCTTCCAGGAGACAGGATTTCTTGGAGAGGAAGTATGCAAGAAGCATCACCTGCTGTGTAAGTTTTGCTCTGTTTTTTTCTCATTTTATTTTTGTTTCTAGAGGATGACTGTATTAAACAATAGCCTTCTAACTTGTCCTGGGCTTTGGCAGTTTTAGTAATCTCATACACCCTGAAAGACAGGAATAAAGCAGTGTGACCTCTGGCTAATTATAATAAAGATAAAAGTTGAGAGTAAGAGACAAAGAAACTGGCCCACAATTAAGATTTAATTCTGCAATTCAATATCCTCCCTTGTCATCCACTAATTCGTTGTGATGAAATTTCTAACAGATGAACTGTTAATATCAGAATATTAGCAGACTTTCAAACACTTCCTACCTTAGCTAGTGTGCTAATGAGGCAGCAATCTTCCCTCAGACCACAGGCAGGGTTTGCAACAGTTTGATGTTTCCTTTCCTGCAAAAGTGCCTGTTGAAGGGAGCAGTGAAAATGGTTTAATAACTGTTGCTAGGCACAGCCTTAGAGGAAGATGACTTCCCTTCATATCCCTTCTGCAAAGGACTAAGTTGTACTTCTGTCTTTCTTTTTCCTCATGTAAAAAAGATGTTTTGACCTTGAATTCAAGTGCATAGGCTTAAGCTTCAAAACGCTTTTTAAAAGTACTACAGCAATGGGGGGGATGTGAAGGTTTGCAGAAAACTGCTGCTCTAGAAGAAGGAGCAAGAATGTGTGAAACATCAGATCTGCTACTTTGGATTTCAGGCAAGTCACTATTTATAGGGTGATCAGCGAAGCTAGCTTCAGACTTCGTTTATAAATAGACGAGCATACATTTCCCTTCTATGCCAGAATTTTCCAAACTGCAGTTTCATGCTTCCCTTGTTGTTCTGATGAACATTGCTGGTGGCTTGGGGACATGTGGCTGGGCACTGGTAGGAGGTTGATAAAATTCTATTCATCACTAGATTCACCTTCTTAGGGAGCAAATGCTGCACGTCCATGCAGTATGCAACCCCAGTTTGAGAGTGATGAGGGAATGAGGATCCTGTTTGCCTGCACACAGACAAAACACTGATGAGAGTTTTGAAAATTAGACTTGGGGCTTCTAAGACACCCAAGAACTTTGGCTGCAGTTTGAAAGTCAAATTTTATGAAAGGATGGCTTACTGTGTGGAATTTTGAAGAAATCCTGCAGTCTAGGGCTTAAGCCCTTAAAATCTGCTGTGCTTGGCTGCTTTTGACTTTTTTTTTTGTTTTTTTTTTGTTTGTTTTTTTTTTTTCCAGAACCCTTCTAAGATAGATTCAGGCCACTAGAAGTTCTTTGCTGTTGGAGCAGCCCCATGCCCACCAGAGACTGATAAGAGTTACACTTAAACTCATCGTTGTTGGTCTTCATTGCTGAGAGCTTGTAATTAAGAAGGCAAATGTTATAGGCCAGGACATTTTTTGGAATAAGCAATCTTTCATGGAAGCAGGTGAGAGATCTCTGCTAAACGAGGGAAGGGGAATCTTCTTAAAGCTTCCACAGAATTAAAAGTTGACAGCTTGTGCTCGCAAACCTGCCCCTGAGTAACAGCCCTGGTGTGGTGCGTGTGCAGGATCCGACATAAAAGTTAGGAGGCAGCAACTTCTTGCTGAAGCTTTGAACGTTAGAGCAGCCTGTTTCTTCTGGTGAAGAATTCTTGCTAATATGCCTCTCTGAGAATCATTCCACCCATCTATGTGGTACCAGCATTAAAGCAGGGAGAGCAGATGACTGCGCCTGGATGAGGTGCCACTGAGGGCAGACACATCCCTGTACAGGCAAACACGGTCCACCTGCATGGAGCTGGACAAGGAATCACAGCCTCAGCAATTAAAACTGGACATTATTGGAGCGAGGTAAGCACCACTGAAAGCGTTTAAAAATGCTTTTACCTTTTCTAACTTGTTTATGCTGATGAGTTTTTGGAGTATGTGCTGATGTCTTAACCTCAGCTTTACCCAGATACAATTTCTATAGGAAAAGTAAGCATATTGTCAGGAAAGCTAACAAAATATGTGAGAGGAGCCAAGAATTTAACCTTTTTCTTTTTGTATTTCACTTGGCAAAGATGACTAAATTAGGTTCACTTAAGTTGCCTTTTTTCTCTTTCTTCTGCCTTAGAGATCTGTATTTTCTGCCATATTAGTAAAGAGGCTACTTTACTGTTGATTTCTTCAGCTGTTTTTGTCTTTCCATGTCTGTATTTCTTGTTCCTTGGGTTTTTTTAAATAACAAAATCCAAATTTGAGTGTTACAAATAGAGACATTTGTTATCCCAACAGGTAGTTAATGGACTAGCTGTTGCAGTATAACCTACCCAAATGCCCATTACTACTTTGTTTTGTTACATTACACAGACTGGCTAATGTGTATCTTTCTAATGCACCTAGAGGAAATAGAGGAGTAAAATCACAGTGAAACATGAGAAAGAGAATAGAGAATAACACTGGGCAACAGGGGGAAAGCTTTTTTTAAAGAGAACAGTGCAGATTTTCCTAGGACAGATAAATGTTGAGGGTTTTGGTCAGCTTACCTCCCCGTTTCTCTTTTGGTACACATGAGGAAACCTCGCTGCATTAACACCTCTAATGCACGGGAGTGATCCTCAAGCTGCTGCACCACGAAGAGTGTTTTGAAGGGGCGAGAGACTTACACCTGCCCATCAGGTGTTGCCTACTAAATGTCAGGCTTCTTCAGGGAGCGTTTAGTCTGCAGTCAAATGTGTGTCTCCGACTTGTACGTGCCACCCTGCCACAGAAGTTTGCTAGTTGGGTGCTGGCAGCAGGGCAGCCTCGGGAGCGCACAGCTCAGCGTGACGTGAGTGTTACCCTGCTTTCCAGGGTGGTTTTGTGCAGGTGCCCTCGAGCCTCCGCTGCAGCAGCTGAGCTATTTATTGGTGTAGGAGCTAGCTGGGGCAAACCTACTTTGTGTCTGTCTGCACAGCTTCAGGCATACCTTTGACTGCAGTTGTAGCCATCCTCTGTGATAGGCTGCTTCTGTGTGGAGCCTGCAGGACATACAAGCAGGTCCCAAGACACTTATTTTATTTTTTAATGTACTGACTTGAACACAATGGAAATGTCTGCAAGGGATGTTGTGGTACGCTGGCCCTGTGCCTCTACCAGTTCTTGCTAATGCTTCCTGTCCCTCCACAGTGCTGCAGGCCCAGCACCAGGACTCCTGCCAGGACTCCTCCCGGACGCTGAGGATTGCCGTGATGTTGGCACGGGGAGCAGGAAAGCCATCTTCTCTTCACCCTGTCAGCATTTCCACTGCTGACTCTGGTGGTGTGGGAAGGAGACAGCAACTGGCGAAGGCAAAGGCTTCTGTAAGTGCCCTATGCTATAGCCACTTTCCAGGGTTTGGTGTATTTGACACGTGGAGAAGTAGGCCCTAAGCTTGCGGGAGCTGATGGAAGAGAAAATGGCTAAGAACAAATACTGTGAGGATGGGGCAGGCACAAGGTAGTGGAGACGTTTGGGGAGCATTTAGGTTAATAGAGAGAAACAGGATTTTCTCAGCAAGAGAGTATTCCTACACCTCTGATATGCACCTGAGAGTAGTGCTGCTAAAGGGTCTCCATGTTCCTGCTGTCTGTTTATTCCTAGTAGGGAGCCTGCCTGTCACGTATGCCTTTCTTACCCATGGTTTGGGTACTGTGAATTACTGTGCACAGAGATACCCTGGAAGCGTGTTTGTTCCCTGATGCAGAACTCTGGGCTTGTCACCTTCATGGGCTGCTTGTAGAGAGCAGGAACCAGGGAGGGAGGATCCAACGTGTTTCTGTTTGCAGTGACTGCTGGGAAACAGAAATACACTTGTAAATAGATCACAGGGAACGCATTGCTACAAGATGTTATTGAAGGTAAGGGTGTAGCACAGGGCTGGGTGTTCCTAAGATGATGAGAAGAAATAGTTAGTGAAGAAGTGTTTGTGAGAGAGAAGCTGTTGTGCTCCCAGACGAGTTGTGCACGTAGCGAGGAGCTAAGAATGTTTCCTTTAGGCAGATTATTGCCCATCTTTGATTTTCCTCTCAAGACCTTGGCCAAGTCTGCTATGAGACAAAGCACTAGTCTAGATTTGTGCCTTTGAGCCTGTGCTTAAAACTGGGCGTTATGGGTGGAGGAAAGGTGTGTCTGGTGGGAGGAACGTATCTCCTGCCTCAGTCATCCTGTGAACCCGTGTAACTGGAACTTTCTGATAACATAATGCTTTTCCAGTTGAATGGTACAGCTAGGAAGTCTTTTATTGCAGTATGAATTTCTTTGTGTGCGTTTCTTTTGTCTTTTTGGAAATTGCCACCACCCTTAAATAGAAATTTTCTAGGTTTAATATAGCCTTAACAATTGTGACTCTTCATACCTAATCTAGACAGGCTGCTTTTGTGTCTGTTTGGAAATACCCTCTTGCAATTCCAGCTCACACAAAGATGACTGAAATGCCCTATATCCTGAAAAGAGTAAAACTCTAAATTCTTTCATTTTGTTTTGAACGATGCACTAGGTTATTTGAACTATAATTTATTTTAAACAATAATTTATTTTAAATAAACTTTCCACTTCATTTAACACCAGTTTCTAACATGGCCATTCATTCTCCTCCTTCCCATTTGATTAAAGGAGTGGGAATGTGGCTGTCGGCATGAACAACATGTTTGTCTAACTGGGCTTACTCACTGGTATTAGGAAGTGCTGGTATTTTAACTTGTAAGTATTCCCACCTCAGTTGTCACAAAGTTGTAGGTTTTGGCTTTTTAACTCTGTAAGCTGAAGGTTCACACTGAAAATACAACTATTTGCAGTCATTTTTTACATGAAAATGGCATCCTCTCTGTCAAACCTGGCTGTTTTTAACCATCAGTGGCAAAACTTTTGTACCTGCCACAGTTTTTACGAAGTGTGAGCTCTTTAAAAGGGAGAAAATGACTGCCATTAACTGGGATAACTGGTTGGAGCCCACACTGCCCCTGCTATTCTGGTTCTGGCTTCTTCAGGCATTCATTCCTACCCGGTTATTTCCATGATAATCAATGGCCCACCCATCTTTGAGCTATGTGGGTTAAGACTGACAGAATCTTAAAATAAGCTGGATGTTCTTGCTCATTCCCATATATTACAATCTTTTTTTCCTGCCTCCTTGTTTGAGAGATTAATAGCTGAGTGAAGGATGATTTGCTTTTCCTGATGTTTCTTAACATCCTAGCATTTTATTTTATTTAAAATTTTTATGTATATCTACACATACATCACGAAGTTCTCTGAATTCCTGTTACTGTTTGCCAAAGTAAAAATAACATTTTTGCTGGATCAAAAATCTGGGAAGTTTTATCCTTCAGAGCCTGAAATGTGAGAGTACATATACTTAAGCACTTGCTAGTTTTTATTGTTCACAGCCAAATTATTCAGCTTTTTCTCAGAGCAAAACTCCAGTTGAGCTAACAGAAATTGTTTTGTAAAATATTTTAACACATAGTGCACATAACAAAGAAACTGTGTAGAACTTTTGATGTTATTTGGGCCAGATTTAGTGAACCTGTTGATCAGGAGCGGTCTCTTCATCCTGCAGATCAAGGGATCCAGCTAATTTCAGTCCCACTGTCTGGGGGTGTTCAGGAAGGCTGGAAGAATTGTTTTGGTTTATTTTGCTTTGTGTATAGAACTTTTTAAAGTGATTGAAGTGATTGACTTGTCCTTTGTTATAGGAATGGTTAAGAAGGGTTTTGCTTGGAATTATTATTGTTGTTATATTAAAAAAAGCTCTTTTTACCTCTTTACTACCACTATTTACGTTAGGTAGAAGCAAGTGCCTTCTAGTGTATCTGCCTGGAGACCTGGTGGCTCTGGTGGGCTCTTGTTGTACAAGAAGCTGTACAAAAAAGAACCACAAAATGGCCAGTTTTAGATATTTTGGCATCTAAGAGCGTCCAGTTAGGGAAGATGATTGAGCTGATCTAACAGTTTGCTGCTGAAAGCCACTGAATGAAAGCCCTGAATGACGAGCAGGGTGATGATATTGCTGCGATCAGGGCAGGAGGGAGCAGTTACTGGCCTGTTTGGTTGTGGTTTAGGAGCTGGTTTGTACATGTTGAACCAGTGGCTTGTCACCCTGCTGGTGCCAACAGGGCAGAATGAGGTTTTAATTTGGGTAAGATAAGAAGCCTGGAAATAGGTAGATCACAGAGAGACTGTTACTGAATGTGTATGTTACATGTTTATATTTTATGGGGTGAGTTCACCGAACAATAAGTACAGAGGGAATGACAGATTAAGTGTCCCCTTTGCACTCCCACTGAAAACTGGGAGTATGAGGAGGATGCACTGAAGGAGAGCGGCAAGGAGGCGGCTCTGGGGGGGCAGCCTTGGAAACCAAAGGAGAACAAAATATCCAAAAGAGCCAGGCTGATAATTTTGACAGGATGGAAATGAAGCAATATTCCAGAGATTATGCCAGGAAGTAGATATTAGAAACTTTGGCAAAGCAGCTGAGTGTGATGGGGCAGGAGCCAGATAAGAGGAAGCTTAAGATAGGTGCAGGGGGGAGGAACTCCAGGCAGCAGTTAGAGTGTGTTAGGAGTGAGCGTGGGGATGAAAAGCAGAAGAGAATGGTAATTAATGAGGCAAATGAGACCAGGGGTGGTTTGTTGGTTGGGTTTTTTTTTTTATGTGTTGGGTTTTTGTTATTGTGTTTTCTTTTTTTTTAAAGATGGATAGCACTAGTCCATAGCTGTATTGGAAGGAGGAGGTTAGGGATAGCAGATGGGAGGGAATGAGAGTGGGCACGAAGAGGATGGGGACACAGATGCAAGCAGAGGGGACAGGGTTAGCGAAGGAAACCTGAAGCAGAAATGTCCGCCTCTGGAGTGGATGGCGGAGGGCTGTGGGGGAGGAAGGAGGGCACGCCGGCTGCGTGTTAGCCATTTTCTCTAGGAAGACAGGCAAAATCCTACCCAGAGAAGGAGGAAGAGGGCAAGTGCGGCAGAAGGGCAGCTGGGGTTGGGTGGCACGGGCAGAGGGAGGCTGTTTGCGTAGGAAGGCGGCAGGACTGAAGCGGGAGAGGATGACTCTGCAGTGGAGGAAGTCAAACCCAGGACGGGATTTCCACTAGGAATGAGAGAGCAGCGGGAGGGTAACACTAGAGGAAATGGATGCTGGGGGTGAGCCAACATTGTCTTTGTGACAGGAGAGGGTGTCAGAGGAGGAGGAGGAGCGTGGAGCCTGGAGAGACCCAATAACCGAATAAATGTAAGGGAAGGGGAGCGGGGAGCGGTTGGCAGCGGCGGGTAACGTTGAGGGGAGGCTGCGAGCGAGGGCCTGCGGGGAGGCCGCCGCGCGGAGGGGGAAGATCTGGGGGTGGCGGCAGGGCGAGGCCCCACCGCAGCACCAGGTGAGGCAGAGGACCCCGTCCGTGACACCGCGGGGCAGCCCCGAGCACCTGCCGCGGGCGGCCCCGCTCCTCGCGCCGCAGGGCGGCGGCGGCTCCGCAGGGCGGGCAGGGGCGCGAGGGGCTGCGCTCCGCCCCTCACGGCCGCCGCGCTGGCCCCGCCCCTCGCCCCTCACAGCCGCCGCGGCCGGGCGGGCGGAGCGCAGCGCAGCGCTTGCGGGGGCTGCGGGCGCCGCCGGTCACTCCCCGCCGCCGCTGCTGCAGCCGCCGCCGCCGAGCAGGGAGAGCCGCCGCCCGGGCAGCACAGAGGTAGGGGCGGCCGGGCCGGGGGCGGCCCCCGCTTCCCGCGGTGCGTGTGTGTGTGTGTACGGCGGCCCCGCCGAGGTGGGGACCGCGGGCGGCTCCCTCAGCGCCGCCGCAGCCTCTCCCCCCCCTCATCCTCCGCCGGGCCGCGGTGGGCGGGCGAGCTGCGGCCGCGGAGCAGCGGGGGCCGGGTGCGGCCTTCCCCCCTGCGCCCCCTCGGCGGGCTGTCAGGGCGCGGAGCTGCCCGGCCCCGCCCTGCGGCGGCCCCGGCCCGGCCCGGCCTCTCCCCGGGGGCCGCGGCCGCCGCCCTTGCCCGCCCTCGCCGCCGGTGCCGCCTCAGCCGCGCAGCCGCACGCCCCGCCGCGGTGCGGAGAGCCGCGGGACCGCTAGTACTCTTCTTTTTAAAAATATATTTAATTTTAAACAATTTTTTTTAAATTTAAATTTTTAATTTTTTTTTCTTTGCAGCGGAGCGGAGGCGGCGCGGCCGGTGTGTGGGGCGGGGTGCGGGGCCGCCGGGGCGGGAGGGCTCCGCGGGGTGCGGAGGGGCGGCCCCGTCCGTCAGCGGGGTCTCGGCGGCCGGCTGTCAGGCCGGTGCCGCTGCGGGGCTTTGTGCTGCGGGATAATGCCGGCACGGAGCGGCGTTTGCCTTTGGCCATCGGGAGACGCGTTGCTTTGATCGCTTTATCCGCCGCTGCGACAGATTCTGGTATTCCTTAAGCGAACACGCAGTTAAAGGCGTAATGCAGGGACTTGATTTCATTATCCCTTTCAGACAGCTCTTGCAGTTACATGGACATAGGCCTGATTTAACAAAAAAAATATGGCAGACTCCTGCTAGATACCGTGAGACTGCAGCAGCTCTGAGAAATCCTCGTTCACGGCAGTGGGGTCTGACGTTTTATTTAGGTAGCCCTCTTTTAAGGCTGATTCTTTTGCCCCTGGAGTGATAAAACTAGAGCGAGTAATTAATTTTGTATTTTTGATATCTTTAGTTATGAGTGAAATCGCGTTCTTGTTTAAAGAGGATGAGTAGTGATCTGTATTTCCAGATTGTACTTAGTCAACGTTATCCGCAGGTATAAATGCTAAATACTCAAAATCAGAAGCAGGATTACTGTGAGAGGGAATAAACAAAACGTATCGAGATCCAGAGCGTTCAGTACAGCCTCGACCTTTGTTGACAGGATGGAAATATTATGAAACCTGCTTATTGAACTGTCCTAGCCAGTTCAGAAAAAATCCTGTTATTCACTCAGCCCTGGGTATTGTGCTGAAAGATGTCTTGGGGAACAATGCTCCCCAGTCTGGGGATTAGAGAGGCAGGTTGTGCAGAGTAATTTATTCAAAGAGATATCAGCCATGTGAAAATGTCAGGGGAGACGGTGACTCGTCAGGCCATTGCAGGAAATCTCTGCTGGAAGAAGGACTTGCATATGCTCAGAAGCCTCTGGAGGGAGAGAGAAGAGATGAGAACAGAGTGGGATAAAGGGCCAGGAAGGGTGGGTGGTGGCAGATATGATTTCTAAAGAGCTGTTGTTATCCGTTGGCGGTTTTTTTCATTACTAGAAGCTGTTTCTCAGTAAATCAGCAATGCCTTTGATGCCTACATGACTTAGCAGTGGTCGTAGGGCTGTGAGGATGGGCCAGCGGGCTCGCTAACGTGTCACAACCAGCGCTAGATAATAAATAAAATAGGGAATATTTTGTTACTTCATGCAGCAGCATCAACTCGGTATTAAAAAAGAGGTCAGGTGACGGAACAGTAGCCCGTTTGGCGTTTCTCTGTAATGCAGGTTAAGTGCAGTAAATGATATTCACTACAGCAGAATGCAGCATTTTGGGATGAAATTGGAGCTTGCAGCAGTTGTGTGGCAAAAAGCGTTAGAGATGCCGCTTCATCTCTACGGCGGCGTGAATCCTGCGGCTTCTGGAATTACTGTGCGGTACTGAACTCTGCCTCTGTGCAGAAGTGGAACAGAGAGGGAGCAAAGTGTTCATGCTACATGTATGGAGACCACAGCGCTGCTGCACGGCTCTGACAGCTCCTTTAAGTAGGCGTACCAAACCATTTTTATGGAAGATGTTTTGTTTTTCCTCCAACATATATCAAATTAATCAGTTAAAATCCTTTTATGGGGTAGGCCTGTAATCACAGATGCTCCTCTATATCATGTCACCTGACTAAGGATTTATTTTTAATGTGGGTCAGTTACAGGATTTAATACTTGTAGTTGGATTACTTATAACATAAGCATTGTATTTCATTAGCAAGGAGTACACGGTCATATTTTGTGGAACACAGATGAGAAGGTCTATTTATGTAGATGCTTAAGGCTCAGCCTACAAGAGTTATTTAGGCAGTTAATCTCTATAGGCACCTAAATTCCTTAGTCATCTGATCTGGGCACAAGTTAAAAACCAGTACAATAGCTTATCATTACCCATGAGTCAGCTCCTAAATGCAGTCCAGGCTGGTATCTCTGAGCGCAGGCCTCCTGCTCGCCATTTCACGCTTCTAGGAAAGCCTTTGCAGGCTGTGGCACTTGGGCTGCGGGATCTGGATGGCCATACATCAGTGAGGAGCCACCAGCATCCCCTTGGAGCTCTCTGACTCTCAGTCGAACGAGGGGGTTGTGAAATAGAGCAGTGCAGGCTGTGGGATGCACACCGTGCCGTGGAAGCTTCTGATGAGAGCAGGCCAGCGCTCCGTGATATGACTGCGCAGAGCCATGTAGGGCTCTTCTGACACACGAGCTCACGCTGGGGGCTCGCTCCTCTTCCCCGCTGACGTAGCTGGGGAGTTTGCCAGTACGTTGGACCCTTACCTCTACCTAAGCTCATGGCAGCCTTCCCAAGTTAAGCCAGTGGGAATCTGGCCTAGAGATATTAAATGTGAAATTCCGGTTGTCTTCTCTTGCTTTCTGCTGTGTTTACACCTTGGAAATCATCTTGTGTTTGATTGTTATCACCAAAAAACACTTGCCTGGTGAAGCAAGTGTTGGAGCTGTGTGTACTGTCAGATGGCACCGAGGTGTACTCCGTGTTCTGCAAAGAGACTGCATTGGAGACTGCTTTCCCCAGGGTTATTTTTTTCCACATGTGGTTTTCATTTGTCAGATTTTTATTATTACTATTAAAATGATCTGTTGTGAATTTGTTTTTTTTTAATGAACACGAGTACAATGTTGCAGCAGTTACAGCTGGACCTTTTGAGGCTTTGCTTTCCTTTAATGAAAAAAGGGTTACATGTAAGGAATTTTTCTTACACCTAGTAGGTCTCAACTTACTTAACAGCTTTAAGAGTGATCAATTTATATATTTAAGCAGGCAGCTTTTTTTCTGTTTTGTCCAGCTTTATTTCTTTTTCATGTGTTGTTAATCCCAGACACATTTTTCACTGTCTATTCCTTGTTAAAAAGCCCAGTTTTGCATGGAAAAAGCTTTCGTATGTATTGTTGATGGTTGAGTTCCTAACAGATTTTATGGTTGAGAAAGATGGGGTTGTGTCTGAACGCGTGATTTCTACTTGCAACAAAAGGTATGTGATTAGGAAAAGATCTACACCAGTCTATAGTCTTTGCACTCACAGTTTGTATACATCTTCCTATGGGCAAGGACAGATGAAGGTTGAATATGTTGAGCTATTGTTTCTCAGCACCATTAATATTTTTCTTAGCTTCTTCTCTGTAAGGCTTTTTTCTTGTTGATTGGTAAAAATTTCAGGATGTTCTTATTTTTTCACGTCTTTTCACTTTCCTCCCACTATTCTCTTTATATATTGCACAAACTTTTTTTTAATTTTCAAGCTGCACATTTTTTAGCACACCAGGAATCTCTTTGGCATGCCATCATTCCCACCAGAGAAACGTGTTATGCTGTTGTGCAGTTGTTTTTATTTCACAATGTTTTGAATGTGAACTTTAGAAAGACATGGTATGTTGGTTTGATTTATTCAGCAGCTCGACACATCAAGAACTAAACAAAAGAGCCACTCGGTGTGAAAACCTTGTGCCAGCAGATGCTGACACACACCTGTTAGATACTACGAATAGACTAGCTGGTCATACCAGTCATGCCGTTGGAACAGGAGAGGTGTGCACTAATACCCTGTTCACAGATCTAAAAATACACTGCTGTGAAACTGTTCACAGGTAAACGTTCCAAATTAAGCAGCTTTTCTGGTTACTGGCGTTCTGAACATGTGCTGTTCTCTTTTTGGAAGAAGTGGCCACATCCTGAAGTTACACCTGCTGAGCAGTTGGCCTCTGATCTGCGAAATGCATTCAGGAGTGATGTTCTTAGGTTTAGTCCCCTGGTTTTGTACACATATCCACAGCTGTACGCGAGAGGAAACCATTCCTCCTCCTCTGTTAAAGTCATACTGCTCGAAATTAGCATAGCTGTAAGAACATGAAACTAGAGAATGCTTCTGCAAGTAGCTGGGGAAACTGTGGACTTGCCATTGAAAAAGACTTGCAAAGTAGCAGCAGCAAAAGTTTGTTTATAAAAAAGGAATAAGGATTGACTGCTCAGTTTTATTGGAGTGACCACTGGATTTGGGTTTGTTAATCGTGATTCAACACAGTTGCAAGAGTGTGGGATGATCCCTGAAATGGGATATTCATCACTTGATGAATACAGTGTTTACGCTTTATGTGTTCAGTGCCACTACAGAACATGGTTGAATGGTGGTTGTCGTCCTCTGGCCTTAATCCGTAGGGACTACAGACCTTTAGTTCTGTCTTTTGTTTTAAAGTTTTCCTTAAGCTTTCTTAAAACAGCATCACATTAAGATAATGACTGTGCTAAAAATCTCATGATTCAGGGCTTCAGTTGGGTGCCTGTCGTGGTCAGGAAGGATCACACCCCCCGCCCTGAAATTCATGGAGCTTGATTTTCTATTTTTCCATTTTCTTAGAGGTGTGAGTGGCTGGGGTGAGGCAGTGAGCTGGGTGGGAGGTGCCGTGGAGGCTCCTCTCGCTGAGCGACGTTTTAGGGTTGTATTGATTGCTGAATTCGATACCGGGCAGACATTTCTCCCAAGCCAGACCAGCAGGCATCTCGGGGAGGTCTTTCATCTTCACTGTGGGATTCAGCCCCCAGGAGTGTTGCAGTCCCTAGTACGTGGTCAAGGTCTTCTACAGGGCGTTGTGGGGATTTCTTACCATCAAGCCGTAATCTGGATCTGTATTTTCTGTTATTGTAAGTTACTACTGTTTGATCCTGAATTAATGCTGTCATTCTGTTGATTGATTTATCATAGAATGGTGTGGAGTATCTGCGTTCGAGTCTGTCTTTTACATGATAACAGGGAGCCTTGTGTTTGGAAGGGCAAGAAACCTGTGGATACAGATTGTTTCTTAGGGCAGGGTGAGTGCTGGCTGATGGGGCAGGTCTGGAGCCTGGGTTACGGTGGGGTTGATTGGTGGTTGTTGTAGTCAGTAACGCAGAGTAGAAAATACAGGTTTGTGCAGTAGAACCAAACACTTATTTTTTCCACTTAGAAATCAATTTTGCTTATTGCCTAGACACCACAAATACTCCAGCTAATTATAGCAAGTAGCTCCTCTGTTTTTTTGGCTTAGAAGCGAAAGGTGCTGCCTGCTGTATTAACTTAATGTAGATAAATTTATTTTACCACCCACAGATTTTAGTTTGGGCATCTGAGTTGGAAAGCGTTGGCTTTTGTCTGTAGCTAAACTAATTATGAGATTTGCTTCCCAAGGGCTTTCACTGACTTTTCTCTTAGTAAACAAATGTTTAATTAAAGTTTTTAAGGGTGATCTATAGAGTAACATATTCTTATTGTAATTTTAAATGCTTTTAGGAGGCCAGATCCTAAGCCTGAAAAAAAATCCCGTTGGCTTTGGTGGAGCTACGCTGGTTTGCACCAGTTGAAAATCTCTTGCAGTCTTTAAGTTCTGATAAAACAAACACTGGAGCCTGTTGTATTTTACTTTCTTCATGTTTTTGGCATCAGAGAAGCTTTTCCCTGTTGTTTTTCTCATTTTGAAGGCTGATTGTTCTGTGTGACCCCTTGCTACTAAAGGGTGGGTCAGTTTATGTGGGAAAGTCTTAGTCAGTGTATCTGGGAGATAAGTGAGACTGCATCCCCACAAGCGTTGTGCACTGAATACTGGAATGTGCTGGGCACCTGCCAGGAGATTGGAAGCAGGGCTATGCGACAAGCGCGAATGCAGTCACACTCTCCTTAAAATAGTACTCTGGATAACAGGAGATCTGCAAAGTTGTCACTTACCTCATTTTAGCACAAATTCTTTCCTAAAAATGGATTATTGACTTGAGGGCTTGGGGGGAATTTGTTTTTTTGTGATATATTCTGTTTGCATCTTAAGAACGTTTAGGTCCCTCTCAAGTCTTCAGCTGAAGGCAGGATAGGGCTGCACACAAGAAAGAAAAAGCTGTATTAGAACCATGCAAGTGAAGCCCAAACCCTGTGGTCCCTGCTTAGGGAAGGCTGTTTATGTAATCTTCAGTGTTATCTGAATGAGCGATGAGATGGATTTTTATCTTGGTGTAGGTTAGTAGTAGCATCTTCAAATCCGTCTTGAACTGTCTGGAAGCACCAAGGCAGAGATAAATCAGTTCAGCGGCCTCAGACATGCCTGGGCTGGTTGTCAGGGGTGGGATTTTGGCACAAGGCGCTGGATGCAAGCAGGCAGTATTTGGATGTTAAAAGGAACGCTGCAGACTGTATATGGTTTTGTTTAAGGGTAAAAATAAGCAAATTTTGTTCTCGGCCATGTGTCAAATTTGTCAGCAGAAGAATCTGATTGTGCAGCTTTAGTTGTTGGCATAAGCGATTTAAACGTAAAACCTGTGATACCTAAATTAGTTTCTTATGGGAAGAGGATGAGTTAGCTTCTAAATGGGACAGTGTGAGGAGAGCACAGGGGCTGGGGTGGTTGCTTGTTTGGAGAAAGGTTGTAATACACTGAGTCAGCAGGTGGTTGTGTTTAGCCCTGGTGCGAATCTGCTGTAGGAAAGTATGGACTGAAATAACTGGTCCCTGGATGTGTGTTTGCATTGCTGCAGGGACCTGGGCAAGGAGCTCGGTGAAAGGAAAGATAAAAGTGGAAATGTTATGGAATAATGAGCTTCAGAACAAAAAGTCTGGGCTACTGTAAGTCATGACCTTTCAGTGCATGCAGATTTCGGGACAGGTGATGAGCTGCACTTTTTAAAAGACCAATGGATTGCTTCATTTGTGGACAAACACACATCTGCTTCTGCTCTGCACCACAAGCCCGGGATCAGTTCAGCTGTTGAGGACCGCAAGATGTAACTCTCCCATTGTGGAGAAGAGCAGTTTTATGTCCCCTGTGCCGCAGTCCCCGAGCTTCTCTGCGAGGAGGAAGCTTGTTCAGCCTGTTGTACAGCAGGAGCAGCTGCAAGGCTGCTGGTTTACAACACATTGGGAAAGGCAGGCTGTTGCACCAGCTCAGGATGAAGTGGGGCGTAGTGGTTGTGCTCCAAAGTTTGTTTTGGGAGAGGATGTGGCACACCAGAGACACCCGCTCTGTACCACGGGAGGGTTCCCTGACCCCGGCTGGTCCATTAAGCCAGCTTTGCTGCTTTCCATCGCTGCAGTGTGTAAAGTAGGTTTATTCCGGGTCAGGATCTGGCTCCAAGGAGTGATGCTTGCGTAGAACACAGGTAAAATGTAAATAGAGGTAAAGTAAAAAAAATGCAATCCAGTGGAGTTTGGAAATCGCACAGTTTACATAAGAGATGTGAATAATGGCTAATAATATGTCAAACTGCCTTGAGGACCTGAAAGATGAGAGAAGTAGGTTATTTTGAGAGATTTATTCCCTTTGTATGCCAGACAAACAAGAATAAGGTGACTTTGAGTTAAAAATATACCACAAAGAATTAAAGATATTTTCCCCAGACAAGTATTGAAGTAACCATAGTGTAGTAATGATCTATAGTATCTGCCAGATTAGTAATGAAACTCTGAACTGCATACTTCACTTTGTTTAGTAAGAAAAGAGGGACCTTCCATGCTTATTCTCATTGCAATATTATGATTCTTCTTTCTCTGCTGCGCTTAGGAATGGAGGATTTGAATCCCCAGTTGTGCCAAGTTACATAGCTACTCCCAGCGTGTGAAGCTGTGCTGATTTACATTATCACAGTCTGTGGCTTGAGGTTTTAAATCATCTTTGTATAAAAAGATGCAGAAGAATGTTTCTGAGATAATTTTATATTGCTCAGTTACATTTCTGAACCGCACTAGAAACATAAGGATTGTTAAAAAATGTGAGAAGATACCAAGATGTCAGTAATGGATTCACATCTAGGAGTGAAAGGTGATGATACCCTCTTTGTGGGCAGGTATGAGTGATAGGGAGCACCTAGCTCTTATCTGTGTTTGTAGTCTGAGTAATCCTGATCGGGTAGTAAGTCCTGAGTGAGATGATGCTGCTGGAATGTGCGTAACAACAATCAGCACTTAGATACGCTGTAGGTGTGCAGCAGGATCTGGAGATGCTTGGTTAGATATTTATGGCTGATAGGCTGAGGTAAACCAGAAGCTTGATCACTTTAACTAGGATCCTCTTCTGAACGATTGGCAAAGAAACACCGTGGAGACCCAAGGCTCTGTCTGCTGAAGCCGAGCTGACAGGTGAGGAGCACATGGACATGCCAGCGCTGGGTGGAGCGCTGGGTTGGCGGAGGGCACGCCAGCCATTTCGGAGATGTTTCTACAGCTGTTGCTGGCTAGCAGAAAATAACGTGAATCACTTGGGCTTGCAGTGGCTCAGCTTGCTGTGAGGTTCAGAGTCACAAAGTTCCTCAGATTCCTGGCGTGGGGCGATGAACCTCCACGTCACCTTAAGGGCAATGTGCAGAGCAGCGCGTCCACGTTATTCCAAGGTGCCTTTAACGGCAATACAGCTGTTTTCTTTTTTAACTTCTGGTTGTCATAAGCTGTGGCAGGATGCCAAAGAGCCACGGAAGAGCTTTGGGCCTGAGATTAATTTTTGACAAACTCAATTAGATTGGCGCCCGTAGCAGTCTTACCATTAACAGTTCTATGCATATTTTGATATAAATGCATCTCCTTCCTGATATTTAGTAGCTTGGCCATAGTATCACTTGATGGCTCTATATAGAGAGAGGAGGGCATGCAAATATATAGACAAAAATAACTTTATATGTATTTTTAATGTTCTGTTTTGTTGATTGATCAAAATGTTGCAATTTTAAAAGACTAAAATGCTTGATGGTAATGAGTGTTGAGAGCTGGTCACTATGCAGGCAGCACGACTGCTTTATCAGAGGGGAATTTCCAAATCCCATTCCAAGCGTGTTATTAAAGGATTAAAGAAATGGGCAATTCACCTTGGGTAACTGTCCTGAAACTATGCTTCTAATACATATAAATAACTATTATGCAAATAATTACTGTAATCACAAACCATGTCTCGAATTTGCTTTGTGCCTCACGGTGGTTCACACACTGGTCAGAAATATTTGCAGTATAAACTTGATAGGTCTTGAGGGAGTGTGTTGGTGTTAGATGGTAGTTCTCGGGTGTTTTCTCAGTGTGCTGAGCCTGGTATGTTTGCAACAGTCACGTTGTTTTGGAGTATGGAGTGTGGTCCCAATGAATGTTCCTACAGGTTTTGGTTGGATTGCTCTTGCAAATGGTAGACTCATTGGTTTTGTTCTAAATGATAATATTGCTTTCCCCAAAACAAAGTGCTTAAGTTACTCATATAATGAAAAAAGTTTAACTGTGGTGAAATATACCCCTTAGTTTCGTTTTCTCTGGATTGGCCCCAGTGTGTACTGGCAGACTGGAATGTTGTGTGCAGATTTCCTTCCTTGATTACGTTGTTAAAATTAAAGCAAGCTTCCCATTTTTGTTGTCATCAGGAGCAATAAATTCTTGTTCCTTTTAAAAATCTGTCCATCCTGGTTTGACTTCCATTAACTACTGCCTGGAAAACGCAAGTACTTCTCTTCAGGGTGCTGGGACTCTTCCCTGCAGTCAGCCTGGGTGAAATGCCAAGTGGAAGACTGGTGAGTGCTGAAACTGCAGCGACTGTGGCTTTAGCACTTCCAGATCTGCTGGCTTTCAGACACAAAAAAAATTGCAGTATTCACTTTAGTTCTCTGGGCAGAATACAATTTTTAAGTCAAGACTTTAGAGCGCATCAGAAGTCAGAGGCTAAGATGGCTACTTTTTTTTGGCTTCTAAGTGCTAACATTTTTTATGCTGATACGTGGTCCTCGAATATTGCACCTTAGGAGTTTGTTGCCCAGAATCACTTAGAAAACCCTTTGCTGCTCCTCTGAGAAGTCAGTGAGGTGTCTTGGAGACGTGATTTGACTTGCCAGAGAGAGCACCCTTGTTCCCTGGGGTGGTTGTTTCTGCGTCAGGGGGTTTATGGTGGCTTTGGGAGTCTCCAGTGCTTTTGAGCAGGGTCACAGTTGTTTTTTCAGGTATTTGGAGCCACACAAATGTGGGGTCCCAGGAGAAGAAAGTGAACCTCTACTTCCCAGGATTCTGTTCAAGATAACTACTGTTAATTTTTGTGTCTGAAAAACGCTCTGCTGTTAGTGCTGCTTTCAAAAGATGTCGTCTTAGAGGTTAAAGCCTAATGGCCTTCTTGCAGCCTATTTTCTTCTTAATACTGGGGAGTAATTGTCTTAACAGCCTGTTTCTGCTTCTGCAGCACTGATACTGTATCAGCAGAACGACCAAGTCAGTCTTGCCTGGGGTTTGGGTGTCTCACACGAGGACTGATGAGCCAGTTTCTAGAAGAAGTGACATGTTTGGGGAAATGATTTAGTCTTTGTGTTTGGATGACTGGCACTTGGCATGTTTTGATGTTGATTTATTGCTGGTGGGCCCAGGTCTCTTTGACAATGAAGAATTATCCTTGGTCTGTCGGTACTGAGTTATTTCACTCTGGCCTGACCAAGGGTTCCTCATGTTGGCAGTGTGATGGTCACGCAGACCAGCCTCACGGGAAGCTCCGGGAAGTATCATGGGATTCATCCGAATGCTCAATAGCATAGTCAGTATTAGTGTTGTGTTTGGTAGTATATTGTTTAAAAGTTGTATTTTCTGGGGGCAAAACCCAACCAGCCAAAACTTTCTGGGCCTCTTCCTGACTTACAGGTTTCAGAATGAAGGCTATGGGCTATCTGTAGCGTCAACAAAAGGGAGGAGGAGGCTTTGTAATTTGAGTATCATAGTAAAAAGAAACCAAACAAAAACCAGAAGGTTTGTACAAGCCCATAGTTAATTTTAGCTGTGGGTTTTGGGTTGGGTTTGGGTTTTGTTGTTTGGTTTTTTAAATTATTTTTAATTTCAAGGAAGAAAGGAGCTGTTGTCCCAGTTAGTCACACTGCAGTGTGGGCCTACCTCCTAGCCCTGCTTTTAGCTGTAGCCTGGGGCAACACCTGGCTGGTTTTAGCAGCTGGATGTGTTGAGAAGCTGTCATAGTTACCAATTTTATGCTTTTGCTGCATAGTGGTTTCTGTTGGAGACTACAATAAATTTCCCCAACCCTGTTCCATGCAGAATCCAAAGTGGCATGGAAAGGATGTACAAAATTGACTCTGTCACAGTCTCTTCTTTGGTTGCCTCTTGCTGTATTACAGTGCCATGATTGTAAGTCATCCATAAAGTCAGTGTGTTGCTTAAAATAGACCATTCCTTTTGCAATTGCTGTTACAATTCCGATATTCAAATAGTAAGCCTTCTCTACAGCGTTCAAAATAGCTGTGAATAGAGAAATTATTTCATTAGTCTTACCAGAGAAGTTAAATATTCAGCGTGTCAAAGGTTTGCTCCCAAGGCTGGAGCTATGTAGGCGTTGAGCCGAGGCTTCTTCACCCCCGTTTTTTCAACTCTAATCTGTTGTTATTGTTGAACAAAGAGCACAAGTGGGTGGGAGAAAGGAGCAGGAAATGGATCAAAAGAAAGTGAAGAGTATCTAAAATCAAATGGAGGAAGTAACGGAGCAGAAGGAATGCAAAAGTGAAAATATGAATTTAAAATAGAGAACTGAGTTCACAGAATTTCATCAGGGCAAGGCTGATCCTGGCTTTGCAGAGGGATGTGTAGCAGCGACTTGGGTAGCAGGCAGCACCCTGTTCAGCTGGCAAGGGGCGTGAGAAGGACCTGCCTCCTCGCTGGAGGCTGTGGGTTCAACCGGTATGTTTGTGGCAGGAGGACTGGAAATGGTGGCAAGCCACTAATTGCCTTCTGGGAGGCCACTGACGAGGGTGGGTGCAATCTGAGTGATTGAGCTTGGTGGGAAGATCAAGGGCTTGGCAAGTTCAAATGTGTGCACGTAGTGCTGATACCCTCAGCCTACACGCTGTAGGAATGCACAAATGAAAGGCAGGTGTTTATTCCCCCCCCAAATGTTGTTATACATTAACTAATATAAAATTTAATAATAAAATACCATTTCAGCAAAATCGTTTCCTTTTGCCATCAACAAAGGATGTATTGGAAAAGAGAATTTCCTCTAGGGTGAAACAGAGGACAAACAAACAGAACTGACTTTTGTGTATTTAATAGGGGAAAAAATGTACTTGTCATGTGGCTTGGATGTCATCTTAATAATATTATGTGGCAAGGAAGGGAACCAAACAATGCACACCTTTTATCATGGAAGGGACGGCCAGAAAGTCTTTCAACAAACACTGTTTAGCCAAAATA
The DNA here is from genome assembly GCF_013368605.1 of Nyctibius grandis. Lineage (NCBI taxonomy): Eukaryota > Metazoa > Chordata > Aves > Nyctibiiformes > Nyctibiidae > Nyctibius > Nyctibius grandis. The sequence goes on from NC_090658.1 coordinate 1,505,247, forward strand.
AGGGATTGAATTGTCATCTGCCATGAAAGAAAATCTAATTTGTCTGTATAATCCTGTTGGTCCAGGTGAGTGATGGCAGTACTGTTCTTCTAATTGCCTTTGAAGTTCAGAGTGAAAAGAGGTCTTTTTTTTTTTTCTGTTCTGTGGGTAGGGAGGAGACCAGCAGTAATATTTCATTTATCAACTTCACTCTGGTTGAACCAGTTGCATTTTGCTGGAAACCACTCTGCTGGTCAGCCATTGTCAGCTGCAGAGACAATGGAGAGAAGACTAGAGCAGGGTCTTTCTCCGCAGTCCCCAGCTGGAGATGCTCGTGCTCAGGCAGGGTGGATCCCAGCAAGGCAGAACTGGAATGATTTTTCTGGCACTACTATATGTGGTGTAACGGGCTTGTCCTGGATTTACCCCAGGAGAAATGCCAGTTTGGATTGGGTGACGCGTGCTGTCACATTGACCGCCGCTGGTAAGCGAAGAGGCACGGTAAATCTCCGTGTCGTCAGCCTGTCTGGCTGCATCGCGGGGGAATCACAGTGCTTCAGCCGTGCTAACGCTCTCCTTTGGCCTTCCCACCTTCAGGAGGTGCTCCAAGAACGGGAAGGTCCCTCAGTGTCCTCCCACCTATCCTGGCACCAAGCCATACTTCTCTGGTCACAGCTGGACGCTCACCAAACTTGCTCTCGAACCAAAATAAAAGCCCGAAGCGTGTAAACCCAAAGGGGCACCATCAAGCTGAATTAGAGTCACAGATGAAACACTGGGAGATAAACCATGTGATGGCACTGCCCCTTTCTGTCAGCGATCGATCCTGATGCCTCCTGTCACGTACCAGCTTCACCCATCTCTGACATCCCCCGGATCTTTTGTCTAATTCAGTTTTATTCAGTTATACTTTCATTTCTAGATGTTTTTTGTGTTGCACATGGTCTGCACAAGCAAGTAGTGGTCCTCATGAACCTGCCAATTTTTGCCCAGGTTGCTGCAGCGGTGTCTTTAATTTATTTAAATGACTTTTGGTGTATACGAAAGTAAAAGTATCTGAAATAGCTTAAGGGACCTTGGCTTCAGTGCTTGTTTTTCATTGACAAGCACTAATTATTTAGCAACATGATTCAGCTCTTGGGGCGCTTATTTTAGGATCAGTTCTCGGTCCTTCTTTCCTGAGCAGTGATTCAACCATGGTGAGAAAAACAGTCTCAATAAATGGCTGGACAAGCCTATGTGCTCTGCTACCAAAGGACTCCACGTAAATCTCAGACTTGCTCTGCAATCTCATGACTGCCTTGAAATGCTCTTGTGAAGGTCATTTTTACTGGGGCGTTTGGCCATTCTGAATTAGCCTCAATTGTTCTCTGAAATCACAAATATTGGTAAAATACCAGCTTGCTCGGTGCAGCCTCAACACTAAGGCGAGCTGATACTTGCCAGACTAAGAGATGTACTTCAAGGGTGGAAACAACGGCCTTTACACTAAATAATTTTTATGACCACAACAAAAATTTGACTTTTTCAAATAGAAAATCTTCCCGAGGAGCAGGCAATCCCAAGCTGTAATTCCTACAGAACTTCTAAAATGTCCCTAGTTTTTGCTGGTTCAGAACCTCCTTTCTCCTAATCTTGGGTATCTGAAGGCAAATTTGGCTGTTTTCATTTGTCAGAGTAAAGAACTGAGGGTTTTGGTGGGGAGCTCTGCCCAGAGCAGCGCTGCATCACACAGCCTGAACCAGCGTGGGCTCACACGTGGCCTGTGCCGTGTGATCTGGGGAAAAAGCCCTAAATGGGGAAAAAAAAGGAAAAAGAAGAAAGCCCTAGCAGCATCCATGGGGCTAGAGAATTCCTGCACAGCCCTGTGACCACCTGATGCTCTTTGGGCTCCTCTTCCCCCAGGGCTGTTTTGTGGCCTGGCTTTAAGTGTGTCTGCCTCCCTGTCTGACTCGCAGAAGGGGGGCAATGAAAAATACGGATGGGTGTAATTTTTTATTGGTTATAATCTTTGTATCGGGGTATTACCTGGACTTGCAGAGAAGATAACAACCCCCTTCTGCCTGCTCCGACCCTGGGAGCCTTCAGAAAGCCTTGGCAGGGTGAGGGGTCCTGAGAACCTCGTGCTAGAGACACGGCTGCTGTAAACTGTGCTGTTCAGGTCAGTGAAAGGGGAGAGGTGGCAGTTTTGTCTTAGCCTTGGAGCAGCGCAGACCCAGTTCATTGTGATGGCGGTTGTTGGTGTCTAACACCTGTAAAAATTAAACTTGTGGCTGCAGGTAAGAAAGCTGCTCTGGTTTTGAATCTTAGTGCTGTCTGTCTTGTCTCAAATGAGGCACATGGAGAATTACAAAAATTGTTACTTTGGCGGGGTAAAAGCGTTACTTTTGATATTTTCTGCTAGTTCTGTTGCTAAAGGGATGATGATGAGGCTGGTTTTTAACTCTTCAGCTGAAATGGTTAATTAATTTGTTGTTTCTCTGTGCAATAGCTGTGCAGTTACTGCTGTCTCTCCCCAGATGCTGCTCTGTGTTCTCTTACCAGTCAGCGTGTGTGTGTGTCGATGGGGCCGCTCGGTACCCAGCAATTGTGCCTTCTGTTAACGAGAACAAACCAGACACAGAGCTTTTCTAGCACTCGGGGACAAAAGTCAGTAGAGAAAGGTTTTATGTTAACAGAGAGGTAAAAGGACAACATGAGCATCCCTTTCCCCAACTCCACAGTCTTGTTACCATGTTTGTTTATTCATCTAAACAATGGACTCTCATTTTGGACAATTGATGGTGACTGTTCTTTTTTAGCTAATAACTCTCCCGTGGTTGAGTTACTCCTGACTAACACCTGTATGTAAGAGCGTAGACCCTCCCCTTATGCTAGCTGGAGTGGGAGATGATATCATTGTTTCCTCCTTTGGCACTGGGAGGAGACTGTGAGCAGAGAGTCACTTTTCTCCCGTGCAATGACAGCCCTAGTATCTAGTTGGCTACGTCTCGGAGGTAAGGCGATAGCTGGCAACCACTGCAGAGAATGTCTGAGCCTCTCTGTAATTTCCTGCTCTGCCGCTTCCCCTCCCTCTCTGTAACCCACACCCCTGCCTTGTTTGTTCTGCTTTGAGAAATGCCTTGCTTTGCTCTATCAGTGCTATCGTTTGAGGCTACAGCTCGCTCGATACAACAGATCCATCCACGCATGAGTATGCTTAAGGCCCTGGAGTCGCACCAACGCTGAGTGTGACCTGTGATGTTTGCAGCAGGTGCCAGAAATGCTTATTCTAAGGTAGAACAAGCTTTGGGGGAAATGGCCTGTTTCAAATCTCTGTGTTCAGTGTTCCTGTTACTGCCATACGTATGGACTCCCAGTGTTTGATAGTCCCCAGAAATGTGATAGTGATTTTGAGTTTCACCCCCTCCTGTATTCCCTGCAATAACATCTTGTGCTGCACCAGGGTCCTGAGAGAGTCCGAGAGCAGCCACCGGTGAAGTGAGCAGGTGAATTCAGAGGGCTCTTGTGCTGAGCGCCTCCGTTTTTGTTGTTGGAGGCTTGCAGCAGCCTTCAGGAATTCAGAGGTTTTATTTTAAATCAGGATTTTTATTCATCTTTCAGTCCTGTTCTTGCATAAATTCACAGGTGGCAAAAAGATTCTGGAACAGTACAGCACTAGTTAAATACTGAATGCTGCTCATGTGTGTTTTATATGGCAGTACATCATGATAGGCTCTGAAAAGTGTGCAACAGAATGAAGCTGCAAAACAATCTCTATTTTGTTGTACGGAACATATGAGAATTTTGAACGGTATGAAGTTTAATAGGCATGAAATCTTTGTAAAATATCCCGCATAACTCTCCTGTGTCTGCAATTCATCAGCAATTCAGCCATGTCAGAGTCGAGCAGGCACAAATCCCCTTTATACCACACTGTACCATCTGTCTAATCTGTCTGTGTCAAATATGACTTGTTTGGGTCTGTCCTTCTACAGTCTGTTCGGGATAGATTAAATTAAAATTTCTGGTCAATGAATATTTTTCTTTTGATGTTTGCAACTCTGGTAATGAACGTGTTGTTTTTGTGGTAGTTTTATAATGTATTTGGTAAACGAGAATGTGGTAGTCAGCACAAATATCTTTTTGTCGTGGTTGGCCAGAGTGTTTTCACAGCTACAGCACCTTCTCAGCAGTCACTGAGCACAGTATTGGTGTGAAATATCTGAATGAAGGGATTGTACCTCAGGCACTTGCAGGTTAACAGGCACCAAACTGGATAGCGTGGATTCATCTATTGCCTGGAGCTTGTTTCCTGCTGATCCCCTGCTACCCTGGAAAGACTCCGTTCTGTTTGCCTGGAACTTGCATTAGTTCTGTGGAATGTCAGAAATGAATATTTGAGAGAACTGACTGTTTCATTTCTATTTCATTTTGCCAGCCTGCGAGCTGTAAGCTGCCCCTTCTAACGGCTGGAGGAGCGCAGGTAATCGTATTGCGGCGTGACACAAATAAACCCTGCATTTTGCAGATAACCTGCTCTTTTGACGTCTTTCCAAGCCCAAACCGATGCAGTGACGTGTGTCCTTGTGGATGACAGAGGGTGCTGGTGGGACTGGTGCTCTTTGAGGGAAGGAAGCGATGCCGGCTCTGTGCTGTGGGCATTAACGTGTGGTTGCATAAATACCGCGCTGTGGCATTGCCGGATGGTTTGCATCTACCTCCATCTTCTGCCCAGAGATGTGACTGGTGTTTAGGCAGAGAATAGTGAAATCTTCAGGGTTCAGAAGCTCTGTGTGTGCTGAGGGCTCCCTGGGAGCGAGGCAGCCCTCCCCACGCTGGCAGGGGGAGCCTGCAGGGAGGATGCTCGGGGTGGGAGCGTGACTCACGCACCTACGTGACTCGCAGGTTGTGTTGGCAAACTCTCAGCTTTGCCCCCCAGCTCTGCCACTCCTGCGCCCCGTCTGCGTTGCCTGCGAGTGTCTGCACACCCAGCCTCCATGTTGCTGTGTGCCAGCTCACTCCTACGGCTTGGGAACTGGAGTTTTCTCTCCGGGGCTGTTATTAAAGGCTGCATAGATACAGCCTGCGTTCATCACTACCCTCCCAAGAGAACCAGATTGCAGAGTTTTTCCTGAGATGCCTGTTTGGAAAAAGAAGCCAGGGACTGTCTACAAATCCTCTATTTTTACGTGTTCAGTCCCATTACTGCGCTCTACCTTGCCCTAACCTCACTTAATTTTTTTTTAACCTTCACTCACATGTGCTTTATGCAGATTCCTGCTGGAGGTGGCTGAGCCTGAGGTACAGTGCCATGCTGAAGGGCAAGCAAACTCTGGTCATCCAGGAATTAAAATGGCTGAATCATTGTGTGTTAAGATGGAGTCAACCCAGCAGATCATTCTAGAAATGAGGGGGCAATTTTACTGTCACTGTTGAAATCATGAGGCTTCTTTCTGTATGTTGTGGTGACGTTGATGCCTCACTAATAGAAATGTTTTGTATAAAATTCCACCTTCAGTGCTTCGTTCTGTCTGGCTGCAATACCAAGTGTTGCACAAATAGAGCTTAACAGCAGGATCCTTAGGAGCAGAAAGGGCTGAGCAACGATCGTGGGTCTGTTTTAACCTCTTGCTGTCTTCCCAGCGCATGGTTCTTAATGGAGAGTGTAATAACTGAGGAGCTAACACAGTGTAATCCTGAGGTTTATGTTAAAGCCTCTTACTAGCGCATCATGCATTTCAAAACACTTCCATTAACGTATTCACGTCGAGAAATGTACTGATCCAGACGTTTTCTGGTTTTACTACTCCAAATAAGGATGCTTTAACTACTGTTGGCCTGATTTGAATATGGACTTGACTGATTTAATTTAAAATATTGATTGCAGTGCATGGGGTTGGTCATGGTTTTGCTTTATCCCTGTAACAGCTACCATCCTCGCTGAAATGATCAGTTTAGATCTCACTTTTCCGTGATGCCTGGAGAAAGAGAGCTTTAACACACGCCTTGGGAGGAGGGATTTTGCCCACTCCAGGGTCCCTGAGTGCGTCCTGTGCATTCCTTTCTGTTGGTGGTTTGGGTGATGTGCTGTTAAAATCTGTTCCTAGTAGGAGTTACAGAACTAGTCCCACTGCCTTGAAAACTGTAAAACCAACGGCAGTTTTGAAATCCTTCAAAAAATAACTTTTCTGGTTGTTTTTTTTTCTTCTCTGTACTCTTATTTGGCAATGCTTTTACAGCTTTAAGATTTATTTTTGCCTTGAAAGTGAAAACAATGCTCAGGATTTCCCTGGAGAAACAAAGCTTTTAGAGCCTGAAAAGACCACAGAGGTCATTCTCCTCTGGAGGTTTGTCTTCCCCCAAGATGGCTCTGGAGAGTGATGTGCAGGAGACAGGAGAAGCACCAGATCTGGAGAGCTGCCAAGCATTTAAAAGCACTGTGTAGTAAACAGTCATTAGGTGGAAAATGATCAGGTTTAGCACCTTCTAAATGGCTTCAGGGCTATTTGTTTGGTTTTTCTTTACTGTAAAATCTGCAGGTGTAAATCTTAAATATGTGAGAATCTTCGCTTTTACTTTTAAAACACAACAAAAAATTCTCTGCAAGTGTTCCTTCATGACCATATCGCTCTGTCATATTTAAAAGACCCAGAGAAAAAGGAAAAACACCAGCCATTGTTATTTTCTAAACAATTCCAGAGCCTGGTTCTTGGTATTTTATTTTTTATCATGAGAGAGGCAATACTGCTGTTTTACAGGGTAATTCATAAATTACACTGTAATTCATCAAATTTGGATGTCTTGTGTGACAAGGTGAGTTACTACCTGGGTTATCTCAGGTGGGTATAGCTATTTTAAACATGGATGTGATTGCTTGGCTCGAGTACAGTGAGCTGTACTCTGGAAGCATTTGCTTTCCACTCATCAGACTCTTATTTCTGCCTTGTAACTAGCCAGCTTCTGCAGCTCCCTGCTGGTATCTCTGGGATCTGACCCTTCCTCAAGGTTAACATTTAGTGTCCATGTTGATTTTTTGTTGTTGTTGTTTCTCACCATTAATTCAAGAAAATGGCACGATGATCGTCTTGTTCTGGATAGGCCCTGAGCAACAAGAAATCATCTGAGGTTCTTTCTTCTTCAGTTGATCACATCCATCTTGAGGCAGTCAAGGAATAAAAATTGGTTTATTGTGGCTGAGCACAGCCCATAAACTGGCTGTACATTATTCTTCTTGTATAATTTTTTATTCTTATTGCAGGTACATGAAATATGATAATATTGCCATAAGGACCGATCTGTTGGGTATCCAAGACAAGTGATCGATGGCCAGTGAAGGATGTCTCTTTCAGTTCCTTTCTTTATGGGAATTACTTCATACATTTCCATAACCCAAGACAATTAAAGGCACTAAGGTCTTCTGAAGTTCAGGGAGAAGGTGGAGGTTTTCCATAGCAAGGAGCATGACTCAAGAAAGCAGAGCTATAGTGAAGCTGAATCCTACTAGCCAGCAGCGTTTTTGTCTTTGGAGGCAGTTGGTCGGATTCAAATCTGGTGATAAAAGCAAAACCAAACCAACCAACCCCCACCTCCTGGATAAATTAATGTAATTCTACTTTTGCACTTCAGGTTGGAATTTAGAGCGAATTTAGGTGGTCTGTGCAGATGCTGAGGGGAACAGCACAGTTTGAGCCATGTAGTAAAGCAATAAAACATCAAACTTCTTACACACTTGAAACAAACAGAGAAAATCGAACTGGCTGAGGATTTCAGGTCGTCAGTCCATCTGTTGGAAACAGTAGGAGGCAGCTTAAAAACTGCTCAAGGAACGGAGTCAGTACGTAGTGGAAGTGTTTCCTCACTTCATTTATCCACAAAGAGAGTGGAGAGAATGTGTAGTCGCTTTCTGACACAGCAAACGTTGGCTTGCCGTCCGTGGAGGAACATTTCATGATGTAAACTGGAACTTTTCTGTGCTTGTCACTTCTTAACGTTGCTTTTGCCATCTGCATTCCCTGGGGTGGAAAGGGGAGTTGGACAGACCCCACCAGCATGCTGTCTTCGGTGTCTCTTTACCCAGGTTTGGTATAGAGACGGGGTGGCCGTACGTGGCGTCGGGGCATCTGTCACCCCACCTTGTTGGTGAGCAGGGGGAAGCCCTGGAGGCATTTACACATTTATTGTGTAAATAGGATTGGTGTGGTGGGTTTTTTTACTCTTTTTTTGAACCAAATTGCAATTGTGGTTGACAAAGTCTATTTCAGAGCTGTAGGAAAAACTTAATCTCCGTAGACCTTTTTTCCAGCCCTCCCAATTTACCAGATCTACTTCTTTTTTCAGATGGGAACTGAGTGTCTAAATCTGTAATGAGGTCACGACCTTCACACAGTCTGTATTGTGTGTGCCACATCGGTGGAAAGGATGAAATCATTTTTCAGGAAGAGTTTGTCAGTGGCTGCGGCCTGTGGGAAAGGTGAAAGCAAATGGGTTATCTGAGCAAGTCACAGCGTGCTTGGGGCAAGGAGGGGAGGCAGCCTGGATGCTGCTCGCTTGATGGTGCTGGAGCAGAAATGTCAGCGGTCACAGGCACTGGGTTGCAGAAATGCAGCCTTTTTTGTGATTTATCCTCTTTTTGTAAATTCTTGGAAGATCAACCAAGTTGAACGTACCTTGTTTTGCCATTTTGTGCTGGTGGAAAGCAAGCACTCATGATGTAATTTGAAATGGCAAAAGCATTACACGTCAGTTAAGAAAAATGCTGGTGATTTTCTTGTGTTTTTACTTTCTTAGTGTTTGCTGTCAGCTGCAGGACTTTGCACATTACAGGTATTTTGTAGAATAAATTTAATGAACCAAGGTTCAGAAATCTGGCTGGGGTTGGGTTACTTTTGTAGGCAGCTTCACCCAAGTGTTGGCCTCAGCAAGCTTTGGGCATCTGTATAATGATGGAGAAGCAGCAGTCCCCAAAGCCATTGAGCAGATGTTGTTTGCCAGTGAATGGGGGAAAAAAAAGGTGAAAATGATTAAGTATTTAGAACAGTGTCTTTGGGCTGATGAGATATTTTGTCATGAATTCTAAACGCTGGGGATTTGGCATGATGTGTCAGGTTTAGTGTTTGGGGACATGAAGTAAGAATGAAATAGTCTTGATTGCGTTTGAAAGTTGCCAGATAAGGAAAACAACAGCCAAGATTTTATTTAAATGTGAAATGAATATCAAGTGAACTATGAAGAGAGATTGTTGTTGAGAGGAGACAAGTAGAGATCAAAAGTTATTGGTTTTGAAGGAGGAATTCTAGAATATTCTTCAAGGATAGCACGCATAGTTATCTTATTAAAAACTCAGAAAGCAAACAGGTGATAGAAACAATATGTAAGATACTGTCCAGTGGGTAGAGCTTCATAAATCTTCAACATCTGCACCCTATTATTGAACTTCTCTGGGTATTTTTTTTTTCCTGTAGTGCACATTTCTCACTATGAACTAATAGTACATAATAATAAACTCCTGGGTGTTTGCCAGCACAAACAGGGCTTTGGCTAACTTCTAGAGTGTTGGTGGAAGTAGAAAAGCAATGCAGCTGTTGGCTTGGGTACGTGCCAGCTGAGGATCTATTGCCCAGACAAAAAACCTCAAATCAGACTGAAATAATAATCAGGTATTTTACATATCGTTGCTTTAAGTGGGTTTTTCTTCAGCTCGTGCTGCTGCGTGTTGTGACTCTGTGGGATTTGTAGGAACTCTTTAAGTATTAACAAGCTGACATGAGAAACCTGGGAACAGTCGTCACTGTATCATGTATAAAATGGCATATTTGTCTTGCATGAAGCAGCATACAAGGATGTGCACTAAAATACCTACCAAAAACCCAGACTTAACCATAGCTGAAACATCAAAGAACCCAGATAATGACCCAAGTTATTTAAGACGTAGCTTTTCTGGGCTTTTGCTCCATATCCATCATCTTATTTCCCAGGGTCTTAAATTCTGGCCTGCCTGTTTTTCCCTCCCAGGATGCATCTCAGATTGTTTGGTCACAAATGCCCTGAATAACAAATTGACTTAATTTAGATGGCATTAAGGCTCTTTAACCCATTTCAAAGGGCAGGGATGCCCTGAAGACCTACAGGCATGCATTTAAATTAAGGCAATAATGATATATATTTCTTTTTCTTGCTTGAAAATGCCTGACTATTTTATCTATGCATCAGATGAAAGTTTAAGGGGAAAGGTTTCTGTTAGTCTTGTTGGGAGTTGGCCAAAAAAATGTGAAGAATGTAGAAAGGAATTAACAGCTGGTGTCCATTTAAAACTTCAGCGTGGGCAAATGCAGGCAGTAGGCTTGGGTTTACCTGTCGTCTTCCTCTGGTTAGCACCCACTAACCCACGAAAGGTTAGTTTAGAAGTGAGGAGACCAGTTTGGATGTGTGCTCTTAATGCTGCTGCCAAGAGGCTGATGAGGGATGATGATCTCTTCCCACTGAAGAGGGGCAGAGGATGTAGTCACTTCAGAGGCTCCTTCTCAGCTCGTCAGCGGTGGGTGCACTGACCACCTCGCATTTAAACTGTTGCTGTTTGTGCTGATTTGCAGGACAATTTTTAAGACATGTGTTTTCAAGTGGAGGATTTAATATCAAACTGGTCTGCTCTATTTCTCAGCTCACTTTCCCACCAGTTCTGCATTCAAAGGAATGCTGGCATTCCCTAGCCAACAGTTAAGTACTATCTTCACATATCTCACCAAAGTAAAAGTTGTTCCGTTCTGTTAGTGATTCTGGTTTTGGTTTCATTAAAGAAATAACAGCTAGAATCCATGTGGTACCTATAACATACTCCAGTGCTGCACTAAGCTTGGCCATGGAGAAGCAAAGCTTTGCATGACCTTGGCTGTGACTTGGATTTCAACATCTGAAGGAAATGCTTGTTCTGGAGCTGTGTTTGAGCCTCCTCTGGGACCACCACACTGTCCAAACCCACATTCTTTACTAGGCCAGTTCTTTGGCCAGACCTCACTGAGCTGAGTCAGCACTTCTGGTTAAGGCAGAGCTAGCTCAACTAGAGAGGTCTTGGGAATCTCTGGTGCCCAGACCAAGTGCTGGGATGGCAGCAGGTGGAAGTTATCTCACCATTGCTGTGGAGTAACTATTGCTGTCTTAAGTCTCTTCTTGGACTTGGCTTTGCTCCTTCGTGGGTTGGTGCTGGAGCTCAGTGTGCTGCTGAAACCAGCTGTTGGTTCGACTGTGTTACATGAAGTATGTTAGCAAATCTGTGTTCATTCCCGCCCCCAGAATCTGGGGTTTGTTGTTTGTTTGTTTGTTTGCTAGTTCCAAACCCGCTGACTGTGTAGCAGGTGATTTCTTCCAGGCTGCCCCTTTAAATTGCTGCCCTGCTCTGCCTGCCTGGCTGTGAAATATTGCTCATAAACAGAGCCCAGAACAAAACCCTACACAACCAAACATCCTTTTCTCCCTAGGCAGCTCCCTGGGTGCGGTTTCCCACCGCCGCTCTGCAGTTTGGAGGCAAAGCCAAAACAGCTCAGTCTCATTCTTCCTGCCCTGGGAGTTGTCATCAGTTGGCCTCCCCCGACCAGCACCTCCTGTACACAGTCTGGCTTTCCTGAATTTCTCCTCCTTGGCCAAGAGTGATGGAGCCTTTCCCTGCCCTTAAACAAAAAGCTCCGACACGGAGGAGGTTTGCCTCGGTGTAAAGTGGCAGATCTTGAGATTACTCCCTGGTTTGGTGTCCTCTCCCTCAGAGGCACACCTGGATTGCCAAGCTGTGAGTGTGCTCAGCCTCCCACGGCTGCGTCTTGTGCTGGCTGTGCCTCCACTCGGCATTGAGGCATGACCCGGGGGAGCTCCTGGGGATCCAGGGGAGGGCAAACGGCGCAGAGGCCCTGCTTCACTCCTCGTCTACAGGCTGAACACGTGTTGGTTGGGCTGGGACCTCTGCCTTGCCCTGTTTCCTCCCCAGCGAGTAAGCCTGGACATACATCCAGATCTCTTAGAGCGTGGTAGCCAGGTCCTAGAGACTTCTTTCTCTAGCTTGAAGTAGCTGTTCCACCCCGTTACGTTCTCATTTTGTTCCAGTTTATCAAACACGTCTCGGTGCTTGAAGCGTTGCTTTGGTCAAAAAGTCATTCTTTGCTGCACCCTTTTTTGTTCTGTGCCTGTTGGCTCTATGGTGTTCTGGAAAACAGCAGTTTGTAGTCTCTGTACAGACTTTGGTCCGTGCTCCCGACCTCCGGCGGTTCCAGTCACAAAGTCAACTATGCACATTCATGAGCTGTCCAAGAAGGTGGAAGATACATCAATAACAAGGCTGGGAAGGGTGGGGTGTGGAAATGGAGAGGGGAAAATAGCAGTGCAAGAGAGACAGCAGTTGGCTGGCTGAATCCTCAGGCCTGTTGACTTGGCAGCCCTCCCCCTGTAAGGAGGTCAGAGCTGTCGCATCTCAGGTTCCCGGGCAGAGACCGCGGGAGGAGGAATATGCTCACGGATGGAAGGAGCTGGAAGGAGCTGATCCTCTGCAGCCAGCTTTGAGGTAGCTTTTGCATTTGCACATTGCAAAGGCAGGCTCCGTTGTCCTCTCGTTGTGAATGTTCTCTCGTTGTGAATGTAATTCAGGGCCGTTTCTTCTGCACAAGACCCTCTCGGTAGGAGTGAGAAGTGAGGCAGGCATCTCCCCTTCTGGCTTTGTGATCGATGAAGACGTTGCACAGCATCTCTAGTCCTTCTCCCATCACCAGAAACTTGGCTGTAGCTCTCTTCGTTCGAATTACAGACTCACAGAATCAATGAGGTTGGAAGAGCCCTCTGGGCTCATCGAGTCCAACCATTGCCCTGACACCACCATGGCAACTAGACCAGGGCCATGTCCAGTCTTTCCTTAAACACATCTAGCCGGTGCTGTGTCCGTGATGCCTCCCCGCAGCCTGCCGTGGGCTGGGTACCACCTGGCACTGCCAGTTTGCTGGAGCACTGCTTCTGGAGCACTGTCAAAATAAACAGTGATGTTGCCGAGGGCATTCAGGTTGTCTGGGACTTCCTGCCAAGGTAGGGTCATGGCTAGGGTCGAGGTGTTAAGGTTTTTCTGCTGTTCTTCGAGCACAGACAGTGATGCCTTCATCCAAAGAAGAACCAAATGTCTGACAGACTTCAGGCAGCGGGAGCGTCTCGGTTTTCAGTCCTTTACTGACACACCGCTGGTTTCCAAAGCTTGGTGCTCTATATCTTGTAAGCTAGGTCGTGAGAGAGTAGACACCAGAAAATGGGAAACTCCTCTCTGGGGGGAACTGGTTTTCACTGGAACTCTGCTCTGCATGAGCAGTTGAAAAATACTAAAATACTTTTTGTTTTGTTCCACTGAAGAGGAAGGTAAATACCACTGTAGGCAATTGCCCTACATTTTCACATTCTTTTGGTGAAGGTCAACCCACAGATAGCTGCTAGAACATGGTAATACTAAATATTGTCCTTTAAATTGTCAGCGACTGTGGAGGGAATTTTTTTTGGTAGTTTCTTTGGAAGCCTGTGGATAACTGTTGCAATACATCAACTTTCCTTCCTGCCAGACCATGAGACAAGGTGTCCTCCACCAGCTTAAAAACCCAGCATGTTCATCCACAAGTACTTTCAGCTGGATTCTTTAGAGGTGTTTGGAAAGCGCACCTTTGCCTTGCTCCATGATCAGGATTGAGAAGAGTCAAATGCAGAGGCTTTTAACAAAATTACAAGGTGGTTCAAAATCTGAATGCTCCTTTGAAACAAGGTCCCATCTCCATGGCATGTCTTCAAAAATCCGCCAGCGTAGGTGTCCATTCATAAATATGGAGACAGCCGTGGTTTCACTTCCTTGTCTCTTCTGTTGTAGCTGTGAAACATCTGAATTGTGCTCAAGCTAAAGTGTGTACCAGGCTAAATGTTATCTTAATAGTGGAGCCTGCGTGGGAAAGGTCCGTCCTGTAATTGCAGAAGGGACCGAGCTGACCTGGAGCCTCTTGGATTTCAGCTCTGGTTGGTTTCCTCCTGGTGAGTTCAGTCTGCTCACAACTGTGAGCAGCCTTTGTGGTGTACATGGCAAACATATTGTTCATCCAGCCATTTTTAATCACTTTATATTAACTTACCACCACCAGAAGGGTTTTTGCTATTATGTTATTTATTTTATTTATCAAAAAGTTCAGGCAATTCCATGGTGAAGGTTTTCTGTGTTTTATAGTAAAATAAGGACGTGGGCTGTAACAGTTAAAGGGCTCTTGGCCTGCTGACAATCCTAGTCCTCAGAAGAAGTCTTGGCATGCCAACTGTTCCTTGCAGATGACCCCACAGATCAATGCACAAGCATGTATTACTTGTCTTGTAAAGCCCTAACAGCACCCAGGATGCTCTTCCAGTCGCTGCCCAGAATATAGTCCCTGGTTTTGCTGCTCATTTTTCACCTTCCAGTTTCAAAGAGACCAGCTGCATTTGCTTTTGGATGGTCAAGCACCAGAACAAGTTTAAACAGCAGATTTGGCAGATTTATTTAAAACTTATGTACTGGCACTTGAATTTTACTTCATGGGACTATTTTCATGGGGCCTAGGCTTTGGAAAGGTACCTTCTGGATGGGTTACCCTACACGGGGATGCAGCTTTGTCTGAAAATGGGTGGGAGATCTGGTAACTGGGATATAGAAGGTAACAAATCTAGATGCAGGATTGGAGGTGGGGAGAGAAACTGGAGCAGAGCTGATGAGCTGGTCCCTCAGGTTTTTTCCAGCTAAGCCATTTGCGTAGCAGGACACTCCCAGATACCCTAATAATTCAGTGGGCTGCCTTTAACTGGCTTAGGACAGACTCTGTGAGGGTGGTGAAAGTGTTTATTAAAAGCAGTTGACTAAGAGCTGTGCAAATTGAAATCTGTGGGAGTTTTTTTTATGGACTTGATTAGAAGCAGAAGATGGGATGATGGGTTTTAGAAGATGGCCAGTTGATGTCTCACAAGGCAAGAGTTTTTGGATGCTGAGTTATATCTCTTTTGGTCACTTTGGATATAAAGGTGGCTTGTGAGATTGAGAGAAGCCATATTTAATCCCTGGACCTCACTTGAGCAGCCATGGACTAGCTTGTCATGTACTTACTTGAGCTGAACCTTACTCTTACAAAACTACTAAATTGCGTTTAGCCCTGGTGCAGCTTGTGTAGACCTTGCCCAGATGGATGGTTGAAGGAAAACCGTAGACCCATGAGGAATGAGGCTGAGTACTCTGTGTTTGGCTTAAAAACTGAATGAGGAGGTTGTATTCTTTAGGCCTGGGACTAGCACTCACAGTATGTGGAGTTTTATTAACACAATCCTCATGCGTGTTGTGTGCCTCTGTGTGTAACTCAGTGCAGACTGTGCCACCATCCTGTCTCTGGATCCCCATAAACTTTCCCTTTCAGTGGAGAAGGAGGAATATCGCTCACTAGAAGCATGATTACCAGGGCCCTCCCCACCTCCCTCCCTTCAGCATCTTGACAAAATGTGTTTTACATTCTTCAAGCGATGAGGGGAAAAGGAAGGGCAGTCCAGAAGGGATTTGGTGCTTACTCCACCCTCAAGTGTTGTGTGTGGTAATGTTCCTTTCTGCTTGATTCTTGTACTCCTCTTTATTAACTTCTTTCAAAAAAACCTGGCACTTTCTACCTAAAATGTCTCAGTGTTTTTCTGGTTTAGTCTTTCCGTGGTTTGTGTATAGTTGATGGAGGGGCAGGGGCTTCTCTAGAGGACGGTTCAGAGGCAATACCTAATCTGGGATGCTCCGTAGGGAAATGTAGGAACCTAGAGAGTCTCACCCCACAAATCCTATCGTGTGTCTGATCTTGGATGAAACCAATATGAAACCTCCCTGCCGCCTTCTTTGTTTTTAGGAGGCTCTTCAAATAACGTTGGCACGTTATGGGTTGCGTCCTCAGCTGGGTGGAACTATCTCAGATTACAGAAGAGAAATTTGGACCCTATATAGTAATTAATTTATTCTAGAGTCTTCAGGAAAAAATGTTGGAACTCCTGTGCGTTACACGTGTTGGTCACGGGCGCGTAGCAGTCCCTCCTGCTGCAAACCGTGGGTTTCCAGCACAGCGAGCTCTATTTGTGTTTACAGCGAACAGTGCAAACACTTTTTGAAGTTGTTTCAATGCTTATGTAATATGTACCAGTCTCCCAGCTAGAGCGTGATATCCCGGGGACCTCAGAAGAAAAATAAGAGCCTGTAAACCACCCTTAACTCCCTGGTTGTTGGCTCTCAAGTGGTGGGTTATGTGCGATGTGGGCAGCAGACCTCACTCGTGAAGGACGGGCTGCGTGGTTCCACTAACCTTTGCACACTTTTCCAGCCTGGGTTGGGAATAAAGAGGCTTCAGTCTTGCTTTGTTTGTGCATTCCTGAAGTGTCTGATGGTGGCATTTGACTCCCCGGTAGCACAGCCTGTCCCCTTTGCTGTGACCTTTCGGGGTGCTTTCAGCTCTCGGCCTCCACGTCCCTGAGCGTGGACAGCTGGAGGAGTCAGCACCAGGCCGTGGGTTGGGTCAGGCAGCAGGAAAGGGGGGACAAACTCCACGGAGCACTCTTGGGTGGGAAATGCAGAGTGTGGTTCTGTTTGTCGGAGGAAAGATGGGACCCTGCATGCAAGAGAGAAGATGTTGGTGGACCAGGGAGTTAAAACCTTGCTGCATTAGTACTTGTGTTATTTTACAATCGGTTTAGCAGCTGAAACAACAAGGCAGAATGGAAGGGATGGTGCTGCCCACGCTGCACTGTCAGGGCAGGGGAAGCTGCTCTCCCTAAAAACCGTGTTGCAGTTCATGTATCACGAAGCAGCGGGCTCGGGGCTGAGCGTGGAGACTGGCTCGTGGGGCTTCAGGTTGAGAAGTGAGTAGAATTGAGATGCATTTTCCTGTCAACTCAAGCTTTCCTCACGGGACCTCGCTTTTTCAGCTCAGGTGTTCTGTAGAGCTCTGAGTTTCTAACTAGTAATTTTTAAATATTTGCAGAGTTTGACTCGTGGGGGTGTTTGAATCTGTACGTCATTTTGCATACAGTCTTGAGGTGTCCCTGTTGACCTGTGGTCAGGCCACTTTCCTTTCTGTGGAAGCTAAGGTGAGAATCTTACCCTGATGGGGAGGCAAGATGTGGCTGGATGCTGGGAGCTCAGAAGAATTTCCATTCTCCAGCTTAACTATGGGCTTAAAATGACATTTTAAAAAATATTAAATGTCTTGTGCTGCTGTTAGGAGGGAGCTGAATATTGCTCAGAATAAATCCAAAGTTTGGTTACATCTTAACGAGCTTTTCCTCCTTTTAATAATCATAATTACTCTAAAGTGAATTTGTTGCTAGAGAGCTGGACTAATTACCATGGTCGGAGTCATGAGTAGGGGAAAAGCAGTACAGACTGGGAGCGAAAGCATCCGGAGGTGGAAGTGCTGCAGGAAGGGTAATTGAGTTGATGTCTGTGCTCATCCAGCCTTGGTGTCAGAGGGCTACCAGGAAGGGGGTGGTTGGTCATTTGGTTTCTTTGAGGTATGATTCTGATACGTAGGAAGTGGAGAGAGACCGTTCTCTTTGTTATAGTGGTTGTGCTTGTCTCTGGACCTGTGTGCTCTGGTAACCTGGAGATGGAAGTGTCTGCATCCCATTTTCAGTCCGCTCAGCCCTTCAGTCATATACAATTTATCTTAACTGTCAGAAAAACTGCGATAGGCTGGGCTGTGCATTAGCCAGGGAATATCTATTTACATAAGTTTGGGGATTGCTGTTCAAAATATACTTTCTTCAATCATAACACCATAAAAACCTCTCGACAATCCTTAGATAGTAAGAGTAACATGAAACTAACTGCAGCTTAAAATGTTTCACGGAAGAATAGTAACCCTTGAAAAAATAATGTTTACTTTAAAGATAAATGTAACTATTAGGAAGTAATTCCAGATGTGTGGTTATGGCAGGATTTCAGTGATTATAGTCTTAGTCTGTTTAGTGAGCTACATTATTGCATTTAAAAGGGGCCAATGAATTTTTTTTAAATGAATTCATTCTTCAGATGGTCTGAATAAAACTGTTTATTTTCTATTATCTGAGAAACAAACAGAGCAGAATCTGGTTTATTTATGAAAGTAAATACAAAAGGTCTGACCCCTGGATATTGCCTTTGAAAACCGTCTGAGAAAACGCTCTTCCTGGTAGCTGGTTCTTTTTTCAAGCCATTTCTTCTTTTTGAAGATAATGCCAACCCCCTCGCCCTCAAATTATGCAATATGTTTTAAAGAATGCTTTGAAATGAGATGGTTTGATTTCTTCAGTCTCGTGAGGTCTTCCAGTATTGTATCGAGTGCAGAAGGCAAGAGAGTTATGTTTTTATCAATGAAGACAGACGTTTTCAGATTTGCAGCCCCTTTCTGTGCCTGTCGTGGTGGGTCTGGGCTGTGTATTTTGGGGACTTGCATGCTATTTGTGGGTCCACCCGTGTGCTTACTTATCCCTGTCCCTGCCTGCTGGTATCTCCACAGCCCAGGTGCCCACAGTGCTGGCACGTCACTTTGGGAGGATGTGGGCTAGCTGAGACATCCCAGTGCCTCTTTTCTGGTTTTAAGCCCTGTATAAAGGCCACTTAGTCCCTGTCTGAGTTGTGAATGGTGACAAAGCTGGGACCTGCCACTTCTAAACTGTCTGGTTATCAGTCGGCTCGTGTCTGTCTGTGGCTCAGCTCGGAGTCCTCTGCTAAGGCTGCTCAGGATGTTGACAGCTGAAATTAATGTCTCTCCATAGAAAACATCGTTCCTTTATTAGGTTGGTATTTCAGCTTAAAGCCAGGGCAGGATGTTTAAATTACAAAGGTTGCTCCTGCTGGAGCACAGGCTTTCTTCTGCCCCCGTGCTTTCTGCTTGTGCTACATATTCCATAGCGATGTCTGGCGAGGGTGTTAGTGGGTGCTTTGCGCATGAGTGCAGAGCGCTGCAGTAAGCTAATGGCACACAATGCGGCTGGCTCGGCTTTGTGCTGACTGCACAGCCCCTAGCACGAGTCTGGGCGCACAAAGTGCTGGTTGAAATCATCCCTGGCGGAGGCCTGACCAAATAAAATGATGGTATAGAGCAGCAGTTAGTGCATAAAATAAATAGGTAAATATATGTTACATGTATGCATGTGCTATGCACACACACAGCTTTTTCAGCTATGTCTTTCACGTGCAGGGCTAATTTTGTGATGACAGATCTCACTTGAGGTCATCAATAGTGAACTCAGCTGCATGAAGAGCTCCAGAAAAATTCTCCTTTTCCCCCATTACTCTCTGGGCAGTTGCAGACAGTGTTGGTGTTTCCGTGTGCCAGAGAGGGACACCCATGACTTGGAAACAGGATTTGCTGTTACTCAGCCCATCTGCAGGACCTCCATTTCTGGAGTAAGAAGCCTGGAGCTTTCTGATGGAGCTTAGGTTTATCTTCCCTCCCCGGAGGCACCAGGGGCTTGTGCTAGACCAGAGCTGCAGCAGGACTCTTAAGAAAAATTGGGTTTCAGCACAGGCTTAAGGCGGTGGTTGCACATTACATCTTTGGAAGAAGGCAGGGCAGCTTATTTGCGTTAGGATTGAATTGTGTCACCCCCCCCTCACCACAGCCGTGCTTTGCTGCAAGGTACTTATTTTTGTCACTGCGGTGTGTGTCTGCTGCCCCTCTCTGCTGTCCCTGTGTCACTCAGCTGCATCCCAGAAAAGAGGCAGCTCGATGGCAGGCAGTGGAGGAGGCACCGCTTTTATTTTCAGCGTCTCTACAGAATCGGAACAAGGATGGGAGTTTTCTAGCCCTGTAGGTGTGGGATAACAGGCCCATTTCATGCTCAATTTGGCTTTGTCTGGGGTAGGTTTTGCTTGGGTGATGCTCAGGAAGGGTAAGAGGAGTGATGAAGCACAAGCTATAGCTGAATGTATTCTGGATCCAGTTGTGTGTACATCTAAACACAGCTAATGCAGAAATAAATGAGATCTCATGGCTTGTAGCATCTACACTGAATTAGCATCCCATTTTTAGGGTCATGCTTTTATTTTTATAGTTTGAACTGTGCTTTTCCAGTGGCATATCTCCTCCTCTTCGTTGGGCACTGATGAATACAGAAAGTTGGAAAGATTGAGATGGATGCTGTGGAAGAATCTGATTCCTCTTGTTGTTTGTACCACAGTTACTCCATGGATTTAATTGGAATTAACCCCGATTTCTGCCTGTGTACAGGAATCAGTGGGAGGCTTTTGTCCAGGTTTGATACTAGATGAGGATCAGGCGGTGAATGCTGTGCAGAAATGTTTCAGGTGGGACTTAATCCTTTCCCCTATCTTTGCTCCATCCTTTTCTTTGTAGTGGCAGAATCTGTCTGCCCGAGGAAGGACCCGTCCATCCCCAGATCTCCCTGCTGGAATAGATCAGCCTAGGCGTGTCCTGGGAAGGAGGATCATTTTAAAGACCTTTCCCAGAGCAAGTTTTTTCCACATTCTTTCAGTCTGTTGGCAGCTTATCACAACTAAAGCGATTTCTTCCCACCTTCTGTGGAGGTTGAACCGCTCACAAACGGGCTTCGGGAACAGCTTCGTCTGTGACAGCCTCGAGCGCGGCTCGTTTCCCATTTGAGGGGATTAATCTGCAAGGAAATACATGAGGAACCTGCTCAGCTGTGGTGGGGAACAGGAGAGAATCGACCCGGCCTTTTTATCCTGGGACCGTCGGGAAAATTAACGGCTCTGAAGTGCGCGAGCAGCGACCGTTAATGGGTCGGTTTTCCCCTGGGAGCTGGATTCGGGTCAGCCGGAGGAGAGCCGCGTTTCGGGGGCTGGAGGTGGGCCTGGGGAAGCCGGGGCTGTGCCGTGCCGTGCCCTGCGCCCCGGCGGCAGCAGGGGGCACCCGGGGACCGGGCCGGGCCGGGGAGCTCTGCGCTGCCAGGGACCCCCCCGGGTTCGGTTGTGGTGGGGGGGGGAGACGCCCGGTCGGCTGCTGCGGGGAGCTCGGGGCAGGGAAGGCGCCCGGGGGGGTCTCAGCCTGGGCAGGGGTCTCGCAGGGGCCGGGCTCTCGCAGGGGCCGGGCTCTGCAGCTTGGACCGAGCTCCAGGCTCTGACCCCGTGTCGGTTTTGCTATTTTAAACAGCACGGGAGTGAGAGCGTGAAGGAAACGAACAGATGGAGCCACAAAATTAGAGATTTTTCTCAGATCCTCTCCTTAAGTCTTCCTGCAATATGACCCTTTCTATTAAAACCTCGTCGAGCCCCCGTGCCCAAATATTTAACTGCATTTTTTAGCACATTTTTTTATAAAGGTGAATTGTGTGTGTGCTCTTCAGGGTCAGCCCTTGGGTCTCTCTGAGCACTGCTTTCGGAGGGATGGGGTGATGGAGGATGCATTCACAGCCTCTAGTTTAGCAGCCGTTTATAACCTCCTCCCTCCTCTTCCCCTAGAGAAGGTGTTAGGCTCTTTTATATTTAGTGCTGATAAGTACATGCAAATTACGATCAGAAAACGGAATGAATATGCTAACGCTGTCCAACTGCCTGAAGGAGGAGAACCTCATGTAAAGGGTTGTGTTGGTGGGCCACCACTTTGTTGCTAGGGAGGGTTCAAAGCAATGCATAGTTAGCTGTATTTATCTGAATTAGTTCATAAATAAATTCCCAGGACCGGTCACAAAGTCAGCATTTGCATGTGAAAAAAGCAATGTTTCTTCAGATCTATCTCAAAAGGCTTTTGCTGGTCAAATGCTCGTGTGACTTTTTAAGCGTTTGCATTTTTTTTCCATCAGAATTTGCGCCACTTTGTAAAGGTGTTGAGGTCGTCTTTGCACTTAAGGCTTTTCTTAGATGAGTTATCTGTGGTTCCATATGCTTCAGTCAACATTTGCAGATTTGTGAGTCCAGAGGAGGGCGACCAAGGTGGTGAAGGGTCTGGAGGGTCTGACCTACGAGGAACGGCTGAGGGAGCTGGGGGTGTTTAGCCTGGAGAAGAGGAGGCTCAGAGGTGACCTTAGTGCAGTCTACAACTACCTGAAGGGAGGTTGTAGTGCAGTGGGAGTCGGCCTCTTCTCCCAGGCAACTAGCAATAGGACAAGAGGACACAGCCTCAAGCTTGGCCAGGGGAGGTTCAGGTTGGACATTAGGAAGCATTTCTTCTCAGCAAGGGTCATTAGCCGTTGGAAGGGGCTGCCCAGGGAGGTGGTGGAGTCACCATCTCTGGAGGGGTTTAAGAAAAGCCTGGGCATGGCACTTAGTGCCCTGGTCTAGTTGCCATGGTGGTGTGAGGGCAATGGTTGGACTCGATGATCCCAGAGGGCTCTTCCAACCTCATTGACTCTGGGATTCTGTGATTTCTGAAGCCAACAGGCTGCTTTTGAAAATAATTTCTGAAGGACTGGGTGGTATCTAACCTGTTCTTGAGCTTGTCCCCAGGCTTTGAGTAAAAGTCATTAATTTTTGAAACCAGAAGTTTTGAGCTTGAATTTCACTACTTTCTGCCAATATAGGTATATTGTCTAAATTATTGTTATGTATTTTTCTTTCACAGAGGTTTTTAAGAAGACTCTGATGGTGAGAACAGGTTAAGAAGACTCAGGATGACGACAACAGTAGCGACAGATTATGACAATATCGAAATCCAACAGCAGTACAGCGATGTCAACAACCGCTGGGACGTCGATGACTGGGACAATGAAAATAGCTCTGCTCGACTGTTTGAACGATCCCGCATCAAGGCCCTGGCTGGTAAGCGCCCATCACCTGGGCAAAACTCTGATACTGGGTGGATGTATACTACGGGGTACTGTCTGTCTTCAGTGCCTGCATCTTGTTGGTAAACTACAGCTGAAATTTTCCTGAGGTCAAGTGCGTTTTGACCAAACAATTGCAGGGATTTTGTCCATTGAGATCGGTGGGACATGATGGTCTCATGCAGGATGTGCTCATGTGTGACGTTTTGCAAACACTTGGCTGTTCACATTTACTACAAAGACTTCTTTGGTGTAAGCACAGGAGAGGTTTCATCCGTGTATTTTTTATTTAGAAGGTTATACTGACTCACTTTCTCACCTCATCAGATACTACCCATTTTGGCTGTGGATTCAAATTAGTTTGATTGGCTTTCTATGGGTGGCAAGGATGTTGGTTTCCAGATTTGGAAAAAAATCAGGGTAACAAAAGTCTGCTTCAAAATATCTTCATTTGGAGGTGTTCAAAATACCTCACCTGTCCTGAAATAGAGGAATGTGGTAGATGGAGGTAGTTGTCATTTAGTAAATAATGCTGAAACTACACATTTTTGTGAAGAAACAGAGCTTCTAAAATACATGCTGTTTGCTGCTGAATTACACTCTCCTCAGCAGAGGGATGAAATTGGATTTCATCTCTTTTTTTTTAAAAAACATTTGATTATTGCATATTAAAGGTTGTACATTAACCAAATTTGTTTCTGCAGCAAGGAGGTGATGTCATGTCCTCTCAGTTCTGAGGCATTGCCCTGCAAAGCCATTTTTCTGCGTTCTGTAAATGATTTCCTGACTCCCATGGTAGCGTGCCCACGCTCTTGACCTCTGAACAAAATGCCTCAGAAGCGTGGGTCATGCTGTAAGCATGGAAAACAGCTCAAAATATCCCAGGCTTTCTGCTAGTGACATCTTAGCTACGAGGGCAGTTTTAAACATAACGTGTCGAAGCAGGTTTATTAAATTAGCCATAGTGAGACAGAGGTATCATCTGTTCCATTTGGGATTCCGATGAGGCTGGCTCCGGAGCGCAGCGTGCCCTCTCTCCTCCTGATGCCAGCCGTGGGAGAGCATGAGATGCAGGACACCTTTACGTGCCAGGCACGGGGCAGGATCAGGTTTGGGGCTGGGCGACGGGGAAATAAAGTAGTTCACGCAGGTGGGCAGAGAGCAGATCGTGTAACTCTTACGGAGGGGAGTAATTGTATCAGCCTGATGGACCTGCGCACAGAAAGGATGTGTGTTAAATTTTGCTATCTTTAGAAGGCTTTTAATTGCAGCAGTTCTCATCACGGCATGCACTGAAATTACAAGCAGAATGCCTGACCTGGAACAGGCAAAGTGGGGTCGGAGGCAGCCTGACTGATGCCTGTGGTGGTAGATTGATATAAACCAGTACAGGACAAGAATCATCTTGACTTGAGTTGTTTTTTTGTAGTTTGATCTTGTTTGAGGAAGAAACGGTATTTTACTCCTGCCACAAAGTGGTTGTAGGTTATATTATATTCCTTGGGTGGGAAGTGCTTTTAGTACAAAGCTCATCAGCCACATTTGGGGCCCAGATCTAGCCCTTACTGCAGTTGGTTGATCCACTTACTTTTATGGCAAGCAGAGCTCCCCACCTGAGTAATGAATAATAAACATGAAACTCTTATTTCAAGGAGATGTAATGTAAGGAAAGTACTTGAATTATTTAGGTAGCCTAAAACAAATACCAATGTCAAAGTAAATAATTTTGCTGAAGATTCAACTCAGAGGCATATTTAAACATTTTCCCAGAGTATGATATTTTTTTAATAAGCGTTACTCACAGTTATTTCAACTTGATATGTTTTATACCTGTAATTCTCTACTGTTAGTGCTGAGAATACTGTGTGCTGGCAGACCTTGGCTTAGCATACTGCACTGCTGCAGCACTGCTCAAAGCCTACTCATGGTGCAGGGAGAGAGCAACAGCCAGAGGTTTGTATTGCACATCAAAGGTCATGGTTGAGGGCTGAGCCGTGGCACTCTTGGCGCCGTTCAATGGATGTTTTTGGATGTGCTCTCTGGTGGGTGATCTTCCTTTCCAGGTTTTAACAGCTAGGGGAATCAACTCGCAGTCTGGAGCTGGGATAGCAATGATCTCTGCCGTTGTACTCTTTAAATTGAGACAGGTCTTTCTGGAAGGTGTACTCTGATCCAGCTGCTCGCGGCAGGGTCAGGCACTGTGATCGCTGTGTGAAAGCCTGTGGCTGGTAGTGCACCCAGAGCCACACTGGGTGATGGGAGGAGGCCTTTCTGGGCTCTAAAACCTGTAAATTTGACTGTTGCACCATCGCTTTCTCCTGGGTGAATTTCTGAAGCAGAAGTAGTTGTGCACCACCTGTGCCAGATTTACTGAATAACACTCCAGTTGGCCTTAGACGGGCACTGGCTCTTTGCGGGCACGAGCATCTGCCCACATCTCCAAGGTGGGCCATCTTCTGATGACAGCATTTTCCTTTCCAGAGAGTCCTAGATTAGTTGCATCTAACGACTGCCTGTGCATGTCCACCTCTTTCGGTACGTCTGCCTTCCACTGAAGTGACAAGATAAATCAAAAGACTATCAACGTCCTGCAGTTTGAGATGCACGTGTATCATTATCTCTTTGTCCTAGTATGAAAGGTTTCACAATGAACAGCCCAGACACTGGTTCTTTATTCCCCATCTATAAGATGCCAACTGTTGTGTTCAAAAGTAGAGCAGCCATAGGCATCCTGCACTGCCTGAGTAGTGACTGCATACTCAATGTGAACCCTTCTGTTGGTGGTCTTCTGTCCACATTCTTCAACCAGTTGTGAAACGCCTCTTCTGTGAAGCTTCCATCTTATGTTGATTCTAGTTTACTGTAATTTAAATGAAACTTATTTCCTTTAAGGTAAAGAAAGATGAGTGAGTAGGCAAGAAGTGAGTTCTGTAGCCACAGTCTGATACTTTGTTCTAGAAAGAATCATAATGGCTCCTTGTTCCATCAGGATGTTGAAATGTTTAAACAGCAAAGCAGGAGAGGGTGGTCAGAATAATCTGTGATCAGAACAGACAATGTATTGGAGAAAAGCTCAGTTAAAGGAGGTATGATATAATAGTAGAAAAACTACTGTTGGCACAGCAGCTGATAACTGATACTGTTAAGTGGTCTTATGAAAACCAGAAACGAAGGATTGCTTCAGTTTAAAACAAATAAATCATCTGGGAACTCAGCTTTCAATCAGAATCCAGATTGGTTGCCATTCATGTTGAACTAACTCACTCTGCAACTGATCCGAGAAGAAGGTAAGTGATCCCTCCTTCGTGAAGTAAGGTATCCCGCTGGAGGAAATCATCTTTCACCTGTCCTTGTTCCCTGTGCTTCTTTGGGAGGTCTCGCTGGAAGACCAGGTAATTCTACCTGCTCTGTAGAAGCCAAAAAGATATCAAGTTTGTGCAAAATTCTTCGTTCACAACTCCTCAGGTGTTGGATTTCGTCTGCCAAGGACCATTAGCTAACGAGATTTGCTGTGCAGCGCCTTGGTGCAGCGAGCTCTTACGAAAGCCTTAAGAAACAGTTGGGTTGTTCAGCAGAATTTTTCACGCTCAGTCTGGGACTGTGACATTCAGATGTACCGTGCTCACCGCCTCAGATGCTGTTTTCAGGTAGTAGGAGAATTGTCACCTCCAAAAGTTTGCATTTCTTCAGTTAGCTAATTCAGTATTAGAAAATGCTTGGCTGAAGTTACCTGCTTTTCTGCTCACTTCTATTTTGTCCTTCCGTCCTCTGGGTTCACCCAGGTGACCAGAAGGTCTGTGACTCAGCTGCCTGGCATATGAATTAAAAATAGTTTCAAAGTTTATGAAATAACAGAGGCATTTCTTCTTAGCAGAGGCCCAACAAAGCTGTGCATTCCTTTTTCAGCTCCACCTAAGTGTGTGTAGGTCAGGGCTCTTGCTGGTGTTGCACGTCACGGTGTTCATGAACCTCACAGGGGAATACAGGTAAGGAGACTGCATTTGTCGTGCAGCTGTCCTTAGTTGTCCCTGTTGCACAAGGAGAAACTGGGCTTGTGATTCACACTAGTGACTTAAATTCTCCCGGAGCAAAAGGGAAAAATAATTGAAATTGTTAGTGAGGTTGTATTGTTGGAAGGTTTTTAATATAGCAGAATACCCCTTTCTTAAGGATAAAAAAAGAGAGAGCAAACTTGCAATGGGAAAGTGCTGGGTACCGTATGTGGGGCTAGTTAGCCCTTTTGGCCCTGGTATTTGAGCCATTCCTTCCACAGCTCCAGGGCAAAACTCAGCAGACCAACCCCCAGAAAAGTGAAAAGAAAGATCCAGCTTGTAGCACTCTTGAGGTATCGTGCACCTGCTTGTCCCTGCTGTCTAGCATATCTCATAGCAAAGTTTCTACTGTTTCACTCTGAGTATACACTAAAAATAGAAAAAATCTGCACGGTCAGAATGAACTTTCAGGTCTCAAGCCAGTAAAAAAAGGACAAAATACAATGATTTAGAGCTTGAGAATCAACTTTTGGTTTATTCTTGACTTTGAAGGAGAGTACTGAGGAGTAATTTCTTGCGGTACGTTTCATGAATATCCAGTACCTGAGCTATCTGGGACTTGAAAATCAGTGTGCTAATTTTAATAACAGCAAGTGGTTAAGGAGAGAGAACTCGGCAGTGTATTGATGCTTGTGAGTCAAGTTTGGAGGGCGTGTGAAGGACTCACTTGACACTGAACAGGAAAAAAACCTGTACAGCAATGAAACTGCAGATGCATCTTCTCGGCACTGGCGTGGCAGTGCTGGTTGTTAGTCCATGCTTTTGTGTAGCAGATTTTGAAAAAATCTTATTTTGCTCAGATAAAAGCTGATGGAATTACTTCAACAAAAGCTCTTCCAGATGTCGACCTCACTCAACGCTCTCCTTCTGGATTTTACTTCTGGAACAATCTCTCAGCTGTAGTTGCCAAGCTGCAATACCTTCCCAGGATCTGTAGGAGGCTGGTGTTAAAACCAGGAGGGTCATTTTGTGTGGTCTGTGTCACACGGGCATCAAGGGAGACATTCGGAGGTTGGAGCGGGACGGGAGTCGGCCTCTTCTCCCAGGCAACTAGCGATAGGACAAGAGGACACAGCCTCAAGGTTGGCCAGGGGAGGGTCAGGTTGGACATTAGGAAGCATTTCTTCTCAGCAAGGGTCATTAGCCATTGGAAGGGGCTGCCCAGGGAGGTGGTGGAGTCACCATCTCTGGAGGGGTTTAAGACAAGACTGGACATGGCACTTAGTGCCCTGGTCTAGTTGCCATGGTGGTGTCAGGGCAATGGTTGGACTCGGTGAGCCCAGAGGGCTCTTCCAACCTCATGGATTCTGATTCTGAAAGCAGGGCTGGACTGTGGCCTGTCACTGCCCATGAGCACTGTGCTCTTACTCTAAAACAAGAAAAGGCTTTGCCCATCTGTCGCTGCTGATTAACGTGTTCGCTTTTAAAGTCGCTGGTGGTGAACTGTAAAGTAAATAGCAAAAGCCAGACAATAAATAATATTTTCTTCTTACCATTTTTATTTTTAAAGATCATCAGCAGACTGACCCAAGAAGAAGTGTCCCTGTATGTCTGCGGTACATGAAATAACTTTCAAGTAAATGTGAACAACTTACATTTTTGATGGGTCATCACTAAATACAATGTGGTACCGAGGTCCTTTTGATCTCATTGATATAGTAACACAATTTTGGGTATCAGTTATGCATAGTTTGGGGATTTGCTCTGTCTCTTTAGAATCTTTAGTGTGCAAAGTACGTGGAGGTGTAAGTCAGATTCTGTGTAGTCTATTTACGTACCGGATTCATGCTTCTCTGCTTCGTAGATGGTACTTGTGATGACTTAGAGCGATGCACGACAGGGATTGCGTCCTGGTGGACAACTGGAATCCGGCACACACTGCTCAGGCAGGACAAGCGGAGCTGGAAAAAGAGGCTGATGTGGGGAGGGAGCAGGATAGGAGCAGCTGCTGGCAGCCCCACGCTGGAAAGTTTGACTGCTGTGGTCATTTTATGTCTCTGATTAAATTCTTTCAAGACTAAGCAATATCGAGCTGGACGTGTACGCAGGAGAGCCCAGCGTCTTGCCAGCAAATAAGCCCGTATTGATCGATCTTTAGATCTTTGAATTCTGCATTAAGCTCCTGGCCTGGAATACAGGTACCGTGTCTGCTGCTCATAGTTCCTTGTGGAGAACTCCAGACATAGGCCAGTTGTTACTCACAAATGGCTGACTCTCTGCTTGGGCAGCAATTCAGTAAGTTAGCAAAATGAGGGATGAGAGAATTCTGTGCTGTAGTTAAGAAGTAATTAAATATAAAAAGCTGTCTGTACCTCGAGGAAGAAGATGGAAAACTAATATATGTATGCTGACATAACGGGGAACCTGAAGGCTGGAAAGACTGTAACGTTCGTTGCTGTTGGAATTGATGTTTTGGGGATATTTAATCCAGAGAAACCATGGGGTAACTGTTGATGACCCTTCACTGAAATAATGAGATTGGTTTTAGATATTTTGCTGAGTCATCTTAATGGAAAGGGTTTCTTGTTTATAGAAACTATGTTCCAATAATGGCAATTTTTTTTTTAATTTATGACTTTTATCAGGGATGAGGTTGGCCGTGGATGCGTTTCCAAACCTAGTCATGCGCCTGTCATTTAAAAGAAGGCTTTCCACAAAATAATGCGTGTGCAGAAGAGAATGTTCTCGTCTCGTGTCTTTAGCATCCAACTAGTGATGTTTCTGTATTTATTTTATTTATTCAGCCAAATCTGCAATGTGCCTTGCGTTTTTCCTTCTATTTGTTGCTTGGATACTGCATGAAAGCACTCCCTGAAGTATAAATAACGTCTAGCAGAGCATACTGCGACGCGAAATTCAATAGAGGATTAAAAAATGTTTACTAATTTCTGTTAACCTTGGAGCTCTTCTAATGGGGAAAGAATAGGGATGAAATCATTCTCTCAGATCAGAGCTTTGATTCTTATCTCGAGGTAATATCCTGGAGAGATATAAACCCAGATTGCCTTGAGGCGAGTTGCCTTGATGGGGAAGAGGCAAAAAGAACAGGAACAGGGATGAGGACCAGGCAAGCAGAGAGGATGGTGAAAATCCACTTCCAAGTGGATCCAAACACACTTCCCCAAATCCACTTCCCCTAAACTGACCACGTGTGAATGTGGCTGGTCACAATGCACAGGGAAGAAAAGAAAAAGGAGGGTGGGAATCTCTCTCTCCTACATATAAACAGAGATGCAATTCAGATAGAGGAGGAGAGGAGAGAGGGAGAGGCAATGAAAATAATTCCAGCTTCTAAAAAAGCACATTAAAACCCATAAAAAAGAATTTCCTGGATGAGAATAGAGAAGTGTTTTCGTGCCAAAATTTCACAGACAGCATGTTAAGGGCGTACCTGTGCCCCACGCCTGGTTTTTAATACACTTTTTAAGGAGTATTCATCTAAGTCGAGGAGCAAACCAGGGCCACAAACAAAACCCGTCAATGGAGTTGGACTCGATGAGCCCAGAGGTCTCTTCCAACCTGGTTGATTCGGTGATTCTGTGAGTTGTTATTGCTCAGGGATGGCTTCCCTGCTTTGATGAGTTCACGGGCTGTGAAGAACCCATTTGGTCTGGGATACAGACCACCACCCAGCGTGATTTCTCCGGAGCACCAGTGGCTCCCGTAGTGCTCTCCTGGCAAGTGTCCCGCTGGTGCAGTTAGCAAGGACACGCTGTTACAAAAGTCATGTCAACTTTCCTGTTAATCTGGGACTTGTGTAAACTGAAACCCGAAACCAGGTGGAACTGACCCAGTTTCAGTAATAAGCTGATATTCTGGCCTGATTTGTGAAAAGATTCCCAAAGGTTTCGTGCTGCTTTGGTCTCGGTTGTCACAACCTACAGGTGCATCTGGAGCCCAGCGCTGGGTTGTGCCTGGGACTCGGCGCAGAGCTGCTGCAAGGCCAAAGGAAAACGTGAATGGACCCTTCTGTGATAAAAATCCTTGTCTTGCTTTTTAATCTGCCCCTCTCCCTTACCTTTTGGTTGCGTTGGCTCTCCCAAGCCCCCAGAGAATGTATCTGGAAGGGCCTTGGAGGACCAAATGCCTCGGTGTTTGCCACTGACCTGAAACCCCTTTTAACCAGGAAAACTGAAATACTTTCTGAGATGGAAACGTTACTTAAGATCTCTTGCTTGTATTTATTTCACCTTCTTCTGAGACAAGTTGCTAAGTATTGCAGGAAATGGTGGGGTTAGAAGACGGATGGTTCTGTTCCCACTATACCTGCAGAAGAGGTAATTAAGTTGGCACGCGAATTTCTGCTTAGTGTGTGGGCTGCTTCTCCTGTGTTCCAGCATCTTAGATATCAACTGGAGGGAAACCAGCTGACTCTTCAGGATGAATGTTATGCAAATTGTCAAATATGATAAAAATAACTGTTTCCTATTACATTCTAGAATAATCCACAGCAAACCCATCTTTCCTTACTCTAACTATTGCACGTACAGAGGGAGATTCAGTTTTTACTGTGTGGACGGGGCTATCAGCAGAGAAGTCAAGGCAAACACCATGATGAGTTTCCAGTTCTTAACTGGGGGGATGTGTAAGAACTTTACCCTCTTTCAGGAGAAGAGCAAATGTTATGTGATTTCTGTGGCATTTTAGATTAATAAATCATCCTTTTTATCTTGTAATTTTTTTCTAGTTAGTCACCAACTAGAGAATTTACAAGAGCAAATAAGAATAAAGAGGGAAGACAAGGGTGATGATTAACCAGATTTGCAATTATTGTAGGCTCTGGCGTCCATTCTGCTTCCCATTAGAGGGATAATTGTCTTTCGGGGAGCTGTAAACTCGCATCTTTCTTTCCGAAGGCAGGAGTACAAAGCCTGCGTTTGTTTTATGGGACCCGGGGAACATTTTCTGCATTGCTTCCTTGGGTTTTCACGCATGCATGAAGGGAATGTATGTTGAGGGTGGGCCTGTTCTGAATCAGAATCAATGAGGCTGGAAGAGCCCTCTGGGCTCATCGAGTCCAACCATTGCTCTGACACCACCATGGCAACTAGACCAGGGCACTAAGTGCCATGTCCAGTCTTTTCTTAAACCCCTCCAGAGATGGTGACTCCCCCACCTCCCTGGGCAGCCCCTTCCAGTGTCTGTTGACCCTTGCTGAGAAGAAATTCATTGAGTCCACCGCACGTACTGTCTTCGGTGTTGCCCCAGTAAAGCCAGTCAATGCTGGTTGACTTTACTGGTGTAATATCAGGTAGTTTGATGGGGAATTTCTAGCTCTGCCAATTCTGGCGAGGCTGTGTGGGTAATAGTAACTCTGCACGCTTACCAGTTATATTCTGCAAAAGTGATGAGCTGGATCCTTGGCTGGGAATTCCTTAGAGGGTCTTTTGTCCGTACTTTTTTTGAGATCATGCTAAGATTGTTCTTAAGGGAGTTCTTTTGGCTGGGAAAAGCCATAGTTTTGTTCATTGATGATTAAGGATTTCGGTGGTAATTTTGCTAGATCTAACATTAATTTTCTCCTTAGAAACGTTGGGTTTTTCCTTTGTGGTGGGAGCCCATTCCTTTCAGCAGCAATTTTGAGAACCACATAAAGACAGAGTCAGGGACAGATCCTCTTCTGTCCTGGAGTAAACACCTGCCCCCAGATGTTACTTGTACATTCATAATATTACTGTAATCAACCTCGTGTTCTCCTTGAGGCTTTGCAAAGCCCTAATCACGTCAACTGAGTCACACTTTGCATTATGGTTAAGTGGATAATCATTTGTGTTTTTATTTACTCTTAACAAGTACACAATTAATGCAAGCCATCATTGCCAGTCGAGCGCTATGGGAGAGGTACAATTCAAAGAATGAAAGCAAAAATTATTTCACAGCTATGGGGAAAAAAGTGAGAACAAGATTTAGAGGGGGAAAAAAGCGAGAACAAGATTTAGAGGGGGAAAAACCCAACCCTGATATACTAACTCTTCCTGATATACCAAACTTAATATGTGGTTTGGCCCTTATTTTCCTCCAGTGCTGTAACTGGTGGTGAATTACACCATGGACAGTTTAAAGCTGTGTTGATTTGGTGAGTTAACTTTTGAGCACTGGTCCAAGTGTATCTTCACTATGGCTTTAAAGCATTAATTCCCCTCCATAGTGTATTATCTAATTAGTATTGTCAAGGACTTAGTCAATTAAAGAGAAACAGAGAAAACAAGTAGAAACTTGGTATAAATAGAAGAGCGTTGTGATGGATTCGATGCATTGGTGCATAGTGGCAGTGAAGAGATCTCAGGTTTACTCATTTGGAGTCGAGAGCAAATGAATGGATTGGGGTTGACGTGGCTCAAGTTTTTAACGAGCCGTGCTACGTGCGGGGCAGTTTCACAAAGACAGATCCCCATTTTGCTTTGCTCTTTCTACTGAATTCCCACCGACCTGTGAAGACCTTCCAAACGCAAAAACCCTCAACCCCCAACTTTTGGTCAGTGTTTCTTGGGAATCTCAAGCTTACCAGGTTCAGTTGTCCCACAGTGTATGTGTCTGTTGTTGTTGTTGTATGTGGTGTTAATGTTTTCTGATGGGGTGAGGAAAGCCAGTCTGTGTTTTATATGAGTCAAAGCCAAATGATTATTTTTAGGTTTTAAAGTTTTGCTTTGGTAATATTTTACTTCTTAATATTTTTTAATAATGGCCACGTGCATTAGTGTGTCGCCTGCCAAAGGTGTTGGGAAAGCTTTCAGCTGGGGGAAATGTTCCTGGCTCCTGATTTATGGTCTGAAGAATGCTCCAGCTCTCCTGTCAGTCACTTGGACTTTAGTTTTACCTCCTGAGCTCACGTAGCAACACCTGTTTGCCCAAGGTGGGACAGTAATGAGCTGATACGCCTGCAGGTAGGGCCTGGCTGCCTGCCTGCTCTCCAGGGGAGGGTTTCATTTAATTATAACATAGGTCAGGCAGAAGCTGCTGTTGGTAGAAAGCTGCAGGAAAAATTGTGTGACGGAAATAAGCCTGTACTTGTGTGCTGGGTAGAACGTGCTCCTTGAGCTCAGCTTACTGAGCTGTTTGTGCAGTTTGTGGAGCCTTTTATATTTTTGTGTTGCCCTTCTGCCACGACCACCACCGCTGCGTGCCGGAGGGACGGCTGGCTGTGCAGAGATCATCAGGGGAGGGTTCATCAGGCCCGGGGGCCTCACCGGGCCCCACCAGGGCATTGTTGTCTGGAGAGCAGCATCCTGCCTGTCCCGGCCGCAGGTGCTTCCTCAGATCTCCCCCTCGCCTTGCAAACACGCTTTTAGGGCCCAGGCTGCAGCCCTTGGTCCCTCGTACGCAGGGTTTTAGCTGCCCCTGCTGACAATCGCTTTCTTCCCTGACACTATAAAATCTGGCTTTAGTGGCCAAGCGTACGTAGTGCTGAGAAGATTGAAGGCCAACTTTCAGCCATGCTTTAGGCTCTACTCGAGGTCTGCTGTAGTACCAGAAGCCTTGTGTAAATACAGCTCTAGTGGTATAAAGGGGTTCACTGAAATGTGCTAGTAAAGGCCCTTCTGTACCAATATAATAAGCAGCTCTGGACTAGGGCTGGGTTGTTGTTTTAAGTAAAACAGTATAGGTAAAAGCCATAAATATTTCAAGTGTACTTACGACCTCAGGAGCGATGTGCCAGGCGTTTTTCAACAGCCTGTGTGTTTTTTGGAAGCCCCAGCTTGAGTTGAGAAGTGTTGACTCCCTAAATTACCAGGGTTCGTGGCTGGACTTCTTGCACACTTGTTCCCCAGAGCGTTGGTGGTGCCTGGTTGAATTCCCACCTTACGCCTCCCAGGAGCCAGGGCTGCAGCCAGGCAGGGGGAGCGGACTGAGCTGCTCCCACAGAAATTGTCCTCACATAAATTACTACGTGACTAAAAACTTGTGAAACGACGGTACCAAAACAAAGGCGACGTTTTGAAATGTTTAATGAGGGGCCGGAGTGGGAGGAGAAGAGAACATTGATTCCATTGGAGAGGAATTTGGAAATGC
The DNA here is from genome assembly GCF_013368605.1 of Nyctibius grandis. Lineage (NCBI taxonomy): Eukaryota > Metazoa > Chordata > Aves > Nyctibiiformes > Nyctibiidae > Nyctibius > Nyctibius grandis. Next base: position 1,540,028 of record NC_090658.1, read on the forward strand.
AGGAAAAGAAAAAAGAGAAAGCATTTGTGTGGATGTTATCAGCAGTTTTAAGAGAATATGAGTGTGGAATCGACCTTTTAATTTCCCTTACGAGTAAGCGAGGGCTGGGAGCTCGTGCCCCTGAGGGAAAACTGCCATCCTCTGTCTCGTCCCACCTGCAGGAACCGACTCCTAGCACAGAGCCCTGCTGCTGTGCACGTTTCTATCGCAGCAGGGTGTTACGGTCAGGGGGAAGGGATCCTTCTCCACGCTCCAGCCCTCCCCCTCCTGCGCACAGCCCAGCCAGCCATTAATCTTGCGGTAATACCCAGCACGCTGATACGTGGGCAGGGAGCCACGTACGCAGGAGATGTCGATATTGAGGATTCGGACAAGTAATGTAAAACGGGCGGTTTAAGGAACCTTTTCACAAAGCTTTTGTTTGCTCCCAGCGTGCATCTGTGTCCACTGAACACCGACAGCACTGCTGTGTGCGTTACTTTGTGGGATGAATAAAGAGAAGCGCCCTCCTTTCCGTGCGATAGTAATCGGAGACTTTTCCGTTACATGAGGCTCTTCACAAGAGATTGTAATTCCACCAGCTTCGCTCAGGAAGGTACCACCGGCTGTTGTACCCACGGTGGCACGTCAGAGCGGAGGGCTGGGCACCCCGGTGCCACCTTTGCCCCCCAGGCCCAGCGGAAGGACTCGCCGTGTCATTGCAGAGCCGCCCGCTCTGCCTCCGCTCCGCCGCCCCTTCGCCCTTGGTACAGCCCTTGGTACAGCCCTTGGTACACCCTGCCTTTCCTCCACGGGCTCTATGGTAATCGAGTGACATCAGCCCGCACCCGGGCGCCTCCTGATTATATTTCAAACCAGCAGGAAGGGCTGAGGTGCGCGCAGCTCCACGCTGCCCGTGCTTTGGGCTCAGTCGCACGCTTGCTTTGCTTTGATTTAGTTCCGCCACAGCCAGGCGAGCGTTTGAAACCAGATTCGAGCGCTCCAGAGTTGCCTGGAGTGGAGCAGGGGGAAAAAAAAAACACCAAAAAACCCCTCATGGTGCTTTAAGTTTGAATCTGTTACAGCCAACTCACCGCCAACCCACCCCGCTGGATTTTGAACCGAAGCTGCTGTTTACTTAGGGCTCAGCGAGAGCGTTTTCTCCAGGGACTGGAGCCAAGCTACTGGTGAAGCTGGGATTTACTTGGATGTATGGTAGAGAAACCTGTGCCTCCTTTATGCTGCGTTACCTGTAAATGGAATTACAAAAACCGACCAGCATGCCCGGGCCGTTGTCCCCAGGGTACGCCGCTCAGGTGCCCTATAACTATAACCAGTTAGAGGGAAGATTCAAGCAGTTACAAGGTAAGGCTGTGCTGGGATTTTTGGAGGTGTTGCTATGATATGATCCCTGTAAACATGTTAGTCTGGGCTTGTTCTCATTGCATCGAGGTGTTAATGAGAGAGGCCCAAAGCGGTGCTGTAGGAAAAAGCTTTGTGTTCTTTTAAGAGATACTGTGTGGCTTTTACCTCTCTGGAGGTGTCCTCAGTCTTATGGTGTTGAGATGCGTGTCCAGCCTGAGCCACTCGGCGTTACAGATGAGGACTAACGCAGCCCAAGTCACTTAGAACAACAAAGGGGAGAGTGAGGAGGGGGTATTTATTTATTTTATCCTTATATAAAATACAGTCAGCTCTGGAAATTAATCATAAATTAATTGATTTATGATTAAATTAATTTATGATTAAATTAACTGCCCCCTTGCTTTGGGGGCAGTTTGCAGTGCGAGAGCCCTTTTTAACTCCTCGTGTACCTCCTCTGAAGGGGGGTGGCTTCACTACTTCAAGTGAAGAACAGTTGCATAATTTCCAACCGAAGAAGATCTCTGAGAAAGCCTTCACGTGCTTTAACATTCCCAGTTTGTTTCATTTTGTATCGCTACTCTTTTAGACAGGGAAAATGTCCTTTAATGCCTTCCATTAAATTCTCTGTGTGAGAAACCAGACGTTTCTTCTGGGGAGGGGGGTGTGCTCTGTGAAGGGGGGGCCTCTGACCTGTGCTGGAAACCCGGGTTATGGGCAGTGCCGTGGAGGAGCAGTGTGCCCCCCGCCTCCCTGCCTCAGACAGGGTAAAACAAGCTCTGTAAGGCATGGCCCAGGGATGAATGAACTCTGGCATTGCGGTTTCAAAATAAAAAAGAATTCTTAACCAAAACCAACCCTCCTCCTCTCCGTCCATGTGACTCCGTAAATAATCCCCGAGCAGCCTGAGCGCAGGGCAGTTCAGCCCTGCTGTGCATGTTTCTTATTTTACTCTGCTCTGTGCCACAAGTGTGCTCCTGTGGTTCCTGTCGGAGAGGGAGGAAGAGCCTGGTTAGTGCAAAGAATGTTCCTATTTGTGGGCTTAAGGAGGGAGGGGGGGGGAAAATCTTTCATTCATAGTCCGTTGTTTATCTTGTAAACTGGCTCACAGTAACGGCTGCACGTTGGATATAATAAGATAAAATGACAGCATCTTAGCCACTGGCAACACAGACATTCCTCGGGCAAGGCATGGAAAATCCAGGCTCCAAACTTGCACACGAGGGAATATGTTAGAGGCTTTATCTTGGACATCTGTCAGATCTTAGGCTGTGGTACTTGCTTTAAAAAGAACGAGGTAAGATTGTGGCACGGGGGGAAAAAATGCTGGCTTGTGCCTCTTTCTTTGCTGGTTAAGTTAGTCTAAAGAAGGCAGGTTTTATAATTTTCAGGGTCACTGCTTCAGGAATCCATTATCTATGTGTTTACATCACATTGAAAGAAGAGAGCAGACGCGGTGTTGAAAGTGAGTTTTCCCTTCGGTGGAATGCACTGTGAAAAAAAAAGTTGTGCTGTTCTCCCTAAACTCCTGCAACTTCCTCTGACAAAAGAGATAAAATGCAGTGAATTCTTGTGAAAGGGTAAGGAGGGGCTTTGCAGCAGACCATCCCACAGCTGCTTGCTCACATTGCAGAGAAGGCAGACAGGCTTGAAAAACAGTGCTGCCAATGACTTGGTTCAGGGTGGAGCTTGGGTCCAGGAAATGTTTTAAATATGCACATAGGTACTCCCTGAAATGCTAAATAACCATAAAAAATAATGTTGTGTGCTGTGAAGGGAGGGGCTTAACTCTGCTGACACAGAAGGTGTCTTTCCCTGGGTTAATGGCTCTTTGTTTGGAGAATATCTAAAAAGCCATTCGTTTGTTGTTGTGAAATTTTGAGGTGGTTCTTGTCCTCTTGCTGGGAGGCTCTGGTGAAAACGGTGGGTGTTGTGTGGCCCTGGGCAGTGCTCGGGGCATCCAGACTCAGACCCAGCAAAGACCAGCTGAATGTTGTATTTTTCAATTACAAATTTATCACCAGTTTTTCCTTTTTCGCTGTACACAGACAAGTAAGAGCAGATGTGTTTCAAACATCCTTCAGTCTCTTGGTAAAAAGTACCACTGAGGCTTCCCTGCCTTTTTATTTTTGTGTTTTCCTCCTTTACAGCTGTGTTTCACCCCTCTTGCCTCTCTAGAGCAGCACCACTGTGGGCACCATCCAGGGTTACCGTAGCCTCCATTCATGTTTTCCACACACTGAATTTGTCCCTAATTTTTTGCAATTCCTGGAGTTTTCATGGGAATCCACAGCTTTGCACTAGATTATAGCAAGGCGCTGTTTGGATGTAGTGAAGGTTGGGAGTTTTCCTCAAAAAAAGCACTTAGGAGCACATTGTTTTGACTAAAATAATGCAGAGCAAGTACTCAGGCCCTGTACGAAGCAGAAGTATGAATCAGCAGTGAGTAGAGGATAACTCTCTCTGATCTCCTCTTTCCTAAGGTGTTGAGGGTACGTTAGATTTGGCACTGGCAGCTTCACGTGAGAAGAGCCAACCTAATTCTGCCCCAAAATACTAGGGACAAAGCAAGTTCAGATCACGAGTGACCCCCCAGGCATTCCTACATTTCACCTCTTTTAAGTGCCTTGAAGTAGCGATCGTAAGGACACTCTGTTGTTCCCTTGGTGATGATGGTGGAGCATTTAAAGCAGATTTTCCAGCCCTCTCCCACTGGGATGTGAAGCTGGTGCAAGTTGTGGGACTAGAAGGGACCAGACGGGCTCCTTCTGCACCAGGGAAGGGTCACCTTGATGCAGATCCCAGCTCCCCTTTGCCTTGATGGGCCGGAGTGAAGCAGGGTGTGTCAGAAGACACTGTGCAAGTGAATCAAGGCTGTCTTTGTGTCAGAAGAAGCCCTGAAGTCTTATTGCATGATAATCGAGTTTAGCATGCTCAGTCCTTATGCTCGTGAGAATGGCAGCTTAAAAATGCTTTAGCAAGTTCTGTGCCTTTATTAAGTTTTAGTAAGTTCTTATGGTTAGTTTGCCCAGTCCTGGAATGATAAATGAGAGATAGAATCAGTAGTTGCTATCACCTTAAACCTAGGTGTGGAGTTTTGGTTCTCATGGCCACTTGTTTGGTCGAAAGGGGTGGTGTTGCAGGGCTGGAGTAGCTCTCTGCAGCAAAGACAGGACCCCAAAGCTTGGTTGTGGAAAATGTGGTGTCATGTAGCTTGTGCAGGGTACATCGGTGGAGAAAATTTGTTCTGCTCAGTTGAGGAATTAAATGAAAAGCAAACCAGATAGGTTGTAGTTCCAAACCAAGGCTGTCACCTGGGCTGCGTTAGCGTGGCAGGATCCTGGGGATGGGCTTGGCAGGAAGAGGTTAATGCAAGTCAGGAATCTGGAAGGAGACCCCTGGAGCTGTATTGCCTTCCCCAGCAAAGGCCAGGGAGTGTCAGTGCCCCAGGGAAGCCCCCACCAGCCCCGAGAAGCGGCTCTCATCGCTGCTCACGGGCTCCGTCCCACCTGGTTCACAGGACAGCCTGGTATTTATTGCTTGGTGACTTTATCAGCAGTATTTTATTCCTGCTTTTGAGCCATGTTAGAAATAGCATGGTTTGAAAAGCTTGACACCTCTTGTGGTGACCACTGAAAGAAGCCTGTAGGAAAGGCGAGCTGTCTCTCCTGTCCAAGGTGTTTAAGCTGGCTTTAGAGTTCTGAGCTCTGCTTCATGGGGATGAAAGACCGACCGTGGGTACACAGCACTGCCTGCACAGGGAAACGAAATGCCATCGTCTGAGTACTTTGGGTGGCTTCCCCACAGCTTTTCCTGCAAGAAAGTTTTATCCCCAACTCCCTGCCCGTGCCGGAGGATGAGCCAGGGAGCTCCCAGGTTTGCAGGAGTTGCTGAGGTACCGTCCTGCGTTAGGCTGGGGAGATCTGCTGCACCCAGGATCCTCTGAATTTACATGGGTGCCCTTTGAAAAGGCAGTTTCAACAGCTGTCTGCCTTGATGCAAGATTTACCTTTAAAGGCTTTCAGTCTCCTGCGAGCAGTGACCTGCATAGCTACAGGCGGTGATTACTGAGCTCAAGGACATCCTACTTTGTCTACCAAATTGGTCCCTGGCATTTCTTGTCATGGTAATTTCTGCTAAAGGTGAGATGAGGGAAGGCTGAATCGCATTCCACATGAAATGTGTCTGGTTTACAGGGATTTTTTCCCCCACTCTCTCAGTTCCACTGAAGTTGCAGATACATTAATATTCTTGTGGCAATTTTTGCTGGATTTTCTGCTGCCTGCAGCCGTTCCAAAGCTGCGTGTGTCACAGCACCCTTCAGTCTGGGTTTGGGGAGCACAGGAGCACAAGCAGAATGGTTGAAAGCCCTGTCAGATTTGCAAAGAGTTTTTAAGTGATCTCAGAGTGTTTTGAATGTGCATTTCTGTGAGAGCTTGGCCCTTATTCTTTCCAACGTAAAGATTCCTGCAAACCTGTCTGAATGCTAGCTTGGTTTTAGGACGTTTTAGCTATCTGAAACAAAGGTGGTAGCTGAGTACTGGTGAAAGTTGTCTCTGTCTAGAAATATTTCAAATGTCCAGCTTATAAAAAAACCCCTATTTCACCAACTAATTGAACGGGGAATCAGTGTTTCATGGCCTTCCTCTGGGCAGGGACTGAGGAGGTGAGGACAGTCAGAAGGGAAGGCCGTGTTTCAGTGTCAGCCTGATTTTGCCTCCCCTACTTCTTAAATTTTTGCCTAGATGATGTATGGCAAACCCATGGAAGAAGGTTTTGCAGAAGGTTCTCAGATAGTTTCACCTATGAAGCCTAAACTTCCAAAACTTGAAAAATCATTCAAACCTTTCACTCCCATTCTCTTCCAATCCTGGTATTAAAAAAAACCACAAAAATCAATATGACATTTTGAGGAAAACTTAACAGAAAGTTCTTGTGGAAGACTTGCTTTCAGAATGAATAGTGAGAAATAAAGTCTGACGTTATTTTGTGTTATCCCTGTTTTAAAGGGCTATTCAGGACAGAAAGGCAACTCCTTTACTGCTAGATAAACTGTTACTGTGGCTCAAGATTAAATGAGGACTAAGAAATTTCTCATTGTTAGATAAATAAACCAGATTTTATAATCTCATAGCTACTGAAGACAACATTTTGTCCCAAATTCCTGCTTTCTCTTTCAAAAATCTCTGAGATTTCTGTCTTCCAAATTTCCAAAAATTTACCTTTTCTGGTTATGGGTTTTGGTACTTCTTAAAAAGATCCAGAAGGCAAGTCAGAAGAGCAGAGGGTGAGGTATTTCTGCTAACACGGTCAGTGTTGATACAGTTGAAAAAGCAAACGTTTAAATTGGATTTGGCTCCTCACTGAAATAACTGTGAAAATTCACAGCTCTGAGCTGTTGCCTCAGGTTTTTTGTTGTCTGTTCTCTTCAGTTGCTGTTTACGTTGTGTTTGTAATATTTGTTTTTTAACTGTACATGTCAGAAACTTAATTTTAAACCAAACAGAAAACTCAGGGCTCTGGAGCATAATTTTGTTTAAAAAAGGACCTTTCTGGTGCACTTTTTGTACCTCCGAAATGGTGAAGTAAACAAAGCTTGTGAGCTGATGGATGAAATACTACCTAAGGTAAGGAGAAATGGTGAAGAAAATAAAATTACAGATTGCAACGTGATTCACAGAATCCTCATTTCCTCTCCCCTGTACTGAACTACTCCTCTGTGATATCCCAGCGCAGGACGTGGGGTTTGGGAGGTGCATCCCTTCTGCTCAGAGTCTGAATGTCATGTAAGAATTCATTGAAACAGTGTTTGATTACTAACAGCTCTGGAGGTCTTTTTGTTCCTGTTTCAGTTGAAGTGAGAAGTATTAAGTGTCAGCTATTAAGTAGCGGGGTGTGATGATGCCATGAAAATTAATTCTCTTCATTGAGTAGCCAGGTTTGGGAAAACTGTTAAACCAAATACTGGGAATTAGTCTCCATTAACTTTAAAAGCTGTGGTGAAGGAGGTAAAATAAATAAGATGGTTTAGAATCTACTTTGCTCTTCCCACAAGAAATCCAATCTGGAATTTCATTTGGAAATTTATCTCTGGGGCTGGCAGGTGATGGTCCTTTGCCCAGTGTCGTTGTTCAAGTGATATAACAACTCCAAGGATGGGAGATTGTTTAGTAGGTCTTAGGCAAACAACTCCCCTCCCAACTCAACGTTGGTCCTTTCAGAGTAAAGGGTCATTCATGGAGAGAGTAAGGAACTCATGGATTACTCTGCATTCCGGCAGTTCTGAAATCCAGCACAAGAAGAATAAGGCGGTGGCCTGGCACGCAGAATCGGAGGATGATGGGCGTGCTCCCCACTGGAGGGGAGCAGGGGGGCTTTGGGGAGGAGGCCCTTCCTCCTAACTCAGCTTTGAACACGTAATTTCATTCACATACTTTACTTATGTAGCACCCGAGGTAATCCTGGCCCTGCTGTGCTCTGTGATAGCCTGCATGTGATCACGGAGGGCATGTGAGCCTAAAACTGCTGGCTGCTCCTGGAAACACACAGAGCTGAATTCTTGTGTTGCAGAGGAGAAAACACAAGAGGGGATGGTGACCACTCATGCTTGTGACTTTTGATGTGGAGTCTAAGGTCACGATGGCCGGGAGAGCCCACGTTAGCACAAAAGCCCTTGTACACTTGCTGCTGGAACGAGGGTATCCCGGGCTGAGAGCCTCCTTTGTTGAAAGAGAGCTACTGTAGCCAAACTAATATTACCCAGTCTCGTAGCCGTGCTGAATGCCCCACTGTTCCACTGAGGAAGAGGCTTAAAGAAAAAGGGCCTTCAGTTTTGGAGGGGAACAGAACAGCCGAGCAGACACGCAGGCGGTCACTGTGGCGTGGGCTGGGGGCCACGTTCATGGCTTTTCAAAGGTCTTGTGAAAGATCTGGCATGACCAAAATAACTGGAAATGCTGATAATTCTGTGTTCAATCAAGTTTGGTTTGTTCGTAAAAAACAGGAGCTGGAGCTCTTGAAAGCACAGGCCCAGTCACACGTACACAACAGGCCTACACCGGACAGGGGCAGCTTTCTCTTTGACAGGTAACTGGTGGCAAGGTACAAAGATGGTCTGTATTCCCCCAATGGCTTGGCAAACTCCAGAAAATCAGCTGATATGCAGAGCCCACTTCTGAGATCATCTAAACCAAGGCAGCCCCGTGGAAGGCGATGAAACTGCACAACAGAACAGTGCCGAGGGACTCGCTCGTGGGATTTTGCCTCTCAAATCCAGGCCTGCTCCTTCATTCTTCACAGATAACAGCTCCTCTTTGGTTTCAGCTTCTCCACGCTGATGCTGTGTGTTGGGTTCAGCCTTCCCCCCTCCCAAACAACCCCGCAATCCAGCTCCTGGTGCTCATTTTGCCCAGGCACTGTTTCCACTTTTTGACAATCTGATCTGATTGTGATTTGGTTCCAGGAAAAAAGGAAAGTGAAAACATGCCTGTCTCATCTGTAGTCAACTAACTATGGTCTGCTTTGGGTAATAATTAATTCTGCGCCTAGTTTAGTATCTTTCCACAGTTATTTCCAGGGAAACTAACTTACTCTGGTAGTGCAATGGCCCCTTTTTTTTCGGGGTGTGTTCCTCTTTTCAGCTTTTCCAGATTGTCTGGCAATATAATGAGAGAGACTGCTCTGAAATCGCAGATGTGACTGTACTTTGATTGCAATTTCACATGAGTAATAGCCATTATGGGCTAGCAGTTAAGTAAGGCTCTGAATAAATAGGGGAGGTGTCTGGAAACATCAGGTGCTGGTTGTGTTCTGAACTTCTGACCTTTGTGTTATTCTCACGCATGGGGAGGTCGATAATTTGGGTTAAGCTATCTTCAAGTGCTCCGTGTCTGGTGGTATTTAAATAAAAGTAATTCCTTGGGACAGCGGTGTCTGTGCCCGCGGTGTGGGTGGGTGCACCCACTCTCACATTTTTGCCATAAATCCACTGCTGCTCATGTATTATTAAATGCTTTTCTCTCTGCCTCTCCCCCAAGATAAACGTGTTAATAAGGTGCCTGATAGGGTGTTTTATAAAATCCCCATTATGGGGACTTTATGGTTTAAAACCATTTCCCTGGCACCAGTTGCAGGTCGCTGTGGACTTCACGTTCAGAAGTGTATTCGTGGAGTTTTTTCTTATGCATAAACATCTTGTGTGAGTTAGACTGAAATGTGCCCCTAAGTTTGGAGTCCTGAAAATCAGTGAGTTGTCACGTCTCAGGCTTTGGGAGCACACAACTAAGGTGCACATAACCTGTGTAAGGCGCCATAAATGCATTTTTATGCCTGTGTACACACGTGTATCCGTGTGATTTGGCTGCGAGGGGGTGGGAGAAGGACACAAGCACACAAACAGGCTCAGTTCAAAGAGCTGGTTCGCATGTGTCGGGCAAACGTGCAGTAGTTCTGTGTTTAACCAAGACCTGAATTATTTTTTAATGGCATTAATATCACACCAACAGACACTTGGGATCATTAATCAGTCGCTTAGCTTTCAAAAGTTCTTGTGCTCTGTGTTTCCTTTGTTAATTGCCATATTTCATAGTCTGTTTTTTTATTTTTAAAGAAAAAAAAACCACACCACTCACATTTTGAGGGAGGAGAAAGCCCAGAATACAGAGCCCATGTGCAGTGTGATCAAGGAGGCATCAAGGAGAGTACTTTGATCAAGCGTATTTGGTTCTTGTAATATTGATTACGCTAAGCTGATGATGTTTGACACTTAATTTTCTCAGTGTGCTAAAAATTACAGAAATTAAGTGAAGGTAAATGATTGGGAGCTCTCCTGGGTAGCTTTGACAGAAACCACACCTTTGTGCCCACGGAGAGCTCGTCGGTTTGCATAGTCAATGCCTTGCACAATCAGTCCGACTCACGAGTCCACTTTTAAGACTGGAAAAACAAGGGATGTTTCTGGATGAAGATACACATTTAAGGTGTTCAAAGTATAATTTTTACCCAGCTAATGCCTTCAAATTTGCGTCACCTTTTAAATCTCGGAGAATCTTCGAGAGTTTCCAACAAAGGGGTTTTTTTTCTGGTCCTGCTTTGAAAGTTATTACCCAGGCAGGAAATACTGTGCTGGAAAGGGGTCTTTTTTCACCACTCTTGCATAACTCCAAAGGCTAAAAATGGTTTTGCTTAAACATGCCACATAGTCCCATAAAAGCAGATAGTAAATGACCTTTGGGTTGGAATCAAACAGACCAGCAGGAAAATTTTGAGGCGAGGAATTAGAACGTATGTGCAACTTGGTTGTACCTTAGAAGTATGGCATGGGAAGAAAAGATTTATTATGATTATTTTTTTTTAATTACCACATGGATCTCTTAAAGAAAGAACTTTAATATACAGAGTGACTGATTGGAATGTGTGTGTGAAAGCTGACGTTGTGGTTCAGTTTTCAGGAGCTTTTCTTACGCAAGCTGAGAGGTGAAGACGTCAGTTTTGCCAGTCTCAAAAGACACCAAGCCCAGGCCTTCAGCTGGAGCTCTGCACGATGGGTTTGCAGATTAGAGCCAGAGAAGATTAGGGATTTTTTCTTCTAATGCTCCTTATTAGCAGTTTGTTTCAAATCTCATTAGAATTCATTCATTTTTAAAACTCCCTTCTTAGAAATACCTGCGTGTTATAAATACCGTGGTTCCTTCAGGTGTACAAGCAATTTTTATTGTCATCTACAATATTTTTATTGCTGTTACTCATTCAGCTTTCACCTTTGGGATTAGTGTAGATCTCAGGCTTGCTGAGCCATGGCCTGGCTTACCTGTGGCGTGCCTGCTTTTGTTCAGCGACCTCTCAGTCCAACGTGGGGCATCTGACTACAATATACCATGCAATTAACAGTAGTAAATGATTGTGTGACCATGGAAACTGGATGAACTAAACACGTCCTCCAGCAAGGCTGTGAAATAAGCTATTATTGATCCCTGATCAGCGCAGTGGTTGTTTAAATACATGTTGTTCCATTTAAAATATTTGTGATAATGAAAATTATAATTTAACAGCAATTAATTATAATCATAACATCTCTCAGCACTGAGATTTAATATTTTGAAAGGATTAAATTCATTCATCATAGATTTATTTTTTCTAGTCATGCTTTTCTGTCATTAAGGTGAAATGAGATTTAAGCATGAAACCAACAGAAGTTTGGCATTTCTTTCATCTATTCTTTCTGATTGCAATGAGTTTTTAAAGAAGCGTGGTCAAAACATCCTACAGCTTCGACGTTTCTCTCCATGTGATGTCTTAACTTGTGCCTCAGATGAAAGGAAAGATCCCACAGCTCTGAAATCCCTCCGTGGGATTCATAGGAATACTAGCAGGTCACTCTCCTGGCCTGTTGTTGTTTAAGCTTGCTAAAATTCAGAGAATCTGCTGTAAAAACTCTTCCATTCTGCTGGGTTTGCTGAACGTGGGAAGAAATAAGATGGACCTTATGTAGTGAAGTACCTGGCGTGTTCTCTGCCTCTCGCCCCTGCTGACACTGCTAGTCCGACAGTGGTTTGGGCAAGTGTGGAAAATAACAGCACTGCCCCCCCCGACCCCTGGCACTTCCCTGCATTATGCTCATAATGTTTTCTAAAGGAAACTGCAAAGACCCCCCCAAGATTGTGTGTACTTGAAATAGCGCGGTGACCTCAGGTTCTCATTGTTCTCTGTGGGAATTTCACAGTCAGTGTCCTGGGACAGGCCGATGCTTTTTCCATGCTCCTTTTCATGAAGTGGTTTGTCTGTTATGCAAAGGGGAAAAAATAGCAACGAGTATAAACCCCTAACGTCAAATCAGCCGTGAGGCATTTGTGTGCTTTTGTGTTGAATGCTGACAACGCCGAGGTGTTTTCATGCTGTTTGTAAAAGGAGGCCCATTTGAACCCTACGCTGCACGCTCCGTAGGCCGTAAAGTTCCTTTATTCGACTGTACTTTTGCTATTTCGCAGTAAAAATATTTCTCCAAATACAGTTTGGGGGTCAGGCCTTGGTCCTCTTGTACGTTTTTCTCACAACAGACTTCACTAATGTGAGCGGTTGCTTTTAAACCAGGGCAGATGACGGTGTTTAAAGCTGGAGACCAAGCTGGTGAAGGGTCTGGCCTACGAGGAATGGCTGAGGGAGCTGGGGTGTTCAGCCTGGAGAAGAGGAGGCTCAGAGGTGACCTTAGTGCAGTCTACAACTACCTGAAGGGAGGTTGGAGTGCAGTGGGAGTCGGCCTCCTCCCAGGCAACCAGCGATAGGACAAGAGGACACAGCCTCAAGCTTGGCCAGGGGAGGTTCAGGTTGGACATTAGGAAGCATTTCTTCTCAGCAAGGGTCATCAGCCATTGGAAGGGGCTGCCCAGGGAGGTGGTGGAGTCACCATCTCTGGAGGTGTTTAAGAAAAGACTGGAGATGGCACTTAGTGCCCTGGTCTAGTTGCCATGGTGGTGTGAGGGCAATGGTTGGACTCGATGAGCCCAGAGGGCTCTGCCAACCTGACTGACTCTGTGGCTCTGTAGGTGTTTCCAAGAGCAGCACCTCGAAGTGTTAAACCGTTTAAATCGTACTCTAGAAAGGCTGCGTTGCTGTAGCTGCTTTGCATTTCAGACAGGAAAACAGGAGGTCGCCCGGTATCTCAGAGTACCAGAAGAAACACCCGAGCGGTTGATGTTGCTGCAATGGGCTGTGCACGGAACTGTCATCGTGTGGGAGGTATTTACACAATCATACATGCCAGTTCTCCTGGAGTTAAGCAGTTCACATAGCTTGCACCAACCTAGGGAGAGCTGAGCACATATTCTCTCTAAATCTACTTAAATATGCCATCTTTGTCTTCGGAATTTAAAACAAAAAATAGGCTGAGTTCTTCCACCAGTTTAATCTGTTAAATCCAGATGACTTTTATGTTTCATTTATTTGCTGTGGGAAACTTTACAGCAACTCTTTTGCAGATGAACATAATCATTCTGTGTGAATCCGAAGCTGGCTTTCAGGAGGTTTATTTTTGTATTGCTGACACCAAAATGCCATAAACTCTGTGTAAAAGTAAAGACAATGAAGGGACCTGCCCTTCCACACCCTGTGATGCTTGGCTGGCTACCGGACATTGTTCTGTGCATCGTTTCATTGTGTGAGGGAGGTTTAGTGACATCAAAGAGAGAAAGCAGCAGAATTGTTTGTTCCACGTGCTGCATTATGTAGCTTTCCCTTTTTTTCTTTTCAGAGCATTTTCAGCGCTGAAAGTAGTCACATGCTGTAACGTTTAGTAGAGGAGGGTAGATAGTTAATAGGATTTAGAAGCTGGTGCTTCCTAGTAAAAGCGAGTGGATTGCTGAACACACCCCTGCCCTGGGAACAATAGTCTCTGTAGAGCAGAGTCAGAAAGCAGCAAGGATTCTGCTCCTGATGCAAATCACCAGCTACACACAGCATGAACAGAATCACCTCGCTGCTTTGTCATCTTCCACGTTTGCGTTCAAGTTCTGGCCTAAGTCGTGTTGGAGCATGTGGAAGCTTTGATGTAGTCTCCCCATTTTGGATGGGGAAGTCATGCCACGGATTACTCTGTGCCATAAAATAACCATAACAAATACATCCTGCTGGCACCAAAGCCATTCCTCTGTGTTCAACTGTCTGTAAGGCTGAAGTAAAAACGGAGATGCCTTTTTTTAAAGTTCACCTGTTGTTTCTAAGCATCGGCCCCACGTGTATCGTGTTCTCTGTAGATGTGTGTTTGGCTGCCTGCAGGTTTCGTTGTAGGTTGTTGCTTGCACGTGTGTGTTAGGGACTTCTGTCTTCTGCATTAAACTCATTTTTTTCCGTTTTCATCAACTCCTGTTTTCAGTCCTGGCCTGTTATCTGCAGCTGGAGAAAAGCAGCATCCACTGTGGAGCTTTATTGCCTTCCTGCTAAAGGGGAGATACTCATAGGACACTTTAATGTTAAGAGAAACTAATTTTATTTCGTTTTCTCTACAGACATCTGGTAGTTCTCCTCCTGACCGGGTGATCCTTCCTTCTTCCATCATTTTCTTCCCTGTTGATCAATTCCAGTATATTTTAATTTAGACTCTCTGTGCATGCTTGTGCATTGTTCTGTCTGGGCTTCTTATTGCCACACGTGCTGATGTAGTGTGTACCGGGACCACGTGCAAAGGCCATCATTCCGTGAGTGTTTGTCCAGGCAGATGTTTCTCTCCTCAGCTGATCCGGTGCAGATACACAGAGGTGCTTTTTTTTCCACTCTGGGTTATATTTAGTGTGGTGTCAGTTGACTGATCTGCGTTGCCACGCAGTCCCACAGGCAGGCGGTCCCACGGAGGGTCCCAGCCCAGGGTCTCACCCTGCCAGGAGCACACGAACCCATCCTCAGCCTCCCTCTGGACAGGGAGTTTAGGGACCAGGAGCCACCAGCGTTTTTTTTTCTCAAGGCACTACTGGGGTGGTGAGCGAAGGAGCTCTTGGTCCTGTCAGATCTGCTGAGGGGTCCGTGTGCCGGCCCTGGGGCCAGGTACGGGGGAGTTATTTTGTACGAGCTTGTGCCCAAGCCTGCCTGAAACAACAGAGGTTCAACCTGTATTAGAATTACTTCACGTTCAGTATTGGCCTTCTGTTACTACAACAAACGGTGCGAGTTATTGTGGTACGTGCGTTCGGGTTGTTTCCTGATAAAATCTTGTTAGAGCACAACATTCGGGTCCCAGCAGCCCATCTGCTGTTCTCTCAGGCGTCTTTCTCAATCTAAAAACTTCCAAGCGCGGCTGGAATTTGTGAAACTGTGAATATTAGTGGCCTCTTCTCCCAGGCAACCAGCGCTAGGACAAGAGGACACAGCCTCAAGCTTCGCCAGGGGAGGGTCAGGTTGGACATTAGGAAGCATTTCTTCTCAGCAAGGGTCATTAGCCATTGGAAGGGGCTGCCCAGGGAGGTGGTGGAGTCACCATCTCTGGAGGGGTTTAAGAAAAGCCTGGACATGGCACTTAGTGCCCTGGTCTAGTTGCCATGGTGGTGTCAGGGCAATGGTTGGACTCGATGATCCCTGAGGGCTCTTCCAACCTCATTGATTCTGTATTTAATTCCATATTCTCACGTCTATGAGAAAACATAGAGCGATACCCTGTGCCCTGAGAACGTACAGTAACGGGAACGTCGTGCTGTGAAAGGAAGCTCTGTTGTCTGTGCATGGTTAACCCGGGTTACGATGAGCTCTGGGGAGCTGGGGATGTTGGATATCAGCAGAAATGGAGCACCTGGAGTCAAGGTGTTTAGTGATGCTCCGTGTAGGGTGCACGCTGGCTGCGGCTGGAGTGAAAAAATAGTAATTTTAAGCTGGAAAAATTACTTCCAGTGTGGAAATCAAAGAAGGTGTAAACCTGCAGGAGACAGAGTTTTTGGAGTTAGGGATTAAAACTCATCCTTGCTTGAGGGATTACGGGATCCGCAAGCACAGGGCCAGCTGCCCACGGCCGGGCTCGGCAGGGAGGGTTGCGGTGCCTCTGCAGGCTGGGCCATCCCAGGGCACTCGCTGCTCCTTTCAGCTTTCCTCTTGTGCTCTAGTTCCTGTTTCCTTCAGCAGCCTCTCAGCTCCTCTGGGAGCCCCCCTTTGCGGTTTGTCCCCCTGGCCAGGGGCTGGCGGGGGCTGTTTGCACTGGAAGCCACTTCACCTGTGCTGGGCTGGCAGCGGGCTGCGCCAGACGTGTTTGCCGTTCAGTTTGAAACGGATTCAAGGTCAGTTGGTTGAAAATGTGGTTTGACCGGTCTGGAAGGGAGCAGGTCGTGTGGAAGCTGCGTTTAGGAAGCAGGCGGGTGCCCAGGCAGCCTTTGCCACAGCAGCAGCTGGTCGGGCGAGAGCGCTGGGGCTGATAAGGCTTTCTGGGACGCGGGAGCAGCCGCGGGGTCGTGGGGCCCACGTTTCTCGCAGCCGCCTCCTGCAGCCGTGCGTTTTCCAGTTATTAAGGCAAATTCCCCGTTGTTCTGGCACAGAGTTCCCTATTGAGTCCCTATTGAGTTCCCTCAGCGGAGCTGAGCGTGTGGCAGAGGGAGGATGGTGTATGGGACCCCCCTCCCCATGTCCCGCACAGGGGGTTCAGTCACTGACACTCCCAGCTCTGCCCTCTCCAAGTTAACTGTGTTCTTGTGAAGGTTTTTCCTTATCCAGTTAGTGGAGGAAGACATTCCTCAAGCGGGGCAGGGGCTGGATGCCTGCTTGTGATCCCGTCCAGCCCTGGTTTATGCGGATTTCAGTGTACAAACTCCAGTTTATTTACTAAACTCCTAAACAAAGTCAGTCCTTGATTGATCACAATCACAGAGCTGGGGGCTACAGGCCGCTGTGTGCTAGGAGTGTTGTCGTGGGGGTTTCCGCAGAAAGGAAATTTCCTTCCCAGTGTTGCTTCAAGATAAGTTGGATTCTCTATTATCACTGCTGCTGTTAGCTCAGCTTCCGTTTCCCCGCCGTGCACGGGCTGCACGTTGCGCATTTCTCTTTACCCTTGGGAAACAAATGTTTTCACAAGCTGTGGGACGCTTGGAGCTCCACCCATATCCTCCAGTTTTAATTAATCTTCAAAATCTAAACCTGTGTTTGTGAAAGTATGAAGGACATTTGTCAAAACGATCCCATGAGATTCATAAATAGCATTTCAGGGCCCATCGCTGATGTTAAATCCCAGGGATCATCACTCATGGGTGCTCCTGGCCCTTAGTGTGTAGGTTTTTATTTCTCTGAACCATCTGACCAAAATTCATCGGTTTTAATTCTGTGCATGTTTTAACCTGAAACCCCTGAGCAGAAAAATACGGTTTATCAGTTTGAGAAAAGGGGTGGTAAAAGCATTGCAAAAACCTGCTGTGTCGTTGTGAAACACCATGTAGAAATAATCAGGAGAGGTTTTGACACGACCAACCCCAGACAGGCTTGGTTTGCTTTCCCACGTTGTGGGAGCACAGCGGGAGTGAAGCGATGGGGGTGAGAGCAGCTGTGCCTGCTCCCTTCGGGTGTTGCTGTCGCTGATGGTGATGCCAAGGGCCCATGGAGGGTGGCCTTCCCGGGTGAGCGGCCCTTTAGGAGACTGAAAGAGCTGCTGTGTCTCTGGTGGCATTTTCCTGAGATAAGTTGCCCGTTGTCCCCAAAAGCTGGCAGCGAGCAGGTGGGGGCCTGGCTCTTGCACGGTGCCGCAGGGTTTTCCCACGGGCAGCCAGGGATCTCGCTGCTTTGGGCCATTCCTGCTGTGAATGGGAGGAGGGACGGGAAGATGAAAAGCCATTAAAGTCGACAGCGATGAAGTGGCTCAGACACTTGTGAAGAGCTCAGCGTGTGGAGTTAGCGCTGAAACCATCACAGCTGTGCTCTCAGTGGAGGTTCTCACACTATTTTTATCTGGTGAGCAGGGAGGAGGAGGGTGCTGCAGAGGATGGGTGGGGATCAGGGGAGAGGAGCGAAGATGAGAGCGGGTGTGGAGGTGAGGAGCCGGCACCAACCGAGCCCTTCAACCGCTCGCCGTAAACAGGAACTTGGGGACCACAGAGAGTGACACCGAGGAACCGGGAGGGCAGCAACTGCCTTTGAACCAGACTAAAGCAAGCACAGTAACGGCACCGAGCATCAGCTGCCGCAGCACAGAGGGCCTCCAGCTAGACGGGGAGAGCTTGGAGGCCGTGCTCCCATCCTCTCCGTCACCGACAATTCAACAGCACCAAACTTCTCACAGCCTGATGAGGCATGTCGCTGTATTTCCCATGTCACATCTTTAATCTGTTCAAAATTAGGCTCTGACCCTTCACCACCTTTTACTAAAACCACGTGGGTGTTCTTCTCCCGCCCGTTACTTCTATTGTGATCCCAGCTTGAGAGGATCGTTGATAACCATAATTTTTGACCAAAGATTTTTTAATGGATGGCTCATGATGGTATTTGATAGCTTTGTTTTTGTTTTACGTAATATTTTTCATGTCCAACTCTTTTTAGGATCCTGTCCATCCGTTCTTCTCTTTGGAATGAATGTAACCACAGGGATGTCTGAGTGTTGTGCTTCCGTATAGAGACTACAGTGATCAAATAAACAAACTTGCTGAGCTGTTTTGGGGCTTGTTCAAGCTGGTGAAGGGAGATTTGGTAGTTTCTGTTGGAATTTTCTTTAAAAAGCACCAACTATTGCAAGGCTTTTATTCTGTGACTCATTTCAGAAAATACTTCACCTAAAAGCATGGATTACTAGACAAGCAGATACAGCATTCCCAGGACCTGGCTATAAATAGTCCATAAAATATCTATTTAGGGTTAGCAGGCACTATATTTAAATCATTACTTGGACAGACAACTATTTCCACTAGTCAGATATGTTGGGGTTTTCTTCTTCGGTCCAGGATTGAACAAGCCATGTTATTACTCCACTGGTAGGAACTGCGGCGTGGTTGGGGATGCTGCAGCTCTTGGCTGCAAAGGCAGTGGTTGATTTTTGAGAGGCTGCCGTTGGCTTCTCTCGCAGCACTAGAAAGCAAGCCGCAGTTATTGTAATTTCCTGTTCTCTTCCTATATCTTAGCACCTCTGCTTCGTGCTGAGGGAGGATGAACAAGAGTAACCCAAACCATCAATTCATTGAAAGCATGTTGTGGTTTTATCACAACCCCCCTCCTCTGACATCTTTCCAAGCCCCACTTTGTAATTTCACGCCTTATAGGTAGGTAAAAGCGGTTAGAAGTGGGGCAGTTTTGGTGCATTAGCTTTGGGCACGTCCTACCACATGGGTAGTGAGAACAGATTCAGAAATACATGGGAGGAACTGAAATCTGAGGGTGGGGTTAATGCAGTTGGGCAAACAGCCACCCAAGTGCTGCTCTGCTCTCCCACTCCCCATCAGGTTCCTCCTCCTCCTTACCACCCTTCTACTATATGATTTCTTGTCTTACTGTCTTTTTTTTTCCTTTTGCTTGTTTCCCAACTTTCTGTCCTCTTCAGCCTCAGCTTCTTTGTCATCCCTTGTCACCGAGATGAGGCTTTTGCTGCTGTCCCCAAGCTCCTGCGGGCGTGGAGGCTGTGCCTGGTTGTGATCGTGCCCCCACCACGCAAGGGGCACGTCCTTCCTTTTGAAGGATGCCATCCACCGAGACCCTGGGCAGTCAGCTATAAACTCTGCATTCATCTGCAGCGCTTTCTGTGTTTCAAACAGTATTCTCGGAGTTTTCAGAGCTGGACACGTTACGTTTTGGTTTAGGATTTACTGGTCTTCACGTGCTGTTTCTGAAGGTGCCAACAACTTTAAAGAGCCTGATGGGAGGTTGGATGCTCAGCTGCTTGGCAAAGCAAACGGCTTTCATCCGTGTGACTGATGATGGACTTGGGAGTCCAAGTTGGAGCACCTGTGTTTTGACAAATCTGGTCTGTAGTAGTTCCCAGCGCAGTGAAAGGACTTCTTGCTAACAAGGAAGGGCTTCATCCAAAGCCCCTGGCAAAAGGATTTAACCACAGAGATGTATAATGTTGTCTGAGAGTTCTGGGCTTGGCAGATGGCTGAGTTAGCGTGGACTGAGTGAGCCTGTGCATGGAGAGAGCTCTCGTAGCCAGTGTGTATAAACAGTGGTGAAAGACTCTGGGAAGGAAAGGTGGAAAGAACCTATTTTTCTATGGCTTTAAATAAATGCAAGTTTACCTCGTACGTGTGGTTATGGAAAAGTTCATCTTGACATTGTGTAAATACGGTGACGAATGTTGAATCTGCAAATAAATATTGTAACAACAAAGGAAAAAGTAAAGCGGAAGCTTTGGTCTCTGCTCTTTTTTGTACCTGCCTTAATCCACAGTGACTTGTGGTGTTTCAGGGGATCTGCTGTGGATTTGTGTGTGTATTCGAGAGCAGAAGTTGGCCTGTTCTTCTGTTGGAAGATAACTCTTGATCAGATTATGGACAGTTTGATCGGTCTAAAGGGGCTTTTACTTTGTAGCTCTACAACAGACCCCTTTACACCTTGAGAAAGCTGCTTATCTGAGCAGCAAGTCTGCAATCTGTGCTTCAGATGTCTTCCATGGATAGTAACTCAGTAAAATTCCCACTGACATTAGAAAATGTCATAAAGTAGGAAGAAAGGTGGATTTTCAGTGAAAAGTCCCAGTTTCCTCAGTGATTCTGCTAAGAATACAAGCCATACCTTTAATATTAGACATGTTTGAACATCACATTTTCATGTAGGCAGACGAACTGTGATTTATTTTAAGTAACATTGTGTTGTTTCCCTAACAGATGAACGTGAGGCAGTTCAGAAGAAGACTTTCACCAAGTGGGTGAATTCCCACTTGGCACGCGTGTCGTGCAGAATTACAGACCTGTACACCGACCTTCGCGATGGAAGGATGCTCATCAAACTGCTGGAAGTTCTTTCTGGAGAGAGACTTGTAAGTATTTATTATTCATTGTGGGGTTTTGGGTGGTTCTTTGGTGAATCCTTGGCTCAACTGAAGTACAGCAAAACTGAGTCCTGAGGGTTCAACACTGCAAATTTCTTATGTATTAAAGAAAAAAAAAGCAGTTATTGCTTCAGCTGGATCCAGACACTATTAAAATATCTTCCTGGGGCAAATTCTTTGGGTGTGCTGAGAGAGCCCCACTTAGTGCCATGGTCTAGTTGCCATGGTGGTGTCAGGGCAATGGTTGGACTCGATGATCCCAGAGGGCTCTTCCAACCTGATCGATTCTGTGATACCAGCACAAGGGAGTGGTGAGTAAGAAAATCCCCGCAGTGAAACATGCTGCTGCATGACAGGAGAACTGGGTGTCAGGAAATGCTGGGTATCCGTTTTTCATTCATTCCTTAAGTGATGGCTGTGCTCTTAACTGCCTAATTTAAAGCAATCTTTTCAAAGAAATACAGGCCTTTAGCTAAACCTAAGGCTACGCGAGGGTGCGACTGTGTAATCGCTTGTCATCAAGCACTCCTATTAATGGAAGCTCCATGGCTTAAGACTCTGGATAATGAATTGAACATATGGCCCACAGCGTAGTGTCTGCACAGGAAGGCACGAGGGGGAGCTTTCTAAATGCATCTGTGAGGAAGCTCTGACGTGGGTAGACGTACCCTGTGTGGGTGAAGGCATTGTGTGGATGGAGGTAACTAATCTGAACGTCCAAAGGTGTTTCTCTCTATGCCAGATCATTTACTTCAGTGAGGCGTTAGGTTTGATGTGTTCACTGCAGGGAGCAGATGTTATTTGTACAGGAATAACCGAGACCAACATGCCCCATTATTGGAGCATTCAGAAAGCAGCCGTGACACCTCTGTTTAAATCTTCACCTCTGCCTGCCAAGATCTGCCTTTCAGTGTCAAACAGCAGCGGCGAAGCTCAGCCCGGTCGTGTGACTCTTGCTGCGTGATTCATTTCCATTTTTCACTCCAGGTTTTGAAAAATGCCAGCAGAGCTTACGCAGCTGCTGGGGTGGGGAGGTGCAGGAGCCGCCCGGTGAGGCTGCTGGCTTGCATCACCGCTTGCCTATCGCACGGCCAGCTGCCTGCACCACCACACATTCTTTCTGTAGCTTCCTTATCTCAGGATGGAGGACAGCAGTCTCTGTTTGAACAATACATTCCACCACACCTTCCTCTGCAAACAAGAGCACAGATAACGCAACGCACTAAACCCTGGGACAATTACACACACCACAAATATTCCAGGAGGATCAGCACGTAGCTGATGTTCTCCAGCCTTTTGGAGTTTGTTTTAACTGGTATTGATTGAGACCTGACATCTCCATGACACCCAAGCAGAAATCTAAAGGCAGTGTCTTATGCAGGAAGCTTAAAATCAGGACAAAAAACATCAAATGGTAAGAAAGCAATAAACAAACCCAGCAACTAACCGAGATAATTACTTTATTAGGGTGTGTTTACTGATGCGGCAGAACAAACAGGGATTGTTTTCTCTTTTGAAACCGGGATTCAGATTGTGGAGCTGGAGCCACATGCCTGAGGAGCCGAGTTTGGGATTTAGGATGCTAATCAGGGGAGCAGGGCTGCTCTTTGCCCTCTGCAAGACCTCCGGCCTCATTTGCACAAAGCCTGCGTTTTTCAAAAGCCGTTGTGATTTTTGAGGATGAAAACCTTGAAGGTGTGTTGGAGAAGCTCAGAATGAGAGCATCCAATAAGGGCAACGTCTACATCTTCCCATCTTTGCTCAGCTTGATGCCTAATCCTAGTATTTAGTCCAGACCTTACTAGATAGAGTCCCCCGTACAGGAAAGAAACCGATAGCATGTGATAGCAGAAAAGAATCCAGCCAGTATGAAAAGCCAGTTGGAATTTTGTGTGCACACACTGTGAACCAGCTCGTCCCAAACAGAAAAATAAAGCTGAGAATTGTTTTCAGCATGAAATTAAGCATTTAGCTCAGTTTCTTCCATAACTATATAAAGGATTAGTAAATTCCTTACAATTCTTGGATGCTCGAAGGTCAAACTGTTGAAGCAGGTGGGTTAAGCTGTATGGCTGGGGACATTAAAACTGAACCCTCTGGCTTCTCAAAGTGCTCAGCATTTTTTTGGCTGGGTAGCACTGTCGTTCTCGTCCATGCAGAAATTTGAAGTGCGTTCTTGGACCATTAATAAGTTGTAGTGTGAGCAGCCCTGGATGACACGGCTGAAAAGCTGTTACAGCCCCAATAGGGAATTTCTGAGATGGAAAGAGCTGGACGCAGCACTGCAGGGGGGGTCTCACGAGAGTGGAGCAGAGGGGCAGAATCCCCTCCCTCATCCTACTGGCCACGCTGCTGGGGATGCAGCCCAGGACATGGCTGGCTTTGGGCTGCCAGCGCACGTTGCCGGCTCATGGTGAGCTTCTCATCAACCATCACCCCCAAGCCCTTCTCCTCAGGGCTGCTCTCATCCATTCTCCACTTGGGTTTGCCCCGACCCACATGCAGGACCTTGCCCTTGGCCTTGTTGAACTTCATTGTGTTTGTGGGAGAAAAAATCCTGCCAATAACGTGAAGGTTATGGATTCTTAATCGGAGAGTACAGAGCTTGGGTGGTATCAGCTCTGTCACCTTGGTGCTGGAGCTCCTGAGAGCAGAAAAAGAGCTTTTTGAACCGTTTTCTGCTCAGTAACTTGAGGCATTAGAGGTAGGTGAGAAGGGCTGCGTTAAGGCAGAGGGGACACGTTCAGGTCTGCCACTGCTGCTCATAATGGCCACGGTCAGAGTCGTTCCTCTGTTTTGGGAACATCACCACAGAAGTGTGCACACCTTGTGGGCACAGCCTGGCCCCCGCCTTCCCCCGCAGCTGGGCGCTCCCTCTCCTGTCCTGGGAACAGCCTTCCCACCTGGATTTTGCAAGACTGAATCACACCTACCACGCTCCTGGGTGACTGACAGCACCAGCAGAAGGATGGATCCCAGCTTGTCCCTGCTGAGAGCGAGGGATCTCCGGTGGGTTTCAGCCAACCATGTAACCTGATGTGCCTGTGCATGGGGTGTTTACGCCTCTTCAGGGGGACTTTTATACCTGAAAGCAGTGACATGTTCCTGGGAATGTTCACCCTTGCTGGGAGTTGTGGATTGACTTTCTCTGCATCATCACAGAATCCATGAGGTTGGAAGAGCCCTCTGGGCTCATCGAGTCCAACCATTGCCCTGACACCACCATGGCAACTAGACCAGGGCACTCAGTGCCATCTCCAGGCTTTTCTTCAACCCCTCCAGAGATGGTGACTCCAGCACCTCCCTGGGCAGCCCCTTCCAATGGCTAATGACCCTTGCTGAGAAGAAATGCTTCCTAAGGAGTTACCTGGCCTCTGGAGGAGAACTGTCCTGGCTGAAAGCTGGAGTGAAACCAAAGACCTCAGGAGTTTACATGTCCTGAAGGCATCTTTCCAGTACGCGTTTCATCTTTATGGCACGCTGTTATCCAGGCTGCTCTTTCTAGGGGTGTAATATGGCTCCAGCTGAAACTTCCCCTTGGATGCAGTCTGAGGTGAGGATTTTGCCTGAGGTATTTCCATGACCAGTTAATCACCTTCACTGCAGAAAACAAAGAAATTAGCTGAGTACCTTTGGTGACATCTCAGTAAGCACTGAACAGGCTGTAATCCTTATCTGCAGAACAAAGTGCCTTAATTTTATTCAGTTTTACAGCAGACTTCTACATACCATTAATGTACTCATGGCTTTTTGCACTGGGCCTTTGTAAAAATGTGTTATGTTAGTGTGGCTAATTTTTTTTCTTCTTTCTTTTTTTTTTTACTTTCTTTTCCTATGAAGAAAATATTTGGAATAAATCTCTTCTGCTATTTTCATACTATTTATCCTACTTCAACTGACCAAAAAAAATCAATGGCATTTCTTTCTGGAGGATTTTCATTGAGTGGCTTACGCTCCAAGTCTGAGCTGCCTTTTTGGAGAGTGTGTGTCTATATTTACAGATTCTCTCTGGAGCATTCGTTACCAGTTCCCTCTATTGTGTGCATATGCCAGTTATCAGTTTGTTTCATATCTTTATCTTTGCAGAATCTGATTTTTAAGTGTGGAAGAACTTGTATTGGGAAAAGAAATGAAATTGGTGCCTGGTAATACATCTACAGTAATACATGTTTTTCTTCTCCCTTTCACCCTCTAGCCTAAACCAACTAAGGGCAGGATGCGCATCCATTGCCTCGAGAACGTTGATAAAGCCCTCCAGTTCCTCAAAGAGCAGAGGGTGCACCTGGAAAACATGGGATCTCATGATATTGTGGATGGGAATCACAGGCTGACGCTTGGCCTTATTTGGACTATTATCCTGAGATTCCAGGTAAAGATGTATCCATGCACAGATACAGGAGTTTGCCATACTTGTTTATAATACACTTTATAGTGCTTTTTAAGAGTGGAGTGCTCCCAGGCCCTCTGAGGTGATGGGAGTGAAAAGTGCTTAGCAGCTGGGCAGGGCACGGCAGGATAAATTCATCTTCACGGTGCTGCTGATCCGTAGTGGCAGCCAGTGGGAGTTTCCTGGGTGGGGAGTCATATGGTTTAACTTTTCAATTACTAATAAATATGAAGCTCCAGACCTGTATGCTCCTGCAGCCCTGGGAGGAAAGGCTCCCCTCAGCTGCTCTTCACCTCTGTGGTGATTATCGTTAACCCAGCTGACTTGGCACCGAGGCGGATTAAGGGTGCCCACAGGAGTTGGTTTAGTGCCCAGCTAAAGGTGGAGAGTTTGTGTTTTCCAACAAGTTGCACGTTGAACCTGGAATAGATAGTTGGGATGCTGCTCAGGGCAAACACTGTTTCCTTCAAGCTTGACATTCCAAAGTGTTTGCTCCTGTGGAAGTCCTGGTTGGCTTTTGCCCGTGGATCCCCTCTCGAGGACCCCGACCTGCTGCACCCCCTCGCCTCCCTGTGGGAGCCCCCTCGCAGGGTGACCCGTGGGCACAGGGCAGGGTTTGCCTTGGCAGCTGGAAATAAGTTTTCTCCTGAAGTTTAAACTGTTTTGTCGATGGACTAAACAAAGAGTAATCCTCCAGTGAAATAAGGGCAGATGAAGCTTTCTTTTGACATGGAAAAGCATTCACCTATTTCCTGTCACTGTAGATTTCCTTTGTCACTTATATTCTGACATAATTCCTTTCATCTTTTCAAAAAAAAAGGCAAACAATGTGTTTTCTCAGAGAAATATTTAAACCTTCTTTGTTAATTTTAGATCCAAGATATCAGTGTTGAAACTGAGGACAACAAGGAGAAGAAATCTGCTAAAGATGCTTTGCTTTTGTGGTGCCAGATGAAGACAGCTGGGTGAGCGTGGATTAAGGGATTATCTCTAAAGCTCTTACAGCATTTTGAGTTTTCATTGAAATAATTTTAAATGGGCAAACACGTCTCTCTTCTTAAGTGGATTCAACCAAGAGAAGTGAATTGATGTTTACAAGTCAGAAAATCCTGAATTTATTATATTAATGGTGTGTGATAAACATACCAATGTGATGGATTATCAGATTGGTATGTTTATCACACACCATAATCCATGAGTATGGAGTAATGTGCTGACTCTTTTTCACCCTACTCTGAAGAAATAATGATGCTTCATATGTTTGCCACCAACTTTTCCCTCTTTCCATATATATGGAAATATTTCCAAAATGTCTTTCTCTGTCAGTAAGCTTCTTGTATAATTAAATATCCATTTATAGAGATTCAATACATTTCCCCTGTGAAACTTGGTTGTCCCTGAGATGACTTGGGGCACTTCAGCATTATTCTAGTGGTACTTCATCTTCTCCTTCCAAGAGTTAATGAAAGTGGGGCACAAAGGTGGCTATCATTTGTTCTTTGTTTACGAGTCAGGTGGTGACTAGGGTCAGGCCTTGAAGATGCAGCAGGGTGCTATATTGATTGCATTCTTTGGTTTTTCTTCTCTCAGTTACCCCAACGTCAACATTCACAACTTCACAACGAGCTGGAGGGACGGGATGGCTTTCAATGCACTAATACATAAGCACAGGTATGTGTGGGGAAATGTCTTCATGGGTTTTGAAAGCTTGGACTGTTGCAGCGTGCGCTGGGTTCTTGCAGCTTGATTTTAAAGTCTGTGGAGAGGAGGAAGTTGAAGAATTGCTGAGAGTTTTACAGTAACTTGCCTTGCTTTGGAGCTTTACAGCTCTTGTGGTCACTGTGAGCTCCTCTGGGCAGCAGCTTCTCACAAGTCAGAACAGGTTGTGTTTGGTTTCAAGGGAATAAATTACACACATGATTGTTTTGGTTTGTGACTGACCAGGCTGGAAGAAAAGGTTTTGTACCTTATTGAGTAACCGATGAGCAGGTTTGGTCACCTAGAATCCAGGGGCAGGAGGGGGACACGACACACCACAGCAGCCTGGAAGGGAAAGAAGTCCCCACACAGGGATGGCAAAATCTGGTGCTAGACTTTGGCATGGCTGGGGATGCTGCTCGTTGGCAAGCTCAGGTGGAGTTACTGGGATGGGCACGAGGAGAGACTGCGTGACCACAGCTTTGTTCCTTTCTTCTCCAGGTCACCTTTATCCCTGGTAAACTATCCTCCGTTCTTTGCCATGGGCTAGGTTCTGCCATGGCATGGGCTAGGCTCTGCTTCCCTCTTTAATGCTGTCCCTGGAATGCACAGGGCTACTGGGCAAGCGAAGCCTTGGCAGCACGAGGGGCCAGGTTTTCTGAGGATTGCAGGTTTAGTTCATTTGTTCGTTTGAGGGTGGCTGCACTGTGCTTTGGGAAATCTAAAGTATTTTCTGTCCTGTCTAGGCCTGATCTGATTGATTTTGACAAGCTGAAGAAATCAAATGCACACTACAATCTGCAGAATGCTTTTAACCTTGCAGAGCAACACCTTGGTCTCACTAAGCTCCTGGACCCCGAGGGTAAGAATTCCTGCAGTTTTAGCACTTCACGGCTCTTTGTGGGCTCCTTTTTCCCACCCCTCCTTGTTGCAGGGCACAGCTTTGGGATAGCTTTTTGTGTTCAAGAGAAGCTGGGTGCTGCTGACTCACCTGGTGCTACAGAGAGGGCAGGATGTCTCCTGCAGAGGACTGAGCAGTGGTAGCACAAGAGCCCTTAATCCTGTGTTTATTTTCCCCCATCTGACAAGATCACTGGGCTGGCCATGTATACATAAATTCATTCCAGTTAGAGGCATCCTTCTGATGTGCTCTGAGAAACACTTGCTGTGAGCTGGAAGGTGAATGATGTGGATTTCAGGAAATATTTAGCAGCTTCTTTCACAGACTCAGTGGGTTTTAGCCTGTGCTTTCGTGAGTGTTCATGCTCCTGCATATTGGCAGGCGCTGCTCACAACGCTGGGACAAGAAACTGTCTTGTCACAGGGCAAATGGAGACTGTGTGTCTGGGCAAGTTTCTTCTTGCTTATTTTTCAGTGCCTCAGAATTGCTGCAGGAAAGGGAATAATTTGTTTTCCATCTGTATCTCTCAGAAGATTTGCCTGGACAGACATACTGTTACGTTTGAATTCCTCTCTCCCAATGCTGATACAGCAGCGAAGTTCTCACCTAACAGTATTTCTGTCAGCTCACACAGACACCAGAGAAGGTATTCAGCCGTGCCCAGACTGTGGCAAAGTCTGGAACCTGACTAAGGCCCAAAGGCCCCTCGCCCACAGCTTTAACCACAGCCCACACCGAGGCAAAGAGATAAAGCAGCTCCTCTTAGTGACAGAGTTCAGTGCTGTACTGAATCCAGAACCAGGCCAAGGCTGCTGAACTGATTTCTGATTGGGACATCAATCTTAGGACCCATCTCTGACTCTTAAACACATCCTTGGTGCATTACGAGCTTTGGTTTTTTACCCCAGTATGCTAAGACAGCTCTTGTTTGGTTTCCAGATATCAGTGTTGATCATCCTGATGAAAAGTCAATCATCACCTACGTGGTGACGTACTACCACTACTTCTCCAAGATGAAAGCTTTAGCTGTCGAAGGGAAACGAATCGGAAAGGTTTGCGAGTTCAAATTACAAATGGTTGTAAAGCAGTTGAAATATTTCTGATTTTTTTTTTTAATTCTCGAGTTTTTTAAGATTCTGCTGTATGGTAGTTTTTAGTTTTGCTTTTGAATGTGTTTTGAATGTTAAATATTCCCGTATGACTGTGAGGAGTAGTTCATTTCCAGCTACCTCGCATTAGAAAACATTTGGCCAGTGTTTTATTTTTGCTTGTTAATTTTGCATCATTGCTGCTTTTCCTTTCTCATTAATTGCTCCTCATCCTCTGGGTCCTCTGGCTCTTCTGGAGCCCAGAAAAGTCCCTCATTTAAAAAATGTGCCGTCATTCTCCACCCTTTGGCCAACTTGCCCCTGTCTTTACAGCTGGCAGACTGAACATGAATCCTTTTGTACGCTTCAGCTCTGCCCCTCTGTTGCCCTGGGATCATGGGAATTCGCTGCTGAGAAATGCAAAGCCCTCGTTGCTCCGAGATCCCGGCCCCTGTGGGCTCGGTGGTTCCTAAGTCAGGTCTCCCAACAGTTCCTGTTGTGTAGCTCGTTGGGTGTAAATGCCTGAAGAGCACTGCCCTTGGCATTCATGGTACGTTGTGCTGCGTGTTCCAGGTGCTCGACAACGCCATTGAAACGGAGAAAATGATTGAAAAATACGAATCGCTGGCGTCTGACCTCCTGGAGTGGATTGAGCAAACCATCATCATCCTCAACAACCGCAAGTTTGCCAACTCGCTGGTCGGCGTGCAGCAGCAGCTGCAGGCGTTCAACACTTACCGCACAGTGGAGAAACCACCCAAGTAATTCTGATCTTAACTTAAAACAACAGCGCTCTTGTTTGGTTTAGTCAGTCATTGATTTTTTTTCAAAACAAACACATCCAAGTAATTTTAACCTTGACTTAAGGATTTATTTTTCTGAACAAACCCAGCTATCACGTTTCTAATTGGCACTCCTCATTATTATTCGGAGCCTGTTTGCTTTATGCTATTTGATACTCACATAATAACAACAAAACCACTAATAAGAAAAAGTGTGTCGTGGTGAACCTGTGCCTGCAGGACCTCACAGTCCTGGAAGCTGTCACTTCACTGAGGTGCCTGCCTTATAATATCCGTGGTAACAGTGTACTGTGTGAGTATAACATCACCAGTCGTGCTTGCTAGCAGCCTATCATACCAATATACTGCTATTAAAAGAATCTTCTGCTTATCCAAAACCCAGAGGAAGCGTGTCTGGCTTTGTAAAACTGCTTACTAAAACTGATACAACCAAAACAGTGCAACTTATTTCTGGAAAGTTTCTTTTAGCGTTATGATATCAGATCATCTGTTTATTATTTTTGTCTAATATAAGTTCTAATGGATAACAATCACAATCAAAACATTACAGAGTGTCCAGACATCACTTTAAATTGCAGTCTATTCCCTAGTGCCTATGGAGTTTGTTTATTTCCCAGGCGTCCGACTCAGGGAAAACAGTGGGAAGAGTTTATTGACTGCAGTGGGCTTTAAATAAAACTTGCATTTCTTGAGTTGATGAACTAGGACAAGACACGTAACAGAATAAAAACAATGCAGTCGTCTGTCCCCCGAGGGGTTTAAATCTGAGCACACAGACAGCTGACTTCTGTGAAGGTTCTTTTGCTGTTTGACCCACCTGGTTCCAGGGGGCATGTGGGCTATTTCAGTTGCTTCCAGCTTTGACACAAGATGAAGGTGTTTATCTGAGTGCTCCATTCGTGTCAATATTTTAAGGAAGTGCTTTATACTACCTCAGCAGCAATGAAAGCTTTGTTGTAACTCTGTTCTTTTGCAACATTTTGTTTAGATTTACAGAAAAAGGAAACTTAGAAGTGCTGCTCTTTACCATCCAAAGCAAAATGAGAGCCAACAATCAGAAAGTGTACATGCCAAGGGAGGGCAAACTCATCTCTGACATCAACAAGGTAAAATGGGCCCGCTCCTCCTGTGTGACTCAGGATTTTGTTGTTGGCTTTCGGTCTCCCTCTCAGCGTGCTGGGAGGAAACACATTTGCTATCTCACAGAATCACAGAATCAACCAGGTTGGAAGAGCCCTCTGGGATCATCGAGTCCAACCATTGCCCTGACACCACCATGGCAACTAGACCAGGGCACTAAGTGCCATGTCCAGTCTTGTCTTAAACCCCGCCAGAGATGGTGACTCCCCCACCTCCCTGGGCAGCCCCTTCCAATGGCTAATGACCCTTGCTGAGAAGAAACGCTTCCTACTGTCCAACCTGACCCTCCCCTGGTGAAGCTTGAGGCTGTGTCCTCTTGTCCTATCGCCAGCCTTGATGTGGGGGACCATGAGGGATGGGCGAGGTGGGGTGACCTTTTCTCATAGCTCGGACTCACTAATCTGAACCGAGTCCCTGGGTATCCTCAGCATCTGTAAGGTCATCAATGCTCAGTTCTGTGCAGTTGGTTATGGATCTCACAGCCCTGCCTTGCTCCTCCAGGGTCCTGGCTGTTAGAGGGAATAGACAGAAGGTAGCAACAATCCCTAAGTATTGTAGCCCTCTCCATTTGCCTCTCAGCCCCCCTGCCAACAGAGTGGGAGGGTGAAGGAAGGGCAATGACCAGTCTTCTGGGCTCCCTCTCGGGGTTTCTGCAGCTATTTGCTATGCTGGTGCAGCTGGCAGAACAGCAGCAGAGCTGACAAGCTCACTCAAGGGTAACAAAGAGCTTAAAACCGTGAGCTTTTCCTCGTTTGTGCCTGATCATGCTTGGCATTCCCAGAGCAGCTGTTGGGGGTGTCCGTGGCCTCCATCTGCATCCTGGAGAGCAGCAAACTGCACAGCTCTCCTGTTTGCATTAGGCTCCTGTGAATGCCTCAGATACTTGGGTTTCAGGCAGTTTCACATCTGGTGGGATTTAGAAGAATCTGGGGTAGTTTGGTTTTAATTGTGGGTATTTTTGTTGCGTGTAAGAAGATCTGAAAGGTGATTAGCTGGCTTTCAACATGCTTCTAAGACTTTCTTTTTGTGATATTAATGTCATGCACGTGAATAACTTTTGGCTTTGGGGGAAAAAAGGACTTGTATGCACCAAAAGTAACCGAATTCTGCAGTTGTTTTCTTTTCCAAAGTGGATGCAAGGAAGATCAACAATTGTATGTTGATTTTAGAGGTGAGAGGGCATGAATCTCTAATTCTCATTTCCCAAAGGAGGAAGATAGAATCTGCTTATTTGGGAGTAGCACTCAAGATTTTTTTTTTAAGCAAATACTCTCTTACCCATTGAAGCGAGGTGGTTTGCTGAGGCTTTCTTGGAGGAAAAAAACCCAAATGAACTACATAAAATGCATCTGAGATAAGTCTTATACCCCTTGCTCAGAAAATGAAGGGTTGAATTGAGAACAAATCTCAAGTCATGCACTTACATTAGCAGACAAGGTGTAAGGCCAACCAATACAAAGCAGATTTATTGGCATATAAATAAATAAGCCAGTTTAGTGAAAGCTGGCTGTAGTGACTTCAGTCCTGATTTCACGCAGAGCTGATGTGATTTATCCTAATCCCATAAGAATGTATGTTTAGAAGACGCATGTTTTTTCTCTGTGTCTTCAGGCCTGGGAAAGACTGGAAAAAGCTGAACATGAAAGAGAACTGGCACTGCGAAATGAGCTCATCAGACAAGAGAAACTGGAACAACTCGCACGCAGATTCGATCGCAAGGCAGCTATGAGAGAAACTTGGCTGAGCGAAAATCAGCGTCTCGTCTCTCAGGTGCTGCCTTCAGAAGTTGTCTGTGTGACTAAAATGGTTCCCATGAGTAATTACAGGGTACAGTTCTTGCAAAGAGAACATTTCCTCCCCTATGCCTCGTGTTTTACTGAATCTCTGTATATTTATAGTTGTTGTATGTGTGTGCAAATGTATATTTAGTGTATATGTATGTACTGCATGTCCTACCTTTAATTTGGGATCACAGAGTCAATGAGGTTGGCAGAGCCCTCTGGGCTCATCGAGTCCAACCATTGCCCTGACACCACCATGGCAACTAGACCAGGGCACTAAGTGCCATGTCCAGGCTTTTCTTCAACCCCTCCAGAGATGGTGACTCCAGCACCTCCCTGGGCAGCCCCTTCCAATGGCTAATAACCCTTTCTGAAAAGAAATGCTTCCTAATGTCCAAGGATATTCCTTCCTTGAATCCATCAGTCTGTACTCAGGAGATACGAATGTGGAAATATCCACCCACAGTCAAGATTTTCTTTACCTGAATAGTTTGGTCAGTTCAGTGGAATTAGCCCAGGAATTAATTTTATTATTTAATATAAGAGATGACTTTAAAAAAATCCAAGCCCCCAGCTTAATCCTGATGGCCACCACGATTCTTCCCCCAAAGGCAGTAAATGATATATCTGATTTTATCAGCGGTTCTGTGGATGTCAGAGCTATCTCTGGTTTTATTAAAGACGACTCTTCAGAGTATTTTGGGATCCCAAATTTGCTAACAAGTCTATTCTGCACAATCAGAAATCATCTTATGAGCAGTGGGGCTTTTCTCCTCAGCAGCCATTACTGAAGAAGCGTCTCTGTCTTTACAGGATAATTTTGGCTTTGACCTTCCAGCAGTCGAGGCCGCCACAAAAAAGCACGAGGCCATTGAAACAGACATTGCAGCCTATGAGGAACGAGTCCAGGCCGTGGTTGCGGTTGCGAAGGAGCTCGAGACTGAAAATTACCACGATATCAAACGCATTACTGCAAGAAAGGACAACGTTATACGCCTGTGGGAATATCTCCTGGAGCTGCTCAGGGCACGGAGACAGCGGCTGGAGATGAATCTTGGTCTGCAAAAGATTTTCCAGGAGATGCTTTACATTATGGACTGGATGGATGAGATGAAGGTAGGTGTTAGCCGTTTGAGAACGTAGACCAAATATTCTGGAGAGGTGAAGATGTCCTTTTATGTAAATTTTTAAGATGCATTTTGCCCCTCTGGTTTAATGGACAAATGCAGAAGATCCACATTCAAGAGCAGTGAACAAATTCCTTATGCATTATGATAATTTTTTAAAAATAAACATTAAAAACGCGTAAGGAAAAAGAACAAGTTCTTCACTCCTATAAAAAGCTGCTTTTCAGCTTCCTGCCTGTCTCATAAGGGCCAGAGGCTCTGGTCCCAGTGCTGGGGTAAGGATGACCATTGTGGTGAAAGGGAGTTAAATAATCTCTCTCCATCACGATTTACATGGGGAACAAGTCACCTCTTCACCTCTGTGCTTTAAAAAGCCTGAATTTCTTCCTGTCTCTTCTCCTGGGATCTGGGAAAGGAGAGGACCATGACTTTGTTCTTGTCCATAAGCCAGCAGAACTTGGAAGCTGTTGGAGGAAAGGAAGATGTGTGTAGCTCAGCAGCAGCTCACAGCACCTGGACTGAGCGCTTTTCATTGGTCCTGCTGAGCTGACTTAGCTTCTCGTCATCCTAGACTTAAAACTGCGTTGAAGAGCAGTCAGGTTCTTCGTGGTTGCTAGTGATTTTAAAAATATTGGCTCAAATTCGTATCAACCATGTCTCTAGATGTTTGAAAGAGCTCTCCTTGTGGGCCTGGTGTTTCTCTGGACTTAAATCAGTGTAAGAACAGAGAACGGTATAATGCCTGGAGTCACTGAGGAACAGCTTGTGGCCTTCAGCCCATTTTACTTGTCTTTTCCATTTTGATCAGGTGCTTCTGCTGTCTCAAGACTATGGCAAACATTTGTTAGGAGTTGAAGACCTGTTGCAGAAACATGCTCTTGTGGAAGCTGACATTGCTATTCAGGCTGAGAGAGTGCGAGGGGTCAATGCATCTGCTCAGAAGTTTGCCACCGACGGAGAAGGTAACTAGCAGCCAATGTGTCCTTCTTTGTCTTAATTACATGTGAGGTTATCTATAAGCCTCATTAGTTCTGCAAGGCACGTTTGGTTAAATTTAGCACCGGAATAAGAGAATCCAGCTTCATTTGTTCCTTCTTTGCTCACTGTGTCAATGATTAATTTGTCCAGGTTACCTGCTCAAGAATTCATTGTGTTTTGCCTGGGGTGTCATGCTCCTAACCAGCAGCTGCTGTTAGTAACTTTGTAGTAGTCACCATGAATCCCCTGTTCTGTGTTTTTGATGCATACAATACAAATTATTGGACCCAGTCTGACACTGTCTTAATTTATGCTAAATAAAAGCAATTCCACTAAAGCAGTGTCATTAACTAGAGTAAACGATGTTTGTTTTGTGCAATTGTGTGTGTGAAGCTGGTAGAAATCTGGAGTAGTGAATTTTGTTGCACTGAAAACAGTCATTAATATCTTTCCTTTTTTTTTTCGTGGTCTTTATACAAAGAATAGTATTTTCTGTTCTGTGTTACTGTTGGTGGAGCTTGAATAGTTCACTTTCAGGAGACTAACTATGAATTCTTTTACGTCAACTTCGTAGGAGGAACAAATAGGACTTAAGAGCTCTGTGTGTGCCCCACTGTAGGATGAAAATGAATCGGTTCGAGTTGTAATGTCCGTTCTCTCTCTGAACAGGTTACAAACCGTGTGACCCCCAGGTTATCAGGGACCGCGTCGCTCACATGGAGTTCTGTTACCAAGAGCTGTGCCAGCTCGCAGCCGAGCGCCGGGCCCGCTTGGAGGAGTCCCGGCGCCTCTGGAAATTCTTCTGGGAAATGGCTGAGGAAGAGGGTTGGATCAGGGAGAAGGAACAGATCCTGTCATCTGATGACTATGGGAAGGACCTCACCAGCGTCGTCCGTCTCTTGAGTAAACATAAGGCGTTTGAAGACGAAATGAGCGGTCGTAGTGGCCACTTTCAGCAGGCGATAAAAGAAGGTGAAGACATGATTGCGGAGGAGCATTTTGGGTCTGAGAAGATCAGAGAAAGAATTAAGGATATCCGGGAGCAGTGGGCTAACTTGGAACAGTTATCTGCCATTAGGAAGAAGCGTCTGGAGGAAGCCTCTCTCCTTCACCAGTTTCAGGCTGACGCTGACGACATTGATGCGTGGATGTTGGACATCCTCAAAATTGTCTCCAGCAATGATGTTGGCCATGATGAATATTCCACTCAGTCCTTGGTCAAGAAACACAAAGATGTGGCTGAAGAGATTGCAAGCTACCGCCCAACCATCGACTCTCTTCACGAACAAGCAAAGGCCCTTCCGCAGGAGCACGCCGGGTCTCCAGATGTGCAAGGCAGGTTGTCTGGGATAGAGGAAAGATACAAAGAGGTTGCTGAGCTGACTCGGCTGCGGAAGCAGGCCTTGCAGGATACCCTGGCTCTTTATAAGATGTTCAGCGAGGCAGATGCTTGTGAGCTTTGGATTGACGAAAAGGAGAAGTGGCTGAACAATATGCAGATTCCAGAGAAGCTGGAGGACCTGGAAGTGATCCAGCACAGGTGAGAACGCCTTACCCGGAAGGCTGGGGAATGGGTGGAAGTTTTTTTGCACCAGCTACCATTCTCAGCTTGCCCGTGGCTCCCATTCTCTAATGCCTGTGTGATCTTTTTTTTTTGGGTTTATTTTTTCCTCCCCTCCAGATTTGAAAGCTTAGAACCAGAAATGAACAATCAGGCATCCCGTGTCGCAGTGGTGAACCAAATTGCCAGACAGCTAATGCACAGCGGCCATCCAAGTGAGAAGGAGATCAAGGCACAGCAAGATAAACTCAACACAAGGTAAGTGAAGGCCTCATGCTCATGAACACGACACTGGCTGGAACAAGTACAGTGGGGTCGTTTGTGATTTTTAAGATGTTCTGATACAGTTACCTGAGGTATCTTCAAGGTGGGCCTTCAAAGCTTCAGAAGGAGAAAGAGCTGTCTTTCAAATATTTGATTAACAGGAGTTTTGCTCTTGACTTCAGTCAGGTCCTGAGTGTGTCATACCTTGATTTGAGAGCTGGAAATTTACTGTAATGATTATTATGATAAAAAAACCCAACAATATAATTTCATGTAAACTCACTTTTTTTTTGGCTTCAAAATAAACCAAAAGTGTACATTTAGTGTGAAAATCAGATGTAACTAGCAATTTTTCACTTGAGGAAAAATTATCCTTTTAAGGACTCAGCGTTGCTGATACTTGTCATATTCTAATATACACCATAGCTTGGTTAGAGGTTGTTTTGCTAAAACTGTTGATGATGTGGGCAGGACTGAACAACACACGAATAGTTAGGTTATTTCATGGCTTACCAAGCTAATGTGAGCAAGTGCTTTTATCCTTTTCCCTCAGTATACACAAATCTCAATTTCTCTGCTTGTCTCTCCTCACAAATTGCAGATGGAGCCAGTTCAGAGAACTGGTAGATAGGAAGAAGGATGCTCTGCTCTCTGCTCTGAGTATCCAGAACTACCATCTTGAATGTAATGAAACCAAATCCTGGATCAGGGAAAAGACCAAGGTGATTGAATCCACACAAGATCTGGGTAATGATCTAGCTGGAGTGATGGCCCTGCAGAGGAAGCTGACGGGCATGGAGCGTGACCTGGTGGCCATCGAAGCCAAGCTAAGCGACCTGCAAAAAGAGGCAGAGAAGTTGGAATCAGAGCATCCTGACCAGGCACAGGCTATCCTTTCACGGCTCGCAGAGATCAACGATGTGTGGGAAGAAATGAAGACCACCCTCAAGAATCGGGAAGAGTCCCTTGGAGAGGCGAGCAAACTGCAGCAGTTCCTGCGAGATCTGGATGACTTCCAGTCTTGGCTCTCCAGAACGCAGACTGCAATCGCATCCGAAGACATGCCAAACACCCTGACAGAGGCTGAGAAGCTGCTCACTCAACATGAGAATATTAAGAATGAAATCAACAATTATGAGGAAGATTATCAGAAAATGAGGGACATGGGTGAGATGGTGACACAAGGGCAAACCGACGCTCAGTACATGTTCTTACGCCAGCGCCTACAAGCTTTGGACACTGGATGGAACGAGCTTCACAAAATGTGGGAGAACAGGCAAAATCTCCTCTCCCAGTCTCATGCCTACCAGCTGTTTCTCAGAGACACCAAGCAAGCAGAAGCATTTCTTAATAACCAGGCAAGTGGTCAAGATACACCTTATTTCATTTCTGCAGGGTGGCACCATATCCTGCAAGCAATTAGCAAACAAGATCATTTGGCAGGAGAGCTACAAACAGACAAATTGCCCTTTTTAAACTCTAATTTGCTTTTTGTATTTTACTTCTAACTATTCTTGAGGGACATTTCATATGTGGTGAATCTGTTGTTGGAGCAGACAGCGTAGCCTGAGTATAATACTTTTAATCTCTGATTTATGCTTTAATCCCAGGAGTATGTTTTGGCGCACACGGAAATGCCCACTACCTTGGAAGGAGCAGAAGCTGCTATTAAAAAACAGGAGGATTTCATGACCACGATGGACGCCAATGAAGAGAAGATCAATGCAGTTGTAGAGACTGGCAGGAGGCTAGTTAGTGATGGGAACATCAACTCTGATAAAATCCAGGAGAAAGTGGACTCTATTGATGACAGGTAAGGTGGGAACGGTGGTGGGATGTAGCTGTTCATGCTTTAATTCTCTTCTCGGAGAGGTGACCTTTTACCAGAATCCAAAGGCAAAGCAACGTGTTAGAAAATGTCTGTTGCAGACTGTTTTCTTTGTCCTGTGGAAAAATAGGAGCTGTAATGTTTCAAAAATGTGCCGGGCTAATCTTAATTAAATGTTACCTCTCCCATTTTCTAGAGACTTACTAGGCTATGAGCTCACTACCCAGAACTTGGCTATGCGAGTGTTGCTGTATAATTCTTGAAGTATTAACAAGACTTTCTGTTATGGTGGGAGCTGTTAGCTACACCTGGTTCCACAAGTCTTAGATTCCTCTGCTACCTCCTAGCTGATTTAATTATAATCATGTATTCCTGTCCTTCCTCTGAGGAAGGAATGTGGCTCTTCAAGGGTGTAATTGGCATTGTATCTGCCCCACCCGCTTGGCTTTGATCGCCTTTTCCAGCTTGTCTGGCCCTTCTGAAATCAGATCAGGAAGCATCAGTACAAATGGGTCTTTCATCCTAGAACAAGTCTTTTGCTTTGTGTCTTCAGCTGTGGCAGGAATGCTATAGAACATGAAGAGTTTCTTTTTGTTTGAAACCCAAATGTTCCGTTTTGATGGCTGTGATTCATGGCTCTTTCTGCTTTTGGTTTGAATGATAGTGGAGTCTTTCAAGGCGCTTTTCAATCATGAGTGTCAGAACACAGCAGTAAGCTCGTACAGAACTTCTGTGTCAGATGTTACTGACGACCCTTCTATCAGACTTGCATCCTCCCACAGCCGGTAAGCTCAGAGTTACCCAGATGCCTTTGTCTCCAAGGAGAAACTGAGCTGAAGTGGTTCAGAAAATGTTGTGCCTTTCCTGTTCTGGCAAACATGTCCCACTGCGTATGCACCCACTCCAGCTGAGGCTCAGGGCTTCAAGAAGGGCGGATATTCCTGTTCCCAGAGCTCGCTGAGGGCCTCCGAGCCCTCTGACAACCTAACCCCAAGGACACCTCACCTTTTCGTTCTCTCTGACCAGCTTGACTCTCTTTAGTTCCCAGTGAGAACCTGCAAGGGCCAGGCAGAGGAGATTCTGTGAAAGCAATCAAGGTGAAAGCTAGGAAATGAATTTTTCATCTTCACCCTCTCTGAGTTTCAGTGTCCTCTGCTGTAAGATTTTCCATCCACTTAGGAAAGCAGGAAGACTTGATCCTGGCCTTCTGGTCAGGTGTCTTCTTTCTGCAACTTTTTGGAATATTAAAAGGCAGCACCTGAGGATGTAGTAGCAATGGTCAGCTGCTGCTTGCAGCCCTTTGAGGTGGCTGGAGTGAGAGACACCTTCAGCCTCTGTCCTGGGTGCTCTGCAGAGAGGCTCTGGCTGCCCCGGCTGTGGTGCTCTGGTGACTCTTTCCCCATAGTGCAGCTACTCCTCTGCGTCCCCATGGTCCTCTGGCCACCTGGGCCGTCCTGGCTGTGGGACGTGTGCCGGAGTTCCTCCTCTGAACAGCAGGCAGGTCCTAGAGGCTGTATTTTTTTTAAGCCCCCTTTTTTCCAGCGCGTTTCCTCAATTCCAAAGCTATTTATGCAGAGCACTGCAAAAACCATCCGGTGTGCTGCTCTTCAGGAAATCCGTGGGATTGCTCTCCCAGTCTGTAAGGCTGATAAGCCTCCAGAACAAAGCCTTGGGGCTGGGTGTAGTGGGAGTGGTGGCAAAGGAAGCCTCTTTGGTTTTACAAAAAACGGCTCTCCCAACCAAGCTCCACCTGGATGTGCAACAAAGGACCCAAACAAACAAGTACAACTATGTGCAGTGGCTCCATACTTCCCATATGGAGCTCTTTGTAGTTGTTAGTATTGTTAATAGTGTTTTTGACAGTCATGCTTTCAAGCTATTCCAGAGGAGACCTCGCTGTCCGTTGGTACAGCAGGCAGACCCTGCCCTAAAATGGTCACCAAACAGGCAGGGTAGGCAGCAGGCTGAGGGAGAGGGGAGAGTGCAGAACAGAGTGGAGCTGTGCAGTAGGGGATAAACGCTTCAGCACGCTCCAGAGAAGGGATGAGGGAAGGAGAAGATGGGTTTGGATAAAGCTGTCACTGCCTAGCTTTTCCAGCTGGGAAAGAACCTGGTCTCCCAGTGCAGCTGTCCCTGCTTTGGTGACTGCTGCTGCTGTTCCTGCCAGCCGGGGCGGAGGTGTTTTCTCCTCCTTTTTCTCTTGGAAGAGGGTAAGGGGACTGCCCTAGTTTGTGTGCCTACACCTGGCCCCTCTCATTCTGCAGATGAGATTTAGTTTAAAGACAGTGGCAGGTCTGACTCAGATTGTGATCTGGGTATGGTTTCCATCAGCTTTTGTATTTGTGCAACTTTCTGCTCAGCAGAGATCAGAAGTAATTTCTGTTCTTATCCATTTAGAAAGGAGAGTGCCTCCTGTTCGCTGGGACAACTGAGGCAGCTGAAGCTGCCTTGCATATATGTCAGTGTTCTTAGGAGGCAGTTGCGTTCATGCTGTGTGTTAAGATTTATTATTCCTGCACAGGCTTTGAAACCCACAGGCTTACAGTTAAACCACAAGGGATTTTGTCACTTTGCAGCGTTGCTAGCGTTCTGGGGAGGCAGCATGGGAACATTGTGGCCAGTTTTGGTGCGCCGCTCTTGGATTAATTTGAGTCAGACACCTTATTGTGCTGAACAGACCTCATTTTCCTGTTCTAGATTCTTCATAATGTTGCCACAGGAGGCAGGTGCTCCCGTTTTTTAACTGACTACGGTACATTCCCTATCCCCTCTTTTACCATGTAGGTCTGGCTTAGCTTGGACATTTAGATCCGAGGTTGCCTCTTCGGTGTATGCTCAGGGAAGCCCCCTTTTAATGCAGCCCCAGGCACTGCTGTGGTGTAAGTCATATATGGGATTGTTTATGTGAATAGGCAGATGAATTCAAAGTCATTCTAAATACCACACACTTCTAGTATCTGGATAAAAATTTGTATTACGAAGGGTTCTGTTCTCCAGTCTGCCTGTTTCTTCTACCTAAAGCCCTTCTGACATACTGGTAGTAGAGAATAGGAGAACCTTTCTAGTGGCAGGGGTAGTTATGCACAGAAAATTCTAAAATCTCTGTCATGGGAGCTCTTAAAGAATTTAGGGAAACGTGAACAAGGAATTAATGTTTAGATAGATCCAGTCTGGGGCAGGAGAACAGACTAAATGACTTCTTAAGGCCCTTTGTTCCCATGAAAAATAACATCAAGTCTATGATGAAAATACAGGAATTCCTGCCTGGTCCAGCAGTGTACATCCTCAAAATACTACTCCCACATCTCCAAGTCTCCAGTTTGAACCTTGTTACAGTTCAGCCCTGGTCTCCTTCAGAGAATACTCATCTTTCAATCTCACTCCAGGCCATCTTGGACAACCAAACAACCTCTTACGGTTAAATAGCTCTAGGTGCCAAAGACCATATTTGTTGTGCTGAGGACAAACAAACAAAGCTATGTCAT
The DNA here is from genome assembly GCF_013368605.1 of Nyctibius grandis. Classification (NCBI taxonomy): domain Eukaryota; kingdom Metazoa; phylum Chordata; class Aves; order Nyctibiiformes; family Nyctibiidae; genus Nyctibius; species Nyctibius grandis. The sequence continues at coordinate 1,581,830 of NC_090658.1, forward strand.
CATCTGTTTGATGTCCCTGCATGCTTTGCCTTCAAAGTTCTCAAAGTTAGTATTTCCAACACTCTCTGGGAGATACTTTTGTTAGTTTTTTAAACTCAAGTTCTCTCAACATAAGAACTTCTCTGCTTAACTCTATTCAAATAAATGTCATGAAAATTCTCCTTTTAATTTCACAGCTTGTGTCCTCTCCAGAATACATGAGTCTATAAAGTAATCTAGCCTTAAATCTATGAAATCATCATGATAAAATCACCCTAGCAATTCTTTGCTTCATTTTAGCAACCTGAGTAATGCACTGTATTTGCCCAGGCACATAAAAACGAGCCAAGAAAGAGTGGAATCAGACCCAGTGATGTTAGCTGGGTTATAGAATTTTTTCCTAAGGCACAATTTCTGAGTCCTTTCCTTTGTGCACTCTCAGGCAACACCTGTTAAACTTCAGGCTTACCTGGGCTTGGACTCCAGCCTCTTGCTTTGATGGTTACATGTGTCTCCCTTGCCATCTGATCTGTAAATCAATTTTCTTGACCTACAGCTATGTAGGTGCTGCCTGCCTGGTTATTCAGAGGAAGCTGTTGAGACAAAAGAGAAGCAATTGGTAGTCCTGTAAAGGGTTTTCTCCTGTTCCTCTGCCTACAGATCTTTTGCTTTTGTGTAAAGTGTATCCCCAAGTATTCCTTGTGTTTCTGAAGTCACTGAATTCGTGCAAGAGAGCTTGCTCTGGTAACGTATTGTGGATCAGGAGAAGTGGTATCTTAATGCAGTTGTTGTCATCAACGTGTAATTTATAGTCGTCTGTCACGAGTCTCTGGAGATTTCCACTGACATGGATTTATTTAGCTGTTGCCAGGATGTGCTGAGATCATCTTATAAATTGCCACGCTTCAAAATAATTTCCAACTCTCTATCCCTGTTTATCTGAGGTTATTACAAAGGACAGCAATATGTCACTTTAAGACCCTGTGCGGTGAAATATGACCAAATCTTACACAATGAGCAATAAATAAAAATTATCTTCTTTACTCTGCCTCCTTCATCTAAATCTCCTCGTAAATAATGAAGGACAGGGGTAACTACTCCAAATTAAGCATTAGTTAAAAACGTGTTCAGAGGTACCTTGGGAAGCAGCTCTTCAGGCCCCGTGTCCATTTGAAGAACCCACCAAGACCTTTGGGACTGCCAGCATGGCTCATCCTTCAAGGGGCAAACAGGAATTGAAAACAGGGCTTCTAGACTCACCTTTTCTTCTGTCTACTCTGAAACGCTCTGAAAAATATGTTCCAATGTGCATAAAGCTTCTGTTTGCAGAAGCACGCAGGCGTGGGGCTTGTGGTGTTTGTTCAATACAGCATTGGAAGGGTAACAAACCACTTTGTTCAGGAGAAGGCGGTGCTGAGCTATGGCGAAGGTATGTTATAAAGAGCATTACAGCAAGGACACGCTTCGCAAGAGCCACATAACTTGCAGTCTTAGTGTTGCAATTTTGCAGTTTGTTTTCTTATGGGTTTTGGCAAACAGTCTGAACTTCCCTGTGGGCTTCGAAGCAGCGAGCCAAATTCTGTACGTAACACTCGTGAAACCCTGCTGACTTCAAAATTCTCCCTGTGTGTTTAGCTGGTCACAAAACCAAGTAGATGCTGAGCTTAGGTGAGCACATTAAATAACACATGAATATCTGAGCTTCAGACATGTCCTTCCTTCGAAAGGCAGTCACAGACACACACCACACACGTGTATCCCAGAGAGGTGACAGAAACGAAGGACAGTTTTGCATGAAACACCTATTTCAAGTTTTCTTTCTCTGCTGTTATTTTTTTGCCTAGACATAGGAAGAACCGTGAAGCAGCCAGTGAACTTCTGATGAGACTGAAAGATAACAGGGATCTTCAAAAGTTTCTTCAGGATTGTCAAGAGGTAAATTACGTCCTTTCGCTTATGCAGTCAAGTCATCCGGTAGAATTTAGTGTGGAGTCAACAATTAAAAACAAAAACCTGCCCAAAACCCAGCAAAAATTAATCTAATTGTTTTATTTTCTCATGAACTGAATTTCCTTTCGTCATCTAAGCTAAAGACAGGGAAAATTGCCAAAAGCAGTGGAGATTTTATGCTGTGATATCAATTAATCACGTGGAATCTGGTGGAATTAGCACTGAACTCATTAAGAATTTTGTCTGCAGCTGTTTATATGTAAGTGGCCTGGTGCAGGGGATTTCAAGTGATTCCTACGAAACATTAATCAGCAGAATAGGAGGTTAGGAATAAGAGGGGAAGCAGGCTTAAACTGGATCATTTTTAACGTGTTATTTATCTGATAGCTTGCATGTGTTTGAAATTGTTAAGTACTATATAGCATTTTAAGAAATCCTTTCCAGATTTTCTAGTGACTTACACGGACTGTTTACACTGAAGGCAACGGTTTAAAGTTAGGAATAATCTTGTTCCTAGCATGAGGAATTAATCAAGTAATTTTCAGGTTGTTTCATGCAGTACTGGCAGATATTAAGGAGCCTTGCCTGTGAGGTGCATTAAAAGCCAGCTATCCTTATCTGGAGCCTGCAAGGAGAGCTGACTGACAAAGCTGGGCTTTTAAATCAAGAGGCAGTGCGTTAGCTGCACATCTTATCCAGCTACAGGGGACTGGAAATCCCTGCAGTGTGTCTGAATGGGACTGCCCACAGCTGAGATTTCACAAAGAAACAAACAAACTGATGATTATGAAGTGGGCAAGTGATGTTGACTGCTTGGTTGCCTGGATGCAGTCTGTTTTCCTGCGTTGCGTAAGCTGGCTATGAACTTGGCTTAAATTGCTCCTTCCTTGGTAGTAAAAACATGACAGAGTAGCAAAAATTCTGCTGTTCTTAGCAGCAGCTTCTTCCTTCCTCTGTAACATCTCTGTACAAAAATCCCCCCGGCTCTTGGAGCTCTTCTCCCCTCGATGTCAGTGGTGTTGTGTTCCGAATGTTACAAATTTCTCCAGTCCTTTTTGAGAGGACATTGGTGATAATGGAAGGGTTGTTTTCTGAGCAGACAGCCATAATGAGACTTAGAAATGGCATTAGCATGATTACAAAGTGCCTACCCATCCTGGGATGTTGCTTTTTATTGTCCATCTCTCGCATTCATAAATAGGAATGTGTTAAATCAGTTTGCTGAGTGAATGAAATAAAGAGTGACAGCAGAAAATCCTGAGAGGAGATGGGATAAGTTTTGCCGTGTAGTTTTCTTTGCCTTCCTGCTCTTTCACAGCTCACCTTCAGAGAGATTAAAGCTGATCTTCCCTGTAAGCCCTTAGAAGTCCCAGCACTGTCTGGGCTCCTTTCTCTAGGGATGCCAGAGCGAAAGTGCTTGGCGAGACTCCGCACGTCAGAAGTTTGTGCCTGTTCTCAGAGGGTGCCGGCAGGTTTTTTCATGCCACGCAGACGTCTGCGAACCTCACACCACAAGATAGGCTGTGTCAGCTTGGGTGTTTGCAACGTCTGGGAAGTGCAGCAGCAGTCGGTGCTCTTTCACCTTCCCTTGTTGCTCTGCCAGATTTAAGAGGGATTTGTCTCCGCGTTTCCCTTGGTTCACGCCAGGTTTTCATTGCAGGGTGTTACAGGCTCCTGGGAGCAGAAACAGAATTTTGTGGTGTGGGTGCAAAGGGTGGCAGGAAGCCTAATAGCTGGCTCTGCTGGCATTAACAACTGACTTAGGGGTTTCTGGAGAAGTAAATACTCCCAGCATCAATCTGAGGCACTGTTTTGGCGAATTAATGTGTCATTTTTTAAATCTACTTTTGCACTGAAGGTGCTGACTTCCAGTTGCAAAAACCAGATTTTAATAGTGATCCCTTCAATGCTTTATTTGTGCTTCTGTGTTGTCAGAAGGAACATAACATTGTGAGAGTCAGAAATGGGAGAGTCCTCACAGCCATGGGCTGTGTACCACATATTGTCTGTGTCTCTGTTCACCCCGTCTGTCGATATGAACGATACCACCTTTCCTTGGGAAGCACTTTTAAATCCTCAGAAGGCTTCAACGCTCTGGCTGAGTAAAAGCAAACAATGAAAGACAAGCAGAGCAATCTGCAGAGCGCAGCAGCTGTCTCCTGCCCAGAAAGGCAGGAGTAAAACCACTAATTTGGGGTTGTGTAGTAATCCTTAACGTAGCCTTGGATGGTTAAGCAGCACAGTAGTCTGTTGTAACTGTAAACTTCGCTGCCTACTGAGGTCTTCATCAACGTGAGCGTTTTTCTCTTTAGACTTGGTAGCAAGGTCAGATAGATAAAGCAGTCAGACTCGCCCTAGGAGGAAATTTGATGTTGGCTCCTATGATCATTTTCACATTCCATTTGCCCTTGGCAAAGAAGCTCTTCTAAAGTATCGGTTTTCTCTAGTGTTCATCTGGAAATTGCCCTGACACCACCATGTCAACTAGACCACGGCATCTCACACAGCTCTTCTGTAGAGGCATCTCTTTATCCTTGATCTGGAGGCATTTTGATGCTTTGCATTCTCTCACACACGTTTTCACAAACACCTGTATATTTTCCTTTCCAGCTCTCCCTCTGGATCAACGAAAAGATGCTTACAGCCCAGGATATGTCCTACGACGAGGCCAGGAACCTGCACAGCAAATGGCTGAAGCATCAGGCGTTTATGGCAGAACTTGCATCCAACAAAGAATGGCTGGAGAAGATTGAAAAGGTAACTAAAGACCGTCCAAAAAATGCCCTCACCTTTGTCCAAGGTGGTTATGCGCAGAGATGGGCTCTGTTCCTCTGCAGAAGTGGTTTGTGAATCATCTCTCCAGCTAAGGCAAAAGGAGATTTCATTACTATGGAATAAGTATCTATCACATTGTGTCTCCATCTAACCCATTTTATTCCTCATTGATGTGAAATGTTTTTTATCCAAGACCTTCTCACAGAATAGTCATTGGCTGAGTGGCCAATTTATTTTTGTCTGGTCTTTCTTCTCTGTTAGGAGCAAGGCATAACCTAGTTTTCGTACCCAAAGGGTAAAAGGAGCAAATGTTGTGATTTGAGCCAACAAAGTAGAAGTACTTCCTGGGAAATAACTGAATTTAGACTCCCTTGCTGGTTTTCATTCATTCAGGACTATAATCAGGCCGCCTTTCCCTGTGCAAAATTAGCGCATGAGGTAAAGTACAGCCAGTTTTGTGATTGATTAAGATTCACAGCTCTGTATCAAGTTACTTTGAAGGCTTTAATGTGCTGGGATGAGCTGTACTTTTTCCCCCCATTTCTCATGTGCAGCTCTGGAGCACTAAGGTCTCCTCTTTAGCTCTGACAGTGGGTTTCTGTTCAGTGTAAGTTAGCTTAATTGCTCGTTTCCTCTCCCACTTTGGCACTCTGTACCCCATTAGAGGCTTTTCTGTGATCTGCAAATAGCAGTACCCTTTAATGGTGTAATTAGAAGGCTGCTCTTAGTGCTGGAAGTACTTTTTTAGTAATGCTAATACATCCTCACCCTTTGCCTCTGAAAAATCAGATTGCAGCAGAGTACCGCAGTGGTGTATGGGGCCACAGCTGACAACCATGGTATTAGTGTCACCAGTGGTCACAGCTATTAGATGTGCAGGGCTGTGAGTAGTGTTCAGAGCTGAAAAGGTCCTGTCCCTTGTCAGCACACCCCAGGTGTAATTAGAAGTAGAGAAAGTTTTTCCAAAACTAATACAATCTTTGTAAAGGCAAAAAGATATCTGAAGTCCAAGTGCTCTGCTGGTGCTAGGTGCAGGGTTCCTGCTTCCCAAGGAAGATTGTTCCTCTCTGATACTAGCTTAGACCCACTGTAATTGCTGTAACCCATCAACACAACCCTCTCCAGTTGCATAGCTCAGTGTTGGTGCTGTAAGCTCCCTCTCCCAGCATCATGCTGGGTCTTCATCGCTCTCCCAGTGCAATGGCCCACAGAAGCTGGACACAAACTGTGGTCCCTCCTCCGCTGTCCCTCAGGCACATGTGGCAGCCACTCCACTCTCGCCTGAGCAGTGGCCCCGGGAGCTCCCACAAAGGAACATGTGTAGTGGGGAAGAGAAAGGAGGTGTTGCTTGACCTTCCCATTGCCAAGAAACCCTCTTCCTGGCAACAGACCGACTTGGGAGCTGATGTTCTGGAAGGAGTTGCAGGATAATTGGAGATAGAAAATGAGTGGTGGATGCTGCCAGCAGATGAGGAATCCTGAGTGCCTGCTAATCAGAATAATTTAACTAATGGTCTGTGCGTGCGCCCGAGGAGGTACCATTTTGTTGCTCTTTGCTTTGCAGGAGGGAATGCAGCTCATTGCAGAGAAGCCAGAGACCGAAGCTGTAGTGAAAGAAAAGCTGACAGGTCTCCATCAAATGTGGGAAGAGCTCGAATCCACTACCCAGACCAAGGCTCAGCGTCTCTTCGATGCGAACAAGGCGGAGCTTTTTACCCAGAGCTGTGCTGACTTGGATAAGTGGCTGAACGGTTTGGAGAGTCAGATCCAGTCGGATGACTATGGAAAAGATCTCACCAGTGTCAACATCCTGTTGAAGAAGCAGCAGGTAAACGGAGCACAGGTTGTGGCGTGGGCAGACAGCGGGTATCTGCACTCAAAGGGACAGACGGGGGATCCTTTCCATTTAGAAAAGACTCTTTGCTTTTCTTCTTCCTGTTGTTTCGTGTATCTTTAAGAAGAAACAGAAATACATCCCGAAACAAATCAGCTGTAAATTTCTTGATGCAATCTCTCCCCTGTACTGCCTGCCTTCCCCGCATTAATATCTCTGTTGTCCAGGCTTGTCCAGAGCTGGTTGGTCCCTGGTTCCCTACTGTCAAGGCAGCAAGGAGTAGTGAGGACAGGGAGCAATGAAGTTCTTGGGTGCAATTAGTTGGACTCCAAAGTTGTTCAGAGTAACTTGTGGACAACCTATAGGAGAGGTTCAGCTGTGGTGTTGGCTAAACTTGCCACTTGCACAAGCGAGGGCTGTCAGCGGGTGGCCGCAGTTGGGAATCTGTGTTTAAGCCTTGTTCCTTGCGTATGAATTCTACAGTAATTATTAATGTGGTAAATCCTTACTGACCAGCATCTGTTCTTCCTTCTTATGAAGCTGTTGACACACCCTTGTCATATAAGCTGCTTTTACCCCTGTTGTCAAGACCCTTTTGCTATGTGTCTGTTTAGATGCTAGAGAATCAAATGGATGTTCGGAAGAAGGAGATAGAGGAGCTGCAGAGCCAGGCCCAGGCTTTAAGTCAAGAAGGGAAGAGTACAGATGAAGTAGATGGCAGACGCCTTACTGTAGAGAAGAAATTTTTGGAGTTGTTGGAACCTTTGAATGAAAGAAAGGCAAACCTGCTGGCCTCCAAAGAGATCCACCAGTTCAACCGGGACGTGGAAGATGAAATTGTGAGTATAAAAGAAATCCTCTTCCCCAGACAACTGGGAAACGTCACAGCTATTGCTGAGCTATCACAGGAGGAAACCTTTCCATCACGTCTCTCAGTAGCATGTTTGAGTAATGCTGCTTTTTGCATCTTGTGTGTGCCAGCCTCTCTGCTGCCCTGACTGTGTCTGGGGTTGCTTGAAATCACATGTGCTGCTCTTCTCTTCCTTTCAGTTGTGGGTTGGAGAGAGGATGCCTATAGCTACGTCTACTGATCATGGACACAACCTCCAGACCGTGCAGCTACTAATAAAGAAGAACCAGGTAAGTAGGTGCTGTTAGAGCCCCACACCTGTTATTTCTCCTTAGTGCTGACTAGTTCAGGCAGAAAAGCCCCAGTTTGCCCACATGTGCTGATGGCACGTGTTTTTCTGCCCCTCTAGAGCCAAGACTGGCTTTTGGTTTTTGTTTGCTGCAGTGTCTCATCACTCTGCTTTTCTCCTGTGTAGACCCTTCAGAAAGAAATCCAGGGCCATCAGCCTCGTATCGACGACATTTTTGAGCGGAGTCAAAACATTATCACAGAGAGTAGCCCTAATGCTGAAGCGATTCAGCAGAGACTTGCAGACCTGCAGCAGCTGTGGAACCTCCTGATCGAGGAGACAGAGAAACGCCACAAGCGCCTGGAGGAGTCTCACAGAGCGCAGCAGTATTACTTTGATGCTGCTGAGGCCGAGGCCTGGATGAGCGAGCAGGAGCTCTACATGATGTCAGAAGAGAAAGCCAAGGTGAGCAGGTCCACAGCCACACTCGTTTGGTTTTAATTGCTTAGCTAGAGTCAATAATAGTCCAGTGAGGTCAAGTTTTTTATTAGTTCTGAATCACTGGGAACAGCACGATGCGTCTGCCTGTGAAACAGGCCTGATGGTCACTCAGGTGATGCCTTAGTTGTCAGCTTTTACTCCCAGCGAAGTAACAGCATCAGACCATACCAAAGAGGAGGTGAACTGTTTTTCGAGGAGGTGTTGGAGTGCTGTATCTTTTTTGTCATTTACATAAACATACTGTGTTAGTTGCCCTGATAAAATAAAACTGAGCTTTGTATCAGTACAGCACATGCCATGAGTGCTCAGTCTTCGCTTAAAAAGGATTTGTTTTCTTTTTTATATCTAAGCAATGCAAATAAAAAGGAGCATTAACGTGAATAGCTCATCACGAAAAATATTTTAATGAAAAGGCTTATTGACAATACCAGTTAGCACTGAGAGCTGGAGGTTGTTTTTCTTAATCATAACAATGCAGAGAAAGTTTTGATTGGAGTTTCTCCAAGCACTTTGGTGGAGAATCCTTTGGCTTGGGCTCCGGGGGATTTCTTTTCTTTGACCCAGGCTGTCGGTGAAAAGCCTGACGAGGGACGTGCCTAAAACTGTTCCATTTTTCTGAGCCCTGCGCAATCACCAGTGTTACGTAAACACACAAAGAGCTTCAGAGAAGAGGAAATTCAACGTGCTCAGTGCACAGCTGATGCAATTTTGTTCTGCATCCCAGAGGGGTTGTTGCATTCGCTCTTTCACTTGTTGTTTTGCTTTCTGGGGGTACCATTTGCTGTGAACTCAACTATTAATATACCATTGTCGGAACAGTTTGTCTTCAAGCTGTACTTGGGAGCAGTTCTTTATAAATCTTCCCAGGTACCACTTTTTTGCTCGCACACTGAGTTGAACTTGCTGTGTGGTGTCTTTCTCTGGAGTGAGGGACTTGACTGTCGTTTTCTGTCACCATTACAGGATGAACAGAGTGCAGTGTCCATGCTGAAGAAACACCAGATTTTGGAACAAGCTGTAGAAGACTATGCTGAAACTGTGCACCAGCTTTCAAAGACCAGCAGAACTTTGGTGGCAGATAATCACCCAGAAAGGTATTAACTGCCATTTTTAATTGGATTATGTGTTCTTTTAGTAGTTCTGTCACTTCACTAGGTCATTCTGACACATGAAGACTACAGCAAAGAGTAAGTAGCTTAGAAGAGTGTACAGAGGAAGAGGAGTTCAGCCTCACTCAGTTCAAGATGCATGGTGGACTGCTCTGATTTGGCCAGAGGCAGGGTCCTGAGCAGGGTCAGTATGTGCAGCTGCTGATTTCTGGATAGTACTGGCCACCTTCAATAAATGCCTGTTGTATCCTTTATACAGGCTGTTGGTGTCGGGTCTGCCAGCACTGCTGAACCTCACAAAGGTACAGCAATCCTGAGAGACAAGGGTCCAGAGTCACTCTTTCAACCAACTTTTATGTCCAGCCCAGAGGGTCACAGTCATTTATCCTTCTGTCTTAGGGCAGTGCTCCCCAAGATGTGCCTCCTCTCTTTGAGATTCCAGTCAAATCAGAGTCTGGAATCTGAAGCTTTAAACATGGACACATTAACGTCTTGGTTGTGGTGAATTTCTCTCAACTTTCATAAATGGCTTTCCCTGTGGGAGAGTTCAGGAGGCTTGAGGAGTGTTTTGCTGTAAGAGCTGCAGCTAAGCAAACAGAAGTCTCTGTTGGCTTTGACTGCAAGGCTGGTTTGCCTACGAGGCTGATGGGTCTAACTGCTCTGCCTTTGCAGACAGGAAGGTAGGACTGTCTTAGGAAAGACTCTGCCTCTGGTGGAAGATTGTTGTTTAACTCAAAAACACTCATGCGGTCGTGATCGTTTCTGATGAGAGTGGATTTCCTGGCTGAGCTGACTGAGTGCTGGAATAACATAGTCAACTCTACAAGGCAGAAGGGAGGCAATTTGACAGGGCTGTATGGCTCAGAGAAAACATAGGCCAAAGATATGGCAAGTAGAAATATTAATCACTTCTGGAAATGCTGAGCTTTAGGGAGTGAGAAACCCATGAGTGCTTCTGAACTTCAAAGCAGAATTTAAATGAAAGTGAAATGCTGCTTGCCCCAGCATAGTAGTGTTGGGTGAAGACTGGTGCAATCTGTGGTGAAACAAATGGAGAGCTTGGTTCCCAGCCTCACTCTTTAAAGCCAGGGGGGTTATATGCACAGGGCAGAGAAGTTTTCCATCTAGTGCAGTCAACTGTGCCAGCAGAAGAGTGGTCCAGTGTGTCTTGAGTCAAATTCGTGCATGCAGCAGACATACGTTCTGTGGATTAGATACCCTGAGTGGTTTTTATTCCTTGTCGTTTTTTCCCATTTATTTCTGAACGACAACGAGGACTCGGTGCTCTTTGTTCTTTTCAGCGAGCGGATCAGCATGCGCCAGTCCAAGGTGGATAAGCTGTACGCAGGCCTCAAGGATCTAGCTGAGGAGAGACGGGGCAAGCTGGATGAGAGACACAGGCTGTTCCAGCTGAACCGCGAGGTGGATGACCTGGAGCAGTGGATCGCCGAAAGGGAGGTGGTGGCCGGGTCCCACGAGCTGGGGCAGGATTACGAACACGTAACAGTAAGTTCTTCACCGTGGCTGCGGGTTGACCCTCCTCTTCTGGATGCTCACGCAGTTAATATAAAGAGGCGGCTGGCTTGGGTTGCTCAGGTCGGTCTGTAACGCCAGCGCTGCATGAGGCTGTTCCTCTGCGTTTCAGATGCTGCAGGAGCGATTCCGAGAGTTTGCCCGAGACACTGGGAACATCGGCCAGGAGCGTGTCGATACTGTTAACCACATGGCAGACGAGCTCATCAACTCTGGACATTCAGACGCTGCGACAATCGCAGAGTGGAAGGACGGACTCAACGAGGCCTGGGCTGATCTCCTGGAGCTCATTGACACGAGAACACAAATTCTAGCGGCCTCTTATGAACTGCACAAATTTTACCACGATGCCAAGGAGATCTTAGGACGTATTCAGGACAAACATAAGAAACTGCCTGAAGAGCTTGGTAGAGACCAAAACACAGTGGAAACACTACAGAGGATGCACACAACGTTTGAACACGATATCCAGGCGCTCGGCACCCAGGTGTGTGGCAAGTGAAGGGCACTGTCTGTGGGTATGGGAACCTGAGCTGCAGAGTGCTGCTGCTGCTCTTGGCCCTCCGTGGCTGGGAGACAGGGTGCTGCCAGCTGCTTTCCAAGTGTATTTCTGTGGGAATAACTTCCCCTGCGTCATTTTCTTATCTGTTTTTCTGCTTCTCTGGCATTGCATTAGGTTCATTAGTTTATCTAAAATAGAAATCCATAAGCACCCAGATCTCTGAATAGGTAGGTAATTGTTTAGTGTTATTCCATTTCCTGTCTTTGGTTGGAGAAATCATAAAAGCAAAGAACTTCTGTATTGATTTAAAGCAGAGCAGCTCCTGACAGTCTCAGCCTGCTGGGTGCATAGGATTAGCGAGTGGATGGAGAGGCACGAGGGCAATGCACTTGAGCTCCTCCTAGGACCTTTTTCTGATTGCCAGCAGTGTGCTGTGTGGCTGATATGGTTGGGAAATAGCTTACATTCAAAGAAAAAAGAGTTCCTTTGATTTAACTTATTGTCTTTTTAGTCCATTTCTGAAAGACATTGAACAAATACTAAATCTGTAAAGAATTTTTAATATACCAGAGGTTGTATGAAATACAGGTTTCAGATTTTTCTGTCCTCAACATTGTTCTTGGGTGTTATATTGATTGTGGTGGAAACCACCTTAGATTTGCCTGCTCCTTATGCCATGTTCACCTCGGTGAACGCAAGACACAACTGTCCTGTCCCATGGAAAAATCGATATTCCAAAGGATACTTGGAGGGCAGGGGTAAATACGAAGGGATGTGTAAGCCTGGTTGGGTTGTTTTGTTGTTGTTTAAGAAACACCAAAAAGCCCCAACCAAACCCTCTGCTGCTGGGCACTGTTTGTTTTTCCTTTCTGAGAGGCAAAGGAGGTCTGAAGACCTACCTAGAGGCTTTCTGACTTGGTTATGAATCTGGGCATGCTGACTTCAATACTGCTTTTTACAGTGCTTCCTAACACCAGTCTGGAGATTTAAAGTAGATAGTCCAGGCTGAGATCTTTAAAAGTAGACAAACTTGATTTAATTCTGAATCTTTTGAAGCCAAGGTGTGTTAAATAGAAGGTGGCAGCCGTTATACATCACACAGGGGATTCTAAACCAAAAAACAACGTTCAGCTGCCAAAATGAGAATTTTGGAAGAGAACAAGTTGCTTAAGGACTGGAGGAATTACAACTGACTGCAGTAGGTTGGAAAAGATAGCTTTTATGGCCCAGCTGCCTGCCAGTTCTTCATTATGGTGCAATTTACATAGTTGTTTACACTGGAATCAAGGGGATATAGCAACCATTTGACTTTCTAAGTGTTTTGCTTTCAGAAGCTGTAGATTTTATATATATAAAATGGGAGACATTCCCAAAATGCCAATCCCAGTCTCTCAAAAAGGTAATTGTAATCAAGACCTAAATGAAGGAATATGTAATCATAGCACAGAGCTGCGGTGAAAGCACTTAGGGTAGTTTTTGGGTGAAACAGCTAGAGCACCGAGATGCATCATTGTGACAGTGGCATGATCTCTATGCCTGTAGCCAGAAGGCTGTTTAATTTGATGTTCAAAATTGAGAAAAAAAAAATATTAGCCAAGAGCTAATGGCATGATGCTGGGCTCAATAAATATGTGAAACAGTTGTGAAATAGCATTTGATGTTCCAAGGCAGTGTTGAAAAGAGATTTCTAGTAGTAGAAGGGTCTTTGAATTTCCAAATCTTCTTCTGTTTGAAGTCATTACCTACATTTTTGAAAAATCCTCTCTGTCAGCTGAAGCAGGGGGTTTGACACCGGTGTTCCTGAGTAGTATTGTCACTTGTGTGCGAGGAAGAAAATGTGATGATGAAAGTGGTCCCCATTTGCCCTGACATTTAACAGGCACCAAGTTTTACAGGAGGTTTAGGCAGTGGCAAGTCTTTGCTGTTTTGAGGGCCCTTTGACCCAACAATCCTCTCTAAGAAATATCCCCATAGGGATATACTGACTTAATCACAGAACAAATGTTTTTGGTATCAACAGATCAAATGCATTTGCGATGACTTTAGAAAGCCCTTCAGATGATGAATTAGCAGCTAAAACGTCCCCATGTTTGTGACTCAGAAGTATGCAAACGCTGATGCATTTCTCTCCTGAAAACACACCAGGTGAGACAGCTGCAGGAGGATGCCGCGCGCCTTCAGGCTGCCTATGCTGGGGACAAAGCTGATGACATCCAGAAGAGGGAAAACGAGGTCCTGGAAGCGTGGAAGGCGCTGCTGGATGCCTGCGAGGGCCGCAGGGTGAGACTGGTGGATACAGGAGACAAATTCCGTTTCTTCAGCATGGTTCGTGATCTCATGCTTTGGATGGAAGATGTTATCCGACAGATAGAAGCCCAGGAAAAGCCAAGGTAATGTGAAGTATCTCTTCTCCATCAGAAGATAAGGCTGCAGGTCGGCTGAGGAGCATCTGTAAGACTCAGTATCGCTGAGCCAGAAATTCTGAGAGAGGCTGTCAGAACCTGCTGGTGTGTGGCAGCTGTGTTTGGGTATCGCTGCCCCGCAGAGGCGGGGACTGCTGAAGGAATTGCAGTGTAAAATGGTGTTCCAAGAGATTGTCTCACACGCTTGCTCATTTGATCTCTGATTCAGACCAGAATGGTGCTGTTCCTAAGGCAAGGCTGCTAACAGTCTTGCTTCCTACAAAGACAATTTAGGAATTGAATATTTTATCGTACAGGTCTGGGTTAGTTCACTTATTTGAAAATGTAACAACTGTTCAATCTGGAATACGTGTTTCTGAACCGTGGATCGATCGTTTTAGGGACGTTTCGTCTGTTGAACTGCTGATGAACAATCACCAGGGTATCAAAGCAGAAATCGATGCCCGAAACGACAGCTTTACTACCTGCATCGAGCTCGGCAAATCTCTCCTGGCCAGAAAACACTACGCGTCGGAGGAGGTACTGGGCGTGCTGAACGTGATGTTGGGTTTGCTGGAGAAACTTGCATTGTGCAATCCACAGATTAATAAGCTGCATATTTATAATGACATGCATTACTTCAGGGACTGTTGCACTTATTTGCTATTGTGAAATTAGTGTGTGATTTAACTCTTAAATTAACTCTGAAATTCGTGTTGCGTAGCAGAGATGGCACCTGAAGTTAAAGTGTCATTTTCAGTCCAGGAAAGAAGCTTCCAAAGAAGCTGCTGCATTCAGTTCTGTAGTTTTTAACAGATACAGGATGCTTATGGAAATGTGATATTTTAGTGCAAATGTCATATTTATTTATACTTCGAAGGGAAAAGCAGCTGTTTTGTTCCTGTTAAGTCACTTCCTGACAATCCAGCACAACGTGTTTCGCCAGTGCCTTCTGCTGGTGGTGAGGGCTTAGGTGGTGTGGTGGGGTGAGCCTGGGGCTTGTGTAACAGTCCTGCATTCTCCTCTTCCATCCAGATCAAGGAGAAGCTGCTGCAGCTGACAGAAAAGAGAAAAGAAATGATTGACAAATGGGAGGACAGATGGGAGTGGCTGAGACTGAGTAAGGACATCCTTGGGTTTCTTCTGGGCAGGGCCATGTCTAACTCTCTTCACCGTGTCTTTGAGTGCTGCGTGTACTTTCTTTACTGTTTCTGAGCCTCAGCGGGCTTTAAGAAACACAGTAGCAGGGGCGGTTGTCCCTGAGTTTGGCTGTTTGTACTATATTCTTCACCAGAATTGCTTGCTCCCATCACAAAAGCAGTGGAAGCTTTTTTTTTTTCAGCTGTGAAAACAGGAGGAAAGAGACCTGGAACTGTAGCAGTGCAGGCAAACGTAAAGTACAGCAACAGTGCTTGCTGGAGGGCACTGCAGCCTGCAGTCTGGCTGTGCTGTAGGCAGGCCAGGCTGAGGAAGAACACCAGCAGATAACAGACTTTCTGCTCTGAAGTTGGTAGGTTACAGCAGATCAGAACAAAAAGGAAACACTGGAATTGCAAAATGAAATAGTCTGTGGAAGAAGCGAAGGTGGGCCTTGACTTTTATTTTTCCTCAAAGCAAAGCCAAGAGGATAAATTTCTGTCTTTTAAATGATTCATTTCAGTGAGCTTAGTTAAGGAAAATACTTAGCCAAATACATTTCCTTTTTTCCCTGAGCTATGTTTAAGTAAATTCAGATGCCTGATGACTTCATGATGCTCTTCGTGACATTAATGACGCTTTCTGTACCTTCTTTGCTCAGTTTTGGAGGTACACCAGTTTTCAAGAGATGCAAGTGTGGCTGAGGCTTGGCTGCTGGGGCAGGAGCCCTACCTATCCAGTCGTGAAATAGGTCAAAGTGTGGATGAAGTGGAAAAATTAATTAAACGGCATGAAGCGTTCGAAAAATCCGCAGCTACTTGGGATGAGAGATTTGCAGCACTGGAAAGACTGACCACGGTGAGTGCTGAAGGCGAGAATAACCTCTCGTGGCCCTTCCCCTTCGTTGTGGTGCCATCTGATTGTTCAGAGTAGCTCCCAGCATCACCAACCTAATCTCCATTTGTTGATCTGTTTGTTGATCAACCTCAGCCAATCACGCAGGGCCTGAAGTTTCATGTTCCCAACAACACTAACACCCTCTCTGGTTAAATTGAACTCAACAACCTGCAGGGAGAAAGCTTGAGTTATAAATTACCTCAGTAGTCGACAAGAGCTGTCTCAGGCCCAGGAGTGATAACCCAGAAGCAGGTTCAAGAGCTGAGCACTCTGCTCCGGCCCTCTGCCATACAGGTTGTACTGCTAAAAGGGAAGGGGGATTATGAGTGAAGACCACCCAGATCCAAACACTAGAAATGATTTTTGGTTAAAGACCACAGCGTGAGGAGAGAGCATGAGGGAGGGGGTTTGACAAAAATGTTTGTTGTGTTTTGACTGCTCCACTACAAAGCTGTATTGTCCCCTGGAAAGACATAATAAGTGAAAAAGAAAAAAAAAAAACCAAACCAAAACCGTTTTGAGCGCAGCTGCAAGGTCAGTAATTAATGCTTGGAGAGCATATTGCATCTTTGGAGAATAATTTTGCTTTAGACACTAAAACTGAAGTGGCTTCATTTCTCACATGCACCGAGTGTCACAGCTGCAGACAAAATCAGCTGGAGGTTCTCAGCATCTTCAGAAATGAGGCTAGTTTTATTCAGATGGTTGATTTCAGGGGTTTGGATGTGGAAATGAAAATGTGCAGTGCTTTTAAACGCACAAAAACGTTTCATTTCTCAGTTGGAACTGCTGGAAGTACGTCGACAACAGGAGGAAGAGGAGAGGAAGAGACAGCCGCCCACTCCAGAGCCAAGCCCGAAGGTTGCCGAGGATGCAGACTCCCAGCAGCAGTGGTAAGCCCACGGTGTGGGAGGCTGAACTCATGCTCTGCACTGTTTCTTCAGACTGAATTCTCAGGCTGAAGAGGCATTGTAAAGGGGGAGCCTGGAGGTTGCATGGTTTTGTGATGTGACCCTTTTTAGAAGACCTGGTGGATGTAGTTTATGAGGACAGGACCTTTCCCAGACACCTGAATTCACTGCTAAGTTGGATTTTTCATCATGACACAGTGTTACAACCGCTGAGGTGTACCTGGCCCTAAAGGGAGGATGCTGGTTTTACACCCCCAGTGTTATGAATTAAAATTTCTGAACAATCTTGGCTTTCTTCTTTAATGAGCATCAGTTACAGATGGATTTCAAGCCGTGTCCATGAAACACAAACATTTATAAAATTACTTACGTGATAGGAGTAGACTTATTTGTAAGGTAACTTGTAATTTGTCAGGAAAGTCTGCTTTATTCACTTAACATTGGATTTATTCAGTTGGGCCTGAGGACTTCAAGAACTTGCTTGAATTTGATATGTGCAATATTCAGATGAAGAAGGTGACTTTCAAGAACTTAATACAATTGCTTTTCTTTTTCTTCTCTCCCAACAGGGATGGGACAAAAGGAGAACAGGTTTCCCAGAATGGTTTGCCATCAGACCAGGAATCTCCACGGGTTAGTTACCGCTCCCAAACCTACCAAAACTACAAAAACTTTATTAGCAGACGGACAGCCAATGACCGATCGTGGTCTGGACTGTGACATACAGAATCATTTGCAGCAAAAGACACCTTTTTTCAGTATGGTTTACTGGTACTGGTTTAATCTTTTGGCTTCAGATTTCCCTGCTGCTTTTCTCTTCCTTCCCATCAGTTGACTTTTATTTAATTAGCAGCCCCTCGGAGATATATTTGCTTCACTTTAATCCTTGTTTATTTGAATCTCCCCACTGACGCTCAGTTGCTTTAAGGTGACACATTTATTTCATGTTATTTACTGTGAGTTTTTCATGTTGCTAATAGTATTAAGATTTTCCAGCTAAATCGTCCTTTATATGAGTAATTGAGATTTAATGAGATTACATCATAATGAAGAAGAGAACTAGAGTCTGACAGGTATGACGCATCGAGTTATACTAACAGGTTTCAGCACGGCAACATTATTAAATCAGCTGCATTAGCGAGCGAGTTAATTACAAGGCCAAACATAATACATGCAAGTGAGCTCGGCAGTGAAGGCTGGGAGGGAGGGGAGAGCTGTAACTATCGACAATAAAAGCCTTAAGGTTAGTTGTATTACATTCCATGCAGAATGGACTCATTGGCTGCAGATGAAAATAAACGTGAAATAAAACATTAAACACTAGTATCTAGATTTATCTTGGTATTTAGTTCCCATGAAGGGTTGTGATCTTGCTGAATAGCTGTTCTGGGGTCCCGTTTTGCCTTGGTCCTGCCCAATTTACACCACAGCAATTCCATTTACTGACACTGGAGAGACAGTGGTATACGTGAGAGCAGAGTGCGGACCCTTATAGGAGAGGTTGTGATGCTTTTCTTTAAATAAAATACATTGGTCTAAGATGCCAGCTCTTTATTTTATACAGATGCAGGCTGAATAGTCAATGCCTTATTTGTTCCTTCGTGGTAGGGGGTGTCCCAGTGGAGTCAGGATGCATGCCAATAATCTTAACGTACAGCCATAAAAATACCAGTAAATATGTATATATAGGTAAAGCAACACAGCTTACCTCTCCATTGCCTTCCTGTAAACCCTGCTTGCTTCAGTTAATGCTTGGAGTGGTGAGAAAAATGGCACTTCTCTTTCTTGTGTTTCTGAACCTCACTCTCTGAGGTCATGTTAAGTGCAGGGAAGGCTCCTGGCAGGCTCAGACTGGTGGATGTTGGAGCTCGTGCCAGTACCGCAAAGGAAATGCAGGTCCCAGGCCAGGGCTCTGGGAGGAAATGCCTTTCAGCGTACGTTTGTCTTTCAAGCAGCCCATCCCTGTTGCTTTTGGGTCTGCACGCAGGCTCTGTCAGTGCTCTAGGATACTGAGGAGCTCTGCCTTTTTCTTTCAGTAAAGCCTTTCGGTTCATTTTTAATATTAAATTATGAAGTGAGCTGTCTGTTGTACGTTCTAATGTTTATTATATATATAGTTGTGTCAAGGAACGTGAGGTGGCCTGCAAGCACATCCCAGATCATCATCATCTTGTTGGTTACCGCAGCCTTCTACATCACCTGTGTGCTTTTTTTTTATTTTATGATACATGATGCATTTCCGTGTTAATCTTCGCCATCTGCACCTCAGTCTTTCGTGAGAGCTTTTAGCTCAGTGCGTTGAATCTTGTGTTGCAATGCATCAGACGTACACAGCTGCATTAATTCTGATTTGAGGCACAAGATATGCTGCTGTTGATCAGAATTTGGGCTTCTGACAACGGGCTGAGCAGCGCAGCTGGATTGTTCTGTACTGCCTGAGCTTGTGAAGTGAGAAAGGTGATTGGAAGGGTGTGCTTCAGCGATTGTACTTCTGCTGTAACTTGTCTTTCCACTTCATGATGCATGTTTTTTTTCTTTTGTCAGGATAACAACATATAGCTTCTTAATGCTTTTAAAAATGCCCTATGAATTTGTGCAGGTGATCTGGTGACTGCCTCCACCAGTGTCAGCTCTCTGGGCCTGTAAGAGTGTGACAGCTCTCAGAGCAGTGTAGCTGTAGCTTCAGACTCCACCATCTGGGAAGCCTTCAGATGTATTCTGGCTAATTTATATAGACATAATTTACGCTTTTATGATGAAGAAAAATGAATTAAATCATCAATTAAGTTCATCATTTTAGGCACTAGAAGTGTAAGATTTCACCTATTTATTGTAGCCTACGGTGCTGGCTTAAAACATTAAAATGGTGCTTAAGCCAGAACGATATTTAGGCTGTCATCTGTTTGCACCTGAAAAAGGCAAATACGTCCCCGTTATTTAAGCTGTAGTGCAGAAACTTTTAAGGTGATGAACTGAACGTTACGTTGCTTCAAGCACTGTGAAAATCAAAGGGATGTCTCCAGCCCTTGTCACCAGCTGCCTTGCTGCATGTTACGCTCCTGATGTAAACATCTCCAGAGTAGTCCTTAGCCACTAAAGCACTTGCCACTAACCTCTCAGTCACGATTAAGAAACCCGTATTCATGTACGTGATTACTGCTTTGTTGTAACAGTACAGTTTGCTATTAATGTTTGTCCTCCATCGCGTTGTCTCCGCATGCCCGATGCATGCTTCCATTAAAGTTTGTTTAGCTCCTGTTTTTTTTCTCTATTTTCATGACACATTCTTCACATAGCTGTTTATGATTCAGATTTTGCTTGTTTTCTGTTGATTGTAGATAACACATGAAAAGGAAATAAAACCTGAAAGAGCATCAGAAAAGCTTTTCATAGCCCTTTTGCAATCAGTAGGATTTTAAGTAGTAGTTAGGTCTGGTTGTGTTGATTAAAGTCAGCGGTTGTCTTTTGAAACCACAGGGTTGCAGACTGCAGCGCTGACTTACATGTTACTCCCCATAAGAACACGTTGAGTAGCTGCCCAGTGGCTGCAGTTTTGCAACTGGTCTGTTTGACTTCAGGGCAGTGGTTATAGGTGCCGCCAAATCAGTGGCAGGTTCCCATCTTGCCGGTGTCGCTGCAGAAGACACGCTGCTGTCAGCGTCAGTTGAGGTAACAGGTAGTTCTGGTTGTTGAGATGAGTTACTGTGGTCTATGAATTCCTTACTGCTGGTCACAAAGGCTTCATCTATCTCAGACAGACACCCAGCAGTTGAAAAGCAGCGTTTGAAGTTCAGTAATGGTCACTGGTCACAAAGGTTTGCAAAGGGCTGTCCTTGTTCTTGAACGCGATCTGTTGGCCATTGGCAACCAGCACTGATGATGATTAATTAGTGGAGCTTTCATTGGTGAATCACTGCTTGTTTCTTTCACTACCTGTGTTGTAGCAGCTGTGCTGGCAGTGTTTGGGTAATCTTCAGCCTCCTCTGTGTATTTACCCTCTCCCCCCTTTAATGCAACATTTTTTGTTATATTTTGAGATAGTTGGACTCGATGATCCCAGAGGTCTCCTCCAACCTGATTGATTCTGTGATTTGGATACAAATAGTGAGGTCTGATGGCTTAGGTTTATCCTAATTGTGAAGAAGCAGTGTCATTGATTTTTACTTCCACTGGATAACGGTGCAGGGTAGATGTATCTTCTTCTAAGGTAGGCTGCAAGGACACATGTCTTTAGGGACAGAGTAAAACAGATATGACTGAAGTGGGATGTGAGCTGTGAGTCTTTCCCTGTTCAGTGGTGTAGTGTCTGTACTCTGGAGATTTAGGTTGCTTGAAGGCAGTTAACCAATCCTTCCCATATCCGTAGCAAGTTAATACTTAGATCTTCCTAGGTCACTACATGAGGTACAAAGGCGTGAGGTACTTGGCAGGTGTAAGAAGTTCTAGCAAACAGTGGCAAAATTTAGTGTGTTGCATAATAATTCGGCTGCTTTTGAATTGTCCAGGCCATGTGCAGAAGTGGGAATGTCTAATTATTGTGCCATTCACAAATACCTGCTTGTCTGCATAAAAACAGTCCAGAATGTTCGTAATCTACTAGAGCATCAGCAGCACTAAGCTTTAGTAACTTGCTAATAATAATAATACACACTGGTTGTGTAACTCCTGAGCTGCTACCAATGGCTCTACATGTCAAAGTAATGGTACGAGGAAAAAAAAAACTGGGACCAAGCTGCATTTCAAAAGCTTATAGCCATTAGGATTCCAATTTAAATGATTTTGGGATGAATGGCTCCTGAAGACGTCGCCAGCTTGACCAGTCAGAGCTGCTGGAAACACGGCTGCTCTCTAGGCTATCTCGATCACAGTGCGACAGGCAACGCGATCAACAAAGCAAGTGATGGGCAAGGCCTTGGTTCTGTCTTTGTTTGGGGGTAAATAGCTGTGTGGTGTTGTGTGACTGTGGTGGTTTTCAGCTCCTTTAACAAAAATCCAATCCACCTAATAACAAAAGTCTGAAAAAGACCTTGATAAATTGACACGTGACCTCACTTCCCTTGTCTTTGAGATCCAATATCCTAACTGGGATGGTGGAGATGAAATGCATGGTGTAATCTTTCTAATTTCTGCATGTTTTGATTTTGTTGTGTCACCAGGGGAATGGGGAAAGGGGAAAGGAGCTTTTACAGAAACACATAAATTGCACGGATTTTTGTAAATGCTCCTGGGCGATTTTGACGTATCTTTCTGCCGACTCATAGTTAATATCTTTTATAGACTTTTAACACCCGAGTAATGCCATAAATGGATTTAAGGTGGCTGATGTGTATAACTTCTACTGTTCCTCTAGGTTTGCAGAAAGTGTGATTGTTACTGTTCCAAACATTTGAGTACTTAGCAACAGAATTGAATGCTCTCATTTTAGGAATAATAATACATAAAACAATATGAATTGACCAGCAGAGCAAAGCACAGTAAAATTCACACTGATGTTTAGCTGCTCTTATTTTCCCATCTCTCTACCTATAAAATGGGTACTAATCCATTCATACCTTCTAATTTCCTTGGCCTTCTGTGTCTCCATGGAGTGTGAGAAAGATCTTATTGGCCTGTGTCATTCTCCAGGCAAAGTTTATACACAGCCACGTTGTGCAGGGAAACAGATTAACTGCGAGATACCTCCGTGTTGTGAGGCTTCTGGCTGAACTTTTTTCCCACTGTTCCTAGGTGGCAGAAACTGCAGAAACAAACGAAATGGTCAATGGAGCTGCAGAACAGAGGACAAGTTCGAAAGAGTCTAGTCCTGTTCCTTCTCCAACGGCAGACCGCAAAGCCAAGACTGCCATTCAGGCCCAGACTGCTGCTACCCTACCAGCCAAAACACAAGAGATTCCTTCAGCTCAGATGGAGGGCTTCTTACACCGCAAACACGAGTGGGAGACACACAGCAAGAAAGCCTCGAGCAGGTAAAGTACTCGATGCTTAATGCAGATAATTGCATCCCAGCTCACCAAGATGTGAGACAGTAAATGTTATCCCTGCTGCTGTTGTCTTCTCACAGCTCCTAAAGACCTCTCAGGCTTATGCTCCTGTTGTTGAAGGAACTGTGTATGCATGGTTGATCAGTATATTGGATGAAGTTGCAATCTAAAGATACATGGTAGAAAATGCAGTCTTAGCCGTATTTGGAAGGTGGAGAACTGAGGCATAGAGATACCATGACTTCCCCACTTCACATGATGCATTTGTGGCAGTAGTGGGATTTGATTCCAGATCTCTCAAGTTGTACGTTGCTACAAGAAAAGAAAAACATGTAGGTGTGAGAATAGAAATGTCCATATTCTTCTGACGTTTTCTGTTTGCACGTTAGCACTTTCCACCTACTCTGTAATCTGTTCAGAAGCGAAAAGCGGGTGAAGATGATTTTGTGTGCCTGAGTTGATTCCATTCCCAAGGACCCATTCCTGCAGTTCTCCAACAGGCAAAACTCCTGAGGTTTCTGTCTGTGCTGGAAAAGCAGACTGAGGTCCTTCATGACCTGAGGATTTCACATGCAATCCATTGGTTCATGAGCAGCACAATGAGAATTCCTTCTACACTAAAGCGTAGTCATTAAAAGGTCAATCAGTTTCTCTCTCAAGTATGCGAACTGCCTACTCGGCCAAACAGCCCTCCCACTGTTAGGATATGCTTGTGTGCCATCAAAGAGGGCTCTGGAAATCTCTGTTCCATTTGGCTCAAAGTCAGTACTTTGTCTCGAAGCTTTTATGAGAGAGTTTGCTGTCTGTAGTTTTCAGGACAGTGTATGTTGTGTTCACATCCCCAGACTGAACTAGTCTCCATCATCATATAGAAATAATTGTGTTTGGTTTCCTCAGTTCTGCAAGTAAGAGATTTAGATTTATAAATACTTCTGTTATTTTCTGTGTCTTGAAGATCATGGCATAACGTGTACTGTGTGATAAACAACCAAGAGATGGGCTTCTACAAGGATTCGAAAGCTGCTGCTTCTGGCATCCCCTACCACAATGAGATTCCTGTCAGCTTGAAAGAAGCAGTCTGTGAAATCGCGGTCGATTATAAAAAGAAAAAGCATGTGTTCAAGCTAAGGTAAACCTCTTGAAGCACCTTGCCATTATTTTAAGTTGTGGGTATGTTCACTGTGCAAATGCGTGGGAGGATCCATTATTCGCTGCAGTATCTACTGTTCAGAGCAAGCTCTGCCCAACGCTGTATTTATGTGGGGTATTTATCAAAGGTAGCAAGCACAAAACAGTATCAAAATAATCCGTGCACTTTATTTACATCTAGGACAAGACTAGATGTGTCTGCCTAAAGTTAGGAGCCTGCGTTTAAAAATGCTGGGCTTTTCAGCTGCTCTCTCTGGAACTGGTTGAAAAGAGCTGAACGTTCATGGTTCTGCTCTTTTCAAAATCAAGCCTCTTGTTTAATTTATTCAGTAAGGATTTGGGAGACTGCTGAAGACATCTGTCACGTTTTCAGGTCTAGAACATGGAGTTACAGACCATTTCATTTTGAAGTATGTGAAGTAATTGCTGTTCAAAGGTTTAAAAAAACAAGGCTTTTCCTTCTGAAATTGTCTTTCTGTTTTACTGATCAATCCTTTAGTGCCAACGGTGAAAAAATATTTTATTATTACACAGCTGCTAGGTCATTCTGTCAAAGGAGACTCACTTTATGAACTGATCAGTTTGTGTATTCAAAGGTAGAAATTTTTCTTTTTTTAAAAAATAAATTTATATTGATACAAGAATCCTCTAAAGATTATAGAATCCATGTCCAGGGAAATTTGCTTTGCAAATATGTAGGGAAATATATAGCAAATATTTAGGGAAATTTACCTTTCTTGAAGACAGGCCTGCAGCTGTGTGATTCATCCTTCATACTATTTTAAATGCCTCTGAATTGATAATGTTAAGGACATGCTGTCCCAAATACAACATTAGGCAAAAAAATCAATTGCTCTTCTTTTCACAGTGCCCTGCCGCCTGCATCTGGGCTCTCGGGTAATTGCACGTAGCATATTTTCTTCACTCATTAGGAGAGTCCCCAGCGAGTTCACCAGCTCGTCATGTCACATCTGTCTCTCCAGGCGTAGAAGGGCTTTGGGTTGAACGTCTGAGAGGCTGAGATCCACAGATCTCACGTGCAGGCAGATCTCTCACAGAAAGGTCTTGTCGTGATCCAGAGTACCCTGGAAATATTTTTCTTGATTTTTTAAAGAAGAAAGCAAGTCATAATTACGTTCTCCCTCGTATCTGTCTGTCTTCGCTGTTATTTTACTGTTTAATACTTAATTTCGCTTCATAAAGAGATTTTGAAATGGTTTCTTTTTGTGGGGAAAGAGCAGGAAGCCTGCAACACAGCTCCCACTGACCTGCCTCCTGCTTGTTCAGATGCCTGATCTGATGTTATTCAGTCTTGAATTAATATAAATCTTCACATACGTTGTTAAATGTATCCCGCTTAAGCCATCTGAGTAAAATGAGCACAGAAATAAAACAGAAGGGAGACTGGCTATCGGCGTGAGAAGAGGCAGCTACTCATGAATAACACACAGTATAGTATCTTGAGTAGCTATGACAGCAGAGCAGCTGCAGAATTTTGCTACTTTTCTACAAAAGCCATGAAAACTCTGGGTGTTGCCTGCGCCTTTTGTCTTTTTAAAGTATTGAGTAAACTTTTATACTGTCTTTTGCACAAGAGAAAAGACCTGCCTGAAAGAGCAAGTGCTGCAACAGCAGTTGTCAGCTGCTGGAGACCACGAGCTCTGCAGTGCGTCCTGACGTGCTGGAACACAAGCGTGTCCAGAGACCAGAATATACTGTGTGGGGCTGCCTCTGCGTGACACTACGAGATACCAACACCTGAGTTACTGGGGTGTATTTGTGCACGTGTAGGTGTTACGACATCCCATGCAGTCCCGTCTGTCTCAGTCTGATGATGTGCTGTGGCTAACCCAGCAGGAGTGGAAGCAGTGTGACTGCTACTAAGCTAAATTTGTGATGGTTGTTTTCTTTACAGATTGACTGATGGCAACGAATACCTCTTCCAAGCCAAAGACGATGTAAGTTTGGTTTTCTCCTTGTTTATTACTGATGTGATATCTGTGCTGTTGTACAAGAGGCAAACGGTAGCTGCTGGGAGCTCAGGGGTACATTCTCATTTCCTCATCTGCAGTCTTGTGCATATATGTGTGTAATGTGTAGCTTCAGAAGCTCCCGCTGGCCCCAGCAGGGCTTGTCAGATGCAGCTTCTAGCAGAGGTCTTCTGCAGGTGCGTACCCAGAGGAGCGCCAGATGATGAGTTAGGACCGTGTTTCCTTTCATTTCTCACTTCTATCCATTCCCCTTCCACAATGTCGAGTGCGTTAGAGAGGGCGTGTGGCGCACGGGTTGTAACAGCTTTCTGCCTTTGGGGCTTCTTGAAGGAGGAGATGAACACGTGGATTCAGGCCATCACATCAGCTATCTCTTCGGATAAAATCGAAGTGTCCCCGACCACCCAGAGCACTCCAGCCTCCAGCCGTGCCCAGACCCTGCCCGCCAGCGTCACAATAACCAGCGAGTCCAGCCCTGGCAAGCGGGAGAAAGACAAAGAGAAAGACAAAGAAAAAAGATTCAGCCTTTTTGGTAAAAAGAAGTGAACTCCATCTCCACACACTGCACTTCTCTGACCGTTCCAGTGGAATTCCAGCATGCGAGCTCAGAACCAATACGTTACTCTCTGTGCCTCATGTTCCTCAATGTGATTGACATTTTTTTATTTATAGAGCGTTTTAAAATAAAAAGCCAACAAAAAAAAGAATCTAAAGTTCCAAACGTATGAGGTGCATTGGGCAGCTTCTGTAGGAGAGGGAGGACCAGGGTTTGGGGGTTTGTTTTTGTTTGTTTTGTTTGTTTTTTTTTTTTTTAATGAAGTTAATGTAGATTAGATCTTAATATTTAAACTGTTCCTCAATTTTGTGAGGCTGTCTTGGAAAATAACCCACTCCTAGTGCTATTGGTATGCAAGGCAGCGGTGCTTTCGAATCTACTGTGCACATCAAAAACCAATGTACAAATTTTCAAGAACGTTCACTTCCATTTAAGGTTGTTATGCTGAGTCTTGACTAGTAGAGCCTCCCATTACGATTCTAACATTTATTAAAATGGTAGCGTATTATCTTTGCTGTAACAGAGTGCAGGTATGCATTAACTTACAGACAGACCATTTATATCCTGGCATTGGTTATTAACACCACCCGAAGCTTTTCTGCATCGAGTACGACAGATGAGAATGTTGGTGTACCAGATGGATTAGCAGGCTGATACAGTTTTAAATAATCTGTAATTTCAAATTTTTTTTTTTTTTTTGCTGAAATACATTATATTGTATGTTTCAGATAATTCTAGTACAAAGTATAATAAGACTAGATGTATAATAAACCCTTTAAAATCCTTGATAAGTGTAAAAGTGGAACTGAAGCATTTACTGGAAAAGTAATGTTACTCAAATGGTTACTTGCTTGTCAGCTGCAGCACTGTGTGTTATAATTTTGCTACATTACCTTGCTATTTGATACATAGTGTGCATTTCTCTGTCACTGTAACTATTGTAATGAAAAATTTTCATCTTACTGCACAATCAAAAATTACATTTAATAGGAATGAACTTTCAATGACTGGGCCTGTAGTCAAGAGTAGTACTGGAACTGGCTTTCAGTTGTATCGAACTGTACCTCTAGACTTTTACCCTATCTGTTAAATATATGCTATGTCATTAAATGCTTTTAAAACTAAAATATGCTGGGTAAGTTTCTTATTTCATGTCTGACGATGTTAAATCATAATTTTGAAAGAGGATCAAAAATAAAGTTATTTTAAAATGTCATCGCTCCTGTGCACTGAAACAAATGCCTTCAAATGTAATTCTATTTTTGTTGTGTTACAGTTCATACTGAAATATTTTCTCTTTCTGCTTTTCTTTACCTTCCTGTTTCCTTCACTTCCCACCTCCCCTCCCTTCACCCTGCCCCCCAAATTAAGTGCCAAAGGATAAAGAGGGAAGGAATTAAATCAACGTTTTGTAAAATATTTTGGCATAGATATTTTTTGTGACAAAGAAATCCGGCAGAATCGATAGGCTAGGGCAATTGAACGAGTTACCCCAACATCTTACCTGATTGAGGTAAATATCCATGTGCTAGTTTGCAGGACAAGAATATTATTTTAAGTAATCCTAGTTCTCCAACTTTCTACCTACTCTTTGCTCAAGTGCTTAAGTCCTCAGTAAATCAGGCAATAATTGAGCTTTATAATTTCCAGGGGACTTATTGCCCTGTTTAATTCCACTGGGGGTTTTTATGTCAATTTTTTTTAAACATACCTCTCAAGGTACAGCCACCATTGCAGTTCTGTGATGACACATGTTTAATGCCACTAAGGTGATCCCAAAGCTCACTTATTTCCTTGACCTTGTCAGCGTTGCGAAGACTAGCAGCTTTTCAGCATTGTCTTAAGTTGGAGACCATCTGAAAGGAATGGCTCCAAGCAGCCCTAATAGGCCTTAGAAGTTTTAAAATCAGCTGAATGTGAGGAACCTGCTGTGTAATTTTTTGTGGTTATTAAAATACACTCAGATATCATTTTAGATGGAAAGCAGATAAACTGCAAACTAATGTGTTTCCAAGCCACAGTTTCCTGGACATGTGACCAATAGAGTGTCTTAATTCTTTTCATGGAGTATACTGTGTTTTCTGGGTTTTTCTTGTTGCTGAAGTTTTGGGTTATTAAACAACTGAATATTCATGCACATGAGTTTTTACTCCTGTAATATTACATTGTTCCTGTCAAATTATTAGTAAAATGTAGGATAACACTAGTCTTGAAAATGTAAAATTTAATACAACATAAAAAGCGGAGGTTTAACATTAGAAGAGAATATGAAACAGTTGTTTTAGTTGATTAAAGTACATAAAAATGTTGATGCCTGACCATTTTTGTCACTTCAATTAAGCTATTACGATTAGTAGTTTAACAGATTGATCTTGACTGCCTGTTGTGTGTAATCCTGTAGGATTGAACATGCCTTCAGAATTGTTTTGCTTGTTTTGTCCTTGCCTCTTACTGCAAGTTGTTCTTGAATAAGAATCCTTTCTGCTTAGGAACCGATTTCGAGTTGCTGAGGAACAAGAGTGAATTCTAGTAAGCCTTGCCTGTGGACCATAAGGGTGCAGTGTCCGTGCAGAGAGAATTTGGTGGGTCAGGAAGAGCCTCCTCGGACAAAGCCAGGTCAGAAAAGTCAGGTTAGTGTGCTGGTTTCAGAAAGGAGGAGGAATGGGGGAAATCTCTCTTGGTTGTGTGAAGGGACTGCTGGAAAGTGTCGGAAGAAGACAGACCCAAGTATGTAGGGTGGAAATGGGACTGGAATTGGAGCAGTGATATTCCTTCGGTTACCCCGCTGAAGAATGAGGATTTCTAGTACAGTTTAACACCATATTGCACTTCCCTTTGTTAGTGGGTTTTGTAAGCTAACCTATATTTAAGTTGTTTGTTTCCTCTAGAGATACATTGCAAAAGTAATATAGAAGTTGAACCTTAAAATTTTCAAAGAAAATTAATTAAAGCCAACCACTTTTCAGCTACGTTGCTATCATGGTATGAAGAAGAGAAATCATCTGTAGTCAGGTCGGTCTGCCTGCCTTTTTTCCTCTTGGTGGAGCCTCGTGTTGCATTTTGAGCTGAGGAGGAAGCAGAGAGCTGCCCCTGAAGGGCCCCTGCCGTATCCTGACAAACTGAGTTAAGTGTGATGAGAGAAAAAGCACAGAGCTCATTAGCCAGAGGAATTAAGCATGTGTTGGGTGGGAGAGTTTTCTTTTAGATCGGTGCAAATAATCTGTTAATCCATCTGCTCTGCCTAAAGAATATGTTCTATTGGAGGGTTGTACTCTCCATGGGGAAGATGAATGGTGAAGTAAGAGAAATGTATGGATTAACCTCTGTTCCTGTGAAACACCGTTTGAGATGCTTTTTCACTTCACCATGCGCTTTTTTTTTTTATGATTGAGTTCATAGAGAATGGACTTTAAATGTGGAGGGTCTTTAATAATATACTTTTGTA
Source organism: Nyctibius grandis (assembly GCF_013368605.1). NCBI lineage: Eukaryota > Metazoa > Chordata > Aves > Nyctibiiformes > Nyctibiidae > Nyctibius > Nyctibius grandis. The sequence goes on from NC_090658.1 coordinate 1,611,621, forward strand.
ATAAATACCTTGCAGGTATGATAGTTTTGCTTTTTTTTTTTTGGTGGATATTTTGGTTTTTTCTACCTTGACTAATCACAGGTGACCGAATAAATGCAGAAACTTAAATCACAGTGAGTTGGAACAAACATTAGTCCTTTTCATTAAAAAAAAAAAGCCTCAGAAAATCAGGCTTTGCTAAATGACTGACAATGTTAAGAATTAAATTACTGGAAAAAGCAGAATTCAGCTCTCTGACACTACAGCTCTACCTGTGGGCTAAACAGTCAAGGCCACATCCTGACAACAGGAGGAACGGAGGAACAGGAGCTGTCACCCAGCAGAAGTGGAAGAAGAATATGGCTTGCTTTTCTGTGTCCTGCTTTCAAGAAGATGTGCTTTGAGGCCAAGCAGAACAAGACTTGGGTAAGAAAGCGCTGTGTTCTCACAGCATCAGGAGCCAGTATTCAGCACCTGAGACTCTGTTTTATTCCTTTCTGCTGAAGGTAATTTATCCCATTGTCAAGCAGTTTTCTCTAGCTTTGTGACAGCAATTCAAGGAGTACTCTGGTTCTGGTGCATTATTGGGTTTTGTTTCAAAGGATTTTAAACAAGATTGAAGTGGAAATAAGGCGAGGCATAAAACAAACCCACAATGCAGTACTGTAAACGCTGCAGTACACGGGGCGAATGGTGAGAATAAAAAGAAATATATCACAACATACAGCAATTAAATGCAAAAAGCGTGAGAGTTAAGAGACGTTGCTTCTAATTCAGCGCGTATCCTTTGTTGCTCTGCATTCTGACAGCAGCCTGGCGGGGCGGGGATGCCTTATGACACGTGCTGATGCTGTCGAAGCAGATGTAGATGAGTTGCGTGTGCCGTCACCTGCCACGTGAGTCACTCCGTGTGGCCGAGGCAGCCGAGTGGCTTCGGTAGGGCCACGTGGGCACAGCTGCAGTGTGTCATAATGCAGCATATGCAGCGCGAGCACGGAGCGGCCGAGCCTGTGCTTCCCAGGCATCACACCCGCAGAGTCCCAGAACAGAGCATCAGGAGACCTAAAATGGTCTACTTTGCAATAAAATACTGATTTATGTAAAGTATGAAAGGAAGGATTTTGTGCATCACTGTATATTTCATAATGAATCCTCCCTTGCTTCTTAAGCTCAGCATCCTGGTTAGCCTGGTGAACATCAGATCTACAATGCAGTTTAATTACTCATAATCGTTCTGTGTTTGAAGTATCATTTACTTTTAATTTTAATTAATTTCACATAATAATCATTAATCAAAACACGAGATGTTGGGGTGGTTCATTATGTTATAGCAGTATAAATTACCTGGGCCTGCCATGAATTTTGTTACTAGTTTCTCATTAATGCTCTTAGACACGCAGCAAAACAAATGTATTATGGCTGGTCAGAAGGACTTTCTCTCCAGGCTAGGATTTGAAAGAATGTGGTATGTCTGATCTTTCAGAAAGGGGCTTGCTTTGCATTTGAGGATGGAAAAGGCTCAGTTTTTTCTTTTCTTTTTTTTTCCCCTGACATTATTTCTGGCCAGATCCTAGCATTTCATCAATGCAAATCAGTATTTCTGCCCACAAGGAATAAGAGCTTAGAGCCAATTCCCCTGTTATTATTTTGTAGTTAAATTGTGAAATCACTGAGAGGCATCAGTGGGGTTGGATTAATGTAATGCCAGGCAACAAACAAACAGAACTAGATCACAGTTCCAGCTTCTGATCCTTCCCCCCAAGTTCTTACAGATTTTATATAATTTAAAAAATTATTTACAGCTCAAATAAGAGGTACCAGTTTTGAAATACAAATTAATATGCCATCTGTGTGCACTTGCTGTACATTCATCCATAAATATATGAGTTATAAATGGTATTTTGTGTAGCAAAGATCTAGGACATAACACAGATGTTTCTGGGAGGGAAAATCTCAGTGTTCATTGTTAATCACAGCTCTTAGATATGTACAGAGTGGGCAGGATGTATCACAGAGGACTGGAGTTCATTTGAGATGTGGTGCTTTTTGGCATACTCTATACAAGGCATGCTTTAAAACAAACAAGCAAACAAAACAACAAACCACAAAAAAAAAAAAAAAATCCCTCAAAAACCCCAGCAGCAGTAAATGGTCCCTTTGGCAGAGAAGGTGTGTGATAACTGTCATTCAGGTACTGCTCATACAAGAGGCTGTAGTAGTTTGGCTGTAGTAGTTCTAAACCAAAAGCAGTAGTAAATGTCATGGGGTATATGTTCTAGGTTAGGCTAACGGGCTCCTTGCCACAATGAGGAAGAAAAATAGTGGTGGTGCTGTTGGAAAGTTTTATGGATCTTTTCATTATGTTCCTAAATATGTTTCAAAGTATTTATTTTTACAAGAGTTATGTTAAATTGGATATACGTTCAGACTACTCTTTGAACATAAATGCCCTTTTACTGAGGTTCACACTCTATCGCTCCCTCCTATTTGTAATACTGAGGACTCCAGAAATCCCTGTGTGTTTTTCACAGCTGCCAATCCTAAAATAAAGCTTATGTTATTAGGCCTCTATCTCAAGAATTACATTCAGTTAGATTTATAGCCAGGATTAACACTGAAAAGAAAACATGAGAGCAGCAGTGATATTTATGTTGTACTGACGATGAACAGTAGGTTGCAGTATTGAGGAGCCTTTGTAGCAACATGACAGCTCCTAATAGGAAAGTAATAATGCCTTTTTTTTTTTTAATAGAAAAAAAAAAAAGACACAAAAAACTTACTATGAAAGGTAATTCAATCACTAAAAAAAAATTTCAAAAAATCCTTGAGAGTACAGATTGTGGGAAAATAAGTGAAATTGGACTTGTAGTTCCACATGTTTAAGGTTTTTCTTTAAGGTTTTTTGGGGTGCTGGTTCATGTCTAGTGTACTTCATTGCTACAATAACGAGAATGATTAATAACAAATCATTTTTTCTAAAACTTCACGCAGGTTTCCAGCACAAGTGAATTTGTGCACCAGTGAGTAGTGCAACACAGAGCTGCTTTAAAGCTATTCTTGCATCTGCCCTTTTGAGGCCACATAAAGCTTATGAATACACAAGAATGTGAGAGGTTCTATCAAGTTTTTCTTCTAGGAGAAAAAGCTCCTGCCTACATGTAGATCACTGTGGCAGCATCATTAGCCGGGACCACCTAAGTCCGTTATGTGACCTGACAGAGAGAGGTGAGCAGATCAAAAGTCAATAAAATGCTAGGTGAATAGGGTGAATAATTACCCACATGCTGGGTAACTAAAACACTACCGTAGCATACCTGATGGACAATGCCATGGTGACAAAATACTGCATTTATGTCAAGACTCTGTTATCTTGAATGAATGCCTGAAGTGCAAATATTATTTCCTAATTACAATGTAGCTTAGAGATAATGTATCACCTTATTATTAATGGTGTTGATCCTAGAAATCTTTCAGGACAAGCTTTATTGGACAGAAACTTGTGCTCAATATTAAACATTTTGCTCATAAATATTAACTTGTTTATTCAGCGGCATCACATGGTTCTTCCAAGGATAAATTTTGTAACAAGAAAATATAAGAAAATGAAGTATCTTAAACCCTTAAGAGTTTCTTCATGGTAAAAGTTAAATACATTTTCATTATTTTAAACACATTTTCTAAACAGCTGCCTAAAACGAGATGGGAGAGAGAGCTGATTTAGCAATTACATATTACTGAAATTTTCAAAGTCCCTAAGTTTGTTTATCTAAATGAGTGGGAGATAGTCACAAAGGCAAAAAATACTTGAAATATTTTAAATAGCTTTTAAAAGCATTCAAAGTACATGCAGAACTGACTTTTAATGCTGTTATTTACTCATGTTAAAGTCTTTGCAGCTGCGTTCCTCAAGGACCTCTGGAAGAGAAGACATTTTTTTACAGGTGTATCATATGTTCTGTCCTGAACACCTGGCGTGTTACCAAAGGGAAATTAATTCAAGATAAAGGGCTTGTCCTGACAGGTTTTAAACCGCAGAGATCAGGGCACAGGTGTAAATATATTTGCTGTTTTGTATGTTAAGTCATCATTCCTTTTGAACAGAGCGTTTGTAGTAATGGATTGCGTGCTTGGCAACAGCAAACCATCACTTTTATGGCTGTATATGTTCGGATAAAAGATGTGTCTTTTGGTGCGTGACTGGTAATAAGATTTGCCAGGCGATCTGCTGGATAAACAGTCGGACGCGGTCCGGGACTGACTGTGAAGAAAGGATGGGCTGATGTTGTTGTATCTTGATTTTTCTAAATTACTGAGACTTTTTGGATGCAACTGTGAGCAGGAAAAGCAGAAAGACGGTTTTTATTGTGTGAATGTGCATAGGGCTTGTGCGGGAAGGCCTGGGGCGAGCTTGGGGGGGGTTTCAGCTCGCTGAGGGAAGCGCGCGCACGGGGGGGAGACATCCGAGGGGGCAAAAGGGCGGGAAGAGCCGCGGGCGGCCCGGGGGCGGTGCGCGCCAGCCCGGCTCGCGCCGCCGTCACCGCAGCAACCGCGCGCCGCCGGCGGGGCACCCTGGGAGCTGTAGTCGCGCGCCGCCCGCCGCCTCCCGAGCGCGCGGCGGGCGCGGCCCGCCAGAACCCGCATCCCCGTCAGGCGCCGCGGCCACCGCCCACAGCCGCTCTCCACAGGCGCTGAGGGGGCTCCCGCCTCGCCCCCGCGCTGCGCTGAGGGCAGCGCCGTCCCGCCGCGTCGCCGCCCGCCTCCGCCGCTCGCCGCCGGTGCGCACGGGGAAGGGGCGGCTGTCGCCGGGTGGCGGGGGAACCGCTGCTTCAGCCGAGCCTCCGCTGCCCCCTCAGACCCTCCCCTCGCTGAGGGCGGGGACGTGCCTCCGCCCCTCGCTGAGGGGGGGGGACGTGCCTCCGCCCCTCGCACACGCCCAGGGTGCCGTCCGCCGGCGGCGCCGGGCGGGGGCAGCGGGCAGTGCCCGGCCCTGAGGTGCCGGGGGCAGGGCCGCCCTCTGCGGGGCCCGCCCGGCTCGCCCGCCCCGCCGGGGAGGTGGCTCCGGCGGCTGTCGAGCCCGGCTGCGGGGCAGCGCCAGGCTGATCGCGATAGGGACTGCCGGCCTGGGGGCCGTGAGCGGTGATACTCCCTCTGGAGACTGTTGCTCCGGGTGCGATGCCAGGTTTTACTCTAAGGTTGGCTTCAAGCGTGGAGCGTAATTCATTAAGGGCGGGTTGTATCGTTTGCGGGTTGTGTTGCCTGTGTCCCGGGGACGCCGGGGAGTATTGCCGGCGCCGTAAGCGTTTATATAAGCCGGTATCAATGCGCTGCACTTCAGTTTGGGCAGACAGTGAGTGTGAGGCGTGTTGTGTGGAGAGAGGAAAAGGGGTTAGCCTTGTAGTGGGCAGTTTATCCTTCCCTTCCATCTGACACTGTCCTCTATGAATGAGTCTTTGGTTTTGCTCCTCTGATTTTAGCTTTCTCTTCCCTGCGGTTGTGGCCGACTTTCTGGAGGGCTGGGTTTGGTCTCTTGTTGAGTGATACTATAAAGTGGTGGACGTCTTATCACAAACAACATGCAGCAACCACGCTCAGCTGATGATGACAATATAAATCTTGCCTTAGAAAAAGCAGAAGACAAGCAAAGAAATGTGTTCCTTGGGAATATCATTCCAAAGGATGACAGTAGATAAAAACACAACCCCCCCACACACACACTTCATGGCAAACTGGAATGTTTAGCGACTGAAAAATGGGAACATAAAATTGTTTTAATTAAATACTTGCTGTAGACTCCAAAAGGAGGGAGCTTTGGGTTGCTGGCGGGGATAAGGAAAGATGGGGTAATATTGCCATATTTATGCTGGATGTTGTATGCGAATCCTCTCTTTTGGTGGTATCTCATAGGAAGACTCAGGGCATTGGATCCTGCTGAAAAGGTTTAAAAGACCCAAGACCACTCAGAACTGCCACAGCACAGACCCAGTGCTCCCCCCCCCACCAAAGTAGTGCCTTTGCATTTTAAATACACGTGCATTCTGCAATTGAAAAATAGGGGTTTTGTTTTTTCTGCCTTTCAGTTTTGACCCAAAGACAGAGCTCTTACGAAGAAGAGCACCCAGGAAGCTTTTTGCAGGAAGCCAAGACGGTGCAATACGGGAGATGCAGCAGGGAGCCTTTGGCAGGTGGTGGTGACGCACAGAAGTTACTTTGCCTTCGGAAAAAAAAAAAAAAGCCCCTTCTGCTGCTGATGTAGGTGTGTTTTTGTGATCTCCCTTCTCCCCCAAGAAGTTGCCTGGGTCGCGCAGCGGCGGGGAAGCGGCAGCTGCTCGTCCTGGGTAGCGGCAGCAGCAGATTATGGTGGCAGCGCAGCGGTAAGAGCGGCGGCAGCAGACCTGAGCCGCGAATGCGTTTTGCGTTTAAGATCGTCGCTCGAAAGTGCCACCTGAAGCTTCGGCAGCTGGGCAGGGACCGCTAACGTTTTAAAGGGGGAAGGAGTTAAGGGAAGGAGGGGCAGCGCTCGGTTCTGTGTGTGCTTGTGGGGAGAGGGGATTGGTTATCATGGCGGATCGGACAGCTCCTAGATGCCAGCTCCGTCTGGAGTGGGTTTACGGGTACAGGGGTCACCAGTGCCGCAACAACCTGTACTACACGGCGGGCAAAGAGGTGGTTTACTTCGTGGCTGGAGTCGGCGTGGTCTATAACACCAGAGAGCACAGCCAGAAATTCTTCCTCGGGCACAACGATGATATTATCAGGTAAGGGGGCTGACTTTTCTGGTGGGGGGGTGGGGTGGGGTTTAAAGGGAAGGGAGGAGAATATAGGGCTGGTGGAATACCCCCTCCTCGCTTCTCACAGCTCAGCATGTACCTGTCGTTCTAAAGCAGCTTAGATTTGTTACCAGCAGTCTAGGGGAAAGCTGGGTTTCTAGATGCTGTTGATTATTATTATTTTTGTAGCAAAGCTTCAGAATGTTGCTATAATAAGAGAGAAGGTAAGTTTTTCTATTGCGCTGCAGCAAAAGCAAAGCACTTCTTTTCAGTACAGAAATGCACTAGGAAGATCTTAGTGTTGCAAAATCATGGATCCAGCACCTTAATCTTTCCAGTGCTGGGACCCCAGCTCACCGATTCGGATGTCTTAGAGAAGGCAGGTGTAGCTTTCAGCGAATCCCTGTACAAGAGTGCCATAAATCTGGCACGTAGGTTAAACTAATCTTTTCTTTTGTATCATCTGTAAAATTTCACTCAAAATCAAGTTTAGCTTTTGTACTCCAGCCAAAAAATGCCAAGTGGGCTGGTGCAAGATGGCTACAGAAGCACAGGTCTTGCTCCTGGTCTGACCAATATTTTTGTCTCGTTCTTTAAAATACTATCGAAGAAGTGGGCTTAGTCTTACAGAAATATTAATTTTACTGCATCTCACAAAATAACACAATAAAAATGTGGTTACTGACTTCAAGGTAGCCTTTTAAAAAAATCTGTCCAAAATACAGAAATTTACATCAGTAAAACAGAAAATTGATGTTGTCTCTACTACTTTATGATAGAAATCTGAACCTAGAATATCCTTATGAAGGCTGTTGCATGGTAATGACACTCCTTTGAGCAGAGCTAACTGCTGCCCTCCCTCTTCACCTAATTCAGCATGAATGAAGCATTTTCTTGATGATGTGAAACCAGAATAGCCCCAGGTGACTCATGGTGCAGTAGTACTGTGGAAACATCTGCTGAAGTCAGAGTTTTGACACTCAGTAGCAGAATCACATCATCGTCTCATAATCATTCTGGAGCCGGGTTTACAGAAAACCATCTGCTTTTCCCAGTGAGAGCTTCTGGCTGCTGTGTATCCTGCTGTGTATCTTCTCCTCCCCTTTACAATGTATTAAAGCAGTAGCATTCCATGAAATATGGTGGGTGTGCATAAAAGTTTATTCTAGTTTCAAAGGTATTATCAGTTCCAAAGGGCTGTTGTAGACACTTGGCTGTCAGATCCTGCCGAGAAGAATGAGTATTTTAGATGCATCTGCACTATCATGAAATTAAAATTTTCCTTGTTGTATGGACATAAGTTTTGATACTCTATGGAATATGAAGTGTAATCCATGCAGAGAGCTGTATATTTCTGAGTTTATGTTTGAATTCTCATTAAATGTAAGAAATATAATTTGTCAAGACACAACTACCTATCGAGATTGTGTTTGGGTTTTGGTTGGACAGTCATGCTTTGGTTCTCTTTTTTTTTCTTCTTCTTTTTTTTTTTCCAATATTCCATCAGCTGAAGAAAAAATGCCTCGATTATTATACTTGACAAAACCTCCCTCCCCAAACCAATTGTATTGTACAACTTTCATGCCTTTTATTTTAAGACATCTCATATGAGGAGACTGCTTTTGGCAGTGTGACATTTGGAATGTACAATGGGAACAGAAAGAATGTGAGTGTCTGGTATTTGCACTTTGATGCTGCCTCCGCCTGTTCTGCTCTTTAAAGAAAACGAGCAGCCACCTGTTCAAGCTAGCAGGTGTTTGGAGGGACTTGCTCTATGTCCAACTAATGCTTTAGAAACATGAGTTTTGTTTCTTATCTTCAACAAGATCAGAATTCTGTAGGACGACTATATTTTCAACAAAGGATGAAACATTCGGGTCCAGAAAACATGAGCAGGACCCAAATAACAGTTAATTTCTGCTTTTAGTGGCCAAGAAAAGTTGCTGTCACGTGGGGTTTAAGGCAGTAGAGAATCTCCAAAATGCTGCAGAATATTCTATTGTTTGCACCTGGTGGTGGTTGCTGCCTTTGCTCTTTATGCACTTTGCCATCCTTATTGATGTAATATCTCATCATTGTAAGTACTTTTAAGTAGATGGTTCCTTGTGTGGTTATCACTGATATGGCTAATAAATGCAGGAATTTAATTTCTTACATTTTAGGCTTCACAGCTACCATCCAATTGAGGTGAATGGGATGAAGGTACTTACCCAATTTTTCTGGTTTTATTGGTATTTACTTGCCTGAGACCAGCTTCTAAACAGCAGTGCATACGTTTGCAGTCCAACAGGTTGTAATTTCTACAGAGGTTTGAAAAATGATTTAAAAAAATAAAACTTGCAGATTTTGGAAAATCGTGAAAGTGGATATTTGTCCTTGGTGAAAAGGTCACATGTTGAAAAGTGTATGTTTAATGTGTTTTCACGAGTTTAATAGTCCTGCCTCTTGCTTTGTGTCAAGATAATGCAGCTGGACATAATTTAGTTTGGGCTAAAGTAGACTGGACTCTATTGGATTAATGGAGAAATGCCATTTTTGCCAAGATTCATATTTGCAAATGAAGTTCTGTTTGTATAAGGAACTAAGGTACTGCACTCAGCTAATAAGGTAGATGTTCAGAGCATGAACAAGTGAGCTCTGAAGTGTTGTGTCTTCTGTGCAAAGCCACTGCAAGGTGCTGTGCTTCCTAGCTCTTCCTCTTAAATTCATGATGAGGTGAGGTCCTGAACTACCTGATTTAACTTTGAAGTGAGCCCTGCTTTGTGGAAGGGTTGGACTGGGTGACCTCCTGAGCTCTCCTTCTTACCTAAAGTACTCTGGGATTTTTTTTTATTACTTCCAGTCTTACAACAGAGTTCTTCTTGCGTGTTATTTAATTGTGGAATAGTTAATACTATTGATTAATATGTGCTGTCATTATAAAATTATTGCAACGTTCTAATGTAGAAAGTGTCATGTAGACATATCGTTACACATGTGACTGATTTTCATTGAATTCAGTCATTTGTGTTTTGCAGGATTAGGTTCCAGAAGCTGTACTATTAACATATGGGAATTGTTTTCCTCCTTGAGTAATTTAAAAGTGGCCTTTTGCAGCAGCTCATTGTAGTGGCTGTTAGTTAACGCATTAATGGGAATCTTGCGATTCGCGCAGCGTCACCGCCTTCAATGAAATTCCTACAAGTGTAGGATTTATGTTTAGTGTAACCACTTGCAAGACTGGAGCATTAGTTTTGACAGTAATTGAACACTTTCAAAGGAACAGAAGGGGGTTGTACTTTTGTACTGTGCATTACTTGTATAACAGCAAGCAATTAGATCACTCCTCTTTTTTCTCTTGATGAAATGTTGAATGGAGGCAGTTCTGTCCTATAATTTTTCTGCAATTTGTGCGCGTGAAAGCCAAAAAATCTTGCCACAGAAAACAGTAACAATAAAAGCATAAGCAGTTGAGATACTTCTCATTATAATTTAAAATACAATTGATTTTATTTGTTGTTACATAATTCATTTGTAAACAGAGGTTCTTAACTCTGGGAAATTTTTCTGGTGGTGTAGTAATAAAGTTGTTGTTTCCCTGTTCTTGTATTTCCAAGAATTTCTGCAGTATTGAACAGTTTTCCTGAATGTCAAAACTTCCTGAGCGAACACCTTTGACATCATATTGAAGACTTCACCTGCACTTTTTGTACCCCCCCCGTTTTCTGTGTTATCTGATGTGTTGTAGTATTCTGCATTTACAAAAGCACATTTTGCATTCCAGTTGCCTTCAAGCAAGGCACTTGTGAGGCAGAGTGTCACTAGAGACTGCTCCCTTCCTCAGGTCTCTCTGCAGCGTTTGCTGCCTGGGCACGGTACCTGGAAAGCCAGCCTGTTGTCTATGGATACCACAGCATGTTGTTTACGTAAGGCTGCTTACAATGTACTAGCAATGTCGGATTTATCAGAATATTGCTGTAAGTATGCTGGTGTGTGTGTTCCACTGTGCTGACAGATTGAGATTAAAAATGCGTGTGTGCCAGTGGTGATGAGATTTACTGGGCTGCGAGTGACTGGAGGCCTGGTTTGGTCTTTAGAGTGATAGTTTCAGGAGACAGGGTGTGTACTGGAACATGACTGCACGTTTTCTTTTCTGGGAAAAAAAGAAATGTGATGCTTGAAACAATGTCATATGTTCTTGACTGTAGTAAATATTATTTTGGAGTAAGTAAATTGGTGGCAGAGGTATGCAAATCAAACTCTCAGAGTTCAAATAGCTAACTTGTACTTTAATATTTTTATATAAAATTATGTATTATAATAATATTTCTGTTTATAGGGTGGTGCTTAAGTGAAGGGATCTAAAATACTTTAGATTTATGTTTAGTTGCCACCATTTGGATGGTAAGTGACAGCACACGTTTGCTATAGAATGAGGTTCAAGTTACTGTGGTTGTTTCTTATCACAAGTGCATGGGAGACTTTACTGTCTGTAGCTTGTGCTAAACCTTGACTTTAGTCCCAGAAGGTGCACGTGCAGGACTGCTAAAATGTAGTGACCTAAAAGAGAGCAAAGTAGCAATGAAGCCATCCGATATTTTCAATGACAGAAACTCCAGACCTGTTTCTTGTGTGAACGCTGTGCCAAGTTCCTGTGCAAAGCCGTTAAAACTTGAAAGACACGGCTTTGGAACAGCAAGGGTGAGGCAGAATCTGAGATCCATGTTTACTAATGTACTTTGGGAAATGTTTTGAGACAGTAGGTTGTTAAAGGAGTTTTTTATTAAAGAAATTAATCCCCCATAAAAACTCATTTAATGAGCTTATTGCTTCTTTTGCTCTCAATCTCAAAAAAAAGGGGGAAAATGCCATTTATTTCATGAAGTTGTGGTGGCCACTCTTTTTGCTCAGCTTGATTGCTGTGCTGCATTTAGCTTTTAAGTCTTTACCAGAGCATGAGTTGATATAAACCTTTGTTTCTTAAATATCTATATTAATGCATTAGACATTGGAATACATAGTTAGGGTACCTTTTTGAACGTGATTTTAAAAATACAGAGATCAGTTAAAAATGCAGAGAAACTCAGTAGCCGTTTGTAGCAATACATCTATGAGAACGGCTGTCATTTCACTACAGTATTTAAACAGACCATCCTGCATACAGCCCAGTGGTATGTCAGATATGGTAGTAGAAGAATAAATAAGATTTATTGCTTGTCCAGTCACAGCTCAGTTGCTTGTTTGGACAAGTGAAAAGGTGTTTATTATTAAAAACCATAAGTGGAGTTTTGAGCGTTTAAATCATCAGATTGATTTAACTCATTTTCAAAATGGAAAAGAAATAAACATTTCCAACAAAATAGGAAGCACTTGTATTCCTCTGTAGAAAATGTCTGGATCTTTATTATGGTTTTATCTTTTCACAGCTGAAAAAAAAAGACAAGTGTCTAAGTCTATATCAGCTAGTATATTACATTTTGTATTGGATTTGTGTGAAGCAACTCATTATCACACAGAACTGAGTATCCAGCTTATTAAAAATGAAGGTGTTGGAATGCATTAGTCTTATATTGGAATTTTGCAGTTAGATCTCTCTGTCGCATTGTTTTACCTTTCTTTTCCCCACTGCTTACAGTATCTTAAATTTAAAAAAATTAAACTAAGCTTATTTTTTTTTTTTACATTTTTTCTGCATTAATTCTCTGCAACTCTTTTACTTGTTTTATTTTCTTTCAATTTGATTTAAGATGGCTAGGAATCATCAGGTAGTGGTGTGTAATCGCTGTTTAACAAGACGAAAACTCATGGAAAATGCTTGGATATGAGTAACCCTAATTCAAATTATCTTTTTAATTAAAAGGATGAGACAGTTTTATATTACTCTTTCCTACTATAAAACTTCCTGCTAAAGTATACAAATCCTAATTTTTACAGAAGTTTATAAACTGCGTCTCGTAGGACAGCAGAGAGAACCTCCATGAACTATTGTTCCTGTCCTTCTTACTGACTAAATGGATGTCACATAGATTTATCCAGGCACTTTCCAGATAGTTATTTTCTTTCTTCTAAGTCTTGATTAGGTTTTTGGAGGAAGAATCACATCTTTCTTTTAACACTTAATGGAAAAATAATGTGTATTTCAGCAATTAGTATTAAAAATTCATACTTTTGCCCATGATAACTTGCTGATAGCTGGGTATCTCAAGAAAGAGTTGTGTCTGGTAGGGGCTACAAATGTCCTTCCAACATTTTCACCACACGAACTGGCAGCTGAGACTTTTCAGACAGGAAGGTGTAAGCTGGTGTAGTCCGTGCTTTGGCCTTTTCCCCAAGGACACAAAGCCTGCACTTCCCTTGGTGAAAATGCAAGAGAGAGTGTTTTATTTTGTACTGTATGGCAGAAGAAAGCTCCTTTGCCATAGGATCTATTTAGGAATAGAAACAGGATTTTCAGTGTGAGGAAGACTGATTGTTGTTTTGTTGTTTTTTTTTTCTTAAATAAATTCTTGGCTGAGAAGGAACTGCAGCAATATTTGTAACAATACTTGTGATGTATCTCTGTAGAAGGACAAACTGCTGGAACAGTTTTCAGGTCACTTGCCTGCTGCTCAGTTTTTTAGGAACCTTGGTAAACAGCAAAAATGCCTACTTTTTTCACCAGTTAAAGACTCTTCTTTGGAACAGCAGCTTGTTTTTCATGAGATGCGTTTCTACCCCAGGAACATTTAGCTGTCTGGAGGTTGTGTCTAACAGACGTGTTGAATTTAAATTCTTTAGAGGTGGTATTTATAACGGACTTGGAGTGAGACCTCCAAAGCTTTAGGTAGGCCTGAACTTAAGGCCAAGTGTAGACCGTATGTTTGTGTCTGTCTTGAAGACTGACGTGATGAACCAACTGGAGAGATCTCTAAAGGAAACGTCATTCAACCCTACTGCATCTTCAGCGACGTTGGATGTGTCCAGGGAAGAACATCACAGTGCTTTTGTCTGGGGTCATTGGTATTGCAGGGAAAGGGTTATATGCATTCTGCAAATATCCTGGAAATACAAATTATTGGTTTAGTTTTCACATCATTTCTGCCTTACATTCTAAACAAAATTGTGCAGGTTGTTAAGGACAACTTAATAATGATGCGTTACTCAAACGAAACAAAGAGGTGGTGTTATTTGTGTGACTTTGCATAGTGCTGATGTTCTGGGGTGTACATTTGCTTGTGCAACCTCTTGAGCTTTTTGCACTTGCCAGACACGACTAACAGCCTAGAGAATCGACTCAACAGTCAGAGATGGGTTTGTTGAGTCCAAATTTCGATGTGTGTTGTGTTGCTCTACGCATTTGTATTTCAGAATTATCGCTGAGGTATTTTGCGTGTAGTAATGTGGTTTTAATATAAAATACATCGAGTTTCTTTAAACAGTCTGAACAGTATAATGAACTTCGGTACACTATGTCTTATTGATATAATTTCTGTTGATGCTGGCATTGAAATCTGTTCTTTTGTGACAGATGGATTGGAATACACTGAAACTACAGTAGTAAAAATAGGATATGAAATAAACTATACTCTGAGAGAGATAGCAACCCCTTTACTTTGGTTGCCTAACACTCCTTGTTACAAAAGATTTCACTGAAATTTTATCGGGAATTTTGAATGCCTTCATTATTTTTAGCAGACCTGAATGTTCAAGGGATAATCCTACATGAAAGTTGGGTGGGCATTTACACAAAATTCTGCTTCCTCGTCCTCAGAAATTGTCTTCCATAGGCAGGGATAAAAATTGCAAGTGTCATTTACTCTTATTCTGTCTTTAGTAGTAACTTATTGCTTGCAAATATTAATTACAAAATAAGGGTATTTGTAACAGTACAGGCAAGATGAGCTGAACTTCTGAAGAATTCAGGATACGGTGTGATATTTCCCTATTTTCTTTTTTTATTTTTTACAAATAAATGTTGTTTATTGTAGAAATGATTAAGTTAACTGCAGTAAAAAAAGACAATAAAATACACCTTCGGTTTATTACAGCTCTACTTGCAATTAAGGTTAGAGCATCTTTTCCTTTCACCCTGACTAGTCAGACCATACTTGTTCTTCTGTGTATTTTAAAACATATTTAACAAAAGGTTAGTCACAGATAGCTTCTGTCTGACCAGAAAACATAAGTTAAATGTAGATTTCCCTAATTTTTTCTTTCATATCTCTAGCTTTTGAACATTATTCGTAAGGTACCTAAAGGAACTTTTGGCTTAGTTCTCCAAATGCTGGAATCTCTGATTAGTTAAAAGTTGAGCTGTCTCTTCAGCCTTCTGTCTGGCAGAATATGAGAAGGATGATTACGTATATGTGACAAGTTACGCTGATAGGACCAACTCTTTGGCCCTGTTTACAGTGGTGTTGAATGTGTAACAGTATGGCTGCACTTAAACAAGATTTTAGCAGTAGGTCTGTGGCAGATTCCTGATTCCTCTAGGATTCTGAGTTTACTTTCTCATCTGTTTAGAAATTACTTATTATTTTAAATGCTTATTGAAATGCTGTTCAGTGAAACTGCACTTTCTATTAGCAGCTGTAAGACAAGTTTGTAATATGCAATTATGCTCCTGGTCCAAGGTCTTATGCACACACAATGATTACTGCATATGGCTGGCTCCACTGCTTCTAGAGGTTTGCATTGTTTTTTTAAATATGTGGCAACAGGAGGAGGCCACAAATGTCCAAAAGGGTATTATATTGAGTCATTACGAAAGCTGTCTTTTGCTGAAAGAGCTATTTTAAAATTTTTGCTTGTCAGGCTGCAAAAGTTTGTTTGTTTATACGTGGGAATTAGATGTAACCATCTCAGTTTGACGAGCTGCCTTTGGGATGGGCAGTTCTGTGCTGTGTTCCTTGTAAGACTGTTTATAATGCAATCCCTCCTGCCCAAGAGGTGAATAATGTAAGTGCCTTTTGCCAGAGAGTTCTCTTTGCTGTTTGGTGAATTGGGTAAACAAGTAATAATTCATTAAATATATATTTTTTAAAATGCACAACAAAGAACTTTGTTACCTAGTAATAGGTACACATGCTACTTAAGTGGTATGTTTTCACAACAGATTTTATCAGAACTTGTTCAGGTAATGCTGTTTCAGGGAACCTGCCAGATGCATCTGCTTGAATATAGCCCCCTGGAAGAAACAGAAGTGGGTTGTGAACTAAAGTTTAACATAGACATGACATTTATTGTGGTGGAAAGGTTACTTATCCAAAAGCTTGCTCAGAGCCTTCCTGGATATTTTTAGAAGATTAAGATTATTGGAAATGAGCTCAGGATATGAAAATTTTTGCTCTTTGAGACTTGAGAAGATTTTTGGGTGTTTCATGTTGTTAAATAATGGTGTTAAAGAAATGTCACTATGCTTTTTTTCTTTTATGCATGACACTTTCTCTCTATTAAGTTTCCCGTACTGCTTCATTTAATGAATTGTTTTCTATACCACATGTCATGCTATGCAGAATTTAATTAAAACTGGGAGAGGGAAATATGGCTTTTGGATATGGGTCTCTTTGCATATAGAATTATGTATGTAAATTACATCACAGATCTCAAATGAAAATAAATATTTCAAATTAATTTCAAATGAAAATTTGGCATTCATATTGTGACAGAAAATCTTAAGAAAGAATCATGGTGTATAAGATACATGTATTTATTATTGGTGGTGGTAAATCATTACTTTGAATCCAGCTAAAAGAGTGAAAGCTTTTACATTTCTGCTATAAAATGTATTTTGAGAAATAGATGAAAAAAGGTAGTTTAGTTTAATCCTCGCTATATAACTATAGCCGTTGAATGTAGATGACTAGATTAATCCATGCAATTATCCTTCATAGCCTCTAGTTTGAAGTTATACAATGGATCCGTGAAAGTACTTTATTCCTTGGTAAGGTAGATTTCAGTAGGTCTTTAAAACTTACATACACCTTTCTAAGCTAAGGATAGTAATCCTAAATTCGTTTAGCTAATTAGGTTTTTTTATTACCATACATGCTAATATTTCTGGTTGAGTGAAATTACCAACTCAGAAATAGAAATAAGATGAGAAAACGTTCAGGGATCTCCATCAAAAATCCCTGTAAAGTGAAGGACAAAATTAAGACAGTAATTAAGCATCTGTGAGCACACACATACACAGAGAGTAAATATTGTTTTAAGAAAAACTGAGGTGTTAAAGAGTTTTGATATGATGAACTCCAGATACTGACAGTTTAACGAAATTTGCATTTAATTAAATTCCTCAAATTCTATCTAAAGATAGAATGGGATCAAAACATGATGTTTTCCGTTTTTTTTGCTGAGAGCAAAATGTATTGGGCTGTATCTGGAATTTTACCCAGTCAATTAAAAGGGAGATTTTAATTATTGGAAGGAGTAGTTGCATTCTGTTTAATTAAGCAGCAAATTTATATCCCTGTTGACTTTATATCACAAGTTTATGTCACTACTATACAGTTTTTGGACTATTCTGATATTTCTATAGCTTATAGATTGCAAGCTACTTAGCTGCTCTTGTGCAGTGCTGCTTAAATTATATTTTAGCTGAAGATGAACTGCTAATGAAATCACTGTCACTACTAAAATGTTTCTCTTATGACTAATGTCCTAGTCTGTATAGTGACCTAAAATGACTTACTGCCTTTTAAAAATTCTTCTTTTATCCTTTTAAATTATCCTTATATCCTTTTTAAAATTACATTTCATAAATGTAGGTCCTCCCTGGCAGAACACTAATAGTTTTCTCAAAAAAGGTTAGGTTTATACTGAAGAATTAGGTATGATATGTCCTTTTATAACAGGCATCTAGCATGGATGCGGTTTCATTCTCAAAAGTCCTTCATGGAGAGAGGATATTTTGCTCAGGAAACCTGTAAGAGAATAGAAAAGCAAGTAGATATCTGAACTGTATACAAGGACACGTGAGATCTACTTTAAAAGCTTGTGTTTTTTAAAGCTCTGAAACTAATTAATATTTTAAATCAATAAAGCAGAGGCCTGTTTCTTTACGTCCCTGCACACAATTAGGTCCATTGCTATTCCACACTCCTGGCTGTCTGCCCTCATATGGTTAAATCTGGGAGTCTGCTAACCAAACTGAATGCAGTTGATCAGCTCATTTTATTGAAACAGCACTCCCTTGATCTTAAACTGGGTTTATGCTCAAATGTTCTGTGCAGTTTTAGCCTCCAAGTGCCGTATGAGCTATTAGCCAGACCCACTTTCTCTGTGTAAGGGGAGAGGGCAATGCTTTGTCTAGTGAGGCAGCAGTAAATGGAAAAGACGGTATGAAGAGGAAGATATATGTTATTCTTCGGATGAACCTGGCAGTTGTGGTATGAAGCCTGCTTTCTCTCCTACTCTGATGTAGAAGGAAAAAACCCCTGTAACATCCATGATACCGTAAGCTAGAGAAAAACCAGAGTATTAGAAAAAGACAAGCAGTAAACCAGATTATAACTGCCTGGAACGACATGCTGCCAGGCAGTTACATAATTGCGTGAAACTCTTCAGTCTCCACTGCAGCACTGAACCGAAAACACGGCACAAAGGTCTCCGGTGAGACCTGCTCTCTGGGGTTTCACAGAAAGCACAACTCCAGGTTCAGAATCTCTGCTTTGACTAGTTTGCTAAGAAGTCAAGAGAAAAAGAGAAATAATAATAGGCCAGAGAATGAGTCATAGTGCTTACATAAAAACATTAAAAGTCATAATTCCATGTTTGTTTATATAACTGCTGGTATTAGTCTCACCAAAAAAAAGTTTAAAAGGCATTCTTTGGATAACTGTAATCTCTCTCAAATACAGCATTTCATGGATTTTGGTAGTGTAATAACTTTACACCACCTGCTCTTTCGTATTTGTGTCTGTGGCTGGCTGCACATCCAATAAAACACAGGTAAAATTAATAACTATATGGATAATTAATAACTGTATACTGCATGAGAAGATACATGTGTTATGAATAATCAAAGGGTGCTACATTATGACAGTGCTTAGTGCAGCCGGTTCTACTGAAGAAAAAATAAGCTGAAGAGGTTTCTGAGTATCTCTTCAAAATGTGTGAGCAGTCATTCACCAGAACATGAAGATTAATGAACACTTCCAATGACACTCGCGTTCCTCAGCAATTTAATAGTGAAACTTTTATCTGCTGTTGCTCATGTAAAATATCAATTTAACTGCATGGCATTACTTCTTATTTGAAACTTACTGTATTTACATTTTATAACAATTCATTTTTAAGCAACTATAAAGCAATCTTGTCAACATTGCTTAACTCAAGGTAAGTTAATATCGAGTCAGGTTGTGCACTTAGCCTGTGGGCTTTGAACAGCATGGCAAGGGTTTACATGGTTTCTTTCAGTTATCTGGTGTAGGTGCTGCTTGAGAAACTACAGTCAGGAGCTTAAGTTAATTCAGTTGCCTGCCTAGAAACAGTTCTCCTTTGACAATTCAAACCTCTTCTAAGCTGGTTGCCTGAAATAACCTTAAGTAGAGCTACTGGAAGATTTCACTTCATGCGTTTTTTCCTATCCATTTTGTAGCCAGCACAGAAGAGAAGATATCTGATTCAAAGCACATGCTAAATTTCCAAACTCCATCTTCATTCTTTGCTATTTCTCTTATCTTTCTGCAGTTACCACAGACATAATTTGCTTTTCAGCTATCACGATGGCTCTGTGGGCACTACCTTATGTGCTAACATATGAATTGCTCTGTTAACACAGATGCATCATTTAAAAAGTTTGGAAGTAAATTAATCTTCAACATCTAAAATTTCTAGAAAATAATTGGACTTCCAGGGCTTATTTGTATGCTGTGATTAATCATGGCATGATGTTAAGGGAACTAAGATGTACAACTTCAAGTGTAAATTACTAACACGAGAAATCTAAAAATCTTTACACTTTTCCGAAATCTTTACAATTTACTAACGTAACTGTGCTGAAACTTTTAATCACAAATTTCTGTGATTCAGTGGACGTTGAACCTAGCTCTGAATTGCGTGATTTTGATACTGATGATGAAGCTCATCTCTTTAAACCATCAGCATGAGATGTCATTCAAATTAGACACTGTCAGTGAGGAACGTAACAATTGGAAGAGACGCCCAGAGTCCTGGTGTATGTCAGGACTCCTGGTTTAACTGTCTACGTGCTACTTTGCTCTTCATGTGTTTGCTAGCAGTGACAGCACTGACTCTATCTGCATGTGGCCTCCGCTGTTCTGGAAGTAGACTGGTTAGACCGAGTTCAAAACAAGTCTTCAAGCTGTATAAATGGGAGTACTAGGTTTGGGGTGAGAATATATTAAATCTGAATACATAGTATTTTTCTCTGAGAGTTGGCATCATGTGAGATATAATAGGATTTTTCTGTAAGAGAGCTGAGAGCAGTGTAAATTCAAATATAATTTTACAGTTATATTTCAGTAACGGTTAGACCTGGTGATGGGTCATAAGATAATTTAAATTAGGAATAAACATGGTGTTGTGTTTTTCAACAGAGGCAGATTAAATCAAGCATGAATACACTGCTGTTGAATGCGACAGCTCTTTAGAATGCACTGTTTCTTGCTGTATTAAATAGTTCTTTGATGGAATTATTCTGAATGTGCTCTGTACACCGTGGATTGCATTTCACATTTTCCCTGCGGTATCCGTTATTTTTCATTTTCAATCTATGGGACTCCCTCCTGCCTAGAGCTAAATGTTCTTCTACCTTGTCGTTTAGTTTGGTATGAATTACTTTATACATGATGACAGTTAAGTGCACTGCACAAATTTTTCTCTGCCTTCATCCTCCCTGTCGGATATAACTATTTAATCAGCCTAACCCTCTCGAAACTGAGCATTTTTGGCAGCTGTCACAGGTTGCTACCAGTTGAGCTATAGTTTCTGTGTGCTGATCCACCTCAGCCTTTTGTCAGAATTGTGTTCTGGTTTTTATATGATTTCTTAATATATATGCACACGCATAAAAATATATATTTTTTATATATATATAATTGTGTAGAATTATATAATGCATAAGTATATAAAATATAATATATATATTTGGCTTTCAAATGAATTGTTGACTAAATGTTTTACATAAATGTTCAGTACTAAAAAAAGCCCCACACCTCTATTCCATGTTACAGCATCTTGTGTACTTTGGATTTATGGATCATTGAGCTGATCACAGCCACAGTCTGTGCAATTGTGAGTTATCTCTAGGTAAACAGGAATATGTCTCCCCCAGTAAGACGTATGTTCATACAGCAACAAATTTGGGAACGAGCCTCCCTTCAGCTTTCCAAAAAGTCTGTTTCACCATAATTTCAGATCAATAGTATTAGAACTCTTGACAATGAAATGTTATTGATTGTAACCACCCCTGGATTGCTCCTTTAACTTCTGGACACTTTCTCTTCTGCCCTGGTGGTAGTAGTAATGAGTGATGCTGTCCTTCATTCAGCTTATGAATGTACTGGACTTAAACCTGAAATTGCTAAGCAGTTGAAACTAGAGGTGCTTGATATTGGCAAATCTGAGGTTTTCCTGAGTTGTGACAGAATTTTAGGCTCCTGGGAAATGTTACCAGTAAAAAAACCCAAGCTCTTGGATTGTGACAGGATGGGCCTTTTTGGCATTGGTGTGTGGTATAAATTTTTTTTTGAGAAAAAGCAATAGTCACCAAAAAAATGTGATAGTCACAACCATGATTTGTTCTTTGTGGTTTGGTCTACTGCCTTTATAACAACATGTCCTAATCTAGTTCATCGGTAATAGCATACTACCAATAAATCACAAACAGAAGAGCCTTCACTGTATTTCAACATAAATTTGAGGCATGAGCTTAAGCCCTTACATTCTGCTCAGAAGATCATGGGGATTTCTAGCTCCCGTTTCTCTCTGAAGACAGATCATGGCATTTCACATGTCTTCTGTGCTGATTATTCCTTTGGGAATGTTAGCACTCTTTCTAACATGTCTTATTTCCGTTGTTCCTCTGGCTTCCTCCAGTCAGCTACAACTAGTTTCTCGTTACCTTTGGCATCCACCAGCCCAAATGGAACAGCTTCGATGGAACTAAAAGTGCGTTTGTCGCTCTCCTATTTTGTTCTTGGGTTGCTCACTGGTGTGGGACTTCCCAGAAGACTTGATTGTTCATACAACGTGCCAACATATTTTACCTATCTTATGTTGAAAATTTTAGCATATGTCTTTGATCAGCTGTTTCAGAAACCAGTAAAAAAACCCTGAGGTATTTAGTTCATAGAAAAAGTTGGCAGCATATCGTAAGTTTTGAACATCATTTTGTTGTTAGACATTTAATCTTTATTTTTCTTAATTAGAATCTTCATTATATTTTGAAGTATACTTCTCTTGATTTACTAATTTTTCATTTTTTCTCATATTTATTATACTACTTACTTTGTTGTAAAAAGAAAGCTCAGCTGACACAGAGAATAAAAACGAGTGCTCCTGGCTAGCCTTTAGGGCAATGACTTCATAGTTCTCAATCAAACTCCCACGCAGCTGCAACAATCTGCTTTGACTGGTGACCCCATAGTTGCCTCCCTGCAGGCTGGCTGAAGGTCTCTCTACACTAACACAGAGACATTCTTTGACTAATATGTGGAAAGTTTCCTTGCTGTCTTATATTCTCTTAATTCTCTTCAGCTTGCATCTTTTTTTTTTGTTGTTCTCTTTTCACTCTTCTGCATTAATCTAAATATTTGTGTTATAGTTCCTTCCAGTCAACATAAGATGATACCCCTTGGGTAAAACAACAATTTGGTATGAATCTGCAGTGTTTCACCAAATCAGTGAGAGTTGGATGCTGATTTACACAGCTAAGAGTATTTATTTCTCTAAAATGAGGTTCAGCTGATTGTAACTTTTCAACATGAGGAGTACTGTGGGGCCAAGGGACAACTGACTTTGTTACTTCTAAATAAAACAGTGAAGGCATTTGGTTCTCCAGCCTTGAGAACAAATAGCATGGTACAACTTGCATCCACACACTTGCCTGGTTTTCTTCCTCAAAAGAGAGTGACAGCATCCAGATCACAGGAAACGTCCGTGCCATGTTTTGTCTTCCAGACCTTGTCCAGGCCGTTGCATGGGAAAGAACTAAATACCATGGGCCAAAGCTGCTGCTCTTTCAGTAGCGTAGGTGATAGTGGGTCAGTGGTGAGTCCGTGTTGGAGTGGTTTATTTGCTGGTATAGACATATCTGTTAACAGCTGAGGGCTTGGCAATTAAATATCCAACTCTAAATAACAAAAGTCAATCAGGAAATTGCTAACAAATGTATCTGAGAATTGGAAGACCCTCTCTTGTTGGAATGCCAGGGTGATAGCAGATTCATATCAGGCCACAGTACTAGAGATCCTGGAGGTACGATGAGCCGTGGTGGATACAGGGCTGACAATCAGCCACTCCAAAACTCGGTCACTCGTAGAAGCTCTCAGGATCATGCTATGCGTCTCAATATTTTCACATTGTAGGAGTGGGTAAAATAAAGCCTATCAGAGTGTAATAATTTCCCTTTCTCTTCTACTCTGCTCTCATATGAACTTAATACAAATATGAGTATCTCTGAAAATAATTTCCTGTGCAAGTTGTTTGCGTGCAGTACTGTTATGCAGATTTCCAGGAAAGCTGGCTTTCCCAGAAGAGTGTGGCAGAAGCTATTGGCATTAATCTCTCCCACACTTCGGTGGCTGAACTGTTTTGTCCAAACTATCTAGACTAGTATAAAACAGAAAGAAATAATGGAACATCTTCCCTATTTGTTAATATTTTAATTTTCTATACGTGTCCATAGTCTCTTGCAGTTTCAGTATATGTTGCTTATATTTAGTTGTGCATCAGAAACTAGTGAAATGTTTACCTTGTTCATCAGTAGAAGCGTTTCTCCTGAAGAAGGGACTTTGTTTCTTTGGAGGATTGTTTCCAAAATACTCAATTGCAACATATGAAACAAGTTATTTCCACCTGGCTGGGAGGAACTGTGACTCAAATGTGTGTATTATCTGTAAAGTGATTAAATAAAAACATAAAAAGGATCCTCTTCCTAAACCTACTATATAGATATGAAGGTGGTTTTAAAATGAGGAATCATTGGAAGAATGTATGGCAATCTTCAGGTTTTTTTTTGTTTGTTTAACATTGTTGAACTGCACCTGAAGGGATATTTAGCTTTATTCTTAATGCCTATAAAATTACTGAATATATAGGTATATTCTGTTGTGGTCGTATGTAGTTTAAAAAAATGTAAAAAAACAGGTCCAGTGAGCCACATTTTCAGCCAAGTAAGATAACATGAATATTATTAAACTTAAATGCAATCATTTCAGTCATCTTCCAACTAAATATATAAAGACATGATTACCTAATGCGATGTAAAAAAACCCACTTTTTTTTAAGGTGTGTTCCAGTCAGGTTATGGAGCTCATTTCCAAAGTAAAAATGCAAACAATTCTAAATATATTTATGACTTCATAATCAGAGCATAAAAGCTGAAGTATATAATTTTACTATTTTAATATTTAAATCATGAATACGGAGTAAAGCTTTGGCTTTCAATTTCTTTTAATTCTGAGATGATTTCAGATCTTTTTTTACTTATTCCAGCTGCCTGCATAATACAAAAATAAAAGCAAATTTATGCAAAATACATTGCACAAATTAACATATATTAAAATTCTAGTTGTTTCTCAACTAGTCTGTTATTTTTGCAAGAGAGAGAAGAAGAATGTGGATAATGTGTCACACATCAGTCAGATGTATTAATCTTTTGCTTTCAGAAATACAAACGTAATCAGAAAATACTGATGGCTGTATTTTTGGCTGAGCTGCGAGTGTATTAGTACTGCAGACTATAATGTTCCTGGAGATATTTTAAACTAGCTAGCTGAGGTACCACTGGCACAGAACTCAAAAAGGGCAAAATTATCCTCAGTTTTATTATTCCTTTTATGGCAAATCTGGGAATTCCTCCAATGCACCGTTACTTAAAATACGTCTGCTTCCCATTTGATCTGTTTGCCTATGCTGAGAGCACCACACAAGATACGAATACCCACATCAGCTCAGAAGCTGTTCCGTAACACAAAATTTTAAAAGCTGTACCCTGAGTGTGCTGTGTATATGGTATATCCCACAGACCCTGTAGGTGCAGTAATTTGAATTAGGTGGATTTATATTCAAATCTTAAATTACATTTTAATATGCACTTAAAACATGATGTTTGTGTAAACAACTATTGGGAAAACAGCATTTTGATTTATTTCACTTCTAGCAGTTGTATTTGCTGTCATATTCTTCTGTTCTGAAGCTAATGAATGAAATCTGTATCTAGTTCTTCTGGGGTTGCAGCCAAAGCTTGGATCATACTAAATAAGACAACTTTGTGGTATATCCTTCTCTTTTATGGAATTTCACATTTCTGACTGCAGTGCCCAACCATACATTGGCTTGCTTCTTGAGCAGGTGCACTGGGCACTCTCATCCTGTTCTTTGGCTTGTTCGGGTGAAGTATATGAGTGTCTACGTGACGTAGGAGTTGACAGAATTTTAGCTGTCATTAAGGTAGACAGCTTGAACCTCCTTGAACTTTCTTATCTATCGTTCCTATGTTAGCCGTACTAATTTATGATGCCTCCCTTTGTAGGACAGAGACATTTGGGAGAGGTAGGTCCTGCTGTCATCTGCAGCAGAGGAGCGGGTGAATCTCAGTGGCAGAGCAGAGACAAGTCTGATGCACCTACATGTTCTCTTTTATACAGTACCCAGGGTACATCATGGGCTTTCTTAGCTGTAGACCCTATACCAGCTTGCATGTGCATACTCTTTATGTTGCATATACATTATTATACATATATATAGTCTTCATGTGCTTTCAGTGGTTATCACAAAGATTAAAGGAAGTCCATGTATTCTTCCTAAATATCATTAAAATACTATGTTGGTATTAACTCCTGATTTATGGAGTTATAATCTCAAGAATAAGATTTTGTATCGTAGAAGTCTAAGAAGTAATTTGATTTTCTAGTCCTGATGAACTAGTTTCTCACCTGAAAGCACTACTCATGCCCACATTAGCCAGAAAAAAATACATTTTTAGAGCTTATACAGTCTTCTGTGAGATTCCAAAAGGCAAAAGCAAAGGAAGATTTTACTTTGGCTTGTGTAGTTAGTATTAACATTTACATTTGAAGCTGCTTCTTTCTTTTACTTGGTTAGACAGTGGGTTGATGGAATAATATAATTGACTTTCTAATGGACTTTCTAACTCTTCAGGCAGTCTGCTTTTGTACGGACCACCGCACTAGGGTGAACTTGATGTACTGAGTAACTAAAAAAGCCATTTACTTTTTTTCCTCCTTGGTTTCTTTCTTATTTTTTCTTTTTTTTTTTCAAGAAAGCAGAAGAATTACTTACATAACATGGCAGTAAATGACTTAGAGGAAATATTCAATATCGCAGGAAAATAGTAAGGGTTAAAAAGAAATTAAAAGTGGAACAATTAAAACATTTTTTGAGTCGCTATACAAAGTTTATTTTAATATTAAGCATCATAGAATTATTCTAACACATAAAAATGATCAGTGAACCAGGAAAGACATTAAAAAAAAAAACCTTTTCATGATTAGAATTTCTATATGCAGTTAAGTTCTAAAAATGACCACAGTGAATTTCTGTCTTTCACCAAACGTAGGTGAGAGAAACTTGTTTAATTCACATAGTTTTGGGGTTTTACGCCTCTATGATAAAGGATAATGTTTTAATATTCTTTTAGTGATTTCAGTAAAGAAAAACTCAGCAATATTGGTATGTGTTGAATGAAGGAAGACTTTTAAGAGCTTTCAGTGTGTTTATCTAGTTCTTACAGTATTTTTAGTAGTTTTAATAGGAAATGTAGGTGTCTGATGTTAGCCAGTATCCTAAAATATAACTGGCAGAAAAACTTGGCAGAGGTTTACTCTTAAATAAATCTGGGAAAATGACAGTTTATTGAAATACTTTGAGTTATGGTTCTCAACTGGACAAAGGCCACAGATTATATGGCCTAGATGTGGCCACCATTTGCCTACAGTTTGTGAAGAAATAACTTTAGATTTCCTCTCACAGATATGGTTGGTATCTGCCCTTGTTTGTAGTGGGTATATTTATGTGTACTGCCCTCAGGAGGAAAGGGTGCTTCCTTTGTTACTGTGGTGAAGAGGGAAACACTAAGCTAGCTGTACATATGTTTTGTTACGTTTTACATAGGCTTTTGCAGTCCTTTAACCTTCACAGTGCCTCTGTGTGAATAACAGCTAGAAGGAGGTGAGAGAAATCCTTAGCTAGCAAACTTCCATCTAGCAGTAATGTGGAGCTGGAGAAATTCTGAGTTCACTTTCAAGTCAGCCAGCGACGGAGCAGTCGTAGCTGAAGCCCTGGTGCCTGCCTGGGGGTCTTCAAAGGATTCCCCTAGCAAATAGATATGTCTGGATGGTGGTTTTCTCAGACACGCGAGAGGGCCATATTTAGGCATATTTTCACAAGTGGAGCAAAATACATACTATCCTTCAGCTTGAGCAACTGAGGTTTGGAAACATTTTAAATAACTACAGGCAGTGCCATGAGCCGGACTTCCATTATTGTGTCCTTTGATTACTTTTGATTAATAAGGATTTTATTTCAGTATAAGGCTTCAAAATTAGCTTCCTTTTCCTAGACATCTGAAAACCTCCACTTGGCAAAGCGAACACCTTAACTACACAAGATGTTAGTGTGCTGCCTGTGTCTTAGACACTAGAGATTCCACTGGGAAAAAGCCCTTGACTGTAGAATGAATTCTGTGATATCAAATTGATGTGGACCTGAATTTTAGCTTTTCCTGA
Source organism: Nyctibius grandis (assembly GCF_013368605.1). Lineage (NCBI taxonomy): Eukaryota > Metazoa > Chordata > Aves > Nyctibiiformes > Nyctibiidae > Nyctibius > Nyctibius grandis. Next base: position 1,639,261 of record NC_090658.1, read on the forward strand.
GAAAAAACAGCTCTGTCCTGTGAGGATTTTCTGTTGTCCAGTACCTGTTAAGCACACATTTTTCTCATGTGAGTCTTTCACCTCTTTAACCTGCTGAACTTAGAAAAAACAGAAGTCACAAATAGCGCTGGACAATTAAAATACCTGCACCTGGACTTGCCAGCATTGTCTGTTTGTAACAGACGTGGATCAGCTGGCAGAGGGAGGGGAAAACAGTTGTGTGTTAGATGCAGAATTTGGTTTCTTTGGTGTTTTACTGATCACCTTTCTGGATTTTGTGGAGAGTATTATATGTTATTGGTGAACCAGTTTGTTGGTTTTATCATGATGCTGTATAACATCCTCAGAAGTATAGCAGAAAATGGTGAAATCAAGGCACTTTTTAAAATCCATAATTATTTTCTGGTTTGGGTTTAAAAAATAATGATACTTAGCTGCTTTTTGTTTAATAATAGGCTATAGCTGGGTGACATGCATTTTGTATATGGCAGCTAGAATAGGCTCTGGGAAACTAGGTAAATTGTGTAATGTAAGAAGTTCAGCATTTAAGTACTGCTAGATGTGCTCTAGCAGCGTCTTGTCACAGGAATTGGGAACTGAGGTACAGAATCTTTGTATAATCTATCCCATACAAAAGAGACGCTTGGTACTTGTAATCTCCAGGTTATGTCAGACAATACAAAGCAACTTAACATCTGACATATTTATTTTTGTAAGAGCACTTCTCAAAAAATAAAATTGTTTCACGGATTATTGTATAGAAACTTCTGGGTTTTTAATTGCTAGAAAAAGGGCAAATGGATTTATAATATGTATTTGTTAAAAGCAATCTTTGAACTTTTAGGATTAGTGTTTGTATTTGTGCTCTACACAATCAGTTGGTGAAACAGAAATTCAGAAACCTGGCAAGAGTGCTCATAAAACTGATATTTGTGACCTTACCACTGATGCACTGTAACTAGAAATTTAGAATATAGACACATTTTAGTGTTACATATGGTTTCTATGTACTCTAGAGTGTTTTCTGCTCCAATGTAATCTTTGTTATTATTCACTTCAGCATCCCAAACAAGGATTTCTATACAATCATACAAGAATTGTTTTTCTGATTCTGCTATTTTTTGACCTCTAAAATACAGGGATAGATAGTTTCTCTGAGAACCAAAGAGAACATGAGCTTTCCACTGACTACTACAAAATGGCATTAACAATTCTGTCCTCTTTGCAGAGCAAGGTGTCTCAGTTCAGGCAAAGCAGAAATACAACTCAGAATTACAAGAGCGTAGCTGATCTCAGACACTTAATCGTGCTGACTTAGAAGTTTGACAAAATTTTATTGCTGCCTGGCAGAAGTCCTAAAAGTAGACTATATCCGTGTAAGTAGCCAGTGCTTCACTGTCTTGCATGTCTTCTGCTACAGCATGGTCAACAAGAATAACTGCTTTTTGCAGCAGTTGGCTGATGTAGGTACTTCCAGTTCAGATGTACTGTGCAAGATTCTGCCCTTCATCATACCCAGAGGTCTGTTACCTTATGGAGGTGTAACTGGCCACAGAACATGGACTGTTGTCATTCAGAAAGTAAAAAGTAAACTTACATCTAATCCCTTCTGCACCACAGGAAAATTCTTTTATCTCCCTCAGTGTGATCTGGTGATTATCCAATGTACAATACTGTGCTCTTGAAAAGGAACAAGATTGCTGCTCTTGGCCTCGCATTTCTGTGAGATAACGAGAAATGTCAGCTGGCAGCGTTCAAAGGAGGAAAAAGCATCCTTCGTAGCACTGAAAACTCCCCATAGTCTAGGGCATATAAAAATTAATGTTTTTCTTCAGCCACATTTAGCATTGCCACATTTATCATTTCTGTAGACTTTCTGTGTTAAAAAAAGAGAGCCATCATCTGCTTCTGACCGACCAAATGCAGCTCGGCATGCATTTGTTTGATATATTACTGAATCGAGCTCTTACTCTTCCCTACTTGTTTCCATTAAAGTGCTTACACCAAAATGTTGCGTGACAGGATTATCATGAGAAGAATGCGTGAGTAGGATGCAGCTCTAACGCTATGCATTGATCGCACTTGAAGTAAGAACAGTTTCCCTAGGCTTAAAGTCCTTGTTTCTGCTAATCAGTTGAAGGCAAACCTCTGCAAACAATATTATTATGCTACTGTGAAATTTTTGACAAGAGCCTATGAGTTTTGTTAGATCATACAGCTTGTCATAGATGTGAATATACCCAGGGATTAGATGAAATCTCTTAAACTACAAATTAAAGTGGGAGAAAAGTGATCCAGAAAAGTTATGACAGTGGCTGTTTTTTTTTTCCTTATTCTCTACAATATTTCCTATTTCTCCTTGACTGTTCTTCTCTGGGCTTTTTGGTTATTTTTATCACACCTTCTATATTTTATTAATTTTGTAGCTCCCTCTTGATTCCTCTTTTTGTTAGTTACATCTACTGTCCTATCTCCAAGATTTTCTTCCCGTTTCCTCTCTCCTTTTTCTCAGGTGTTTCTGCAAATGTTTTGACTTGAATTGTGTCTTGAGTGATCTGCATAGTTATATTCACTGATGACTGTTAGCTGTATGAAGAGTAGAGTAAATCCAGGAAATCCCAAAGCAGTTAATTACTGAATCAGCCTTGGGAAAGAATACCTTCAGCTGTGCTGTCAGCCATAGGACCCATCTGCAGCAACAGTAGTACAACTTGATTGACATCATCATGCTGTGGGCAATTAATTAATGCACAGATATTTGCTGTTCATTGTGCCCACAAGTTTTAGAGCTGTTGCCTTGATCTTTGCTTGACTTACGATCACATCTCTGCATTTGGGAGAAAAGGCACAGCTACATTCAGTCCATTTTTAGTTGTTTCAGCCCTGGAGTGTGATGAAATCAGAAAAATAAGCAGTTTGATTACCAGCAGTGATGCGCAGCTGGTGTCATCTGTTTTGACTGCACTTTGAATGTGGTATTTCCACAGAGTCAGACTGAAATAGGGTGAACAGAGGAGATAAAGGAGGCTACAACATGTGACGGTGGCTGCAATTTCTTAACTTACAGATTTTTATCTGGTGTGTAAATTGTATTTTCAATCAGAGTGCTCAGACTGGCCTTAAAATTCTTTATACCAGATGAAGATGAAAGTTTTGCTAGTTTCTATTGAGCAGTACTAGACTTACAGCAGTGTAGAATTAGTTTTCCATGTATTGAAAAATCATTGAGTTGAATATGCTCCATGGCACAACCACAAATTCCATGTTCTGCGAGGCTGCTTATGCAGCCTTATGGGCCTGATCTGTCAAGACTTCTAATAAGCACTGAGCATCCCAACAAACTTTGTTGAAATGTGGTGGAATAACTCCATAGGCTTGAATAACGAACACTGGCACAGAGAGCAGGTCAGCAGTGATTTCCCAAGCACAAAAAGGAGTCATTTTAGAGTGACAGGAATGGTTATAACTTTGCATGCTTCTGCCACCGTGTCTGCCTTAAAATCTGTGTCAAAATGCCCCTTGCATTCCCAGGACACTTCAAGTATACTTTAGCATAACAACAGCTATTAATGTGTGTGCTTCAAAGACCTGTATTAAGCCCAGCTGAGCTGCGCGTTCACTTCATAAATGATTAAACTTAGACTCAGTTTGTGGCCAAGCCTAACACAGTGCCAAGCTTAACACAGTGATTTTCGATCACAGTCTGCATTGACTTCATTCAGAACTGTAGGTGTTTACTTCCTCTGCCAACCAGATGGTAGCTCTCTGAGGCAGGCCACCAAATTCAGAAATTGCTGCTGAGAAAGTTAGCCTGCAATGACTTGTTCTAGGTAGGAAGCCAGTGAAGAACGATGAATAAGTGCTAGAACTTCTAACTGTATCACTCTTCTTCCTACACAGGGAATATGGAAGGGGAAAGTAAGCAGTAGGAGAGTTAGTAAGAACTTAGACCTAAAAAATGCCTTGTTTGCCAGATAATCTTAAAAACGTATTTCTATACACATGTGCTATGAATAAGCAAGATATTACTGTATAAAAATCAAGCCAGTAAATTAAAATTTTGTCATTGCCCTTACCCAGTGGTGTTTCACTCAACATTCATATTTTTACTTTCTCAGGCCAAGTATGTTGTGTACTTGAGTTGTTTGCAATAAGCGGGTGGCAATATTTTGTACATTTAAAAGTATTATTACATCTCTATGTTCACGTGTGTAGAAAGTAATTCAGTTGTATGTGTGTGCATTAATTGTATTATACATGCATACACATGCACACACATGGAGTCTGCGTGTATCACAGCTACTAGATCTCTGTTGCCTCTGTTCTCCCAGCGAGACTCGTTTCATATGCCTGCAGTGCACTCCCACTGCCTCCGTCACCTGCGCTGTGGTCCGTGCCAAATAAAATTGGTTATCGTGGGGTGTGATCTGCCTGCCAGCTCTTTACTGCATGTGGGGGGGTCACAGGCTTGCACTGGGAGAGCAAAAGGTTGGGAGCTGTGAGCAGCAATCTCCTTGATTATTAAGAGTCTGATTTTCCTTATTTTGCTGATAATATTGGTCTGTCTGTACAGTGAGTTATAGTCTTCCCTTTTGACCCTACAACTGAGGAAAGAAACTCATTTTGTTGTGTGAAATGAGGAATTCCTGAAAGGGCGTTTGTGTTCTTCGCTGACATGTGAAGACAGCTTTGTCCTTAGCGCTGTGTGAGCAGTAAAATACAGCTGAAAAGATCCCTGGTCTTCAGACATGCCTGCTGGCCTCTCAGGGTTTTGAAAGTGTCACTTCTTTCCGCACCGAGAACTAACAGTGTGGAGCAGAAGGAGGCAACCAAGAAGAAAATACCTACTGGCACGTAATGGCCTATTTCAGGGCGGGCTTGGAGCTTCTTGGGAATATTTTTTCTTCAGAGAGATTTTTGCTACAGAGAAAAAGTCTTAAGAAAAAACGTAGTGGTGTTATTTATCTGTCCGTCATTCAAGCATAGCACAGTCAGTGCCCTGAGTACTTCACAGCAAGTTTGACCTAAATTCTGAGGAAAGACCCGCTATGTTCTCTGTTCTGCTAAGCTGTAGGGTTTGTAGCAGATTTTGAGCAAGAAAGCACTAATTCTTTCACTTATTTCTGAAGAGAATTAATCATAGACAGTATCTGCATTGCTGTGGAATCTGGTTTCAAATTTACCTCACGTTTCTCCCCAAATCTTCATTATCATTTTATAGCATTGTGTTACATAAAACTGCATAGTTCTGTAAAGGTATGTCTAAGCATGAAAGTTATTCCAAATTTAAAACAGGATGGATTTGAAGTAGAGAATAATTTATCAGTGTCTCTCTAGAGCTATTTTAGAATAGCATCAGATTTGCACACTGCTTTAAGGTGCACAACAGCCCTAGCACTGAGAATGATTGCATTGTCAAGAGATGGATGACACGTCTAACCATCTTTCAAAAAGCAATTCTTGTTTGTCAGGTGGGGCGTTCTGGAAACTAGTTTTAGTTTGTATGAAAAGTGTATCTACTTGATTCATTTTAATCAAAGAATAGTTAATAGGATGGTTATAAAAAGATTCAATTTAATATGGCATTCATAAATAGAAAATATATCTTGAAAAATTATACACTCAAAACGATAACAGCAAATGTTCAGCCTTTGGCTGCTGCAGTGCAAAAGTGTTTTGACTACCTGATAAATAGGATAGTGCAGTGAAGTGCTTAAAAGACCCAGAACAGAGAGTTTTAAACTTCTGTGTCTTATCTGATACACTCATTTCAAGATCTCCATGAACCTGTCAATTCCTTGTGTATGTATGAAAGATAACAGGAGTTGCTTGCTTTATGCAGCATCAAGGAGCAATTATCTAATGCAAGTAAACTGCTGTGAGCCAAAACGCATTTTTACGTTGATTACTTTAGACTTTCTTGATGTATTTCAGTATTTGGAATCATAGAAAAGTCTGGTTTGGAAGGGGCCTCTGGAGATCATCCAGTCCAACTTTCTCGTGAGAGCACAGCCTTAGATTAGGTTATCTGGGGTCCTGTCAAGCCAAGTAAGTGGTGATCATTTCCAACGCGGGGGATTCTACCACTTCTCTAAGCAACCTATCCCAGTGTTTTATTCTTCTCATGGTGAAGAATGTTTTTCTTGTATCCAGACAGAATTTCCCATGAAGCAACTTGTGCCTCCTGCCTTTTGTCCTCTCACCATGTATCCTTGTGAAAAGAGTACCTGCACCTTCTCTATAGCTGCCTTTGACGTTCTGGAAGACTCTCATTAAACCCACCCTGAGCCTTCTGTTCCCTCCTTGAAACTGCTCTTCCTTACCTTGAACAATTTAATACTCAATTCAACTACTTGAAGTAGTTTGCATTCCATATCTAAACTTTTTTACTTATTTCCATCTCGGTTTTAAACTTGAGATCTATATTATATACGTATAAGTGTATGGAACCCGTGACGGAAAACCCAAAAAATATGTCTACAGTGTCTACAAGAAACAAATGCTTTCAGTCCCTTGAAATTCTAACGTGGTTATAAAAGAAAAAGAAAATCTTGGAGCGGGATATTATTGCAACAGAAATTGTGGAGGTGGTAAGAGTTTACCATCTGGCAAGGCCCCCAGACCAGATGGATCCACTAATGACTTTTATAAAGCGTTTCATCAGACCCTGCCGGAACACATGCCTGGCATCTTTAATTATCCTAAATTAACAGGGTTCCAGCCTTGGATGCTGGATTCCGAATTGTTGATCTTGGAAGGGAAGGAAAAGGAAATGTTCCCTGAAATCTCCTCTTCCTAACAGACCTTTTTATTAATAAGGTGTAATGTTAAAATATTACCTAAAGTTTATCAGTTTATCTTAAATAGATTGTTTGCTTAAAAGAAGTGCCTATCGGGGCACTTTTAATAAAGACATTTTTTGCAAGCACATCAGAGTGCTTTTGGAATTCACAGTTAGTTTTATGCATACACAAAAGCATTCAGCTGCTCAGAGGAGCAGGCTGCCAGGAATCCCCTTGCTTGCTTTGCCTTCCCTGGAAGGAAGGGAGCGTGCACTTCCAGAGCAGTTGATCTCTGCCTCTTACCCTACATGTGCATCTGCTCCTGTTACTGTTCCCCCAGGGAGAAGGTTGAGACGTGTGGGGAAGGGACTGCCACTACCAGCAACAGTACCAGCAGCGATTGACACTACTTTTACCCTTTCTGTTTCCACCCCAACTCTTTAGCAAGAGAGCATCCACTTCCTTTGCCCACAAACCTGGAAAGCAGGGAGAAATTTTCTTGTGAAATTTCTTCTGCCAGCACACTTAGATCTTGTGGGACTACACCCTGGTCAGGGAGGGCACTGCGTGTGCCGTGGCTGCCCTTGGTTTCCTGCTCATCTTTCCTCATGGAGCAACCCTGCTCTCACTGCTCACTGGTAGTAATGCCTTTGCTAGTGTAATTTGTGTAGTGTGCTTATGGGAAAAGCATGGGAACTATGTGAGTTACATTTGAGAGAAATGCTCATGATTTTAAGTCTTGGTTTTATTTTTCCCACTTTATTTATTTTTCTTATTGTTACTAAGCACTGGAACAGTTACGTATTGTCAGTACTGAGAACAGGTCTGCAAACGGACATACGCTGATAAGAGTGTGCAGACTCTGGTGGCTGAGCAGAGCAGGGGAGTAGGGGCTTGGGGAGGTACAGTTGTGTGGCAGGGGTGCGGGAGTGAAGAAATTAATGACGTGCTCAGAGACGTTCAGTCTTCAGTGGTCCAGCCACTCGCTTTAGTCGAACAGCTCTGACATACACGAATGGATCTCAAACAGGTATCTGCCCACCTGGTGCCTGGGACTAGCAGAAAATTGTCTGGTTGCATAATAAAGGCTTTTTTGTTTCTAGACGCTCTTCCTGGTGGAAAGAATAGGAAATAATTCCCTAATAATATTTTTCTATACCATAAATTGCTGTTGTTTGCCTAATCTATTCTAATCATATTTTCATATTGCACTGATTATCACAATATTTCAGTATTTTCCAGTGGCGCAAATAGTGATGTGGTATCTTTATAAATGCTTTACCTATAGGATAAGATCTTTGCTTAGAAAGGTTGAAGAAATGCACCTAACAGTTCAGAACACAAGCAATGAAGTTTATACTTGTTTTAACAGGCAGGGAAGGGCCCAGAACCTGTGCCAGCAGCAAATCTTACAGTCTCAAGAAGTGACCCGTACAGCAGATATATTGTATAGGTGCACATACATTTTTTATATTTTAATACACAACAAACATGTAAATCACACAGGTATAAGTCACCAAGATTTGTTCTTGAAATTGGACTCCATCCCCTTACTCCATAACCCACTGTTCTGTCTGCCAAAAATAAACACTTGGTTATCTAACAGCCAGACTGAGCGTAGGCAGTCACGGAGCGTTGTAAAGGCTGGTAGCGGGAGATGGATGTCCTTAGCGGGTCTGAAAAATCAGACTGCTTATTTAGGTGCCAAAAATTGATATTAGTTCCTAATTTTAGTTCCCCCACTAGTTGACTTCATGCGTCAAAAAGGGTAAAACAAATAACAGACACGTTCAGTACAGACGTATTTGTGTTGTAGGAAATGTGTTCTTGTTCTTAACCTTGTATCCAGGAATGGAAATACAAAATGTGAAATAGGAAGTTCTAGTATGTGAAAACTGAACTGTACAAAACAGTGGTAGATGTAATTAAGCTGCAGTTCTGTTCTAGCAGTGAGATAGGTGAGCCCAATTAATCTTTTCCATCTGGTTCTTATCATTGAAGAAAAGTATTCTGACTTAATTGTAGGTATCACAGCTTAAGTCTGGTGGAGTCATCCTTTATTCCCCCGTAGGATTAGAACTGAGGTGAACTCGTTGACACCCAGTATAATGTAGGATCCAAGCCTGTGCAGGAAAGGAGGAATGAGCAAGTGCAGGAGCAGATAAGACAGTTTTCCTGGGTATTGTGCTAAAATGGTTCTTTTTGCATGAATTGTTCTTTAAGATGAAAAAATTGAATACACATGTTTGTGAAACTTCCTTAAGGTTTTTGATGAATTCTTCTTAATAATTATTATTATCTACTCCTGGGATAAAAGTAGTATTCAGCTTCCCTAAGCCATCTGTTGAAAATCAATTTATTAATAGAAGATTTTTCCTTATTCATCTGTAGCTCACGTACTCAGACAGCGCTCAAATTTGTTTCCTGGATAACAGTGTAAAACTGTCTTTATATTCATATCACCTTAGGGAGGGTTTTTTATTATTAACATTCCCAAGCTAGATTTGCAAAGCAGATCCTCTGGGTTTTGTCAAAGAGAATACCTCAAGAGTTGAAGAGAGGCTTGACAATAGTGCAGAATAATTGCAACGAGCAGCTTCTGGTGCTGTGTCATGCTGACAGCCTGCATCCCTCTTGTTAATGTCAGGTGGACTTTGCTAAATGGCAGCCTTTTGTCTTCTGTGTCACAATGAAAATCTGTTATGTGTGAGGAGGAAAATATATATTGTTTTTTTTAAATTATGCTACTGCTTGGTTCCAGAAAATGTTTGACATTTAAGAGGAATGCTCCCAACACAACCAAATGGAAGTAAATATTAGTGTTCACACTTGGGCAGGGGTGAGAGAGCAGGACACTGCGGGCTGCCTGGTGGAGATTTTCATATCTGAAGGATTGTGAACAGAAATATAGTTTGGTTCTGCTAATAGAGCCTGCGTTACAATGCACCTCACAGTAATGTATCTCTGTACAAATACTACAGAGAATAAAGAAGTTGAGCATTTAATATGTTTAATAAATGTATAAGAGTTGGTCAAAGCAAGTCTTGTAAATGCTAGGGGAGTTAATCACTGAAAACGAGGAAACAGTTCTTGTGCAAAGTACTGTTTCTAACTGGCTGTTAGAGAAAATGAGGTAAACTAATAAAGGTACAGGAAATTTTACCTCTCCTTAGGCAGCAGTAACTAAAAGTAGATCTTAAAATATATATGTTATTGTTCTTCAAACAAATTACTTCTCTGTCCCTTTTGAGGTTACTATCTTTAAATATGTAAAGATGAGAGGATTTCTTGAATGTATTTTTCGTAGTGAGAAATAACCATTATTCAGCCACTGGTCCATATTTCAGAATATTTGAGCTGATACGTAAAAGAGGAATAAATTGTAGAAAGTCATCCACTGACTTTATAAAGCTATGAAAGATTAAGATAAAAGCCTGGGTGTTCATTCAGCTGATCAATGGGAAGTATTCAAAAATTCACTGATTATGTTTTCCTTAAATTTTCTAGTTGAAATATTATTACATAATAATTTGTATTCTGTCTCAGTGAAACATATTATTTTAAGTAAATAATGGGATAGGCTGAGTTTTGGTATGATCATTCCAATAAATCAAAAAGAGCTGAAGTTTTTGAGAACTAGAAAAACTAAGTAATTTTTAAATTTAATTTTTTACATTTTATCCTATTTTACTGATTCAGAAAGTGTGTTATAACTTCAACTGTGTTCTGTTTCAGCCTTGCGGTTCACCCGGATAAAACTTTAGTAGCTACAGGGCAGGTGGGGAAGGACCCTTACATTTGCATCTGGGATTCCTACCGTGTACAGACTGTGTCTGTTCTTAAGGATGCACATACACATGGAGTTGCCTGCTTAGCTTTTGATTCAGATGGCCAGGTTTGTATATCTTCTTTCTCTCTGTTTTGAATTCAGTTTGATTTGTGATTCTAGAAGGTATGCACATTGAAGTATTTTATGTTTAGGTAGCTATATGGCTGTAGTACTGAAACTCCTCTTACAATTAAATTTTTAATGCAAGGACTGCAAATACCGCTCTTTGAAAGAAGGTGTTTTTGAGATGAAAATCACAACCTAGCATTCAAGTCAAGTAGAGTCTCTGGATGTTGGACAAATATCCATAGAAGAAATGGCCCTCTGTGGCTCAAATGTAATAGCTTCACCACGTACTTGTCACCTCATGTTCAAAGAGATCAGTTCCTGGCAAAGTGCTCACAATCCTGCAGCTTTTTTGGCAGTGGAACTCCTGTAATCTCACTGCTAGGAGAGTCTCATTGGCTGGGGTGCACAGTCGATTTAATTGAATAATGGGGTTAGGACACAGAGTGTGTGGCTTTGTACAATGTGATTAGATTATATGATTATGCGATATTTTGAGACAAAATTTAAAATGTAAGTAAATGGTGGGCTATTCACAGCTAAACACATCGGTGGGGTTTTTTTTTTCCCCTGGAGGTGGACTATTAAAAGCATTCAGTTGTGAATGAAGTAGTAGGAAAATAGATCTACAATTCACATAAACCTGAGAAATATTTCACATTCATAGTTTTATAAATATCTATCTGTGCAATTTTGTGATTATTGATGTCCAAATGAGTTTTCTGGTGTAACACTGTGGTCGTACTTTATAGCTGGTTGCTAAAATATTTTTAGGAATGCTTGGGTTAGCTGATACCTGGATTCTTGCACAGATCCTTACTGGGTTTTGTATTAGCTTGTGTACCTCAGAATTGCATCCCAAGAGGGCAGAACTGTCTTTAGATGTTTTTCTTAAAATCATGTACTCGATGGTTGGCTGTCTGTTGAGAAGTGCTTTATTATCATATGCCTAGCTGCTCTTCCACTGACTACACAGTACTTTTATTACTCTTTCTGAGGTCAGAACTAGCCATACAATGCATAAAATGCATTCTCACATGAAACAAAAGTACTTTTATTGTGCATTATCTTGTGTATATTCAGTTTAAAGATTAGTCTGAAATGAAGGAGACCAATATGAGCAATTGCCTTTAGCATGTTTAAAGAGCATCAGGTAACCTGAATTACTAATCAGCACTATGGATTATATTTCCCCATTAGAAACTGGAACTAGCTTTCTATTTTAAGCCTAATTTTCAACCACGTTCCTCCAGTTTTCTTAAAGTAAAGCCATTTCCGCTGAAATCTCCTGTGCCAATGCTAATTAAAGAAAAAGGTGTTCCTGGGAATTGTGGAATAAAAAAATCAGATGAGAAAAGCCTCAAATCAACAGAACAAAATTTCTAATGCTATAATATTTTTAGGCTATTGTTCATTCAGAAATACTTGTTCTTAATTTTTTTTCTCATTTTAAACTTCATAACACTGGTGGATAAACTTCTTTTCAAAACGTATTTAAGCACCTGATGAGAATAAAGACTCACTAAAGAAAGAGCCCAGTCAGTACGAGTAAAAGGTGGAGGCTCTTCTGAAAATCCTGCTGGGTGCCTTGCTGTAATTAAAAACTGAACTTACTGCTGTGTTGACCTTGCAGAACAGTAATGTTCTGTTTCTAGAGGTGCTGGAGAAGTTGCAGTTTATTCTGGAAATAAAAATTTGCACAGAACGCTGTTATATCTGGAGAAAGACCAATGCTGGAAAACATAAATATGGATAATGTATTGGTTTTTTGCTGTTCTTTCTGACTTTGCAGAAGAAGCTGCTGTGCTGAGCCAAAACTAAAGGGCATGGTAGAAAGACTGAGTATTTGGAATTCAGAGCTGCTGGCAGTTCCAGTTTATTTAGTCAGCACACCCAAGGGAGCTGGCATCTTGCGACAGGACAAAACAGACTTCGCATACATTGCTTGCACCTTTCATTCTTTTATATTGAGTGTCCGTTAATATCCAAGAAAGATTTTTAATTTAGCCCCAAATCACAAATAAATTCAATAATCATGTGAGGAATAGATACCATAAGAAATGTATTCTTTTCTCTGCTAACTCTGCCAGCTGTCCACTTTGAGTCAAGGTAGACTGAGGAAAAGCCCAGATAATTCTGCTTCTCTACCTGAGCTGGATCCCCCTAAAGTCAGCCTGGCTTCCTCCCGCTCCGCTGTGCTGGCTCCAAGGGTAGGTGCCGTGTTGAGTGCTGCACAGCTCCAGGATGTGGCTTTAGCTTGGGTCTCAGCATAGTGACACTGTGCATCTGCATTTTAGCCAAGTTAATTAGCTCTTCTTGTACCAGAAACTCTGGGGTGTCTGTTTCAGGCATTCAGATGAATTAGTTCTGAAATACTACTCGCTGCTGGACTTGAGCTGGCACTGCAGAGAGGCAGCTTAGTTGTCCCTGCAGTGCTTCCCTGGCATAATTTCCCACAAACAATGGGAAATGGAGAGTAAACAGGATTTGTTGTCTTTTATAATATATGGAGAAGATCAACATGCAGCCTAAATCAGGGGATAGCTTATATGCTTCCTTTATTTTATGTACCTTTGATACGGCTTTAAACTTGGAGACAAATATATTTTGAGTAAACTTCCTAGTTTTTACATTATCTGTCATTAATACTGTATTTTAGAAGTACTGATGGGAGCTGAATGTCTTGCAGAGCTGTTGCTATTTAAAAATACATACTTTAGTTTGTGCTTTTTCTATATGACCAAGAGATGACATTTGGTGTGAGGAAAGCTGCACTTTGTTCAAATGTTTAATGAAGAGATGTCAGTTTACCTATAATTAAAAAGGTCTTTTGTTGAATCAGGAATTACCTGCAGTTTCTCCTTAAAAGTTCTAACATCTGCCCTTTACAGAATTACCTACAAAGCTAAAGTCTTTTATATTGAAGTATTTCACCAATACTATACAGTTCAATTTCTGTTCTGAGTTAGTTTAGATGGGACCCTTTTTGTGTGCTTTCTAAAAATAAATTTTTTTTAAAAAAGGAGTGAGGAGGGCACTGCCATAATACATACATACATTTCTAAATTTAGCATTAGGTAGCAGTAGGCTTCTTTAGCCAGATCTACTAAATCTGTGTAGATTTAAAAATAACTGTTTAATTATGTGCATAAACTACTTGGCAGATATTTTCTTCTGGTAGTTCTGTGAATCCTCTGAACAGAATTCTGTGGAATTCTCTTCCAGTGGGAGGGCTAAAAGTGTACGTGTTTCAACCAAAAAGGAAATTCAGCATTTGTCACTTTTCTGCCAGCAGGAAACCTTCCTCAGCAGACCTATGTTAGAAGAAAATATAAAATATTTCTTAATTCCCCCATGTACTTTCACTGTCTATCTACCCCACTAACGGTAATTCCCTGACTGCTAGTTACAGTTCAGGTCTGATGTTGTTCACATCATGAATCTAAAAGATACTGTCAGTACTGCCGTGGTTTCCATGGTGAAGAGAACAGTATAAAAGAGGTAAGAAAAGGTTGGAATCAGTGAAGGTTCCATGAAAAATATCTTGTGCTTTGATCAGTACCTCCAAATCCCTGGGTAGATGTAGATTGCTCAAGGGCAAATAAAACTACTAGTCCTTTCTCAAAAGAAATATCTTTAAGTTGGTAACTGGCAGGAGCATGTTTGTTCTTTCCCATATTTGATTTTCCTTCATTACCATGCGTCTAGTAATCAAGTATGTGGTCCGAGGTTAAATGCAGATACTCAGTACACATCTGAGATAAAGCCCATATTTCTTTTGTCACATCAGGCTATAGAACCCCAAATTTTGAACCTACCTTTATCTACCGTTTCAAAGACTCACATATGGAGAGTCTTCAAACAGATTTTGATGTTATGTATCCAGTCGTCTGACTACTTGATGCCTTGCAAGGTCCTGCAGTAGATTCTCACACAGGTTGGTTTAACAAGATCTCAGGTATTTTTATTTTAGCGAAAGACAATTATAAAAGTAGACTGGACTCAGAGGAACTTGTGGTATTAGTCTGTAAGTAGGTTTTATGGGTTTTTGGTTTGTTTGGGTTTGTTTTTTTTCATTAATACCATATTGCGTAGTACCTTTGCTGGCAGGATACTGTTTGGGTTATGCATTATTCGGTAGGCAGAGTTCAGGTATTGCATTAGGCATAATGTATGTTGTCAGCTCCCATGAAACCAAAGTTTAAGAAGAGAGATAAAATAAAGGAACTGTAACTATTAAGAAGACAGTGAAGGGTGCACATGTACCTACTGCTTTTAAACCAGAGGCTTTTGATAGTGGCTCGCTTAAGAAGGAAGATGTACGCTATGTTTTTATGCTGATAAATGGCATGAAAAGGCCATTTATCCAGAGTACCTTGTCTCTGAATGATTTTGCTGCAGAATGAAAACTGGAGCCTTCTGTTTCTTTATGAATAATGATTTCTTCTCTCAGTTGTACAGTAGTTGATAGCCTTACTGCAATTAATATTTTTTCTCATATAGCATTTTAGAGGAATCTCTGGTAATTACGCTTGTTTTCTTTCCTGACTCAGACCTTTTGTATTATCATAGACGTCTCCAGACTTTAAACAATTTGCCTGTTGAAAATTTGAGCCAAAAAATAGTGGGCATTTGGTTGAAAGAAATTCAATTGAAGAGATTAAGTTTGCAAGTCATCTTCTTGAAGCAAATCTTCAAGGAAAAGATCTGGTCAATGTAATCTCTGAAACATCTGTCCATTTGGATGGTTCATCTGCTGATCTTTGAGGCCAAAAGAAAGGTTTTATTTATTGCATGTTCTTGAAGTGCAGCTTTGCTATAAGGGAGCAAAATGTTTAGCAGCTTCAACTGGACTGTTAATTCCTTACAATAGGAAGTTGTTAGGATGATGAGAAGAGCAAGGGTCAGGCAGTATGGACACAACAGATGACGTCTGTTTTTAAGAAGTCAGGTTACTGAGCTACAAGATTGTTTCCCATTAAAATAGTCTCTCATCTTCCCATGGTGCAAGTTACTTGGGCATATTCCTTTTCCTAATAGCTGTTGGACACATCCATTATATATCCCTACCCAACACATGCTGGTGTCACGTCCATTATAAATGGTTGCAGTGCATTTGGCACGTGCTTGGTCTTTGCACTGGTACAGATCACGACACCCAGTTCTACCATCTCTGATCTGCACTCAAAGATCTCTCACCTAGCAGGAAGCTCTGATGGAGATCATGTAAAGTGGACGTAATTAGCACAGTCATTGGAAGGGAAAAACCTCCACAGTAACTGTTGATTGTCTGGTTATGTTGCAGATATATGCAGTCTACCTTCTCCCGTCCAGGTTTTCTTTCCATTTTATTTCATTCTTTTTCTCTCTTGCATTGTTGAGATTTAAAAGTATTTAAATTATTAGATATTTTGTGATTAATCAATCATTTTAATTAATAATTTTAGTTAATTTGGAGTTAATAATTTTAGTTATTTTAATTGGTGATTTTATATACTAAGCTATGTAAAAGGCAATTATTAAAAGTATATCCAATTCTGATTCCAAAGCTCAACAAAATCAGCCGAATGAACAAAATTGTATTTGGAAATAGGGAAAGCTTTTATTTCCTATTCACTTTTCTTATCAGGTTAGTAAATCAAAATGCTAGTATGGTGTGCACCTGAAACAAGGACCTCAAATATTTCATGATAAGAATTGTACCTGAGACTTTGGTAACCTGAAATTAATAACCTGGCTTTTTAGGAAAGATTAGACATTTCACTGCTTTCTGCAGTGAGTAGATGATAAGTGTGAGTATCTTGATGGTGCCTTTGCAATGTAGTTAAAACACAAGTCACACGTGGGAAAATCCATTTGTACACAGAATAATCTGAACTACAGTAAAGTGATTTTTGGGTTGATTTTCTATTAACTGGATTACTATTGTTTTTCCGTAGCGTTTAGCTTCAGTGGGACTGGATGCCAAAAATACAGTGTGTATTTGGGACTGGAAGAGAGGAAAACTACTGGCAACAGCTACAGGCCATTCAGACAGGGTAATTGTATGAAGGGTTTACTGAATTTTGTCTGGGAGTTGTAAAAGTGTTTTAAAAATAACTTCTGTTTATATTAGGTTAATGCAAAAATAATTTTGATCATTCTACCTGGCATTTAAAATACTGAACAAGGTATTTATTTCTTCTCCTTATGGCAGACACAGCACAAAGCACTGTGTTAGTAAATGAGGCACATGATGAATTCTTGAGCTGACTGTCTAGCAAGCCTAGGGAGGAAATACTTCGTAGCTGCACACTGATTAGGATGATTTATAGCTCTTTATGTGAGATGTGAAATGCTAGCTCAGTGGACAAAGGTAACATTCTTTCTGAATGTGTCAAAAAGACAGTTTATCCTGAGGGAAAGTTTAATTATCTCCCTTTCATTTTTGCTTAAGACAGTTACCTGTAGAAGAAACATAATTAGGATAAATGTTCCTTTCATATCTATTAACTTCAGGTAAAGGATCATAACTTCAGTAAACATGAGAACTGAACAAGTTTGAGTTTAGAATATTATTCAAGATTAGGAAATTTTTAAACAGGTTTAGCATGAGCAAAATACCTCACCAACATATATAAGCACAAGGATGCACATTAAAATAAATTATAGACACATTCTGACAACTTTTCTCTTATCCATACTATGATATTATAACATGTTAGAATGTTATAATATTGAGGTATTATAATGTTTTACTACACGTGATGGAGTATTTGTCTATGCAAAGCAGCAGACTAAACCCTTCCTTACACCTTGTGTGTACATACAATCTACCTGCATCTTGTCTGTCATCTGAATACATCTGGTACTTCATTTTTACTTACAATGCTCCCAACACAACAGAATCTTAGTCCTTATTCGAATTTCTCTTTCAGAACTGATTCACTACCCAGTTATGTCAGTGGAAGTTTTGCTACTGACCTCAGTAGGTACAAGATCAGGTTCTGAATTAGCAGAAGACTCCAGGACAGGCAAGAAGTACTAAAATCTTAGTCTCAGTATACTTTCCCAACCAGAAAAAGGAGATTTTGCACTGAAAAGGGAGTGGGAAAGAATGCATATCTAATTAGGCTACAAATTCTGATGCCTGAATGTGCAGGAGTCATGAAGCATTTCTGAAGGTGAAATATGTTGTGTGTTCTAACAACATTTAAATAAAATAGTACTTGAACTACTGTAAACCCTGATGTTTATAAAGAAGATAAATATTTTGTAGGAGGGCAGTGCTTCCTCATGTATAAAGTGAGTGATGGGTAAGCTTAGGATAATATAGTCCTGTAATTGAAATTCTCTTGTGATTTATACTTAACAACTGAAGAGCTAACAGCAGCAACAAGTCCCGTTGTCTTTCTCTACAGACATACATTTCCTGAAGTAACTAATGAATATGAACTTTTTATTTCCAAACTTTATACAACATTTTTCATTTGGTATACTACCCCATAGTATAGAATGCACTGTAAGTTTGTGCTGGTAAGCTATATAGGATCTGATACTTCATTTTTTGATGCATGCTGTTATAAATGCAAATGTAACATTAATCAAAATTAAGAATTCAATTTTAACTCTGTAGATTAGGTCAGATGAATGATATTCACCCGTTTTGTCACTGGAGTCTTTTGGTAATCAGGTTAAATTAGATTGTACCTTTTACATAAAATAATTAATGAAGGTAAATGTACCAATCTTTCATCCCTAAACCTGGGGAACATTAGCTTACACCATAATTCCCATTTTATATGAGACAGTAAATATTTTTTATTCAAAATATCTTGGAGCTGAAATAGGTTGGTAGTACGAAGGCAGGAATGAGGTGTGTTGACAGAACTACGTGAGGAAGCCTGCCTATTTGCCTTAATCTCTGTTTACAGAGAGTTCCAAATTTACCTAAATAGTATTCTTTCGTTTTTAGTAATATGTTACAACAGAAATGACGCCTAAAAATTGGTAAAAGCAAACTGAGCCTAGATGCAATTACCATATAATTTAAAATATCAGCTTACTGTATTTCTTAACAGATATTCGATATTTCCTGGGATCAATATCAACCAAATAGAATCGTCAGCTGTGGAGTAAAACACATAAAGGTAAATAGCTTTTATTGTTTACTTGTTAAAATGTAAATAAATGTCATGAAAGAAATTTGTCATCTTATATGATGAGGGCTTTAAATATAGGAGATTTTATATTTTTCTTTCTTTAACCTGTGAACATTTTATCAAAACTTTGTGTTTGAAGCCAGTTTAGAGATTCAGCCATGACTGAGGTACAGATCCACTTAACAAGCAAAGCAGGAAGATCATTTGGTGTAATTTTCATCATTATATGCTTGTAATTTTGGGGTTCTCTGCCCTCTCCATTCCACCTAAATTGTCTCAAATTTGTCTTAGCCCTTAGTGATTTCTCTCATCAAGCATCACAAAGGGTCACTGAACAGGTATAGAGGAACGAAGTTAAAAGTATGAGTTGAATGAACTGCTATTTGGCATATCATGCTGCCAGCATTTGTAGGAATACCACAGAGAAGGTATGCAAGACCTGCAGAGATGAACAGATGAAAACTCTAGTGCCCCGCTATTTGCTCCCTCTAAGTCACCTTTTCTGGAGGTGATTTAAATATGAACCTAGATATATACTATAAGTTTAGGATAAAACATTCTCGTGCCTGTGAAAAGCTTAGAAAGAAATTCTTCTCTTTGCCAATATTCCCTGCAGGTTTCTATTTTTCTCCTGTCTCATCAAAAGCATTCCTGACAGATGGCAATTATTTCACATGACTGGGGTGAGAAGAGCTTTAACTAGTAGTTTAGGAAACCAGTTAATATCTCCAGTTCTGGTTACTGAGAAGCTTGTGCCCTTAAAACCACCACTGCTTTCAAACCGTGGGTGGTTTTGGCAGCAGTGATACCATCTGCTGTATTCTGCAAGCTGTTTTCCGAAACCTGTCTTTGTTTGGCACCTGTATTCTGTTTAAAATGGCCATAATTACCCTGAACATGCACAATACCAGGCAAAGGAAATACATATAGATAGAGGCATGCCAAAAAAAAAAAAAAGAGGAAAAAAAAGTGTAGAGGGGGAATGATTAGATGTTCTCCTCCAGTGATGCTCAAACAGCAGTCTGTGTACTTGCCGTTCATTATAAGGCTGTGGGAATGTGATAATTACTTTAACTTGCAATGAAGGAAAAGAACAGCTCTGAAGTAATCGTATCACTGTGAGAATTGGGACTAATACTTGGGAATAGTGCCACTTATTCCTCAGCATTTCAGTTCTGTTGGCTCGTTTGGCTGAGCGATATTAGAAGCTGTGGTAAAGCCTAGGAGCCAAGGAATCTCGGACTGAGCTCAGGATTCTCCTGCCACCCATTTCCTGACACTGCTACTTGCTCTCTTGCTCTTCTACAGCCAACCAGAAGTGAGGAGAAGATATGTTTTACTCACAGAATGAAAGCCCTAGGGCAAGTATTTCCACTGCCTTCTCATAAATTGGCTTATGTTAAGAGGAAAAGGGAAAATTTAATTGGATTAGAAACAGAGAAGGATCTGAAATAAAAATCCTTGATCCAAGGATTTTCTGGAATTCAGCTTTTTAGGAATTTTTTAGGAGTAAGTACAAAGAGAAAGACCCAAAAATTCAGCTTACAGCCATGAAAAGATGTAGGCATATCAAGTCGGAATGAGAGAGATGTTATGCATCTATGTCAGACACTTCAATATTCCTGTCCAGTCTCTGGAAGTCTCTTTCCAGTGTGCAATGGACTGCAGAGCATAGATGCCTCAACTAATAAAGGCCTGAGCTGGCAAGTCCATTCAGGACTGTGCTACACCACACAGATTTACTGTTCTGTTTCTGCATGTGTCCAGAACACCCTAGTGCTGGCAGGCCTGGATATTTCAGCACTTCTCTTACACATCTAGTTGAAATTCTCTTTACTCTGCCTTCCCTAGAAGGTCTGATCGTTGAGGGGGAGCTGAGAGCACTTAACTATCCTCTCTACTTGATAAAATTATGTTTATTATTAAAAAAAAAGCACTCTTAACTGATTCAAAAAGAAATAGTGTGATATTTCTAACCACCACTAAAGACACCCTTTTAAGACAAACTTTGCATTCTCTTCACCCTTTTCCCCAGTCAGTCCTACATTCTTTTTTTGCAGAATGTTACTGTGTCTATGTAAAAGCCAAGCAAGTCACCATTCCACACTCAGAGAACCTATTACTCTCGTAGTCAGAGTGTTGTTTCACATACAAGCATTTGCAGTCTCCATCCAACAGATGGTTTCTCAGTAAATATGACTATATTTGAGGGACATATCTCTTTCAGTGCACTGGAAAAAGGCAGAAATGTCTACTCCAGGCACATAAGTTTTTTAAGATCAAGAATTTTATTACTTCAGAACTGTAGGTGTGTTTTAAGTTTTGCAGACAAGAAAAATGGGATGTTCCTGTCTTTAAAAATGTGCATTCACATTGACAGATATCACCCAGCAAAACATGGTGAAAGATAGTAAGATAATGACAAGGGGTAGTGTAGCAATAGTGGATCAGAATTGTGCCTCACTTTCTCCAACATTTTGATCATTTTGTTTCGGTTTTGGACTTACTGCATTTGCCTGGGGGTTTCCCTGGTAAGTGGGCAGTTTTTGGAGTAGTGGCATTCTGATAGGACTACAGGAGTCATTTAAGTGTCTGTCCAGACATTGTTCTGTGAGGAAGCACATCTGTGAGATCTGCACATAATATGAAACAACAAACTCTGCAGAAATTTTTCCTAATATACCATTTACATTTCACAGTTTTGGACGTTGTGTGGAAATGCCCTGACAGCAAAGAGAGGAATATTTGGTAAAACAGGAGATCTCCAAACTATCCTTTGTTTGGCATGTGCAAAAGAAGATATCACGTACTCTGGTGCTTTAAACGGAGACATCTATGTCTGGAAAGGGCTAAACTTAGTCCGCACAATTCAAGGAGCACATAGTGTAAGTTGTGGTTTTGATGTCAATTTCTGAAATGAACTGTTCACTGACTTGAAAAACTTCTTGAAGGCTTATCCACAGAGATTTTCTTCTGTTTCGGGTCAGAAGAGTGTCTAAGACTGTTCATCAATTAAGAACTTATATGTTATCTTATACTTTGTTTACATGTTAGCTGCTGAACGGGTATTGACAGAACTGCTGATAATTATAGCATTGATTTAACCAAGCAAACTAAAGCTACAGTGAAGTTTCTAAATCTAAAGTTTCACAGATTGAGTAGCTTCAGTTATGATCAGTTTACTTAAAAATAGTTGGTTACCAAATGATCTTATTTTAAATAGAATTTTACAGCTAAAATTCCCAACACTGAGGACTGACTTCTGGTGAAAGCTCCAACGTGGAGTAAACCTGTTTAATCTGTGGATTGCATTCCAACCATATTCCAAAGGCAGTTTACTCCAATTGGCTTCATAACAACAATGCCTAATTTGGAGCACTTATAATTACAGAGAGAAAGGGGAACGTATAGGAGTGTGTTAGACTTCTGGCCACTCTAATATAATAAATTTACATCTCTGTTGTCGCTGCAGTAAAGGCACAGTGGGATTTTCATGTCTTGTTTCAAATGTATTTGAGAACTACTCCTGTTTTGAATATGATTGTGGCTAATGGCATTCTAGCATGGTTTTTTTGGACAAAAGGAAACAAGAATATTTTCCTTAGAAGAGTGATATGAAATCTAACAGTTGTCACTATAGTTCTCTTCTAGAACCTTTCTAGAAGGATGACTGCAAACCTAACAGTTTTTTTTGACCTCCCCAAATTAGTTATGTTGGCAGTGCATCAAGATTCACAGTAGCTCTTCAAATGAGATCTAAGTGTTCAGGAGGGTAGTTGTTATTTATAGAAGTAATCCCGAATTTATGAAAGCAGTCAGACTGAAGTCGGTGGGACATCCTACCTGCAGAACTGCTGCGTAATTGCCAGGTCGTGGTTATGTGCAACTGCAATGACATGGCAATATAATAAACCCTTGTAGTGTATTTGCAGAATTTTGTTTGCAGAATTTTATTTAGATTCATTAGGATGGTTAAATACAATCTCTTTCTATATAATGTGTTCTGTTTCATCCTTATAAATTATGGGGCTTGCCATAATTATGCATTCTTTTGCCCAATTTCTAATCTCTATGTAATTAATTATTAGAAATATTCATTTATTAAGACATTGAACAAGACCACTTTGAAAACAGAGGTCTTTTCTTCATTCTGTTAATTTCCATGCAGTTCAGTTTGTCTCTTAACTGAGAGGTTTTCCTAATAAAATACTGAATCAGCAGGCATTCCATGAGCTATTCCAATGCAGTACAGCACAGCCATCAATAATGAGGCATTTTTGAAAATGAAGAAGAAATTCAAACTGTAATAAAAACTTGTCTTACAACAAAGAGAATGAATTGACACTCTTTCAGTTCCTGTCAGATTCCAAATGATGTCTGAACTGAATTCATGAAAGAATGTCTCAATCATCTCCACACCTGTAAGAATATCTGTATTGCTTGTTTGCTTGTTTTTGTTTCTTCTGGGTAACTATTTATTTTAAGTGTTCCATTATTTATTTAATAGTCCTTATAATAATATTAACTAAACCAAATCTAAAGTTCTGCAAATAAACTATATCACTGCTGTTTGTACCAAAATTTCTACATAAATCACTGAAGTGGGAGCACTTGAAATAAAAGAATCCCCCTGTGTTTGCTGGTTTGCTTTCTGGATGGACAACATTTTGCTACCTAGCAGTTTCTAGCCTTGAACAAGAGTCTGTTCAAAAATATTTGCTTTGTGTGTTTAAATCGATTGTAAAGAACTTTAAAACTTGTTGTACTGTTGGTTAACAGGCTGGAATTTTTAGTATGTATGCTTGTGAGGAAGGTTTTGCCACTGGAGGGAGAGATGGTTGCATTCGGTTATGGGACACTGATTTCAAACCAATTACTAAAATTGATCTCAGGGAGACTGAACAAGGATACAAAGGTAATGAGCTATTACTTTAATGGTTTTTCACACATCTAGATAATGGATTATGGCACAATTTAATTTGAAGCATAAATGTCTCTGCATACTACTGTTGTTTTTACTTAATGACTGTATTTACTTTTGAGAGCTGTATTCCCGTTGTTCTCTGACAATGGTGTAGCCTGAAGAGTTTTCCATGTTTTACAGAGGGATACTTAGAGCTGCTGCTCCCCACCATGCAAATACAAGAAGTAAAAACTAATGAAACACAAAAGGATAGGAGAATGAAGTTAGCCAATCTTTAACTTAATTAATTGCAATTCATTTCATTAATTGAGATTCTGGAACCCGACATTCAAAGATGCTGAGCCTCTGAGCACTCCATTAGGTTCATTTGGAATGGTGGCACTTGGCATATTTAATAGAATGTTATTAAATTCTTGACCATCATATTTGTTGAATCTAATCATGCCTCCTATGAGCTTAGTCATCACTTTATTTTATGATTAGACTCTCAGAGCACTTATAATCTCCATAGATCATAATGCACGCTTTATCAAGATCTTAGTCTTCTGGGAATTTTACACCTACATTTGGATTGAGAGTATAGCGGTCTGTTTGCTGGTTTGAAGCAGGCTTTATACACTTCTGGCAGCCAACTTTGTAATGGTTAGTGTTAATTTCCTCTGCTTCTTAGCTTATGTTTTTAGACCTAGTTTTCATATTAAAATTACCATTGGAATAGTCAAGAGGCCACTAAGAAGGATAACATTTTCTTTCTCAATATTTATGAAATGTGTTGGTTTGCAATATCTAGGCTCATCCAACAAGCAAACTGCCAACAGCCTTAGGTGAATGCTGCTCCACCACTTTGCCTCACTGTAGTGTAAACTCATGGAATTTAGCCCTCAAAAAGTTGTCAAATGCACCCAACCAGTAGTCCCTTTGCTCTGTAGTTCTGGCTTTGTGTAGTTTTTTTGCAGCCAGAATCATAATGTGTAACATTCATTTCTAGAAAACAAGAGCAGTACCTTATGACCATTTACAGCAGTTTTGATCAATTTAGCAACACTTTCCAAAAACTGTGGAGAAATAAGCCTGTACGTGTGGGTGAGACAGTTCACTCTGGCTAACACTAGTCTTGCAGACAGTCTCTTCCTAATAAAAGTCAGAATAACATCTATGAAGGGCGACACAGAGAAAGCAGTGCTCACACATGAAACGTGCATCTTCAGCCTCCTTGGTTCTTTGTGAAGTGATTCTGGGAGGGAGCTTTATCCCACACGTTTGTGAGACCAGAGCAGAAACAATTTTTTTGCTTACTGCTGCCTGGGATGTGTCCACAGTCAATCCAAAATAGGCTCCATCTGACTTCAGTTACATTTTTTGACTGTCGTTATCTTCTGTGGAAAATTATTACTTCAAAGTTATAACTTACATTACAGAGCTGTAATGTATTAATAAATTCTAGCTATCCTTCTACAGGTTGCCTAAAAAGAGATGTTGATCTTGATGGAAGTAAAATCAAGGAAGGGTTTATTGAAGGTGAATTCTCATTAGACATGCTATGGGGTGATTCTAACTTGGTGCCATTATTTCTGCCATCTCTTAAATGCTACGGGAGACAGAATATATAGATGAGAGCAGCTGAGTAGAACCAGGCACCATAATGGCAGCTATATGGCTGAGAGACAGCCAATGCAGGTTTTTGCTATCTTCTTACTTGGCAAAAGTAGTAAAAAATTTCATTTGCAGAAAGTAAATTGAGTTGCCATTTAGACTTGTATGTAAATAATAACAATTTTTTTAAAATGGATAAATTACCTGATTTCTAAAAACTAAAACTAGAACACTGTCCAAATCTTGTCTTCAAAACATTTAAATCCATCAGGTTTATATTTGCTTGTCAAAATAAAAACATTGCCTGCTTTAATGGCAAGAAACTGACTTAAGCAAGTCTGCAAAATTTTATCAAAGCTTAGTCAAAGGTGGCATGCCCATGAGCATAATCATTAAGACTAAATAAAAAGACATCATGGTGCATCTGTGAAAAGTGCAGTGGGACTGCTGGCTATAAAAAATTAGGACCTTGGGGATGACTGCGGGTTGTAAAATCCAAGCACACACTTATACCCTGGCACCATCATTTAAAAAAAAAATTCTCTTTTCCCTGTTTCAGGGTTTCTTTTCTCTCTGTGTTCTTTCAATGTGATACAACTGTTGCCTGTGATGTTCCTGTTATGCCTCTGTCCTTTTCTGCTGTTTCTGTCTGATGTGTCACCCACTGATGATCGCTTCCATTTAGTGCTTGCTGCTAACAGCCCGTGGGAATTTTGTTTCATTTTCAGTTATGCCAATGGCACTGATTAGGCTAAGCACATGTGTAACTTCAGGCAATGGTGGTAGCCTTAACTGCTTACCTGTGACCTTCTGTCCCTCCTTCCCAATTACTTTTTTTCCAAAGCAGTTTGCAAAGGCATCACCCTTCAAACTTAAAACTTCTTCCTAGGGTTCCACGAAGACTTCCCCCTGACCCCGTATGTACTCATTCATCAGTCATCCTGTACTTGAAGTGTACTAAACACTTTTTAAATAAGGTGCATCACCAGTAACAATCTGAACATAGGCTTGGCTTTTATATTTGAATATAAAAAAATATTAGTAAAAAAAATCTGGTAATACATAGTCTTTCTTTACACACAGTACATCACAGAAAACATTACCTTTCCTACATCAAAAGATGTACCTTGTATTCTAAAACTTAACAGGAGTCATTTTTGTGCTTAACATCTAAACTTCATTCCTTGCGTGGCCTTTGGTGTATATCAAGAAGATGTAAGTCGTAACTTCAGTATAAATTTAGCTAAGTCACAAAATGACATTATCAAAATTAAAAGGTACTGGAAATGGACAAGACAATAAACGAAGATTAATTTGCCCTTCTCAAGAGAGGGCACAAAATGCCTACAATATGTTTTACTTATGTGACCACTAGTTAATTGCATTGTGTATTTGGTTCCAAAAGATGTTAAAATGATGACGTGCTTGACCTTGGCTACATGACAAATGGATTTTTTATTCATTCACATCTCACAGCATCTAGACCATTATCCAAACTTTAATTTTCATATACTGGAACAGAAAAAACAAATGCTGCAGGCAGTCAAACAGAGAATGCTATCAAGTTGCCCAGCCTGCTAAGAGGGTATTTTTAAGCTTGTGGTTAGTAAAATTCCAGCTGCAAAGTTAGGATCAGATTTGTG
Source organism: Nyctibius grandis (assembly GCF_013368605.1). NCBI lineage: Eukaryota > Metazoa > Chordata > Aves > Nyctibiiformes > Nyctibiidae > Nyctibius > Nyctibius grandis. The sequence goes on from NC_090658.1 coordinate 1,666,239, forward strand.
GACTAAGATCAAGATCTCTAAAAGTTATGCAAAGCAAGATTCTGTTGGTTTGGGGTTTTTTGGAGAGTTCTTTTTTTTTTTTTTTTCTTTAATAATCAGTTGAGACTAAAGTGGAGAAGTGTGATAACATGAGCACAAACCATTTAAATTCACCATTAAAATTTTATTCAACAATTTATTTAAATGTGCAAAACAGTAAAGTACTGAAAAAAGGAATAAAACCAGCTTCAGTCAAGGAACCTCACCTCATCTAAAACTGAGGTCTTTAAATCACGTGAAATTGAGTTGGTTTTTAAAGTAAATTACCACAGTGTACACAAAGCATAAGAACTTGATCCCTTGAGAAACTGGCAGCAGAACTCAGACACTCAGCATTTTCCCGGGACTGAGCCTTCTCTTTTTCCATCAAATGGAGACAATTTAACAGAACTGGTTTGAGGTTTTAATCAGCTGTGATGTATTATAAGACTTCAGTGTCAAAACATAACAGTTGTTATAAATTAACTCTTGAAGTCTTAATGATGTTCAGTGTACTATCACTTTGTCTCGTCATTGCCATTAATCTCAGATTATTCTGTCCCCTGTCAGGTTTGTCCATCCGAAGTGTCTGTTGGAAAGCGGACAGACTTTTAGCAGGGACACAGGACAGTGAAATATTTGAGGTGCTAGTAAGAGAGAGAGATAAACCCATGCTGATTATGCAGGGTCATTGTGAAGGGGAGCTCTGGGCCCTGGCGGTCCATCCAAAGAAGCCTTTAGCAGTCACAGGCAGTGACGATCGATCTGTACGGTAAGGCTAGATCTTATTTATCTATTCATTCATGTACACATTAATTTGTAATTTATTTATTTTCTGGCCTTGTGTTAAGACTGCATTGAGACAACATTTTTTTCCCCATGTTTTTCTTAGCAGCTTGACTTTTTCTCTTCAGCCCTCGTGTTTGGGGTCTACACATCATGTAAAAGTAATCAGAACTTGTGTTCAAAACATGCTGGATTTATGTGGATTTATGTGGATTTATGTACTCTGCTTCAAGTACTAATTCATTACTGTTCTGAACAGCAGGTGTAGATATCTAAATGGAGAAAGGTCACCTCATACTTCTCTTTCTGTTAATAATATGCACCAAACCTCAAACCTAAATACCTTTGACCAGTGTTTTACACAGCAGGTGTTTGTCTCAGCCTTGAGTGTTTAGAAAAATCTGCTCTAAACTCAATTCAGTTAAAATGCCAGAAAATGAGACTAATGAAAATGCACTGGTGTACCCCAACGAAGAAGATCTTTCAGATGTTTAATTGTAGCGCTTGTGCCTCAAGCCTTTGTAGCAGAGATTTGAAGTTTTGTACATGTATTTGTGGAAGTTGTCACAAAGTCAAGGATGTTTCTTTTCCTGTCCCTGCTAAAATTTGGCAAATTGATAAGCTTCTGAAAAAACCTAAGCATTTTTGATATGCTTAGTAAGACTTTACTATAAAGTTTGGAGGCTAAGCTAAGATTCTCGCTGTAGTGGATGTACTCCCATGCCTACACAGCTGTTGTGTGTCATCTCAACTGGGCATAGACACTGCCCATTACAAGTAGTTATTTACCTGTGATTAAAGAGATGGAGATTTTCCTGACTGCCCAAGCTGCCCATGGGGACCAGAAAGATTTTTGGGAGACCTGGCAGTCTCCTGAGTCTTTCCTCAATTTGTGGTTCTGCCCTTGCGCCCTGCCCCTTGCCCAACAGCGCATACAATGGGTTCACGACAGCTTGGTTTCCCAAGCTCTGATTCCCCTAATGTCCTCCTTAGCAGTTTCTTCTGACCCTGCTATCCTAATTTCTAACCCCTGCATCAGGTTTTTCTCCAACCCTATGCCACGTGGATGATGACTGCTTTTCATCTTATATAGGTAATTTGATTGCATATATTCAAATCAACCCCGGGTGGTTACCAAACAGTTTTTCAGTTTTTATAGACTACTAGTCAACATATTTCAGAAACATACATGTGGATTTTACCATTTGGCCATATTTCAATGGGAAAAATCAATCTCCTACCATACATACAGCTGCTAATTTATGCTCCTTCAGATTCCTCATTATGATTCACCTCTGCCTTGAAGCTTGCTGGCAGTTGGAATTTCTTTTTTCCCTTTCCTTTTTATCTTTTCCCTCGTACTGGTTTCCTATTCCTGCCATCACTCCTCTCTTTCTAACAATAATTAAAATCCAAAGTGTGAAACTAAGAAAACTGCCAGTTGTTCACTACAGTCATGTTCTCTCTCTGTTTCCTACACGTTAGTATTATTTCTTTGGTTTATAAAACGCATGGGTAGTCTCTTCTGCTTGGGTTTCTCTGCACAGTTTTGTAGACAGGCACAAATTCACACTGCCTGCATTCTGGTAGGATGGAAACCAGTTCTGAAACAAGAGCTGCAAAGCTGGGATTAGCTAATAGGCCGTGCTAAGACTTTGGATGTATTATCTTGGACCCATCTCTTGGTTAGTGTGGGGATTCAGCTCCGGCGTGGGGCTGGATAACGTACTGCTGACTCGGCGTGCTTGGAACAAGCTGGTGCCCCTCTATGAAAGACTGTGCAAGCATGCCCTTTGTGCACATAAACCCTTAATTGGTGCTGCTCTCATGATTATTGTTACATTACTGATGCCTTTGAACATTGCCATTCTCTAAAATGTGTGTTTGTTAGCATTACAGGTATGTTACTGCACTACGTCACACGTGCGTTTAGCTGTTTAGGCACTAGAGAATGTGGGATTTGAATTCTACTTCAGATAGTGCTATTTTTTTATATACTAATGCTTCATGTGAAGGAATTCCAGTGAAATATATAAATATTTTCATTAAGATAAAAAAGTACACAAAAGGATTTTCTTATCATTTTTTTCAATAATAAAATTACATAGACAGGAATGTTTCTATATTGCTGTTCATTGTGTGATTTTTCTTAGTATTTGGTTATCACATTATTTTGAAAAGAGCGGCTATATAATATAAATCTAAATTGCTTCACAAATAAAAGTATTTAGTGGGCCAGATTATATTCTCATGTCTAAGTGAGCTGTCAGTTGTGTATACAAATGTATTGCAATACAGGTGCGCAAAATGCCTTTTTTTTCCTGTTATAAAATTAAAAAGCTCATCTTTGGAATTCCCTTTCCATTAAATGGAAAAGTTTTTCTTTTTTTTTTTAAGAAAATTGAATTATTCTGCTTTCACTGCCATGTGTTGCAATTACGCTTCTAGTGTATTGGACAAAGCGATTCGTGTGGAAGCAATGTTTTGGAGGCAAATCTTATCCTGGCATTTCCTTTGAAATCTTTCCAGATCCTTTCTGGTTCTTTTCTAATTGTACTGAGCTTGTAGCTTCTCCCTAGCAGGGCTGCTAAGACTCTTGCATCTGATCCTACTTCAGTTTTGTCTTTGAAAACAGTTTTAACATCCCACGTCCTTTTTTTTTCACCAGGAAACCATACTTGCCATTTTTTTACAGAGAAGCTTTTTCAAGTTCTTTCCCATCCTTGAATTCTCAGCCTGAGGGGAAACCAGCATCCTTCAGGGTTGTTGATTCTAGACTGACCCTGATCACATTAACCTGACAAGGCCCAAAAGGTTTCCGATTGAAAAGAAATGCTCAGGTCATAGGTTACCATCCTTCCTCAATGCAGGCAGTTAAATTCTATAATCCTTTTACTACATTTCTCAGACTCTATCTTTTATTTTTTCTCCTGTTACTCTTACTTCAGGGCTGTATCTAAATGTTGTTGCTTGGGGTGCTCAGAAACTTCCTTCTTTTCAGGCTATATTCATGTCCTGTTTATGCTGTTTCTTCTAGTGCCAACATGGTCCTTCAACATAACTTTTTCTTCTTTTTTGATGTTTATCCTACTGATTTATTTTTGGAAGCAATACCTTCCCAGCCCTTGTTTCACTCAGGTATAAAAGTTAAACACTTTTGGTCTTCTTTAACGTGATACAGTCTTCATTCCCTTAATCATCCTAATAATCCCTCACTGCATCTGTTCCTGTTTTTATTCCAGTTTCTTGAGATAATTTGTAAAGATCGTGCCAGATGAGGTCACTATGTGTTGTGTGCTGTTGTTTTTGTGTACCTCCTGGAACAGCACCCAGGATATATTTTAGGCTCAAATTTCTTTTTTCCTGTCTGCAGCTCACCCACGGATCATAGTCATTCTATTATTGAAAAATAGTGTGAGCTCTTACCCCATTTTGCTGGTTCCACACGTGTTTCAAGCGTACAGCATAGTGCTAGACATGAGGCTCTGCAAGTATGGGCTTTGGTTAAATTACATTCCATGTCTATTTGTTTCATCATCAAGAAACCTCTGTTTCTTCCAATATGATACATCCACCTCTGGGGTCACAGTGCCTCCCAGCTTGCTGTCCATAGCAGGTCCCATTAGCATTCTCATCTGTTGTGCCAACATTTTTAGTGAAAATATTAAATGTTACTATTCCAAAGCTTGTACCTAGAAATCTTAGTAGTATCTTCCATCCAGCCAAATTGTTTCTTTCTGTAAAGCTTGCTATAAAACTTCATCCAGTATCACGTTACAGTTCTGGTACAAATTGTCATTTTCTGGAGTTTAGCAAATAATCACATATGCTACTATTCAAATATTTTACTGAATATTTTCTAAATCTTTTACAAATGCATTAGATCTATGACACTGTCCTTAAAATATAGATAGTTGGGTGTTGCTGACTGAATTTTTCTACCCCAAGAGGTCTTTTATGCATGTTCTTCTATACTTATTCTTTATCTTTTTTTTCTAAGTCTTGCATACTACTGAGATCTGATTAACCAGCTTGTAGTGATTTGGGAAACTCCCTCCGTTCCTTCTTGAAAACATAGGTACATTATTTGCTTTTCTTCATCTCATGGCATAATTTATTAATTGATTCTTTTATATAAGATGATGTAAATGAACGGATCAGCATGCAGTTTTGTCTACTAATTCATTCAGGGTTATGACAAGAAAATTTTCCCCATGGTTGGAATGTTTATGCTTCTGAATATTGCTTTCACTTCAGTGAAAATTTCAGTCTGATCTGCATTGACCCCCTCTGTCTTCAGAAACTGCTTTTTCTTAATTATTCATCTAGGGAAATTCTGTTTTATCAGTTAAGTGAAGTCCAGAGATAACACTAAATGATGATGTAATTTAGCTTCACCCTGTTTTCTCTTCTGCTATCACAGACACGTGAAGGTGTCTGAAAGCTTCATTTGATATTATTTGCTAAGACATTTCAGTCAAGAAAAATCTCCTCCTGCTTTCAATTCCCTTTGATGCAGGTTATGGAGCCTTGCTGACCACGCCTTGATAGCACGCTGTAATATGGAAGAAGCAGTGCGGAGCGTGTCTTTCAGTCCTGATGGATCACAGTTAGCCCTTGGCATGAAGGATGGCTCCTTCATTGTCCTTCGAGTACGGTGAGAAAATCTTACAGTAGTTTCTCACATTATTAGTTTTTTTTTCCCCGAGCAACTCAAGACCATACTGTAAAGTCTTTTATTCCTATAAAAATAAAAAATCATTGCGTATTTTGTCAGAAACAAAGAGTAAAAACTGAGCATATGCTTCCATAATATTACTTGGTGTTTTAAAAGGTGGTAGTTTGGCAATTATGCTTTATTTAATTCAAAGTATTAGCTCCTAGTAATAATGTTGATAAAATTTAAGATTTTCAAGTTCGGCTTTTTTCCTTTCTTTATTCTGAAATTATACAGATATTTTGTGAATGTGCATAGCAGAGATAACATAGTTTTGAGAGAGGCTCCTTGATCATATGCTTCACTTCCTGCCGTATGCAAGAATGGATACTATACAAAATAATCAGTGATTGAAAGATGTTTTTAAGCATTTGCAAGATACATGTGAATTCTACTTTTCGTATTAGATGACAAGCCTTTTTTTTAATGAATGCGTCAACAGATCTTCTGAGAGGGTAACAAATCTGCAGCCCGTGACCCAGGAAAAGTGGACGATGGCAATGTGTTTTATTGTCATTTTTTTGAATCATGTACTCGGTGACATGAATCTTTGTTCTCCTTTTTCTTGGCCATGAAGGATCTGGATCTATGGAATAATCCAGAGAATTAGCTGCTCTTCTCAGTAGCTATATTTACCACTATGGAATAGTTGTAGTACCAGTTTTCAGTAAAAAGGCAGAGCTAAGAATATTTTTTTCAAAACACTTTTTGAAGGAAAAAATTACTATGAATTTTCCCAACAAAATTTCTACTGTTACTGACATTTTGGAGTTTCACCATTTTAAGAGAAATTTCTAACAAAATTATTCTGTTAGGTTTTTTAAGATCCTGATCATCTGTAATATTAACCTTTCCCTTCATATAGGTACCTTGCAGAAACGTCTGCCTTCAGTTACAGATGATTCTCCTTTCAGGACTCTGCTTTCAACAGTACTATGTATCAACATTTTAAAGATATATTAACAAAATGTGTTGGTTTTTAAATAAATTTGAGTATTTTCATAAATTTGATGCTACTAGCGGTAATTAATTAAAATAGGAATCAGGAAAAATATTTTAAAAGCTTAAAATGGAGTAACAGAAGCATGACACCTGCAGAAGCCTCTTCCTCACAAAATTTCCTTACAGCCCAAATGTATAATCTGGTATGGATTGTCTTTGTAAATACAAAATTAATGGCACTGAGACTTGGCTCATTGTTCAGTCAACTCAGGGGAAGATTTCTTTTTAATTTAGTTTTGATTCTTTCCTCATAGCCAAAGAATTTGGCGAAACCTACTTGCAAAAATTTTCTCTGCATTAACTGGCATTGCAATTTTTGGTTCCTGACTGGGTAGGAAAGGGGTTTATATCAAATGTAATTTGCATAGGGAAGAATTCAGTATTTTTTTGAAAACTAGACTGTATAGCTGTCTTGATTTTTTTCCAAAGGCACATGCAAGGTATTGTCACTTCTGTTTTTTCCACTGGTGGGTGATGGTGGTGGTGGTACTGGAACCCCCAAAGCTGTAGCTAACAGGTCATGGTATATGGGATTAACCATCTCTAGCTTCACCAGTCTAATTGTTAGCCTTTAGTCTAAGCTGTTTGCCTGTCTCCCCAAGAGTCAACGTGGAGAAATGGGTATCTCCCAAAGGCCATTTCAACATGGGCTTGTGAGAGCCAGGGTGGGCGCTCTTTAGATTGAACACTTTTTCCATTGTCTGTGTGAAAAAAAGAAGTCTGGTCTAGTTTAGACTAGACAGCTAAATATTTTACAGCTAAAATTAGGTGAATAGAATCAAGAGTATCATTGACAGGTAAAGTTGTTTCTAATTCTTGCTTTAAAAGTATACTTACAACCAATGAAAGCAATAGGAACTTCTCCAAAAAAGGATTTTTTTGTGAAATGTGCTTTTTGTTGTACAAATTATTCACTACACCTATCTTCATATTTGTCTTAAATATTTGTGGGTTGCATGTTCACAAGTTTACAGCTCACATTTTCACCATTGGTTCTTGCAGAGACATGACAGAGATAGTTCACATTAAAGACCGGAAAGAAGTAATCCATGAAATGAAATTCTCACCAGACGGCTCTTACCTTGCTGTGGGTTCTAACGATGGCCCAGTGGATGTCTACGCGGTTGCTCAGCGGTACAAAAAAATAGGAGAATGCAACAAATCTTCTAGTTTTATAACTCATATCGACTGGTCTGTGGATAGTAAATTCTTGCAAACCAATGATGGTGCGGGAGAGAGACTGTTCTACAAGATGCCGTGTAAGTCTGCAAGTCGCTCGTGTTATGAACAAGTAAACTACAGTGTTGATCTGAAGAGAACGACAAAAATATGATATAAATAGTACATCTGCAAGCTGAGTTTCTTGACTGGATCTTAGATATTTAAGATCTCCACTTTTGTGTGTTTTTAGCATGTTTATGTGCAGCTGCATTAGAACTTGTAAGATGAGTGATGTCAAATACCACAAACATGAGATTATACTAATTTAAAGTAAAATTGTGAATCTTTATAATTTATTGAGGCTAAAAGACTAATCCCAAGAAGAATACATAGATAAATGTGATGAAAAGAAATGGAGTTTACTGAAAAACAAATGATTAAACAGATTATTCACTTACATATTTTCAGCTGGGAAGCATCTAACTAGCAAAGATGAGATCAAAGGGATTCACTGGGCCTCATGGACCTGCGTGGTAGGATCTGAAGTGAGTGGAATTTGGCCAAAATATACAAATGTTACAGACGTCAACTCCGTGGATGGAAATTACAACAGCTCAGTGCTAGTGACTGGAGATGATTTTGGGCTGGTTAAATTATTCAGATTTCCATGCCTAAAGAAAGGTAAGAGTATGTTGTATTTCTGAAGAATGCAATATTTACTTTGATGCCATATCAGTATATTTTCTAGTGGTGGCTTTTGATTCGTGTATAATACAGATTAGTGTGTGCACAATTCATATAAGTATTAATGGACATAAAGATGAGACTTTAACCCTCTATGTGTCCAGTGATTTTCTGCCAATGTATCTGTACTTGCTTTTAGAACTGTTGAGAATATATAGTTTAATATGCTTATTCTGCTATTACATTTTCGGAAACTAATTCAGCAAGACTTTGCATCACATCAAAATTATATCAACACCAGCTGCACTACTATAATTCGTTCAAATTTATGCCAGTAACATAAATTTTGGAATTTCCAGCAGAGTTTCGCTGTCTGTGAGCGTGTGTGAGCGTAGCTCTGTGTGAGCTATTTCCTTCATACCTGTAGTAGGCTTTTAACCCAGCTTGTTTCCTCAGTATTTGCACTGTACCATGCATAAAGCCAACAAAACTAAATAAAACATTTTGACTTTCCACAAACTTCAGTGTTTTAATTTGATATTGTATCAATATATTTTCTGATAGTGAAGTTGAACTTGTGTGTACAGTGCAATACACAATACATGTGTGTAATTCACATGAGCAGTAATGGCCATAAATGTGAAAATTAAACCCTGTGTGTATCTGGTACTTCCTGCCAAGATTTAAGTGCTTTCAGAAAATGGAAGTGAACTGATTGTTCATATTATTTTATGTGATTTATTTTTATTTTATAATTGCTATTAGTATCAGAATATCAAGAGGCATGTAAGTATTTTTTTGTTTTCAGTTTTCATAAGTGTTTAAACTGTGTTTCTATTAAAAGCCTAACTTTATTAATTACAATGTTAATTTTTTTCTTCTTACATACTAACAGTTCTACTTTTGTTTTTTTAGGAGCTAAATTTAGAAAATACATTGGCCACTCAGCACATGTAACCAATGTCCGTTGGTCCCATGATTTTCAGTGGGTTTTAAGTACAGGAGGTGCTGATCACTCTGTTTTTCAGTGGCGATTTATTCCAGAAGGGATAACAAATGGCATCCTTGAAACATCTCCACAAGGTAAAAATGATCTCTTCTTAACTATTTATTAAATAAAATCAACAGAGAATGCAGCGCTGTTGGAAAAGCTTTTATTGAATTATCAGAAAATATTTTAATTATAATTCCCTGGAATATACATTACTGTATATACATTAACATGTATATACATATATATGTTTGGGATATTTTACTTGTCATAGGCAACCATTTGTTTCAGGCAAGGTACATTAAAAACTCTTCTGCAGTCTGCTGTATTGTATGTTTAGGAATACATGAGTAGTATTTGTCAAAGCATGTGAAAAAAGACTTTTAGTGGGAGTCTACTAGATCAAATTAAATTTTCAAAATTAGCCATCTAACTTGCATTCAGAAGTCTGACTACACACGTTGAATTGTTTAATTTTCTTTCCAATGCAAATTCACGTGTACTAGTAACTATTCCCCATCCCTCCGCCACCCTCTTGCCCCAGGCATTGAAACAGGAGGAAAAGAAACGAAGCCTGCCACGTTCAGTCATCCCACATGATTTTTACAAGCTGCTTAAGCTTCCAAAGTTGTTGAATACTGCTTTGCCTGTGGTCTAAATTATATAAAACCATCACATACTATTTTCTTGTGATTAGATGTATTATATATTGATTTTTTTTTATGCAGAGGGTGGTGTTGATTCCTACAGTGAAGAATCAGATTCAGATTTATCTGATGTGCCAGAGTTAGATTCTGACATTGAGCAGGAAGCTCAGATCAACTATGATCGCCAGGTGAGTAAAAATTAACACACCTGCCAATTACCTGACAATGTATTGTGACTATTTAGTAAAGATAAGCAAAAGAAGTTTGCAGCTAATTCATCAGACTACTCTAGGAAGATTCTTTTGACAGTATTCAGCTGATTATGCAACGAATATACATAAAAACAGAGTTTACTTTAGCTGGAGGTGAGAATTTAAAAGGGTTTGGAGAAAAAGCGTTGGTGTATCTACCATTGTATGTTAGAATAAAGAATATATCTTTAAAAGCATGAATTTAAACAGGAGAGCTCATTGCCATTACCGTTCTCATGATAGCTGTTAGAGAAGACTTTTCAGTCCTGTCAAATTTAGGATCAGAATTTGTAGAATACAGCTCATGGAACTTTTGTACGACTTCTGCATATTCAAAGCAGAATACTCTTAATGAGTGTGAAGCCTGTATAATACATTTATTTGTGACAGATTATTTTTTATTGCTGAGGACAACAATGTCTAAGAATTAAGTTTGTCCTAGTTTATGTGAACCAAGTAAAATTGATCTCTAATAATCACTTAATATACCTATTTTTTTTCTGTTTTCAGTACAACTATGTTCTGAGATAAATTAAGATAGGTTGCCTCCATGCAAGAACAAAAAAATCAAATAAGTATTGTTTACTGCATTGATTTTTTTCCAGGAATGGCAGTATGCCATTCCCCTCTCTAACCTGATCTTTCAGTGTTGATTTATGCTTTGTCACAGTGGGCTTGCCTGGTGATCAGGACTGCTGCCTGAACTTGGTTACAGTCACCCAATCTGCTGTGCTCATGTCACTCGGGCATTGTGGGCCTGCACCCCTCTCTGCGAGGGCACTCTCTTGGCTGGCCTTGTTATCATGCTCAGCTCTTAGCTCCTCTTTGTTTACAAAGCAGTTTTACCTTGTTGCTCCCTGACGTGAGGTTTCACCCAACCTGCATCACGACGATTTGCACCCACACTACTATATTAGAAAACATTATTCAAGTCACAAAGTTACATGAAGTTTAGAAAATGCCATAATAAAACATAGTTTTGCCCTTTTTAGGTGCATAGATTATGATTATGCATTTCTGCAGGACTTCTGCTTCATTTGGTGTGGGGGATATTTAGTTCTTACCTAACAAGAAACTATTCAATCCTTTGTCATTCATCAGGCCATTCCATGGCCACCTTTATTGCACATTGCTCGAACATGTCTCTGAAGACAGAATTATTTTCCTTGTGGTTCTTTCCATTCCACTCACGATACTGAGTGCTTTGCAAACACTGATCTTTATAACAGTCTGATGTGGAAAGGTGCTGTTATCCTTGTTTTGAAGGAAAGGAAACATTAACATCAAATTCTGCTGTCTTTCTCTTCTATTGAAAAACACGTGGGACGTGGTTTTTAGGAGCTGTTGTCATTGTGAATAGAATATTACTTGTCATCCTGTCCTGTTACCTTATCAGTTGCAATGGTGAAAGATCAGAACTTCCTCAGACCAGAACCGGGGTCTTGTACTAAGCATGGAAAATACACAATAAGCTTGGTTCAGGTTGGTTTGGGTGATTTAATGGCTGCTGTGGACCTGCTTTCTAGAGTGTGGAAGGATTACCTCTAATGTTCCATGCTGTAGCCAAGGGCTATCCTTTGCCATTTCACCTCACTTCCTACATTCTGCAATAAATTACGTGGGTCCTTGTGACAACAGCTTATTTTACCTCTTTATTACAGAGCTGGATAGTGTTTGCCAAATGAAACAGAGGTTTTGTCACATTTTCTCCCTCCTCTCTCTTTTACTCCAAGTCTTACTGGAGTGACTGTCCCATCCTCTTCTCCTCCCTCCCCTGATTTTCCATCTGTATTCAAATCAGACAGCATCCTCCTCCACACTGTATATGTGTCAAAAAGGACGTCTGCATTTAAAAACTAAAAGGGAAAAACCAGTAGTAGACAGTTGAACAGCAATATTCCAGGCAGGTTAATGCATGAAACAGCTAGAAGCAACTTCCCCAGGAAGTGTGAGACAACCCCAAGCATAAGCTGCACTTTACATTTTGTGAAAGGAAATAATTTACAAAAGCACATGGAAACAAAATCATTAATATTATTTTGGGAATTGGGTTTGGTTTTTTTTTAACATTATGGAGGAAGCAGTATAGAGGATTCTAGGTTTTGAGATGCATTAGAAAATGATGATCCTGTATTCTGTTTCCTTGGTAGCATTCACTGAGGAGCAAGAGTAAATGCATGAGAACACTCAGGATAAAGTACAATCCGTATGAGTGACAGCCACAATATGTTAAGAGTCTGTTTGCCTGCCATTTCAAAAGCTCAGCTCGTTACGTGAACACCTTTCTTGTAAAAATCCAGTATTCCATCTTCGCAGTCAGGTAGATTTCTGTGGGAATGGCAATTGCATTGTCCTTTTGCAAAATCCAAGAAATATAGGCACAGAAAACAAACAATAAAGCTGTATTTCAGCATTCCAATGGGTTTTGTTTGGTGCCCCAGCTTTGAAAATGCTTCAAACATCTTTAGCAGCTCCACAGAGTTTCAGCATTTCTGAAAGAGTTAAATGTATAGTATTTTGTGTCTTTAATGTATTTATAGAGCTGTCATTCTACTTTGGGATTCTGGATACATTGGCAAATCACTTAAGTGCTGTTGCTTAGTGTGTATTTCACCATAAGCCCTAGGTAGATTTAATTCATCATGTGCAGCTTTGAGTATGTACACTGAAGCACACAGGAAGTTAAAAGACACTTAAAGAGTTCCAGTCAATATTTAAATTCCTTTTTGCCAAGTGACACTGGAATCTTCTAGAAAAAATACCCTCTGCTGCTACTCCACACTAATGCTCTGAGCCACTCACGTGTCAGGAGACTTCATTGTCTGGAGAACGTTATTATCTGAAGTTCTGCAGGGGGCAATAGTGACTTACTCTGTGTTGTAACTACTGAACATCACATTAACGTATATTAAATTTAATACTTAAAGTCACTTTCATATATACAAATATTTAGAAAACAGGAGATGTACGATTAACTTGAACGATTATTCCTCAGGTTTACAAAGAAGACCTACCTCAGCTGAAACAGCAAAGTAAAGAGAAAAACCATTCTGTGCCCTTCCTTAAAAGAGAGCGAGCGCCTGAGGACAGCTTAAAGTTGCAGTTTATACATGGGTAGAGTAATATTAGATAACACTTGTTTTTTCTAGTTGTTAAAACGTCCTAGCAATGTTAATCGTTTCATGTCAGAGCACTTAGCAAAGAATTTTTCGGTGCTTACCCACAATTAATTTGTTTGTCATTATTGCTGGAATATCAGACATAGATTTTCTTTTCTTTCAGTTGTGTTTGTAAGGAACAAGAGAAGGTTATAATGCTGTAGCCATGTAATAAATAATACATCAGCATTGCATTTTATAAAATTACATTTTAAACTAGCTGTTCACTACACCTTATGTTTCCTGGAGCAAAGGTTCTCTGTTAAGTTGATCGTGATAACCATGACTTGTAAAAATGCCTGATAGATTTCTGCTTGAATCCAATGCCCTGTAAAACTTATGTGGACACAATTCTGTGTGAATTATATATTCTTTTTGTGAAATCAGTACTAATTTAGGAGTTAGGTGCAAAGTAAACCATGAGAAGATTCGTGAATGCCTGCTCTTGGTGGGACTATTCTCTCTCTGCCTGTGTGCTGTGATGTGTTTGAGCTAACGTTCATGCCGCAGCTGTACTCTTTTCAAGTTAATGCACAAATTATTTGCATAATTTGTTACACAAATTACCAGAGTGGTTTTGAAACAGAAGGTAACTTGGTTTGTATTTACTTCAGTTACAGAGGCTATGACTGTCGAAATAACTTGTTCTACACACAAACCGGAGAAGTGGTGTATCACATTGCTGCTGTAGCCGTTGTGTATAACAGGCAACAACACACTCAGAGGCTGTATCTTGGGCACGATGATGACATCCTCAGCCTAAGCATTCACCCAGTGAAAGACTATGTTGCTACTGGGCAGGTGGGTACTTAGAAGTGATGATCTTGGCAAAACATGGAAATAAATTCCCTTTATAATATGTAATTAGGAAAAACATGGTTCTCTTTGTCCTTCAGTAGCGCTTCCTCCTGAATATGGATAAGCTGTATATTTTTTCCTATATCCCTGCCAAACTGCTTGGGAGTTCTGGACTGGTAACTATTGGAGTTGATTATTAAATCATTCCTATATAACAGAAAAGCTGCCAATCTTACGCTGTGGCCTTGCAAAAATCTTATATTCACTTTGAACCTCTGCTTTCATCTGTAAAATGCAGGAGCTGTATTTTATCTACATCCTAGGAGGCTTTGGGGTTTCATTAGTCAGTCTCAATATTGTAGTACTTTACTCAGATAAAGGGTGTTTTGTGTTGGGCACTCTACTGGTATCTGGTACTGAACATGATAGATTCAGTACATTCATATATCATGATAAATTATATCATTAAAATGATACTGAATACTGATGTTTTAGAGACTATCTACTGATATTTCTCTAAAAGAGAAAATAGGTCTTGAAAAAGATAAAATATGGCAAGTGGAAAAGTAGTTACCTCTGGAGTGTTTTGAAGATATGATAGTGCTAGTTACTGATATTGACGTGCTTTGAACTTCTGTGAGCAGATATTCTGATTAACCCTCTGATTTAGGTTGGAAGAGATGCTGCTATCCATGTTTGGGACACACAGACACTGAAATGTTTATCATTGCTCAAAGGCCAGCATCAAAGAGGAGTGTGTGCACTGGATTTTTCAGGTAAGCCACAACCTACATTTATCTAAATGATTAATTAAAAAGCAATCCTTATGATGAAATCTTAATTTGAATAGCTAGCCAATACAAATTTTACATAAAAGTCTGCTCACAGTTTTGATAAAAATAGTGTGTGTAGTAAGGTCAGTCATGGGCCTTTGTCAATTGATCAATAATTGATTTTTGTGATGTCTAATACATAATACCAAGCGTACAGCTAGGACTCTGGAGGCTGTCTACACGGTGGTCTAACAATTTAAAAGCAGGCAGAATGGTGACTTGAAGGGTATAAATGATATAGAAATGTGATCTGTAGGCTCATACAATTCCTCAAATTTGCTAACAATTCCCCCATTTTTCAGTGAGTTTACAGAAGTAAATATGACACACAGTTGTCTGCTGTTTCTCCTACTTGTCTTTCTCAGATGGATGACCCTAGTTGTCTCAGTTCTCAAAGGGTAATCCTTGTATTCAGCATTAAAAACATCATCCATATGGTGGTGACTTAAATACTTTTGCATCTTTATAAAAGTGCTTACAAATTCATTCTCCCTTTTTCTGTTTTTAAAAAAAGGAGATTACTTTAGCTAAACTATTTCTTGAACTGATTTTTTTCAATTAAACATAATTTATTTCATATTCTTCTCTCTAGAAATGTGGTAAGAATTCACTAGGACATAGATCACATTTATGAGACAGAACTATATGAAAGAAGTTTTACTGCCACAAAAATAAGTCTGTGGAACTGAGTCCTATTCCATTACCAGAAGAGGAGCCTTGGTGCTCATCCAAGAGCTAGAATTCAAATGTGAAGTTGCTGATCCGCTGTGGCGTGTAACCTAGCTCTGAGAGTAGATAAGGTACCAGAAGAAGGGAAGATGGATAAGGATGGTCTAACTGACATAGTGTGCATAGATGGTGAAAACCAACTCATTAAGATCCCTAGTTGAACAAATGTTCATGTATTTAGAAAAATACTTATTTTGTGGTTTACATTTTAAAGAAAAATTAGATTCCTGTACAGATGGTAGTACTCTGTGTATTAGAACCCAGGTCCCTCTCTAAAAGCCTAAAGAATAAGCTGTCCACATATTCTGGGGACATAAATCTGTACAAATATATTAAAGCTCTTTTTAAAAGTAGCGACCACTGCATCATTACAGCATTGCTTTAGGACCTGATCCCGAGAATGCACAGATTGCATTCCTGGCTGGCTTTAGTTAAGATTCTTGGCACAGAGAAGAGCAGAGAGTTGTGCAAATATGCACCTCACTACGGGATGAGAGTTCTACTTGGGTCTTATGTAGGGAGTTTTCACTGTGTTAATAACGGATATTTCTAAATTAGGTTCAGGTCACACTACTTGAAGCGTAAAGAAAGAAACCCAGAACTCCCAACCTTTTTTGGCTGTACTTGGTCTGGCGGCTGACTCTGTACTATCAATTCTCTCTGCCCTTACTCCCTTTCTAAAACATCTGCTGTTGGCCATCACTGAAAACAGTGTAGACGACTGGGTCACTTTTGTAGGACTGTTCTGATGGTGTTATGATTCTGTGATTATAATTTCATTCATGCAATGTTTGGTTCTGCCCTCTGGTGGCTAATTTGGCATCTATAATTTTGGATATTAATTGGAGTGTATAGCCCATATTAGTGCATAAAACCTCCTGTTTTAAGTGAATAAAGTTTAAATTGTATTCTTACCAACAAAATTTTGTGAACCATGTTCCATTTACATAATTGAGTTACCCCTAAAAATAATTATTGTCATCAAAATATACAAATGTACCTCTTTCTTAAATAATACGTATTACATAATGCATATTTACCTTTCCTGTCAGCTATCTTCATAGCCTTTTATCTCACTAAAACTATTATAGAATGGTTCTTACTGTCTCCTTTGCTTTTTTTCCTTTCTCAAATCATTGCTTTTGTTCACTCTTTTGGCCATCTCCCCAGTTCTTTACTTCCTCCAGCTTTAACTTTTTTTCAGTTAAAAAAAAATAAATCAGGTAATCAGCTCCTGCTACAACCTATAAAGTTCAGTTGTCTTATACTTCAACAATTATGGGTTGGGTTTTTAGATTTTTCAAAATTTCATCACAGTAGTTTGTCTCTAAAAATTTGTTACCAATAGTCTTGTTTATTGGTTTTTCATACCTGTAGCAAGGATGCCTCGGTACTGTTGAATTATGTGTGATATTCTGTTCTTGCTTTTCTTCCTCTTGGCATCCAGTAGTGCTGTGTCTTTCCTGCAGTAGAAGAGGTGATAGCCAGCAGTTAATTTTAGCCTTATAATTTTCTATCATAATTATAGTTTCATTACATTGCCTACACTAATAATTCTTGTCACCATTTCAAGCAAAAGAAAAGAATCATCTGATCAGAAATATTTCAAATAAAATGTAGGAGATTTTGGAGTCCTTGGACTTTATGAAATTGACTTTCGTTGCTTGTTTGATCCTACCTACCTTCCTTGTACTTACACACAGGAATGTTTTTTGTTTGCCTTTGGGAAAGATCAGTGGTTTGATAAGGAATACAAATTTTAAAAAAAACAAATTAGGTCAGACATACAAACATAATAGAAGATAATAAAGTCAAAAGAATGCCTTTGCTAGAAAAGAATAGCCTGTTCTGCAATCATCTGGTTAACAACTAAGCAGAAAAATCTGTGCTGACCTATAACACAAGCTGTTCTGTCTCTGACAAGAGTGATGTCATATTTAAAGTCTCCTTAGTTAGGAAGAGGAAGGCTAGCTCATGGATTAGTAGAGCGCTCCGTGAAATCTGTGGATCCCAGTTTGATGTGTCATCGCCCAACAGGAGTTCATGTTGGTGTTAAGTGTTGCAGTATGAATCCTCCTTGTGGATAGAACTTTCAGCAGATATAGACTTCAGTCATCTTAAGAGGTTGGGCAGGTTGACTGTCTTCTTTCTCGGTTCATTCGTCTCACTCTGTATGCAGTCTCCTTTAGGAACTGAAGGCCATCAGTGAATCAAACCCTAATCTCTCAAAGTATTAGTGCCTTTTTTTAATTCATTTATGATACATCATTTGAAATTCAGTTTACAATGTATTTGTTGTGTTCATTGCCTGTGGTATTTTCAGCTAAAGCCTTAGCACCTCTAACATTAAGTATTGCTTCTGTACAGCTGATGGAAAATGTTTGGCATCTGTTGGGCTAGACGATAATCACGCCATTGTGTTTTGGGATTGGAAAAAAGGAGAAAAGCTAGCGACAACCAGGTAAGAATACAGCTCTATAAATGTGCCCTGTAGTTACGGTTTTCTGCATAATATCATCCACATGTGTTACTTTATAGGAAAAAACAGAACACCTCTCTGAGCACAGAACAGTGTTTCAGAGCAATATATAGAGATTTAAATACTTGCGATCTACAGCTTAGTGTCTGGAAATCCTGTGAACTATTCCTGTCAAGAGTTCCTTAGCCTTTCTGTAGGATAGCTACATTGATATTATAGCTCATTTAGTGATTTTCAAGTTAAGTTAATATTTTCTCCCCATTTTATTTCCTGATTCATGGCAGAAGTCATCAGAGACGTCATGTTTTCCTTTATGCGTTAGATGATATGCTGGGTTCCATCAGTGTATATATGCAGATCATCTTTCTAAAAAGTGTTCCCTCTAATATAAACAGATTTTTCAAGGTCTACTGATCTTGCCTTCCTTCTGAGTCAGCTTTTTCTGAGATATTTGCTCTTTGCAATTACTAACAGAAAGCTTAACTAATAACCCTGTAGTGAAGAGGCTTTTGCAATTGCTTGAAGGGACCAACATTGGGAAGAGGACTGGATTACAGTTTACATGTTTGCTTTTTTCCTTCTAAAATATTAAATTGCAACATTTTCTTTATACTAAATTAGTTGTACATGTTAGAAGAACCAAACTGTTTGAGAACCTGGTTTCTGTCCAGCAAATCAAACGTACCTCTGAGGTGAAGACACTAGAATTGTCTACAATCCATGTAAGCATGGACTTACATACTGGAAGGGCAAGGAGTTAATTTTATATTCTGTCTGCAACCGTGTAACATCTAACACTGGTCAGTAGAAATTATCAGTATAACTGCAAAAAGTGCCTGCAAAGGATAATTTATGTAAGTGTTACACTATTATCACTATTATATGGTGACATGTTCCAGAAGAAATAATAAGGTTTTCTCCTGGCAGCACTACCTATTAGTATACCATTACTGAATAAATAAACATTTTGATTCAAGCGTGTGTGTACTATAATCTATATTAGCTATATAATTTTGTCTCATACATCCCGTTTATTAGGCAGCAAGATTTTAAATCCTGTTTAAAATTTGTGGTGTAGAGCTTGCTTGATTGTGCTTCAGACTCGTGAGTGAAGAAATACCTTCCCTATTCCCGCAGAGACCTTCTAAGCTTTTAAGAACAAGATAATGATGGGCTCTGTGGCTACCTGTCTCTTGTTGCTCACAGGAGAGAGATACGATTAAGTACATGGGTTCTTCTCAGTGTGCAATACTATATGTACCCAATGTATCTATTATTATTGCTAATCTATTATTTTGAAAATATGCAGAATCCTCACAGACAGCATAACAAATAGTTTATGTTCTAGAAAGTTCTACTTTAAATTATTGTCTGTATTTTAGCAGTGCCTAAAGGCAAGTCCCCCATTCTGGTAAGCACAGTAGGACATATAAAGAGAGAGACAAAAACCAAGACAGGAGAGTTTGCATCCAGGCTTTAGACATGACCCTCACGTGCCCTTAGCAGACAAGGAGAATAGAAGGACATTTCCTTACAAGAGATGTCACAAGAAGAATTCATCTAAAGGACTAAACTTGAAAAATGAAGTGTACATTCACTATATACAAACATTCGTTATGTTTATTCTATAGTTATTTTATATTTTTTTTTATGAATGTTCTTTTTGCTTAATCTTCTTGGGATGATTTATTTCAACATGACTTCTCAGTTTTGTTTTCTTGTCACAATGTTCAGAATATACCCTTATTTATTTGTTTTAGTTGCTCACTAGATAAATTATACAGCTTGTTTTTCTATCTTGGCTCTACAATCTTCTGTCTAGTTTCATTAAAATCCTTATTGAATAAGCATATGCTGGTAGAATCAAAGTGTATCTGAGCTTCTTTCACTGGCTTCTCATGCCTTACATGCTGGTCCTATTTGACCCTACTGTTTTGTACTAGCGGACTGCAATCCCTAAGGGGCCTGAGGGGGTCATTGTCAAATTTATTTACAATCTAAATCCATGAACATCACAATCTTCTCCTTTCTTCACTCTGAAAGAGCAAATGTCCTGTGCCAGTCCCTTGGAAGGCAGGAACACAAAAACTACGCAGGCCTGTATCCGTGTTTTGGTCTAACGTTGTAGGAGGCTGGGGTGGAAATGCAGGCCATACAGTCCCGATCTCATGTGTCAGCACTATTCATCCTGTCACACAGGCAGACATCTCTTGTTATTTTACAGGGGACACCCGCACTGGGATGCAATTAGCTTGATTTTGGACTCAGGGCAGTACATTGTGCCTGTGTGATAGATGCTTCCAGAAGCAGCAGCATAACCAGCCTGAAATGAAAGGCTGAGCGTCGTTGTAGCAAAGTAGAGGAACAGGAGAAGGAGGAATTGCAAGAAGATGTACTTCAAATGTCCAAGGTGTAAAGGGACCGTTTTTTTCTAGACTGATCCACCAAAAGAAAATCCTGGAACCAAGTGGGTTATCAGAACCATGTGATTTTTCCAGGTCTACTAAACCTGTCAGACGAAAGTGACATTGTCGTAGTACAAAACCTGAAAATTCATACTGAAAAGCTAGTGGGTTTTGGTGTTGGTGTTTTGTAAAACACTGAAATGGAAATAATTACTACTTTGTGTCTGGGAATATTTTTTGCAATGGTGAAACTTAAACTTACAAATTCACATAAATACATACTCCAACAAGAATAACTTTAATTACCTGAGAACAAAATTTGAAGGTGTATATGCTGCTGAATGAACTGTTTTCTAAATTATAATTTTTTAATTTGTTATTTTATTTTTCCTCTTGAAGCACAGTAGGTTAAAAACTTCCTCGTTTTTCTTGACAGAGGATTTTAAATATTTATTGAGTTCTTATCCATTTAAATATTTATGTTGACCTTTATACCTCCTCTTAATTGCATTGACCTTTTTTGCCTGCCTCTTCATTATGACTTAACTGAACTAAAATTCAGTGGGAGACAACTGTTCTTCATCTCATTTCTGTAGTCTTAATTCCTGTACAGTGTATGCTCAAATACATTCTGTAACTCTGTGGGTCAGACTTCCAAGGCAGATGAGAAATATGGCTCTCCACTTTTTTATTAGCTGGGGTAATGATGGTAGAGATAATGCAGCCTCTGTGACTGGTCTGCCAGTCCTCATAGTGTTACAGACCCACACTCATGTATTTGCACCACGAGTATGACAGTCATGGTGACTGGATTCTCATTGTTGAAGACTATGGTTACTCCAATACAATGAATGCCATTTAGTTCGGAATGTTAAGTCATCCCTTACTGTGTTTTTTAATTTTTGTTTTTATTGCAGGGGTCACAAAGAGAAAATATTTGTAGTGAAGTGTAATCCGCATCACGTAGACAAACTAGTCACAGTTGGGATGAAGCATATCAAATTTTGGCAGCAAACAGGTACTGTATTGAATACTTTAATTTATTTGAGAATGTATGTATTTTTAACTCAGGAACATCATGTTCTCAGTTTAAGAATTTGTTATATTTGTAAAGCAATTTTCTAGTTACCAAAATACTGAAAGGGTGAAAACCTACCTCTGACTCAGTAAATGTCACAATACTCCTTTCTCTTTGGAAGCCATTTCCAGCTGATTGTTTTTTAACTCAAGTCATACTATTAGGGGTTTCTCCTGAACAGGCATCCTTGGCTCTCAGAAAACATGCAGTCCTGTAATTTCCTTAGGCGGATTATGGCCCTTGTTGTGAAAATGCCAGCTGGTAGCTAAGAGTCTTCGGCACCTCTGGCACACTGCTGAAAATGGTCGTGTTTGCACGTCAGGTCCTGAGGGAACACTGCAGCAATCCTTCAGTTTCAAGACAGAGCTGTTTTTCAGTCAGCAGACGTGACTTGCAGAGATGGAAGCACATGGTTCAAGGTGCCAGGCTGGAAATGTAGGTTTGAGGATGGACCTTAAAATATGTTTCTGGGCAAAACAGAAAAGAAATAAAGAACCAGGTATTCTGCAGAAGTTCAGTTATAGTAATTTCTGGTTTACCCATTAGGCTAAAAATCATGATGTGGTATCACCAGAATCAAGGGAATATATTTTTTTTTGTATGACATGGGAATTTTTTTTCCTTTTCTAAATAATAAAGAATGAAAATGAGTTTTCCATTATTTAAAACCAGGATAAGATTCTGCAAACTAACAAGAAAAATATTCCGAATGGGAAGTAGCTATCAATCTAGACTGTCCTGTCAAACTGAGAAGGACAGCAAAGCTGATTCTGATTGAGGCTATTTTTTATTCAGGACTGGATTTTTTGTTCTTCATAACTTTTAATCATATACATACTACACGAGTACTTGGTAAGAAGATCTCAGAGAGTACCCTCTGTGTGTAAGATTCAGCAAAGGTAGGTGGCACGAGGGCAGCTAAAAATAGAACTCAAGACAACTCAAAATTAGATAGTTTTAAGACATTCCTATACTTACACTATACTTTACAGCATTGAGGTTGTTCAGGTGCTCTCAGGTTAAAAATTACATTTTTTTTTCTGCATTTTTATGTTTGGGTTATTTTTGTAGTAATTGAAGAGACTTCCATTGCTGTTTGGCAATTTCTGTTACAGGAATTTGCATTAAGCAGTATCTTACTCCAAGAATAGTCTCTTTGCAAAAAAAATTCGTACACTTTGAATACAGGTTTGCTCAGTGGAACTGGGATTATCGGTCTGGTGTTAACTGGGCAGGACACCACTGTCTATATTATTTTGTTATTGTCTGTGTATTTTTGTCTATAAGCACTCAATTCGTGGGTGCATATGGCTACTTCTGCTTTCTCAACCAGAGTAAGGCTGTGCCACTTTGGTTCTCTGACAGTCAGAAGAGGAGCAAATCCTGCCTTTTATTCTGCAGAACTGCTGTCAACTTGTCAGGTGGCCAGTGGACAACTAAAACAAACCTCTTGTATCTCATGTGGTCACCTCTAAAGAGAAAAAGCTTGGCAGGAGCTTGGCAGGCTGTTCTGCGCAAAAAATATTCTGCCAGCCATTGTATTAATTCTTCAACAATTCCTCACTTGGAAATATCAATCTGAAAAATAGAGCCTGTACTGCTTCAAAACTGTTGCTACTAGATTGGGTTTCTTTTATTATATTTTTCCCCTGTGCACTGTGTTTTCAGTATTTCTATTATCTACCATGTTTTAGGCAATCACAGGAGATGATGAGGTCAAGACACTTGTCCTTTACAGCACTATGGCTATGAGCCAAACTGTAAAAAGCCTTCCTTTGGTTTGTATTGCAGGTGGAGGCTTTACATCAAAACGAGGAACCTTTGGAACTACTGGAAAACTGGAAACTATGATGAGCGTTTCATATGGGCGCATAGAAGATCTAGTTTTCTCTGGTGCTGCTACTGGAGACATTTATATCTGGAAGGATACCCTGTTGCTTAAGACAATGAAAGCCCACGATGGACCTGTATTTGCCATGCATGCACTGGATAAGGTATTTATCGTCTTATGTGATCTATTAATCTGTATTATTTTTTTGCAATACTGGATTTCAGAAGTGTATAACTAACATACCTTCCAACGAAGTCACTCAGGTTTTGTACATGTGTATGTAAGCAGTACATTGTTCTACAGCACATAAGTTCTACGTTGCACTAACATTGAAGGTGCTTTAATAAACAAAACCATAGCAGAAAACAAGTTGCACTGGACCAATCTGAATGTGATTAAAATCCCAAAACCGATATTAATGAGTTCTGTTATTTAATAGGTGTGTATTTTTAAGCACTAGATAATACGTGCTTGTTACCTGACCAATAGCTTTTGACATCTAAACATGCAGGATTTATTTCTCACTGTGCTCCTGCATGTCATTTTCATATTTGTAAACCACAGAAAAGTAACAGGTGATATTCATGATCTCTTCAACCTGATCCAAAAAATATTTTTGCATTAGCAGTTTCCAAAATATGAAATATGAGTTTTTTTAATAATGCTATCACTGCATCTTAAGCAAGCAAGACTTCAAATATTCAAAGGTTTTGTTTTTCTGAGTTAATTGTTCTAGATGTCAAAAGTATTTTCCTTCAGTTGCGTCAGTAAAACTTTAAAAGAAACTATGGCAAAATATATAAATGAGGTTGGGGCAAAGTTTTGCCACTTGAAATCCACTGGCAATTTGAAGATGTTGATAATTGAATATCCATTTTGAGATTACAGTTTCAACTTTAAAAGTATAGCACGAAAAGAAGAATATTAACTATTAACATTTTTATATATCAAAGTCAGTTAAGATCCCTGTGGCTCAATCCTTTCTGGCCTTAATTGATTGTTCCTAGCTTTTCTGTCAATTTTTCTATTTGATCTGGGCACTCTATCTTCTGAACATCCCCTTCACTTAGCCTTTTGTTGGTTAGTTATTTATGCTGTGTTTTGCACTCACTTGGCACAGATAAAGAGAATCTACCAAGGGAATTAATCAAAGAATTGGTCCCTGTGCATTCTTAGAACTCAGTTTGAAGCTTCTCTGAAGTCCATTGAATTTGGAATAACTTGAGAAGCTCTTAGTGCCAACTGCTGCCTCTTCATAGGATGAAGCACGTATCTTCCCGTAGCTTATTTCCACATGCAGAGAAATGTTGTGGTTCAGCATTACTATTTACAATAGTATGCACTCTGCATGGTTGTAAGTCTTTATAACCCTAGAAAAGCAACTCTCTAAATCTTCTCCCCTTATATTTTGTTCCTCATGGGTATAGGCTCCAATATTTTTAATTGGAGACATGAATAAAATGCAGGGGAGAATTATACTGCCTTTGGACATGTTTTCTTAAATATTAACATGAGTTAATAAAAAAAACCTCTTATTTATTAACATGAGTGCTGACATTTGTGTCTGTTTTCGTACTGTGATCATGCAGGGCTTTGTAACTGGTGGGAAAGATGGGATTGTGGCCCTTTGGGACGATATGTTTGAAAGATGCCTGAAGACGTACGCTATTAAAAGAGCAGTGCTATCTGCTAGTTCTAAAGGTAATGTTTTTCGGTGTGTTTTAATAAGGGCTATATGCGTGAAGGCTGGTAAAATGTCAGTAATAGGTGTCAAATCTTACCAGAACACAAAGGGAACAGCAATATACTACGTACTACTCTGCTGCAATTTTCTGTTTTGATTGATTGAAATTGTATTTCACGCAATCTTTGCCATTTACAGTTGGGTCTGCTATTTCTTCTTCTATTCTGTGACATTTGGCTTTGTTTTCACTGCAGAAATGATTTTAAAAAGAAATGTCACAAGCCTGTGAGTCTGGCTGTTCCAAACTCTGTTCTGTTTAGCAGCCAGCTTCCTCAGCTGGCCAAATTTCACGTAGTGAGACCAGGGTCCCTGTGAGTTTGAAAGACCTGTTAAGTTCTACTTCTGCAGGCATCAGAATGGAAGTCTGTAACGTGATATTCACAGATAATCACAGAATTAATGTCCATGTTGCTGGAGCATCTGAACCCCTTATACACTGTCACTGTTAAAGCAGTCACATGTCGATCTTGGTATTGCCACAGCACAGACTAGCAGAAGCTTTCCCTCTTTTGAACTATTAATTAAATCTGTGGATTATCTAGTAGTTTGATCAGGCAAGTGTATCTCAAGTTTCATGACTTTAAACGGCTTTTAATTATAGATTATATAAGTGGTATAAATTATAGGTTGTATGAAGCTCTTTTTGATTTCACAATAAAACCCTAAAATTAATATCTTTGTATTCTTCAGGTTTACTTTTAGAAGACAATCCCTCTATTCGAGCCATCAGTCTAGGACATGGGCATATACTAGTGGGAACTAAAAATGGAGAGATACTTGAAATTGATAAAAGTGGTCCTATGACTCTACTTGTCCAGGTATTGTATGGATCTTCCATATCAAAATATTCCCTGTAGAAATACAAGACATTATAAGATTTTCCTAGTCATTTTCATTCAGTTTTCATTAATCCTGTTGGCCACCCTTCGTTCCCTTGCTCAGGCAGAAGCTGATGCTTTCTTATGTAAATGACTTTGAGATTCACTGTGGATTACAGATTCTGAAGGTAAAACAAACACTCAGTTAAGTTCAAAGGCTGATGAGACTTTTTATGAATTTTTTAGACATTTTAGTTTATGACCCAACATAAACATGAAAAATGAAGAGTAGAGCTAACACAATTTATTTTATTTTGACAGCGTGGTTCCATTTATTTGCTTTTACTGAAATAATATAGTCTATTCTGAAGGATCCTATACTTTAATTTGTGAAAAATTTGTTTGAGAGTTATGACAGCTTTCTACAGTGGCACGCAGTTGTCATTGCATGTGTTGCAAAACATAAAGATCTCTCTTTTTGAAATACACAAAGAACTTTGCTTATTTGTATTGCCTGCATGACAGCCTTACTAACCTAGATGTGCAAAGTTGTATTTTATAAATTATTTCATGCATTCACTAATATGGAATTGGAATCTCATTCTAATATAGTTCCCTTCACATGAATAGTAAGTTTGCAAGATAGTAAAATTACCTTAAAATTACCTGATTGCTGTGAGTTTTCTGATAAAGTGTTATAATTGTGATCCAGCTTAAATTACATGCGTGCATGCATCAACTTGAGCCAAAAGAGAAAATACATAAGGTGTAAGCAAGATGTCATACAGTTCCTCCCCTTTTTCTTTTAGTGGTATTTTTCCATCTCAACAAAAATGCCAGGTACCAAACTGAAATCCGGATTGTGAATAGTAAGAAATTATTTACCTTTGAAATGCAGTGCCAGCAAGCTGTGTGCAAGTTGAGGGAAATGTAGAAGAGTGATTAAAAAGTCTGAAAACTGAGTTCTGAGGAAAGATTAAAAGAACTAAGTATGTGTATGTTGGGCAAACAAGTTGTCCAGGATCTAAAAAATCACATAAACCTTGCAGAGAGATTAGCCCATATTAGGATTTCAGGATGAAGTCCTGTTTGGGGCATAACTATTCCCTGTTCATTTCAAGGCTGGAAGAGGGAGCATTGAAAGAACAGGAATTGCAGCTAGTATTAGTGAAGGAGACTACTGAAGAGTGTATCTTAGATGTTTATCAGAGGAAACAGACCAGACATTCAGGTCTCTTTGAATGTAGAAAATTTTTGAGAGGACATAGTGAAAGCCTTATTGCCTGAGACTTGTAAAAGGAGGCAGGGCAAGTGCTAGAACATACAACATAGACCCAAATGCATTATTTTCTCTTATATTAAATGCTCTCCTTTAGGGACATATGGAAGGAGAAGTCTGGGGCTTGGCAGCTCATCCTCTCTTGCCTGTCTGTGCAACAGTGAGTGATGATAAAACACTACGGATCTGGGAACTTTCATCCCAGCACCGCATGCTGGCAGTGAGGAAACTCAAGAAAGGTAATTCTCATTTGGCCATACCCTGTGACAGTAATGACACTGCTCTATTTCTGTAACAGTTCCATCTTTGCTTTCAGTGCGTATCACAGGCACTAATTAGGTAGGAAGAGGACACAGTCATTAAGAAATTGGAAGCATAGGAAGTAAATTGTCTTTGGCATGTGTCAAGTCCATGAAAAGGGTAGAAAGAAAAAGGATTATAATCTATTGTAATGAATACAAAATGAACTTTAATCTATTTTCCTCTGATTCCAAGGGGAATGAGTTGACCTCAGAATCATTTTCCTTCCTAAGAATACCTAAGGCCAGCATATTTGTTGCTGCCATTAAAAAGTTTCCTTATAAATAGAAATGTAAAATTTTCTGCATGTTGGCACAATCAGCCTTCAGTGGCAATATGAACTTCACATGTTACACCAGCTTCTCCGAAAATGAACAGTTTTCCTGCCCTCTCCTCTGTGTAGAAGTAGATGAGCTATGTTGAAATGCTGCCTTCTCAAAGTTACTCTTAGTTTACTCATTCATATCCTTCAGGAAGTTTTATGGTATAAATTCAACATGCTTCCTTTTCAGTGACAGATCCAGAGCACAGGAACTCTAACTGGCTGAGGGAAAACAGAGTCAAATGTTTTGGAGAGGTGAACTCAGGGATGGATGAGGATAGCTGTATGAGAGAGTGAGGTCAGAAATAATGTTGAGGCAAAAAGTAAGTGGAGGAAGTGTAGTACATCTCTGTTTTAAATGTGCTCCACCTGAAAGGAACCATTATTCAGTCATAATGAAGAAGCTTTCAAGTGTAATATCCCTGAAAGTCATGTAATTATGCCACCCGTAATGAGTCTTTCAATTTTTCATCTGGATTTCCTTTCTGCATGGTTTGGGGTTTTTTCTCCCCACCCCCCCCCAGTCATTGGTGTGTTTAGAACGTAGTTGGAAGGTGGTATTTGCACCTAAACCCATTTCAAGACTGATCAACTCACCATTGTCAACTCAAGAACAGCCTGTAGAGGGTACATTCCCATTCAGTAAAACACTAATCATAGCCTCATGTCACATATTTGTTTTAATAAATAACAAATCTATTTTAAAAGTATATACTTGCTGTAAAAACCTTTCAGTTGCAGTTTACTGATGGTTTTCTCAGTCCTGAGTTTGTAAGCCTTAAGATAGTCCTTTCCATTGTCTTTTGCAGGTGGACGGTGCTGTGCCTTTTCTCCTGATGGGAAAGCCTTGGCTGTAGGGTTGAACGATGGGAGTTTTCTGGTGGTAAATGCTGACACTGTTGAAGATATGGTCTCTTTTCACCACAGAAAGGAAATGATCTCAGATATAAAGTTTTCACGAGGTATAACCAGGTGATGAAGTGAAAGGGCAGTGTTTATCTTGGAGTTTGTTTTTCTCCTCTAGACGTAAGATTGAATGTTCAGAAGGCAGACTGGCTTTATATGTGCTCCATGCATTTAAATACTTTGGAATTCTGTAGGTTCTCTGCAGCCTAGAATAATGGGGCCCAGCCCTTACGTAGTGCCTTTGGATGTGCTACAGCAGTAAAAATGCATAACAATAATAATTATAACATGTGCACCTTTAATAACCTCCGTGTCTCTTCTTTGCAGAATCAGGAAAGTACCTGGCTGTGGCTTCCCATGATAATTTTGTAGATATTTACAACGTCCTTACCAGCAAAAGAGTTGGCATTTGTAAAGGTGCCTCTAGCTATATCACGCATATCGACTGGGACTCGAGAGGTAAAATATTTGACCAGAGAAACAGATTTAAAATGCCTGTAAAACAGAATATCAGAAAACTGTTCTCGTACCTGTTAAGATAGACTACTAATGCAAG
This sequence comes from Nyctibius grandis, assembly GCF_013368605.1. Lineage (NCBI taxonomy): Eukaryota > Metazoa > Chordata > Aves > Nyctibiiformes > Nyctibiidae > Nyctibius > Nyctibius grandis. The sequence continues at coordinate 1,695,732 of NC_090658.1, forward strand.
TGATTTTTCAACATCCAAGCACCACATGGGTTCAGTGCAGTTACGTTGGCTGGTGGAATTCATCCTCACCAGAGACATGGTACTTCACTGCTGGCAACACATGACTCAAATGTCACTTATGAGCCTAATATTGCTTTGCTTTGCCCTGTTCTTTTTATAGTTTCGTAACGTGTGGCACATTTTTCTTTCCCACCTTTCACGTCCAATTTCCTTTCTTCTTTGCTGAGCATTACGTGGCAATCATGGCAATGAAGTTAGAGCGCGTTATTGTCACAACTAATTAAGTCTAGCAGGATTGATAATGAGCTTGTGCAGATAAGCCTTCCTGGACCTAATATGATCCTATGTGGAACCACCTGTGTGTCTGAGCCCTGCTTCCCCTGTTGTGCTAGTCCCAAGTGTGGTGCCAGCAGGAGCCAAGCTCCTTTCAGAACGCGGTCAGGTCTGGGTGCCATCCTTGAGCTAGTAAGCCGTGCCGCAGCAGAGCTGGCACCGTGTGCCTGCTGACAGCCCTCATCGTCTGACTGCTGATGGTTGTACACATAATAATGCCAATTTGGCTGATACTACCTGTATATCTGTAGTAGCCAGTTCTTGGCTGTGTTACATGTGCAGACATCAAGTAAAAGAAAACTGAAAATTCTTTGTGTCCTTAATGGTATTTATTGGAAACCCTAACTGAACTTCTAGCTGTAAAGGATTAATGTACTAAATTGTATACCCTGTCTTACACAGGTCAGATAGGAAGGGCATGGTACTACTATAGTCCCATATTGCCCTTCTTGTTGCCAGTGATTCCAACAGACTGTATATAGCTCATGTCACACAGGGCAAGATGCCCAGTCAAAACACAGCATTGGAACTGCACTAGTTCATATCCATTGATAATGTAATCCAGTGGTTCTCACTAAGAGTGCTTTCCCTGGCAGTTATGCAGTGTAGATACTGTAGAACTGCTTTTAATAAAGCAGTATTTATTTTAATAAATCCCCACAGGATTTCTTACACTGGTATAGTTGTTATAAGCCAAAAAATTCAGAAAATGCCTTAATTTTCTTATATCAGAAATATTCTAAAACTTAATTTGAAAGCATTTTTTGCTTCTTCATGCACAAGTACTTGCTAATGTACTATCAATCACATACAGGATTATCTTCATAATATCACAGCATTTGTGTGGGTATGGTAAACTTCATATTCATGGGCAGTTTGGTGTGTAGCTGGACTATATGCCAGTTAGGCAGTGCAGAAGAGACAGGACCTTACAAAGTTTTTAACTTTTGGCAAAGCTGCCTTGCAAAATTGTTATGAAAATTAATAGCATACACATTTATTTTTTTTTACTTTCCATTGTAATGATGATGAAAACACAAGCAAAATACTTCTTACCAGAAGAAAGTGATTTGCTGCAAGACTGTAATTTGTTAAGGATGTTGGATGGTATTTAAAATATTACTTCTGCAGTGAATCAGGAGTACAGGAGTCTTACGAGAGTGATTCTAAGCATCTGTTTTACTTGTGCTATGAATAACTCTCTGGAGGATAATTTCAGAGCTTACCCCCAGAAATCTCTTCACTCTATCCAAAGAAAGTTCATAATATTCATAATAATGAATAAGATTCATAATATACTCTTATTTTGTATCCAGGAAAGTTATTGCAAGTCAATTCTGGTGCCAAAGAACAACTATTTTTTGAAGCACCAAGGGGGAAAAGGCATATTATAAGAATTGCTGAGGTATGTATTATGCTTCCTGGATTTTTTTACTGTGAAAGTAATTTTTCTGGATTGTTGAAAATTAGCATATTTTGTCTTCAAATGTTGTATTTTTTCCTTTTAAAAATTAGAATTATTTAATCATTCTGTATAGTGTCTTTCCTAGCACTTGTAAACGGTAGAATTCGCAAGTTTCTGTTTGTATCTCTAAATTTATTGTTGTTTAATAGCAGTCATTTCCCATCGTCCCCTTTCCTGACCAGTCCCCTGGTTTCTGTGCAATCAGTGTGCATACATGTTATAAACCACCTTTGAACAGCATGACCTGGCTTTTACTTACGTTGGTTATTTGTGACACACAATTCTTCTACAAAACTGCCAATGTTTAGCTCCTCAGAAAATCTTTTAGGAGATTTGTATCCAAGCAGGAATGTTTAAAGTTTTAAGCCTTTTGATGAAGATATGCACTTTTTATTAACAAGCTGGAAACAGTGACCAGTTTCTATATACACTAAAAAAAAAAAGTTAATATCAAACATAGAAAAATATAGGCATGAAACCAGTGTGTATTTGGTATGTATAAAGGTGACTTCTTCTGGGGAAATTTTGATTGCAGATAGAGAAGATTGAGTGGGACACCTGGACGTGTGTTCTTGGTCCTACTTGTGAAGGAATTTGGCCCATGCACAGCGATGTCACCGTTGTAAATGCAGCCAGTCTTACAAAAGACAGAACACTACTAGCTACGGGAGATGATTTTGGTTTTGTGAAGCTATTTTCATATCCAGTGAAGGTAATGAGTGTGTTTATTTCTGTGACTAGAAAGTGCACAAGCAAAGGAATTAAGGAAGAGACTGTTTGCAGTATGTCAGACTGCTAATATGTGAATTCTTTGTGCTACAGGGCCAGCATGCAAAATTCAAGAAGTATGTGGGTCACAGCGCCCAGGTGACCAACGTGCGGTGGTTGCACAATGATTCTGTGCTGCTGACTGTAGGTGGTGCTGATACAGCTCTGATGATCTGGACCAGAGAATTTTTGGGCATTCAGGAGAGTAAGCTGGTTGATAGTGAAGAATCAGACACGGATGCAGAAGAAGATGGAGGTAAGAAGGATTGTATAAAACACGTCTTTAATTTAGTCTTTGTTCCACAGAGATTCACACAGGCATTTAAATTGAAGTGGGCAAGAAACTTTCACGTGCTGAAGTTCAGTGTAGGCAGAGCTTGGTAGGATTTGTCTCCTTCCTTTTATTGGTGGAGATCTTATTGTTTTCTACTCTTCCACTGTGAAACAAGGGTAGTTTGGTTTATTTTATGTTTTATTTTCCTAAGGTTATGATAGTGATGTTGCACGAGAAAAAGCAATTGACTATACCACTAAGATCTATGCAGTAAGCATCCGAGAAATGGAAGGGACAAAACCACATCAACAGCTGAAGGAAGTTTCAGTAGAAGAGAGGTATGTCACACAGAGGCATTCGGTTCCAAACGTACATTGCATTCTTCTGAATCTCTCTTCATTCAACTAAAATTAGTCCTTAGAAATAAGACAGGAATTTTAAAATTCACAAGATAACATTTAAAATGGTATTCACAGGGTACAGCGTGTTATGTGATGGAGAAAAATATGTATATGTAAGTAAAACACCTGTGAGTGTTGTGTTCTCTTCTGCTGTTCACATAAGGAGTTATATTCTTTCCTAATTAGCATGTGTAGCTGTACATATGTCTGCAGCGGGGTGTCTGTGATAGGGTGAGCTTGTAAATACTTTGCAGTTAAGGCTTTTGGTGATGTTTTCATTGAAAGATTTTCAGTTGCTTATAATTGTGTCAGGTTGTTACTGTTAAAGCTGAAATTTCCTATGCCACACGTTGGCCTTAGGCTGAATTATTCTGAAAAAAAATAAACTGGAAGAAGAACAATGTTGGAGAGGACAGTAAAGAAAAGAGGTAAGAGCTAAGCATAGAGGGTGAGGTCCAGTGAAACACAGACCCGGGGGAGTGGGTGAGTAAAAACCTGACTGGGACAGGACTGCTGGCACAGAACAGGGATATCTGTAACCAGTAAAGTACCTTCCCCTTTGTAGCCTGGAACAGTAAATTACACCTGTGAATCCAGGTGAGGACTCAGCTGGGAGTCCATGCGGTCTCTTCATAGAATTCCTTTTTATAAGTGGTCATTCTTTTATCATGAGAGTTCTTGCTTTTGCCCAATGTTGGGCACTGACAAAAAGGACGGCTGTGGGTTAAGCCACAGAAAGAATTTAAGCTTAGTTGTTTCCCTTCAGTTTACCCAGAACAGGACTAGTAACAGAGATTTTTGGCTTTCAGTCTCCTTGGTGTCCTGATTTGCAAGATCCAAAATGGAGTTGTAATACTTCCTAATCTCATGCAGACCTTTGAAAAATAAATTAGTGTATGTTTTTAAAGCTCTCAAAGAATGCAGCGCTGAACATCATGGACAGAAAGTAATAATTAATAATTTTGCACTTGGTATTTGATTAGGAGAACGAATGGGTGTGAAAGGTGAGAAGAAAAACGTTGCACCCCTTTTATTTTTTCACCACAACATTTTAACAAAAACATGTAGCAGGAGGATTAGTGATTTTTTTTTTTCAGTAAAATGATGGACCATAACCGTTTCTTTTCCCTTTCTTTTAAGGATATATCTTTCCCTTTTCTCATTCACTCATATAAAGTCTTTGTTCCTCCATTTTTCTATAAAAAGACATAGTGAATTATCTAGTAAACATGAATGTTCTGAGATGGAGTTTAAAAAGGAAACAACTTATTCTATTTTGGGCGAATACTGCTAAATTGTTGTTACACATGAAATAACAAGTGCCAATGGTACAATGGCCAGGTGTTTGACACCAGAAACCCTTGCACCTTCCAGCTGCTTTATTCTGCTTTGATGATGCAAAAGCAACTGTGGAGTGAGTTTAATTGACCGATTAAGCTGGGATTACAAGTGTTTTGTACCAGTGAGTTACCAACAATATGAGCATAAGCATGAGTCTCTTCTGCAGCTTTTCAGCACTATTTTCACTCCAGGAGGGGAAGTCACCCTGGGGTGATTTCCCTTTGGGTCCCTGGGAAGCTTTCCTTCTCTGAGACGTGGCCATGGGTCTGCTGTCTGATGGGAGCAAGCACCCTGCTTCTCAGAGGAGTATCTCAGTCCGCCACGTACACTTCAGGTTCCTGACTTTTGAGTCTGTCCACATTCTCAGTCACTAGCACTGGCAATCCGTAATGCAGGGAAAAGGTGCTTTGTGCTGTCCAACACTACAAGGCACCACTGAAGCTGGAAGCTCCTCTAGTTACACCCAAGTGTTTCCACACCACCCACTCTGTTTGTAGCTGGTGGGCTGAATTAAATGGGTAGGCACCTCCTCCACAGTGAGGTTGCCTCAGATTTCCATAATAGTCTCTTCATGATAACTGTACATGAAAATAGCATACTGTAGCCTGTCTGAAGGAATAATCTATCCCGTAACAAGTTCTAGGCCGAAGAGAGCAAAAAAGGAAGGTTTTAACATTCTCCATATCTTGTTTTCTTCTTACTGGCTCTATGTAATCAACAGTTCTGTTCTTCATTTTACAATAGCCTAAAAATAAACCCTTGCAGCTCTCCTTTCCATCTTTTCTGCTAGAGTCACAGGTATTCTACACATTTTTTATATGTCCTCTTTCAATTACAGCTACTTCAATATAATTGCAGCTTTGGTATTTGGAATTTGTGTTCTGTTAAACTTCTCAACAGATCTCATACTTTTCATATCTAGCTTGTTAGGCAAAGATATATTCACTTCCCTTGCTTCATCGGATTAATATAAATTACCAGAATTTATAGTCAAACAATAAGAAGCAGAAATGTTATGGTGAAATGTAGGCAAACCTGCAGGTTTTGAGGCTGTTGTGCTGGGATAGGGCCTTAAGCTGGGAAAGGTACTGGGTTTTGGGTGCAGTAAAATCACAGAATCACAGAATCAAACAGGTTGGAAGAGACCTCAGGGATCATCGAGTCCAACCGTAAATGAGATTAATAGGTTGGCTACTGCAATTGTCAGACTTCACTTTTTGGCCGCAGTTGTACCAATATGCGCACAATTTATGCAGAATCTCGACACTCCCGATTATGAGTGCTTCAGAGTGAAGGTGACTTCTCTCACAAGACATAAGAACTATGAGGCAGGTTCACAGCTGTGCCAGATGTCACCGTTTCTGAGAATACAAACGAATGCGGCAGCTAATGAAGGGTTTGTCTGACCGTATTCTAGAAGCTTCCTGAAAGCACTGGGCTGACTTTTCTTTGCACCTGCAAGGGTCAAAAGTGACAGCCGATCAAGCCAGATGAAATTAAAAGCCTACGAGTACTCAACCGTCAGTGTTCAGGCAAAGCTAAGTTCTAAATCAGCGGGTCGTCAGGACGTGGAGTCTTGAAATCTCTGTGCACAGGGATGAGTGAGAGGGCCACAAGTGATATTGAAATGCCCCGCTTGCTGTATCTTCATTATGTGTCTGAGGAAGGAAAAATTGTGACTTATTCATAGGTAGAGTGAGTAGAAACCCATAATTAAACAAAGTTTAAATTAAGAAAAGAAAAAAAAGAGATAAAAACAAGCTTCCAGCTCAATCAAGAAAGAGGAATGGCTGGGGCTGTTGCTCTGAGCTGCTTCTTGGGGGCAAGGACTTTAAGCTCACCATGTTTCTTTCTTTAAATAGTAATATTAGAAGGTGAATTGGTGCTGAACAAGTTATTTTCCTGCTTATATAATAAAAATATGCTTCAAAAGTACTATGTGACACCTAGGAGACAGTTTTGGATCAGGAAGACGTCTGGTTTATTTTCCTCTTTATTATAGCTCCAGTTCCATCCTTTTAAGCTCTGTGTTTGCTAGGATAAGCTTGCAGAACTCTCTGCTTCTGTAATATTCAGATCTGAAAAACTCAAAGTACGTCATCTCTAGAAATAAATAATTGCACAATTCGGAAGGAGTTTGATCTCAGGAACCATCACGTGTCTCCTGAAACGGTTGCAAGTCCATGGTTGAGAGCTGATCCAGGCAGTGCCGGGTTACGAGGGGAAAGCTTTGCACCAAACACTGCCCTTCTGGAAAGGACTCGACAGGTCACAAATGACTCCTCCAAATGAACACAAAGACTCTACTGTCTTTTTGTCAAAAGAGAGGAGCCAGCAATTCTTGTCCCAGCAAGACAGAAAGGAAATCTAGATTATACTGTCCTTCCCCAGATCTCCAGAGTATTGGGGCCCTAAGCAAACTGGCCAGAGAAATTTAATGGTTATAAAGGGAAAAAAACCTTATATATAACAAAATTGGGGATATTATTAAGGTTTTTCCTTAGAAAAGAAGATGAAGGCCCTTTATCAGATGTAATTTTCCTGTCTCATTTATTTACATAGTGAAAATAATGATGATCCTGCAGATATCTTGGGGGAACATACAAGCTACATGATTTTACTTGCAGGATTTAAATAACTCATGGCCTGGTATTTTTGTGGGGGACCCAAGATTTACTGTCTCTGCCTGCAGTTACAGCTTTAGGATGGAAAAGTAACAGGAGAGATGAGGCTGAGGAACAGTTTTTAAACGTCTTGCGGTTGTATTAGTCGGTGCATTTGGTTAAGATAATTAATTGATTGTTGTTTCTCTCTCCTCTCCCCAACCTTCTTGTTTTTCTCCTTCTCCCTTTCCCTGTCTGTCCTCCTGTCCTCCTCACCCACCCTTATTTTTCTCTTCCTTTTCTGCTCCTCTGATTGGCACCCTCTTCTTTGCTCTGCCTGTCTGGCACAGAAGCGGGGTGCCCGTGAGAGGGGCCGCAGGCGCAGTCTCGCGGTGTGGGAGCTCCAAGAGCAGTGCTCTCACACCACGGGACCACTTGGTCACTGGTGGGACTGTCCCAGACAATCCAGGACAATTGTAAGCTCTACCGTGTGTCACGTAGGGATTGTGCTGCATTACAGAAAAGGGCTGACTTTTGAACTGGGACCATTTTCACTGGCAAAGAATTAATATTTTGTATTTATAAGAAGTAAAACAAGCTTGTGTGAAGACTGTATTTATGTTACTAATACAAAAGGCAAAGATATATTTGCATTTTGCATTCTACTAACCGCTAACATATATCCTATGTTTGCAGCTTTCATTTAGTCTGGTTTGCATGACTCTACATAAACTGACAACTCTTGTAATATACCTGGTGATGGAAAACCCTTTAAAGCAGGTTGAACGTGTACAAAACCAAAAGCAGCATTAGCATGTTTGTCTGGTTTTCTGTTTTCCTAACACACTGGCTTGTCTCACTCTCCTGAGTTGTGTGTCTCGGAGCCTGTTCCTGTGTTATTATGCATCATTTGTGATCATATGTTCTGATAAACATGGGAAGTTAAAGAAGGTTAAGACGTTGAATCTTTTTCTCTTCAAATATTATTCTTCTGATTATTTCTTTAAAACAACACGAGCTGAATTATGTAAGCTTTTAAATTAGCCCCCACAAGTGGTGAGGACAAGCCTTTGTACCATAAACGGAATTATTAGACATATGGTTACAACATTTGTTTGTGCACTTTTACACGCACACTTCTGTGGGTGCAGTGTAAAAGCTTTGAATGTGAATCTGTGTTGTATTTCTGTGGGGGTGGGAACTATTCAAAATGTATCTGGGAAAACACATCTCTGGGATGGAGAAAAGAACTTTGGGCTTATTTCAGCAGAAAGCTACTGTTTGAGAACGAGTAGCGTCCTTTGGAATATTCACTTTGACTTTCTCAACAGCGTTATGTCAAGTTAACGCATCCTAAATGTATTTGGCAGCGTGCTGGTTTCATCACAGTTGGCCCCAAGGCTCGAACACTTTGTGACTGGTATTTTTACAGTCCCTGCCAACCTACTGAACCCAGAGTCAATCTCACTTCTCCCACAGGTCAGCACAAAGCTGGCCCAAAGGTCTTTTTCACTTGTGTGCCACTCAGTGGGTGTGGAGTTGAGGGGTGCCAACGGTCACAACGCACAGCGTGTTACCAACGGTTCTCTCTGAACTTGAGCTCTCTGCACTGAGGGTGACACAAAACACTCAGGTTTTTTTGAGGGTTGTGTAGGCTGTAGTCCAGGATGTGTTGAAAAGGCGTTGTTCCTGATAGGTTTTGTTATGCAGGGAAGGACCTGCCTATTCTATTTTATCTCCAGCCCAAAAGTTCTCCATATACTATCTGTTGACTATTTTTGCTTATACAATGAGCACAACTTCAAAACACACCAGAGTTCATGTAAGGAATGACAAAACAAATTGTAAAGGCTCTTCCTCTCAAACATGATCACAAACCCCGAGAGAAGCCTAAGGAGAGAGAGACCTTCCAGAATGTACTAAAGTTGGGTTGGTTCTGATGCCTTGGCAGTATATGGAGAGAGTTCTCCTGAAGTCTCATTACCTGAGGGGTTCAAAACTTTTCAGCTCAAAGACAGAAATGTAGGTTTTGCCCAAACCATGTGCCAACGTGTTCCCTGAAGCTGGCTTTGGCCAAGGGGGCTGAGGGATCTCCCAGGCAGCCCTGGCTGGCCAGTGGATTCCCTGTGGCAGCTCTCGGTGCAGTAGGGCCAGCCTGTTTACAATAGTTGTTGAGTTTAACAGCTTTACAAGATGTTTAGAACAATAAACTTGTTAAAAAATAAAGGCCTTCAGATTTCATTCAGAACTGATTATCCTTCTTATTAATCTGCTTTTCTGCTCGTTTCACATTTGGAGACTGAACTAGAATGACATGTGAATGCGATGACTAGCTTCCCTTACCAAATACAAACATGGCTATCAGCATACCTTCTGCAATGCCTTTTTTTTTTTAAAGAGTGCATCAGCATACATGTGAAATCATAAATGTTGTAACCAGGGTAAGGCTTTTTCAGTGCTATGCTTTGAAAAAATAAGATTACAGTTGATGTTTCCCTCTAGTTTTGTTTCAGTTTTGCTTAGAGTAGGTTATTTCATAGTGAATACTATTCTTTTGTGTTGTCTTGTGTTATCCACGAAATGTAAAGGAAAAGTAACAGCAGGAAAAGTTGTATGTAAAACTTCTATGTGTGTTGGGATGGGTTTAGTATTCACAATACCTTTTAATCACTTCTTAAAGCTCGAGGAGTTTTGCAGCAGTTTAGGCCCTTGGGAGTCCCCTCCCGTCGGCTGGTGGAAGCAGACTTTAAAAGCTACTTTTGCATTTCTCTGAAATGCACAGTACATTTTTTTAAATCTTGGATTTTTAATTCTCTCATCCAAACAAACCTACCAGCAGTCCTTCCTCTCTGTGAACCTTGCTTTCTCTTCTTGGGAGCAGTCCTGCTCATGTTTAGTTTTGTGTCACGTCCAAGTATGTGTCCTCTCCAGTTAGTGGCCATCTAAATGCACACATTAGTCCCCCATTTGGACTCTCTTCAGCTTCTTCTCTCCCCATTTCTGCTGGGCCCAGCCCCTCACCTTCTCGGTGTCAGGACATTTTTGTCCACCTGTCCCTGCTCCGAACCTCATTGTTTGTCGCTTTTATGCAACGTTGTTTCTGAAGATCCAATTCTGTTCCCGTTGGCCTCAGAACAGAGTATTTGTGTTCTTGCCAATTTATTACTGATGCAGACAGCGTTTCTCATCACACAGCAATTATGCCACGTGCTCTAAAAACAAGAGTTGGTTATCCCTGCCCCATAGGATTTATCAGAACAATTTTTGGTCTGCTTTTTCTCCCTTTATTTTCCATCTAAAGGGGTCTAACTTTTCCCCCCCCTCATGCTGGCCTCATTAGCTGAGATCACATCTCTTTTCTCCCTCAAGGTGCTCCACTCTTCCCAAACCCCCTTCCCTTTCCCCCCCAGCTCTCGGTATGTCTGTCTGTTGTTCTCTGTCCTAGTCTGCCTGTTCACCCCACTGTGATTTAGGCTCCTCTCCCTACTCATCGCTCTTGGCCCTTTCAGGTAGCATTCTCGGGTAGGCGAGAGGGAATGAATTGTCACTTGTACCTTTTTACATTTCTGCACCAAGACCCATAAAGCCAGTGGGTGAGATTTTGTCAGTTTAAATGTGGAGTTAGCTCACTGCTTTATAACCGTGCATACTTGTGTATCACCAAGATAACCATTAGTAACAGAAATTTTATTTGCTGTATTCGCAGTATCTAAAGAACTGAAAGCCCTCTAATGTCTGACTGTGTCTTATCTTTCCTGGACCTCATTCATCCCGTAATGTAACATAAGCACATTTATTTTAAATTACTGGAAAGAAACCGTTAATGCTTGTATTATGTTTTAACTTGCTTTCCTTTGGAGGCAGGGAATTGTCAAGTAAGTACGAACACCACGCAGCCCAGAAAAAGCACAGGTCGCTGTGAATGCACAATGCAGATTGCATAGCTCAAAAAGGGTCAGTGCAAACCTCTTGTCTTGCCACTGCCACCTTATGTACCAAAATAAATCAGGTGTAGTCACAGACTTGTTAAAAATGGAAGTGAATTTGATGCTGCTTTACATTTGTTTTATTAAGATAAGGCAATGAATGCATACGTGTGTGTATATATACATGTACATGTATATATGAACGCACACAACATTTGTGTTTGTGTGTACTGTGACTAGATATATATAAAAGTGTATGTGTGTGTTTCCAAATTAAATCTCATGCTTACAATCTAGTGATTATCCATCATGTCATAGTGGTAGTGTTCCCTTGCTTTCATCAACAATTTTGGCTTGCTCTTGTCATCAACTTTAACTGATGTTCCTAGGTAAAGAAATGTAAAAATGATCCATTTAAAAATTCCACTAAAACAGAAAGAAGAGCAGGAGGCATACAAGAAAATGATTTATTATTTTCGTAAGTGCTGATTCAAAGGCCTTAGTAAATCTGGGCTGAAATGGCCTTTGCTGTTGTAGCATCACATTCTGATTTTGTTTTGTAAGAGAATTAAGTTTTGTAATGATTTCCTCCACCCCCTCCCCGCTGGTGGTTGCGCTGGTGTTCAGCCCAGTTACCCTGAGGGTTGTGTAACGTGACTCGGTGGAGGCTCCCACAGAACACAAAGGGACAAAAGAGAACGAGCTGTCCCGGTGAGGAAGCTGGCCTACCCCTGAACAATGAGGAGGCTAAATTGCAGGCTGAACTAGGGGAGAAAACAAGCCTTCATTGTGTGAAATTCTCAGCAGTGCTCATGAGACTGTGAAGTTCCTACCAGTTTCCATCCCCGTCAGGCACGTGAAAATAACCACACGGAATCGTGTTCTCCTTCAGTACAAAGCGTGCAGGAAGCATGGAGGGAGCTGCCTTTTTTCCCTCCGCCCTGTAGGATCTTTAGTTCAGAGGATACCCAGTGATGCCAGGGTATGATGTTTCTGCGTTTGTAGACTGGTGCACTCTTTAATTTCTGTTTTAGTTCTTGCTGGCATGCTCGAATAGCATGTTGTGTGCCACAAAGGAATGACTGATCAACTCTAAAAATGCTTGTGCATGAGTAAAGTGCTCAGAAGTACACCTGAACTGTATTAAGTTTCTTACTTGGCTTTGTTTGCTGCTTACAAGGGGATCAAGGTAACTCTTTCACTCTTCTAATGTCACAAGATCACCTGCTAATGTCCTTTGCTAGTACATAGTGAGTTTGCGTGTTTGCTTGAGAAGTGGGTTAGTCTGTTTACCTCCAGCTTTGCTCTGTCTTGTTTAGAGCTCAGATTTTCAGGCTACTTACTCCTGCAATAAGTGTTCTGGCTGTGTAGCAATGAGTGCTCTAGCTGTGCATTTTGTCAGTTGTTGCCTTTAATACCTTCCGTAAAATACAACTCCAGAACAAGCAGCTCCCTCTGAGCAAAAGGGATTTCATTCTTCTGCAAAATGAGAATTAATGGTAGTTACACTATAAGGACAAGAACAATCTAATTTTCAGAGCATGTATAATGTATATCAAGTTCACACCTTTTTGAAATCTTAAACTGGGGAAACACTTTCCAAATTAGAGTGTTTATTAAATAAATGGAGGCGAGGCATTTTGGTTTTTTACCTACAGAACCCCACTGTCGTTTAACCCCGTCTCCAGAATCTGCAACTGGAGTTTAAAGGCACGCAGTGGGGTGGGTTTTGTAGTGCTAACAGCAGCCATCAAGTGATGTTTTGGAACAAGCCTTTAACCATAATACCTCTGTTTATTCTTCTTCCATCACCACTTCTACCCCAACCCTCTAGCAAGACCTGTTTCCTCAGTAAGAGATGTTCAGACACAATAAAGAATCTCGGCCAGGTTTCCATGGGCTAATTTCTCCAGTAACCCAGGGCAGTTGTCATGGCTCTGTTCTGCTGTTGGCAGGGTTAGAATTAACCCTCGTGAATTTCTGTGAGCAGAAAGGGAGGATCATTGTGCTTAGATTAACACAATGGCCACCCAAAGTGGAGCCTGTGCGGCAGCATTTGATTATTTTGCAAGGTCAGGAATGTCCAGAGGCTGAGCTCCCTCTGCTCCTCTCTGGTTTGTGCCTCTTCTTTTCTTGGAAGGACCAACTCAGATAGTGGCAGGAAAGGTTATCTGTCTTCAAAGACCATTTGCTCGAGTTTTGTTTCAGTCTGTGTTCTACATTTGTCTTTTTAGCTACTTTCAGCAACTGTAATTATATAAAAATGCTTTGCTGGCCTTAGTCTCTGTTAAATTCGCAGGGATGAATGACTTGTACATTTTAAAATGTAATCATTTTATCTCTAATACGGTTTGGAGAAGATTTTAATAAAGTCTTGTCAAGGTTTTGTGATGGAGTTTCTCAGAAGAAGCGAGGCTGGGGAAAGGTCAACTGCCAGCTGTAGAAAAACTTCTAGATCCTTTCAGAAAGCAACAATTTACCAGCATTTACTAGTCAAGGGTTTTCCCATGGATTTAAATCATAATGATTTAAAAAAATAAAATTGCTGTACAGTGGTCTGTTCTACCACTCATCCACAAAATCTACATCCATGTTATTTCTGCTCTTCCCATCAGAATGCATGTGATTTTAGTCAGTTTATTGTACAACTCCCAAAAAAGCTACGCATTGAGCTCATGTAGTTGCACTTGGCCATTCCCTGTTCACACACAAAACATCTGCTGTGGTTTTGGAGGTTTTATTTTGCTTTCAAGTGTATTGACTCTCTTAAATGTTTGTTCCAGGCCGCCAGTGAGCAGAGCTGCTCCTCAACCTGAAAAACTGCAAAAGAACAACATCAATAAAAAAAAGAAACTGGTTGAGGTCAGGCTTAATAGTTTTTCATTTGCTTTAGAAGTCTTATGTGCTGGGTGAAATTCATCCCTGTTTTGAGGGCAGCTAAAGTCATGTTAATGACTTTAGAAGAGAAAGAAATTTCTAGAAAATGCTTTTCAAAATTTGTCTCTTAATTTGAAGGGCAGGTAGAGTGGGCTATAAAAGCAACACGAACAACAATCCCTTAACCGTTACTGGTTGTCTGGAGGACATTTCCTTGGCAATTGCTTATTGTAAGCTGAAATTACACCTCTAATTGATGTGTTAATTGTAGAGTTACTTTCAGCCTGCCTTTGCTTCTTATAAGGGCTTAAAGGTCAGAATTTGGTCTGTTGAAATGTGGTGGTTTACAAGAATGATTTTTGAAGACTCTTAAAGTAGAAGATGATCACAAATGCCTGATACCCTACAGAGCTATTAAACTGTGATGGGAAGAGAATAAAATGGGCCCTTTTTTTGTAAGTTGTCTATATTTTGAATGGAAATTTACAGAAACAAAACGTTTTCAGCTGGCTGAATTATTAAAGAAATAGTAATATAAATGCGGTGCCTTAGTTGACCAATTACAGTGTTGTGGATAGTCTGAGAATGTCGTGCCTCAATAAATTAGGAGAACAACAGGAATAACTGATTAATTATTGTTTAATTATTCTGTTGCCTCTACAAGGTACTTGTAGCTCGTGTGATTGCTTTAGAACTGTGCTTATGTGATCCAAGCTCTGTCATCTCCTTGTTTCTTCTTTCACTTGACTCTTATTCTTTCTTTTTTGTTTTACTTGACTAGGAGCTGGCTCTAGACCATGTTTTTGGATACAGAGGATTTGATTGCCGCAACAACCTTCATTACCTAAATGATGGTGCTGATATTATTTTCCACACTGCTGCAGCAGGCATAGTTCAAAATCTTTCTACTGGTAATTCAACTTGAAGCGATACTTTGAGATAAAAAATGCTGCACAAGTACAATATTCCTGATTGAATGTCTTACTTTCCTGTAACTTTCTCACATTTAGCATCTGGATAAATAACACAAAAAAAATTTTAGATGGCTGTTGTATCAGATTGACAATTTCTTGTGTTCAGGTCACCCTGTAGAGCCACCCTGTTCCTTTTGGCAGGTCTGAGATTCTTCTAGGGAGTGTAATAAAAACCTGGTCCATTTCTGCAGCTATGCCTTGCTAAAATCCCCACTGAAGACACAGGAAGGGCTTTCTCACAGGAGAGAGCCTGGGTTATGAAATGTCTAGTACCTCCAGAAATACTGGGAGCAGTAACGTCCATTGTTCCATTTTGAGTTGCTTTAGCAAAGTTGTGCTCCAGGGAAGGGTACGTTTTGATGCAATACAGTGTGAGCAAGCTGCTGTTTGGACGGGGTAGAAATATTCTGTGCCTTTTGGGTAATGAAAAGGAGGAAAAACACAAAAAATGTATCTGCCCCAAGTTGTAGCACCAACACGTCCATATTCTTCATATATCTTAAGAAACAAGGACAGGAATTAAAGGAATTTGGGCTTTATTTTATTCCCTCTTGGTGCCACAGCGGTGCGCTCAGCAGCTCTGCTGCCGAGGAGGGGCGGAGGCAGAAATGCTGTCACATCTGGTGACCTTTGGGGACTCCAGTCCTAGCACGGCCTCTGACCCGTGCAGCTGGGAGGCCCAGTCCCATTGCTCTTTTTGGCCTCTTTCCCTTGGGAGGGTATTGCAAAGCGCAGACTTCACAGAGCTTTGCTCTCCACTTTGCTTCCCACCGACTGCTTCGATTTACTGGGCAACCCGGGCCCTGCGTTTGCCAGTTTTGCTTTTCCGTGCAGTTACAGGAGGCTACAGGGTGACTCTTGGGCCCATTCCTGGTTCCCTGGACATAGCTAGTTTACCAAATATCACTTTTATATATATCTGTGTTTATGGTTACATTCATAGTGCGTTTGGGGCATGGGAATAGAGCAGAGCAGCTGTCGATGTAGCTACTGCCCCACGCCCATCCATCCCCAGGAGAGCACAGCGTGAGTGTCACAACAAGCTGCCTGAATATTCTTTGTTTCAGCGGTGGTGCTTTCTTTGATGCTGTTGTGAATAAAAACATGTTTGGATTTTATTAGGTAGTCAGAGTTTCTACCTGGAGCATACTGATGACATTCTCTGCCTAACTGTGAATCAGCACCCAAAGTATAAAAATATTGTGGCTACCAGCCAGATCGGTAGGTGACTCTCCATATAACAAAGCTTTACTCAAAAATTATCAGGGGCACTGATTTATTTTGGGCTTTTCTGTGTAGGAACTTTACCAGGACGTGCCAGTGTTACTGTCCTCAAACTTTTTCTTTGATTTTAAAAAGGTGATCAAGCTTCAGGATCTCATGATTTCAGTTTCACCTCTGATTGTGAGTCACTGGATTTTAGAGTTAATTGCAGTGTAATCATATTTCAGAAAGCAAGCTTTGATAAACTGCACTAAATTATCTCATCAGTCTGTAATCGTAAGATTTATAGAATTCCCTCTTTTCTTCCTGTGTCCAAGGCACTGTTTAGCAGTAAAATGCTTAGCAGTGAAAATACAATGATGAGAATTTCCTGTGCAGAAGTACAAAAGCGGTATGGAAAAGGAAAGAAATAGAGTGAAACCTCAACAGCAATTACGACACATAAGGGGTCCGTTGAGAAACCATGTGTATTTATGTGTTTGTTCTCCACATGGAGAGTCCTGTTAGGTCCCCTAGGACCTGTTGCAGGAGTAAACCTTGTGTGGGAATTGCAGGATCCTTTGTCCCAAGCCTTGAGAAGGACCTGTTGTGCCTTTCACTGAAACCAACTTAACCCTGGAATGATTAACTTCATGACAAGGAATGGTGTCATTCTGGAAGGAGCCTCAAGTCCGTAACTCCTGTAACAAGGAACTTAACAGGGGGCAGAAGATCGGTGGTAGATGGACACCTTAGCGAGCCACCCTTGCCACCTGTACTGAGTGCTCTCTCTGCAATCTGGATACTGTGTAAACACAAAAATCCATACGTATTGTCAGAGCTCCAGTTCAAAATGCTGATTTCTATGACACGGGAAGGGTGACTGTTAAAGGCCCTTTTTCTAGTCTGTCAATAAGAGCCCATGAAATCAGTGTTTCTGATTTTGGTTGATATTCTGTACAACTACAGATTCCTTTCGCTTTTAAATGTAATGATTTTAAAAAACTGCATGTCTCTAGCGTTTCTTTTAAATACCATTTTTAAAACTCAAAAGTACTAAATATTGTTGCGATATTTGTGTATAAAAAGCAATATACCCAAAAAAGTTCAACAATATTCCTGCTTATTTGCTTTGTTGATTTAATCCATATCCATTTTCAAATTTTTAATTTTTTTTTTCCTTCTGGTGCCGATGCTGGCACTTCAGCATTAGAAACATGACTTATTTCACCTATTGTTTTCCCTTGGTGCTTCCTCATTTGCCATTGCTCTCACAATGCAGGTGATATGACAGAATTTCCAGGTAAGGCTGATTCGTTTGTGGATTTTAGTCAGCAGAGTTATGTAAAAGTTTCATGTTACCTCGTTGTATCTGTGTGATCGCGGATACAAGTGACACATCTACAGACAATTTATTTTGCATGAGGTTCTTCATAAACGTTATGTTGTTCGTTTAGAATTTGTCTTACTTCATGAAATACAATGATTTCCTCCGGTGTTTTGCAAGCAATTATGATTTTTTTTTTTTTTGAGTAATGTTAATCTTAAAACAAAGGAAAACCCCACAACTTATAAGTGTCTGTTTAGGTTAAATGTTCTTGAAAAATGCCTGTTTTGCATTGAAGCTTTCCAGATGCTGAACTCTGGAAATGCTAAAACTCTAAAAATGCTCTTTTAATCCATCTTTTTGCACGTAGGTACAACCCCCACAATTCATGTATGGGATGCTATGAGTAAGCAAACGATTTCAATGCTGCGCTGCTTCCACACCAAAGGGGTCAACTACGTGAACTTCAGTGCAACTGGCAAACTTCTGGTTTCAGTGGGAGTTGATCCAGAACACACTATCACAGTGTGGAGGTGGCAAGAAGGTAACTCTGGAAAAATCGTGTTGCTTCATCCTAACAGAACTATGTGCAATTGTTTGCTTTGCCTTTCAAGTCTTTGGAAGAGATTTCTGTTCTTGCTCTGTGTATCATGGCTCCCTAAAGTCACAAAGTCAGTTAAAGGAGATAGCAAAATGCTTGAAATTATGAATAAAAAAATGTTTTACACTTCTATTGTAAATAGAAGTTAAGGAAAAATGTTGTTTAGTATAAAATTCCATGAGATTAAGGAAAGTATTTTCTTTTTCCTCCTAAAACACTTGAACTTTAAATTCTACGCCATAGATAGACCTTTGGGAAGTCATTTCCAGAAAAGAGTTATCATCTTCAGAAATGGTGGAGGGGAGAGGAGAAGTGTCTCAGCTCCTTAGATGTTTCACCAGATGGTAGCTCATTGATGACATACAAAATGTCTGTGGTGTTATGTCCCTGACCAAGGAGACAAATCACGCTATGAAGATGTACATGTTCATTTCCTAAAGCTGTCAGATGCAATGGAATAACCAGTGACCTCGCAGGCTGCATGAATTCACATGCTCCATACACTGAATAATGCTGGGATTTGCTTAGCTTTCAGCATCTGGGGGACAGTTCTCTAATCCAATACCAGCTCAATTTATTTTATAAAATCATATCAGAGCTTAATTTTTCAGGTGAATTTAACTTTATTTTTATCCTTCTGATTAAAACAGGGGCTAAAGTTGCTAGCAGGGGAGGACACCTGGAGAGGATATTCGTTGTCGAGTTCCGCCCAGACTCAGACACGCAGTTTGTGTCTGTCGGGGTCAAACACATGAAGTTCTGGACGTTGGCTGGCAGTGCCTTGCTGTGTAAGAAAGGAGTCATTGGGTCCATGGAAGATGCCAAAATGCAAACCATGCTTTCTGTTGCCTTCGGAGCAGTGAGTTCACATTACTTGCTACAGAATTTTATAATACTTTTTTATTAAACCTCAAGTGTCCATTTCCTTTGTTGAAATCTGGGTCAGTGTGGACAGAGCTCTTGCTTATTAGTCAAACTTTTAATGTGAAACTTGTGCACCTTTAGATCCTCGTGCAGGCTTTCTAAACTGGGTTGGCTTTCTCTGTCAGTGAATATTTTTTATTAGTGTCTGTGCATGCCTGCAGCATCAGCTGCCATGGCTTTTGTTTTTTTACTTTGCTAGTTATCTAGCACTTCAGTGGTTAACTTGGAAAAATGGAATATTGCTATTTTGTGTATAGGCTCTGCAACCTTTTTTTCCACTGACAGTGTTATGACATATGCTAGTGATCCAACAAATGGTGACTGTATAATACTCCCCTCTATGATCATTAAGGAACCACAGCACTGTGCTTTATACTTAATAGTTAAGGAAAAAAATGCATATTAACAGTGAAAAGGCAGTGGTACCATGATACTGGTAACAGCCTGAAATAGCTTCTGCTTCATCCAGAAACCCCGTAGAAATTACCTGGGCAAAGGTTAAGCATAAATTATACAAACCTGGTGATTTGTTTCAAAGAAAACCCTTGCTCCTAATTATCCACCCTCGACAATAGTACTAATGTGTGAAACATGAGTGTATAAAATTAGGCTCCCAAATCCACATCCTTGTGCCCAAACAAGTGACTTTATTATCAAAAATTGCTTAATACTAAACATCTCTTTCTATTCCAAGGGCATTATCCAGTATAAAATGTAATGGACACTAAAGACCACAAAAATTGTTTTAAAAAAAGCAGCAGAATGTAATATTGGACCAAACAAATGGCTTGTCCATACTTTCCAAGGAGAAACAGACATTTTCTTTTCTAAAATAATAAAACTAACGTCCTCTAAGGGACACCTTCAAAACCAGCAGATGAACTCCACTCTAGCAGCATATGTCATTCATGCAGGATGGTTTTTTCTTCCTCAAGTATGTGTCATTGAATCCCACTGGAAGTATGAGGCCCTGTCCCAGGAGCACGAGTAAATTGCTCTTCCCAGAGAAGGGGCTGTGCACATACCCTCTGCTTCTTCATACATCCATGGACCTCACTCATTCTCATCCCGGTCCATCTAATGCCAATGCCAAAGCCAACAGGTGGTGCTGGGATACAGCCACACTAAGGTTTTGTCTCAAAGGGTAGAGAGTCATTCTGGGGCTTCTTTCCCCCAGTTCCTTCAACAGACACTGGTGCTGTTTGTTGCAGAACATGAGACCCATTTGAACCCCTGCCCGAAAGGGTTCACCCACCATGAACGTGCCCTATGCTGGGACCCCTGTGATTTATAACACCTCAAAGAAACACCAGTGCAGTCATTAAACTCATTCTCCTGATGCAGATGGTTTTAATTCCTACATTCATTGCATAGTTGACTTTTCTCAGGAAACAGAGTAGCTAAAAGAATTTTAACTCAAGCTGAACAAAAATGCTCAGGTATTTGTTATATCAGTGATCATTGCTATCTGTTGCAGAATAACCTTACGTTTACTGGTGCCATAAATGGAGATGTCTACGTCTGGAAGGATCATTTTCTGATTAGACTTGTGGCAAAAGCTCACACGGGGCCAGTGTTCACCATGTACACAACGCTTCGAGATGGACTCATCGTTACAGGAGGGAAGGAGAGACCGTAAGACACACCATCTCCCTGAAGTGCACGACTTGTGTCGCTCTCACGTGATATGTTTTATTTATGCAGTACCCTAGACATGCACAGTGCTTCCCAGAGAGAAACGGTATCTCTGCTGTGGCAGCTTCAATCTAAATTTTACATGATGTGCCCGGGTGTCTTAGTAAGTGAAGGACTAGTAAGTAGGACACTCGAGTGTCACAGTAATGCACGTTACGTGCAAAGGACATAGGGAACCTCAAATTAGCAATTGATATGAACACCAGCATAAGCTCCTTGTCGCCTGAGCTCCTGCCAGCCTGGCGTAAGTGGTTTTTTTCCTAATTTTTTAATTCTGTCAGACTACAGACAACCTCTCCCAGTGCAGACTCTGTTCTTCTGTTTACTATAAGTAACATATTTGCCGAGCTTATCTTGGTGACACAGATTTGCGATTAAGTGACAAGAGAATAATTTGGGTTTTACAAATTAGCCATGATACTGTTTAAAACATGAAGTACGATAGCATTGAATTTTGTATTATTTACTTTCCGTTGCACAATAGTGAGGTGTCTTTAAATACAGAAGAAGGTGATTCAATGTGTGTTTTATTATTTAATGAGAAAAATACTGATGGGATTTACATATGGGATTTGTTGTAGCCTATGCAGAAGGAGACATCTGGCTAACACAACACACTTCTTTTCAGCACTAAAGAAGGGGGAGCTGTGAAGCTGTGGGATCAAGAGATGAAACGGTGCCGAGCATTTCAGCTTGAGACAGGCCAGCTCATCGAGTGCGTGCGCTCCGTCTGCAGAGGGAAGGTGAGTGAGCTGGCGTGGCAGAGCGCTCGGTTTGGCACCGTCACTGCGTGCTGTTCTTGGGGAGGTTGGGTGGGAGGCGTATGGGAGAAGACTTCTGTGAAGTTACGGAGGAGGCTTCCTCTGCCTGCCTAGAGACATGCCCTCACTTGTCTTCCCGAGCTCAGCGATGGCCTTTAAACTGCACGAGGCTCACGTTGCTGCTGAGTGCCTGCCTTTCCTCTAGTCAGCAAGGAGAGGGAAAGGCCTTTGAAGGCCTCTAAAGAACAGTGCAGTGTAGGAACATAGTTCACCAGGGTAGGACCTTGCCTCCCACCTTTCTTTTCGAATGACAAAAGGAACTTAGGTACCTGCTTTACCAGGTTTGCTTCCCGTGAAGTGGAGGCCCAGCTCAGGTGCTTCAGTTCAGCAGAATGGATCCTAGTTTTTTTTTTTATTATTATTTTAAAGTCACAAATAAAACAAGTTGCCACTGAGAATTGCTGCTTGATTTTAAGTTTTGGTAAAGTGGGAGACAATAGAAGTAACTGAGTAACCTGAGATGCTAAAATCACTATTGTACTTGTGAATGTTGTGAAAGGAGCATGTGATGATGCAGGAGTGTTACTGCATCAGTGGGTATCTGTCCAGCCTAACGCTTTATGAAATGGTCTCTACTTACCTTCGTGTGTCAAGGCTCAGGAATGTGCCGTGCTCTTTGATAACACCACTCAGGAATGTTGGTTTATATTTCTAATCAAGTAGCCATTAACCAATTCCAAACTGTATCTATTTATGCTTTTTCCAAGTATTTGCCGAGAAAGCTCTTGCAATCGAGATGATGACAGTATGGCTGGAGGAGGTGCAGGGTGCTCTTAGACAGTTGAACTGAGCCTAAACCCTGTTTTTGTTTTGGTTTTTTTTAATTATTGCCCAAATATTACGTTTAGTCACCTCAAAGGTACAAGAATCATGCTTTGCCAACTCGTACGTAAACTGAATTAAAATCCTTAATGGCAAGGTGGGAATCCAGCATGGTCACTCACCAGTAACACCAGAACGTGGTATCAGATCTCAAGATGTGAAAGTGCCAGTGTTTTACTCTCCTGTTTTTAAGGTGCTGCATGAGCGAGCAGTGTAAATCAGGAGGAGTTATCACAGATGCTTCTGCAACACATCGGCACTTCCCTGCTAGTGATATATTCTGTTACACTGACAACCCATCTCTCATCCTTTTTTTTTGGCTACAAACAGGGGAAAATTTTAGTGGGAACAAAAGATGGAGAAATCCTTGAAGTAGGAGAAAAAAACGCTGCTTCAAACTTGTTGATTGACTGTCACATGGAAGGGGAAATCTGGGGCTTAGCAACTCACCCCTCAAAAGACATAGTTATCTCTGCAAGTAATGATGGAACAGCGAGGATCTGGGACCTGGCTGACAAAGTGAGTATCACTAAATTGAGAAGTATAGCATGAAAAATGATCATTTTATCTTTTTTCAACACACCTTTGAGCAGCCACGTAATGGCAGCAGAGTTCCTCTTGTTTGGGTATGGTTGCTTTTTTCCTGCTC
Organism: Nyctibius grandis; assembly: GCF_013368605.1. Classification (NCBI taxonomy): domain Eukaryota; kingdom Metazoa; phylum Chordata; class Aves; order Nyctibiiformes; family Nyctibiidae; genus Nyctibius; species Nyctibius grandis. The sequence goes on from NC_090658.1 coordinate 1,718,736, forward strand.
TGTGGCCATGTGGAAAGGTAAGTCCTTGGTTTCTGCTTATGCTAGCCTACCTAAACCTTTTCACAAGGTAGTTCCCTGAGCTAACAGGGATCATTTTTAATATGGAATATGAATATAGTATAAATACAGTCAGATCAGTGAAAATGCAAGAGCATTCTGGTATGTTTTCACATAGCAAATCAAATGGAGAAAACCTACCCCAATCCACAGCTGGAGAAGCTATCAAAGTCCCCTTTCAAACACAACAGAAAATTGATTTTCAGCCTTTTCTCCTAAATAGTATTCCTTCTCATGTAGAACTTGAAGTCACCCTGCAACAAGATAGATGCAAACATGTAATTCCCATCTGAATTACATCTATATTTTGAAGGCTGTTTTGTGACATATGCCTGGTGGGACGTGATTTTTGATGTGAGATTTCAGATTTATATTTAGAGGAAACTATAGACAATTTGCTTTCAATAAGTGTCTTTTAGACTTTGTGTGTGGAAACTTTCCATGTGCTTGGTGGTGTTCTCCAGGGGAGGTGTGAGCCTGTCGCTTTTGTTAATGCAGAAACTGCTGAACAAAGTGAATCTGGGTCACCCAGCGAGGTGTGCCGCGTACAGTCCCGACGGGGAGATGGTTGCAATTGGCATGAGGAATGGAGAATTCGTTATTTTACTGGTAAACAGCTTGAAGGTTTGGGGCAAAAAACGTGACAGGAAGTCTGCAATTCAGGACATCAGGTATGGCAGCAATTTCAGCTGAAGATCTCGAAATACACAGCCCTTATTCAAGAAAAAGTCCCTCAAGTTCCAAGTTGATTTCCAGATTTTTTTTGTAACTATTTGTTGATACCTGCATGAAATAAGGAAATACATTTGCTGGCTGACTTATGGCCTTACTCACACCTAATGCTTATATTTACGTATACCTAAAGCTTGTATATCTGGTATATAACACTATATATCTGGTATATACACACTTTTTTTTTCCTGTGATTAATTCAGTTCTATCCACTTGAATATAGCTAGTAATTTGTACACTGTGGAGCTGTGATTATGGGAATTAATATTCACATCAGTCAGCTACATACGATATCCTCAGTCTTCCTCATCTATCACACGTCGAGGCTCGGTTTGGATTCAGTCTTGCTATTGATAGAAGGTTTTTCTTGTTGTCCAGTAAAAGAGATTTATTCTCTTGTGTTAACATGAGAAGCAAAAGGCAATCTGGCACAGAAACAGTAAATTATATCCCCGTTCCGTGTTTTATTGTCTAGGATCAGCCCAGATAACAGGTTTTTGGCAGTGGGTTCACAAGAACATACTGTAGATTTTTATGATCTCACTCAAGGTACAACCCTAAACCGAATCGGCTACTGCAAAGACATCGCGAGCTTTGTCGTACAGATGGATTTCTCTGCCGACAGCAGGTACATCCAGGTATGTCTCAGGCAGACCCGTGTTTGTTTGTATTTATTGTGACCTGCCTGTTATCGGACGTGATAACGAGGGGGAGGTACGGAAGGGTGGGGGAGGCTTTCCAAAGATGTTCTGAAGGTCAAGGTGCCCCTAAAGCCTCTGGGGTAGGCGGATAACTCGGATTGCCTTTAGCATGTTCACAGAGCTCTGTCTGAAGTCCTCTCTTCCCTTCTACATACTGGGGTCTTCCCCTGGCTTCTGCATCTCCCACTGCAGCAACATGGCTCAGTTCCCTCCTGGGATTAATAGTGTGCTAAAGGCAAAGTATTCTCTCAATTTGAGGGAAAGGTACAACACTGAGAAAGAAATTGTGGATGCTAACAATATAGAAACAGTTCTGTGTATGATGCATATGATAGCTGAATTAATATGTGAGCTTTTCTTCTGAAATTCTTCTGATTTAGTAAAGTTGGATTGAAATAAAGCAGAGTATATAACTGAAGGGAAATCTGCAAGCTGTGCAGTATGCATAGGCACACCTCATTCAATTAACATCCTCTAATATAACTTCATATTGCATATAATGAATTCTAGCTAATTAGGGAAAAAGAGCAGCTTTATCCTGGATGTTTATTTCCTGATAAAACCTGTTGAGACTATTTGTGGTGTATTTGTGGCAAAGTTATCGCTTTTCCCTTCCTCACTTTCAGGTATCAACGGGTGCCTACAAGCGTCAAGTTCACGAGGTACCACTGGGAAAGCAAATAACGGATCTGGCATTGATAGAAAAGATCACGTGGGCCACGTGGACAAGGTAAAAAACTAACGAACACTGTCCTGCCTGCCTGGGACAGGCGTGACACAGAGCTAAGCTCAGGTCACAAGCTCAGGTGGTGGAAACCAAGTGCTTGAGATGTCCTCAGGGTCTGGCAAACCCGCGAGAGGAAGCGCACACACTCCCCTTCCCCAAAGCGCTAGCTTACACGCGTAGTGTTTTACACACATTTGTAGCTGGGTGGTGTCTGTAGTAATTATTACTGTAGGAACACCAAGGGCTGCCATAGATCCACAGTGGTTGTTGCTGTTCGTCCCAGGCTCCCCAGCAGCGAGGCACATGGCCCCCCACATCAGCAACCACAAGCAGCACAGGGGGCGTGGAAACATGAGTTGATTGTATTATGGAAGGAGGTGTGGGTGTCATTAAAATATGTGCACTGACATGGATTTATAAAGGACCCTCCCAACACGATGGCAAAGCTATGGCTGTGCTCTTACTGTAGAAAGTGGAACATCCCAAAAGCAGATCTGACAGGAGACAGTGGGGGTAATACAGGCAGGTTTGCAGGAGAAGTGAGAATCCTCCCACTCTTCCAAATCTGCCCCAAATTACTCATTTCTAAGGACTCCTGAAGGATTGTGGGAGTGGGACATTGTAAAAATAATTGTATAATCATTGTGAAATCATTGTATAAAATGATGGGAGGGGTCTCACAGGAGATAAACCTCAGGATTTATGGGCAGAGAAGGTTTGAGTCCCACCAAAAAGATGCGTTCTTGTGTTCTCCACGACGAGCTTGCATTCAGTGCAATGATTTAGAGGGAAGGGCCTTTATTTTAAAGGTGGCAAATGTTATTCCTGGGGTGTGTTGCCTCCCCGTGCTGTGGAAGAGCAGCAGCGAGTGAGCCTTATGGCCTAATGCTCTTTTTGACCTTGTTTTTGGAACAGCATTCTTGGAGACGAAGTCATCGGCATTTGGCCGCGGAACGCAGATAAAGCAGATGTCAATTGTGCCTGTGTGACCCACGCTGGCCTCAATATAGTCACAGGCGATGACTTCGGCCTGGTGAAACTGTTTGATTTCCCGTGCACAGAGAAATTTGTAAGTGGCTGCTTTATTTTAATCTAAACAGCGTGCTTTGCCCCGGGCCCAAACTCCTGAGCGTACGAGTTTAAGGCGTCCAAGGGGTGCAGGCCCGCGCCAGGCCGCGCCCGGCCCGCGGGGGAGTTCACTGTGCTGCCCCCAGGAGAGCAGCTCACGGGTGACAGGGCAGCCGCTGTCCCACCACCGGGATTTCTCTGGGCTGGAAGACACCGCACTGCTGGGGGGGGGGGATTTTGTCTGCCCTCACAAGGCAGCGTAGGCCCTCAGTAACGCCACTGTGCTCACCCCGACCCGCTCCTCTCTGTCCTCCAGGCCAAACACAAGCGGTACTTCGGGCACTCGGCGCACGTCACCAACATCCGCTTTTCTCACGACGACAAGTACGTGATAAGTACAGGAGGGGACGACTGCAGGTAACTGCTCCGGTAGAGTGTCGGTGTTTGAGTGTGTGTGTTTGTGTGTGTCTCTGAGTGTGTTTGTGTTTCAGTGTCACCATGTGTGTGTCCGTGTCTGTCACCGTGTGTGTGTGTGTGTCTGTCACCATGTGTGTGTGTGGCTGTGTCTGTCACCGTGTGTGTGTGTGGCTGTGTCTGTCACCGTGTGTGTGCGTCTGTGTGGCCTTGTCTGTCACCGTGTGTGTGTGTGTGTGGCCGTGTCTGTCACCGTGTGTGTGTGTGTCGCCTTGTCTGTCACCATGTGTGTTTGTGTGTGTGTGGCCGTGTCTGTCACCGTGTGTGTGTGTACATGTGGCCGTGTCTGTCACCGTGTGTGTGCGTCTGTGTGGCCGTGTCTGTCACCGTGTGTACGTGTGCGTGTGTGTGGCCGTGTCTGTCACCATGTGTGTGTGTGCGTGTGTGTGGCCGTGTCTGTCACCGTGTGTGTGCGTGTGCGTGGCCGTGTCAGTCACCATGTGTGTGCGTGTGTGTGTGGCCGTGTCTGTCACCGTGTGTGTTTGTGTGTGTGTCTGTCACCATGTGTGTGTCCGTGTCTGTCACCGTGTGTGTGTGTGCATGTCTGTCACCATGTGTGTGTGGCCGTGTCTGTCACCGTGTGTGTGTGGCTGTGTCTGTCACCGTGTGTGTGCGTCTGTGTGGCCTTGTCTGTCACCATGTGTGTGTGTGTGTGTGTGGCCGTGTCTGTCACCGTGTGTGTGTGTACGTGTGGCCGTGTCTGTCACCGTGTGTGTGTGTGCGTCTGTCACCATATGTGTGTGTGTGTGTGTGTCCCTGTGTCTGTCACCGTGTGTGTGTGCGTGTGTGTGGCCGTGTCTGTCACCATGTGTGTGTGTGCGTGTGTGTGGCCGTGTCAGTCACCGTGTGTGTGTGGCCTTGTCTGTCACCGTGTGTGTACGTGTGTGTGTGGCCGTGTCAGTCACCATGTGTGTGTGTGTATGTGTGACCGTGTCTGTCACCGTGTGTGTGTGCGTGTGCGTGGCCGTGTCAGTCACCGTGTGTGTGTGCGTGTGTGGCCGTGTCAGTCACCGTGCGTGTACGTGTGTGTGTGGCCGTGTCTGTCACCGTGTGTGTGTGGGGGGGGGGGGGGCCGTGTCAGTCACCATGTGTGTGTGCGTGGCCGTGTCAGTCACCATGTGTGTGTGTGTGTGTGCGCGTCTGTCACCATGTGTGTGTGCGTGTGCGTGGCCGTGTCAGTCACCATATGTGTGTGTGTGTGTGGCCGTGTCAGTCACCGTGTGTGTGTGTGGCCGTGTCTGTCACCGTGTGTGTGTGTGTGTGTGGCCGTGTCTGTCACTGTGTGTGTGTGCGTCTGTCACCATATGTGTGTGTGTGTGTGTGTCCCTGTGTCTGTCACCGTGTGTGTGTGTGTGTGTGTGTCCGTGTCTGTCACCATGTGTGTGTGTGCGTGTGTGTGGCCGTGTCAGTCACCATGTGTGTGTGTGTGTACGTGTGGCCGTGTCTGTCACCGTGTGTGTTTGTGTGTGTGTGTGTGTGGCCGTGTCTGTCACCGTGTGTGTTCGTGTGTGTGTGGCCGTCTGTCACCATGTGTGTGTGTGTGTGGCCGTGTCAGTCACCATGTGTGTGTGTGTGTGTGGCCGTGTCTGTCACCGTGTGTGTGTGTGTGGCCGTGTCAGTCACCGTGTGTGTGTGTGTGTGTGTGTCCCTGTGTCTGTCACCATATGTGTGTGTGTGTGTGTGTCCCTGTGTCTGTCACCGTGTGTGTGTGCGTGTGTGTGTGGCCGTGTCAGTCACCGTGTGTGTGTGGCCGTGTCTGTCACCGTGTGTGTGTGTGCTTGTGTGTGGCCGTGTCAGTCACCATGTGTGTGTGTGTGTGTGTGGCCGTGTCTGTCACCATGTGTGTGTGTGTGCGTGTGACCGTGTCTGTCACCATGTGTGTGTGTGTGTGTGGCCGTGTCTGTCACCATGTGTGTGTGTGTGCGTCTGTCACCATATGTGTGTGTGTGTGTGTGTCCCTGTGTCTGTCACTGTGTGTGTGTGTGTATGTGTGGCCGTGTCTGTCACCGTGTGTGTACGTGTGTGTGTGGCCGTGTCTGTCACCATGTGTGTGTGTGTGCGTCTGTCACCATATCTGTGTGTGTGTGTTTGTCCCTGTGTCAGTCACCATGTGTGTGTGTGTGTGCGTCTGTCACCATATGTGTGTGTGTGTGTGTCCCTGTGTCAGTCACCGTGTGTGTACGTGTGTGTGGCCGTGTCTGTCACCGTGTGTGTGTGTGTGTGTGTGTTTGTGTCCCTGTGTCTGTCACCGTGTGTGTGTGTGTGTGTGTGTGGCCGTGTCTGTCACCGTGTGTGTACGTGTGTGTGGCCATGTCTGTCACCGTGTGTGTGTGTGTGCGTGGCCGTGTCTGTCACCATGTGTGGCCGTGTCAGTCACCGTGTGTGTGTGTGTGTGTGTGGCCGTGTCTGTCACCATGTGTGTGTGCGTGTGTGTGGCCGTGTCTGTCACCGTGTGTGTACGTGTGTGTGTGGCCGTGTCAGTCACCATATGTGTGTGTGTGTCCTTGTGTCTGTCACCATATGTGTGTGTGTGTGTGTGTGTCCCTGTGTCTGTCACCGTGTGTGTACGTGTGTGTGTGTGCGTCTGTCACCATATGTGTGTGTGTGTGTGTGTCTGTCACCGTGTGTGTGTGTGGCCGTGTCAGTCACCGTGTGTGTGTGTGGCCGTGTCAGTCACCGTGTGTGTGTGGCCGTGTGTGTCACCGTGTGTGTACGTGTGTGTGTGGCCGTGTCTGTCACCATGTGTGTGTGTGTGCGCGTCTGTCACCATGTGTGTTTGTGTGTGCGTGTGCGTGGCCGTGTCAGTCACCGTGTGTGTGTTTGTGACCGTGTCTGTCACCGTGTGTGTACGTGTGTGTGGCCGTGTCTGTCACCGTGTGTGTGTGTGTGTGTGTCCCTGTGTCTGTCACCGTGTGTGTGTGTGTGTGGCCGTGTTTGTCATCGTGTGTGTGTGGCCGTGTCTGTCACCATGTGTGTACGTGTGTGTATGTGTGGCCGTGTCTGTCACCATGTGTGTGTGTGTGCGTGGCCATGTCTGTCACCATGTGTGTGTGTGCGTGGCCGTGTCAGTCACCGTGTGTGTATGTGTGGCCGTGTCTGTCACCGTGTGTGTACGTGTGTGTGTGTGACCGTGTCTGTCACCACGTGTGTGTGTGTGTGTGTGTGGCCGTGTCTGTCACCATGTGTGTGTGTGCGTCTGTCACCATATGTGTGTGTGTGTGTGTGTGTCCCTGTGTCAGTCACCGTGTGTGTGTGCGTGTGTGTGGCCTTGTCTGTCACCATGTGTGTGTGTGTGTGCGTGTGACCGTGTCTATCACCATGTGTGTGTGGCCGTGTCAGTCACCATGTGTGTGTGTGTGTGCGTCTGTCACCATGTGTGTGTGTGTGTGTCTGTCACCATATGTGTGTGTGTGTGTCCCTGTGTCTGTCACCGTGTGTGTGTGCGTGTGTGTGGCCGTGTCTGTCACCATGTGTGTGTGTGTGTGTGTGTGTGTGGCCGTGTCTGTCACCGTGTGTGTGTGGCCGTGTCTGTCACCGTGTGTGTGGCCGTGTCAGTCACCATGTGTGTGTGTGTGTACGTGTGGCCGTGTCTGTCACCGTGTGTGTTTGTGTGTGCGTGTGCGTGGCCGTGTCTGTCACCATGTGTGTGTGTGTGCGTCTGTCACCATATGTGTGTGTGTGTGTCCCTGTGTCTGTCACCGTGTGTGTGTGCGTGTGTGTGGCCGTGTCTGTCACCATGTGTGTGTGTGTGTGTGTGTGTGTGGCCGTGTCTGTCACCGTGTGTGTGTGGCCGTGTCTGTCACCGTGTGTGTGGCCGTGTCAGTCACCATGTGTGTGTGTGTGTACGTGTGGCCGTGTCTGTCACCGTGTGTGTGTGCGTGTGTGTGGCCGTGTCTGTCACCATGTGTGTGTGTGTGTGTGTGTGTGGCCGTGTCTGTCACCGTGTGTGTGGCCGTGTCTGTCACCATGTGTGTGTGTGTGCGTCTGTCACCATGTGTGTGTGTGCGTGTGCGTGGCCGTGTCAGTCACCGTGTGTGTGTGTCCCTGTGTCTGTCACCATGTGTGTGTGTGCGTGTGCGTGGCCGTGTCAGTCACCATGTGTGTGTGTGTGTGCGTCTGTCACCATATGTGTGTGTGTGTGTGTCCCTGTGTCAGTCACCGTGTGTGTACGTGTGTGTGGCCGTGTCTGTCACCGTGTGTGTGTGTGTGTGTGTGTTTGTGTCCCTGTGTCTGTCACCGTGTGTGTGTGTGTGTGTGTGTGGCCGTGTCTGTCACCGTGTGTGTACGTGTGTGTGTGGCCGTGTCTGTCACCATGTGTGTGTGTGTGCGTGTGACCGTGTCTGTCACCATGTGTGTGTGTGTGCGCGTCTGTCACCATATGTGTGTGTGTGTGTTTGTCCCTGTGTCAGTCACCGTGTGTGTGTGTGCGTGTGTGTGGCCTTGTCTGTCACCATGTGTGTGTGTGCGTGTGTGTCCCTGTGTCTGTCACCGTGTGTGTGTGCGTGTGTGTGTGGCCGTGTCAGTCACCGTGTGTGTGTGGCCGTGTCTGTCACCATGTGTGTGTGTGTGCATGTGACCGTGTCTGTCACCATGTGTGTGTGTGTGCGCGTCTGTCACCATATGTGTGTGTGTGTGTGTCCCTGTGTCTGTCACCGTGTGTGTGTGTGCGTGTGTGTGGCCGTGTCTGTCACCATGTGTGTGTGTGTCTGTGGCCGTGTCAGTCACCGTGTGTGTGTGTGTGGCCGTGTCTGTCACCGTGTGTGTGTGTCCCTGTGTCTGTCACCGTGTGTGTGTGTGTGTGTGGCCGTGTCAGTCACCATGTGTGTGTGTGTACGTGTGGCCGTGTCTGTCACCGTGTGTGTTTGTGTGTGTGTGTGTGTGTGGCCGTGTCTGTCACCATGTGTGTGTGTGTGTGTGTGGCCGTGTCTGTCACCATGTGTGTGTGTGTACGTGTGGCCGTGTCTGTCACCGTGTGTGTGTGTGGCCGTGTCAGTCACCATGTGTGTGTGTGTGTGTGTGTGGCCGTGTCTGTCACCGTGTGTGTGTGTGTGTGTCCCTGTGTCTGTCAACGTGTGTGTGTGCGTGTGTGGCCGTGTCTGTCACCGTGTGTGTGTGTGTGTGTCCCTGTGTCTGTCACCGTGTGTGTGTGCGTGTGTGTGGCCGTGTCTGTCACCATATGTGTGTGTGTGTGTGTGTGTGTGTCCCTGTGTCTGTCACCGTGTGTGTACGTGTGTGTGTGTCCCTGTGTCTGTCACCGTGTGTGTGTGCGTGTGTGTGTGGCCGTGTCAGTCACCGTGTGTGTGTGGCCGTGTCTGTCACCGTGTGTGTGTGTGCTTGTGTGTGGCCGTGTCAGTCACCATGTGTGTGTGCGTGTGGCCGTGTCTGTCACCATGTGTGTGTGTGTGCGTGTGACCGTGTCTGTCACCATGTGTGTGTGCGTGTGTGTGGCCGTGTCTGTCACCATGTGTGTGTGTGTGTGTGGCCGTGTCTGTCACCATGTGTGTGTGTGTGCGTCTGTCACCATATGTGTGTGTGTGTGTGTGTCCCTGTGTCTGTCACTGTGTGTGTGTGTGTATGTGTGGCCGTGTCTGTCACCGTGTGTGTACGTGTGTGTGTGGCCGTGTCTGTCACCATGTGTGTGTGTGTGCGTCTGTCACCATATCTGTGTGTGTGTGTTTGTCCCTGTGTCAGTCACCGTGTGTGTGTGTGCGTGTGTGTGGCCTTGTCTGTCACCATGTGTGTGTGTGCGTGTGTGTCCCTGTGTCTGTCACCGTGTGTGTGTGCGTGTGTGTGTGGCCGTGTCAGTCACCGTGTGTGTGTGGCCGTGTCTGTCACCATGTGTGTGTGCGTGTGGCCGTGTCTGTCACCATGTGTGTGTGTGTGCGTGTGACCGTGTCTGTCACCATGTGTGTGTGTGTGTGCGCGTCTGTCACCATATGTGTGTGTGTGTGTGTGTGTCCCTGTGTCTGTCACCGTGTGTGTGTGTGCGTGTGTGTGGCCGTGTCTGTCACCATGTGTGTGTGTGTGTGTCTGTGGCCGTGTCAGTCACCGTGTGTGTGTGTGTGGCCGTGTCTGTCACCGTGTGTGTGTGTCCCTGTGTCTGTCACCGTGTGTGTGTGTGTGTGTGGCCGTGTCAGTCACCATGTGTGTGTGTGTACGTGTGGCCGTGTCTGTCACCGTGTGTGTTTGTGTGTGTGTGTGTGTGGCCGTGTCTGTCACCATGTCTGTGTGTGTGTGTGGCCGTGTCTGTCACCATGTGTGTGTGTGTACGTGTGGCCGTGTCAGTCACCGTGTGTGTTCGTGTGTGTGTGGCCGTCTGTCACCATGTGTGTGTGTGTGTGTGTGGCCGTGTCTGTCACCGTGTGTGTGTGTGTGGCCGTGTCAGTCACCATGTGTGTGTGTGTGTGTGTGTGGCCGTGTCTGTCACCGTGTGTGTGTGTGTGTGTCCCTGTGTCTGTCAACGTGTGTGTGTGCGTGTGTGGCCGTGTCTGTCACCGTGTGTGTGTGTGTGTGTCCCTGTGTCTGTCACCGTGTGTGTGTGCGTGTGTGTGGCCGTGTCTGTCACCATATGTGTGTGTGTGTGTGTGTCCCTGTGTCTGTCACCGTGTGTGTACGTGTGTGTGTGTGCGTCTGTCACCATATGTGTGTGTGTGTGTGTGTCTGTCACCGTGTGTGTGTGTGGCCGTGTCAGTCACCGTGTGTGTGTGTGGCCGTGTCAGTCACCGTGTGTGTGTGGCCGTGTGTGTCACCGTGTGTGTACGTGTGTGTGTGGCCGTGTCTGTCACCATGTGTGTGTGTGTGCGCGTCTGTCACCATGTGTGTTTGTGTGTGCGTGTGCGTGGCCGTGTCAGTCACCGTGTGTGTGTTTGTGACCGTGTCTGTCACCGTGTGTGTACGTGTGTGTGGCCGTGTCTGTCACCGTGTGTGTGTGTGTGTGTGTGTGTGTCCCTGTGTCTGTCACCGTGTGTGTGTGTGTGTGGCCGTGTTTGTCATCGTGTGTGTGTGGCCGTGTCTGTCACCATGTGTGTACGTGTGTGTATGTGTGGCCGTGTCTGTCACCATGTGTGTGTGTGTGCGTGGCCATGTCTGTCACCATGTGTGTGTGTGCGTGGCCGTGTCAGTCACCGTGTGTGTATGTGTGGCCGTGTCTGTCACCGTGTGTGTACGTGTGTGTGTGTGACCGTGTCTGTCACCACGTGTGTGTGTGTGTGTGTGTGGCCGTGTCTGTCACCATGTGTGTGTGTGCGTCTGTCACCATATGTGTGTGTGTGTGTGTGTGTCCCTGTGTCAGTCACCGTGTGTGTGTGCGTGTGTGTGGCCTTGTCTGTCACCATGTGTGTGTGTGTGTGCGTGTGACCGTGTCTATCACCATGTGTGTGTGGCCGTGTCAGTCACCATGTGTGTGTGTGTGTGCGTCTGTCACCATGTGTGTGTGTGTGTGTCTGTCACCATATGTGTGTGTGTGTCCCTGTGTCTGTCACCGTGTGTGTGTGCGTGTGTGTGGCCGTGTCTGTCACCATGTGTGTGTGTGTGTGTGTGTGTGGCCGTGTCTGTCACCGTGTGTGTGTGGCCGTGTCTGTCACCGTGTGTGTGGCCGTGTCAGTCACCATGTGTGTGTGTGTGTACGTGTGGCCGTGTCTGTCACCGTGTGTGTTTGTGTGTGCGTGTGCGTGGCCGTGTCTGTCACCATGTGTGTGTGTGTGCGTCTGTCACCATGTGTGTGTGTGCGTGTGCGTGGCCGTGTCAGTCACCGTGTGTGTGTGTCCCTGTGTCTGTCACCATGTGTGTGTGTGCGTGTGCGTGGCCGTGTCAGTCACCATGTGTGTGTGTGTGTGTGTGCGTCTGTCACCATATGTGTGTGTGTGTGTGTCCCTGTGTCAGTCACCGTGTGTGTACGTGTGTGTGGCCGTGTCTGTCACCGTGTGTGTGTGTGTGTGTGTTTGTGTCCCTGTGTCTGTCACCGTGTGTGTGTGTGTGTGTGTGTGGCCGTGTCTGTCACCGTGTGTGTACGTGTGTGTGGCCATGTCTGTCACCGTGTGTGTGTGTGTGCGTGGCCGTGTCTGTCACCATGTGTGTGTGTGTGTGGCCGTGTCAGTCACCGTGTGTGTGTGTGTGTGTGTGGCCGTGTCTGTCACCATGTGTGTGTGCGTGTGTGTGGCCGTGTCTGTCACCGTGTGTGTACGTGTGTGTGTGGCCGTGTCAGTCACCATATGTGTGTGTGTGTGTGTGTGTGTGTCCTTGTGTCTGTCACCATGTGTGTGTGTGTGTGTGTGTGGCCGTGTCTGTCACCATGTGTGTGTGTGTGTGTCTCTCTCTCTCTCTCTCCCCGTGTCTGTCACCGTGTGTGTGTCCCCGTGTCTGTCACCATATGTGTGTGGCCGTGTGTGTTTGTGTCTCAGTGTGTTTTACTGTGTTTGAGGGTTTCTCAGTGTGTTTGTGTTTGTTTCAGTGTGTTTGTGTGTGTCTCGGTGTGAGGACACTCACTGCTCTCTCCTCCCTCCGCAGTGTGTTTGTGTGGCGCTGCCTGTGACAGGAGCCTCCTCTCGCCGCCGTTCCTGCCCCCACCAGTGACTCTCGGGCCTGCCCCGCCAGCGCTGCCTCTGCCCCCCCCCGCTGCTGCAGGGGCTGCACGTTCCCAGGTCACTCACAGGACTCTCCTGCCGGTGACGGGATCTGAAAGCCCCAGACCCCGGCGCAGGAGGCCGACGCTTGCCAGGGAACCGTCTGTACCCTGGGGAGGCTGAAGGGATGAACAGGCCCCTCACGAAGCTGCTGTTGCCTAATACTGTGTTAGTCCGAGACAATGCTGGGCCCTTTAATTTGAATAATTTTAAAAGTTACAGCTTGAACATTTGTTCAAGAAAGCTGCTGGGTTTTAACCACACCTGTTTCAAAGTTGGTGCACCGAGTAATGTGGAAGCTTTTAACGAGCACGCTGGGGCTTACACGTCAGCTGTCAGTAATCAAAGGAGCAAACTATCATTTTTTTAAGTCCATTTTATTTTTAATTATATATATTTGGCAAAATTTTCTATCCATTAAGTGCCTTTGAATAATTTTCCAGTAGTTATGGGCTACAGTCTTGCCTCCCTCCACTTGCTTCCAACACACGGTGCTATAACTCACTCAGAGGAGGGCTAACCACTGACACCTTCTCCAGCTCTGTGCTTACATCATCCCTCTTTTCTGCTTTGGGTTTAATACCTGCACAAGTAATTCCAAAACGTTTCCTACACGCTGTTGTAAGGACATTACACCTCCAAGAATCCCTGTTTCCCCTTGGGGAGGGGCCGTCCAAAGTGCTCTCTGGGAAGGCCTGGCACCGGGACCACGCTTACCTCCTGGCGGGCAGCTGGTCCCGTGCTGCTTATGAGCAGGAAATAAATTGTTCTGATACCAGAAAATTTACCTGTCCTCCAGAAAAGCATCATCTTTCTTTGCTAAAGTTGGGCTCCTCTCCCCCTCGCTGCTTCTCGTGCACCCCGTGCTGCCCCCGGGGCTGTGGGGCAGGGGGGCAGCGGGCAGCTGAGAGGAGAGCTGCCTCCACGTGGAAGTGGAGACCACGAGCAGCTGGTCCCACAAGGCAGGTAAAGCTGGTCAACTTTTTCCAAGGAAACTGTTTAGAAAGGAACAGAAAATGTGGGCAATGTCAGAACAAGTCATTTCTGAGATCTAGACTTACAGTTATCTTTGAAAAGAACCGTTAAACAGTAAAAAACCAGGAAAATATAATTCTGAACTGTGGAAACCTCCTGCCAATCCACTTCTGACGCCCACTGCGCAACAGGGGAGCTGTTGGATGCAGCCAATATCCAGTTAGAGTGGCTCAATGTACATGTAACACACAGAAGTGCTTCAGCAACCTCAAAGAATCACCTTTTTTTTTAAAATTGAATTTATTAATGCCTTATATTACTATACAGCAGATCAGTTTGTCAGATACACAGTACGAGTCCCTATGCAGTCTTTTTTTTAAGGAAACCTTGATCAAATCATGTAATCCCGTGAGGTGGTGATGTCAGTAAGCACCGTCTTTGCCTCTGTTGTAAGAACGTTTGCCTGCCTTCCACACTGATTGTATCCCAAATAAAACCAGTTGCGTGGCAGAATGAATCAATAAATGGTGATGTGAAAAATATCTTAAAGCAATAGCGTCTGTCAGGAAAACACTTAAACTTTCTATTTTAAGTTGTTGTCTATTTTTAGTTGTTTCCATTTAAGGGTTGGCATTATGTATAAAATGTGCAGAAGTGATGCTGTATTATACTGTAAAGTATTAGTGCATGGATTTATTTTTCAATGGCCGTGATGCCATTAATTTAAAATCTGTGTCTCAAATAAATTTGGATACAAGTTTTCAATGTCCAGCTCTTAAACCAGACTCAAGTTAAGATTCCTGGGACTTGCTTTACAGTTTCCTTCAGACTAGACCATGGCATTATTGTCTCAAAAATAAAAGAAACCAAGGATCCTCACTTCTTTTAGCAGAATGTAAAGTTTCCTCTGCCGTAATTTGCAATAACCAACTCACAACACTTACGTGGCACCTGCCACTGTCACCCCCACGTCACCGAGCTGTCGGCGCGGCGGGCAGGTAACAAGGGGGGCCGCCAGCATCGAGGCCTCCTCTGAGCATCACCGGCCGACACAGCTACGGGGACATCAAACCTGTACCTGGGACTGAACAAACTGCTTCACACTGCACACACGGAAAGAAAAGGCAGCACGGAAAATCCACCTACTCACATCGCTATCGTCTGACAAACTATTGCCACCACCGTGTACAATGGATATTTAATCACGATGAACTTAAACAAAATAAACACAAATATATTAAACTTGCCTCAAGAAAGCAAAATACCGATATTATTTTATGTCTATAAGCTTTATTGATACTTGGGGTTGTTGTTGGTGGGGTTTTTTTTTTGCTTTTTTGGGTTTTTTTTGTTACATTTCACAATGCATTCCACAGACTTAGCTCAATACAGCTTAAACTGCGAGTGTATAAATTTTCATTGATCATTTCTTGCATAACACGGTTTTAGTTTCCAAACAACATTTGCTGCGTAAGATCTTCAGTCCACAGATCATCACAGTTTGAGAGAATTATTTACTCAAAATCAACTACTGTACGTTTGTGCCACAAAGTGTATGCTGTCATTTTCTTTTCATAGATGTGGAGATTCCTTTGTTCGTTTCTCTTTTTGTTTGTGTTTTTTTTTTTAAACAGATGCTAGTGTTTACAGAGACATTTTAGTTTTTTCAAGCCTGTGTGCTATGGAGCTAGTCCAGAAATCAGTCAATTCTCCGAAGTACGAAGCACTGTGGAGCAGCTGAAAGATCTAAGCTTTGTGAAACACTTATATATATATATATATTGGCAATTGATAAAACGATAAAATCACAATACAGCTATACTCATACCAAAAAGGCAAGATTTTTTCCAAAACTTGCTAAAATGGTATATTCTTCTAAAACATCTCATTTTAGAAAATCTGCATCAATCTACACAGACCAGACACAGTGCACCACCTGGGAAGTGTGGCCTCCACCCCCCGCAGCAGGGACTACCGCTGACGAAGCAAATGTACAGCTGTCTCAAAGGGTGTGTATTAGCCAGCGCTGCACACAGGATAAAGAAAGATGATTAGTTGTAGATCCATACATAGCAGCTTACAATACTTACTTAAGATGATGAAACACATGGCAGTCAAAACAGTTATTTTTTTTTCCTCAAACACTGCGTTGCTAAAAAATAAAGATCTGTGAAATTGCACTGCAATGTCAAGGGCTTTGCTATTCCCTGACCCTCCCCATGGAAATCCAAATGAGTATTTTTTTTTTTTTCCCCCTTAAAAGATGAACTTCCACCAATTAATAAGTTGCTTCAGGCTTTTTATTCAGTTTTGCGCTTCAACCCAGGGATCTTTGCTTGGATCCTACAAGAGGAACAGGAGAGGAAAAGAACAGCGGTTGAGTAACAAACAAGTAAACATACACAGTCTTACCAACAGCAACGTGCAGATAATTATCATGGCAACACAAAACTACTACATCCATAAATGGCTAAATTCCCCTTCATGCACTGGGCTGAGGGCCTCAGGTTTCACTAATGGTTTCAAATGTACACATTTCTATTCGAAATAATATAGTTTTATATATAATATAACTTAACAGCATCAGCAAGGAAAAACAAAAACACAACACCAAAAAAAACCTGATTTCATAACCATTCCAAACTTAAAGGACTGACTTCTCCCTCCCAGACTAGTGCACGTAATGCATTTATTATACACACGTAGCACATACCACAGACTGCAAAAATTAGTTAGAAAGTGAAACAACAACAACAATAATAATAAAAAAAAAACCCTCCACTCACTTCGCCATCGCGTCTGTGACATTCTTGTTCACAAGTCCCACGTAATGGTCAATCTGGGCCTGGAATGGAAGGTGACACACGTTACAGCTCTTACCAACGGTCTCTGTGCTGCCCGGAAGGCAGCGTCACACCGCACCAGGACGTGCTTTACACCAAAGGCCGCTGATGGGAGGAAGGGGCTCAGTCGTGGTGTGTTTCCTCCACCCCCAGGTTGGTGTTAGAGCTCCTGCGGCTTCACCTACAGCACATGCTAGTGTTTGTTTGCCTCCAGGACCGCACACGCTGGCAGGGAAGAGCAGGTCAAAGTACCCCAAGACACTCATCCCCGGCTTCTGCATGTCCCATCAAACCCATCTCTTCTCAAGGCCGCCCCGACACCAGGGGCACAACCACCAAAGCAGCAGGAAAGCTGCTTAGGTGGGCTGGGCCTGGTAAGCAGCTTACGCCTTCAGAGAGCAGCCTGCAGCTCGGCTGGAGGGTTGAGGAGCGGGTTAAGCCTCACAAACTGCCCATCACCTTTCCTCGAGGCCACAGGCTTCCCTTCCACCGCAGAGTACTTTGCTCTTGCCTAGGGGCTCGGAGAGGAGCCCGAGAGGCTCCGCCATCTGCTCAGCGCCTTTCCTCCTCCCTTCCTAAGTCAGTCCCAGGCTGGCCCCCATGAGCAGCCTTGTTTTTGAAAGAGGAGAAGGAACTGCTAAGCCAGAGCTGGCTTGCCCCCTCCTGTGCTATGACCTGCTGAAGACAGTCCCTGCTCAAGCGCTGCTAGAATTTATTCGTACATGTTGTTATTTTGGCTCCTTCTTACCTCTTTCTTTTGCACTAGCCTCTCCACAGACTGTGCCAAGCTTCTCCCACCTCCTGTTTTTGCCAGGGCTACAAATTCTACAGGGCTTCAGGACATGAATCCTGAATATCAGCTCCAAGTAAGTTCTTTCAGAAATAGTTTTAAAGTACTTACATCAGCACCATGCCTACTGCTGCTTTAGTCCTGACCAAATCTGGTCAGAGGACAGAAGGTCTCCAGGGTCAATCAGGCTTTTTTCCTGTTTGGTGGGGAAGCTGCCTTCGACTGCCACCAAAAAGGAGGAGAGGAAAGCACACGTGGTCTGGACTTCAAAGTAAAATTGCTTCTCTTGGCCCTGGCACTGCCTGCTGGTTAAAGGCCTGTCTTCTAAAGGCTTTAAAGATTTCAGCAGCTTGAAATGAATTTTGGCCTTATTCACTTGTGGCTTTGCTTCAGCAGAGTTCATTTTATGAAGCATTTAATAAATCATATTAAACACTCACCTGATGTCTCTCATAAATAACAGGAACGCTGAAGAGTGAAATCAAAGCTGGAAAAGAGCACATCAAAGGTATAAATATTGTCAGAAGGGGGGGGTGGTCAGGTAAAACAAAGACTGGTTTCCACACCTTGACATTTCTTTCAAAAAGGTAGAAGAAAAAGAACTAACTAAGCCACAAACAAAAATTGTTGGCCAGTAATTTAACCAATCCCTATTAAGGAGAAGCTGGGCTGTTCTCCAGGGCTCATTAACAGCACATCAAGTCACAGTTCACTTTTTTCACTGTGGGTTATGCAAATTCTTCCAAGAGGATGCTTAGGCTTCTGCCACCTGACACTAGCCTGCTCTGGGATACAAGAAACAAAACTCTCTGCAGTGGGACATGGCCAGAGCCAATTCTGCACCTCCTCCAAAGTCACAATACAGCACTGACACTCGAGGAAGGCTAACCCTGACAGGGGCAGGCACGACAGAACACGCTTTTAAATGACACACTGTCTGGGAAATGGGCAATCTCAAGGCATTCAGCAATGTGATCCAAAATGATCTGTTCTGCAGAGGTATCGACGTCCCACAGAAAGGACACAGAGCTCTAACGTCCTGCTGTACTCTCAAGAACACAGAGAGAGTTCTTTCTGCTCACAGTATCGAGCAGGCTGCAGTGCTTCTCCAGGGTTCTGTTGTATGCCAGGTTTTTAACACAATGTGAAAACACTTACCCAGAATCAGTAATGTCAGACCATTAAACAAGGCACCAACATAAGTGAATACCCACATCAACACAGCAAACTGAAAAGGAAAAAGAAGAGCGTGTCAGCCCACAGCCCGTACTATTAGAGCAGTGAGAGAACTTCTCTAAACACACACATGAAAATAAACCACCCCAAACTCCACTTCACCCTTGTACGTCTCATGTAATTATAGGTGCGTGACAAGATGGCTGAAGGGTTTAGTAATAGGATCTGTGGCCTCTTGTGTCTAGGTCAGCGGGCTGAACGTGGCCCAAGTCAGCGGTGACAGAACACTTGGTGGCCGCTCGATGGCAGCTGGCTCTGAGGCAGAGACAAATTCAGAAGCCAAGACGTCCTGCAGTTAACAGACACCTAAACCCTCGCGCTGCCGTGATTTCTGGCTCCTCATCCCAGCCCCTAACTCGGACCCAGCCCCCGCTCCTGCCCCGCTGCCTGCCCTCCTCCCGCTCCCCTGCCGCGCACGGGCTCCGCTTCGCTGGCCCCACACAAAGATCTGCCCACGTCCAGGCCCTCCGCTTTCTGCCAGGTGGAGAGTGTCCCAGGCACACCTCTGACCTATGCCGGGGCGGGAGAGGGCCGAAGGCTGCCAGCTCTATTTCTGTGCAGGATTCCTCCCCAAGGAAAATCAGCCGGGTTCTTCTAGTGTTGCACAGCCAGGATCTGGCTGTCAGACCCAGTGGATTTACCAATATTTCATGCTAACACCGAATGACGCTTTGCCTTGTGCAGAGCACACGGATGAGACCCCCGGCCCTTCCACCAACTAAGCACAGCTGGTTATTTTTTGGGGCAAACACTGCAGAACACCGGAGAGACACGGTGGGGAGGCTGCTGCTGGCATTGGCAAGAGAAGGTCTGGGCACAGCTAACAAGCAAAGGTGAAGCACTGCGATAAGCACGAGGAGAAGACGGGTATAAAGCCCTGGCAAAAAAAAAAACCCATATGTCGAAGGGCTGTGGGTGTGGGCAAGGATCTAGCCTGCAGCTGAGTTACTCAGGAGTTACGTATCCAAACATCCATTTTCAGCTTATCAGAAGCTGTAAAATATCCAAAGCAAACCAAATCAACAGCCAACAGTAAGATAAGGGCAGGACAATCCATACAAGCTTAACTGCATGACCCCTGTACCGAAACGGAGTCTACTGCAAGAGCCTGTCCCATTAACTGCAACCGATGCAGCTCTTGGACCTGTCAGTTCTTTCTAGGTGTGACGCAAGCACGACGTTAACCCTCAGACAAGGCTGCAACGTTACCACCCACCGCATTCCCACTGCAGGATTTTGGCAGGTCTATCAAGAAAAATAAAGCCGATTTCTCTAAACTCCCTCATGATTCATTCAAACCTTGGCCCAGTTCTGCTCTCCGCAATGCCAGGGTGAGAGCTGGCTGCCAGCCTCTTTGCACAACACATTTTAACGGAGCAAACACTTCCCTTTCAGAGCAAGGCTGTACACGCAGCACGTCCCCCTCCCCAGCAAAGGGAGCAAAGTCAACAACTTCTACAGCAAAAAGCCCCCCAGTCTGTGGTGGTTCAGATCGCCTCTCTTGCAGGCTGTGCCTTCAGCAAACCAAACACCAGCTTCCAGCACACCCAGCAGAGCACCTTGACAGCCGTCCAAGATCTCTGCATGAACACAATCACCAAAGCGAAGCCCCACCCTGCTCAGGTGAACATTTAAATATTGCTGAAGACTACGACCAAGTCAGGAAATGGGAGTTTATGGAAGCAGAGGGATAACAGATATGAATCAATCCCAAAGTCCAACAATTATCAGAACTACCCAATCCCATTGAGTGAGCATTGAATTTATGGCCCACGAAAGATCAAAATCCAGGAGTCAACACTTGACTGACACAGGCTTTGCTCCTCCTCAAGTCTGGCCAGGGCAGCACCAGGCTCTAACGACAAATTGTGCTGCATGTGCAATTTTTAATGCACTTCACTTATTCATACTGGGCACGGACCCCAGCGAGGCCACCCCGCTCTCTGCTGCACCAGTAAGGGACAGCTATTTTGAAAGCTGGGGCTACCAAAGCAAATGGAGTTCAGCAAAAAAACCCCTCAGAACCCCCCTCCCACAACTCCTCCTCTCCTCACACACTTCTGACAGTTAAAACAACACTCCAGGATTAAGTGGAGTTGATCTCAGGCCCACATTTACATACTGGTCTCTATTTTGTATTAGTCTCTATTTTTTTCCCTTAGAAATTAGACAAACTCACGAACCTTACAACTGCAAAAGGCTTACCGTAAACACGTCTAAACACTTAAAGCTCCGAGACAAAAAAAAAGCAGAAGGCAGCCCAGGAGTGACCTACAAAGATAATATCGCTCCTCCCAGGCACTGAGGACAGGACAGAAGGGAAGCACAGGGCCCAAGCTCAGCCTGAACGCTACAACAATACGTAAACCAGTGAAAAACCCAGGAGATCTGATGGACTGAATCAAATTCTCAGTACCCAAAGCATACTGCAATTTAACAGCAAACCCAGAAGTGTCCACAGATCAGTTTCTTTACTACAAAATAGTCTGAATCCAGCCCAGCAGCTGAGGAATGACAAACTAAAGGCAACTGTGCCCCAGTGCCATAGTGGCCACCATCACACAGCTGGGGTGGAGCACTGGGTCGCTGCGTAGCGGGACAAAGTGCAGCTTCCCCCGGGACTCCCTGCCAAGGGCTCCTCTGGAATCGCTCCTGAAGAGCTCTGAGGAAATTCTCGTGGTGCTGCATAAATATTTAGAGAGTCCATTTTAAGACTTCCATGACTGAAGCATTGTTTAATAAAAAAGAAAAAATCTTAACAAGAGGGATTTTACAGCCAGAGCTATTACACACGATGAACGGACCTGCAGACATTCTCCATTAAAGCTCTCTGACTTTAATTACACACAAGAATGCTCTTTCCTACAGTGAAGATGTTTAAACTACACGAGCTGAGATATTTTTATTTTTTTTAAACCAGGGCCGCTGTATTCCATGAGACCCCAGTCTCTTAATGTTCTCCTCAAGCACAAACTCTTCAAAATCAGTGACTTGTGTTGTGACATTCGCTGGTTTCATACAAGGATTGCTCCCAACTACCATAAATCAGACTAATTAACCTACATAAGATGTTTTAGATGTCAGAAGAAGAGAGGGGAAATGAATTAGTTCAGCTGAATAAACATGTCTTTCCTACATACCTTAGTATTTTAAAAGTGATTAGAGTGCCTTGAAGACATTCTGGCTAGAATTAATTCTGCTTCTAACATAATTCCTCTCAAAGGCCTAACTTTTACAACAGCGTTACCTGGAACAGCAGTTGGCTGTTTGCTGCCTTCTCCTCCTTTACTGCAAGGGACTGTGATCTCTAAACTGGTGTGGAAATTCTCATAACTCAGGTGAAGGAACATACCACAAAGGGCTTAATTATTAAAGAAATACAAGTGACCTTGTGACTGCAAGTTTTACTGCGATGTTGTTTAATCAGATTCAAACACAACTTAAGCAAAGTAACTTTTCTTTAGACACTGAAACTCAATGCCCTCAAAAAACACAATAAACAAAGTCTGTCCCTTTCCTCCCTCACACACCAAGTTTAAGTTATCAAAATGCAATTCTAGTCATGTAACAGTAATTCTTTTAGTCAAGGCTGTGGCCTTGAGGTGCTGCAGAGATGAATCCTAAATACAACAAAGACTTTTACAGCCTTCCTATTTTTCTCCAAGTTTCACTAGAAACCCCTTCCCCCAGCCCCACAACAACCCAAAGGCCTTTACAAAGCCCTAAGGGATTTACTGGAGGACAAAGGCAACTTTATTTCAAGAAGATTAAGCAAACTGAAAAAGAAAAATGGACACCACGTTGTAAAGGAAACAATTGTTTGAAAAACGAAGAAAGGCAATTAGGTTGAAAGGAGAGAATATAATTCTCACAGAACAAAACTAAAAGGTTTTCAGCCAATTTTTTATTATTCTTCATTGTCAGTTTTGCTCTGCCACCTTCAATAAATCCCATTAAATACTACTCGGACATATTCGAGGTATCTGTTAGTCAGTATTGCAGCTTTAGGTAATGTGCACAGCCCATTTCAGTAATTTGCATCACTAAAGGAAGAGCTATTCACACCGAAATCTGAAACAGGCATCCACCTTCCCAGTAAAACAAGGGCATCACTCAGTCCCCACTCTTCCAGCATGAGTGGACATGAGAACTCCTGTTCAAGGCAAGCAACTGTGCACTAACCACTTGCTACTCTCAGTACAGAAACAAACAGAAAAACAAAACCAAACCAGCCTGGGCCACTCTAGCCCAAACCCCAGATTTTTCAAGAGCGAGAGAGAGATGTTTGTGACAAATTCTGAATGCCCAATGTCTTGTTTCCTTAAAAGATCTCCGCTGTTAAGCACCAGCGAGGAGGTGTAACAGCTGAACTGCATGCAGCCACAGCTTATTTCAGTTTTCCATTCATTTTTATTATACTGTCAAAACGAAGCACAGATAAAGTCATCCACTCTATTACTGCACGCAGCACTTTGTGTTCAGCTTAGCGTGGCTCACAGAAAGCTGTGCTTCTTGAAAATCAAGAGGCTTATTACTTCCAACACGCAAACCAGAACTCATTATTTACTCACGGGGAGCCAAAGATGCCCTCGTTCACTCATGTTTATAAGGACTAGTGGGCTTTGCTAAGCTAGGTCAGCGAGGAAGCCATTTACACGAGGCTGCTGTATCTACAGCTGAAGTAAACTTACCTTCAGAGAATCAACTAAGTCATCGACTAGGAAGAGGCGTCTCAGCTCCTTGACTGTGCCGTTAATGTGACCGAGCACGACGTTGCTGTGTTTCTCAATAAGCTCTTCAGACACACCGACATCAGACTCCAAGTAAGCCCTGCAAGAAAGAAGAGCTTATGAAACTTCACTGCCAAACAGTATCAACACATTAGATGTTATATATGCTATATCAACACACATTCTTTTTATGTTATAAAGAGAAAAACCTCACCGTATGAGGGGTGCTAAAATGACAGAACTAACCTAAGTTATTCTTAGAAGGTAAAACTGAACCTTAAAAAAAGCTCCACAACCTCTTAAAGAATAAAAAAGTTTCTTTCTTACTGCTATGATGTGCCAGTGTATGAGGCGGCCCAATATTCTACGAGATTCCTACATTTCTCAGACAGAAAAAAAACCTACAAAAGCAACATATCCTTTCATACCGCGGGAAGGCACGTCTGGAATTACCATCACGCTGTACCAAACACTCTGAGGCACAGTAAAGTGAACAAGTTTTTCATCATTTGCTTAAAAAAATTCTTACAGTTAGTGGCAGCAGTTCTAACAAAAAGATATAACATCCTATCTTTAAGTGTTCCTTCCACTACACTGCGACCTTTATCTGTAGTTGCAGTGGCTATGGCAGTTTACTCTTTAAACAGAGAATAATTTATCTAATTTGCATGCTGGAGGGAGAATGAGCAATGCAGCACATCTGTAACGGGGCACTTATTTTAGAGTTACTACAGTTGTTAAACTTTTATTTTCACGGGAGGGGATTCTGCTTTGGGGTGGTTTTGTTTGGTTTTTAAAGTCTGCACACCCTTCTCAACTCATCGGCAAGATACTCAGTACCTGAATCAAAAATTAAACTCATCTCATGGATGTGCTCTTCACCTGCCAAACTAAATTCAACTAAAAATATCCTTCCTGTAGTTGAAGCTATGTACATAAAAAGCCAGCAACCAGGTACATTGGACAAGAATGTCTGGAAACTTCTATGAATATCAGTATTTTTAGAAATCAACTGCAGAAAAGAGCAGAGGTAGAACGAGTTTTGCCTGTTCTTGCTAAGAAAGGACTTAACTGGTAAACTTGGAAATGCTGTTTGGATCCTGAAGAGCACTACTGGGAGACAGAGCAAACAGGATTTCAGCTGGGAATTATTTACCCTAATGAGGGTGAATAAGGAGGGCCTTACAAGGTCTTGATGGTTAAAAAAACCCCAAAAAACTAAGTTTACAGAAGAGATATATTTCATACTGCTATCCTGAACATTGTTGCCAATTCAGATGTATTTTTTTAATATTAGATCTAAGCTTGAAAGCAAATATCCTTTTTTTCCACAGTTTTGCCCCACAGCTGGTTTAGGCACAGATTGGCTCCCACTGGGTAAATGAGGCACTACACATAGTCAGGGAGGAAATGAGGTAAACCCCTAAAACATTTTTCTTTGCCTTACTGAAGATGAGAGGAAGAGAACAAGAATAATTGGAAACACCACAAAACTGGTGAGAGAGCTGGAAATAGGAGGGCAAGCAGGAGTCTCTGAAAGGTGCAAGAGAAATTGAGGTTGAACCACTTCATTGATTAAAATGCAATGAACCTGGACTCTGATGACAAGGCAGCCTTGCATGTGGAGAACACAGCTACACACCAAAACTTCAGTTTTAGGGGTATTCTTGGGAAAAAAGTTCCAAAAAGATAGTAGTATCCCCTGATTTTTGCTAAATATCTTGCATTGAAAGTGCTGCATCTCCTGGGTTTTCTTTAAATTTTGTACATCATCTGCCACTGGTTCACATTCTGAAGACTATACCATTCTAAAATGCACATATTACTCCATTAGATTGAAATATATATTTATTTTAATGTAACTTAAGATACTCTGGCAAGGAAACCCCCTGTACCAAGCACTCAATTAATTTTCTTTAGAGCTGTGAGAAAAACTGAAAGAGCAATCATAGGCTGGGTATCAGATTTTTTCAGTAGAGAGACTATTTACATTATTATGCAATATATTATGGCATACATCATCTACTGCTTCTAACAGCACCAATACTGCTGTTCCCCAAACACCACACTTTTTCTTAATTAAAAGAAAAATCTCACCTGAATGGGTGGCCTTCATCGGACTTTTGGATTGCCTGGATAACTCCCTTGTATATCCTAAAGCTGATGGTCACCGAAAGCAGGGCCAAGGCAATGTAAGCTGTCACACTCACGATGCTGAACACTGTTAATGAAAGCAGCAGGAACAAGCTGGCACCAAACACCACTCCTGTCTTCTTAATGTCACGCCAGTAAAGGAGGTCAACAACTAAAATTTAAAAAAGGGAAGAAGTTAGAATGAGATACCTTTTGCATCCATATGAAAACAGTAACACGTGATTCACTTGACTGCTGAGAGTCATCAAGGATGGAACTCGCGATCTCACTGTCAAACCAGAGCTGAAATTACAACTAGAAATAGGTTATTTTGGCACTGATTTTGCACTGAATTTCAGATTATTGGGATTATTGTTATTAGGATTACCTCAAATGTAATTGCTAAAATTTAACAACAGTTCTGCCCTTAAGCAACGTCAGAATTAATCTCTTCCACTACCGTGCTGTGTTCTGCACCAGAACCACAGCAGTTTGTGCTACACTTTATTTTTGTGGATTTTGTGGTGGTTGCTCACTGAAGAGACTGATTCCCATTCCCAGCGAGGACAATGACAAGCCACTAAGAGATCTCTAAACCATTATATCTTTGCAAGTCTGGTAGAGGCAAAGGCACTGCTCAGGACTCATTAACAGCTCGTTTTGTTTCCTTTTGACTGAAGACATTCCCATGGGAGTTTATCATGTTGATTATGGGTGACAGACTGAGCCATCAAGAGGGAATAATCACACTGAAATTTCAAGCCAGGCTAAATCTGCTGTGCTACAATGCAAAATACCTCATTTGTTAATTTTTTCCTTAAGTGACCCTCAGGAGAGAACACAGTATTACGCTTCTGCATCAAAACCGCTTGTTAATAGCGATAATGTAAGAGTTATTAGATACAGAACCCAAGATAAATTACACAAAAGTTATTGCAACACAAGCTTAGCAATCCTATCTCATCCTAAACGTCATTAAGGTTAATTGCAAAATCGCATATCGCATTTCAGAAGAGATTCTTACTCTGAATGATTGTAAGAGAAAACGAAAAAATAAAATTTGATATTATTTCTTACAGGATGGAAACGTGGTAACGCATTTATTAATACTTAGTAGCCTCTGTAGGGTGAAGTCTGCAAAATCCCTTTGTAGCTACAACATGAAAATGCCACTGGGTCTATGGTGCAATTTCAGTGTTTCAGAAGCTGAAGTCCTTTCCTAATTATTTCCGTGGGGAAATACTGAGCAGCAGGCACTGGAAAGATGAGAACCTGGTCAGAAACTTAAAGTGCCATTTGCAAAATGCAAAATATTTTATCGAAATATTTAATTCACGTTTCAGTAGAAATTTCCTGAAGTTCTCCAGGCAGAACCAGGTTATAGTTGCACGAACACCTTGAATTTGTCATAAACCAAAACTGCTGGGAAATAAACAGCCTCAGCGCTCCACCACCACTCGCTCCCTCTCCCTTGCTCTGCACGGCCACACTCAGAACCAGCTCGGTTTGACGCCGACAACTATGGCACCAAAAAAAATAAACTAAACCCGAAGCAGCCAGCCAGATCAGCTGCTGGATGTGGTCCACCATGTGACTCCACAAACATATGGGGTGAGAGATAGAGCAGCCAACCCAAGGAGGTGACGCTCCTGCTCCCATCTCAAGTCCTCGTCGGACTGCAGCCCAGCCTGCCCGCGCACCCTGGCGACCTCTTATTCCGCTGGGTCTCTTCATGGCACAAAGCTGCACTTCTGTCTTCCCTGTCGAACAAATGAAGCTCTAAGCAAGACAACTTTTAATATTTCTAAAAATCATACAAACAAAAAATAATCAAGTCATCATAGAATTCCTTTTGTATCAGCTATAACCCCGAAATTTAACATTTTCTTTGGTTTCTTTGGCTCTGCTCCTAAGCACAAAAGCATCTATTCGTGCTGCTGTACATGTTAACTTGCTAATGTAAGGTGTAAAAGGAATTGTGAGCTTGACCTAAAAATCGTTGCAAACTGGAAACCTAAATTGAGCTGCCAGTATCCATTCACACCTGGGTGAGATTTCGAAACACAGGCTTGCCAAAAAAAAGGTGGTGGATTTTGTGCTCCTAAATCATGCGAGAAATCTTTGAAAAAACTCATTTCTTTCTGAGTATTTGCTTCAAACACTATATTTATTTTTAAATGCTGCAATTTGAGCATCCCTCCATTCAAATTTGGGTGCTGCTCCCGTATCATGTGACACACTAAGCATGAGCCCATCTCCTCTCCTTTCACATTCGCTCTGCACACCAGATACTCCCTCCTCTGCCACACAGGTTTAAAGAGCCTCCGCTGACAGCGGGTTTGCTGCTCCCTAGGAAATCCCTGATTACAAGCAGTAACACCTTATATCTGAACCCAGTTACAGGGAACAGAAGGACAGTAATTCATCTGGGTGACAGTTCTCAAAATACAAGAAAGAAAGGTAAATTGCTGCAATTATTAAAGCACACCACAAACGGCCTCTAGCAACCCACCCTCAAGTCTTTTGTTCCCAGCAATCAATAAGAAAATCCCCAAGCCAGGACCTCCCAGAGCAGAGTTAGGCTGCACACGAAGCAGTTTTCCTCACTGTCTCCGTTTGGAGAACTACCAAAGGAGCCTCAGCTTAACGCCACATGTATCTGGTTTCATTGTAAATTCCTCAAAGGAAAATTCAGCCTTGGAAGTCACTGAAAAACTCGTTTGTAATTTTCAGTCCGAGAGAATACATGATGAAATTGATTTCTAGCCTCCAACTGATCAGAAACAGGCATTTGCATTTCCTTCTAAAGCAAAAGATTAAAAGCATTACTAGAGGCAGCTTTCTGGCTCTAAATTACACACAAGATACTCACAGCAGATTAAAAAAAAACAAACAGAAAACCAAAAAACCCCAACCAATTCTCAGGAACAGCCCTGCCAAGCAGTACCTTTCCTCCTGGAAACCGTTTTAAGCTTTATTTTGTACAATATGAACTACAATCTCACGCATTTAACGCGAGTATTCCCGGCCTATTCCGAAGCACGAACAGCTGCCTACATTTGGTAAGCACGAACTGTCACTTGGCACGTCTAAAAATAGTCCTGCTAGCATCCGTGCCTTACATGCAGAACTCATCCAATTACATTTTGCTTTTAAAGCAAGTGCCGTGAGAGGTTTAGCACTGGATATTTTTTATTTTGGAAGTCTTTTTTTCTTTCATGCACGTTTAACTGAAAACTGAACAATTCATATTGTTTTTTTGATGACATAAACAAGTGGTTTAATATATTTAACGTGATAATCCTCTTTTAAAAAACAACCCTGAACCAAGTAACCCTCTGGGGTTTAAGAGAGAGAAATTAAAAGCCTGGAGGATCTACAAGCGAGTTTAATTCACGTCTATCAAAGAAAACCAAGAGAAAAAGGGACTAACCCATTTTGGCATCCATCTTGAGTGTGCCTGCATGCAGCCAGCCCTCGCACAGCTGACTGCGCCGAGCCCTTCCTCTTCCTGCCCGCCGTCGGGAGCTCGGCACGTCCCGACGTAACCGCCCGCCGCCGCCGCGCAGCTGCGGAGCGGGGGGCGCCCGGCACAACGGACAACTGCTCGCTGGCCAAGCCAACAGAAACGGGGAGTCAGCGCCGAAGAAAGGCTGGTTGTGTGAGGGGAGGGAGGGCAAAAATAACGCAAACAGGGTACGATTTACAGGCGCTGTGTGAACAACAGCTGCTACGCTGGAACCTCGCTGTGGCCTGAAAGGTAAACTCAGATTCTTTATATCCAATACCAGTTCAGAAGCACAAGCGAGAGCCTTTTCTGGATCAATTTAAGAACAGCCAGTGTTGTACCGACACAGAAACGTAACACAAGTATTCAGAATGGGCAGCTTTCACGTGCCTCTGAAGACACGGTGACAACTGTCACCACAGCACCGCACCAGCTGCGATGAAGAAAACTAACTCTAGACCAGCACAAACCAGTACACGACCACAAATTGCTGTTAATCCCTGTTTAGAGAGGCGTTTTCCAGTGACACTAAATAAACTTGATGTTTACACATGATTTCCACCGATCCTTCCTGCAGAGTATTGAGGAGGCAAGATCTGACCCTGCGGTTTGCCTCCAAAGCCCACTCAAGCCCAGTGTGGGGCAGCCCCAGCTGGGGACAGCCCAAGGCCAAGGAGAAGCCACCAACCCCCCAAGTGATCAAAGCCTGCCAAGCACAACCACCACCAGCAGACTGGGGCTGGACATCTGCAAGATTTCCTACATCAGAATGACCATTTAAAAATCACAGTTGACAACCTAAGCAGGAGCAGCTGCAGACAGGGCCCCAAAATTCAAGCCTCCATTTACCCTGATGAGATGTGTTGGAAGTCAGCGTGCTCCTTGACTGCCTTGTTCCAAGTCAGTAACAACAGAGCGATCCCAGGCTGGTAAAACTGGGTGGTTATTGCGTGACTGCACGTGGTGCCAAGCACGTGGAGCCGACTCCAGCCAACAGAGCTCTCCCTGTCCTCGGGACAGACGTTGCACAGGAGCAGCACGTCCAGTGGGACTCACAGGCTTGTCCCACTGGGTCCCAAAGGGCAGAAAACAAGGCTGCATCACACACGCTGTAGGCTTTGCACATCTGCCCCAGCATCCCTAGCCAGAAGAAGTGATACAGATTTCACAGAGGACATGCTAGAATGAAAACCAAGTCTGACACTACCAGATTGTCCCCCAGAAATGCAAATACCGTCTAAAAATTATTAATGAGCCAAAGCAGTATTTTTCTTTCATTTCTACTCAAATCATATACCCGTGCATGTCTGCACAATGTACGAACTGGGAAAACCATCCCAAAGCCCTGATGGCTCACGACGAAAATTTTAAAAGCTCAAGGGCTGCACGTGCCTATGCAACCTTTTCCACTGTTTTAACTAATCTGAGTGAGAATTTAGATCGATTTTCAGCACATTAATTATAACAAAAAACCTTGCATAGCCTGGGAGTATAGCTGTAGTGTTCATCCTACCATTCGCATTACCCAGCCATTAAAACTTGACAATTCATTGGGATAATTCAAAAGTAACTAAATAAATGTTACATTTTAGCACCAATTCCTCCATGGAGGCCTGTCTTTAAAAGTGCTAAAAATAGAAGTCATGCCATGCCCAGGGTGAACCTGTTTCATCCTGCCTCCCTAGGTGATCAATACCACAGGTCCTAAGCAATACCACAGGTTGTACCACTTTCACTGTGCTGGTTCCTCAACTCCTAGGGCTTTAGCACAAGAAACACGCATGCCAAAACAAAGTTTAGGATTATATTAATGAGAAAGTAGTGCTTTAGCTGTGAAGTCTAACTATGAACCATATTTTTGGCTCGTCCTCTGGTTTTAGATTTGATCATTTTTTTTTAAGGTTATTTTTTAGCATGGAAAGCAGCATGTTGCAATATTTGCTTCTATATTTATTTTGGGGCAAGATGAATAGTGTAATCAGTCCCTGAACTTTACCCATCGTTTTCCCTGCCACCAGAGCTTGACCTAACGAAGGAAGAACACATGAAACAAGGCATCTTCGTCTCGTTATAAACAAATTCTATCAGAAACCACACTAAACCAGCTGCAAAAGGAGAGGAACCAGACTCTTCTGCTTCCCCAGAAAAACTTCTTGCTCTGCTTCCAGTTGCTATTAGGCTCTATCTCTACTAGTTAAATTATAATTAAACCTCAAGGCAGTAGGGACTTCCTTGGAGGGAGAAACAGGCACTGAACCAGCTTCCTCCACCTCAGGGGGTGCCACTATGTAAGAACAAAGCGGGGGGGGGGAAGAGGAATTTAAAACTGCTTGAAGCAGTTATACCAGCACAAAATCTGCACGTAGGACGGGTTCAGGTTTGCTTTGCTCCTTTGAGGCCAGTTCCATTCCACACTCATCAGGGTTACAAGCTGCAAAGCAGCCACGTGCCCAGACCCCGCATTCCTGGCCTCCCGCAGCTGTAAGAGCAGGGCTTGCACTGGTTAATTCCCCCCAAGCACCCTCCTGTGCCACAGTTGGCAATTCATTACTTTTAAGCCAAGAAAGACTCCATTATTCTCAAGGCCTCAAATTCTAGGCTGGGAAATGTCCGCTCTCAGTTGCGGTGAGGGACAGACAGACCATCACCAACCCTGCTCACAGCACTGTAAAAGGAAACCTGAGAACTGGGCCTCAACACCCAAAGGCAACTCGCCTTTCAATTTTTACCAAAATCTTTTTATCCCCCTTCTGACCCCCCCCCTTTTTTTTTTTTAACCCCAAAAATTTCAGGCCTGACATACGGAGTGCTGAACATTTAAACTAGTTACACGTCAAGAACATATTACTAAACACTGCAGAGTATTTTTTCCTTATATTTTACAGCCCTTTAATGAAAGATTAGAATTTTTAGAAAATTTTTTTGCTACATATTTAGGTTCTGATAGAGCATTCTGTGGATTCTAGAGAGCGGGTAATTTTGTCCAAGTGGAAAAAACCATAGATTTTGAACAACATTTACAAAAAAAGAAGAAAACTTCACAAGTACCAAGCATGACAGGGCCCTTTAAATTTAAGTATTCAGAGATGATTAAAATTTTTTAAAGCTTGTCTTGTTGATAAAGTTTGAAGATTACATATTCAAATAAGGCTTAAACTCTTACACACTGAGAAATAATATAATGATCCACAGAGATTTACACTGGTGATCTCCCATTGGTGGTTACAGGAACAAAGGTCAGAACCACACTAATTTAAGGTTAGCTACTTATTTACCTAAAACAATCTGATATTATGGCTGTAAATTCTGAAAAATCAGACACAGTTTCACCCTAGAATCCAACAGAATTATGAAAAATCCAAAGCAAACGTTATTCAGGGTAGGCTCCAAACACGCTATGCCAAACAGACAAAAACCCCACCACCCTGCTGTAGTCTGCAGGCGATTTCTCCTCATAAAATTACCAAACTACATTCTTTTGAGTTAATGGGTAGTATTGTTAAATTAATAATCTAGGAATTGCAAAGGAACATCAACTAAATTCAGCCTGTGCTGGCAGTTGTGCAGTGCATACCAAAGCAAGCTGTTCTTTAACGTGCTCCGTAGGACTGAGATCTGCAGTGTCACACAAGCTGTTTCACCTACATAAATAATTCATTCTTCTGCATTGCTCATATTTACCCGTTTTAACCTACAGCTTTTACAATTTTGCATACAGTACGAATAGATCTTACATCTTCAGATACATCTCACAATCAAAGACACGCTACAAACAGCATTTGCTAAAAACAACCCGCAGCATCGTTAGCTTTAAAAATAAAAAAGGAAAGAAGGTGAAAGAACAAATACCCTTATCCTTCCAACTGCTCGGCTGACTGTCCATCTCTCCACACACGATCTACCCTCCAGCTGTGAGTATCAATTATGCATACCAAGAGGACAGCTGCAAGAGAAGGGATCTACAGGCGAGGACGGGAACCATGGGCTTCCCCGCGGCGTCTGCAGTCTGCTGCTGCACTGGTGCTGCAGGAGGCCGGTCAGCTGACGGCGGGGTGTGGAGCAGGGCTGACGCAGTGCGAGCCCTAGCGCTCCGCCGCCCAGGCGAACACGCAATCCCCCACTGCCGCGGCCATTTGCTTCCGACCGCTCGCCAACAGAACCGGCGGAAGAGATGCGAGGAGGAGAAAGAAATCGGTGCCACCAAGGGAGCCGGCTTCGCCCCGCAGAGCAGCACCAGCGCGGCGAGGCTCGGCGCAGGCTGGCAAAGGCTGAGCCGCCCTAAGCGGCTTTGCACCGAGGGCTGGAGCTAAAAGCAGTCACCAGCCAAGCCCTGACCAGCTTGCTTTGCAAACAATGGTCACAACGCGTTTATAAACCGCCTCGATACACGCCTTCCCCTTTTTTTTTTAAAGTCTCTCTAGAAGACTAACAGACATCTTTTCTCCCTTGAAAATAAAAGCTTGAAGGCAAACAGAGAGGACCCTTTCTGTCCCTGTAACAAAAGCAGGAGGCTCATGAGAACACAGATCCTTTTGCTAGGATCTTTAGTCCTCGTGAACTGCTCAGCCATATTTATTCGTCTTAACGGCGCTTTGAGAACCGTTCTCTCGCCCTCTACCTAATTCCTACCGCCGAACAGCTTCCCTTTTTTATTCCACATCAGCGCCCTACGTGGGCAGCTGCAGACCTGACAATTAAATGCTCCCTTCATTTAAATAAAAACAAGAACCTGAAAGTTTACACTACTAACGTATAGAAGGTAACATACAGGAAGTATTGTACAAACATGAGACCAGCATAAACCAGTAACCCAAAACCTGAAAGAGCAGAGCTGGGAGAACGATGCTGTCACTCTGCGCTCCATCCCTGCCAAAAAAAATACGACTACTCTTCTAGTCTGGAGTCTCAATATCTGGGGCTGACAATAAAATGCTAAAAACTCCCCTGGCATTGCTCCAAAACCTCTTAAAAATTTGATACACCGCTTTCTAAAGAACTACTGTAGGAGGGAAATGGGAAGTGCATGTTCAAACATCATAGTGCAAGACAATTTGAAAAGTTGCAGCATACAATAAAAGTACAAAATGCTTCTGAAAATCTGCTTGTCTTTGAGCTGAAATTCTTAAGATCAACTGGAAGCCACCAAAATCTGTGTTTTTTCCCCCACATTTGTGTGGATGACTGCACTGCCTCTAAATTAGTTACAATCCTGATGCTTTCGAAAAGCACTCGCTACAGACATTAAATCACCCTGAGCACGTAGACTGACATTTTTGCACTGAGGAGTGTTCCTGACTTCCCACAGGAGAGCATTTTGGTTGACTATCCAATTCTGCTCTCGCCCAAAGAAGCCTCATTCAGTGCTGGCCGCCCATCTCTGCTTCTGGGAAAGCTGATAAACTCACCACAAACGTTTTCTCCATAATTCTGCCACTCTGCAAGTAACTGCCCAAAGGCCTCGCTCTGTTAGTGGCCTCAGCTAGAGCAGCCTTTGCCTCTCAACAAGGGTGACATGAGAGCTCTAATGAAACACAGCAGGTCTAGGTCTTTCCTTCAGAAAAATGTCACTCAAGGTTTTGGTTTCTTTTTCCTAATTCCTCCTACTCCTCCCTGGAAGAGAACTCTCCGTTTATTATTATTTACCTGGTAGCATAAAAGACGACCTGAACAACCAAAGAATCTAAGAATACAATCAGATAAAATTAAAATGAGATTTTACATTGAATTACGTTTTACAAATGATCTGCTCCTGAAAGCAACTCCAGAGGCATTCCAAGGTATTTTTCCCACACTGAAAAACAACAAACCAAACCCAACCTTCCCCTCTGCTGAATGGCTCTATTTAACTAACAACAAACACGGAAACTAACAGAAACGACCCAAATGGGCACAGTGCTGGTGTATGGCAGCATTTCTGACTTCTTTTAAGCTTCATGTCACTGTAATGACCTGGTTTGCTGTTACAGATTCACAGGAAGTATTTCTGCCCCCCGTGATTTGGGAGTAAAAAGAAAAGCTTTATCATTACTACCCCTCAGCCACCCTCTCAAAGCACATTACCCACTTGGCCTTCGCCTTTGAATGTGCCCCCTCAAGAAAATCTGGGAAATGTAAGATATTAGTAATGGGCTGCATTTCTGTAATTCAATTACAAATTACCCTGGAGCATATATAAAAACTGTAAAGAGATCTGTAAACCCATAAGATTTAATCTGAAATTATCTACAGAGCCTCATGTTCAACACCACCATGAAACAAGGATGTCCTGGGAAACTGACTGCCTTGATAGGAAAGATCTCAACGCCATTCTCAAGTATTATTGTAATGCTCAACATGAATATACTGAGAGCTTTGAACTGCCCCTGTGGTTACATTTTGGTACACAACTTTCTGGCATAGTCAGATGCTTAGATTTCAGGGTGTTTAGATAGTCAGATGTTTAGATTTCTACGATATACTTTGATTTTGTAATTCAGTAATATAAAACCCTGCATGCTCCACAGATCAAAAAAAGGTTTATGGAAAGCATGGTTTTCTGGCCTATTTGGGAGAATTAAGAATCTCCAGGTAAAAGTAAATAAGGGGTTATCAGTGAAGGAAGTTGGTACAACAGAAGAGCCAAGA
Organism: Nyctibius grandis; assembly: GCF_013368605.1. Classification (NCBI taxonomy): domain Eukaryota; kingdom Metazoa; phylum Chordata; class Aves; order Nyctibiiformes; family Nyctibiidae; genus Nyctibius; species Nyctibius grandis. Next base: position 1,753,955 of record NC_090658.1, read on the forward strand.
TATGTAATATGTATATTTAGCTTTCAACTCTACGGATACCAAGAGTTCAGCTTCTCCAAACCGGGGATGCAATCCTCTCCTAGGCACAGTGTACTGGAGCTACGGTTACACTAGATGGCATCAAAGCCCTCTGTTATGAGCACACCTTACACCACGACTCCCCCATCATGCTGCAGCACCCTGCTGTGCAGCACCCCACCAGCACCGACTGCAGCATCTGAACAAGCAGGGAACACTCACTCCGAAGTCACATCTTAATATGCAGGATTTTTATGGAGATCAGAAATATTTATTTTGAAGTCTGGTGAGTGTGAAGCAGCAGGACTATCTGCTAGGACGTCAAATACAGCATGTACTGAGAAATGGAAGAGGGGAAAAAAAAGATTACTGTATCCAAGACAGTAGGAAGGAATTGCTGGTGTTGCAGGGGGGTATTTGCTGTTGGAACTGAAGTAAATAGGAGCACCTTAGAAGGAGAAGGGCTTCTCTACAGTTAACTACAGTTCTGAATTTGTTTTGTTTGGTGGGGTTTTTTGTTTTCATTTGTCTGTTTTTTAAACCTGTGCAGCTATGAAGTACAAGGTCCCTGGGGTCTCATACCATTACAAAATAAAACAGGTTACCCAAGGGTCTGCCAGGCAGCATTAAACAAACCCCGTTCTACCCACAGGGCTCTTAAAAGCTTTAAATTTGCTTTATTGGAGGAGTAGAGTTCTAAAAAAAAAAAAAATCTGCAACCCTTTTAGTTTCTGTTAGCTCCCTGCAGTCCACAGGGACTGTTGGAAGTTACACTTTTAGGTACCCATAGGTATGTTGGCATTTAGGTTAGTTTTCAAAAAATAGCACTGTTAAATTAAGGTTCTTGAGCACTTAATGCAAGATTAAGGCAGTTCAGATAAATGTTTTAAGTATCATCAATCATACAATCATGCCAACTGATTTCCAGAAGTCTTGAGGCACAGTAAAATCTATTTCAGTTTCACTGATGGGAAGACAAAAAAAAAAAAAAACACAAAATAAGGGTAGACTCAGAAGGCCAAACACATGCACAGATCCACTACTTGGCCTTGTGATGAATTATGCCTCCTTTCTGAGAGTGTGGAAGACAAGTGTGTGTTAGTTCCTTGATGCTACTTTGAAACTGTGCTTAAGTAGTGTGGTATTAAAAGCAGACAAGCAGACAACTGATTTTATTCATGGCTTGTCATTAGATTCTTTGGGCAGGTCTCAGAGGTCCAGTTCTGTATTCTAGAATACAGCAGAAGCGAGCAAAAAAGTAAACAGCACAGATTGTGGGGAAAAAAACAAACTAGAAAAAAATGGACCATGTTTTTGAGTTAGTATTCTGATCTATTTAGCTTTAAGAAAGTGTTCTTCCAGAGTAAAGCAAAAAAATGTATTTTTCTTCCCAAACAACACAGCAGGTCAAAAAATAAAACTGCACCTGCTTTACAGAGTGAGCACAACACTGACGAAAAGACTGTGGACAGTTCCCCAGTGTCCCACACCCCCAGCCCAGCCTGTGCCTGGCCCCTCTCCTACCCTCAACTAACACCAACGCTGGACAGAGGCGTGCCCGGGCCCAGTGCTGTGCCATGAGATGGGAGAATGAAGAGACCATTCAACTCTCTCCTCTCCTGCTATGGCAAATGGTTTTACGTGCAGCTTCTCCAGCAGTTTCCCATAGACAGAAGAGCAGCAGCTGTGTTCTTGTCAGACCTGAAGCAAGAGTCTTTCTTCCCAAGGCAGTGATTTGTCAACCCCAGACTGCTCATCCATGCAATGATTAAAGACACCTCTGCAAAGGCGTCCTGTTAAAAGGACTAACAAAAAAGCTAGTATACAAAGTGGAATGTTTGGGGTTTTTTTAAAGTAGTCTGATCTCTAAACAATTAACCCCTTGACATGAAGTATAAGATACACAGCAGCTGCTCTCTAGACAATACTATACACTGGAAGCCTAAACACAAGGAGAAAAGTCTTCACAGAACACAGTGTTGTAACAGTGCAGGTATCACTGAAATTTCATTGCAAGGGAAATGGGAAGCGCTCTCCTTTCTGCCTACCTGTACGTGTAGAAGAGGTGGGACAGGAGGAATGGCAACTACCATGCAGAGTTAAACATAAAAACTACATCTTCTACCTTATTTTCCAAACCCTATTTCAACTGCACCAACACCCTGACATTCCCCTTAACGTACACCTGTTATTCCCTCCCAAACTACATTTGATGCAGAAAACATACACATTAGGAATGTAGTACCTTACGAACCGTAGATTGCAGCTACTGCACAAGGATACTACTGCTGAGTCAAACTAACATTTGGTTTTCTATTTAGAACAGTCATTGTGCTTTCTGCAGTAGCTGTTTTTAGCGGGAATGCTTCTGGTATTAAGACTTCAGTAGCAGCAGAGTGTTGCAGTATCAAAAAGCAAAGTACTCCTCTAGCCTAGAAGAGCTGGAAACTCCAGAGGCATTTAGTTTAGAGAACAGAATGCAACATGAGAATGGTCTTATCCTTCCTTTAACTTTCTGCTACTTCAACTACATATAACCAAAGTTAACTACACTGAAGTGCAAGCCCCACTGAAAAGAAAAAGGGAAATTAGTATCTACGCTGTGTATAAACCAATTTTAATGTTTGCAGGATATTCAACTTCTTAATGGCCACTTTCCTAGCAACCCAAACACTAAGCTCCCTCATGTGCACTATTTATTTTAAACCACTGGCCTTGATCTAATGCAAGCTGCACGTCCCATGAGCGGAGATGCGCAGGGTCTTTCCCGGATTCCAGACACAAGTTGTACACACTGCAGCAGCAAGGGCATTTTCCTAAGTTTCAAAGTCTGATGTCTGAACTGTGTGTGAAAAGAAAGAAATGCCTCTTCACATTATGTATGCACAGCAGACAAACACCATTGTTGGCTTGCTATCACGTATTAAGAGCAAGTTTAGAAGGCCACCTAATGCCCAGCCTGGAGACAACCACAGAAGAGCTTGCAGTGAGTAGTGACTTATTGATCACCAGCAGCAGAACTGAAGGAGAAAACTGGAGACAGTGAGTCCATCCCTGATAAACAGAAAAAAAAGTACTAAAACAAACAGAATATGAAAAAGGTCAAAGTGCAAGCACTAACATTTTCTGTTACCCTCAGCCTACACAGAGAAGTTTACAGAAAGTGACTTAAAAGGAATAAGTCACGACATGCTTAAGTTTAGCTAAAGAATTATGCAGATTAGCGAACTGCAAGACAGCATACACAGATTACCTGAAGATTTATTCAGCTTTGCTGAAAACATAGCAGTAGTTTTTCCCTTTTCTTTAAGAGAAGCAGCTTCTCGCTCAGCCTCTTTCGCAAAAGCTTCTGGTTTTACTACACTGACTATCTCTTTTTCAGCAGATAAAGGTGGGGTATCTGCGGCCAGTAAGGGCATCGTGGATACTTCAGGCACTTCTCTGTCCACAGCCTCCAAGGACTTTTTCAAGGCATTAGTATCTTCCTCAGCTTTTCCTTCTACGTTCTTTACGGACAGATCACAGGGTAGCTCTGGGCCAGGCAACTGCCTCTTCTCACCTTTGATCACCTTACTGATCTCTTCACTTCCATCTTTGTGCATTCCCTCTCTGTCAGTGGCTTCTGCCACAAACTCAGGAGCAGTTTTAGGATGAGCTAACATCACAAAGTCTTCTTCCAGTGGGATCGGGGAAGAATCCATGGGTGAGAGCGCTTTGTTGTCTCCCGGTTTTGGTTCCATAGCAACAGATACATCAGCTGAATAAGCCACAGCATTCAGCTCCTCCATTTGAAGAGGAATCTTCTCTGCCTTGGCTATTTTTGTAGGTGTTGGCTCAGACGGCAGAGCGGCAACAATTTTGGAAGAGTCCAGTTCAGGTTGGAAAGACTCCAGGTAAGGCTTGCCCGTGGCAGATACTGAATCCACCAGTCGTTCCTCACGTTCAGCATCAGTTACAATATTCTCAGTTGATTTACTTTTTAAGATGAGAGATGGATCTTCGCTCACTTTCTCAGTAAAGTCAGGGATCACCTGGCTATTATACAAGTCGGATTTTCCGAGCTGCAGAGACAGTTTTTCAACAAGTTCCTTGTGTTCGGGCACATCCCGAGAAATGCGTTCTGTTATCGGTGTCTTTGAATAATCTGTAAAGGATGGAGAAGCAGATTCACCAGAGACCTTTGTTCCCTTAATTAAGTCACATGCAATAGATATATATGGAGTCTCTAGGTCTTCAGGACTGGCGCTACCCTCACGATCAGGTTTTTTAAATGCTAATGCCTCTTTAGCTTCTTGGGCCTGTGTCAGTGGTACACTCACTGCCTCTTGGTATAAGGGAGGTTTTTCAGTCTCTTCTTTTTTTACATTTTCGTAATTAGTCGTAGGAATAAATGTTTTTAATGGGGAACCTTCGAGCTGCACTGCAGATGTTTCTGCACCAGCAGTCCCAGTGCTCAGTGGGGCTTCCATAACAATATCTGGCAGTATTGGTGATGGAGCAGCTTCCGACCCTTCAAACGAGGGGCAGAGCTGTGTCACAGGTTTCAGAGCCTCTTGTACCGACTCGGAGGTTTGAACTAAATCAATCTTTGTTTCATAAGCAAGTTTTGTACATGCCGCATCATGCATTTCACTTTCGTATGCTTCTTGCACTAGATCAGGAGTAAGACCTTCAGGCATGTTTGCTGCAGTGTCAGATGGCACTGTTGATACACTCTCTGGTTTAGCAGAGTCAGCTTCCCGGCCTTCCTGCTTGCCAGCTGCTCCAGTGCCAAAATCACCTTGTTCTGTGCTTGTCTGAGCTTTCATTTCTGCAATTTTTTTCTCATCATCGGTTCTATTTTCTGAAGTGCCTTCCTCTAGTGGAGAAAGAGACTTGACTTTGTTACCATCAGGACTTACGGAGGATTCCAACTTAGTACAAGTGATGTAAGTCTGCGAAGGTTCTTTTACAGCTTCTGGGGTACTCGGGAAAGAGCGATCTTCAGTGCTGCCTTCGCTCTCTCTTTCGTAATCCTTCTGCACATTCAGCTCATCTACACCATGTTTCTCATATAAACCACCTTCTAGTTTGGCATCTATCTTACTTCCAACATCCTCTCTCATGCTGCCCAGTCTGTGACTAGCACCTTTCAGTTCCCAGATTGGCTCGAATGGTTTGAAGTCTGCATATTCTTCCCTCCTAAGAGGGTCTTCTTTCAGTGCCCCTTTTTCACCATGATCACCACCTCCGTACTTGTCTTTGTTATAAAAGAGATCTTCCTCGGTTTTATCAAACAAATCTTCAGGAGTTTCTGGAGACATTTTCAGCTGCTGTGCAGGCATTTTCTCCAGATTAGGTAATTCTTTAGGGCCCTCTAGCTGTGTTTCTTCTTTAGGTTGAGATAAAATGGCTGCTTCTGCTTTAGCAAATGGGGGTTCAGAGTATTTCGTCTCGGAAATGTCTTTTTCATTTCCCTCTGCAAGAAATGGATTTCTTGCTTTTTCCATAGATTCTTTATCAACTTCACTTGCGCTTTCTTTGTAAATGCCTCTTGCAGGTAATCCATCTGAGAGCGTATCAAAGGCTGAGTGCTCTTTAAAGGGATCAGCTGAGATAGGAGAGGAGGAGGGAAGAGAAGGAGCAGTATCAAGCAGGACTGCAGTAAGATCCTCTTGACCAAGCGCCTTAGTGCTACCTGGCTGCTCCTGCAAGTCCATAACTTTTTCTGTGACCGTGGACAGAAAGGAAAGTTAGAGAATGCAAGTGCTCTTAAAGTCAATGCAAACTTTCATGACAGGTTCACATGATGTTAGTTATTAAGAGGTTCTTCCAAGTTCTATCAGAAATACTATTAGCCATGAAAACAAAGGATCAGTTAAAGGATGCTATTCTACTTCACCTCTTCTAGCAGAGAACTACGCAAAAGGCTAGAGAAGCAGCAACTCTACGCAGCACAAGGATCACAGTAAAGCTGAAGATGGCAGACAAGTACAGAGCATCCAAGTACAGCAGGCAATATTTACAAAGTGAGAGAGGGAGGGGGGGTGGCAAGGGGAGACACAGAGGGTACGTGTGTATGCTCGTGCATAAACATACGCACAAACGTGCATGCCAGTAAGATGGCTTTTTTTGACTCTTTTTAATGGGAATTTGGTGGACAGTGTAGGTAAAACACACTAAATAAATACTACAGGTGCAAATTTTTACTTACATAAAATACTGCAGAAAGTTACTATGGATTAAATCTTTCTGCTAAATCAGTAAAGCAACTATGCTTTGATGTGTTAACCTGTTAATAGTATCAGCTTCTCTCCTACACCAAGGGTCCAAGAATTCACAGATGGCTGTAGCTTGTTTACAGAACAGTTTACCATGTAAAGAAATGAATGCACATTAAAATCTTGAACAGGTCAACTGAAAAGTCAAAACTGAAAAATGTGATAGAGGCTATTCTTGGACCCATGTTGGCTTTCAGTAAAGGCAGACTAATTGGAAAGAGTTAATGAGATCAGATGAGAAATGCAGGATGTATTCAGACAAAGGTGAGCAGAAAGAACTTGCCTGCAGAGGAGTGCATCAGAGGCGCAGATGTAGCAGGAAGAGCAAAAAGGGTCTCATCTGAAAAACAAACAAATAACCTCAGCAGAAATAAAGGCTAGGTTGAAGAGGGGAGAAAGCACCCAAGTAGTCAGTTCCCAGCAAATCAAACAGATCCACAGCCAACATCTACACCCACAGAGAACCACAGAACTAGATACTAGCGGGTAATTTGGGTGATGCAATGCTCAGATTCTCCATTTACAACAGGATCTTTACTGAGGCCAACTGAGGGATCTCCTCCACCCTCCAAGCCAGGGACCAATCGTCGGATAAGATACACCACAGTAGCTACACCCTTTATTTCCATTCTCCAAACTCCCACACTACTGAGCAGCTACAGCATCTCTAGCACCAGAAAAAATGCCTGCCACTGTCACCAACACACCGTCCTTAATCAACTCACTTCGTCAGAGGGTCTCCTAACGCTGACTAACTTGTGTGGGCACAGCAGTGATAAGGAGACTCCCCCCAAAACTGTGAGAAGTTAAAATGACTAAAGTAAGCTTTGACTCTCCCCACAAACAGAGCACTGATCAGGCACACTGACAGTGATCAAACTGGTAACAGTCACTTCTGTATGACTGTACTATTTGCTTTGTGTTTATGTCTTTACTATTTTTGCTGTCTTATAATGGAGACAAGCTTCTAAATGAAGGCATTATTTTCAAAGCTGCCTTTGGCATGATCCAAGGAGCACATTTTGCTTTGCTGAATTTGTTTTAACTCTAGTATTTCACAAGACAAACCCAGCTCTCCAATTTCCATTCAAAGAACTAAGCAAATACAAGGAAGGACACGCTTCTCCTCAACTAAGTCATCCTCCTTCACAAACACACGATGGTGAGAAGCCAGCCAATCCCAGAGTTTCATATTGCACGTTATCTGAAATAAAAGCATACAACTATGACATTTTACTAAGCTGCATGAAGCATTTAATGAAAAACCAGTCTAGAAGCAGCAATACCAGCCATCACTAGGAACCAGGCAAACCAAAACCAGTCCTCCTCTGGATTTCTGTCTCAGCAGCAGTATTTTTCCAGGTCCATCGTGGCCTGTTGGCATTATGTTAATGTAAAAATAGTAACATTTAGGTAAATGTATTTCATTCTGAAAAGTGCATAAAGTTTTCAAATTAAGGCTGTTAAGAGTATTTGCAATTTACATCAATTGTATTAGCAGAGTGCAAAATTATATTAAGGCATTTCAATTAGATTTTGAATTTCCAGTACAGACATCAACAATCTTTAGTTTTGCTATTTGCCTGGACAAAAATCGAGTAGTGAAAAAGAACTTTTTTTTTTTTAATTAAAAGCAAATAAAAATCGAAGCAATTGATTTTAAAAGATGAAAGGCAAAAAAGTGAGAAACACTGGGTAGACACAGCAGCACATGCATAATAATCCAGTAAAGCAAGGCATTAAGGTCATTTTTGTTTTGGCACTGAACCACGACTTTCAGAAAAAGCAATGCCCCTTCAGGATACTCCTGACCTGACTTACTCAAGTTAATCCCACCAGCAGTTTCCCAAAAATCAAGTCTCCTCACAACCTACATTTCCTGTCACAATATACAGTCGGTTGGTTTTGTTTCACAGAACATTGTTATCTTCAAGTGATGTTTATAATCCACAAAATATGGCAAGATATAAGGAAACAGAGTAATAAAGTTGGAGTGTAGGACTCTGTATTTAGAAGCTTCCTCAACGCCCGCTGGGCCAAAGGGATTTCTGTTCAGTTTTCTAGAAATTACGTTTTCCTATTAAGGACCACACAGAGAGAAACCTCAATTCCAAATTTAGACCACATTAAAACAGTGTTACAGTTCAGTGGTGGCAAAAGCTTTTAAGGACAGAAACCACACTGGAGGACAACGGATCAATATGTGACACTAAGTCACAGAACCGCAGCAACATCAGAGGTTCTTCAGTTTCCAGGGTGCCTGCTATGTCAAGGGCTACTGCCGAGCTTCAGATTTTAGCCCAGCAAGCGTTAAGGTTTGCACCAAGGTGCAGTACATTTAGCGTCCAAAGACCAGCTGCAATCTCTACCAAAAATTCTAGACTTAAAATCTTTTTAATACTTCCCAACTCCAGATAGAGAGGCTTTAGTTTCTGGTGAGGAACACTGGTCTGAGGAGCGTGAACAACGCAGAAACTCCTTCTCAGGTTTGGCCTCCATTTACTCAACACAGAAATACACAATAGCTGTGCCAGTCACTGAATTCCCAGGTTCTCTTAATGGAAGGATATTATGCCCACACCCAAACTTTATTTTCCACACATAGCTGGAGTGTGAAAAGTGGTTATATAAAAGCAGTATTTCCTAACCAGCCAAGGAGAACCACCCACTTTCCCTCCACCCACATCAGAATAGCATTTTTCCTGCTGAAAGGAAGAAGATAGAAGGGCTTTTTCCTGGTCTGGGCCCTGTATAACACCTCCAGGAGAACAGAGTAGGACCTCTACAACTCCCACTTCAGCATGGTTGCTAACTGAGCCAACCATTCTCTACAGATTGTAACTCGAATGACAAGCCACTTCAGGCAACACTTGCAGAGCACTCTGGAGAACCAGCTGCCTCTTCCCACCCATTGCTCAAGAGGTAACACTGCTAACAGCTGACAACAAATGGAGTAAGTTTTTGTAACTATGTTTAGTGGAGTAACTTCGTTTGTAAAAGCGTGAGCAGGCCAGATCACTGAGGGGGGCTTTTCCCGTTTGTAGATCAATGGCAGAAACGAGGTGATTGAAACAAAGTAGTAGTACACTGCTACTAAATCAAGTAAAAAGATTTCAGAATGTATCAAGCTCTAAGTAAGGTTATTTGCAAGTAAAGGTGCATACTCAATACTCCTATCTTGACCTACAAAGTGGGCCTTCACTACAGCGAAGCTCCACCCAAAGATACAAAGACAATCTAAGTAGTCTTCAGCTTTTACAAATCATAACAAAAAACCTAATTCAGTAAGATGAACTGCTCGATTACTGTTTCCATGAGAAGGCAGAGTTTGTTTCATGAAATATAGAAGAATGAGACCTTGAAATGAACACTAAATCTCCAGGAGAAAACAGTCTTTACTCCAAATTTTATCTGCCAAAAAATCCATAATAGTGCAGGTTAGTAACCCACCTTCAGCATCACAGTTCAGAGAAAGACAGATCTCCTATTTGTGAATGGCATTAACTTTGTATCAGTTAGCTTCTCCTTTTGTTAGCATGAACTGTCTTACTTTAAAACTTTGTATTATGGTTTCAGCTAAAACATAAGCTCTGCCAACAAGAAACAGATTTCAGTTTTGTTTACAAATAAAAAACCTGACACCAACATGACAAAGAGGTGTCATTTTAAACTCTCATTTTAATTTTTGCTGATTGCCCACTAACTGGTGTTGTTACAAGATACTGGTATTACCAACATAAAACTTGAAATTTAGTATCAAAGTTTTGGATAAAAAGCAGAGAAATAATGGAGAGATTTCCCAAACAACTGAGAAAGTAAAGTTAGCTGCAAAGACTTCCAGAGAAAAAGAGAAGAATGTTTAAAATGAAAAAGTAGTAAACTGACAATTCCAATAAAAGCAATTTATGAAAGAACTGCCTTTTTGTTTCCCCCCCCAGAACATACTTGCCAACAGAAAGCAGAGGACTTAAGTCTAGTCACAGAAAATAAGAACTCAGCAAGAGCGTCTTCTATCCCTCATCACTGGATTTTGGTAACTGATGCACCCTTCCATCTGCTCACACATGTGACTCCTTTCCAGCAGCAGGGCTGTGGTAAGGCAGGTTTATTGTTCTGATGCTCTCCTTATTTTTATGTATGAGCTCAGCATTAGAAAAAAAAAACACCTAAATATTTTATTTTCTACATATAAACACTGAGTAAACTTCACCTTGATGCACAGTTCAGCTTTGGTAGGAGACTGTATGAGGCTGCTAGATGGCAGTTTCAGTCTTCAGAAAATCAAAATCATTTCCTGGATTAGTTTGCTGGAGAATGTATGCTATTCTTAAAACAAAACTAAAAAAATCAGTTGGCAAAAATAAAGTTTTTAAGAATCCACTTCACCTTTGCATGTTTAGAAAATGAGCAAAACGCCTAACAAACAAGATGGGGACTGCTTTTATCTTACAGACCTACCACAATGGGACATTGATTTTGAAGGGCCTCTCTTGTGAATACAAATATTTAACAATAAAAGAAAACAGGGTGAAATTAATACTCAAAGGAATGGCATCTGTGACATGACTTGGGTGGAGTGTAAAAGTTACATGTGCAGCAATCTCTCCATGAAAGAGAAATCGTCTGCTGCTTCAATGCACCGAGCTGTTAACTTGTCCCCAGTGAAGGCTGCCCCAAGCAGCATTTCTGATCTCAAACCATTATCTAAGCAAAACACGTGTATGTGGTACCACGAAGTTTTACTCTCTTACAGATTCAAGAGCTACAAAAACCTCAAGGCTTTCGCAGAGCAATGCAGCACCCTCATGCTTCATAACCACAGTGAAAACTGCCATGTTTTTTTTTCTCCTGCGTGTGTTGATGTCAAATTATTATGAGTTAATTGTTACCTCTTGGCATAAAGTGTCAAAGACAACATACCTGGCCATTTAAAAGTCAAATTAAATTATTTCAAGGAGAGTCAAGTTCTTGGATGCCTAATTTCCTACTGCAGAGTAAACAAGGGCATACAACTTCACAAGAATTTCCTGAGAAAAGCAGCTGCCTACACAAACTCCATTTAAATCATCTCCTGTTATGATGCAGTTGTTCTAAATATGGTATTTCACCAAATATTTAAGCCATTCGAGATAAAGAACATTAACTATTAATAGCATCTTTTTCACATCATTAGATCAGGCTGCAGAGCCACAGTAAGTAATTAGGTTTTCTCATTTGGCTCTTTAGTTATACATGTAGGTTTATAAAGAGAAGTTTCCAGTTTAGCAAACTCAGACTGGAAGCTACTTGGAAACCTTTGAGGAAAGTATACAAGCTGCTACAGAAGATGGAGACTGATGAAGATTTAAGTGAAAACAGGAGCTCCATTTTTAACATCTTGAGCTAGGATCACAAAAGGATCCAAGAGTTTTGGTTACTAACAAGGGCAGCTGTAGGTCGTCTCAGGTCTTCATGGCAATTACTGCAAAGTGGAAAAAAAGCTCAAAACAAGCATTTTGAACAATGCTTGCTGCTTTAAATAGTCTGTTTATGGAAACACAAGTCTCTAGCAAGAAACAAGTGTTTTCTTATTGTCTAAGCAGGAATCTATAACCAAAGTGGTTTAAGCAGGTTTTTTTCAATATCATATTTACATGGTCCAACTTGCAGCAACTTTTCCTCTTTTGGAAAAATTACATTTGAGGCGAGTTGCTCAGCAATGCAGATACTGTAAAGCCTGCAATGACTGAGGTAAGGTATATGCCATTTCATCTCCTTTTGATCAGCTACAGAGTGAAGAAAAAGGGAAACTGTACCACTCCCCTGCAATACTCAACTGCCAGCCAAGGCAAGAACAGATGGACAAGGAAGATACATTAATTCTGCCTCTATTACAATTCCCAGATTGCCAAAATAAGTACCCACTCAAGGGTGGTTTTAAAGGCCGTTAAATACTTCAGACAAAGAACTGCCAGCCTCACCTCACTCTTGCAACCAAACATTTTGATCAATAACACTATGGACAGGATCCAAGCAGCATTTCAGAGGATGGTTCTATAATGCCACTTCCTAATAAAAGTCCCTCATCCATATGAGTGTCACTGTATGTCCTCAGAGCAGGGACAGAATTTTATCTGGCATATTTTGTTATTAAAGGTAAATAAAAAAAGTCACATAGGTTAGCCCCAAAGAAACTCCTCATTATTCTTATAACAAGAGAACAAGGAATTCTCAGAAACAGGATGCACATACCTATCACAGACGAGCAGCTCACAGTGGGCCACCATGAAGAAAGTTAAATCCTCTGAAGAACGAAGATAAACTACTTGGCTTCTGAGCATCAGCTAAGCTCACAGACAAATAAGTGGCAGACAACAAAGTGCCACACAGATTAACTGGGCCTTCTCCCCCAAGTGTATCAACTGATCCAATCACATAAACTCTGCCTTCTTACAGAGTTAGCATCAGGTGGTGGGTAAACACCTCCCTTTATTAACATCAGGTGGCCACACTAATCAACTTCAACTGTTCACAGCCCCTCTCTGATGGCTTGAAATGCCCACTTCACAATCACAACTAGATTTAATATATAAATCACAAATATATTTAACAGCAAAGCTTAAAATGAATGTAGAATGATTTCAGATAGGAAAATTCACAGATCCTGTATTAATATTCACCAATTTAAATTATTTTAATATATTTAATTGAAAAGAAAGAAGCAGAAAGAAACAATCTAGCCAACTGCAAACACATGTGTCCAGCTACACATGGCTTCAAAGGTAAGTATTCAGTCTCTGGCAATATTTGTAACCAAAAAAATACTACATAATTCTGCTAAAACTAAATAACTCTTCCTTAAGACCCAGACTCTTCAACCATATGTTGAAGTAACAAACAGAAATTTGGGTTCTGGCAGTGCCACAAAGCAGAAAAACATAATAATTACACCAGGACTTATTCAAAGGCAGGAGGTCTATAGAGCCATGCAAATCCTATCATTATGCAGACATTATCCAATTCAATTTTGGAGATCATACCAATCATAAGATTGCCTTTCACCAATTTGTACAGATGGAAATTTTCCCTGCTTTCCCCACAATTAAATAAATTAAGCAGGATTTGATTAGCAACTTTATCCTTGCAGAAGAATGTATTTATTAGCTAAATTAATCTTCAAAGAATGGAGATGCTACTGATTGAGCATCCACTGCCAACACATTACCTTGCGTGACAAGCCTCTGACATAAGAGCTTATAGTCTGTAAAACAAAAAAATTGATGCATAAGATATCTTCATCTCAAAAGAGGGAAAAAGAATATGGACATTCGTTAGAGGATTCATGACAGCCATCAGCATTTGTATAAGAGTATCTTTCAATGAAATGAATAAAGCAGCATGAAGATTACACAACTGTCCTGATGTCCTCCTCATCAACAAAGATGAGCAGGTATCAAGTAGCACTGCACTTCCTGGGTTGCACCAGATTTTGGTCAATGCAGGTTTCAGCTCTCCACTTCTGTTTTCTGTCACTTAGACACAATTCATACACACAGGAAAACTGATTTTCGTATCTAATGATGTGATCATTTAAAGAAAACTTAGGTTTAAACCACTGGAAATTCATCCTTTGCACAGCATCTAATAGACTGAGAACATTTTTAATTGGCAACAGGAAAGTTCGTATTTTATCTCAGTCTTGTGTCTTATTTAAAGACATCTTAATTAACATATTCTTCCTAGCCAATTAAGTTGATGACATGATTGCCCCATTCATTAAAAAGTTGCAAGTAAAAGGTCACAGTACATTCCTAAGACACAAAGCAAGCCTTCCAGTAAAACCAGGGAGGGTCAAACTGGTATTCCTAACACTTCTACACCAAGGTGGAAAAAATAAAATTAAAAGTATTCTTTCTTTACACATCAGAAAGCAATAAGTGGAGACAAACCCATTAAAAACCATGGGGAAGAGTAGTAATTTAAAAACATCCCTAACTTAAAATCTTCATATTTTGACAGCTACCATTAGCAGCAGATTGATTATTTCCACTTGAAAGATAAAAACATTCTACTGAGCTAATCTGATTTTCTCAGACGTTGTGAATATTAATAAGCCCATTATTTTATTGCTATTGTAATAGTTCCTATTGATGGAAATACCAATTAAAGAAGCTATCCACCAAACGTATGTCACACGGCTGTAGTCCAGTGATCTCAGTGCTAGCTCTACTGTGCTGCCCTAAAAAGTCTTAAAAAGTAGAAAACATTATGCTTTACAAACACTGCATAACAGGAGTAATTTCTATGTTAGATCATAAAACAAGAAATAAAAAGCCCACATGAAAATGCACTCGACTGTTCTACTTAGGTCTCACAGTTCACTGTTTTTTATTTGGTAATCATAGCCTTTTTTATTTCATTTCTAATGCAGCTTCATAGTTACACAGTTTTCCTCCTACTCCATGCATAAGCGTTTCTGAGTATCTCAGGACAACTTATCTGTAAGCTACACATTGCTTTACATTTTCTAGTCAGCAAAAAACCAAGAACTATTTCCTTGCTTACAAAGAAGGACATTTTCAGATTGAACTATGCATTGCTGATTTTTGTATCCAAGTTTCATAGCTACTATAGTAACACGCCAGCTCAAAAAAAAGAGGCTTATTTCATTCAAAATATTAACAGAAAACAAAGAAACACAACTCCAGCACACCAGGACATGCCTCAAGTTGCTGGTGAACTGCCCTTTGTTATTTTAATACCTTCCCAGCACACAAAGGCCAGACTGATCTGATGACAGCCACCAAGCAGCTGGGTGGGGCAAAATGGACATTGAAAGAGGCCACGCCACTAACCTCCCTCAAAATGGGGTGGCAAGCAGCAAAGCCCCCTCAGAATGCTAAAAGCATGGAAAAGTGGTCTCCAGGGTTAGGCGAGTGACACCTGTGCCCCTGCTGCGAAGTAGCCAGGCTCCCAGAGCGAGTGGTCTCCAAAATTCTCATGCTCCCCATCCTGGACACTGGAGGGGGAGGAAGGAAAAGTGAAAACATCCTCACAACACACCCATCAGAAAGTTATACTAGAAAAATGCATCACAAATTACTGAAATAACACCAGGTGCATCTGCAAGCCACTCAAAAATATTTTTCCAATCACAGGTCTGCTTTAAGATTGCCTTTTCACCATGCCAGTTGCCAACAACCACAGCTTTTTTCTCTCCTCATGAGCTGCAAAGTTTGAGTCTCTTGCCCTTAGGCCTTGATATTCCAATAATCACTCATTTCTAACCCATCTGTAGATGAGCTGTTGCAAAAGGACTTGACACTTTCATAGTAAATTTGGATCAGCCAGCAGGAGAAAACCACTGCCCTTGGCTTAAATGTTGTCCTCGACTTATAGGAGTGCTGTTAGTGGTTATCTACGAGATAAGGAAGAGGTTCAGTGCTCACCAGTGGTGATACAAAAGGCTGGACAAGACAGTTGTCACTACGTAGACATGCTGCAACTTCCTTAAGTACAGACAGGGAGGAAGGGGAAAAAAAAGGGCCAACAAACAGTAGTTCTTCTCTGTCTCCTAACTTGTGGTTAGTAGGATTTCATCTCCAAGGGGAAAACTCCCAATGCAATTCCAAACTTCCCCGAGGGCTACGTCATTATATGGTAGGTGGAAGCTGTGTGGTTTTATCCTGGAAAGTAAGTCAAAGGATACACACACAAAATAAATACACTATCAAACTTGGCAGGACCATCCTTGCACGTACTTCTGGTTAACAGAAGAAATAGCTGTTTGGCTGTAGAAACTCTTACACCAGCTGAATTACAGAAGCAGGCTGCACTGTGCTAGACATTGCAAACCAAATAAATAAATAAAACCAAATAAATAAATAAAACCAAATAAATAAATAAAACCAAATAAATAAATAAAACCAAATAAATAAATAAAACCAAATAAAATGATCCCTTGTTCAACTCAACCTAGATGGGAACACAAAATATGAAAATTAGGATACTAGCTTTACTACACCATTCAAACTCCTAGTTACTCTCTCTCCCCATATGTCACTATAATAGAAACTTTGTAGTAGAAAACCCCATTCACATTCTACCTTTGATACACCTAGGTTTTGACCCTTAGAGCTTTACTGACTACATTTAGGAGGGTGGGAGGAGAAAGGGTCTTGCACCTCAAAAAGACACTGAAGATCAGCAGAAACATATTTTAATAAATGAAGGTGCAAATGAAAGTCACCAGTGGCAGTATTCAAGGACAGCCAGGTTTTTTCCAAGTCATGCTGCATTCTGTCCTTAAAATCCACACTCCTCCTCTGTATGAGTCTATGCAGAGCAGCACATCAGAAAACTCAGCAACACAGAAAAAAAGAATCTGAGAAGCATAAATGCTGCTTCAGAATTTGTATAAAATGCAAATTACAGGATCTGCACATCCCCACCACAGGGAAAAAAGTACCCTCTCTAGAGTGAGCAGAAGCAGGTGTAGCTCACTCCATTTAACCACCACCTCCTGCAGCTGGGGTCAGCTTGGGGAGGGTGAACTCGAACACACAACAGTCTGTGTGCTCAGGGCACAGCATGGGGCATCCCTGCTGACCTCTGCCTGACACTGCCCAGCCCATAAACAAACTGTTCGTAAAACCTCTCCTGAGCATTGATGAATTAAAAACAAGTCCTATAAAACTCAATGGAAAGACTAATTAATAAATTGGCCCTTCGGAACATTTGCATATGTGTTGAACCGTAGCAGAGTCACAGGCAACTGACACACGAGGAGACATTTTTATTCACTTTGGGTGCTGGTCTGTGGCCAGTGCGGTGGGTTTACTACACGGGTGTCCTGTGAGTGCATGGTTTAACTTCAAATCACAACAGTCTCTTCCAGGAAAGTGACATACAACCTGCCTTTACTAGCAGTAGTACGTGCTGCTAGGATCTAGGGCTTCAAAGATGGAAAGTGGTATCTTCTTATCACAGTTTACTGGTTAGTCTTACTTTGGACAGCTAGTAAGAAAAGGAAAAAACTACATCACTTTTACCATGTACAACTACCTCAAATTTACTGTTCTTTGCACTGTACTAAATTTAGGTAATCAAAAGATTTAAGTAGTAATCTCTCAAGAAGAATTGTAATTTTGGCTACTTATGTAACAGTGAGTAGCAAAAAAAGCGTCCAGGAGAGCACAAGTTTTACTGCAGTCCTCTTGCTTGTTTTCTTCTCCAGCAAATATTTATATTAGCTCTTAAGAAGGTCAGCTGCTGATACACAGCCAGAGACTTGCATTACATATTATCACGTCAGTTTCTCGTAACAATGATACTGAATACTCCTAAGCATGTAACTAATCGTAATTACAAAGATTTACTTTTTAAACACTGCCAGGAACATAAATAATACATGTGAATGGGCCATCAAGTAGTCCATACATTTTCTCTGCTGTTATACTAACACAAAGCAGCACCATGGCCTACTGGGGCAGATAAAAGAATCCCTACGATCCTTCCCATACTTTCTCCTTCTCTTGAAAATAGAATTGCAAAGTTATTTGCCTCAAATCTGCATTAAATCAAAGCCTTAGATTTTAAATATGAAGAGAATAGAATGTTTTCAAAATACCTAGATTGTGAACTGGAATTCTTCACTTATACCTTAAACTCATACAACATAGCTGAAAGTAAATGAAACCATAACCCTCCAGAAGAGAGGGAACCAGCCCAGACACGTGGCTGTCCGTGCCACAGTCACCCTGTCACAAGCTGCAGGCATCGATTTGGTTCTGCCAATTTCACAGCAAGACTGAAAGTGAACTATTTTGCACCCAAGTTAAATGTTTTGACTGAGACAGTTTTAACACTAACTGCTAAATGCAAAACTAAAAAATACTTGATGTTTAAATGGATACTTAAGCTGGAAACTTGTTACTCCTGCACCTGAGAGGACCCAAGTATTCATGACGTAACTAGACAATGCTTCCATCAAAACAATTTGTTCTCACCTAGTAGGTTCAAGTACTTAAAACGCAGCCTATAATATTCCACCCCATCATTAGATGAGCATTATGTTTTACACTACCTTGTCTTTGAAAAACAGGCCTCCCAAAGATGCCAGTCTTTACTTTGGAGCTCTAAATTAATCATCATTGATAAATTCTGGCCCCTCCAACCAGATCTTATAAAATAACTCTTTGAGGCCGCTGCTCTACCCAATTCCCACAGTTACCCCTCCTCTGCTCTAACAGAGAAGATGTATTTCACTAATTACTGTGCTCTTTGCCTTACCCTTCAGGGGTCAGGCAGCAGCAAAACAAATCAGCTCTAGAAAACACACTTTTATCCCTACTTTTCAAAGCAACAGCGAGATGTGGTTGATCCTACTCCTTCTGTTCTGTTCAAACCTTCCACAGCTCCACTCATACAACTTGCCTAGAAAAATATCTGTTCACCCATCATACAGGATCCCTCCTGGTAAATCTGTTGCAAGCTTTTGTCATCATCTGTCCTCCAAATGGTGGAAATAAAAGAAACCTCCTCAGCATACTGCTACACAGAGAACTACCAGAAGAACAAAAAAAGGGGGCTTCAGAAAAGACAACAGCATAACTAACCATAAAGTCCTGTCACATATGCAAATAAAATGTGTTGTAAACCCCCTCAAAAATTAAGTTCAGGTTGAACAACAGGCCTTTTTTATCATTGTTTCAGATGCTTTTTTTTTGGTAATTAAATCTTGAGTATCATGGTCACTCTTACCATGACATCAAGTTATTATTGAAATCCTGCATCTTTATAACATATCCAACATACCAATAGCACTGAAGGTAAGAATGCACCATCATGACAATAAAGCACCTTGATTTGTTCATTTTCTCTGCTTTAGTGACCTCAAGGTAGCTCTTGTATTTTGAGCTAAGCAGAAGCAGAGCCAAGGCACAATCACAATCCGCATGCAACACATTAGTCATGCCGGGTCAGCTCCTGGATCAGGCCTTGCAAGAAGGGTTTGGGCACTGGGCCGCACTGGCAATTGCTCAGGGGTGGCACGCCCTCCGCTACAGCAGCCTGAGCTCGGGGTACCCCACCGTGAAGGGGTGATCCCTTAGACAAGCCCCAGGTGACAGCTATGGCCAGCTGCCACCCAGGAGGCACACGCAGGACGTGAGGCTGAGGTTTTTCTCCCAGTACTGACACACCTACGGCACCGAGCAGGCTCTACGCCTCCACACGTACTTCACTAGTTTACATTCGCTCTGGGGGTTTCACATTCATTGTCTGAAGCCGGAGCGCGGCGTTTCCCACCAGGGGCTGCTGGCTTGGCCAGGCCCGCAGAGACGCCCATCCCCTCACCTCTCCCCCGCCTCCCTGGGGCAGGTTTAGGAAAGGAGGTACCGCTGCTCCTTAATTCCTCTCCCTCGCCCCTCCCAGCCAGGTGATTTGTTTCAAATGAGTAACATTAAAAGCATCTGTGTCTCCCTCCTCCCCCGCGCTCCCGGGGCCGCAGCGGGTGCCCGCCGGAGGGCTGCCCCGCGCCCCCCCCCCGCCCAGCCCCGCAGGCCGCGGTGTCGGGCCGCCCCGCCTTGAACCGTGCCCGGGACGAGGGGGCGGGAAAGCAGCAGCTGCGCCGCAGGGTGGGGGGAAGAACCGGCCGGACCTGCGGGGCCCCGGACGGGCGTTACCTCAGGCTCTGCCCCACCGCGACGCGGCCGTTGCTAGGCGGCGGCGGCCGCCTCGCCCCCGGGCGGCCCATGTGCGAGGCGGCGGCCGGGGCGGCGCTTCCCCCCTCCCGCCATCAGCATAACACGGAGGGGAGGAGGAGGGAAAGAGGAGAAATTAAAAAATAAATAAATAAAGAAGGGGGAGGGGGAGCCCTTTTTCCCGCAAGAGCTGCGGCGGGGCCACGGGGAGCGGGGCCGCGCCCCGGCTGAGGGGAGGGAGCGATGCCGCAGGAGGCGGCCGAGGGCCGGCAGACAAAGGGAGCCTCCCGGCGGGGCAGCGGGGGGGGGGGCGAGAACCGGAGCGATTGGGGCGGATGCGCCCGGCTGCGAGGACCGCTGCCCCCCGCCCTCCCCGGCCCCGGGGCGGAGGCACTCACCAGCCGAGCCGGAGGAGGACCCTCTTGTCCATGGGGCGGCGGCAGGCTCGGGCTTGGGCGGCTGGGGCTGAGCGGGGGCCGAGGGCTGCTCCTGCGCGGGGGATGGCGTGGCGGCGGAGGAGGAGGAGGACGAGACGGCTCCCGGGGGGCTCCAGTCGGGCTGCTGTGGCTCCGGAGCGGCGGGGCGGGGCGGCTCGGTGGGGCCGCCGAGGTCCAGCAGCTGCGGCGGCCCCTCCTGCAGGGCTGCGGCGGGGGCGGGCGCCGCGACGGGCTTCCTCTCCATCACCTCCAGCTGCTCGTCGAAGTCTTCGTCCTCCTCTTCCTCCTCTTCTTCCTCCTCCTCCTTCTCGTCGTCGAGCACGAACTGGTAGTTGAACTGGGGCTGCTGCGGGCGCGCCGGCTCGGAGGAGGAAGAGGCGGAGGAGGAGGAGACCAGGGGCAACTGGTCCGGCTCGTCCATGGTGCCTGAAGCGGGTGGAACAATGAGCGCGCGGCGCCGGGGCTGTGCCTCCGCCGGCTGCTGGGGAGGGCGCGGCCGCGCTGCCGCCGCCGCCGCCGCTGCGGGGCACAGACTCCACGCCCTGTTGCGTCACGCGGGGGGAGGCGGTGGAGCGCTGAGCGACGGCGGCCAGTAGGAACGGGGAGGGGGGCGCGGGCCCGCCAATGAGGCGCGGCCCTGGGTGCGGCCGCTCATGAATATGCAGCAGGGGGGCGGGGCGCGCGGGATGGCGAAGCGGGGATGGAGAAGTCGGGTAAAGTTCAGCGCGGAGAATGCGGGGTGGGGCGGGGGCGGCGGGGGGGGGGCCGGGGCTGGGACCGGGAGGGCCCCACCTGCGCACCGCCCGGGGGCCCCGCGGCGGGGGCGGTGCCGGGGGCGGCGCTGGGGGCCGCGGCGCCCCCTGCAGGACGGGCCTGTGGGGACGTGGCGGGGTGCGGGGCGCGGCGCGGGGCCCCTCGGCTCGCCGAGAAAAGGAGGGGGTGTCGCGGGGCACCGACCAACCACACCCCGGTTTCTCTCACCCTGGACGTGACGGAGGGTGCCGAGGCACGGCGGGGCCGGGAGGGCGTGAGGCTCCGTCCCCGTCCCGCTCCCTCTCCTCGGGCACGGCGCAGGTCGGCGCGGGCAGGAGCATCACCCCGGCGCGGGCAGCGCCTTCCTCCGAGGGGAAGGGAAGTTTTCACCAAAACATGATGCAAAAAAACTTACTGCGTCTGAAAAAAAAACAGAGGAGACATTTTCAGAAGGGCCAAACTTGTTTAACCGCTCGCGTTAGTTTAAGTCAGCCATCTGAACAGAGCTAGCCAGCCCTTTAAAATTTTAATTTGAATTATGCAACTTGTGCAGGAAAAAAAATGGCAGCTTGTTCACCAAGCAAAAACCGGCGCGTTTCTGTGCGTTAGGCTCCGGTGTGATCTGCTTCCTGCTCAGAGATGGAGCATTGGCCAAAGCCCTTGGGGTAGCACTTAATTTAACTAAAATGGCGTGTATTTGGATTCAGTTTCCACCCACACAGCTCCCACAATAAGACCGAAAGGGCTTATAATTCTATATTTAATATTTCTCCAGCATCGTTGTGGATTTTTAACCCACAGATGATTTGTACTCCCACATGTGCCTGTATACAGATTAGTTCATGGAAAAATTCGGAGCAAGCAAACTGCAAGTTCAGTGAGGCACAAGAACTTGAGAAGGAGGAAGAACAACTCTCCTGCTCCGTTTGCTTGTGTTCTCTGTATCTTGTTTTTTAAATAACTAGAGACCTCCTCCTAATTTCCAGTCTTAATTTGCTCAAGGCCAATGTACATCCTTTTCCCTTTAATTTAAATTGTTCTTTTATCTGAATTTTAATTTCTAACCTGCTTAGAAAAATACACTGTGTCCCCCCCTTGCTTTCTTAAGCTAAAGCCAGAGCAGCTCCGCTGTCACCCTTGCCCTTGCTCCTCCGAGCAGCCTTTCCCTGCACCCCATCCAGTCCCAGTTCGGGCACAGATGAGATTTTTTCCAAGAATGTACAAAGACATCGATATTCCCTCTCTCTAGCAGAAATTACTAGAAGGACTGTGCAAAGTATTTTTATGAATACGGTGAAGGTAACACTGTTACCCTGATGGAGAGAAAAAATTTCACAGCAGGTGAAGAAGCACTTAACAACCTGTGAGGTCTTTAGACTTTGTTTAGATTTTGTATCTTCTATTGACAAATTATCCGTGTATATTTTCAAGTCAGCCCTTTTTACAGTGATATAAGAGATGTTACAGTGGCAGCAGGATGGATGAATTCCATTCCATGTATTATTAAATATCAAACATGGAAGTTCTGGCTAAATTCCATTCCTAGATTTATTGTTACACCTCTGTTACAGCCAGTGGACTACACACACACAAATAAAGACAGAACAGGCTCAGTGGCTTCCACATCCTCACTGAAATTTGTATTACACTACTTAGGGCAGAGTGTAACCCAACGTTCGGCTCAGTCAGCTTAGGTATCAGCCTTGAGCTTCACCTAAATGTCAGTTACCCCTAACTAATGTTTAGTTACACTAAATTGCGTTAAGAAATGAGTAACAATCTGGTGACAGCTTTTGTCTGAGAAAAAAAAAACCAGTCCAGATTGAATGACCTTATCGATGACTAGAGGTCTGTAATCTCCACTGGCATTTTACCCCATTGACAGCAGATGACTGGGCCTGAAATATTTTACTAAAAGGAAAATTCAGGTTTTCTGTGTACTCATTTCTTACATACCAGGAAAGTAAATAGACTTTTATTTTTGTACTGTAAATCCACACTTTCTGTATAGCAAATAAAAATACTTCAATTGAATAAAGTCTTTATAATTTCACCAGCCAATCTATTTCTTGCATCTCTTGGTTAAACAAGCAAATGGAATTTTAACATTCCATTAAAATACACCTTAAGGCAACAAGGTACTTCTAAAAATTTGTACAAGTCTGAGTACAGACACAGCACTGAAACTAATTCTAACATATCTAACTGCAGAGATTTTTGGTCATCTACCAGTAGGAAAAATCTATATATAATTTGGCTGATTTTATCAGAATGCTTGTAAGAGAATCCATTATCAGTTAAAGACAAATGAAAGGGTTTTTTATTTAGAGAAAGGAAGTGACTAAAGGTCTTGGAGGGAAACAGGAAGGGAGTTCCAGATAGCCTGAGCAAGTCAAATTAACAAGCAAAAGGAAAATACAGCTCTCCAGTACTGCAACTATACTGCAAAACACCCTTTCTTTTAGCTCTTTAGAAAACTATTCTACAATTCTTATATGAAGATTGTCGACAGGTACGAGTCCTTTGCAGCTATTCAGCAAGTTAATTTACAAACTTGGATTGCCTTAGGTGCTTTCATACAGCGAATTGAGGAAGAAAAGCATTCAGCCCATGAAAGAGAAACACCAGTTGGTGTGTTTCTGAATTTCCACAGCAGTGCTGACAATGGCTAGGTACTGGTTGGATTTTTTCCTGTCCACTGTGACCTTCTGCTTGATCTTACACAGAAGTAACATGACACCACAGCATATCATGGACTAGGAAAATAATTGTGATGGGACAAATGCCATTTATCACCTAACAGCGGGATCAAACAGAAAAAAACATTTGGTCTCAGATAGCAATTTAAAAAGATGGAGTTATAATCGCAGGGATGGTTGGATTTCTGTCCCTCCTTTTAAGCTCAAACTACAATCCTCCAGGTTTCAGGCATCATGTCTTTATCTCTGGAAGGATAAAACTTTTGATTTCAGATTATGCCTGTGCTGCAGGGCCTTGAGCGTCAAGCGTATTTACAGAGCAGGTTTGTCTTCATTTGAATACCTGCTGTACTGCTTTTCAAGATCAGTAGTGAGATATTGTGACAAAATCACTGCTTAATTTAATGATACAAATGCAGCATATGGAGGGAAAAGTGTTAAAGTAACAGTACAGAAGGATTACCATCTCTTGATGGTAACTGAGTCAGGTCCAGCTCTATCAGAATCTTCTGTGGGGCCTGCCTTTCAGCCTGGCCCTCTGCAATAATTAACATTTTCTTGACAGTAGCTTTTCAAATCTTTTATGTTCTTTAGTGTTCTGGGCACTTCCTATTCTGGAATTGTTTCTAACATGCCATCGGCCAACTTAGATGGAGCCAATTTTTCCACTTTTTTTTATCCCCCCAAAATCAAAACAGTCCATTTGTACAGTAAATGGCCTAATAACCACGCCAATATACAGTATTCTGTTTCAGATCTGTCACAAAACATTCTTTAAAACTTCCTTCTTCCAGCCAGCCAGGTGCTGAGCTGGTCCATCTGCATAAATGAGAGTGCTTTAAGGACAGCTCTAAGTGACACCAACTGCCACGAGTACAAAGTTGCCATTAGCCATAGCTTTAAATTCCTACATCCAGGTAATTTCTTCCTAGGCCACAACTTGCTCTGTTTAAGCTTTCATTCAAAGGAACCAAAGCTGATGCATAACATTAAAAATGATGTTACAACAGTGAACGAGAATATATTTGCTCACCATTAAAATACACCAGCATTTGAAGTGAATCAAAGCAATGACGGATAATAAACAATGCTCTCCAGCAAATGACACTATGGTGTGAGGAATTCACACCACTAAAACTGCACAGGAATCCAGTTAATTGGGTTTTGGTGTGACTACTCTTTCCCTTGCAAAGAACCATTAGGTCTTAAAAGACAATGCATGGTTAAGATACCAATTTTCTGTCTTACTGAGGTAGAGGACCCTAAGCAGTTGGATCCTTCCACACCTAAAGAAGATGTTGTTTACACTGAAGAGAGATGAGACTTCTGTGCAAAACCCTCAAATGTTTCCTGTAGCACTTCCATGTTCCTGGATAATCTCCTGTCTAAATACTGACCCCACCGAAGGCTGCTTAACTCGTAGGACTAACAAATTCCCAACAATCAGACAGCGTGGATTTAAAATAAATATTTTCCTTGAAGTCCTTTCCTCTCTGCCCAGGCAGGGGAGGGAGGGTTGGACACTCGGAGGGAGCATGCAGTCAGTCAGAAAAGGCCTTAAGTGAAAATAAAGGGTAAAGACTTACCTTTCATTGTTACAATGATGCAATATATAAATAACCAAATTGAATCAAATGTGTCCATTCACATGTTAATAACAGTGTATTAGGAAAACAAAGCCATGGGGATGTGGCAGAATGATGTACACCAAGTGATTTTTAATACCACTTCATACAATCATCAGGTCACTGTAGAAAATTTAAACATACAAGAATGTGAAGTCTTCTGAGACTCTCTGTGAGCATTCCCAAAATTTTCTAAGGAATCAGAATGAATGGTGAAAATTTTTCAAATTACCCAGAATACAGGTAACTCCTCACTTTAGGTTTAACATTCCTACTCTTCAGCCCCTCACACTTTTAAGAAATACAATTAAATTATTCACTTACCAGTTTGGCCATAACATTTTACACTCCTGAGGAACGTAAGGGCCACTAGCTTCGTTGGACCTACACACAAAAAGCCATTCTCTGTTAATACCTCTGGCAAACACATCAAGGTAGTATCATAACTACTTTTTCTAATTCATGTTCTCCCCTCCTACTTTTCATTTAAACATGAATGCTTAAAATCAATATCAAATTTAGATCTCTGCATCCCTAAATCTATACCCATGCACATGTCTATAAATTCAAACTTTTCAGCATTAATACTTATCTTTTTTTTTAATGGTTTTATTATAGTTCTGCTCTGTTTTATGTGAACATCCCACACACTGTAATTAAAAGTAATGAACAAGCAATGTTTGTTCTCTGTGTGCCTGGGGGTTCAACAGAGGGAAGAAAGTCCATTGATGCCCAGTACCTTTCGGGTCATTTGGACTGATATATTGGTGCCATTCAGTTCCCTGGGAGTGAAGACTGGAGGATCTACTCATTACATCACAAATTAGAGCATGGACAGAACAGTTTTACAAGTTCAGGGGAAGATGCAGGTGGCAAGAGCTGATCTGGCAGCTCCACCGTTCTGATTCCAGATGCTGAGCTAGTGATGCTACTAGCTCAGAGACTAGAATTTACAACTCCAACAGCAGGAATGAAGTATCTGAAATCATGGTATTTTATCTACATTATTTTAAGAGGTTTTTGAAAATTTAGGAATTCATAAAAGTTGTAATAATTTGGAATTTAAATTGGTTTGCTTTTTAAAAGGAAAAGTGCATATAATTTAGATTAGAAATCAATTTTTGCTCTTTTTCAGCATTGATATTTACCCACTTAGGAAAGAAACTGCCTGGTAACCAACATTCAGGGTTATTCCCTTGGCTGCCAAATACGCCTGAGGAGTAAACAGATTGACAGTAGCAACATTGTCACCATTACTGAGGGAAGGTTGATGCCATTGCTACTGGGACTATGAAGCTCACATACACAGGCAAAGTTTGCATTGGAAGCAACAGTACTGATTTTAAACAGCTCACATTTGAAAGGCACCAGCCCACCATCCTCTAGCACTTTGCTCACCGTTTAATGACTTGTCCCTTGTAACTGCTTTTATCAGACTACAGCAGCTGGAGGCTTCACCTGAGTTATGGTGGTGTTTTGGGGTTGCAGTGCATTTTTGACTTCCAAAGACAGAAGGTATGGCAGGTTTGGAAGGCACCACCAAGACTGTGACTGCTGCTTCTTTCTTATGAGTGTTTAGGGAGCTCTTCCTTTTATCTGGGTCAGACAAAGATAGGGCAGCTAAAAAAATTTCAATGTGACTCCCCTGCTTTCTCAGCATCACATCAAGCTGATCATACACTGAAGCCCCTTATTTCATTCTCACCCTTCCCCACATAAAACACTTCAGCTTTTGAACACTTTGGACAATTTCAGTTAACTATGGCAGTGGCAGAAGATTCAAGGATATTAAATTCCTGATAGTTTCGTAAAAATCAGCAGCTGGCGAAATTACAGAGAGCTGATGAACTCTCCTGTGGAGAGGGAGCTAGGAGAGCTTGGTTGTTACCCATCAGTATGTAGTTTCTACAAGCATGTCTGTCTTTCATCCAGATGGCAAAGCCAAAAAAAGGAGGATGAGAGAGATGCGAGAATGACTGAAGATATTCCAGGGTAGAGATGCAAACAATGTAAGACCTGAAGCTATAGGAAACCTGAATTTGCTGGTTTTACTGGTTTTGGTACTAGTTTCTGACTGTTGTAGATAGGGATGTATTTTAGGTGAGTCATGCCAGTGGAACTGTGGTGCAGACTACCTAGGTGCAGCCACAGTTTTGGCAAGGACGGGAAAAAAAGGGATTTAAATCTTGTAGGCTGAATTCCCTCTGATATATCCTGTGAAAAGGAGCAGAAACAAAATGAAAAGATCTTGAAAAAACAGCATGTGAAAAAGTAGTTACATAGGGCTACTTTATTCCCCAAAGAAAACTGAGGTTCTTCCAACTTTCTAGAGCATGATGGTTGGCAGGTATCATTTATTCTAAGCTGTTTTTCAGATGCATTTTTTTCAGTGTGTTTTATTCCATCAGTTAGAATCAGGTTGCTAAACAGTGCAAATTTTAATGTATGAGCCTGGAAATAACTATAACTTGACCATATCCTGGGCAGAAATGCCTGAGTAAATTGAAAAAAACCAAATCAGTTTGGCTTTAGAGGTAGCCAGCTATATGTTGTTTGTTTCTCATCCGAATCTTACCCACTTTAAGCTTTAGAAAATAAAATCAGAATTTAGAACTAGCAGTCTTTAAGATTTATCCAACTAAACTGGTTCAACATAGTTCTTCTAAATTTTGCGTTGTGCCATTGTAATGTTGAACAGATGTCTCTGATGGAGCACATTACAACCTTCCTGAAGCTAATATAGATGAACTAAGATGACAGACAGTGTCTACCCTCAGAAACTTATTTCATTCTCCATTTCTCTTTGCTTGAAATTTGTATTTTTACCTAATCCATTTGCATACTTACAGGCTGCCACTGAATTCACATAAATTTTATTTATTCTTTCAACACATTGTATTCTTTACAGTGTAAAACTGTTTTGTCAGTATCCTAGTAAAAAAGAATGAAAGTAAAGCAACAGCCCTATTGATTGTAATTTCAAATAAATTCTTTCGATGGTAAGAAGACAACCTCCTTGTTCCTATTAGTTAAATCTAAGAATTCCTCTATTTTGCCCAATAGTTGTGTGATCACAGACCACATACAGGCAGTTTCTTCATACTTTGGCATGCTCATGTCACTGCTGCGATGGTAACATGTACCTCTGATCACTCATGTGGTCTCTTTTCAGCACCTATGCACGTGTCATGCTTACCTTCTACTCTCGTCTCAGAGGAATCCTCAAATTCAGTCCACTTTTAGAGAAAGCCCCTCACCAGATCATCACTGTCATCGTGTTGCTGCTCATCTGACCTGGTTTAGCCCTTCTTAGAGCTTGAAGCTCGTACAGATGTACAATAGTTGTACTGAACTCTTTCTTTGAAGCAAAGTATCCTTTATTTTTCTTCTAGAATATAACACAAAGAAAGATTGTAAGACACCAAGATGTATGTGCATTTTATATTAACTAAATGTAATACTTCATCAAAACTTCTGGCTTTTCCATGAAGTGGGTGATGGCTACTACCTGTGTAGATTCAGCCTCTCTGCCCTTATCTTAGACACCTTTTTTTTAAACAAAATCCAGTTCTATGGCTGCCCCAGGACGCTGAACTTGTAATTTATGTATCCCTCTGTGGGATAAGAGGAAAGACAGCTGGAAGAACACAAAAAGAGATGCTAAAATGGACTAGACCTCCAGCTGCTCACCCACCAAATAGAAAGATCAGCACTGGCAACTGGCACAATCTAGAACGATTAACTTTAGTTCCCTCAGACTAAAACAGCCCAGGACTGGTGAATTCTTACTTCTTCATATAGCATCCATCTAACTGCAACCAAATAAAGATAAACATATTATTCCTAAAAACAGTACAGGATATAACCTCCCGTATTTTTCAGAAATGGCAAGTGCTATTTGAAATGCTTTAACAATAAAATCAGTTGCCCCCATATAAATACATAGCATATGGTACATCGGTTTAATTTTAGATCCTTTTGTGGAAACTGAATGACATTTAAATTTTTATTGCATTCCTACCAATATGTAACTTTTAAATATACTGTCTTAAGGATTTTGTCTTCCTCTCTGCTTGGAAATTTCAGTTCAGATTATGAATATTCCTTCAGCCTAAGTATTTATGTATTTATAGTTGTGTTGCATGTATATGTATGTATGTATGTATGTATGTATAAATGCATATGCAAAATGTGAACCAAAAAAGCAAAATATACTGTCTGTGGCCTGACTGGCTGTTTGGCTTTAATTAGGCTCATGTTTACCCTACGGAGTGCTTAGGCTTCCCAGTCTAGGACCTAGGCTCGCTGCGTTATGCAATGTACTGGCACGTTAAGAAGTCGATTCCTCCTACACACAGTTCACAAGACACAATACAACAGGTGGATGAAAGACGTGTTGTGTGGGGGTGTTTTGGAAAAATGAGGTAACAACAAACCAAAGAGGCCAGTGGAAAAAGAGCAGTCACTTTGCTACCTACCATTATTGGTGAGTTGATTTCTCTTGCCGATGTTTTGGACTTGCTTGGATTTGAGAGACAGATCTAGAAGCAAGCAAGGAAATACACACACATTCATTGAGAAAAAAAAAAGGGGGTAAAAAAAAGATCTCCAGTGAGCTAAGAATAGCATCCCATAATACTAAATTTAGATACATAAGCAGATGAGAATATAAATGGCATGAAGTTCAACAAGGCCAAGTCCAAGGTCCTGCATGTGGGTCGGGGCAATCCCAAGCACGAATACAGGCTGGGCGCAGAATGGATCGAGAGCAGCCCTGAGGAGAAGGACTTGGGGGTGATGGGTGACGAGAAGCTCACCATGAGCCGGCAACATGCACTGGCAGCCCAGAAAGCCACCCGTGTGCTGGGCTGCATCCCCAGCAGCGTGGCCAGCAGGGCGAGGGAGGGGATTCTGCCCCTCTGCTCCGCTCTCGGGAGACCCCCCTGCAGTGCTGCGTCCAGCTCTGGGGCCCCAACAGAAGGAGGACACGGAGCTGTTGGAGCGAGTCCAGAGGAGGCCACGGAGATGCTCAGAGGGCTGGAGCCCCTCTGCTATGGAGACAGGCTGAGAGAGCTGGGGCTGTTCAGCCTGGAGAAGAGAAGGCTCCGGGGAGACCTTCTAGAACCTTCCAGTACCTGAAGGGGCTACAGGAAAGTGGGAGAGGGACTTTTTACAAGGGCATGGAGTGACAGGATGAGGGGTAAAGGTTTTAAACTGAAAGAGGGGAGATTTAGGTGAGATATTAGGAAGAAATTCTTTCCTGTGAGGGTGGTGAGACCCTGGCCCAGGTTGCCCAGAGCAGCTGTGGCTGCCCCCTCCCTGGCAGTGTTCAAGGCCAGGTTGGATGGGGCTGGGAGCAACCTGGTCTAGTGGAAGGTGTCCCTGCCCGTGGCAGGGGGTTGGAACTAGATGATCTTTAAGGTCCCTTCCAACCCAAACCATTCTATGATGTTTCTGTAACAGATAGCATTTACAGGCACTATATATTATATTATCGCTAATTGCATGCACTTCTGTGAGTTCTCCTCAGGTGTAAGCTTCCAGGGCTAAGACTACATAATCTCGTATCTACAGAGCATGACACAACGAACCCACAATCCTGATCAAGCCCCTGTATGATACATAGATATTATAAATACCTCCTGCCAGAATGGGCTTTTTTTTTACTTTTTCAATCAGATTTCTCCCAGCTCCGCAGACAGGACAAACACACCAGCTGGAAGCACTGCTGAACCAGGTGCTGGTAACCCACACTGATTTTGAAAGAGTGGCCTGTGGCCAGACATGAGAGGGTTGGAAGAAAAAGAGTGAAATGAATCACGAGCCCAAAATACAGAAATTGTAGAAGACAAAGACAAAAAGGAAGGGGCAAGAAATCCCCTCTTCCTGCACAAAAATGGATGAGGCAGAGGAACAGTGAAAAATGTAATTTCAGGCTACCTTGCTGCACGGAATGTAATAATAGTAGTTTGATTCAGTTCTGTTATTTGAAATGAAGACAGAAGAAAGGAAAGGGCATAAAATCCTCCTTACAAGCAAAAAAAGAGATGAGGCAGAAAACCAACAAAAAATCTAATTTCAAGTTACCTTGCTGCACTGAATGTATTTATAGTTCGACTCAGTTCTGTTATTTTAGATATACATTTAAGCCTGTATTATTCTCTACTCTCCCTTTTCATTCAAAACTTATTTCTAAGGACCAGTTTTTCTCTGAGGCATGTGCATGTAAGCATTACTACAGTAAAATGCAGTTTTTTACGGGTGTCTGAAGGCCAGAGGACTAAAATCTAGTGCAAGATAAATCGAGAGGCAGTTGTTACGCTGGTTTTAGTATGATGAGGACTGACTTTACAGCCTGACCTTCCATTCTGCTTGTTCTAATTGTATAAGGATATTAAAATAGGAAGGTGTTACCCTAAGTTAGACAATATTCTGAAACAATCACGCATTCATTTAATGAATAACAACAAATGAGTCTCTGCATTTATGAATACCAGTCGGATTAAACTTCTTGTAGACTAAGAATTCATCCTCAAATGACTATTAAGCAAAAAATACCACCCACAAATAAAAGCTGAAAAGACGTTTGAATGTATAATAATAATAAGCAAAACCATTATTATGATTAATCCTTTAATGTGATTAAAGCATTTTAGAAGGATTCCACCTAAAACCTAGAAAGCACACTAGAGCTGGGTAAAAAAAATCAAAAGGTATTCAAACTTGGAAACAAACAGTTCAAGAGAAGCAGTTGTTTAACTCATCACTTCTCCAGCTGAAGCAAGTATGACTCTGTATAGAGTACAGCCACTTCAAAGCCAGAGACTGGTGTGATGAAGTGGGAAGCACAAGTGAGCTGAACTGACAAGAGTTTGGGAAAGCAACATGAACCACAGCTAGCAGGGGGGAAAACGACACTTAAAAAGAAGTTGCAGTTGTCCTAGCATAAAGTTACCAATATTAATGTAATCCTCCGTGCTCATGAGGGTTTGAAGTACCACAAGAACAGAGCTGAAACTGCTGCATCAGTTTGAGAACTGTGGATTGTGGACCACTTTCTGGGCACGCAGCAGCCCTGCAGAAACCGTCTCCCCCTTGTTTCTCCAGAGGGAGCTTTTCTTCTACGCAGCTCTGCAGTGTAAGGAGCACAGCCTCATTCTAAGAGTACCACAGCACTTTGTCGCAGCTTTACATGTTAATGACATTGGCAGACTGTATTATTTGCAAAAGATAACCCCAGAAATGTGTGAAATCATGCAAATGTGTACTTGCTTCTGGGAAAAGTGAAGTGATCCTTAATTTTTACCAACCTGGGTAAAGATTAGCTCTAGAAAGTTCATATTATGTATTTAAGAGAATTGTCACTAAAATCAGATCCAACCTTCTTATGCAAAGAGTTATTGGATTAGATCCTCAGCTTCTACAGATTCAGGGTGCTTCACTGAAATCAACACGCTGTTGGGAGTTAGCTGAGAATCTGGCTTGCTACAGTTAGGCTTAAGAGGTTCAAAATTAACTAAATGAAACGTGGGCCACAGGAAAAGCATAGTATCAGAAGGTATCTCTGTGCAGAATAACACTCCAAGCTAAAGTCTGATACCAAATTCACCACACATCATAGAAACATGGAAGTGGATGGGGCCATCTGACCCCCAAAGTCCGCCTTCCTGATGTTTAGTCCAGAGATGTCAAAAGATCATCCACTCTTCATCCTATACACCACAAGCTAAGAAATACTTCCCAATACCCTACTACAAGCTTTCAGCCCATAGCAAAGACCAAAAGCTGGAATTTTTTCTTGTATTTTTTTTTTTAAATGAACAACAGTAGATCTCTTCACAGATAAACTTTAGAAACACTACCTTCAAAATTAGGTACATTCTGTTTCTTGTTACTGTCTCTAATGCCCTACAGCAATCTGCCTCTGTATATTGGAAAAAAGCAAAACCAAACTGGGAATACTGTTATTGTTCAAACTTGAGCCCATATTCCCACTACTTCAGTAATACAGTTTCTGTTTGGGATGGCATGCAACATTGACACCAAAGAAATCAAGAGATGGATTTAGCAGGAGCATGCTGTGATCTCAGGCTGACAAAGAACAAGCCATAAAAGGGCTCTGCAAAGTCTAAAAAATCAAGAAAAGAAATCTTTAAAGCAACTGTTGTTCATAATCTTCCTTTTAGCACTGTATACTAGTTTTTGTGCAACATGCATTTTAATGATATCTGGCTTAACTATAAGCTAGTAACTGTGTCTTTGAAAATAACTGAATGTTGCCACTCCCTATATTTTTCAGAAATTAGTGGAATGGGATGTACCCATAAAACGATCTTTAACTGCATCCCTTTTCTTGTATCTGCAGATTTCATCTCATCTTTGTACTCGATTCTAAGCTGAAGACTCTCCTGAATAAAGTCCATATATTTCTAAGAACAAGCAGTGCAGATATTTCTATTCTAGTTACCACCATACCACAAGAACTGAAATAGCATCAATTAAAACTGTCATTGACCTCTTACAGAGCACTGATATAAGTGCCATTCTCCCCGTGTCCCAGCTGCTTTTTATACAACGGGGTATTTGATTTCCTCTGAACATTTGATAGAAAGATTAAACTGTCCAATGTTTCCAATTAAAAACAGTTTGTGTTCTACAGTGGATTTAACTACTTCATTAAACCACTCATTATGGATCTCCTCACAGCACTATTTTCAGTTCTTTCCTTCAATCTGTAATCTTTCACTTATGGATCTAATAAAATCATCAGGAAGCTTAAATTTCATTCATATGCCAAGTATCACAAAGATGTAATTAAAAATCACTACCACTATTCCATCTGCCACTTCTGTGCATTGTCAGTGCACCTGACTCCTCTGGCTGCAGAGTGTTAAGAAGTCTGCAAATTAATGCAAGATGAACAGAGAAAATGGTGATGTTATCTACATACAATTTAAACTCCACATTTCTTTTACAACATCTCATACTGCTCTTTCCCAACCCTAGGAATCTCTGGTCCAGCCAGGGTGCCTTCATGGGAGTGAAGTGTTTCTCCTTTCTTTTTGGGAAGACTGCCAATACACTTCCTTGCCTCGTTCGGATGCGACCGTCCTTCTTCACGTCTATGTATTGTTCCATTTAGCTCAGCGTAATGTTAGACCCTTTCCACTGATGTGTATGCATGCAGAATTAATAGACTTCATCTACTACAAAAAGATGTTGGCAGGAGTTTTGTTGGCAGCAGACAGAGTAAGCACATAACTCCCTTAGTGGCTTAGTTACCCTGGTTGCCAGCCACATTCAATATTGGCCTCAAGGTGCTTCCTCTTGACCTTTAAAGCCTTGCGGAATCTCGACTGGAGCACTTTTTCCAAGGCAGCAATTCCCTCACCTTCCTGAGTGCCAAACAGGCTCGCCTGCATCCCCCCTGTCTCACCAGCAGGTACACAAATGTGCCCAGCTAACTAGCAACTTGACTGCAGCTACCATCTTTCTCCTGCAGAAATGTCCAACCTACTGTGATCACCAAAATTACAGAGATTGTATTCAAGATTTTTGCCCTTTTTTTTCCCCAAAATGCAGGTTTGGCATCCAAAGTTACACTGAAGTCTTTTATTTTTATGTAAATGCTATATCAGGTTGTTATAAATTAAAATACAAATTAACATTGTCACTCTTGGTCACACTCCTCCCTTAATAAAATAATACTGAGCTTTAAGAAATAGGTGACAAGCATGCACTGATCCTGATGGCAATTCATATTACTGGATGAAAAGATCAAAAATAGTGAGCGCTCTTTAGTATAAACCAATCCACGTAAGCTACTTTTATTTCAGTCCAGTAAAACTTTCAGTACGTAAATCATGGTTGTATGCAATACGTAATTCAAGGACAACACCAATTTCTAGTTCTTTTGACCCTCACATCCATGAATAAAACCATGAGCACTTTAATTTGTGTATGCCAATTAACCGGTCTTGATTCTGCAGTGCTTGTATACGCGTGTTCCTCTTTGTCCTCACAACCTGCCCTATCTAGTACCCAAAACTATGCTTAGTAGCAAAGTATTTGCTGGACTGGACCTAAGAGCAGGATTTATATTAAAAAAGTTTTTACTTTAAGAAAATTAGGTTATATTCTGAAAATAAAACACAATTTAAAATAATTTATAGCCAGCTTTTGCAGGGAGAGATCTAGATTATGTAAAAGGTGTGGTAGTTACCTGAATATCCTTTCTGCCTGGTGACCCCTTTGGCCTTTATGGCACTTGCCTCAATCCTGCCAATAGTAACAAAACTGAACAAGTAACAGAGTTTGCATCTATAGCCATAAATGCATCTGCAAAACAACTGTATGCAAATATGTAGCCACAATTGCATTTTAAAATACTATTTTAAGTACCAAACTCAAACTAACTGAAAAGACTGCTTAAACATAATAAATATGGTCACTAAAATATTTTTTTTTCTTTTTTATTTACTTTGCAGGGAATTTGCACATCAGTCCTCTCACAAAAATGGTTTTCACAGATAAAAATTTTAAGCTGCTTTTTAACCAGTCCATGCTGCAGCTTCCCAGTAGAAGTTCAGCTTTCCCAAATACCACCTCTTGGGAAAAAAACTTACAAACGTCGTTTCCAGAGAAACACATAGTTGTGTTTGAATGGAGGGCATAGCTTGTGTTTTCAAAATCCTTGTTATACTTAACAAGGCACTGACACAGGCCTGCATTGCACAAGGCTTACTTCTGAGCACAAAAAGACAGCGTGAAATGAGAAAGCTGATACTGGCCTCCTTTTATCTTACTGGGAAGTTTGGCTCAACTCCAGTCTTCCCTCAGATTAGGGGGTAGTTAACGAACTACTTGTTAGTATAAGAAAACAAAACTATTCATCCACTTTACCTTTCCGAGATCATTTTCCTTGAGGTCTATTTCCTAGTCTTACTCCGTGTGCCACAGCTTTCTGTGACAGTGACAGGTTAACATAAAGTGAATGTGATAAAAAACCGCAGCACTTTCGCTGTCAGTGCTGCTCCAGGTACACTAATTGCTACAAATAAGCAATCATTTTTATCATAGTAAAAGAAGGTGTGGTTTAGTTTGCGCTTGTCAGAGGGTCTGGAGGAGTTTTCACAAGAGAGGATCAACACTGCTTTTATTTTAGCAACAAGAGCTGTTCAAGTGACGGTATTTAAGGAATGAGGTCACATATTCAAGCTGTTCAGATACAACAGTGTTCAAAGATGTCAGTCAGGCTCCCAGCAGATAAAAAGTGCATCAGCTGATCAGCCAGGCATTTCTAGTGCTGGTGTGCTGCTCACATTTAATAAAGCAAGGCCTGCAAGTGAACTCCATCCAGGCACAGAAATATGCTTCTGAAGCCCTTAGTTAGAAAATACGAATTACAAGACTTGATGCATGTCCCTGAATGCTTACACTTCAGTAGTTCAAGAGAAAAAAAATCAGTGTTCTTACCTGAATCAGCAGTTTTTCTCTGTATTATTAGGAGAGATTTCAGTAAGATGTTGAAGCAGGAAATCCTAGGCAACAAAACACATTTCAATTATTATATTGGTGAAACTTACTCAGCAATGTAAAGTACTAATCTGACTTTATAACTTTATCCAGATACATTTAACGAACATGGAAGATTTGGCCCAAGATTTTTGCCAATGGCAGAATATATTTGACTTTTCCCATGCATCCATAGAAAGACCAAAATCTACTTGTTTAAATATCCTCTTATGTAAAAAATTGGGTCCATGGCTGACACGGTCTGAAATTAGTTGGTGTGGCTGTAACCTCTGTAGAAATCTGCTTGATCACAACTAGACTTAAATGTGATCTTTTGTAAAAAAGATCAGCAAATTGTTGATAGTCAAGTGGTCCAAACCTGATTTACCATATGCAATCCAACTGAAATCAACAGGATTATAAACACTGATATCAGATTTTATTTGGCCCACAACTTGGACAATAAATTTCTTTTCAAGTGTAGTCAGTTAAAAAAAAAATCTCCCTTTTCCTAAATACATGTAAAATGCTTACACAGACATGTTTATCTGAAAAATTTAAATTTTGCCTCCCAACATACATAACTCCAATGTTTTTACACCCCTGTATATTTCTTCTTAATGGTTAGTAAGTGATATGTCCTTTCTCAAAACACATTTTAGAAAAAGTATTTGTGACTGAAGTTTTTATAAATATATTTCCGATATGTGTTTAAATTGTAATTTCTGTTACAATAGAGCCAAAAATTAGGCATTATAATCACTTCTCTGAAGGATTTACACTGACCAAGACTCCACGCTGAAAATATCTACATGCATGAGTTCAATAAAAGTATTCACTTAGATAAAATAATTAATATGTACAAATGTTGCAGACTTCAGCCAAGAAGATGATAGCACTCAGTACAAAAACACTGGAATCGTCGTTAATACACGCAGGATAAACCAGGCTGTCAGGCAGTGATCTGTATTAAATTTTCATGAAACAGTTTATGCCAAATATATTTCCTCTCACTTCATAAATGCAAAACAATTTATTTCCAGGCCTTACGCATCTAGCAGATACTTACATTAGGCTTTAGTAATTTACATCATTGCAAAGATCTCAAGATTGGGCCTTTGCACTGGTAAATATTTCCATTAATCTTATTATTAAGTTTCGAGCATCCCCTAAATTGTATTTTACTGTTTGTGTATTGAAGCAACAAGATTGCAACAGTGATGGAAAATATTTACAGCCTAGTTTGATTTACGTTGCTTCATGTTTGCACAGAAGCCAAACGTATTCAACAAGCCCCACCTGTACATGTGAATTTTACTCAAGGAAGTAAGCCTGCGGTGCTCCACAGCAGTACTTGGGGGCATAAAGAATGAGCTGCAAAGAGAGGACCTGAATTTCAGGAATTAACCCTGAGAACTTGCTGAAACGCCTGCTCCCATTATCTTTGTACAGCCCCAAGGGACTGTAGAATTAGCCCTCGTACAATACCAGAAATCCAAGAATACTTGAGTATAATGGAAAGATATCACAGCTTTAGACTTTTCCAGATGTGATCTTATTTAATATTTGTTATGTTAAAGAGGAACAGAAGGTGGATGAGTAAAAGCCTTTAATAGGGAATTGATTCACAGCAGTCATGCACACTGCATGATAGAATCCTGCAATTAGAAATATTTTTCAAGCATAAGATATATCAAGCAGCGAGTTAAGCAGAGAATTATTTCACTAAATTCTGACCAAAGAAAATGAACAATGCAGTAACTATTGCTTTCCCACTTTTAACCTGGACAGCAACCATCTGAACTGTAAGATATTCGGTATTTATCTCTAGACAGACAGAAGAAATGTGGAATGTCCAGCTGTAGAAATGATCAGTGAAAGTACTGCCATAGAAAATGCAAGTACTGAAGGGAGTAGCCAGTGGGTAAACTGAGACAGTTAAAACTGAATATTTCCTGTTTGGAAAAAAGTATTTTCACTGACATGACTAAGATTATTGGTGTCCATTTCTGCACTGTATCAATCATTCTTTTCTTTCTCCCGCCCCACCAACAGTGGACATAGATAATTTTTATCCTTTCCTTGTTCCAAAATGAGATTAAAGCCTGTCTCAAAAAGACTGATTTTTCTTTCAGGAGCTTTCGCCTTGCTCTTTTGGCACTATTTGTTGCCTCCTCTGTTTAGCCTGTGTATGTGGTCTATGTACCTGAACCTGCCCCAAAACAGAGTTATGGCTTAGGCTAAAAATAGAAAGCAAGTTGTATCTGGTCTGCTGTTGGAAGTAGAAATTGTTTATATTAATTGAAAAAGAGAATAACCTGTTGCTAGCTACTGGAAATAACTTTCCAGTAGACAAACCTGACTGAAAGATAGTCTCCCTAGACAGTAAGTCCCTGGACAGTCTCCCTGCTCTCCAAAGGCTCCCGGTGGGTATTCTCCTTCCTTTTGAACTCTCCCCATGGTGGCAGCTGAGGCAGAGAGGCACAGAGCTCTTATTCAGGAGCATTTACATTAACATTGGTTGTACACCCAAATTTTGCTCAGGAAGGCTGACAATAGTGAGTTAGTCCTTCAGTTAATGTAAGCTGCCATGGCAGCTTTTTTGGTTTGGGGTTTTTTTGATTTGGTTTTTAGTTAGGTGGATTTTTTTTTAAACAGGCATTGTGGCGTTCCACTGAACATCCATGTTGAGTTATGACAGGTTAGAGGTGGCCATTGCTTAGTTTCTTAGAGTCTCCAAGCTGCAGAATTGTATTAGTGCTGGAAATGTGGCTTTCAAGTTCAAACTGGACTAACTTATTACACAGCATCAAGGCTACATTAATAAGGATTCTGATGAGCTTTTTTTTTTTCCCCAAAGTTTTTGACCAGAACTCTCCTGTCTGCACAATACAATAAACATCTCAATAACCTCCCAAATGAAACCCATCTTAAGTTGTCCATTAAGCAATTTTCAACCAAGGTAATTTACCTCCATTATAACCAATTTGTAGGGTACTAAGAGCATTTTACCACTTCATTATTTCACCTTATCAAAATGCTGGGTGATCTACTGTGTTTAAATGTCTCATTTCATGGCTGAACAAAAGCTATCACAGTCATTTTACATATCTGATTCAGAAAATCTGCCATTGCTTCTTACAGACGGAGTTCAAATAGAAATGAATGATTGAGTCTATCTCAGTTATTTACCAGATGTACTAGCAATTACAAGTGTTTCTATTTTTCTGTGAATTGAAGGTACATAACAATTGTGCTACACGCTGTCCTTACTTTGCCCAGATCCTCAGCTACAATAAAGGAGCAAACCTCAATTATGTTAATTAACCTGTGTAATTTAGGCCAACTGAACGTAACTGCCTTCAGGATTTGTCTATATTTTTATGCTTGCCTGTTAATATGCTTGTTTCTTGTGGAGAAGCAGAATGACTAACTGTAAATGCAAGCAGAGCAAAGTCCAGAGAAGCGAGCCTGGAACAGCCTCTTCATTTCTCTGCTATTATTGGGTAGACATCACACACCAGCTTTGAAAAGAAATACCCCAAACTGGAATGCTTTG
Source organism: Nyctibius grandis (assembly GCF_013368605.1). NCBI lineage: Eukaryota > Metazoa > Chordata > Aves > Nyctibiiformes > Nyctibiidae > Nyctibius > Nyctibius grandis. Next base: position 1,794,502 of record NC_090658.1, read on the forward strand.
TCATCTTTCAGTCAGCTGTAGTATTTATTACCTCACAAACCGTTCTTCCCTTTGGCAGCCGCAGCAGAGCCTTCTCCAGTTTGAGCCTTCACCAGCAGATCTCTGAAAATGGTGTCAGGAATTGATTTAGCCCAGTCAGGCAGTAATGCTGAGTAACTCGGATCCTCACGGGGAGTCATTTCTGCTGCAGTCACTTCTGAGTCATTGCTTCTCCTGAGGAAGCAGCTTTCTCTGCTAGCTCTAACTTTCTTTGCTACATCACTGCGGAGTTCAAAGTGTGCCGGGCAACTTCCCACAGTAAAACAAAAGGTTCAAATAAGTTCCTTTGGGGAAGGAACGATAGCCGATCCCTAGCCACAACTTACGAAATACTTCTGCCTTCTTTTTGTTTCTTTTCTTTACACAGAAGGAGTCAAACTCTTTTTTTAAGATCATACATTCAGGTCCTCAAAATGAAAACTTTTTAAAAGCAGCTTCTGACCTCACGCCAGCACTCTCTGCCTTCATTCCCTTTGGTCCACATCATCTTCCTTCTTCTCCTCTATAGCTATTTCCACCTTTCTGTGCTTGTTTCCTTCAAACACTTTCTAACCTTTTTTATGGTTTTTAAACAAAAACATATGCTCTTTTAATTTTTTATTTTGGAAAATAGTGATAAAATTAATTGCTGGATAGTAAAGAGGGGACACAGCTTTGAGGTGACAGCAAATCTTTTTCCCCAGCCTTAGACTCCAGACTACCCCAACTCCTCAGAGGATCTTTCCACTGAGTTCAACAGACATTAAATCTTCACAGCTTGACTTTGCCATCGTAGAGACACACATAAGGCACTATTCTACACTATGACATGCTTTACTCTTCTTTGTGGCTTACTTCTAGAGTAGTACACAGCAGAATTCATTTTCTCTCTACTACTTACCTTCCTTTGTAAACATAAAATTTATCTCCATATGCTACCTAGTTAAACCAAGTCAATTTATTGTTTAAAACTGTGGATTTCTTAGTGCCAAGAGAGACGACACTGAAAAATCATACTGCTCTGTGTGTACAGATACAGCTTGGTGGCAAAGGGAAGGAAGGCAGGGAAAAATGACAGCTCAAAGCTGTTTGATGCTTTCTGGCCTACCTATTGAGAGTGAGTGCTCTGGGAGCGCCACTTCAAGTTTTGGTCAGGGGAAACTCTCTCTCACTTGCAGTTTACTCAAGAGTTAATCACCTCCTTGCAAAACAAAACATTTCTTTGGATTGAGCTTCAAACCAACGATAAGCTTATCACAGACTATTAACAAATGTAATGTGTTGTGTTAAAAAAAATTCACACACACCAGGATATCACTGAGCTCTACGAAACAGGCCACGTAAAGTTCTCGCAAATATTTCAGACATACTAAGCCACAAACTGTAGCTTAAATTGTCTATACATTCACCCTTCTGTGAAAGTAGGTTTCTTTTTTCCTTCCCCATTGTCCTTTCCACATTTTCACCTGCCAAAGCAGATTTTTAAAACCAGCACTGGGGCAATTTCTTCCCATAGACACCCCCGTAGGAATCCCCAATTAAATAATCTCTGCGTTCTGTCTTTCACCACAGCATAACCATACTGGGCTTTTGGAAGAAGCAGATGGCTGCATCTGTTTGGGTACTGCATATACTCCAAAAAAAGCCCAAGTCTTCTCAGGTTCTTCAGCTTTGAAAAAAGCTTGCCTGTATTTGAAGGGTTTTGCTTTCCTGCCATATAGCAGGCCTTATAGCCTCACTGGATAAGGACATACTGTTGATACAGACAGCATTTTTTTCTAATTGCATTATAAGGGTTTCTTTTTTTCGCTATATAGACAGCAGTGTTCTCAGCTCATGAATCTCCCTCGTTCTTTTTTTCAAGACTTCAAAAGTGAAATATTGACCCAACGCTTCCCACAAACACTGTGACATCACGTGTGCCAAGCTCTCTGCAAACAGAGTGCAAACGTGGGACATCAGGGTACTTACTCCACAGAGTTTTCCTTGGATTTGGAATTACTTGCTAAGCCTGAAGGATAAACTAAAATTTTACATTTCTTAACCTTAGCAACAAAAAAGCTGTTTGTTTTACATATTCTAGATCAAGAATATCAGGAAATCTGAAGCCTTCTAAAAATGCAGATGGTGGGCTAAAACAATGTAGAAAATGTGAGGGTTTGCAGTCTCTTCTCTCTCCATGATGTTTACCCAGCATGTTTGATTAAAGAGGAGCCAGGTAGTCACGATGGTTGCAGAAACTAAGCGTCCAGAGCTTGGCAGGTCACAAGCAATGAGGCTAGCCATGTCTTGGTACTGCCTTGGCGATGAACAGCATCGGGGCAATTTTTTCCCACCGCCGCCCCAGTAGGAATTCTTACTGGGTAACTGAGAGGTCTCCTTGTTAACTCTCGGTCTCACGTGGTTACAGTGCAAGAGCTGAGCACAAACCCTACAGATAGTGACTAATCATCTAAAAACATACCGTGCTGATTTTCCCAGTGAAATGTAGCAGCTACAGAAAATCCATTTACAGCCTGTCAGGGATGGGTGAAAGAAAGAAAGGAAAATCACAAAGGAGCTAATTCTTCATCTTTTTTCCTTTTTAGTCATTAGTCAGAGCCCATTAAGCCCAGCTACGAGTCCCCTATTAAGGACAGAAGGCCCCTGCAGATGTGAGGAGACCCCTGGCAGCAGTCTGTGCACTGCCATCTGCCTACCACCAGCTTACTGTTGACAATGCTTCATTACCATGAACATCTTCGATTAGGGATCTTGAGCCAGCTGTGCCCTCTTGGTGTGAGTCTTGCAATGTGTCACTGCAGCAATACAAATATAGTCAGTCCGTTACTCTCAGGTTGTCTGACTAAGCAGCTTTTGGCTGAGAAAATGTTCTGTTATTTCACCACTGGGAACAAATTTTTATTTCTGATATAATCCTGCAGTCTCAGCATTTTCTAGTTAGGGCTACACTTCTGAAAATCCAAGGACAGACTTGGCCCTTACTGGGTAACAGCTCAGAAAGGAATCCACAACTAAGCATCTTTTTTTTTTTTTTTCCATCGTGAGAGTTAATAAAGGGATGACAGGGCATAAAAAGTGGACAGAAAACAAAATGTTAAAGATACTACAGGATCAAATTCTATTCTCGGTAAAACATTCATTAACTAGAGAAATTATGCAAAAATTCACTAAATCTAGTACTAAAGCTACTTGCCTTTTCAAGGGAAGGGATTCAGCAACCCTGATTCAGGTGCTCCTGACTATACAATATAATAGCAATCCTATGTGCTGTAATTTTAATACAATATTGACTGATGCTTTGGAACATAATTCATAACTTAACACTAGCTTTTTATTTACTACTTAAGAATATGGGAGTCAAGTCTTCAGAAAAACTTCCTGACATAAAATACATTAACTGCAGAAAGGTTGCCTCTCGGGGTGGTAAATCTGGTGCCAAAAAGTAAGTAACTTTTTGTGTGCATGGAAATCATGTGGCAAGCTCTTGTAGGCTGACTACAGATACCTCCCTCTTTACATTCTGCACACACTCAGCTCTATACTGCATGAGCTGGTTTTGTTTGCAGATGACAGGGTTTCTCAGCAATGTAAGAATGTAAGTAGAAACCACATGTGTCAATAAGAACAAAGCAGAAAGTCAGTCTTGGTTCCCTTTCACAATCTGGTAGTTTTCCTTTCATGCATTTCCCCTACTGTGCTTTTTGCCTGCAGATTACCCAACAATTTTCAGAGCTCATCTCACTCCTGCAGCATACACAAAAATGCCCAAAGAGGGGAAATAAAGGGCATAAATATAAATACATAGACCAAATGGTTCTGCTCCACATAACACACCCAAACAGATATAGGTCCTGTTCTATATTATTGGGCAAATCTCAGACCTGGTGCAGTTCTTGGTCTACTGATAAGCAGAATTGCAGCTTCTTAGCCTAGCTCTAATATTTATCGCACATGGATATTATGAGAGCTGAAATCATACTGGTTTCATCTGACCCAAGAGTGGATAAGTTAAAAAGGGCTCTAATGATCAGTTTTAAAGTTCTGGGAATATGTATACTAGAAAGCCATTTAAACCTTTTTTTTTTTTAATTGCTTATGTCTTGGAGTAGAACCATTGGTGTCTTTGGCCACATCTGACTGCATATAACATTCCTCAGTACTGATGTCACCACATTAATTAGCTTTTAAATGCAGCCCCCTAACTGTCACTGAGAGCTGCTTCTTCACCATCACTGAAATTAATTATCTTTTGCATCAAGCCTCAAACTGATAGGCAATGAGGCGAACTACAAAAAAAAATGGCCCAATATAGCCAACACCAAGGCGTGCTCTGTCATTTATGCAGCTCCTCTTCAGCTTAGAAGCAAGAGCCGCCTCGAGCCTCAGCACTTTTGGGAGGGTGCAGCAAGCTGTCTCAACCATATTCACTTACCAGCTCTAGCTTTGTTTGCAGAAGTTGAAACCAAGTGGAAAACAATACCAAGAAAAACTCCTCGCTGCTCAGTTCGATTTGTCCTCTAGCAGTTTATCTTGGGGAAGGAAAGAAACTTGTTGCTGGACACCCTTCACGCGAGTACAAAAGAAGGAAAGAAGTCACGTCTCAATTTCACTATTCCCAGCAGGCTTATGTCCTGCATACTGTCAATCAGTCCTGAATATTTATATCACTACCAGTCAACAGACTGTGTTCTTTCACAAACTGTCAGCCAAAGTGATTTCTCACAGCCAGGCAGTTGCTATTCTTCTCTGTCCTTTCCAAGGGCTCAACTTCACAGACACTAGATAGAGAAAGATCAGGCTAAACAAGGGGAAAATTCACATGTTGTTCTTAAGTCTGAAAACAAGAGAGCAAATTCATCCACAGTCCCAAGGATCAAGGGCACAAGAAGCAATCGGTTTTTTTAGATCCCAGATCTTTTGGAAGCAGAGCTGTATTAGGAGACTCTACAGAAATATTAACATTTTGGTAGCTAAGTCTGTGAAGAGAGTGGTTGGAGTGTCACAACAGGGATGGCATTTAGCTGGCCGCGTGCCTGCCAGCTTGGAGAGATCAAACACTCTGCCCGATAGAGGAGGTGATGGATTTCAGAGCAGTACAGGAACTATAGCTCAGCGCTTCCAACACACTGGATGTCACCCCGATTGTTTATCTAACATGTTTGCCACATGACTAAAGAAACTGGGATAGAAATTCTTTCTGTCAGTGTCATTCCTCTATTTTGTCATTTCTTAAAATTACCATATGACCACATGGGATAAGTGTCAAAGAGTTAAACTTGCAGCATCTGTCTCACCCTTTCTTAGCAGGATGTGGGGAATAAAACATCTCACTAGTAATACTTGAAGAAGTTGTTTTGTAAAGTCACAGAATAGGTCTGTGACTCATTCATCAGACAAGGGCTAATTCAGCCTGCTTACAGTATAGAGCCAGAATCAACTTCTCAGAATGCTTTGTTCTGAGGGTCTTCCTCCAAACTTCCCTCTAATTGAGGCAACTTACTTATCCAGGATAGTTCAATTTTATTTTAATAAACTGTCTTCTGAAATTGTTATGGAATTTCCTCACGCTCTGCAGAAGGAGGGTTCTCCTTAGTAATACCAAATACAAATCTTGGGATGTTAATTTTCATTCCTCTCCTAGGCTGTCCACTGTTTTTGACAGTGGACCAGACTCAAGGACATTATCACTCAAAGAAAATAAATTTTCAGATAGGCACATATTCATTTTCCTATTCTCTGGCATGGTCCACTGACTCATGACAGTGGCATTTTCACAGGAGCATGACTCCAAGGTGAGGACAGGATCATTTTTGAAATATGATCTTTGAACAAATAGAGATTATTATATATACTCTTCATTGTTCCCTGGATATTGAAAAACATCATTTTGCTAAAACTGAATGACTAATATGAAGGCCTTGAAATGCTTGTACCATACAATTCAGAGAAGACTTCCTGTAGTTCCATTGAAAATAAAAAAGAATGAAAAATACAACTCCTAGTATTTTTGTCTCTACCAATCAAGCCTGGCTCCCGCTGGGCACACTGATTTACCCCTGCAAGCCAGTGTTTCCTTCTGCCACAACCACATAGATCCCCTCTTCCAAGACACAACAGAGGACTTCCTAGAAGAGGGAAGACTCATAGTCCCTTGGGCACTATGTGTCCCAGGACTCAGAGACCATCTGTGGGGCATTCAAAGTATTTCCATGTCTGCTAGAGGCAGCTGCAATGCAGGTGCTGACAGGTAACACCCCTGCTATGTTCTGTTAGGACTGGAGCTTTGTTCCTGTGCTAACTTTTTGGCTATCATCTTCTGTTATGAGGCCCAATATTTGCTAAACTTCATCCCCAGTCCAGGCCTATGATGGACTACTTTGACAGTACATGTATGGACTGCCTATGAGCCATACCACTGCATGTGTATCTCAGCTCTCTATTTCTCTAGAACAATAAACAGAAAAAAATGTTGAGGAAAAGATAAAAGTATTCCCCCCGCTTTTTTTAAAAGCCAATATTAAGTGAGCTGTCTTGGAATAGGCCCTAGGATCATGTTTAGATGAGACAGTTGTAATAAAAATTAGAAAAAGATAATAGCTACCAGTCATAGAGCAAACTGAGCCCTGTTCAAAGCTGGTAAAAAGAAGAGTCTAGAAGATAAACCTTACTTTGTTCCTGCTTCTGAAGCAAGAGGCAGAATGGGAATCAGTTCAGCCTACTCCAGTCACTGCTAGATGATGGATGACTTCATTCATTCAAGTTGTAGCATTCCCTGAGGTTGCCAAGACTCAGAGGAGACAAAAACTGCTTCTGCAAATTCCAGCCCAGGGCCACAGGCTTTGCAGCAGAACAAGACCTCTGCAGCCCCTGGTGTTTGCTTACTTGGGAAACACTCTGGTACATGGGGGATAGATATTATAGAAACTCTTTGCATGGCCAGGTGGACCTTAACAGAATTGGAAACTGTTTGTTTGAAAAAGTATCGAAGCTGTAAAGATGCTATACCAAATTTGGCCAAGTTAACTTCAGACTTGGTCATTAAAACCTCAAACAAACAGATTCCAACAATACCATTCTTCCCAGCTCCCAGAGTCTTCTAGCATAAGCAGCAGTGCAGTTTTAGGCTTCTGGTTCTTTTATGCAAGGGAAACTTCTGTTATTCTGGTGCTACCAAAATGGAGAAGTTTCTGCAAGCAAAAGAGGAAGAAAGCTGCAGTCACATGCAGTGTCACACTGATGAAGTCATACGCTGGCATAACAGCAAGTGTTGTCAGTTGTCAAAGGCCATCTGTAGCCAGCAGACTTAAACTGTCATCCTGGAAAAAGATGCAAACAAGCCTAATGGGAGATTGCATTATCCTCTCCCTGGCATTCAATCAAATGAAGCTTGTTCCCTGAACACATACAGAAAACAAAGGGCCACATTCTTTCATTTTCTTTTTTTTCTTTTTTAAAAAGAAAATAATTATTTTTTGGCAGTTGATATATTTTCAAAATGACAGGAAAAACAGGAAGAACCAAAGAACTCCAGAACTGAAGAGTCGCTTGTCAATTGTGGGTTGTGTATACTCATTTGCTGCTGGGGGGAGAGGGATTGCTCCACTGTTTGCTCTGCAGAACAGACTCGCAGACTTTTTATTTGAATCATTTAGGGGTTTGCCTTGTAAGCAATTTGATGCTCTGTTCGTGCGCTTTCTCTGGTTTTGGAGGTGGGGGGAGTTATTTTTACAGGGCCAAACACAGTGTGGGAACTGCTGGAAAGGGATACTAAATAATCGATCCATTCCTTGGAGCAGGAAACGGATACACACTCAGAGTTGATCCATTAAGGGTTCCTGAGGGAAGGTATAGTGATGGTTCCCAGCACACTTTGTGTATCCTCCAGCTGGTGTCAGATTTCCAAATCGACCTGCAACTGAAGACAGGAGATGTACTTGGGGAGAGTTACACGTGTAGGCCCCAAAGATGCAAGAAGGGGATGCTACTATTGTGTATTCTAGGAGGCAAAGATAAATGTGCTTGCTTGGTTGTTTCTAGTGCAGGCAGGGGCCAAAGAAGAGGAGCACTGAAAACTGAAAAATGAGTCTTGGGATCTGTGCCTGGTACTGATGCAAATGAAGGTGAAACTATACAAACAGCAACACAATCAGACCATTCATCATTCCTTCATTAGCAGCTTTTCTTTGCAACACCACCACCAAAGAAAAAACCTTCCCTCTTTTTATGAACAACCAAGAGGATTGAAAAGAAAGCCTAATTGGTGAGTGTACAGTACGCACACTGTTTGTAAGACCGTTTGTTATGCAAATAAGATGGCCCTGAATCCATAGGTGGTGTTAGTGTAATTCAATTTAACCTACCTTTGTAATACAGAAACTTACTGCGTATGTGATAGGGCATCTCAGCTCATGGCAGAAGAGTTGCCTGCTCCAAACAGAAAAGCTTCCAGCCACGGTGCTAAGCAGATACAAACTCCACACTCCAGATGAAATCAAAGACCTGTTATCTTGCTCAGATTTACAGGAAAGGTCAGCTTTCCATAACAGATGCAAAGCTAATATGCGAGCCTTGCTTACCCACGTGAACACAATTACTGTTAGTGAAAAATGATTAAATTGCTTTAAAATATTTTACGTTCTTTTAACAGAATAAAAGTCCTTCATGCTCTATTCTCTTGGATGATCTAACATTAAGGTTGTGTTTTCATATATGTGTATTATACCCTGGGCTCACACAATTCCATACTGTACAGCTGCCTGCCACTCCCCATGAAAACAACTTGACTTCAGCTTCTCATAAACCTTTGCATCAAAATTTTCCACGCCACTGGCTGAAAATTCTGGAGAGCTTTTCAGCAAGAAATGACTCAGCTGTTTCCAACAAATAAGCCAGAGAGAAAAATACACTGTCATGGCAATATTAAAAAAGAAATCTTAAGAGGGCTGGTTTTTGGGTTTGTTTTTTTTTTATCTTGAAGAGCATGTAACTGGTAAGGTGTGCATCTTGTTTCCCCTGAAATAAATTTACATATAATCCTTAGAAAAATTCTAACTCATATGTACTTTGTAGAGTTTCCTGAATTTGAAGCTACTACATTTCTAGAGATCCCAGTGTCTTTGTTATCAGCCTGTGCAAGCACTACCCACTTGCAGAGCGTGAGCTCCAGGGACTCACAAGGACTTTCATCTGTAATTGCTGAACCCAGATGCTGGAGGGCTGGGCACTGAAAATGAGGTCAGGAACTCCCCTGTCCTGCTCCCCGTAACCTCTTCCTCAGCGCAGTCAGCCTGGAGAAGGTAGCTGTTTTCTTGAGAGTGCACATGGGACAGACAGACACATTGACACAAGGACGTTATGAAGGAAATGAGCACAATGGGATAAGACATCTTGCCTGCACAACAACAGACAGCTGATTCCACCCATTAGACATTCTACCTATTAAAATAAAACAAAGCATTGCCAGGCTACCTACAAAGATGACAGATGGGTACTCTGGGCAGCACAGCTTGTTTCTTAATTTCCCCTTTTTGTTCCAATTGTAATATTTTTAACACTTATTAATGCATCACACTCACTAAACTGTTGACCTGTGGCGTGATGGTGCTAGGAAGATTTCTGTGCTCAGTTTCCAATTTTTAACCACAGGGAGACAAGGAGAAATGTGGAGGCTGTGCGTTCAGCCCAGACGCTTTGGAGGAGTGCCTCGTATCACGTTGGGATACTGCCTCTGGCTGACAGAGGAGCACTGGTGCAGTTCAAAGTATGCTTGCATGTCAGCTGAAACAGGGTGCTGCAGAAGTAGGATTAAGTGAAATTAATACTTCAAAAAGAAAGTTCAAAAATACCAATAATCCTTTACGTGATGTGAAAGACTGCTTCAGGAAAAATAAAACAGCAGCAGAAATATCACTGAATTCTGTGGAGGCACAAGGAGCAACAAAAGAAACTCAAGACAAAAAGGGATTAAGCCTTTGGAAACTGATCAACAGTCAAGGATTCTTTGGATTTAAGGTCAGCCTTAGCCACTGGCTGCATTGCAGAAATCGTATCTGAACAGATTAGAGTAAGTGCAGATTTCAGCATTGTGGTGCCTGAGCCTGAATACTTGCCAGCCCTGTCCTTGATTTGACTTATGCTTAACTCTAGGCCAAGTCTGAACAGCACTTCTGCAAATCCTGGCTGATCAATAAGGATCTTTAATGCATGAGCTGCCCTATTATATAAAATATACAATACAGATAACTGACAGCAGCAGACAGACGAATTCACAGAAGAAAGCTGAATTTGAACATATGATGCACCATTAACTTATGCAGTACGTGCTTGTGTGCCTGCATCTTCCACATAGCTGGTAATATGGACATGCATGTGTTTCCCAGAATTAAGTATCAGTAAAATAAAACGTTCCTAAAACATACACAGGTTCAAATGGAAAGTTTTAATTCTAGCTAAAATTAACACAGATGATATTTGTCCACCTGGATTTATTTCAGCCTCTGTTTTTACATCTACCTTTACATGAAAATATCACGCCTTTAGCACAATTTAAAATGCTCAGCTGCTGACTGTTTAAGCATGACTCAGAATGAAACGAACTGCACAGCAAGCAAATGCAGTCCTTGCACTGGGATTTTACAGTCTCAGATCTTGCTTTTCCATTATTCACACAGCTCTCATCTGACTTCAAGAAGACTATGCTTAGGCAATGGCCAACATGCAAGTGGCCATATCAGGGCCTAAAAGGACACAAACCAGGATGAGGAACAGAGCAGGGTGCTGAACTCCAGGACAGTTTAGTTCACTTCCTCTACAATTTAAGTCCTTAAAAACTGGAATTACATGCAAGGTGCAACATCTCTTCTGTAAAGAGAGGAGACAGGAGAGACGATGAAGCCCTTGACCACCCTCAGGGGCAGTTCTGAGAAAGAGGAACAGTGAGGAAGAAGAACCAGCTGAGACAAGGTTTCAGATGGCCTGGATGGGTGAAGGCCTGGGGAAAAAATGAGTCAGTTTGGCTGTCTTTATTCTGAATGCTTGTTCATCTTAAAAAACACAAGCCCTAAGCAAAGGAAATAATGCCTTGTACATTTTCTCTGGAGGATCTGCTCACCACCTTGCAGAGTGTGGCACACACGCACAGTGACCAAAGGTCACCAAAAGCATATCTTTGTAATTCTGTGTTGTTTCTATATGTAAACTATTCTCAACCTCAAAAGTTGTGAGATTTATTTATTTCAGGTTTGTTTGTTTTTCCTTTTTTAAGTGAAGCTTACCCACATTTGGTAGATTATTAACAAACAAATTTTCAGGAATAAAATAAAAAAGGTCACAGAGAAAACTAATGAATATTTCTGACAGGCATTTCAACCTTACAGACCATTAACAGAGAAGTCTGTGAGAGAATAACATGGTCACATTTGCTCTTTGAATTAAGAGGCAGTGCTAAAGCCACATGCCAACATAACCGGATTTAAAACTGGATACCTAATTAAAATCCACAGATTAGATCAAAAGAATTAAAACCATTTTTTTCTCATTCATCATTCTCAGGAATTTAGTTTAGTAGTACCAAAAGAAAGTTATTGCTATTTCGATGCAGTTCCAACATCTCTTTTAGAAGGAGAATGGATACAAGACATGATCCCCTTCTGCTTGGCATGCCTTCTTGCCTAGTTGCTGATGCTAGTGCAGCCTTTAAAAAATTAAAGGCATTCTACAAAAATTACTGGCCCCGCCTAACATTTGTTATTCACAGCTGTTAAAGCTTTTCCTATAGCACACATAACATTTTCCCTAGATTGAAGAGGAAAAACCAGAACTAGATAGATCCTTAGGGAAGCCTGTGATACAATGTACAGAAAACAGGTTTTAGAGGAGCCCAGCTTGTTTGACTGAGGCGTGGAAGCTCTCTAGCTACAGCAATCCTGAAGAGAGTCTGCCATGGGCTAATTTTCCTTGTTTCTGGACACTCTAGTTCAGGGTCAGGTTGGATACCTCTAAGCTACACTGCAGTCTCCAGCGCAGACACGTCCTGAGGGAGAAAAACAGTAACCTGCTAAAGCTGGTACACGCAGTCTACAGTCATCAGGACTATACCATCGGGATTACATCACTCCTCGAGTTACTTTTCCTTTTTAAAAACAGTCTTTTCAGATGCCACAGCTCAGAAATAAAGCAACAGAACAGCAACAGAAGTACACTGGTTTCTGTAGTTCAGGGACACTAACTCTGGTGAGACATCAACAGTTCTTATCAACAGCTCTTATTTCTGTATTTTCGTAAAGAAAAAGAAACTTGGTTATTCTTCAAAAGCCCTTGTGGAGGAACTAATGAGTACTGATGGATAACTTTTGTCACTAGTATATGCTTGAGGAGCTCCTACACAGTAGCCAAGATGATCTATCTGTAAGAGAGATGTCCTTTTGGCTGGATGTTAGTCTTCAAGAAGGAACCAATTTTAAAGCAAAGGCACAAAATGATCACAGTCATACTGATGCACTGAAAAGGAAGGGAAAAAGAGAGTATTATCTCAGGTGCCTAAGAGCTTACCATATGTTTGAGTTACCCAGCACTGCAACAGGAAAGCCTAATATCTCAGGTGCAGCATGAGATATTTCTGGAAACCAAAACATTTCCATATACTCCAGTCCCCCATTTCCCTGGATACAGAATAATTTATTATATACAATTCAGGAACAAAAATATGAGGCATAGTATTTCTATATTCATGACAAAAGTTTTTATCTCACAGGGTAAATGGAAATTCCCTTAACGGGCAAGATGAAAGGTTTTCTATTTTGTCAAGAAGTCTGCCAACAGTGACGTCAAAGACAGAATATATACTGGATATCCAGATTGGAAAAAAATTCTCCTTATTTCTAGCCTAGGGAAAATTCAGAACTAGAACTGAACTTCAGAAATGAAGCTTGTAATGGGATTCATGTAGAGCTCAAACAGCCCCTAGATGTGAGGAAAGTTAAAATCCAGATTAAAGCTGCTCTTCTAGGTCCACCTCTACTCCTGAAGGTATCTGCTATGCACATATATAGAATTATCCTCTCCTGAAGTGTGGTAGTTCACGAAGAAGCATGAACATCTCCCAGGAGCACACTCAAAGCAATTGAGAGTGGGTCTTCTGTTTTTGGGAAGTGAATTCAATGCCTGCCAACCCCAATCTCACACACAGGTAGAACTGCAGCAGCCACTATCGAAGCTATCACGCCTGTGTTCCTTATATTCAACTTTTACATTAAAAACTACGAATAGCTGGTTATATTACTTGTGACCAAAAATGAGAGTAAGCCAAATGAGTAAAAAGCAGTAAAATCTCAAACAAATTTCTAAGTATAGGTAAACTCTTTCAGAAATTTCAGGTTAAATGAACCACAGATGCAACTTGTTTATGGCCATATTGTAAATTATGGGAAGACTGGAAGAGCCCAGTATCTACCTGTTTATTTTGAGTGAACACAGTTTGCCAAAAGAAGAGGATGCCTTTGCAGTGTATGTCAAGGACAGCAGTGCTTGACACCTTAGCTAGGGACTCCTATCATAAGATTAAGATGTATTTCTATTGGATCAACACTGTTTCAGCGCTAGGAAAAGATTTATTCTTCCAGTTTCTTCTAAGATAGGTGCAATTATTATTCTGATTTTACACAGGGGAGAATGGCAACAGAGACAAATCAGGTCACTTAATTAGCATCCACAGAAAACTTGACAGTGTAGTTCCAGGTTAAAACTTTGTTCTGTAAGCAAATATATTTATTCAGTGTTTATCTCTGTCTTTATCTCAGGGGACATGAGCAGCTCAACAGGTATGTTTGGAAATTGCTTCTTCTCTGTATTTGAGGCTTCAGCAACTGCAAACTGATGCACCCAACCAGGCAACGCAGAGCTATGGCAGTCAGAGCTTCTAAATTGTGGATGTTTTAGACAAGGACGTTTTCAGTCACAAGTAATATTATCAAGTGCGCTGGGGTACAGCTTTTTACAGACAGTCCAAGCAACATTTATATCCACTGACTTCAGGGGGAGACACACTTAGCACCTCAGGGTGTCATGCCTGAAAACTAAGTTTCATTTTCTCTAGCTGCAAATCAAGATAGGTATTTACTGCAGAGAGCTATTACAAGAGTTGCATAATGCTAGCAGAGTGCTGTGGGCACGAAATATGCCTCGTATCGTTAAATATGTGACAGATGTACCTGCAGAGAACTCATTAATTCCAATTTCTATTCCTGTTAGTCTAGAAATATTAGCATATAATTGTTAGTTTCTAAAATATTCTGGCAAACTTTTTTTAACTGAAAAACTGTGTCAGCTTTTATCTTGGAATATCAGATGAAGATGATCTCTTGTATGCCCCTCAAGTAATGTGTTACAATAACCTCAGTTACCTAACAGGAAACGTTAGAGCCTCAGCAAGAAGGCTTTCTGCAAGCCTTTAAGCAGGACTTGTGAAATTTCTTCTCAGTAAACCTAAATGAAGCAGCCTTCAGTGTGGCAAGAAAATTCAGAATGGAGTATTCTGAAAATGAAAACCAAAAGCAATGCATGTGTGATACACAAGCAGACTGTAGGGCAACACTGTATGTATTTTGAGATTGTATTGCAGTGCCCATCATGGAGCAAAAGGCTGAGTGAAGGAGCAGCCAGCAGCAGCATGTGTAAGTGCATTGTTAGCTTTAACTGCAGTCTGAGATAAAGAAATCCAAAGGAATTTGCCTGTCTTCTTTCCTTAAAGAGTACGTTTTGAAGAAACACTGAATTTCTCTCTTCTGATGTTCCCCCCCACACACATCAGTTCATTCTACACAAAATCAAAGCCTGGAGGTAATATCAGACTGACAGCTGTGTACAAAAGCCCTGCAAAAATGAATATATCCATCTTATTGACGGAAACAGCTCGCATCCACAAACACTGCTTCCCTAGTAAGAATGGCAGAAGACCACATCTTGTTCTGTACAACAGCATATCGGGACCAGGAATTTATCGTACGTTTCCTCAAACTGCAGCTTCGGCCACAAAATCATCTATCAGCTTAGACCTCTGAGCCTGCCTCTCTAGCATCTGGTGGCTTGAAAGCCTGACAAAGGAAAACTTCATTTAGCTAGAAAGATAGCAAAAGATGGGTGTGCAAACAAAGCACAGCAGTACCTTTGCAAACACTGCAGGAGAATACCAACTGTGTATGAGAAACTAGACTATGAAAAAGAAACATAGCTTCAGCTCTTTCATAATGCTTAAAACACAGAGATTTCCAGCAATTATAACCCCAGACAACAGCAAAGTTGGAAGTAAACATACTGGCAACAGGCCTTTGCAGGAAATAAGCTGTTTAATTATTTAACTATTTTGAGAGGAAGCTAAAGAGAAGAGAAATGCATAAAATAAGTGTGTGGGAATGTAAACACTTGCATAGCATGGCATTGCAAGTGTGGACAGGAGAAATCACGATGTGCTTTTGCTGGGCTGTTTCCCACACTGGGCGATTACCTGATTAAAGGCTATAGTATAACCCATGTACACAGGAGGGGTGAACTAGATTTACATAGGCAAATCGGGGCAAATTTCCCTCTCTGCTTATTCACGCACACCTCGTTTCTGATGATTTATTTTTTTATTTCGTTGTTCTGTTAGTCTAGAATGCAGGTCTGTCTTACTGAAGCTGGGGGTTGTCTCTATGGAATAACACACTAAAACACTATGCAGCAGAATGCCTCCTCTAGCTACTCCAAAAGCATCTGCTGCTCAAAGTGTCTTGCAAGGTTTTTCTTCCCAGTATGCACAGTGAGTTGCAACACTGCATGGCACCTGAGATGTTTTACTGCTTCAGCTTTTCTATTAATTCCTACTAAATATTCACAGGCTACACATCTACCTCTGACTTCTTTTTGTTTGATTGTTTTTTTGAATCAGCACAGCGTGACACCTTACCATGAGTAAGAGTTGACTGCGTAAGCTTTTCAGGCAGATTCCTACAGTATCTTGTACTCTGCAATTTTATAGGAACTCAAGAGTCCCAACTGAGTAGGATAAAAGTCTTTGAGATCTGTTTCTAAGCAATACTGTAACTCTTAAGCCTCTAATAATATTTGCACTTTGAGAAAACAAACTAAATTTGGTTTCCTGACTAGCGTCTGTGGAAAAAAAAATGCATTTTCTGTGAAACAAATCATGGCACATAAGCAAATAGCATACTGCATTTCTGAACAACTGCGAAGTAAGGAAGCAAGCCTTAGAAAAGGATAACATTTCATTGCATTAAAATGTTTTTGACAAGGCTGCGTGATGAACTTCTGCTCAGTTTGGCACAATTTCTTTGTGCCATCCTGAACTATACTGAGAATTGCAAGGAGCGCTTTTAAAAGAGTTCACATGGAAGCAAAGAGACAAAGGGGCTAGTGAAGAGTCAAGTAGTTTGACAGATGCCATGGAATAAATGGAAATCACATACACCAGTTTTGTGCTTTCAAACTAACATGGAACTTCAGTAGAACAGTGATAGTCAATTTATGCTACATATTAAACATACATAGATAATTAACACATTACATGCTACAACATATTGAGAACAACATGTTTTAAGCAACTTATGTTCCATGTACTATGCGGGATTTTATCTGCAGGACTAATGAAGGGTATTCATGCTACTCTCTCACAGGAAAGCTATTAGTATAAATGGGAGCAACTCCTAGTGTCACAGACAGCATAATGCTAGAAGGTTTAATAGGCTATTTGGCAGGAGACAGAGAGAATAGATTCAGCTGCTGAAATTGTGACACTAACACTTTGCCCTTCATTACCAGTGTTCTTATCTTTCCCCATAGAAACGTAAGTGTTGGATGGTGCAAGCTGTCAGTCTGGGGGTTTCTAGTCAGGCTGCACTACAACAGCCCTACTTCACAAAGAAAATTTATTTCCCACTAATATTTGTAATCTGTTGCTCTTAAAGGTTTAATTAAATAAAGCTTTAGGGTGCTAATTAACACATAATAATTACATGCTCTGACTATCCTCCACACCCATCATCCAGAAGACATAGAAGAATAAATAAAAATGGATGTGCAAAGTATATACATGTCATGGCCTCGCTTCCTTCCTATTGCATTCAACAATACAGTTCTGAAATAACCAGGCAGAGGGCACTGCCCTAGAGAATAAATTGCCTAAAAGTAAAATTTTATATCTTGACGAGTTGGAATTACACAAGAGTTTTAGTACTAATTTATGGGTCACAGTTTGATTTCCAGTCCTACTGACATTTTAAGGCACATGGGACACAGCAGGGAAAGGACGTCTGAATAGAATTGTGAAGGCACACTGGATACCCTGAAACAGTTAAAAAGAAAGAGGGAGGGGGGGGGCAGGGAGAACAAGAAGCAAGCTGTAAATCAGATAAAAGCCAATGTAAATACTGTGCTTTTCCAATCCAGAAAAGGGCCAGGCAGTTTTTTGCATCCTTCACAATTAATAGGCCAGAGCACTGTTCCCAGGGTTCTCTACTCCCTCAAGAACGCGCTTATCTAATCAATTTTTAATCCCTCTGTGTGTTTCACCTGAGTGCTGAGCGCAAAAGAAGAAAGCTCCCACATCTAGGTGTCCCTTCTTATTCTCTCCAATATTTATGAGAGTAAAGAAATGCTTGAACGTATGTTGCAAAGAATGACTAAGCAAAAAACATCATTCCTGACATACCATCACCATTACACCCACCCAAGCAATTATTTATTTGCAATTAACTGGCTTTCTGCAAGGCTTTATAAGGGTTTTATTTACCATATGCATTTGCTTCAGACAAGTCACTACTTTTGAAGTGAAGCCACATCTGGAATAAGGGATTTTTTTCCTCCTGCCACGGGCATCACCCTCTGGAATCCTGCAGTGCTTGTCTTCCCCTGTCACTACCACTGCAGAGGCACTTCTTGCCGCAGCCAACCTCCAGACGAGTTTCGGTTCTTACGCATAGCAATGGGTGGCTGTCGATTCGATGCATTACTTGTTGTCGTACGAACTGATTTAGGCAGACATACTATGTGGGGCTTCTTGGGAGCGGCACGTAAAAAAATGCTGAGGGCGTACCCCAAAGCAAACGCTACCGGCTCCCAGGGACTCCGCTCTCAATATTCTCGGGCGCCATCTGCCGGCATTTTATTAATTACTGACACCTCTAATCACATTAAAAGCCCAGGGCAATGGTCAATGTTTTCTTCCTAAAGGCATTTTCCAGAGGTGGAAGTATGTTCACCCACAACTTCCAGCAAAGGTGTGGAACACAGATCTTTCTGGTCTTCCTCCCCTCCAGCTCATGGTAGCTAAAGATGGGCCAGGAAAGCCCACCCAACCCAGGACACAACTCCTCCCGCGGGTGGAGAAACTCCAGCTAGCACCTTGGCCTTCCATGACAAGCCTGTGATCTGCAGCCAGCCACCCTGTCTCCTCCCTAGAGGACAAAATTCAGCAATGCCAATCTCCATGCTCAGAAGTTTCCTGCCACCAACAGCAAATCATCCCAGCAGCTGAATGTGACTTTTTGCCCCAGTTACTAAAACCTGCCATATATTCTATTTATACTGCTGGTTTTAACTCACTGTATGTCTCACACACTTAGACAACAGCTGATCCTAAGGCACAAGATGCTGGTCTTGACTATGAATATGGCTCTAAGTCTGAGGGCATTCTGACCAGCAGTGAAGACTGTGATTCACCTTCTTAGTAAGAGCTAAGAGTGTGTATTGTACCAGAGATCTGGCCTCAAACCCATGAATTCCCATTTCCCTGCAACTCAGAAACACATGGATGTGAGATTCCAGTTCATGCCTATTCCTAATCTAGACGTATTCTCTCTCTGCAGACAATGGCACCACACACTGTTCTAGAAAGAACTGTTGTTTATACTGGTCTCTGTCATTCAAAATCCAACAGAATAAATACCTTTAAGAGTCAGATATTCCCATTAGGCTCAAGAGAATTAGGCATTATTCATGTGTGACAAACAGAATCTAAATTTACAAGTGTATGAGTCAAGAAGGGAATTTCCAGAAGCATTTTAGAATGAGAAGACCATTTAGCTGGCCCTCTTCAAACAAAACTCATGCCACATGTAGGCTCTGGAATGAGGAAGAAATTCATCTCTGAAATTCTCTGCCAATGACACAAAACGCAATTTGAAAACATCAGCTAATGAAAAATACAAACAGGTTCCCACAACCACAGCTATGAAGACAAATTGAGTATACTCACTGGAGGGAAATTAGAAGTACTTTTAATAGCTGGGCTTAGCAGAAGCACGTGTACAACTATTAAACCCTGTCACACATTTTTGCCGAAGGATCAACCCTAAGAATAACTAAAACCACCACTGTAAGTACCTCAATGTAAAGAGGATTTAGGCACGTGCAACTAACGAGGGATGTATAAATGCTTATGCGTAAGAATATTTATGCCCACACTTCATGCTGAAGGAAAACTCTGAATACAACCTCCCTATTCAAATATTCCATGAGCAGCTGCCAGTTCCTGATGGCACTTCAAATCCCAGCCTGGAATACAACTGTTGGGATTCAAATTCATGCAGCATTACTTGTCTGTGAGTCTAATTAAAGATACAGACCTGCTGCAAATGCAGGGAAAGCAACGCTGGTTCAGCTGTGCATGACACAGCACGCCGATTCTGCATCACTCATGTTCACAAACAGAACACTTACTAAATCACCAGTCACCTTTCTGGTCTTCTGTCCAAGCCAGTTCCAAATATCCCAAAGGACAAAACTATAATCTGCCTTGAACAACATTTCCATAATGTTCACGCTGTTAAGAAATATCTCCTCATAATCAGAATAATTTAACTTTTCTGAAATTTCAGATAATTTCAATGCTGATATGACTGTAAACAATTTCTTTCATTCTTTGGGCTTCTATGTCTTCTACTGAAAAGCTCAGTGAAAAGGAAGTATAGGAAAAAAAAAAAAAAGACAGACTCCCCTCCAGGAATTAAAAATTAAAGGCATAAAAGCTACACCTCCATCAGCTGAAAGGCCACTGGATGACAGTCTTTTCTACCTCAAACATAAAGATATCCCTGTTTCCTGACATTCCTTCAATCTTTTTTTATGAATTCGTGGTTGCTTTCTTGAGCAGTCCCTGCTGTTTACCCAGAAACATCTGCATTACTTGTTTTTCCCAGCTCAAAGATTGCTTGTGCTTCCTCAAATTTCTGTGTCTTCTATCCTCTCTTAGGGTTCTCTCCTGTTTTGTTTTTCTCCCATCTGAAAGTTCAGAAACAATATTAAACTTTCCCCTTATCTTTCCTCCTTCCTCACTTCCATATGGGTCTCCTCTTTCAGCTTTCCTTTCTGTGTTTTTCTTTCTGTGCAGCTTTTTCCTCCCTATATGCAATATATTCTCCCTCTCCACTCTTCCTGTCCTTTCTTTCCATCCATTCTTTCACTGGTGAAAAGGTAACAAAACAAAAGCAACTATTTATGTACCTGATGACGTGAAACTTCAGTTTTCATGGAATAATATCGCAGATTCATGGTACAAAGTCGCAATTAAGAATAAAAATCTAGTTGTCAATAGAAACTTTGACTGCAATGCAACTTTTAAAGATTAAAATGCTTCTTTTTCATATAGACTGTCAGACATAATGTAAAGCTTTTTTGCACAAAAGAGACAGCAGAGAACAGCAACAAAATGTATGTGAAGGAAAACCTGGAACCTTCATAAGATGTGATAAAAATAAACTTAGTTCGGCCAATCAGTATTAATTCATTGGAAATCAGAATTGCAAAGACTGCATGCAGTAAAGCCTACAGAGTATTCATGATCTGTTAACGATGAAATAAAAAGAAACAGCTATTAAAACAAATGATATTGAAGAGTTAATGTTTAGAACTAAGAAACATTTCTTTTTTATCAGTGTTATGGTTAAAGAAATTTCAGCAACAAGTCCTCACCTTTAACAGCTTTGCTAATGGTATCAATACTGCAAATGCATTTGCAGAAACACTAATGGAAAGTGGGGGGGGAAGTTGTGGGGTTTTTTTTTCTATTTTCTCTGCTCCTAAAGGAGGATGATCATAGACACCATCTTCCTCTACTCGGTGAGCCAGTTACCAAAAACCTTTATATGGCAAGAGCCCTAAGATACATACCATGATCTCCTGAGAGCCAAGGGGAGAAGATGCCCTGAATGCTGACAATGGCTCTTAGAGGTCCTATCACTCCCCTGAAGGATGCACGTACAGCTTTGCTGTTGGCCCAACACAAACCTCAGCTTGCATTTGACTAGATCAGATGCCTCACACCAAGTTTACCAGGTAAAGGCACCTAAATGACTCCTTAAGAACGCTGTTCCAGTATACAGGAGGATATTAGCACTACCCAACACCAGGCACCTCATTCTATCTGCTCACCTCTTCAAAAGCGAAGAGAGGGAAAGCAGCTACTTCAAATGGGAAATTTAGAACGCAGCTTAATTGAGGTGCTTTGAGGCAGCCTCTGGCACCCTCTCTCCACTGTCTATGCAACAACAAGGGCAAGTATCTTCTCTGAGACATGTACCAATATTCTCTCTCCTGTTACCTCCACCCTTTCCATAGCCCCTGGGAAATCTCTCTCCTCCCACTCCTTACAGTTTCCTTCTGTGCCTTTCTGCTGCTGAACGATCTTGTTGCCTGAGCAACTGCAAGTGAGGAGAGGAGCAGGGAGAGGGCTCTGGCCCAGTTGTGTGCTATCGGCAACAGCACTGCGTTCTGACCCTGCAATGCACGATAGCCACAGCAGCAGCCTCAGGAAATTAACAGTTCAGCTGAGTTAGGTGCCTTGAGTTGGGTGTAACCTCCTTACTAGGTGCTGGGGATTTTGCAGCCACCTTATATTTTTGTTCAAGTACGAATAAAATAACCTAACACTCAAGACTGTCAAACAAGTAGTTGTTTAGCTTATCCACACACCCAGATTATATTCACAAAGCAGCCACATTTGTTACACTTTAATTCTGGTCCTAACAGAACTCAGAAGTACAAATTAACTGGTAATTAGAATCAGAATAATCCACTCTAGAAATTTCACATTATGATGATGTGTCTCTCTCTCCCTTTGCTCTTTTCATTGTGTATTTTAGAATTCAGAAAAGTAACCAGAAGAGCATCTATCATCAATGACCTTTCCAGATCCACGTCAGTATCTGTACTTTGCTTTATTTTCATCTTTGCTGTCTGCCTCTTGGTATTTGAACAGTATCTGGTAAAATGAGAATGTAGTCTCAGTGCTATCGCTGTACAAGAAATAATAATCTCTGCAAGATATCCAGCAGAGATTTCTTTTCTAATATTGTTTTATTGAAAAAAATCCTTTTGTTTTTTAAAAAAATAGCATTCTGCTTATAAGGTTTTGTGTTCCTACAGTATATGAAACACTACAGGTGCCTCCCCCCCGGTTTATGATCAAAGTGATTATAATGGACTACTTGTCTTGTTAAACCAGAACAAAAACATCAG
Organism: Nyctibius grandis; assembly: GCF_013368605.1. Taxonomy (NCBI): domain Eukaryota; kingdom Metazoa; phylum Chordata; class Aves; order Nyctibiiformes; family Nyctibiidae; genus Nyctibius; species Nyctibius grandis. The sequence continues at coordinate 1,817,029 of NC_090658.1, forward strand.
GGATTGCAGACCTAAAGGAGTGTTGCTACTATGGCATTTCACTCTCATTTTTACTAATATTTAGTTTTTACTTATGAAGTAGAAACATAGTTAGAGGTTCCAGTTACATCAGGGGTTAGTGGTGAGTTACTGGAAAATGATTTTTACCTTTTAAATTTCATATCAATGTAAGCTTCATTCAAAATTAATTTACTCCAGCTTATCAAATCTGCCTTCAGCAGCTGCACACTTGCTAATTCTGTCCCCTGCACTGTATTTATAGCACTTTTTAATTTCATTTTTGGACTATGTTTATTTTTGTTGAGCATAAAATAGAGAACAACTGGAGTTTAAGCTTGACAGAACCCAACCACAAAAGCTCAGAAACTAATACTTCATTTTATGCTCTGTTATCTTCAGAGATAACCTACTTCCACTTCCAGCAGAATAGTCAGAGTGAGTATCACTGGAGCAAAACACAGTCCAGAGTTTATGGTTTACTAAATTCAGTGAGAAGCTTTAATTAATGAAGTCTGTATCGTTGTGACTAGACAGCAGATTCCATCAATTCATTTGGAATAAAACTATCAGGATTTCTCAGTGTATCTGGAAGTTTCAAAACTATCTGTCAAAACAATGTTAATACATCTAGGACATAAGTAATTGTGCTTGGGAGAGCTTAGATAATTGGTCAGGTACATCCAGTGCTGCCCCTTCAGTAGCTCTTTCTGACTAATGGCTTCAGCAATGATGCAAATCAGGTGACTGTATATATAGCTTTCAAAAACAGAAGGGAGGCTCACAAAGTCATAAGATTTAGTGAAGAAAAAGGCATAAGGCCAAACATCCTCGGTGTGACTCATGGATTTCAATGGGATTACAGAAGGATGGAAATAGACCACATTTACCGTATTAGGTCACCATGCTATTACCATTAATCTTCCACCAGTGAAAGATTGCTCCCTACCATTCTGTGATTTAAACTATCAGGATAATTGGCCCACTGGGATACAAGAAAGCTAAAAGAAAAAAAGTGAAATAATGGGGAAAGCCTGAAGAAACAACAGTAAAAAATTTTTAAATTTATTTTCTTAATTTTCCTTAAAAGGTATTAATGAATATCACAGATGGACTCTTACCAATGTAAACCTTTATCAATATCTTTATCTGTTTATCAACACAAACTCTTTTATACTGATAATCCCTTACCTGTGATTTGCATTTGATGAAAGCTGTATCACAAAATTCTATTTTGCTTTTGATAACTTCACAAAACCTAACTCTCACATCACACAAGAGCTTTGTGATTAAAGCATGCAAAAAGCTAAGTTACAGCCACCTTCTTCTCTCCATAAAACTTGCTGGAGTAACATAAAAAAACCCCATCTCACAAAGACAAAAATGCAATAAAAATAGTATTATCACTTCTTTAAGCTCTAATGAAATTTCTTAGGGGGGTGGAGCAAAGCCATCTTATGTGTGGTAAGGGCACTCACCTGGGAAACGGATCTTGGATGGGCTTTGTACTGTTTGCAGTGAATAATGAATTAACTAAGACAGAAGATGAATAATTAATTTTAAGACAGAAGAATTCCATGAATCAGGAAGCACAGTTTATGATTTCCTCCTTCAGGTAAGTGTCCAGGGCACTAGGCTACGTAACTAACCTCACATTTCCTCTCATTCCGGTATCCTTCATGTCCCGTTCAGCACCTATCTCATAAGGGCCTAATTTCTTCATTAAATCAAGGTATAAATCTGTGGCTGACCTTTGTGAAGTTTGCATTTGAAGGAGGTGAGTGCAGCACACCAGCCAAGTAGAGACAGGAATTAAGTCAGGTAGTCAGAGCTTGGCAACAAGAAATTGCATAGGACCATGATGCTGTGTACCTGTAAATTTTGCTCATTCTTGAAGTATTTTTAAAACTCACAACCACTTTATTATATTTTGACCAGACCGCTTTATCCAAGTCTGCCAAATACTGGGAAAATTATAAATTCTGAGTTTGATTAATAATTAAGAGAAAAAAGAAATGTGAGTACTGCCAGTATTCAAAATGTTTCAGAATCTCTCTTACCAGTGAGGTGACAAGACAGCTCTCCTACTTCTTCATCTACGCAACTGCATAACTCTTCTTCAAAATAATTTCTGAGACTGGGGACATAAAGTTTTGTAAGGATTGGATTTTTTAACTTGCTTAGGCATTTACAGATGTCTCTAGCTTTTTTAAATCCCACCTCTTCTTTATATGTAACTTTGCATGTTTGAATACTACTAAAATACTACTTGGCTTTTACGGACACTTTGGGTAAAGGTATATTGTCACCTTGCTAAATAGAATTTTAAAGACAGTTTTTATTTTTTTCAAGATGAAGCGACTGAAAATTCTTGAGGTTGCTGAATACACGCACAGGTCTAAATCGCTTTAAATCCCAACAGATGCTTAGCAACCGATTCTTGGATTGAGAGACACCAAGTTCTTCTGAAGGAAAATAAGGCACAGAAGGCAACACCAGTCCAGTCCTCCCCAGTAACAGTTGTGTCTGCTCTAGAGAGTATACATTTGATACTGCACTTGCATTTTTTCTGACATAGCATGATTTCTAAAACTTCCCAAGAATGCTTAATACAGAACAGCTAGCAAGTAAACAGGCCAACTAAAGACACATGTACCTCAGGCCTGCCATTCGATCATGTATCCCTGCTAGAAATCACTTCTGCACAGTAAAAATGGCTATAAAGAAAAAGAATAAAACTTTGTGGTTTAGCCCATCATATCTTGTTCGATTTAACAAGCACTTTGATTTTTTTCAACTGCTGCAAACACTAAACAAGAACTATGAAATCACTCTGGGGAGTATCACAGTTACATCTGCACTGCTTTCTTGTATAATGTCAGCTTCTGTGCAGTGAGAATGTCAGTTATCTTTCCACTCATTGTTTTCATCCTTTTGGTCAAAATCTGATGTATGTTACACTGTAAATCGAGTTACAATTTATACAGTGTATCTGAGGTCAAACACCCCATCTTATCTTATAATCAGTGTGACAACTAATCAGATAATGATCTTTTGTCACTCAGTACGTATATAAGAAATAGCACCATTAAAATTAATACACATCCAGCAGCATAAAATGAAATGAGGAAATTGAACCTGAAGTTTCAGTAGGCACAGCAATGTGTAACAATAGATCAATTTTCATCTAGCATGGACTGTCCATTTTTTCCGTGAAGGTGTATTGCTGCTTCTGAGAATTTACACCTGCTTTCTTTTCCCAGCACACAAAATATATTTGGCCATTCTTTCTGATCCCTTGCTTATGCCTGGTATTTAATTATACTTCAGGTTTGAACTTTACAATGTAAGTTGGTCACAAGTTAACTTCATAACTAAATAAAATTATATAAGTGGGAAGAGAAATGGCTACTGACCTCTGCATTCATCACGCATGACGATACCAGACTCTGGAAAAAGCTCTCCTACGGAACTCAACTACTTTCATAATGGCAGGATTACATTAGTGTCAATAACATGAATAGCAAAAAGCACTAAAAGGGAAAAACTACATTCTTAATTTGTAGTTCACCCTCCGTAATTCTGGGAAAATGTACTTGAACATTAGTCAAAATTCAGCTACAATGATATGTACAGCAGACATCACCTAAGTCATTTATTCCTGAATATGTTCTGTAAACTGAGGCTTTAATAAATGTTTTAAATCTCTGTTCTCACAATCTTTTGACACTATCACCTCTTTCTCTCCCCTCTCCTGCAAATAGGATTATATCAACTGCCCTTTGACTTTTTGAAAATGCTAGAAATCCCTTCTCAGCATAGCAGATGGAGTACAGAAAATGCTACAACAGATTAAAAAAATCCAAGCTAGGAAAAGATGCGATCAGCTAAGACAACTACAAAAGCATCCTGGCAAGGCCCTGCTTTGCAGGGTCACAGAACTTACCTTTTTCTACAGCACTGAATACACTTCAAGTGCCACTAAACTGGCCAGTCTTTGATAGATTTGAACCACTCTTAAGGTAGAAGTTCTAATGCTCATTACAAAGAGTGTATCCCTAATAAAACTGGAATAAATTGCAAGCTCTTCAGAGCAGTAATAATTCACAAGCATTTGGAAACACACTAAGTGGCAGGCATTACTAGAAAAAATATTTAATACTAATTTATTTCAGAAAATATCTCTACATTTATATATTTAACTTAAGGGTTATATTTCAGGACATATCATTCTACATGTTGAAAACTCAACTTGCATACCTTTCCCTGTTCCTCATCCACACAATCCTTAAAATATCTGTAGACTTGTAATTCTTCTCTTTTAAAGACAGTTCTCTTGAGAATCCTAAGTCTACAGATCTATCTGCATAATAAATATAGCCCAGCAGCTTTTAAAAAGTGCCAAAACATATTAAAACTGGAACAAAACAGCAGTAGTTCTATCTAGCTTAATTAAAGAGATATCTGTTATTTGGGAACATGTAGCACAGCGGCAACAGCAAATGACATTCACTGTTCTTCCTGTTTATACTGGTTGTGGGCCCAGAGCTAAGAAGAGGCTCTGCCAACATGCACCCAGTGAATCTGCTGGCGTAGGACTGCAGCTGGACATCTTCCTTTCCCTAAGACTGAATTACCCATCGCTTAATAATCAGTCTAAGCTAAGTTCCCATACTGGCTCTTACAGAGTAATATGCTCCTCAAATCACACAATTCCCACAGCAACTCAAGAAGCAGGTGGATGCACGGAACCGATGCCTAAATCTGTTCTAAGCAGACATTTCTTGTATTTTGGCAGGATTTGTTAGATTATCTTGATACTCGAACGTGTACCATGACTCTAGTGATGGTAAGCCTTGGCCTATCAGGAAAAAAAAACCCACAAATCCAAGGCATCAAGGTATGTCTACACTGCACCATGCCCTTTGTCCAGCTTCCCCTGATCGATGATCCACTCGGAGCAGTTTCCCTTAGCCACGCCAGTTCTAAACCCTGTGCAGTATCTCCCTCCAAAACTATACTACAGGACAGGCACGATGGACTGAAGCTGAGAGCAGGATGGAAAGTATATGCATACTATCACCGTACCATTCCAGAGTACAATACACCAACTTCTACATTTTCAGTTAAACAAAATACAACCACGCACACATGCACACACAGACATATTAAAAGGGACAAATAACTGATATTTGATGCTAAAGTAATCCTCAGCACTGTTTCTGCATGCTTAGTGTTCACTGTGGTTCATACAAAGAGCTAAAAGGCTTCGTCACTTGGCTGCTGTAAGAGCTCCCTCTGTTGTTACACAAACTACCAGAAAACATGTTCCACTATCCTTGCATCTTTTTCATCTTCAAGTGGTGAATTTTCAAACACTCCATCCTGTGAGGTGAGAATCGACATGATTTTCTGATATAACTTTTCATGCTTATTTTCTGCACAAGCAACTGCTATCTTATTCCAGTCTTCCAAAGTGCAGACAGTATCATTTAGAATAATCTGTTCCAATGCATCTCAGAAAAAAACAACATGACAAAAAAAGTGAGTTTTAGAAGCCTAGTCAGATTTCCAGGGATTATTAGAAGAACAGAAAATGGCAACACCCTGAGCCATTTAGCTTGCTATCCAACTTCACATTTCTCCAAAGTAGGAAAAATATTCAAAGAAAGAGTGGAGGAAATTTTGTCATATTAACAAAACCAAGCTATTTTGTGGTACGACTCTCAGAAGTAGCTCAGCTGGCTTTAACACTTTCCTAAGAAATTCTACCTAAGGACACAGGAACAGATACCATTTTGCCACACTTGCAGTGGCACAATAGTGTGGCAATTATTATATAATACAGTGCAGCAAAACAGCGCAGCAATTACAGGGATTCCTGCCTGTCTGCTACAGGTGTTGCTACCACTTTTGCCTACAATCTAAGTGGTTTAGGATTTATTTATTTATTTTTAGTATTTGCAAAAGACACTTTTAAAATCAGTACAGCACTTTATAGTTTTAGAACAGGAGGTAAAGTTCCTATTTAGCTATACAAACAAGGCATCGTTATGTTTCAGTAACAGTACTTTTCAATAGGCTTCTCCAGCAAACAATTAAAAGCAATTTGCAGATCCCTGACTACTGTAAACATCTGTAATACTTGAAACTAGAAACTAAGGCTGCTTTTCACTCTTGCACCCTAGAGGAACTAAAGGAACTAAGCTGTTGTCCACTCACATTGCATTTAGTAATATTTTATGATTCCCAAAGTGGTCATAAAGCACGGCTTGAGAAACACTGTTTCAGTGTGATGATGTAACTACCTAGGTCTTACTACTATAAGAACAATGATGATTTCAGCATGCCAAAAGAGCAGGCTGTAAGTTTTTTTGCACTAGTAGGTGTGTGAGTCAGCACAGGCAGGGCGCAGGAACAACCACAAAACCACGGCTGAAATGCAATGAGACATTTATTTTCATTACCTCACCAAGTGGGGGATCCCTGAAGCAGCACCCGGGCAGAGGCACACAAGTGGGGACGCAGGCACCATGGAGCTCCTTGCTAGGGGATCACCAAACCTGCTGTTCACGCCTGTGTTTCAAGGATTCACGCAGGCGTAGTTTACCACTCTGCTTCGATCTTTCCCACAGCAGGGCAGGAACCTCAACCACCTTCGACAGGGTGCCTCTGAGTCTATCACAGGCCTATGTTATGGAAACACTGATGTTCTCCTTGTCCAACACACAAGGCTAAACAACAATTAGTATGATAGAGGTGTCTTTCCACACCTCAGCTGCAAGTCACTTGAGTGTTTACAATCCTCCTCACCAATCTTCCCTTGTTTTCCCACAGTAGGATACATTATGGGTTAGGACTGAAACAAAGAAGAGGTATTTTGATCCTGACACAAGGTGGTTTAGAATCCCAATTCAAAGCTAAAATATGGGCTAGCGTTAAAGAACACTGCTGCTCTTCACAGGAGTCTCCCAGCAGAGGGGCACCCATTATAGTTAATTTAATACCAGACTCTTCTAGTAGGATTTTCACCACTTCAACCAAATCTACACTGGATTAGGAAAATGTGTCTCTGACAGCTTAATGTTTTCTCCAAAACAAAAATGCAGAAACAGACACATTTCTAGAAATTCAAATATGATTGTATCCTCTCCCCATAAATGGAAAAAGAGAGGTCAAGTGCAGCTATAGGGTTTACAGTTTAAGCATATTTTTAGTGTAATTGTGTTTGAAACTGTGGATCTGGTACCGACATCAACAATAAAATGAAAGAAATTAATATCGTAGTAATTACGTTTTTTTAATCCACAGAAGTCTGTGAAAATCTTGTATCTCTATAGTTTTTAAGTACAGTGTAAGACAAAAGAGTCTGAAACAAAACTGGAGTCTACAGTGTTGTAAGAAAGGCTGACAGCAACCAAAACAAAACGCATCCTTCAGAAGGAGCTGTTGATATTGCTTGTTTGGTCTATGCTCATATTGAATTTAGGATTTAATAAAAGAATAAAAAAAAAGACATCCATTAATGTATTTTTGGTTGTGCTTTGTTTGAAAGGATTTACTTTGAAGAAAAGGCAAACCCTCCTGACTTGGGAAGTAACAGAGGATGGCACAGCCCTCTGTGCGTCTCAGTGCGGAAGAACCATGTACCTCTGCTGTTTAACCCAACGTGTTACTAGATTTAATTGCTTTTCAGACAATGCACATTTGATTGCTTCCAGAGATATGGCTGAATTTGGAAGGTGTCCAGCTGCAGTACTTGAGTTTATCAGAGTGTCAAAACACTTCAGCAAAGGGAGATTTCTTCCTTTAAGGCAGCTAAGAGCTAAGGGGATGAAAACAAAGTCATTGGCTGAGCATCTGAAAAGTAACTTTCCTAATACTTAAAAGAGCTTCTTAAGTTTTAGACTTTGTTCACTGATACCCACCAAATGCCTCTGACAAAATTCCTACTAATCTTTTGTGAGGCTGAGTCATATCAGATGCTTTGTTAATTAACCCAAATGAAGGTTGCTCAAAGCTGAAGGCAGAGGGTTCATGACAGTATTCTACTATTGACAGGTAATGGGTAAATCTCGGGTGGGTTGTGGGGTGGTGGGGTCTTTAAAACATACTGGTCTTCAGGTGAGAACGCAGTAAATATAACATCTGCTACTACTAATTCTGTAACTTTGTAATTCAGATCCTGAATATTAGCTTATCATAGTTTTTCTCTCAGTTATTGCCTTTAAAACTTGAACAAAAGCCAATAAAATATGAAGAGAAAAAAACTCACACTGATCTCGATCTTCCAAAGGAAGGACAAAATACCCCACTGCTTCAGTCTCTGACATCATCAGTATCACTGAATTTTGTGTTTCCAAATGCAACCAAAACCATTGAGAGGAAGATGAAACTATAAAGACTATTTTGCATTTATCTGGGATATTTAAAATCATCAATAGTTTTTCTATACTTCAGATTTCAGAAACCAATTTTAATTAAGATAACTAGAATGTTGCTTTATGACTCAAAAGACAAAGCTTGAGTAATTAACACCCCTAACAGTAAGGACTGGACTTTCAAACTAGCGGGTAGACTTTCACTCTTGTCTGTTGCACATAATCTATCAGTAGAAATAAAACAGTTTCAGCACTGTGTTAGGAACAGCTTTACACCAGACCTTAAGATTACCGCTTACCCCAACACCTCACCAACAGAAAGAAGAGCAATGGTTGTGAGTTAGCTGTCTCCCTTTCTGCCTCTTAGGGCATGTCCTTAACATACAACAAAGGAGGGAAAAAAAAGCGCCTTACAGCTTTTCTTATCTTCAGTTTGGTGGAATATTAAACACAAGCTTCAAACCCACACAAACAATTCTCGTTTGATAAATCCCAAACTCCTAAGCACTGAAATCACTACACTGACACCAACTAAAACCCTGTAAGAACGAACCCAACGATCAAATTCTTACATTTAAGACACTTCAGAGCTTCTTCGTTAGAAAATTACCCTAGGAGAGTTTACTGTGTAGGTTGCTGCAGCATCATACTAACCACCTGAAAGTAATTCACTGAAACTAGGAAAGAGGAAGGAAAAAACCAACAGAATGTGATATGTTATAGAAGCACTAAAGAAATACACATATACATACATAAAATGGTTGGCTGGTGGTACAGCAGTCTAGTCAAGAAACCCAAACACTGAGAACACACAGCTTTAAAATAGACATATTTAAACCTAGTACATCTTCAGCACACCATTTTCCAGTATGAACCAGCAATTTTATTTCTGCACATCCAGTTACATCTCTTCTGCCTCATACCTACTTGTATGCAGTAACGTACTCTATTATCTGTGAATGTATTTTTGGACACAATATTTATATGGAGAGAATGAACAGAAAATCCACTTTCTGGAACTTTCTGATAAGCATGATAGGTCTAAAATAAAATGAATAGACAAAATACTACTCTTTAGAGCAAGCTCCATAGCGCTGCTCTAATATAATAAACAACAGCCCCAAAAGCAAGTTAACTGTTCAAGATGACGAAAATACAGTTTACATTGTGAAAGACAGCCCCTAAACTTACCTCAGATTCAGCAATCACAATGTTACTACAACTAAGGCAATCAGCACTTATTTGGACAGCTGCAGCAACCACTTCCATGTAACAGAAGATACTTTCTCTAGATGGGCACTTAATGCCCTTAGCACTTACAGGTGTGGAAAACCAAAGGAGCAGGGGCTGCGCATTTTAATGTCTTAAAATACCAGTCCAACTCAAGATTTAAAAGCAGATCCAGGAACCCTTATTCCTATTGATTCGGAAAACTAACAATTTTTTATGTATTCTTAGCATCTCCCATCTCAGTCAGTGTCTGAAAAAGGCAGACACAATCAGGCAGGCTGGAGTCCTCCAGGGACTTCAGTAATAACCTTTCAGCCCAACTGAAGGGCTGTTAACGCTAACACAGGGCATATGGGATACATGCCATGGGTCTTTTTAGTTATGTAGATTTTCTCCTGGTTTAGGACAGCTTTAATATGCTTTATAATTTCAAAACTGCCATGAAGAAAAGTGGTTATCAGGCATGAACCCTACTGTAACCTCTGGTTGTATAAATTCATCACAGTGGCTTTTATTTGACTGCAGTGTACTAAGGAGCTTAAAAAACAGCTAAAATATACCAATCCTTGATTTCTCTACCACCACCAACAGGTCGCAATCGGGCTGCTTATTCCCCCTTTTCCCCAGAAGACAAAGAAGCAGCAAACCACTTTTTACTTATTAATTATTGTTCATTTCATTTACCTGAAAAATGTTTGTTACCTTGTCAAATGCGTTACTGTATATAATGGAACACTCCTCAGATGGTCCTTGCTCAGCACAACCCACTTTCCCAGTTTCTGTCAATATATATGTTTGTACACTCTCCAGAAATCTCTGGTCCTTCTCAAAAAGGACAGGAGGGATGCCAGAATGTTCCTCTGCTCCCGTGTGATGGTTTGGCATAGTGACCTAGTATCTTTCTCAGTCTAAACCCCTTTCCTCCCTTATTCAACAACTGCCTCACATCAAAACCTAGAAGTTGAAATTTGTTAAAATAGCATCACTGACACTCATGTATTCAAGCAAATCTTCATTTTGCTTTAACCCTTCCCATATTCCATTTGTAAGCAGAAAACCACCTTAACAAGTAATTTCCAAACTAACGTGACTCTCAGTGCTCCTCCATTCCTCACTTACCTATGGCTTTTCTAATTCTATTTGCCCCACAAACCCAGATAAACCTGGCATTGATCTTGGGGAACCTGCAGGTGGCAAGGCGGCTGTACGATGTTTGCAAACTGCCTCCACAAGGCTGGACTGAGGCAAAAGCACCGATTTCTGGGATTTCATGCTGCAGACAGATTTCACCTGTGGAAACACTGCTACCTAAAACAAAACAACGCAGTCCCGAGGCCCACAGCCGCCACAAACGCCTCTCGGCAGAGACCCCGGCGCGCAGGCAGCCGCCGCCCTCAGCCGCGAGGCGGGCTCGACGCCCCGGCGCGCGGGAAGCCGCCCTCAGCCGCGAGGCGGGCTCATGCGCGCGCACCTCCCCTCACGGCCGCCGCAGTGCACTGTGGGAGCTGACGTTGCCCCTCCCCAGCGCGCCCGCTTCCGCCTCCGCCTGCCGCGGCGCCCCTCGTGCCGGACTACAGCTCCCAGCAGCCCCCAGCGCGGCGGGCGGCGGCGGGGCACGCCGGGAGCCGCAGTCCCGCCGCGCCGCCCGCCCCTCCTCCGGCGCGGGGGGAAACCCCGTGCGGGCCGGCGCCGCGCTCTTTCGGGGAGCCGCCATTCCGCGAGCAGGTCGCGGGTGAGTGCTCGCTCCGCGGCCGCGTCCCCTCACCCCTGCCCTGCCCCGCCGTCCCTCACCGCCTCTCCCCGCAGGTGCCGGCCTCGCCATGCAGATCTTCGTGAAGACCCTCACGGGGAAAACCATCACCCTCGAGGTGAGCCGCCGCGGCCCTCTCATCATCGGCCCCGGCGGGCCAGGGCAGGGGGGAGCGCTGCCCGGGGAGCGTTTGCGCTGCCGAGGCGCGACCCCCGGGCCGGGGCGGCGCAGGCCGGCAAAGCCCCGCCGCATCCCGGCCCCGTGTGGCGGCAGGGCCGGCCGGTGCCTTCTGGTGCCCCGAAATGTCGGGATCCGCGGAGAAACGCGGCCCTGCCCGGGCCTACCGGGGGGGCCGAAATGGCCGTGACAGCAGAGGCGGTGTGCCTGAACCTCCTCATGGTTCTCCAGCTTTTCTGGGCAAATTAAAAGGCAAAGCGTGTTTTGATTCCATTGTTCTGTTTCATAATAGGTTGAGCCTTCTGATACTATAGAAAATGTAAAAGCTAAGATCCAGGATAAAGAAGGTAAGCTCAAAATGCACTTACTCTTTTCTCTGTTGGACTGATGTATACCTTACGCAGACACGATTGTCTGCAGCAACCTCTGATTTTATTGTAGGATGTCATAGCTCACGTTCCTCACTTCATCTTGATTTATGTCACCATTAGGCATTCCTCCTGATCAGCAGCGACTGATTTTTGCTGGTAAGCAGCTAGAAGATGGACGCACCCTGTCAGACTACAATATTCAAAAAGTGAGTAGGAAAGGCTGAATGGAGCGTTGTAGTACCAACGAGCTGGTGCTACAGGAGCAGACTGACCTTTGCTGTTAGGCCTAAGAAGCGATGCTAGGTCTAGAACTGACAGTTGTTGCAGCCCAGTCTGTAGTTTCAGGTCAAAAGAAAACATTTCTAACAGTTTCCCTTTCCAGTGCTTCCCTTCTGTCAGCCCTGGGGGCTAACGTGAAAAATCCTGCTCACTTCTGCTAGATTAACCTGACAGTGAGGCCAGTGAGTGCCATGAGAAAGAAGGAGCAACAAAGAGCTGTCACTTTGGCTTGGTTACATCATGAAACTATTCTGCAACTGCAGTTGGAACTGAGGAATATAGTCACAACAGATTTTACAGTACTTGAACCTTCTGGGGTTTGGGATGCAGCAGCCCACTGTTGTCTGGAGCCTGTTTATTTGCTGACTTAATAGCAAGAAATCCTTTTAGAGCTTTCCTAGTTGCCTGGAGCTTAAGATCTACTTTCTGCAAATAAAAGAAAAAGCCTGCCTAAGTGCTGCTCTTGTCTTGAGAAAACATTTTGAATCTATAATTTCATGTGTTTTACAAATAGGAATCAACTCTTCACCTTGTGCTGAGACTTCGTGGTGGTGCCAAGAAAAGGAAGAAGAAGTCTTACACTACGCCCAAGAAGAACAAGCATAAGAGAAAGAAGGTTAAGCTTGCAGTGCTTAAGTACTACAAGGTATGTAGAACTAACTTGAGGAGGAACTTGGATGAAAACAGAGCTCTCACCAGGAAGGAGATGAAGCCTGTAGCTAATCTGCATGTAGCCTGGCGTATTGAAAGTCCTTCTGTTTGCAAATATCCCACCTCTTAAATAGCAGAGAAACTGCCTTGATGTTGGGCACTTCTGAACTTTGCTTCAAGTTTCATGTAGTAACTATCACGAAAACTAATTTGCCAAAGAAAAATACTCAAAATTACCATTGGTGCTAAAAGGTGGCGAGTATGTATGAGATGTTGCCTCTTTGCCCTTCCCAGGTGGATGAGAACGGCAAGATCAGTCGTCTGCGCCGGGAGTGTCCCTCCGAGGAGTGTGGAGCTGGAGTCTTCATGGCTAGTCACTTTGACAGACACTACTGTGGCAAGTGCTGTCTGACATACTGCTTCAATAAACCAGAAGACAAGTAAATGTACTAGACAATAAAAATCTTAAGTTCTGTACAGTTTCAGGATTTATTTCTGCTTCCTTTGGCACCATATTTCCTTCGCTTACAAGCAAGAAAAATCTGTGAAGCTTTGGATGTTGACTGCCAATTGACTGTAGAACTGAAACAGCAACTTCTTTTAAAGAGTGGCTTTGGTTAAGTCTCCTTCAAAGGAGATAATGGGTAACAATGGCAGAGGAAAAAAAAACCCTAACACTCCAGCTAACCTTAGAAGTGGTCTCTTTAAACAAGAGACAAGTAGACAATACAGTAGTTCTACTCTGGAAAAACAGGAGATCAGGAGGTCCAAGGTCATGTCTGCAACGGGGTCAAGGCTAGAGAAAAGGGTAGTAGAGTCCTGCTAACAAAATGCAGACTATATACTGAAAAATTGTACAGCAGCACTGAGGGGGATAAAGAAGATGGCTCAGCTATTTTGGAACCAGTAGACGGTCATCGGAAATATTTACACCGTGATGGTTTTACACACTTGAAGTGCTTGCAATTAATTGTTGTAGGTTATCCCCTGTTCCAGTGAGGTAAGCTGGTTGCTTGACAAGATTTAAAAGCAGAACATTGTTATATAAAGATGAGAGATCAAAAAGCTCGTGTGCATCTCTGAAAGTTCATTTAATGTTAACAGTTGGCCAGACAGGAATAATACATGTCCTTCAGTGTTAATGTAGTCAAAGGTATTTTAAAATCCTGGATCCCAGGAAGTTGTCTGTTCAACTTCTTTTTCTTCGTAACAGATAATTTCATCTCCAATATTGAATTCTATATACTTGTCCAAACTCAATCCACAATCCATACCCGTTTTTATTACCTGGACATCATCTTTATGATGCTTCAGTGATGATAAAGATCCTACAAAGAGAAAGTGTGTCAAAGAAAGAGAGCCCACTAACATCAGGGCAGAGAAGTGTGTTGGTTTGCCTTTCTTACAGAATTAATGTTTCACCTTGTAGCTACAAAAGGAAAGCAAGATAACGTCAGGATTGTGAGCACTTGCAGCTAACACAAGTCAGACATCAGTCCTTTTCAGCAGGTAAATCCTGGGATGCTACTGCTTTCCTACCAGAGTTGGTGGTTACAAAGCTCTGGATAACAGTATGGTGGCATTGTGCAGCTTTTCTCTAGTTGGAGCCATTCCACCCTAACTAGCAGAGGGGATTGCCACACAACCAGATGCGTACATTTGGCACTAACTTCACAGGGAACCAGCAGTATCTGGTACTGAATGCCAGTACAGGTTTTGTGGCACTTACCTTTCCAAATAACATCCCTGTTTCGGATTAACTTAAATTTCATCTTTTTGTCTAGCAGCCCCTTGTGTACTCTGCATCCAGCTACTGGAACTTTGTTTTTTCCTACTGTTACAGAGAAAATGTCGAGAACAGAAGCTTCCCCTAAAAGAAAAAAAAGTTGCATGAAGTACACAAGAATAACAAACTGGCAGTAAGTAGAAGCAAGCTACACTCTTCTGCTTAACTAACCTTTATAACAAAAGAGAAAAGCAGCTACAGAGGAGTAGCATATATTTGATACAGTAAGAACACTTAATTGGAGAATAAACTTTAGGCCACACTGCGAAGGAAAAATGTAACTCACCTATTGTATTCTCCACCACAGATGGGGGTAGTCTGCTATTTAGCTCATCTTTCAAGTCTTCAATAAGTTGGTAGATGATATTGTGAAGCTTAATTTTTATTCCCTTTTTAGCAGCCAGCTGTTTAATGCTTTCATTGGCTTTCACACTGAATCCAAATACAACACCTGATAAGTAAAGCAATTGGTAAGTGTTGACTACAAGAGATCCCTCTTTAAACCATCAGTGAAAGCATTGGCTATGTCTATTCTGTAATGCTGAACTTGCAGCACAGGGTAGAATTAGCGGTCAAGTAATACAAGAAACAACATTTACTACTGTTTCCCTTTTAAGGAGGGACCATTTACTTCTCCCACTATTGCACGTCGACTGCTACTAATGTTAAATCAAAACAAATGGCTCAAAAAAGCCCTCATAGAAAGTTCCCTGGTGACAGAAGTGGAGGTATCCAAGCAGAAACTAATGCTTACACACCAGAGCCCACGTAAAGGACAAGGACTTCCCATTTTTGGGCTGGAAAACCAGCTGGGTTGTCCAAATGAAGCTGGAAGTGAACTCTACACCATTCTCATCCACTTGTGGACTATGGCAGGTCCAATGACCCCACACCTACAGCAGGGGAGAATTATGGGGTACAAACAACAACTGACACAGTCTTTCCAATGAGCTCCCTGAGCAAAAGGAAATCCTTTTCTACGCTACTTTCTTGGCTGTGCCCTGCTTGAGCATTGTAAAACAACCTGAGGGAGGAGTCAAGAGTTTAACCTTCAGAGTTCAACTTCTGGCAACAGCTTGCCAGAGTCCTTCCATTTCCATGAGAAAAACCAGACTGAGACCTACCCATTTCAACAGAGCTTTCACTAATTGTATATTGCTTTTTGAGCACACACTCACCATTAAATGCTTCAGCAAGACTTATATCAGTTTCGCTGATATCTCCCATTCCAAAGTGAATGACATCCAATTTACATTCATCATCAGCATCGTAGCTGTCCAGAATGTTCAGAATGGCTTCGACAGATCCATCCACGTCACCTGTGTGTATAAATGATAGTCCTGCTCACTTTGTATACATCAAAGAAACACCGAAGTAGAACTAGGGGCATGACCACTCCACACTACACAACACAAAGTCTTTTGACATCTGTCATTCTTACTATATATTCAGTAGTACGTTAAAACACATCTAACAAGTCTATTAAATTCCAAAAATGAACTGAACAAATACAACAGGACCAGAGGCTCCACATTTGCTGTCATTTTCAGGTCAAGTTTGCACAGTTTTTCAGTTACTACTGTCGCTGCTTGTATATCACGAAATGTGAGGTTAAACCAAGTTCCTCCTGTCCCACTTTAACTAATACATAATTGTTCTTGTCCTCCATTTTGCTGATGCAGTACTGCTGCTCATATAGCTTATATTTTTTTTAATATATATATTTTTTAAATTTATATATATATATAGGCACTTGTATAGGTTTTACTCAGGAATTCCTGGGTAAAGGGGTTGGGCTCAAATTTTCCTGTTGCTCTGGCCCTGCTGGAAGCGCATCCTTCTGACCACTGATGCCCCACCCCGCCCCGCTTACTGAGAGAAGTTCAATAATCTGTTCAATTTTAAACTGAGCAAACTTCTGGTAGCAGAAATTTTGTGACTAGTTCAGAGCTATGCTTCAGACTGAGCATTTGAGGAGCACAAAAACAAAGGAGCAGTAAACACAATAGCACAGCACCTTTAACAACGAGCAACAGCACATTTTTGTCCATCTCTGTTCTCTCTTTAGGCTTTGAAAACATTAGATGCTTATTGGCCTTGTACAGCACCGCCTTCCTCTGTCTCCAGGTCAGATGGGCTAGCTTCTGTTGCTTCTTCTCATATTCCATCCTGTGCTCCTTTTGCTTTGCTTCAATAACTTCCACATCCTTTTTCATCCTCTCCTGTTGTTCAACATAGGTTCTCCAAGCCACAACTTCATGCGCCCTTTGCTGGGCAGGAAGAGACAGAAAGGTTACCTTTCAAAGCATCGGAAAACTCCACATTAATGCAGTTTCATCCTTCTGCATCTACTCTACAGCCTCACTCATTTTCTTTCACATTTAACAATGGGTTTTGCTGCAAGGAGAGCAGAGAATGAGCACAATAGCTTCCTCTCTGGGCTACAACAACATGACTCAAGGCCTATTTTTATGGTATCTCTGCACTGCAGAAGAGAATCGCTGTTTGTTCTTTCATGTGCTATTTGTCCAGCTCTCACACCACCTATCTTAAGCTGTATTTTATGCATATTCTTTTCTCAGAAACTAGTTCTCATTCTAAAATTAAAACACTGATACCATTAAGTACTGGACTGTTCTCCAGGTAAGGTGATAGGTGTGATCATACAAAAGAGAAAAGTCTTCTGTGCCTTTAGAAAGGGAACATGTTAGAACATAGCCCCGATTACCCCAGCAGAAGCCACTGAGGACTGCACTCATTGCAAACAAAGCGTAGAGGAAGGCAGGATGACCACGAGGAGCAACAGCATGAACCAAAGGTAACTCATCTTTAATTCCAGAGGCAGCCTGCTTTCTTCATGTGATTGTAAAGCAGGCTAATCCGGATGCAGGGAGATGAGGGGAGGACAGTCTAGCAGGGGAGAGGTGGGGGCAGTGGAAAAGAAAGAGGCAATATGCAAATCCTCATTCCTTTTACAGAGCACCTATCTCAGGTCTCTTAATAGCCATGCTCGGCCTTCATCTTTCATCAGGTTATCTGGGTTACTTAGAACAAAAGCTACCACTTATTTTTTACTCAACTCCTTCCCATCCACCGTACTGCAGCGTAAGTTTTCTGTTGAACGGTTCTTTCTGTACCTCAGATTCTACTTCAAGGATCTCATCTCCTGCCGAAGGGACTTCCTTCCAGCCCATGATTTCCACTGGGATGCCTGGAGAGGCTGCGTCTACAGCTTTGCCATTCTCATCGAACATGAAACGCACTTTTGCCCAGCTCTTCCCTGCAACCAGAACACAGCCTTTTCTCAGGGTTCCCCTTTGGATGATGGCTGTGGTCACCGGACTAGTGAAGAGCAGAGGGGAACAACAACAGACAAAATTAAAGTGACTCTTCTCCCCGTATTCATGGTTAGCGTGGGTAAGCAAACATAAATCAGAACATACTTGTGATCAATCACAGGCAGAATA
This sequence comes from Nyctibius grandis, assembly GCF_013368605.1. Lineage (NCBI taxonomy): Eukaryota > Metazoa > Chordata > Aves > Nyctibiiformes > Nyctibiidae > Nyctibius > Nyctibius grandis. The sequence continues at coordinate 1,835,118 of NC_090658.1, forward strand.
TTCCCGTGACACATTTTATTAGAGCGCTAATAAAATTTTAAAGTGACTTGCAAAAAGCCCCAAACCTGTACTGTACTTTTCATTTCTGCAGACCAACACAAAACTTGGCATTTGGGAAATCAGCAACAGACTGATTTAACACAGTGATATGTCCCCCCCCTCCCCAAACCCCAACAACTTTCTAGAATTCAGTTCATTTTTAAAAAGGGCAGAACACACCTTGTTTACAGAGAACCTGCAAAAGGATTAAAATATTTTGAAGAGTAAAATGTCACATTGCACACAATTTGCCAAAAATGGTATGTGTATTACATTATGACTATTAACTTCATCATTCCTACTTTTTAATACCATTTTAAAAAATACATCTGTTCTAGCATTTTAAACTAATTCCTGTGCTTACAGGATTTTATTTCAGCAATATGACGAGTTTTGCCCTATCAGTTCATAACTTCTTTTTCTCGCCCTCATGCTGTAGAATATTTCAATGCTTTAGGTACAAACACTGCAAAGAAACTGTTACAGTTTTATCTAACAACAAGAAGTTGTTCAATTTTAAACATAAATATTGAGGCACTGCCTGAGCAGCATCTCTGCACTGTTACAAACTGCTTTATAAAGTTGTGAAGGCAGCAGATTACTTACCCTTTCCCTTTGTCTTTGCGAGACTCAATTACGGTCCCCTCTACCAGACCTGTGGCATCTGCCTTCAGTTCTAACATCTCTGCTAAAGCAACAGTTGCTTCTGCTAAAACCATCAGGTTTTCACCCTGTATAAAACCACACACACACACACAAAAATACAATAAAGGAAGTGTCCAATTAGTAAGATCAGAAGTTGAAATCTTAGTGCCAAATTCCCCCATTTAATTCAGAACTTCTGAACTTGCAGAAAAAGACCTTGCAATAGTCTGCTACAAGTATATTAGGAATTCAAATTAAAAAAACCCCACACAAACAAAACACCTGAACAGCCAAACTGAAACTTGATGACATCTACCACCCAGTCAAGACTCCAGGACATCAAAGAGACAAAAACGTTGCTCTGTTTTTTGTTTTTTTTCCCCCCCTTTGTTCTAATTACATTTTATTTTTCAGAACAGATACAACGAGCTAGCTGTCAGTCAGCAGATCCAGATCTACAGGAATCAGGGCAACAACGTGTGCTAGAGAGTTGAACGGAGAAGCTATTTTTATGTATGCCTACTTTAAAGTGTAAGGGCACGACTTCAAAAGGTCTCAAACTTGTCTGAAATTTTAGAGAATGACTTGGGATGCATTTAGAAAAATAGCAATAAGCCTAAGACACTGCTGCATCAGTTTGGACAAAGCTGCTTTAGCCACCACAAAACTAAAGTTCAGATTTTAGTTCAGTTTTTAGCTATCAGTTGTTGCAAGGATAAGATGGTAAATCTTCTAAGACCACTAAAAAACTACGTTCCTGTAATTAGGCATGTGTTAGGAAAGTATTTATTTACCCTCATTGCAATTTTTCTCTTAATGCACACCATTATCACCAACCTTGATTTTGCACTGATTTCGTGCAATGAGCAAATATATGAGGAAGCAGCAATTAAGATGAACCTGAAAAATATCCACTGAATTTCCAAAAGAAAAATGAGATGTTTTTGCTCACTGAAGGTCTGAGCCTCAAAATACGACAGCAGTATGTTTCAAATAATTCTGGTGAGAGCCAGAAGCACTTAGCTCACGTAAGGTGTCGAATACCAGGAAGATAAGCATCTTATTTTCCAGCTGCCAAATAAAAATGCAGCTGTATGCACACATTAGACGCCCATGAACACCATCATTTTCTCCACCAAAACTTTACCTTGAGCGCAGAAATATTTACAGCTTGAACATCACCTCCAAACTCTTCACAGACCACATCGTGAGCCAGCAATTCCTTCTTTACTCTTTCAGGATCAGCTTCAGGTTTGTCACATTTATTAATGGCGAGGATAAGAGGAACTAAAAAGAGAGAAAACCAAACTCATTACCAACCTGACCAAAACTTGCTGCTTCTAGCACAACTGCAATAAAAGGTTAAAGCAGGTTATGACCACTAACAAATCCTTTTGTTTGGTGCCTATTCCCTGAGCAACCACTGAGATCTGAGCTACCATGAGTAAAGCTGGAGGAGTTACCCTAGTAGGGAAGGGAAAAAAAAAAAATCCCAACAGTAAACCCTCTTCACACACCCTATGAGTGCTTTTCTCACAAACCTGAAAGTCCTGCAAAAATATTAGTATTTTAGTATCTTTATGTACTACTGCAACATTCAGTGTATTTTCAAACACCTGCCCAGGGGAGAAGGAACGGGACTACGACAGTGACCTCCCAAGTTCTGTGGATTCCAATTCAAGGAGTTTGAGAAGTGAATAAACGTTTGCAAAGCACTCATTATTTGAGCTGCGTAGTAACACACATCTTGTATATTGACTTTGTGTACTGGGCTTGCCACTCACTTCAAAACGTAGTATTAACGAGTTAAACACTGTACCTCCTGCCTTTTTAGCATGCTGAATGGATTCTACAGTTTGTTGCATTACTCCATCTTCTGCCGCTACAACCAGTATGACGATGTCAGTAACGTGGGTACCTCTTGCTCGCATGGCTGAAAAAGCTGCATGTCCAGGAGTATCAAGAAAAGTTATCTTCTCCCCAGAAGGCAAATGCACTGTGAATAAACGCATACGGTACATTTTAAAAATCAACATTTCACATAGCTTTATTTGACCTTTTTAATAATAATCACAGAATCAACCAGGTTGGAAGAGCCCTCTGGGATCATCAAGTCCAACCTTTGACCTAACACCACTGTGTCAACTAGACCATGGCACTAAGTGCCACATCCAGTCTTTTCTTAAACCCCTCCAGAGATGGTGACTGCACCACCTCCCTGGGCAGCCCCTTCCAATGCCTAATAACCCCTTCTGTGAATAAATTCTTCCTAATGTCTAACCTGAACCTCCCCTGGTGCAGCTTGAGGCTGTGTCCTCTAGTCCTGTTGCTAGTTGCCTGGGAGAAGAGGCTGACCCCCACCCCGCTACACCCTCCTTTCAGGCAGTTGTAGAGAGCGATAAGGTCTCCCCTCAGCCTCCTTTTCTCCAGGCTAAACAACCCCATCTCCCTCAGCCACTCCTCATAGGATATACCCTCCAGACCCTTCACCAGCTTCGCTGCCCTCCTCTGGACTCGCTCCAGCACCTCAAGGTCTTTCTTGAGGTGCGGGGCCCAGAACTGGACACAGTACTCGAGGTGTAGCCTCACCAGTGCCAAGTACAGGGGGACGATCACTTCCCTAGTCCTGCTGGCCACACTATTCCTGATACACGCCAGGATGCTGTTGGCCTTCTTGGCCACCTGGGCACACTGCTGGCTCATGTTCAGCCGGCTGTCCACCAATACCCCAAGGTTCTTTTCCACCGGGCTGCTTTCTAACCACTCTTCCCCCAGCCTGTAGCGCTGTATAATGATATATTTTAGGCAGACAGGCAACTGTTGGCATGAAGGTCAAAGGTGCTTTTAACTCCTCAGGAAAGAAAAAGTGTCCTGGGGTCTTTCATAATCCAAAATAGTCTAAATATAATTTCAGCTGCACAGACAATCCACTTCAAAGTTCCATCCACATAGTTATGAGTTATCACAAGTTATGATTTCCTTTTTCACTGCTTACATATAAACTGTTTATGTCGCAACATTCTTCCTCAGTAAACTGGCAGCAAGCCAGCCCGTTACATAAGACAGAGCAAACTGTTTAATACACGTGCACGTGCACTTGCATCATACCAAGAAAAGCACCAATGTGTTGCGTAATGCCTCCTGCTTCCATCGCCGCCACTTGGGTTTTTCGTAGACTGTCAAGTAAGGTTGTTTTCCCGTGATCAACGTGGCCCAAGATAGTAACAACCGGAGGCCGCGGGGTCAGCACTGCGGGGTCTGCAGGAGGCCTACAGTTAAAACAAGAAAATACAGTATACGAAAACACTTGCAGAAACAAATAGGATAAAAAGAACCAAAAGAACAGTTCACAGCTTACCTTTTCACAGCATCTGTGTTTTCTCTTTCTTTTTCCTCTTTCAGTTTTGCTGATTTATACTTCATTCCTGACTTCTTAACAACTAGCTTGATATGACCTTCGTGTAAGATGGAATCTCGTTCCAGTGAAGCAACGTCAACGTCTGTGTATAGCAGCGCTTCATAAATATGATCTGAAGAAAAGATAAAGGCACTTAACAGCTGCATCCACAAAAACATGTGGGACCAAAAAAACCCCACTTCATACAGTTTATGACTTGCAAGTATGTAGTGTAACAGGAACTGTTAAATAAATCTATCTAAAGGAAAAATGCTTGGTGAATGAAACTTATTAGCATGATATAAACTACTAATGAAAAAGTCTTAAACTTGATTCAGAAAGGTTTACTGAAAATGACTGCCTCACTAGATGCTACAATCTTATTTTTCACTCAGATTTTCATAGCCTACTTTCCCATTAACCCCTGTGAACAAAACAACTGAAACTCATCTAAACTGAACAGCTAAGAAGCGATTAAAGGAAGAATGAAATTTGATAAATCTGTTCATATGCCACTTTATTTGGCAGTAGAAATACAGAACATACTGCAGTAGTCAAAAATTGCTACACGTTGACCTAAGTGCCATTACAAATCTACCTCAGAAATGTACAGCAAGACATGACAGACTTTTCTGCTTCTCTCCTCATTGCTGAGAGGGAAGTTTGCCAGAAAAACTACCAGCTGGATACAAAAAGACTAGTAACCACTAACGCACACCATCGTAGACATCTTTGCCTTTACCATGCATGACAGTGTCATGACTGAATGAAATACAAGAGTTAAAACAAATCTCAAACAACAGAGCAGGCTCTCACCTATGTCTTTACCCATAGCTTGTGCAAGTTCCTCAACAGTCATCTTCTGCCTTATCTCCACTTCACCTTTTGTCAGTGGTATCTTCTTCCTCTTCTTTTTTGTCTCCTACATGGAATTAGACACGTATATAGGAACACAGAGCTGGCATAAATTAAGAAATAATAAAAACAATATTAAAAAGATAACGGTCTCAGGCCATATGATGTAAACACACATTTTTGACTACAAGACTAATTAATTACAATAAGTGAATGACTTAACACATTATACTGAATATTTAAAACGTATAGCTACTACACAATCTTTTTTCATTTTTAGTTGTTCAAAACAAGGAAAAAAAAAAAATCAACAAAATAATCTTCATTTTTCTTTGTAATAATTTCCTCCTGCCTCTGCAAGATTCATGTTCACTTTAAGTCAACATTTGAGAGGGAGTCACAATACAGTCATACACTAAGTACATTTTGTCTTATAAACTTGCAATAACTTCTCTATATTCATTAATAAAGCTCCTTTTTCTGGTAATCAAAATGCTCAAACTGAGCTCTTGTACTTTGAAATTTCACATAAAACCAGAGATTATTGGATTTTGTTAATTACCTCCTTTGTAGCTAGATGTCTGCGTTGCGATAAGGCAATACTGATTAATTTGTCTTTTTGCCAGAACTGGGGACACAGGACGGACCACACGGGATGAGCAGATGACTGCACAGGCTTCCATTGTGCTCTGTTAACTTTTCTGTAGGACGGAGTGCACAGCTGTCGGCAAGCACCACGTAACTGGACCAGATTTTCAAACTTCAGTATCAACCTTCGATTCATTTCCTCACTGAAAACACAAAGGACACACTGAAATCAGTCTCAAAGCTGAAAGATACTCTTTCCTATGATAATACGGACAGGAACACGAGGCACAAACGTTGTTTCAAAACAGGCTTTTTAATGCTGAAAAAGCTGAACTATTTAGTAACTGCTCCAGTTTTTCAGTTTCCTTAAGTGCTTCACCTTTCCCCACTATCCCACTGCAGACACACATCTACTAATATCACCACAGCTTACAAATCTTTCACCTATCTCCACTGATCTTTAACGTAAACTACTAAAATCCCCATTTCAAGTTCTTTGACACTACCTGGAAAAAAAGGGACATTTGCACTCCCCGTACTATACTGATAAGAGTTATCCAGGTGCAACCTACCTCTCTAAGCCAGTAAAACACATCTGCAAAACTCCGCTTACATGAGCATATACCACCACTAAGAGACTGTATAGCACTGTAGTAATACCAATGTTGTCATATGGACAGAGACGTCCGTTAAGGCTAAGCCCTGGCTCAGCAATTAAGCTTTCCAAGACGCTTCTGTGAGATCATCCCACATCTTGTTTGAACCATCTTTACTTTGGTTTGAGTAATTTTGCTAACTATCCTGTACAACAGCCTCCTATTTGAACTTAGTGCTAGGTGAATGGCTGGACTTGATGACCTTAAATGTCCTTTCTAACCAAAACGATTCTATGATTCTATGATCATCTTGTTCAGAGTTGCCTATTTTGTCCCTCTGCCTAGCGATGCCGTTCTCTATCCCTCCTATGTCTTCTCTCAAAGGTGGCTTTGTACCATCTCCCAGGCAGCTCCAAATGAGTGAAACGCTATCAGTTCCTCTCCGAATGACTGCGGTACCTTTAAAAACTCTTGTACCCGGATACCTGCAGGAAGGGAGCAGATGACAAAACCAACCAACCAAAACCAACTACTTCCCCCCCAGAAAAAAAGAACTTTAAAGGAGCAGAGTCAGTAAAACCGAGGAACTCCCAGGAGCTGCCACAAGACCGAAAACTACCATCAGGTCAAGGCGAGACGGGACAAGCTCACAGAGGAGGAATCCACATGAGGGTGCCAACTGCAGAGAAGCCACTCGGGCGCCCACGGGTCACCAGTGGCCGCGACAGGCGTATCCCTCCAGCTCGTACTGCTCTTAGGCTCATCGTTTCGGCCAGCACTGCAGAGAAGCCACCAGGCTACACAGGCCTTTAGGCTAACAAACCGCGCGGGGAGAGGGGGGCCACGAACACCAACAGCCGCCTCAGAAACGGCCTCACCCCGCTGCGAGGCCGCCAAGCCCCCGACACCTGCCAGCTGCAGCGCTCCCCGCGGCCGCAGCCCCCCCGTACCCTTCAGTCCCCCGCCCCGAGGCAGCGCCGGCCGGGCCCCCCGCCCTGACAGACCCACTGAGGGCGCCCGCGCCCCCTCCCCACCTCGCCCTCCCTGCCTGGCGCCGGGCGAGCCGCTCTGTGCGCAGGCGCGGGGGAGCGCGAGGGCACCGCGCCGGCGCAGTGGCCGCCACCCTCACAGGAGGCGGGAAGTCTCCTCAGAGGGCGGGGGCGGAGCCTCCCCTCACAGGAGGCGGGAAACCTCCTCAGAGGGCGGGGGCGGAGACTCCCCTCACAGGAGGCGGGAAACCTCCTCACGGGAATTTTATATATAAATACATATATATATATATATATATACACACATACACATGCTTAAATTTGGTTTTCTCGTGCCTACCAGGAGATAGTAGCTTTCCTTTGCAATGTCCTCCCACCCACCTCCAATCTAAAGCTTTAACGTGGCTCATTTTTAAAAAATTCTCCCCAATTTGGCATCTCTACAATATTATCACTTAATAAACTACGGAAAAAAAACCTAAGAGGAAGATCTGTAAGTGGTTTTTGAAAACTCCTTGATGTTCCCTCATTAATGCCGTTTGTAAAACCCAGAGATAATCCCAAATTACAGCCTGTGACATCCTTTAGCCTTGGGGTCCGCTCGGGACAGTGCTGCTTCCACAGTGATCTCCATCGGGCGGCTGCAAATTGCGTGTTACGAGTAATAACCATAATTTCCTCTACAGATGTTCGAGCTGTGTATGTGACACGCTTTGCCCGTAACATGGGACTTGTGGTAGTTCACACAGGTGGTTTTCCACACGCTTGCAACAGGCGGTAGCTACGTGTTTTGCTGCTCTCAGTATCTCACTTCAGCAATTATTTGGTCATTTATGCTGAGTATTGACAAAAAAAAAAGTGTTCTGTCTTTCAAAGGCAGCATCTGCTGATGAACGTGCCAGGTACTAACTGGTATCTTAAAATGCACAGGGTCCTTGAGGGTTTCTCCAAAGGTAAAATGGGAAAAAATAATCTCAAAAATAAACCATAGTAAAAAAGCTTAAATATCAAAGGTTGTACGAAGGGCATTAAATGCAGTCTGTGTTCCTGCACAGGGCAACAAATCAGGCAGAAAGACGACACAACCACTCAGACACCACCGAGCTGCCAGCCTGCACGCTGAGGGCAATGCGTCCTTCACACAGTGGGACTCTCTGGTGAGTCTGGGATTGACACGGAAAATGTTTTATTTGAAAGATAAAGTTAGCGTGCAAAACAGCCACCAGAGTTTACTGCAAATCTGCTTTTTGAGTTGATCTTCCGTTGGATGCTGCCTGGAAATCTTTCTATGCGCTGCTGTAAGGCTCTGGGAATTAGCGTGGGATCATATTTTATCCACATGTCTCTTAACCACAGATTCATACTGGTTTAATTTAAAGCTTTATTATAGGTTGCCTGTTTTTCTGAAGGGCAAACTGAAAACAAATAATTTCTGATGTCATACGTCAGGACGATGGTTTGGGTTGCAGAAATATTTTCCACTTAACCATGTGGCTGTTAATGCTCAGCTTTGTCCTTTAGTTGCAATTCTTGACTATTGTTGGTTGCCTTTAAAAGAAACCCATTTGATTATGCAGTTCTCATTTTTAGTGTGCATAATTAAATAGCTTACCTTGTTTTGATTTTTCTAGCTTTGAATTTTTCTTAATTTCCTTATTTAGCAGCAACATTTTCAGCCAAACTGTACACCGGCAACGCACTAGCACCTGAAATTACAGTAAGCACACGTACGAAAAATTTAACAGCTACATATTTGAGACAAATACCTGTTTTGAAACCAATATTTGAACCAAATACAGTTCACATTGGATGTGGAAACCTGGTGTATGTCAAAGCAATGTGTTGTTCTAATCTTGCTATTTAACAAGGAAAGAGACAGATTAAGGAACATGAAATATATTGAACTGTGTGGGAGGGGAGGTGCAGGGGGTTGTATGGAGAAGTGCAATGGAGGATGTGGTTCTCCAGCTAGGTGAGGCCGAAGGAGGATGGCAGGAGGCCCAGGGAGCTGTGGGACAGCCTCATTTTTCAGCCCCTAAGGAGACAGCAAGGGCTGGTCTCTGGTGTCACAGGATCAGAGACCTGTGGAGGTGGGAAGACACCTCTAGAGACCGTCTCAGCATCCAGTGTTTGGTTTTAAGGCAAGGGCCTCAGCAACCAGCTCCGAATTTCCCTGCTTTCAGCTGGACGTCATGGCCAAGACTTCTAATTTTTTTAAGTGCACTCTGTGTTCTTAAGATCTTAAAAAAACAACCCAAAAGGCAACTTCAGAATTAGAAGTGTTACAGCAATAACGCATTCAGCCATTATATCCAGGTCTGAAGCTTAGGGGTTATTTTTTTTTCCTTATCAAAAGTTATTGCAAACATATTCTATTTTACATCTCACCTCGTGCTCAGAAGCTCCTCACGGCCTCGTCCAGCGGCTGGCCCAGCCCTGCGCTCCCCTCCCGGGGCTGACCGAGCTGCCGGAGCCCGGCAGGACCCCGAGAGAGGAGCGGGCCGAGCTCGGCCTGGCTCCCCCGCCGCTCTCCGGCAGCGGGCTCCGGCCCTGCCAAGCACGGCCGCCGGGCCCCCCACGGCCGCCGGGCCCCACGGCCACCGCGCTCGGTGCGAGGGGCGGGCCGGGCGCCATGTGAGGGCGGCGGCAGGCGGAGCCCGCCCCTCCCGCCCGGCCCCGGCGGCGCGGCAGGGCGATGGCGGCGGCGCCGGAGCTGCGGGAGGAGCTGGCGCAGCGGCTGCGGGACTTGGGCATCGCCACGGTCACCGCCGAGCACCCCCAGGTAGGGGCCGGGGCCACCTCACCCCGCGGGCCGCGGCGCTGCCCCGGCGCCTTCCGAGCGCGCTGCGGCCGCTCTCTCCGCATCCTCTGGATCTATTTTAAATCCGGAAATAAAAGTTCCACGTACGAAGAGGGCACAGTGGGCTGCGGGGCAGTTTTAGGCCCTGTACGTGATTTTTTTAGCATAATCAGATATCAGTATGGAAAGTGTCAGACTTTGCGTTTCTTGCTAAATGGACCTAGAGGTGCTGGGCCTGGCAGGCAACTTTGGGGTTTTTTTTTGCTATTTTGAGCACAGACGTGGAGTCGTTCCCCCTCCACGTTTCTGTCCCTCCAGGTCCCCTTTTCTCCTCAAGTCCCCCAGCAGTTTCAGGAGCTACAGCCCATCCACTTAGAATCATAGAATGGTTTGGGTTGGGAGGGACCTTAAAGATCATCTAGTTCCAACCTCCTGCCACGATCAGGGACACCTTCCACCAGACCAGGTTGCTCCCAGCCCCATCCAACCTGGCCTTGAACACTGCCAGGGAGGGGGCAGCCACAGCTTCTCCTGGCAACCTGAGCCAGGGTCTCACCACCCTCACAGCAAAGAATTTCTTCCTAATATCTAATCTAAATCTACTTCTTCATGAAGTCACCAGCATCTAGGATGCTTTCCAAACTTTTTCTCATGCCCAGTTAAAAGTGCACACACCACATCATTGCAGTCCGTCGGTGGTGGAGACGCAAAAAGGAGTGCTGTTGGGGCTGCCTTTTTGAAGTGTAATATTCTTGCTGTATACATGAGACAGAAATGATTCAGAAAGTCTGCAGGAACTTGATGTCACATTTTATTTGTGTTGTTTTAGAATTTCTTCATAAAAGGGTACAGTTTTTAGGCTGAGGATAACAGTCAGTCTTTTCTAAATATTTAACAAAAGATACCTGCCAGTACACAACTACAAGTCTAATGGGATACAGAGTCTCACACTACACTGATGGTATTTTCCAGGTGTTCACTGTTGAAGAAATGATGCCCCATGTCCAACACATGAAAGGCGGTCACAGTAAAAACCTCTTTCTTAAAGACAAAAAGAAGAAAGGGTTCTGGCTGGTGACTGTCCTGCACAACAGGCAAATCAATTTGAACGATCTTGCTAAAAAACTGGGTGTCGGAAGTGGAAACCTGAGGTTTGCCGATGAAAATGCCATGCTGGAAAAACTAAAAGTGGGCCAGGGCTGTGCGACACCACTAGCCCTCTTCTGCGACGAGGGAGATGTGAGGTTTGTGCTGGATGCTGCCTTTCTGGAAGGTGGCCACGACAAGGTGTATTTTCATCCCATGACAAATTCTGCAACCATGGGCCTAAGCCCCGATGACTTTTTGAAGTTTGTGAGATCAACAGGCCACGATCCCATCATCGTACATTTTGATGAAGACATTAAGTAGATGAAGTTCGCTTTTCTAGTACTAGGCATAGATTTTGTAGAGCAAAACTGGTGAATGTCTCATTACAAATAAAATTGGAAAAAAACAAGCTTATGCCTCCTTTATTTTCAGTGGTGTAAGTGTATATTGTATAATCCGGTGAGAAAAAATACTGTCTTTGGGTTATATTAAAAGTTTAACAGAATATTCTTAAAAAGATGTTTGCAATCTACCACTAAGTAGAAAAGGCATTATTGAAATAATGTTATAGTCTTTATTTAAAAAAATGGGTAAAACTGGAACATCCCATGTGTGGTGCTCGCCTTGAAGGTTTAAACTTAACATCATTAACAAATAAACTTAGAAGTTATAAAATATTTGTCAACACCCAGAGGACAGAGATGTCTAGATTGTGTACCTGTACCCATTTAACCCCTACAACACGTTTTTTTTTTTATTGTTTTTCCCTAGAAAAAACCCACTTAGCTACACTGCAGAAACACATTTGATGATTGTCTACGTTTTTAGTTGCATTTGCACTTCACAGTATCCTGCCCTTGGGAAAGGACCAAGGCTTCTGGTAACCGCCGGGTTCAGCCAGGGACGTGCCTCACCCGGTTCTGGAGCCTGTTCCAAACTGGCAGAACCCGAGGGAGCCATGGGGCGGCAGGCGGGGTGGGGTGTGAACCCCGGCACCAGCCGCTCTCCTGGCAAAGAGCTCCCAGAAGTAATGTCACTGCGGGTTCCTGACCAGGCCTAATATGTCCTGGTGACTCCCAGGAGGACAGTTAATACAACCCGCAACTGTATTAACTTCCGTGCGTGATTTCTAGATTCACAACCCCACAGAGGACGTGCGTCTTCTCTGCTCCACTGTGCCTTAACCAGCACCTACAGAAATGGAAAGAATGGTACAACAAGTAGCTGTACTTGAGCTTCTTCCTTCAGGAGAAGGGGACTGCACCTACGGACACCCACATGTTTAAGAGGCTGAGGGGAGGCTGATTTGGCTTTCAATAGATGATATTTACTCTAGAAAAGCATCTACTATCACAAGAACAAGACCAGTACGTTCTCAACATTAAATTTCTAATCTAATTCTTTCTCCTCTCCTGCCCAAATGAATAAACCCCCCTTCAAACAGATGGTATGTTGAAGAGAGCAGCAGCGGGACCTCCACGAAGCCCCATAAGCACACTGTGGCAACGAGCACCCACACAAACCCCAGAGCGGGGAGCAGTGACAGTGAGGGGTCTGAAGATGACGGGGAAAAGGGCTTTTGAACACACCCTAATGAAAATGTCGTGTACAAACTATGCCTAAAGGTGAGCGACGGCGTGAACACAAGCTGAGACAGAGTGGAAATAAAGAAAACAGAAGAGTGAAGAACAAACACGTAAAAGGACTTGTGCTCTAGGGTGACTGTGTGTGACTGCATCACGTGAAAGGATGCAACACTAACAACAAAGGAAACACTTCAAAGAAACAAGAGGCAAAGATTAGCCATTTGACTCAGTTTCAGTCTAGATGACCAATACAGTTCTATGAAAACATCAGCATTTGTGTGTTGGGTTTTTTTTCCTCATGTTAAAAAAGTGAAATCTTTAATTCTACAGAGTTAACAACTACCATTAACCGAGTAAGAAAAAGCATCTTCTAGGGCAAGGCAGGTTACTTCACAAACATCCTTACAGTGGTTTCCTTCACTTCTGAAGGATTTGGCACCTGTTCCAGAGACGTGAGCTCAACGACAGAATGCATCATGATATGGCAGTTTGAATTCTCCCCTCCACCTTAGACAGACACAAACCAGCCCCATCTATCATGGCAGTTGTCTCAAATGGGAGAGAAGTGACTGAAAAATGTTGAAGCTATAGGAAGAGACACTAGAGAGTCGTCCAGCTACATGTGATTTCATATTTGTTGTTCAATAAAGGACCGAAAGGAACATCTGGTATTTGGGAATGTTGGGTTGATCAATGAACTCTGGGTTAACAAATGTGTTACTAAATTAATTAGATATTAAGATACGGTTTTAATGTGTCTTTAAAAGTAAAATTAAAAAATCTTACCCTCTGCCTACCACTCACTCTCCCTCTCCTTTAAGGTTTCTTCTTTGTGGTACCCCAAAATCCTTTATCACTTAAAAAAAAAAAAAAATCACATTTGACTTGTCAAGGTTTTTAAATCCACAAAGCTTTAAATGTGAAAAATTGTTCTGAAGACAGGTGCACAATAGCAGTTTACTATGTTTCATGAATCTCAAAATCTGTACTACCGACAATTTAACTACCTTTGTCCTCAGAAGAGATTCTGAGACGTCTCAGCAAAAATGACGACCAAGCAAAATCAAAGCTTCAAATACATTTGGCACCTCTATAATGTTTCTTGTATTTACTTATGAAATTAGTGTCTTTCTCTTTTTAAATAAGAGCAAAATAGTGTATAGTTAAAAGCTACATGGGTCTACACAAATAAACAACACAAAACAAACTACACACTGTCCAGAAAGGTTCTGCTAGAGAGTTTTATCAGTTTCCTTCCAGAAGAAATACTGAACAAAGCACCAACTGACCACAACGCCATGACTGAACACCAGTACCCTTCCAGTAACACCAGCTTCCAGAAAGAGTGTGTATAAACCTACACACAAAATAAGGATAAAAATTATTTGGTTTGGCATTTTAATAACATCATTAATAAATGTGTACAATGGCAAACATTAAAAAAATCAATATGCAAAGGAAATTACAGTTTTAAATAAGAGCTTTTTAAGTTTCGTTCCACACCTAGGTACATTCCTTTAAGGCAGTTTTATTAATATCAAAGCATTATTTACATATACATTATCATCTAACTCTAAAAAATCACACATGATCTCCTTTGTTGAGGCTGCATCATGTCTTGGAGAAAGTTTAGAAATGATACATGTTGGGAATGTTACTAAATCCTCAGCAGACTATCAGAAAAGCAAATAAAAACTAGACATTATAGAGTGCTACGACCTCTTGTGTAATCTTGAACTAGCAGTGACAGGTTTGGCAACTCTTGGGGTAAAAAGCTGTGTGTACCCTTGGTGTACGCTGTCCAAGAGCTGCCGTGTTCCTCCCCTGGGAGTTCGTGTTTCAGAAAATGTGAAGCAGCTCCCAAATCAAATTTACATTTTTATTTTATTATTTTAAGGGCACGGACTGGGAAGATTAAGAAAATAATTTAAAAATCATCAGAGCATGGAGAACCTTCTGACTGCTCTTCTGCTCTGAAACTTCTTTGCAAGAGAAGGTGCTGGGAGAAGTAGATTCTGATCTCTTACATGTATCCCTGGGGCTGCTTTTGGCTCACACAGCAAATACAGCCCCAAATCCCACCCTGGCCTCTGCACTCCTGCAGATGAACCTGCTCACACGGGCACAGACGGGCACACAAACCTGAGCTACGCTCGACTCCGCCCGAGCAGGATGGATTCTGCCCCCAAACTCCTGCTGATTCTCTCACACACGGAAACTTTGCGGAGGTTTTTGAGTGAGGGGGGCTCATTTCTAACACACCTTATCAGTTAAATACTGTCAAGTTTGTGACTGTACCCTGGCTGTGACTGCACAGATGCTTTAAAAAGGTGTAATAATACGCAAAAAACAAGTGCAGAGGTTGTGACGGGTAATTGTGGACAACTTAATGAACACAGAAAAGAGCTGAGCTCATCAATGAAACGTCAGGAGATGCCCGTGTGATGACAGTGACCCAGCAAGGGCAGGTTCCGAGTGCCCAGCAATGCTCCTCGCAGAGCAGCACGTGCCATGGCAATGTGCCACTCCTGCCCAGTTCCCAGGGTCTCAGAGAATCTACCTCAACACACAGAACTGCTCGGATTCTGTGAGTACAAACAGCATTTGGCATCACAGTTTACATCTGTTCATTCAAGACACGCCTGTTCTTCTAAAAATAATAACACTACTAAATGGTTGGGGTTTAACAGCTTGAAATGCATCAGTCCTCTGTTGTCAAAGAGAGCTAGGAGGATCCAGTCACAATCAGACCCTGAAATGAGCTGGAAAAGATAATTTTCCTAATATTTATGGGATTTCAATTCTCTTTCGTAACAGCTATGCCTTTGGTAAGGGCTCCCAGCATTCCAGATCTCATACCTTTGCCTGTGACGTTCTCTAAAGGCAACTTCAGGCTCTATGGCTCCGCCTGTGTTGCCATACAGGCACGGCACAGAAACCAGGCTCGACACCGCATTCTTACTGCTGGGAGTACTCTTCTCCTAGGGCACGTCAGGGCTCTTTGTAACACCTGGTGTTGGGGCAGAAACTCAGCTCTGCCCTGAGCTTTGACCACGTACAGGAGCACACAAATGACACTCTGCAAAACTCACCGTGCTTCCACTGACACCAGTGAAAGTCCCGACACGGAGAATAAGGGACCAGAAATGGATGCTAGCGTGAGCTGGTAACCAAAATAAACCAATGATCTTAATTAATACCAGAAACGTCTTCAGAGAAGGGCAGAAATTCTGTATGGTGGAAAGCTGCAAAATTGATCCTATTTTCACTTAAGGGGAAAAAACCCCAAAAAAATGTTTAAATTCTGTGTGAAAACAATCCCAGGCTGAACCGGGTATTTATACTGTAAAACCAAAATATTCTGTTGAGACCTAGACCTTTTAGCACATTTTATCATAAAAAGTATTTCAGAAAGAAGCCACTTTAAGGGAAAAAACAAAGAAAATGTCTCCTTTTAGGCTTACTGAACTTTCCTCTTTTTTCCCCTTTTTGCCAAAATTTCAGGAGAACAAAAAACCGACTTGCCAGTATGCTTAACCCTTTCGAACAGGAGTATGAACGTGCCGATTGATTTGTGATCAAATGTAATTACAACAACTCGTTTTGGATCTGCTTACAAGTTCACACACTTCCTCTGAGCTCTCTGCACATGCCTTCAAGACAACGAATGTGTGCAACCACTGAACGTACCAGTAACATTTGTTGACTTTAATATAAATCAATAATGAACACAACGGATCTTACTAATAAAAGAAAACCTTAAGGGGGACTGATTGTAAAATGCATACGATATTATTTACATTTCTTTTTGCCATCAAGAAACCTCCTAAGCCACGAGGAGCTCGTGTCAAAAGACAAACAATAAAAAAATTAGTCAATACACAAACATCATAAGACAGTCTTATCCTGGAAATGCCATTTGTTGAAAACAGCCTTATATTAAAATAAAAGTTATAGAAAAATCATTTCTGACAATTTCCTGTCAGAAACATCTGACCGTGTATATGCAGAATAACTTGGGAATGTGAAAAACACAAATGACAAACAATTTCTATATCATACGATTAGCCCATGACTCCCACTGTCGTTAGTTACCCAACTTTTTCATGTATGTAAACAACTTTTTCTCTTGCAGTATGCAACAAAAATCAGCATCAACTTTTGTAAGAGCAATTCCATGCAGATTACGCTAACCAAGTAAGGCAGTGAAGTGCCAGGAAGCTGTGAGGTGTTTGTATCTGTATGTACAGTCAATTCCAACAAAATACTACAGCATTTATTTTAGATTTACACAAGTAAATATAAACTGCTAGTTATGGGGTTTTTTGGCTAATTATTAGCAGAAGCTGAAGCAAATCAGTGGCTAATTTCATAAACAGAAGATGAAAGAAGTTTGTTTTATTTTTTCCTGGAGTAATTCTTGAGACCTTAAAATTCTTGGTCCTTAGGGAGATGAGAACTGTCCTTTATTCAGTAGATCTTAACAGTGCAATGTGCAATAATTCCTAAGACCATCTACAAATTTTCGGCAGTAGACTCCAGTAGAGCTCCTTGATTCAAGGAAGGAAGGAAGGTAGGTAGGTTTTTATTTCTTGCCTGAATGTAAAAAATTCCCTTAATTTTTATTAATGATTCCTACAGTCGCTGTAATCTTGTTACTTCAGATATAAAGGCTTCACACTGAGATACTGAAGGACACTTTTCTCTCTGTGGTCAGTTGAAAGGCAGAAAGAGAAAAGAACATAAGAAAAGCTTAAAGTGTGGAAGTATAAAATACAGAGTTAAGTCACTAACAGAACTAACAGCACTAATAGCATGCATCAAAGGTGGTGTAATGAAGTCGAGAGGAGGACAGATGCCAAAGGCAGCTTTATAAAAAGGCAGTTCCCTTGTAGTATAGAATACTTTTGTTAAACTATTCTTTTAGATTTATCTGTCCCTTTCCAAGAACTGACTTCAATATTCCTTCTTAATGTGATTTCTTTGAACTTTCTCCTTCAAGAGGTTTGAAAAGTAGAAATAAATGTAATTTTTGCAGGCAAAAGGCTAAATGGGATGAAGTTCCCTGCCTACACAGGCAAAATAACTGCTGTAAAACAACCTGGTCTGGCTTAACTACGAAGCAGGACAGAAGCCAGTTAAGCAAGCAGTATTTACATCTGGTTAATGCGATGTGCACTTGTTCTGGGATGTAATGCTGTTAGTTTGTTGTAAATGAAATTAATCTCATTTACATTTTGGGCAGGAAACTCACCACTTGGCCCACATCTCATGTAGTGGGTAATAGAATTAGGAGCTTTGTTGCTCCCTAGACCTGCTTTTTGAATTTCTGCTTTCTGGGATAGCTTCCACATCTGCAGAGAAAAGCATTTCACGTTATTCATTGTGTTTATCAGGACATGAAAAAAAAAAACCCTCATGCATTAAAATACATTCTACTTATTAGTAGAGCAAAAGGATATATAAACACTTTTTTTTTTCTTTTTTAGAGGAAAGGACAGAGGAGAGGGATAGAAGAAACTCACTGGAAAAGCCTACTCAACTGCACTCACCAAAATTCATCTCAGCATTTAGAATAACCAGGTATTATTTTCAAAGCCACAACTTAACTTTTAGATACACTAACCCTAAATGTCTGCCTGTATGAAAAGGAAATAAAATCAGATGTAATCAAGGCGAACTAACCTAGCAGAGAACATAACTCATCTTTGCACTTTTACCCGCTCTACATTGACAGAAAGGGTCACATCCAGTTTTGCAAAACAGAAAATTATCTTCGCATGCAACAGCCTGAACGTGCAAAATGCAGCATCTTTATTTACTACTCACTTAAAGCAAAGCATCAAGCAAACCTTTAACTGCAAGCAAATTACTGAGCCTGAACAACAATACCTTTTTTGGTGTTTATAATTACCATGCAAAGTCCTAACTTATCATTTTTAAAGGCAGCAGGGACCAAGGAACGAGCAAGTGCACCGTGTGTTTTACAGCGAGCCATGTGAATGGCCGAGGAGCAGCCGTGACTGGGCCTGAAAGGAAACTCATGGATCCTTCCACCAGTTGAGCACAGACCAGAAGAGACACCCATGATGTTATTGTTAAAGCATAAAGACCAAAAAGTGGAGTAAAACCAAATGTTGACAATTTATTTTTCAGAGACATTAAAAGGTCTCTAGCAGCACGCTTTCGCTGCTGCAGCTGAACTCGATGGGGCAAAAATAGGAGCACAAAAAGTTGTCGTCCTCAGAACTGAAATGCAATTCATTACGGATTTATAAACCAATGCAAAATAGTAGCTTAGGCTGGACAAGGTTAGGCTAGAACTCCTGCAGAGGATTAGAGACACTACTGTTTGAAGACACTAACACTCACTCACTCTGAAGCCCTTTGTTCTTAAGAGAGAAGCTATTTTAATGCTGCCCCCCCCAATGGAGTAAGGTAAAGCACAGGCTAAAAAGGCATTAAATACCAGGCATAAATATTCACCATCACATTTGTTTTGTATGAGAAAGCTTAGTGCTGTGAAATGAAATAAAACAATGCAAACTGAAGTGCCCCACGGCCAGTGGCTGGAAAAAACGTGTTTTGGGGCCACGATAGCAAGCTTGCCCTTCACTCTACAGGGGAAACCTTTACAATTTCTCTTTAGATCCTGGCCCTGCTCACGACTGCAATTGGGCTTCAGTGGCCATGCTGGAGAGTTCGTAATAAACGTATCTGGAGACAATGCTGGTATTTTGTGTGGCTGTGACAGTCTGAGGATGTAAGCAAGACAAGGCTGGCAAAGGAGATAACAGCATGCCTGAAAGCTTATCCGGTTTTGCGAACAACAGCAGTTGATCTAAATAGAAGATACTACTACCTCTAGCTACAAACCTTGTTCTGCTCCTAACAAGCCATCAGAGCTAATTCAAACACATCTGCAGAGTAATGGAAATGAAGTCAAATGCCACAACCCAAGATCTCGCTGTGTAAGTGTGTCCAGAACGTCTCTGAAACATCCAGCCTTCTCCCCTCGCTCCTCTTCCCCACCGTGAAATGCAGCTGGAGCTCTGGGAAGGGCTGTCTCCACCTTCTGTTAACAATGCTCCCATATGAAACTGAGACCTTACAGGCTAACGTCTGGGAAGTCTGCTGCTTTGCCTTGAGGAACTGTGTGTTTGCAGCACTTCTACCCCTCCCTCGTTAAACACTAGGGAATTAAAAGTTCAACCCCCACAGCAATACCGTGACTGCCACAAAACTGCTGGCAAAATAAATCCAATTGCAAAAATCAGAATATGACATTCGTTATCTTCAATATTTATTTTCAGTTTTAAATATTTTTCCTCTAGATATATTTTCGTTCAGGTTTTTTATGGCACGTGTAATTTTGGCCTCCAATAACTGTCAGTAACTACTTCCTTTTGCAAAAAAGTGCCAATGTCTAAAGCCTCACGTAATTATAGTTTAAGTATGATATGTTTTTAAACTGTTTATATTTACCATTGAGAAGTTGCAAGCAATTGCACAGACAGTGGTATATTAAGGAATTACTTTTCAACATTTCTCTTTAGCTGGTCATCTGGGATTTAACAAGTTATTCTCTTAAGCACTCCTATACTCCTATAATTTTGCAAACATTTTATTTTTTCTTTTATTTGTGTTAATTTAACAGTTTTTCTGTTATTTTGTTACACAACTTGTTTTCTATTATGTTAGTGTTTCTTCTATTAATAAGAAAAAATGAATTTCCACCATGATCAATGCAGGTTTTTATTCCCAGACAGCACAAGGAGTCTCATATAACTCTGTTACTGGACTCCTAACGAAACCGTACACTTCACCACGTTTGTACACCAGACGTGCAAAGACAAAGCATACAAAAGGGAAAAGGTGGAAAGGGTCATTTTTTCACTGCAAGTGCTGCATATCATGTCACTATTTATTACGTCTTCCTAAGAATTATCATTTATGTTCATGTTTAAGGCCAGGTTGGACGAGGCTTTGAGCAACCTGGTCTAGTGGAAGGTGTCCCCGCCCCTGGCAGGGGGGTTGCAACTAGATGGTCTTCAAGGTCCCTTCCAAGCCAACCCATTCTATGATTCTATGATTATGAATGGTCTTTATATTTACTAATGTTCAAATATTTTAGTAAGTATGAACAGTAATTCATATTCATTGTGCATGCCAGAGGCACTGAATTATTGGGCTGTAACTTGTTCCTTGTGCAAAGCACATTTATGCCAGGACATGGCATGAATGAGAAGGGTAAGACGCTGACATCTCGCTAAATGCTGCTTTTCATTAGTGTCTCATTTTTGAAAGAAGGAGAAAAAAGGTGTTTTCACTCCAAATACACAATCAATGCGTTACTGGTACATCCGAAAGCACAAGCACAACTGAAAAGTCCTGTCTTTGTTCTGGGAAGTCTGTGGTTCACTGTGCCTTTTTGGCAGGGCAGCATGCGATTGGCTTAACATGCATTCGGTAACATACAGGAAAAAAACCAAAATGTGACAAATAAAAATATAGCTTGTATTATAAAAGACTTTTAAAGGCATGCAAAATATATACAGTGCAATTAATGGTTCATGCAAACTTTGGTGAGGTTACAATTGTACATTCAAACATGCTAGAGTACACAGCTGAGCCCTACGCCATCGGGCTTTGAAAACAACCACCCACAGATCTAACGCAAAATTGTTTTTTCAGCGTAGTGAAATTTTCTCTAAATCCAGCAGACACTGAGAAGAACGCCTATATGTTCATATTAGATTATGTATATATTTAATAATACAACCTCCTTATCATACACAACCATACTCATACCACACAGTTGTTGTATCCTCAGAAACCAGTAGCGGGGATTCAGCCTCACTCGTGTTTACGCAGGGGGCAGGAACAACTCCGCTGGTCAGAACTGACCGCAGCTCACTACAGTCAGGTTTCTGACCAGCAGAAGGCTGTTCTGGATTTTTCTGTACAGATCTAAATGCTGACAGATTTGCCTGATCAATTGGTTTTGATGTAGATCTTTGAGGCAATCCACTTATATTACTAACTAATTCAGTGTTAAGGGACACAAATGGCTGAGCCGCAGTAAAGGATCCTGCACTGTCCTTACCAGATACACTGACTCTATCATTAAACACGTTTGTGCTTAGCAAAGTTCTCTCACGAAAATTTGACCTTTCCATCCTCGAAGTCTTAGGCACATCAGAGTGATATCCTAAATTACGTGGTTTAACTGCATCAGCTGCATCGCTCTGTGGAACACAACCTACTCTGTAAGCCACACAGGGAAAACAATTAGAGGGTAACTGGTGTGCTGAGTACTCACTGGAGGTTGATGGAACGCTTCTGTCAGCGGTGGGTGGCGCTGGATCGACTGATACAGGCTGCCTACTGTCCTTAGACAAAAAATCGTGAATGCTTGTCCTTCGAGTAGTTCCTTCTGCCGTAGAAATCACGCTGCTGGCACGAGGTAAGGTGGCGTAAGGGTTGCAATCTCTTGATTGTCGCTGTGATACGGTCGCTTGGATCTTTTCTTTAACTGATCTGGCCTTCCCTTGAGAGCCTGATGTAAATTTTATTGGAGAGCTTGTAAAGAAGGTGTCTTCGGTTTTACGAAGGCTGGGCCTTCCAAATTGTTCTGGTTTAATGGATCGTCCGTCTGAGAAATCAGCTGTATTTTTTACACTTAATGATCTCACAATACCACAGCCGGCAGACGGCTGTTTCCTTAGCTTCTCCCTTCCTGTCAGCTCCACAGACTCAGATAAGCTTTTCATGACTTCATCTAAAAGATTCTCTTCACTTGTAGATTTCATCTGTCAAAAATATGAAACATCTTATAAATTTATAAATTGTAATGTCGACCTTTTCTCAAGCCATCTTTGTGGACAAAAACGAAGAACAATTCTAAAAAGTATTCTTTTTGTTTTAATTTCTCAGATCTAAAAGCAGTATTACAACATCTACGGTACGTACCCCTGAGTTTTCTGTACAGCTCACAAGCAAGTACTTTGAAAACTAGGTGTCAGACAGATCATAACTATCTGGAATTAATTCCTGTAATACTGATTAACTCAACAAATCAGATGATCAAAACTTTGAGTTCATCTTCTCACTCACTTGCCCTCTGCCATCACTCATCAATACTTCCTAAGCAATTTCATATGGACTATTATTTTAACTTATACTGATCATCTGGAGTTAAAAGCTTAAATTCTCTATACAAATAATAAAGACAAAAAAAATCTCAGGAAGTAATACAAAGCACAGGACTTTTAGGCACCCTTGGTGTCTAAATTTGGACCAGACAGCTCCCAAATTTCTCTTTTTGGAGAAAAGACCTCAAGGTTAGAAAAAACCTTTAGGTGAAAACTATTCACAGGCTCAGTGGAGAAAGACTTCAGTCTTTTTCAAAATTGTAAGAGAGACAATTTGCACAGAATTAAGCTAAGAGCATTAAGGAAATGCTCTGGCAGAAGGCTGCAAAGAGACCTCCTGAAGACCCTTCCAGCCCGAATGATTCTGTGATGCTGCGAAAGGGGTTCTGTGATTCATGAACAGCAGTGGACTAGGCTTGATGACTCAGGTGGTTTGTTTTATTTCTGTTGCTAGAAGAGTATTGTCTAAGGCTTAAAAAACAAAAATCCTTATCAGAGAGACCATAGGTGAGGTCATTTTAAGTATCTAACAAAAAATGCAGAAACTTAGTCCAGACTCAGGTCACAGACTACCCCAAATCAGTTCAGCTGGGAATGTGTATTTTTCAACTTCACTTGCGGCGTTACAAATAGATGGAGTCTGATCCTTACTCCTGACAGGCCCTACTCACAGTAACTGTCTTGCTTTACCCTAGAGCACTTCTGGGTGTCAGACAGATGTACTCAAGAACTAGCGATGAAGAAATTAGAGTACTAGCAGAGACAAGGTGGTTTTGGCCTTCTAACAAACTGTCACTGATTTAGAGAAACGTTCTCTTTGTCTTATTCCTCTCGGATTTCAATGAGCTCTAAAGTCAGGGGTTTTTTCCCAGTAGAGTTAAGAAGATGCAACTGAAGGAGACAAGAGTCTCTCCTCAGGGAACAAAGTAAAGCATCTTCCTTCCTGTTGATGTAAGAGAGATCTGACAAGAGCTCTTACTGAAGACAAGTGCTGAACTGGAAGAAAAATAAACCTCCTTTGAGTTTATGGCCTTCCATCTGAGCTCTGATGAGCGTACCATGTGTCAGCACACTGGGATCAACTTTCTTACCTAATTCAGTAACCTGGAAGGGGTCAAACGGCGAGATTCCAACTGATTTTGCGTGTAATACAGCAAGAACAGTTTATCAGGATACAGTCCACACTACTTCTTAATGTGGGTGTAACTGGTATCCTCCACAAAGCTTTAAAGCAATTCTACTCACCGTAAATCTTCTAGTAATTCTGTCCCCATATATGGGATAATATGTAGTTAAAATGTTTTTCCAACTAACCTCGCTTGAGGTACTCTTGTTGCTCTCTTCTAAAAACTGTTGCAGGGTAACAACTTCACTTCCAGGAGAACCAGTTTTGATCTGTTTTCCACGGCTCTCCAGTGCTTCAGGCGTCCTTTGCTGGAGCACAGGACTAGACCTCGTGTGACCTTTCAAATACTGAATAGGGCTGCTGCTGCTGCTGGACCAAGCCTCGTGTTCATGGAGCAGACTGAATTCTCCGCTGCTGTGACTCTGCGGCCTGCTTTGGTTAACTGCACCTGCTTTGGGGGTAAATGGGATTAAGTGCTCCAGAAGAAAAACACACGAAAGCTGTTAAACAGTATAACCTTACTCAAATCTGGAACATTATCCCGTTCAGTTAACAATAATTCTATTTAAAATACTAAAAAATCCAGTTGTCCTTTTTTACTCAAACCAAATATATTACTAATACAATTGCACTCCCCTGACTTACCTCTTACAGCTTTTTAAACATGACACGACAGCTTTGGAATAAAAAACTACCTTTCACTTACAATCTGGGCCTCCATCTACACACTACTATGTTCCAAGAGGCTAAAGATTCGCCTCCACTCTTGTTCAGCATCACTGTGAGGCACACACTCTCATATACTACTAATGAGCTTTACATTAAATGAAATATAAAGGATGGAATGGAAGAAGTATTTTCTTCAACATAGTTCTTCAACAAGAACTCTTTAGGAATGCTGCTCCTCCAACAGTTTCTGTTGTTACTTCTGGTTTATTACAATTGTGACCTGAAGGAAGCGTATGGCATTAAATGCAAAATAAATTCCACCACACCAATTATTATTTTTCAATAATTGTGAATTTCTTAAAAAATACTTATGAATAATCAAGTATTTCCTGCTTTATGTCACTCCTAAGAAATGAACTGAAGTTTGAAGAAAGATAAATTGTTTGCAGCAGAAATTTCTAATGCTGTATTGGAAACCGGGGCAAGGACTACCTCAAAGAATCTTTTACAGAAGGGAGTAGTCCAACAGACAGAAAATAAACTAATAAAAGTCTTAAGCTAGCATTCATCTCAATTTCCAAACAACGAGATACAGTTTAATAAATGCAAGCCATGAATATTAAATCAAGTGTTGAGCTGGCAGCATTCTAGTCTAGTACGTACAATGGTCTCCAGCTAGAATGGCCATTATACACAAAAATATATCAAAGCTTGTAATATATGAAATTTAGAGAATATTGTTGAATCCAGGAATGTTATTGACCTTTTAAAAACAAATATAGAAGTTTACAGGATGGTATCACACATGCCATTTTGCCTGGTTTGCGTTGTACGCTATACAGCTTTACAGCAGCAGCACACCGTAGTAGGATGCTAGGAGAAAAAAATGGAGCAACTTCTTTGCTTAAAAATAAGCAATTTTAAAGTAATTTGGGGGGAATTATTATTTTGTAGCATTGTTACTTGGGTTAGGTTTGGTTTAAAATAGTTTTAAACTTATATACTAGTATCACCCTTTTAATATTTATGGAAAACATAAGTTCTGTTAATACTTGTATCCTCCCCTAATTTGGGGAATGAAGGCTATAAAATGCTTAAAGGAAAACATGCTGCGGTGTGTTGTGGGAATTTTTTTGGTTTTTACCTATCTAGATGATCTTACAGAGCAAATAATGGAAGCAAAGCAGGTATGTAAATTCCCCTACAGCATACCTTTGACTTCATGGAGTGAAGCATTGTTATTGCTATTGCTAGTGGATGTTCTGCCACTATCAAGGCTGGCTGGTCTGGAAGCTAAATGGAAAATCAGGAGACAGCATGATGAACAACCTTTGAGCAGATGAGGCGGCACCTTTCCATTCTGCTCGCAGAATGCTCAGAGGCAGTAAGCATGCACTATCACAGGCTGAGCATGCCCATCGTCAACAAAGAGGTTTCTTACAGATCAGAAAGCGAAGGGATTTCCAGGCAGTCCAAGGGGACACTTTAGAAAAGGGCACTACAGGAATAGTAAGGTACAAGGGAGAGGAAGAGAGAAATAGAGTGTACATTTAGAATTGCAACTGAGCAGTTAGTGGGAAAGCAGGATTTTAGAGCTGAAAGGACGGGCATGCCGAAAGCTGCTCGTGATTAGGTCACTTACAACAGATTTGACAAGGAACCTTGCACATTGTTGAAATGCCACGAGCAGGAGGAGCAAGAGCATCTGCACAGACCATGTCCTGTACTCCTAGCCAATACAAGGGAAATGCACTGTTACTGTCTTCAAAAATGTTTGGTGCTCATGCTAATTTTAACTGTTTACACAAGAGTTAAAACCTCACTTCTAAGTAATCTATTATAGCTTTCACTTCACAGCTTTGCTTGAAGGAACATGTAATGATTTTATAAAATACGGTACATGGCAAATTTAGGTTTCACTGAACAGTAAACATTGAGAATCAGGCCAGATTTGGGTTTTTTTTTTTTTTTTACGATTGAAATTATAACTCCTTTTATTTTACTATTAACTCCAAATAAATTTTTAAAAGGGAAAATGTTTTGATCCTGTTCAGATGCACTTCATAGATACTTTCTACTAGAGATATAGAACATCCATCTGATATAGAAGTTAAGAAAGAAAAGAATAATCTGAAGAACTGATAGCACACATTCAAGAGATACGCGAGTCACAGAAAGCATGCTCACTTGTAACAATGCCGTTCACTTTTTTTTTTGCAAACTTTGTTAACATTCATGTAATATATTCTTAATTCATTTAACTAAAGTTCACATCTTACCATGAACTCTCGATCCTGTACTAGAATCATCACTAATACCTTGGGGACTTATGTCTTCAAAGGATGTCGTATCTACACACAGAGACATAAAAGCAGATGTAAAATAAAATAAAATGAGAATATTATTGAAATACTTATCTCTAAATATATAAAAATACTTTTCAAACCAATCCTTTTTTACTTAGGTAACATTCTGTAGGAAAAATCCTGAAACATTTTATAACTGCAGTTATTACACCTATTCAGTATCTTAGCACTGCAACTCAATTATTAAGGTTGCTTTTTGCTGAACAACTTAGAATACAAATAAAACCAGTATTTATTATCAAATTGCTGTTACACACAGTCACATCACGGTGCAAAGAGCTTCTACCTATACCTTTATTATTTAGCAACTGCTTGGATCTGAAGCCTGTAGAGGAGTTGACAGTTGCAAAGTTGATAGCTGTAGTAGAGAAGGCCATAGCTCCCAATTCCTTCCTCCTTTTACCCGTGGATATATCATCAGGACCCTCCAGATGCTCAGAACTACCTGTCCATTGTCCTCCTGCCAGGACCATGGACTGCACCAGGTCATTCATGGCTGGGATGCAAATGAAAGCAAATGATCAGCATGGTCAATGTCTTTGCTTCTGCTCTTATTTTGTATTGCAAAACGGCTGACAGTTCTCTAAGCGTTAAAGCGCATCGAGTACCGCAAGATACAAGCACAAGATCATCCGTGTTATGACATGCAATCAGCTCAACGAATGAGAAGTGGTGTAAGTCAGAGGCTTCTTTCAGCTCAGTGTGGTTCTTAAACCGGGTTGGATTAGGTCTACTCGCCATGCGTGCGCTGCAGTGACATGGGGCATGGCTGTTAGAAGCTTGGATACACCGTTTGCGATGGAAAAATGGAACGAGTGAAGATAAAACGGGCAAAGGTGCTGAGACAATAACATGTCCACAATGATACGGGATCCTTGTACAGTGCAGGTTACTGCAGGGATACTGTGTTGGACATAACAAGAAATAAAAGGATCTGAAAAAGATGACATCTGATGATATTCACCTTTACTTCACAGAAGTAGAGAAAACTGGCCACCTCTCACTTTAAAATGAAATCAAATCAATCAATACAACATTTTGGCAACAACAACTGATGAGTACTTGAAGAGTGACAGACCACCGTACAGCCTTGCACTATTTTCTACACTTTCTTTAAACAACAAATTACAGTGATTTCTTAACCAAAGGCTTTTGAAACGTGTCATTTTGAACTCTTTAGGTTGACACAGTGCACTGTAAATTTATATACACATAAAGACATGTGTATATAGACAACTATGTATACAAATATATGCAGTCACAATGCACTGAATATATATATGTATGTGCTTGTGCATGTCAACGTGTGGGGGGGTGTGTGCACATATATAAAGCATTCAGTGCCAAGGTTTTAAAAAAGAAAAAGAAAAAAGAAAAAGCTCCAGCTCCTTGTATTGCAGCAGGACTTGCACGTTGCAGAAGAGGAGGAAAAATACAGCGCAGTCCAGGGAGAGGTTAGTGAAAAATTAGTAATGGAAGCCAGTGTAGCCATTTAAAAGAAGCTGAACTGTCATAAAGTCTTACACATGGAGCGACGGTAGAAGGCCTTCATTTTGTCTTTTTCCTTCGGTCTGTTCCTCAAAAAGGGCAGTCTTTTCAGTGCAACCACTTTTATGTCATAGCATGAGGAAAAACGGAAACAGGGAAATGAAAGAAAAAAAGGGAGAAGAACAGATGGAAGTTAAATGTTGAAACTAAGGACAGAAATGAATGTCTGAGTTTCAGCTACGTATGCTACGCTAAAAACTACCATTCTCATGCTTCTGTGGGATCATGAAACATGAAAACTACACTGAAATATGAAAACTACACTATGAAAACTTTAACATACTCAGAAATGCACCAAAAATAATGGGGAAGAGGATAATACACTTTGAAAGTTCTACCTGCCAAGGTCTTCAAAAAATAAATGTAACTTCTTTTCAGATGATTATAGAAATCAATGATTATATAGTTTTTACCATGAAAAATAACATCTCTTGAACATAAAAATGTGAAGCAAAAAAAGCTTAAAATAAAAACAACTCTAATAACAACTTCTACTTTAAAATATGTTCACATCATTATTTTTTGAGATTAATGACTTCCGTAATGTTTTGCCCTGCCTCTCTAGTAGGACACAATCTATTATCAGTCTTTGTTTGTTATATTTTGTGCTTACTAATAACTTTGGTCATCTCCTGTCTTGGAGAAAAATTACATGGACCTTATGTTCAATCTACTGTTTATGTGATTTTAAGATTTTACTGTAATAATCCACTTCAAATATGTAATAAGAAAAATAAAATCAAGATTTATTGGCTGGAATGGTATATACCAAATCTTTTAGCTGAAAAAATACCAAAGATTTAAAAAAAAAAAGCAAAGAAAATCCAAATGTGAGTGTTGCTGTAACATTTTGGGAGGGCTAAGATAAAATTGAGATGCATAATATCAGGAAACAGAGTTAAACTGCCAAGTGTACAGAAGCCACGTGCAAACAACTGGCAGGTAAAGATCCAGAAAGAAATGCACAATGAAATTACCAAAAAGTTCTTATTTGTGCAGGTATGAAGGCAGTGCAGCCAGTCTATCAGCCCAAGATCTGCTTGGCTTATCTCTCTGAAGTCACTTTTGGGACACGTGCCTGTCATTTGCCTTGGTTTTCTGCAAAAACACCCTCCTGTGTCAGTCCTTACAGTGTGGGGTGGGGAAGAACAGGGAGAAAAGAAAGGCACGTGTGCTACCTGTGTGAGGTCGGAGTACACCGAGTACAATTTCACCTTTGAATTATTCACTGCGTAGGTATACAGGTATTTTTTATTATGTACATTATACTTGTAGGTACTTCAAAATAACCAGGTTTTTGGTTTTTTTTTTTTCAAGTATCATTTGAGTCATCTGTGATTCTTGTTCACTAACACAGATCACCTCCAAAAGGACTGATTTATGGCCCTCAGCAACTGTACCACATGGAAGACTCCACTGCAACTACCAATGTCCTGGAAATCGTATCTCAAAACCTGTCCTTTGGTAAAATGCAGCCTCCTTGAGAGACTACGTTAGGTAGTATCTGCATAGAATACGGCTGAAGAAATGTCTTGCAAAAAAATCCTGGAATGGCAGAGCTACAGCAGAAACATACAGGGCACCACAAAGTTCAGCTTAAGCTCTTTACACACCTTTATTCCAACAGACTTTAAAAATGGGATGGCGGGAGGACAATTTTGGTCTTAATAATCACCTACTCAAAGAACTCTAGTTATAATTCATTAACTTTTCTTTCTCTTTTCAGTATTCTAGGGACATGCTCTCGCTTTCCGAGCTGAGAATGAATGATGAGTATTGCAGAACTCCTCCACTCATCAGGAAACCTCCCATTTTGTAATCCTCCTCCTGTTTGCCAGGGGAATTCTGTACGGATAGCATTAAAATCCTCAAATCGTTTTGTTCATGCACACAAGCAAATGCTAGGCAGACATCCTCTAAACGTTTTTGGTAATAGACAATGCAGCCCAATATACTGCTTTTACTTCTGCTACGATACGATGTGTCTGCTACTGGTACTACTATTTAAAGATGATGAGTTTACTAATAGCCTTAATTCCTCGGGACGTTGTTAATAAGCTGAAATGGCTGAAGTGGAAGCGAGCACAAATAACCTGTTTTTCTCCACAAAAAGAAAAATTTCCGCTTGCCTGCCTTGGGTTTTCTATGCAGAATGGATCCCATCCTCCTGAGAAAAAAGGCTCTGCACCGAGCAGATGTGAGACCTACGGTACTCACCTGCCTCAACCCCTGAATACGGACAGGAAAAGCAAAGGTGAAGCTCTGCAGTCAGAGGAGCACACAGCATCCCCACTGCCTGCAGGATTTAACTCGTGCTCAAACGTTAACAGCCGTACAGGCACCCCAGGACCTCTGGAGGCAAACAAGGGCCCCAAGCACCCTGTGAGACCTCAGGTGCTGTCTTCTCTGCAGAACAAGGTAACCTGATTTTTGCACCAAGATCACCTGTCTTTGTAAGGGAATTGGTCTCTTGAAAACACGTGCATGAGAAAAAGTCCTGTATTAGGAAAACAGTGTCCATCACCACCTTCAAAAGAGGAAAATCTACAGATTGTACGTAGCGAATCTGTGTATCAGTAGTGGTAGCAGCAGGATAGTTAATTTTGGAATCAGTATCTCCTCTCGCTTTCTCTGACAGGGGATATGGGGTAGGAAAGTTCTACATCTCCAAGATCCCTTTATGTCAGATACTCTGTCCTCCAGGCTTTTGAGAACTCCACTGATTTGTGCCAGTGAGTGCAATTTGGGGAATGTAAGCTGCCTTCCCTCGCCTACTGAAGGACACGCAGGACGTTTCACCTCAGCAGTTCCCTCTGGAACCACCACCACCACTCCCAGACGCAGGAGATCAGGGTGGCACAGAGCCTGTCTCTTCCCGTACCCAAAACTGCCTTCAACTAGTGTAGGAAGCTACAATACCTGAGCATTTGCACAGACAGGTGGCAACTTACAGGTTTTCTCTTTCTTGTAGCTTCTTTCCAAGCCACTTCTTACAGAAAAGAAAGGAGCCACAGTATCTTGACATTTAGGATTTACAGTCATTCTAAAAGCAGAAGAAATAGACTGCAAAATGTGCACCATTACTGGTACTTCTCACACTGAGATATTCTCTGACCTTTGTGAGACGCAAACTGTCTCAGTAAGATTGTCAGCATTGAACTGGCACGTAATTCACCCAAGTTCTATCAAAACCTGTTGGTGACATGGGTAATGGAGGAAGGCTGGGATCCAGAATTAGATCAGCCCTTCCAGTTTGTGGATAAATACATTGGGATTAAGGGGAACATGAACAAGGTCCATGGAGTAGAAAGTTAATGAGGTCTGAACAACTTCAAACCTCTTTTGAGGATCAGTCGCCGTAAGTTCACCCATGGCTCCCACAGAGGTAACTACACGCTACAAGGTCCCAAGTATCATGCAAAGAAAACCGTCACATAACAGAGCCCTTCCAGAACATGAAACAGGTGACACAGATGCAGATGGGCTGAACCAAAGCATGCACACTCGCGATTCAAACTAAGACACTTGCAAACACATCCACTGTAGCTTCAGTCACTCCTGAATCGCACAAGACTTCGTTTAGATGTAAAAGCAACAGCTGGTTTTTTTTTTAAGTCAAAAGTACCTGTTTTCAACCCTTAGCAGACCCTTACACTGAAAAATGCTAAGCTTCCCAAATTGAGAAGTTAGCCACAAAAGTGATGAAGTGGACCCTTGAACTTACTATTTTCTCCAGTTATTAAAAAAAAATACTCACAAATCTGATGTTGAGTTTCCCTGAAATAGTGTTTTTAGATGTTTTTAACTTTGACTAAGCTTCTGCAATATGCACAGAAGAAAAAATACATCATAATGGCTTCAATCATTCACACAGCAAATTCACAGCTGGCACAAAACCAGAATATTGATCTGCTGTCTTTTGAAACCCAAGACATTGTATTTTAAAAAAGCATTACAAAGATTTTAAGTGAATTTTAATACACATCTATTCTGATGCTTTTACATGCACAGCCAAAATGCTTTTGGTGCATAACTATTAAATAGAACCATTACAGCCTGATAACTTGGGTGTAATATTATCTCTCAAGTTGTGAGAACCCAGGCAGTTTATGAATTAGGATCAGTAACAATTCACATCTTTTTTACAGGTTATGTCTCTGCATTAACTCTTCCTATTGCATATTCAAATATTATCAAAATTCTTCATGGTTGGTTTTGTGAGATGCTGGAGAAACACCTTCAGACAGAAGATGTTTTTAGCGACTAACGGACATGAGCACAACCACAGCTTGGAAAGCACTTCCAAGGCAAGGGGAAGGATTCATGCTGGGACAAGAGGGAGAAACAAAAACAGGTAGTAGTGGTAGCACCTGACATTCTATCCAAAATTCTGCCCGCCTGACCCAGTGGCAGTGCCTGCTGCTTCTTACCCAAGCACTGTGAATGTATTTTAACATTTACATTTAGGGCTACAGAAATGCTAAAACCTAGTTCCTGCCTAAACACTCAAGGAGTCTGCAATAAGTCAGTACAAATCTGTCATTAATAAATGAATTCAGGCTTCGTTCCTAAAGACTTAAAAAATTATCTTTAAAAATCCTGCAAAACACATAGTCTTTTCCAGCACCTTGTAATTTTTAATCACATCAAAAAGACATTTAGCCAAGGGTTATCAAAAGAAAAAAAAAATGTTCTGCAGTACTCACTACTACTCTTTTTGGTCCCCAAGGTCTGGCCATCTTCAAGAGAGTTTGAGCCCACAGAGGAACTATCCTGACTGTCCTGGTGGGGCAGCTGAAGAAATCCTTCACTGGATTCTGACCGGGTAGGTGTAAGGGTCATGGACTTCAAACGTTCTCGATTACCATCCTTCTTAGATTTTATCAGCTTCCTCATTTTCAGAGTAATCCAGTTGCCCCTTCTGTTATCAATAACACAGTACGTTTATTGCATTTACAATACATTACTTATGCCTTCAGACTTTTCCTAATTTGTGTGCAAGAGCACAGACACGATTCTGCTCCCCTGAAGTTTAACGAAATCTTGATTTTCAGCTGGAACAGAATAGGTATGTCATGGTTTAGATTCTGTTTATTTTTATATCATGTTCATCAGTACCTTCTTGGTGGAGATGGTTCATAAAATTTATACTGATCCATTATCTTCTCCTCCAATTTCTCCTTCTGTCGCCTTAATTCATTTAGCTTGTCACTGTAAACAGAAATTAATGACAATGTGCACTTCAAAAATGTACATATATGTGTAAGCAGCATGTTCCTTTGGATATGTTATCTGAAAGTTGTCACTTTTCATGAGGAATTCTTATATAACACTTGTTTCTTACTGAAAAATCAAGACAGACATACAGCAAACAAGCAGTCTTACATTTAGTGTTATGATATAAAATTGAAAAAAATTCCATTTGCCTTTATTACACAACAGAATTTTCCCCCTTTTTTAATAAAGTGCATCTAGGCTCTAACAGAATCATTTAGACAAGCACATTTTCTCTTCTCTCAAATTCGCTAAAAAAAGTTTACAGATTACAAACCTAGGAACCTTGCTTGTAGTAGAATGAGGAGTAACATTTTTATTGCCCATTTGCATCATCAGTAATGAACACAGTTGCACTGATCCTTTAGAACTAAAAATATAATGTTCGTAGTTTACCTGCTTTAATTTAATTTTTATTCTAAAAATACAAACACTTCACAAGTAGCATTAATTTCTCTATAAAACAGAAGCTGTTTTTTTTTTTTAAAGACAGGCATTAGTGTAACTGCTCTAATCACAGTAATTCAAGTGTTTTAAAAACTCACATGTACTGCCTTTGCTCTACATGGAAGAGATCCTTGCTTTCCATATTCTGCTCCAGTAATGTTCTGTTCTGTAGCATTAACGTCTGAATTTGATCTAGTAGATGTCTGTTTTCCTCCTCCAGATTTCCTTTAAGCTGGCTAAGCAGCTGTT
Organism: Nyctibius grandis; assembly: GCF_013368605.1. Taxonomy (NCBI): domain Eukaryota; kingdom Metazoa; phylum Chordata; class Aves; order Nyctibiiformes; family Nyctibiidae; genus Nyctibius; species Nyctibius grandis. The sequence continues at coordinate 1,869,535 of NC_090658.1, forward strand.
AAATATATGAAAAGGCACATGCATATATATGTAAGCGTATTTTACACACAGATAATGAGATTAGCAAGAAAATGTAGGTCTACAAAGGATTCTGATAGTCAAATCAAACAGAAAACTTAACTAAATCATGACTCAGCTGATAAAAGGCTCTTTGATGCTTTCAATAACTTAAAACAGTTTACCTAACACATGAGCCGAATTTTTCTATTGCCTGTACAACAGGCAAATTGTCTTCAGACCCACTTCATTATCTGGAAACTAAATTGGCTAATTCTCAAACACTTCATATGATTTTATGAAGCTACAAATACACTTAAATAAGTATTACAACGATACCAGTCATGAAAATTCTCACATACCTCACACTGATTATTTAGTTTTGTAGATGTAATATCCAGCTGTTGGTACTGTTCTTTGAGTTTAGAAAACTCAGCTTCTAACCGTGTTTGTTCTAGTTTGGAATTGTTCAATAATGTTTTCAAATTCTTATGATCAGTTTGGAGAACTTCATTCTCTCTCAAGAGCTGACTGTACGTATGAGTAAGCCTGGAATTAAAAGACACCACAAAAGAATACATGCAGAGAGAAGGAAACGTATTTGTGACCCACATTACCCCTGAAGCATGAAATTTCCAGGGCTCTATGCTACTCCATAGAATACATATTAAAATTTCGTAGTATCTGAGGGCAAGCTGTCCCTCAGTTGCAGGGGTCAAGCAGGACTTTGTCACCCACTGCATTCCTGCTTCTACTGCCATTAACCTCAGTTATCTCGCCCCTTAAGCAACTCCTGCAGAGTGGCTTGCTCCCTCTACAGCTCACAACCACACTGCACAGTGCTTGGCCTGGCATTCCTCAAGATGTGATGTGGAATTCAGTACCCTCAGGATATAATAATTATTTTTTGTGTTTTTTTTTCCTGTTCAGTTTTTCTACAATGACTGTATCGCAGACCGATGCAGTGGAGTTGCTCTGAAGTATGCACTTGTAAGTGTCCTGAATTGCAGCATCAGCAAAGTGCTCAGAGCTCTACTAATTCACATATCAGACTTTTGCTTTACCTTTCATTTTCATCACGAAGTTTTTTATATTCTGCTGCTACAGTTTCATGCTTTTCATTTTGCTGCAGCATTTTCTCCTGTTCTGTCTTGAGTACTTTCTCCAATTCTTCCAGCTGCACTTTCTGTTTCAGCAACTGATTGTACCTGCAAACAAAAATTGTATTTTTCTTTTTTTTTTTTTTTGGAATGACAAGAAAATATGGAATTCTTTTGAAAAGGTGATCTTTCAAAGTTTTAAGATCTTAATTTTATAATTAAGTAATGCTAATTTTATTCATACTAGTTATACAGTGGTTTTTGATTTTGCTCAGGAATCACAGACTCTCATTTTACCTATGCATATTAGTATTTACCTATCTTCTAAGTCCTTATGCTCCACCTCCAGATTTTTGTGTGCAGATTTAAGACTTCCATGCTTAGCAATCAGAGATTCATACTCAGAAGCTTGGCGCTCATGCAGGTGTTCCAGTTTTTCATGATCTTTGAGGAGTGAATCATACAAGGATTTCAGATCCTCCCGGTCCTTGAGCACACATTCGTTCTCGTTTTCTAAAGCAGATTGCTGGATCACCAGTTGTGCATTCTGATTCATAAGAGATGTGCTCTGAGAATTAAGGGTGGAATTTTCAACCTGCATTCATAAACATGTGACAAGAGTAGCAAATTAATTTCATAGTCTGCATTATCTTATCTCCTCCTATTCACAGATTTCTTGAGCTTAACCCTTACCATCTTAGCAAGCCTTCTAGTTACTCTATTACCTGACAACTGTTAATGGGAATATTTTTTTCTTATATCCCAACAGACAATTCTAATTCAAAATATTCCAAGAATATTTTTATAGCAGTATTGCAAGAAAGCACTTAAGCATATGCTTAAATTTACACAGGGTTGCAAATAAAATTATTATTTACCTTCAAATATCTGTTAAAGTGCTATCTAGATGAGACACATTTTCCTCAGAGCACTGACAGCTCCAGTATCAAAACATCTTAGGGAAATGGATCACCAGTGATCCTCGTATCACAGAAGCCAAATCTGTGACGTGACTAAAATAAAAGGAACTTTCATATTGGCATAGATTTTTTTTTTAAATCTTTATTGTACAGAATCTCTATTGTCACCATAAAATCCTTATTGTACCCACATATCCTGTGAGATCTGGTGGAAAGTGCTCTTCTCGTAGAAGAGTACAATTTCTCCAACAGTTATGTCAGAACAGTATTAATGTCCATTAATACATTAAAGCCTTCAACATTAGACAGATGAAAAAATAAGCCAAACAACTTTACTTTGTGTGCCTCTGGAAGGATTAACCTAATCTAATCCTTGGATATTTTAAAGAATCGACGACACCGAACATGCTTGTCATCTGATCTGTATTAGGCTAGTTTCCTTCTCTTCCTATTCAAGAGAAGAAAAACAAACTACTGAGGCTTCTAATACCCTCAGGGTATCTATTAAGGGGAAAAAAAAAAAAAAAAAATCTATCACTCCAGTGCACTGTTACTAAGGAACAAATCCCTTTCTGTTGGAACTGCAGCATTCTTTGTTACAGAGAAAGCTGAACCTCTCCCTGGAAATGAAGTCATGTCTGATGGCATGGGTATGCTGTGAAACTTCCCAGACTGAATCCCGAGTCTGATTTAGTTCAGTATTCCCCGTTGTCCTTTCAGACATCCTTTCTCTTGTATGTTCCTTATGGGTAGCAGAAGGAATAGTAGAGTTACAGTTGCCTAAGAACAGTTTTGACATAGTCCACGTAGACCAGCTTAGTTTGCACTTCAGATTTAACTAATAGTTAATCACTCTTATTGTCATGAACATATTTCACTTTTCATTTTGATTTAGAGAGTTGTCTTGCAACTTGCCTGAAGCTACGAGCAAAACAGCTGAATTGTCAAGGAAGAAGAACTCCCCTTCCCAGTCTGTTGGGTGTAACACCATTCAGTCAGCCCCAGCAACAAAAATTACTTTGCTTGGTGAGGTTCACCACAAAAAAAAACAAACCAAAACCCCACCCAACCAACCAATTTAAAAGCAGAAAACACTTCCTCCTCCCAACTCACTGCCTCAATACTTTCAAATATCTACAGGTAATTAATTCTACAGGTTTATCAGATAGATAGGAAAGGCCTGGACTGTTGTGCAATTCATGAGGCAAAAAAGGAACTACACAGATATTCCTATTTTTTTTGACAAATGGGATCCCACAGATATATCCTCATCTGGTTTAAAATGGTGGATTTCCATGCCCACGGCCACTAATTTTTAATGATGAGATGAGACACAGTGTGTGCACACATGTTCTGTTCTGTCCCTAGGCTTGCCAGCCACAAAGGGGAGCACTGTGCACTGATGAGATGTCAATGTGGTGGATAGAAAGCGCGTCTGTGGGGCAACTGGGCGCTGCTTTCCAGAGACAGGATGGTAACACTCACAAAAGGCATTATTTGGTTACTTGTTTAAAGACTCCTTCACTCTTTGATTTCCATCCACCCTCCATCAGTTCTGACACTGTTTATTATTTCTGCTGAATTGTAGACTTTGTATTCCCTCTTTTAAGTAATTCTGATTCTTAGAGCTCCAAAAAAGCATTAGATCCATTAACAAGAATAATTCATTTATCAGAGGAAAAAAAAGATGTGTTTTTAATAACCCTGTTGAAGTATGAAGAACAACATCTGAATTTTGGCCAGAAGAGCCGCAAGCCTTTGTGGGCAACCATTTTTCATAATTTCCATGGTCACACATTACCTTTTTTGGCCTCTGAATTATCTGAATTCAATCTTCACATATTTATGTAGTTTTCAAAGGTTTATTTTAAATGTTTTGTACTTACTAATATCCTGATTTTCCTCTTGCGTACGGCATTTACTTTTTAAACTCTCTTTATAAAAATAGACAAAATACTGAATTTATTAGAGTCTCTTTGGACACACCACTTCCCTGACCTAATTTAGAAGTAAAAAAAGAAATTAAAAAAAAAATTCTCTTAGAAGACTGGATAAAAGAATCTACTGTACTCCTAAGTATAAAATCAAGAGTTTAAATTGGACAAACATAAAGGATTAAAAACAACTTGTAGAAATGTTATTATTCATCAGCAAACAAAATATTATTTGACTGCTCTTAGTGCAGATTATTTGCACACTACTTTCTTTTCCACGTCTGTACCAGAAGCGAAATGTGACTTAGAATATATTATTTCATTAGCTTTAAAGCTTTCATTTGAAAAAAAACTTCGAATTAATTTTATTTTTGAAAGCAAAATAGGAAAATATTACCTGCAGCTTGGCATTTTGAGTTTGTAGAGTCGTATTTTGTTCCTGTAGAGAAACAGTCTGTCTCTGAAGTGCAAGAATCTGAGCCTGCAGATTGCTATTCTGTGTCTCAAGTTGCTTTAGTTGTGTCTTCAGTGCTTGCTTCTCTGCCTGCAGTGTAGCGTTCTTTGAACATTAAAAAAAATAAAATTTGAGTCCACAGCTGTTTATTGAACTTCAAGAAAAAAAACCCTGTTTCTCCAAAACAAACAAAGCAGCATGACTGCACAGAGATTTACAGGGTGGGACAAAACTAAATCACCTTATAACCAAGTAACACACTGATATTATCACTAAAGGTTAAGATTGAAGAAATGGGTAACTAATATCGTACCTATGGGGAAACAATAAAGAAATCTCCATGACTCACGTACGTAAGGATTATATAAGAGGGATTTAAGAGATATCTGTGGATTCAAAAGGGCAAATTCAGGTTTCCACATTTCCTTTTAAATGCCAGTCACATGCTTTAAGGCATGCATCAGAGAAGAATCCAGCTGCTTCATAAACTATATTTAATTCCAGTTCTGCTTGGCACATAAACTAGGTGATAAATTGCATACTTTAACAATACTCTCATTCATATTACTGGAACAGCTCACAACAAATAATTAAAATCAGAGTAATATTAAAAACACATCTTACATTCCTTTCTACTTCGATTAATCTATCTTTAACTTTCAATAATTCTCTAGTAGTTTCCTGATTTTCTTTCTCCCACTTATTGACAGATTGATTGTCTTCTCCACTTCTTGGAGGAGAATTCTGAACCATCCGTTCCTCTTCTTGTCTTTGCTTGAGAGCTTCGTAGTTCTTCTTCACCTGAAATTATTTAGGACAACTTACATTATGTTTAGAATTTCCCATTTTCTACATCCTAATTTATTACACAACCACACCACTTTTCAAAGAATAGGAAGTGCTATATGTATGTTACTGTATTTGTAAATTTGCTTTTTGTATATGTTTGGGGAGACAATGTACAAATAACTTATGGATACTGATAGCTTAAACATAATAAACACCTGGGCTTATAGTCATACCTGTCTAACAGAAAGAGACCTCTATTTTCTGTCTTATTTCAGTGCTTTCAACTATCCCCTTATAATAAAGTACAACAACCAAGGAGATTGTATTTCTTTTTTTAACCAGCCCACTGAGGCTGTTCAAAGTAGATCAGAAAATGTAACTTACTAAGAAATTACTATTTTTGGCATCCCAAATCAAATCAACTTCAGATTATTTATCCACCTGACATATTCAATGACCAATAAACTCATCAACAACTTTTCATGTGATTTCAACAATGGGCCTGTATTATTGCAGTCTTAAACTGCAGTTGTGCCTTTGTCCTGCTTTACATTACCCCAACAACGACCACCTTTTGCTGTTGCACACAAAAAGTCAAGTATAGAAATAACAATAGCTGGTAGAGGAGTAGTGTAATCTTATAGAAAAAAAGGTCGTTCTTACTGTTTTAAGTTCCTGACGGAGCTGCTGGTTTAAATTTGTTGATTCTTCTAAACGAGCCTCCAAAGCAGCAATTTTTTCTTCTTTTATTTCGAGAGACTTCTTAAGTGTGGATTCTAATTTTGACTCCAAAAGCTTGTACCTACTGATCAACGACATCACCCACAAAAAAGTCTGTATTTCAAAAAATTATTTGAGATATTTAAATTCTAAACTGTTCTGAAACAGTAGCCTCACTGCTACATTCAAAAATGCTTGAATGCTGACTCTGTTCAAAAGCACGTGGACATCTCAGTACTCATCTCAAGACCTATGTCTAAAACAAACAGAAGATGGTAGTCAAAACCATTTTTGAATCCTTCTTTCTTTTAAAAGATATGAGATATACAAAAAGCCACGTTCAGCCCCACCAGGAGGGTGCTGGCTTTATCTGGATCATTAGTGTGCATGTGATGACAGCGCTCTTCCTTCTGGCTCCACTCCAGTGAATCCAGCAGGGACCTGAACTAAATTAGAACGTGAAGGATTTGGAGAGCAAGATTTTAATCAATTTCCATTTCCTGCCAGCTCCCAAAGAGGAGGCACTGGGGAAGGAGAGAGAATGCAGCACTTTGCAGGTGCATACTCATTTGATGCATGAATGTGCAAATTGCTCACTCAGCCCAGCTGCTGATATTTTAAGACAGTTTCCACTCCTGATGTGTAAAGCTTCTATTTTTTACCACATTTACAACACTGTAGGGCACCTAAAAAACCCAAATCAAATATTTGGGAGAGAAGTGGTCAGATTTAGAATATATCGGTTTAGAACAGGATCTCCTGAGAACTGTCAGTGCAGGATATTCTAATGAATTAGCCTTTTTAGGAAATACTGAAAAACCACACTCATTAATCACTTTTACACAGTTCAGTCACTGTACAGGTACTCTGAATCTGGAAAACATCCCATTTCTCTCCCCAGTGGGATAAAATAAAACCAATCACTAATACCCCCCCTTTTAATCTTGACTGCTGAAGAATCTATCAGTTTAGTGAACAGAATAGATTGCAAGAGACTCCTGAATGGACAACAGCATTAGATCTAGTCAGGAACTGGAGCAGAAGACCAATGGTAAGAGAATTAATAAGTAGAAAGCTGTCCAGTAGCATCATGGAGTAGGATGAGAATCCTAGATGTTAAGGTATGACAAGTAATTCTCAGGGGCTTAAGAAACAGTAGGCAGCCTATGAGTAGCAGAATAGATAGCATCTCACCTTCTTGAGCTGAGGTGTATATTCAGCTACAAATAAGGATTTCTGTTACTGAAAAGTTATACAATTATGTAGAAAACAAAGAAGGAGAAAGACTAATAGCAGAGACCCAATATCCAGTTTCCCTTTGAACACCTAATAGTGAAAGATGGTACAAATTTTCTAGTATCATTGAGATACATTAAGACAACAGCTATTTGAAAGGCAAGAGAAAACTGAGAACAAAGTCAACTCATGAAATGTGGTCAGCTTACGCCCCAACTGAAGGACTCTGAAGTGCTTCCAAGAACATTCAACAACAAACCCCAAGCAGCTCTCTCCAATCAGGGAGAGAAAAATTGTGCATTTTTAATTTCTGTCATCAAAATGAGAGGCAGACAAAAAACAGTGACACTGAGAAGTAATTTTGACCATGAGGAACCTCGCTTTCTACAGGCCTGATGAAACAATTGCTAATGCCTCACCCAGGTAATAAAATAAAGCAAGCAATCCAGGTACATTTTGGATGAATGAAGAAGTTGAGAATAACGGAAAGGCAGGACAGTGGCAGAGCACAATTTCAAACCAACCACTTTGAAAACAAATATTTCCCATTCACAATCATCCAGCTCTACATGAAGTTGTTAAAGACAGGTCTATATTCTGGTTTCAGAAGGAGCTCAAAACCGTAGCATAGCCCAAATTCCTTCACACCTAAAACTATTTGGTCACAAGCCTGAGCTCAGAGGTAGGCTTTAGATAATGGTCTGGGTAAGCTGCTTCTATTACTTGTTTGTGTAATTCCCACATACAGCTAATCTGGAAACAAAGAAATTAAACAGGTCAGGACAGGTGCCAGAAGTGTGTTAGAAGTTCATTTCCAAATTATAATTTAATGAAAGCTGGATAAAACTCCCCATTCCACAGAGCCACGTATCTGCAAATTTTCTTCCAATTTATAATTTACAGATACATTATAACATAATTCTGTAAAATGCAAAGGAAACACTAATATTGTATGGCCCAAAGTCATAATTCATATAATGTCACAAACCAACTAACCTCTGAGAGGTGAACCCACAACATCTGATTTTTAGAAGTATAAGCACTCATAAAGGACAAGTGCCATTGTCTGGAAAGTAGAAGCAGACTCATAAATCTTTTCATGTAGTACAATTTGCAAAAGCACCTTTAGAGAACAATATTCTCTCCCTTTGTGGGAGTGCTCACTCCAACCACTTGGAATCTAGAACGTGATTTAGAAAAACCTTGCTCAATCTGGATACTTCATCTAAGCAGTTTAAGCTTCAACTCAGCTCGAGGATTGGCTCTTCTTTGCGTGGTATATTCACCTAAGGACAAACCAAACGCGTACTGTGCACTGTATGCTACGCAGTAATGCTTAAATGGGAAGAAATCACACTAGTCAAAGTTCTGAGGACTTCTCTTGACAGAAGAACTCCTCATCTGTGAGCTGAGAAAGGCAGCCGAAAGACACCAGCAGAAGACAAGAGGTGGCAACAGATCTTCCCTACAGGATTCTGGCACCACCCCAGTAACAAGAGCACTGGAGCAAGAAAGGGAAGCTGGAGAAAAAAAAATGTTGTTTGCTTTTCTTTTGATATGGACAGCCCAAAATCAATCTACATGTTCATGACAATCAGTTGTAATGTCAGATCATGTCAGCAGCTTTTTTTTTTTCTACAGAGCACAAGTAAATAACATCGTGAAATAAAGACTGGCTAGAAGCCCATACTAGCCTGCTTTTCTCCTGTTGCAAATTTTCCCTAAATCCCTGCAGGATAAGACAGAACACACCATCCAGCAGAGGAAACAGATGTCAGGAGAGCAGCTGCTTTATAATGACAGGTGTGGTAGAGTGATAGGGCCAGTACGAAGTTTTGGGGACGCTCAAGTATTGGATACTGCCCAGCCAGTGTAAGGGGGAATGCAAACAGCTTCCTTGGGGTAGGAAAGAAGGAAATAGTTGTAAGGAAAGAGCCAGTTTAAGGTAACCAACGTGTGACAAAAGTGTAAAAAACATTTCTATCAGTCAAGCAGTCAAAAAGGAAAAAACCCACTTTGGGCCTATTATCTGTTACTGCTACTATTCCTGCTGCTAACTGGGAACTAAACCATTTTAATCATACATTACCTGGATCTACTGACATACTTTCTTGGTAACAAAAAGTGGTAACTCACTTTCACAGACAGCTGAATGTAAAAGCACATCGACTACCTCATTAACTTCAAAGAACAGCAAGTTCCATTTGGGTCTATTAACGTGCCTTAAAATCTAAGAGTACGCACAAGACCAGCGTGTAAAACCATTTTATCTTTATGATTTCTACCCTGTTCCAGCGAGGCCTTGACATTCTCACCTGTCATCACTGCTCTGTTCATCATGCAAGAGACGCTCCTTGTTCAAGCCTATTTTTTCAAGTTCGTGGGCAAGTTTTTCTAGATCATTGTTCATTTGTTGAGTCTTTAATTTTTCATTCACCAAGTCCTTACACAGAAAAAATTACAGTCAGTATTATCATATAAATAAAATAATGCAGTCTTAATCCTAGAAGTGCTGAGGCAAGAGTCACTACATGACTTGAATAAACATTAACTCTCCTTCCAACTGTTACAACTTTCAGCTATATCAGACATTACATTAACAACTATAATATGATTTTCCTGTAGTTGTTTACTCCCTTTCTGTAGAACTTCCCTTTCAAATTTGGTCTTGAACATTACGGTGAAGGGGAAATCTAACACGAAGAATCTGAACAACGTTCATTTAACCAAGGCTCCATGACAGTCTGTAAGAAATCTTACAGAATTAAGTGTAATATGGTTATATTATTCTATTTGGTTATGATAATTATATAAATTTTGATTATCTAACAATTTCCCTACTGTAACCATTAAAGATGCTAACAGTATACAGATTAAAGCATGAAAAAGACAAAACACACACTTTTTTCAAAAATACAGATATAATTTTTCTACGTTACAACCAGATTACGATGGGAATGGTAACTAATTCCTGTTTACCTCTCGTAACGTGACAAGGGTTTTCTTATCAATGGTAGCTCTTTTCACGAGTTCTTTATTTTCTTTTTCTAGTTCTTTCAGGCGTACACATGACTCTTTATACACAACTATTTCTTTAAATAGAGATTTATTTTCCTTTTCCAGATTACTAATTTTTACATTGTTTTCTTCTAAAGTACTATCTTTAATTTCTGCTTGTTGTCGAAGCCGTTTGTTTTCTTTTTCTAGCTGTTTCTTATCTTTTTCCAGTTGAGAAGTCTCTTGTTCTAACAACTTATTCTCCTTTTCCAGTTGCTCTAGGCGCTTACTGGAGATTTTTAACTCTTCTAAGTTCTTTTGCAGAGTCTGATTTTCAGACTCTAAATCTTGTAATTCACTTTCTAATTGCTGAATCTTCTTATTGCTGTTTTCAAGGGCTTTCTGTAGCCTTTGGTTTTCAGTGTCTAGGCCTTGGTAGCTGACTTCCAAGCGTTCAGTTTTCTTAAAAGAGGCTTTCATGAGTTCAAGGCTTTTTTTAAGTTGCTCCTTTTCACTCTCCAGTTCCTTATTTTCTAATTGTAACTGCGCCACTTTAATGCTTGTACACTTCAAGGATTCAATTGTTCGTCTTAATTCCAAATTTTCTTCATCGAGTTGTGAATTCTCCTTTTCTAAGGATTCTAATTGAAAAGTGAGATTTTTCAGGCTATCCAAAGTTTTTTTTAGTTTTCTGTTTTCCATTTCCAGGTCTGAGTTTTCTTGTTCTAAGGCCTCTATCTTCTCACAAGTAATTTTTAAGTTAGTAATTTTTTTCTGTAATAATTCATTTTCCTTCTCCAGATGATGCAGCTCATTCTCGAGTTCTTCTGCTCTCTCCCCTTTCTCTTTATAGTGTTCCAGTTCTTTCCTGACTTGCCTTTTTTCAAATTCAATCTTATTTAACTTACTACTGGTCTCTTTAATAGACTCGTGAAGGATTTTATTTTCTTTTTCAATTTCTTTCATTCTCGCTTCAGCACTGATTTGTGAGCGTTGTCTCAGAGAAGCTACGGTTTGATTCAGATGTTCATTTTCTTGTTCTAATAGCTTAATCTAATTTGGGGGGGAAAATTGTAAACTCTGGTGAGCAACATGTGAACAAGTAATTGCTTGCATATATAAACTGAAAGCTACTAAGATAATAAGATTACATCATATTTCCCTTATAAGATTAAAAAAAAATTCTCTTACTCTACTGGTATTTATTTGCAGCATTACAAACATTGGGTATGGACACAGGTGGAAGTCTGACAACAAAATAAGTCAAAGTGAATCTTTAAATATCTTCCTCTTGGATATTAGTAGACAATATAAAAATAAAACTAATGAAGCACAAACCAAACCAAAGCTGTATTTATTTCTTAACTTCATTTTTTCATTTATGTTTACCCAGACTTAGATTATTTTTCTTAAATGCTGTAATTTCCAGAGATGTGTGTTCACAAAGAACAAAACTGCAGGCGAGTTCTAAACCAAACTTAAGATGGAGGGAGGTGTTGGAGCCACAAAAGTGTCTTTATTTCACTTGGAAAAAACAGAGGTGATCTGTGGGATATGAGGGCATCCTGATCACAGTCAGTAACATCTTGGGACGAAACACAACAAAGTTACATTAACTTTTGTGTTAAACAGAACCCTTGGACAGGCCATTCCAAAAGAGCTTCCAGAGAAAGTAAAAAAAATTAGAACGGAATTATTTTCTTAGATAACATACTCCCAGATCTACTTCAAGGATAAATGCAGCGTTTACATATTAATATTTCGTATTTCTTGATTTTTTCAATTACTCCAAATCGTTTGAAATTACTTGGGCATGTAACAACAGACAGCAAAATCCAGAAAGCTGTTTAGATCAATATTTAAGGATACACTAATAACAGCATAAGGGATGTTTCAACAATCAACTGTTTTGGAGGAAAGCAAAAGTGCTAGTTGCAATGAAAAACAGACTGAGGAAATTACAGACTGTTCGTTCATATTTAAGTCTGAATGTAACTATTAAATACAGGATCTAGGGCTCTCTTCCCAGCAATGACAAACTGTTCTGGAAGAATTAATGAGAAACTAATTAACATGTGTCTAACATCACAGCTTTGTAACACTTCTTCACGTAACCTGGTATGTTACTGAACATGCATAATTACTTCCCATGAGTTCTGTTTCTATAATCCAAACTTAATAAAAAAATCACAATCAATGCCTCCATAATTTTTGACAAAATCAAATCCTTTTTTTCCCCAGAATACACTTCTAATACAATGTATAAATCAATTATTCTAACAATGAATGCTTCTAAACAAGGCGAGCTGGCATATTTTCTTTAGAAGTATCCCCACTGTTCTCTTTAAATGAAAGTAAAGCTTCAATGCTAAGCACAATTTTGTTTTTTGCTTTTTTTTTTTTTAATGTTTTCTTTTCTAAGTCTAGAATTTCATTTTCTGATTGAGTTTTTAAAAATTTTCAGGGTTTTTGAAATATAGTATTCTGTATTCCAAAATAGCGTACTTTTAAATTAAACGAAAAAATGTTCATCAATCTCATCAAGAACTATCAGTGGAATTTATACAAGATAACTACAGGACTAACTCTGAAGGACTCGATTACTAAAGATGGGATTTCCAGAAGTTTCCGTAACTCTTGTTTCCTAGTAGCTGCCTTCCACAGGTCCTCTGAACCGCTCTGCAAAGACCTTAGAAGGTGTCAGCACCCATTAGGCACACACACACCGGTGACATGCAGTACCCTCCCAAACACAGCTCATGTCTTCTACAAAGACCCAGATGCCATTTCTGGCAATCAAAAATAAATTCTGCTATGCACCTACACGTCACTGCGAGACCACGTTCTAGTATAGGGGACTATTATGAAGCTGGATATGATGGTTCCTGCCCCAATGAACGAGACTATGAGGGACACAGGAGGAATATGTAGCCCTGCTACAGTGGCCTCTGTCAGGTCCCTTGGAGGGACAGGCTGCTGTAATTCTCATTACTACTCCGACATTACTTCAAACACTGACCAGCTGTCTGGAACCTGTTCTCCTCCAGTGAGAGGTGTCTGGCTTACTGCCAAAGCTCCCAATTTTCTGTTTTGGCTGAGCTACACCCTCTAAGCAACTACAGCAAATGCACAGCCCGTGAAAGCCACGGAAGCATTACAAAACACTACAAAGTTCTAAAACTAACAGTAAAGACTCAGCTAAAAATGAGTCACGTCTCTCACTGGCTGCAGGTCTTAGACAAGCTGTTTTGCTGCAGATACGTCCTTTTGGCACATCTGCTACATTTACAATTCCTTCATGCCTGTAAAACAGTACAAAAGGAGAACAGTACAGTACAATGCAGCATTAAGCCTTCTGATTCTGCTACTCACTTGTCGCTCTGAGTTTTCTCGAAGTGCTTCGAGTGCCTTTTCAAGCTGTGCTTTTTCTTTCATTAAATCTTTACTCAAATTTTGACTGTTCTGAAGACTTTGTTTCTCTTGGCTAATTTCATTCTCCAGCTCTTCAAGCTAGGGAAAGAAACAAATTTTTTAAAGTGTACTTAAAAATGACAACAGTATTACTCTTAGCTGGGTTGAAGGTACACTTATAAAAGTGAATAAAGCAGGTTAAAGGAAAGAATAAAATGTAATTCTCTTTTCTTTACCTGAAAAAATTAATCTCTTCTAATAATAAATTTACTTCTACCAGAATTTTCTCCCTGGCTAGAAGACTGTATCTATAAAGTACTTTTGCATAAAAAAATTGGTCAGACTTTATTAGGCTCTGGATATTTCCCCAAACATCTTTTTTTCTTTTAAAAATCCATTTTAGGGACATTTATACTGCTCCTCCAAGTCCCTTTTAACTTACAAGGGTTGAACGTTCTCTTATCTTACTTAACTATTTCAAGAGATACTGATGATGATTCCTTTGGAATTAAATATACAGGTTTGTTTTGTCAAATGGTTCCAACTTGTAATGTCAGCAGTCAGCAAAACTGTTTACAAGTGAAAATAACCAAGTGTGATTTTTCTGTCACATTTAAGTTACTATAAGTTACTTAGAAGCAACATACACGTTGTATTTTTAAACAATCAACTCCTGGTAGGTTTATATTCTCTGTCAACTCCATCATCCACATTCCCCAATTCCAGAGGAGTCCAGACATAACTCAGACCTCAGGCAGGGGGATTACTTTTAGAAAAAAATTATCTGAATTACATATTAGATTGCTGCTAAATAATACTGAGAAATAAAATCCCCAAAAAGGCAGTAGAATGGAATTTGTTCCTCCATGGAGCAATTTGTTGATTGGAAATCCGCAAAAAGGATGGCATCAATTAGGTCAGTACCTAAATTAAATCATTCTCTTAGGATGAGAATACTAGTGCTTGACCAGGCTTTGGCTTCCCTCTCCCTCTTCCTCTCAAATTGAGATTTTCCTGGTCCCTTGCTCAGCCGACCAGTGCATGTTTTACAGGGATACTGGCCCTTCCATTGATTTTTGCAAAGGAGAGGTCACCATCTGAATCGCCCCAGGAGGGATGCAGGCAGATTCTCTGGGAACTGAATTTATCCATGGCCTATCTATTCATAGTAGATATTTTGTTTAACTTCACGCTTTTTGCTGGTCACTGTTCACAATATTGTTTTTAGGGGCAAGTGAGAAAAAGGACATGTTGCCCAACGTCTGAAGTGGTAAGAACCCTACCAGACCACCCCGAGGACCTGCTATTGCTTGCTTCCTATACCTAACTCCTTTCTTTTGTACCCTCCTGTGTTTCTGGTGCTGTACAGAAACTCAAAGCAGCACACAGGCTGCTGCAAAAAATACCATATTGTTAAGAATTCAGAAGCAGCAAAGAAGTATGGAATACAGTAGGGAATTCTTTCCATTTTTATTAATTATCTCTTACCCACTCTTCTCTAAGAATAGCCTAACATCTGAAATATCTGCTGAAGTAAAAGCTATTGCAGAAGCTTCAGACATTTCACTCCACTGTAATTAGCCCCTGTTTTTTTTCCAATTTTTATTCTCTATAAATATCACTGACTAAATTACTCTATTTAATACACATAATTTGGAGAGTAAAATATTGTAGATCAGCACAGATAAATCTGACAAGCTCCTCTCATTCACTTGCTCACCAATTCCTTGGCCCATCTTCTTTCTCAGTTATGAATGAGGACACATGACCAAGTTTTCTGCTTAGACTTATCAGTCAGCCTTCACCTATGTGCACATACTTTCCCCTGCTTAATAATTATGAAAATTAAAATAATGTTCTCAAGTATCATAAAACACTTTCATTATGGCCCCAATATGTTAATATTTTTCCCCTCATTGGTATAAGACCTTTCTGAATAAAATGGTCACATTCTTATATCAATAAAAAAAGTGTAACTAAAAAAAGATAAAAACCTCTCTGAGGTTGTTTTGTTTTTTACCATAAACTTACAAACACCATAACACCATTTAGACCCTAGAAATACTTTAACCAAAATAATAACAATTTATAAAATTACCCTTTAGAAAGAAAATGGCAAGCAACATTAGGCAACACATCCACAATTCAAACACACACTGATCATCACCTTTTTGCTAAGTCTTTGGTTTTCTTTTTCCATTTTCAGAATCCTTGAACTACTGCCTTCTACAGAACCCACAGCACTTTGTAGCTCTTCCACTGTCTTCAACAAACTTTGGTTTTCCATTTCCAGCTTCAGTAATCTGCTCGACGTCAGTTCATTTACCTCATGACCAAGTGATTTCTGTGGCACTGTAAGAGAAAAACACCATTAAAAAAAAAGATTACTTATTACCTGGAATCTTTGGACTTTGCATTTTTAGGCTTAGGGGATTTAGAAGCCTTTGACACTCCTCCAGTGCCTTCCTGGTGAATAGAGCTAGTTAGGATCAATGACCCATCCTCCTTACCCAACAGATAACACTGCAGCTCACAAAAGCAAATGTCCTACCCATCCAACAGTTCCTCATCACAGCAGATATTTGTTTCCTGCAACTGAGGATACATCTCTCAGTCTCCAGAAATCCTGTGTACGGGATCCAGTGTATGACAAAGCATGCTATATTGGAAGAATGAAAATTTTTGCCACAGCTATCTCTGCAATTACTCTGAGCAGCCTTAACAAATCTTTCTTCACTTTGAAAACAGAAAAACAAGCAGACTGATGATCTGTGCGACAGAGCATAGAAATGTGAATGGCAACACAATGTAGCTCCAAAGTATTTACACCCCTGTTTAAGTGAACAAGAATCACAAGAACAGACTTTTAATGTAGGATGTATCTCCAAGGATACAAAGGATTGAGTAAAAAAAACAAACACAAAAATAACCCCCAAACTGTCACATGTCTCCAGAGGACAAAAGACCCTGTACTTTAGAAGTCAGGAGCTGTAATTTCGTAATGAAGTCCAGCCTCTGAGCTTTCAATTTTTCTGCTTTATCAGTCTGCAAGTATTACTACGTTTACCTTCAGAAAGTTCAGTAGTTCTGTTTATCTGTTCAAGTTCCCAGCCAAGATGCAATGATTCATCCATACTCTGTTTCTGAGCCATTTCTAGAGTCATATTTTCCTCCATGAGTTCCTCAATCTTCTTTCTGTCCATATCACGCTCCTTAAAAATTATTTCACATGTAACGTTAAAAAAAAAATATGTCTCGACATGCACAAAATATTTTAGTATCTAGTATGCCACAGAGAAATACAAAGTGCATTTTCTGATTTGCTAATACGCAGTGAGACAGGGAGGAACAGACAAAAGTATGGAGAACTTAGAAGTGTAACAACCAGTAAAGAAAAATATGCAGAGAACCTGCCTTTGCAATTTTTCCTCCCTTAGGCAGAAACAAAGCTACTGTAGGAAACTCTATCTCAAAAGCATTAGCAAATCAAGACATACCTTCCTCCTCTCCTCCACTATTTTGACTGAAAGTTCTTTTATTAAAAATGAAAATGAAATTCAATGCATATCAGTTGTCTTTGTCAACTTCCATTTACACTTACCATCTCCATATCATGTAATTTAGCTTTTAATTGTAGATTCTCTTTTTCTAACTCATGTAATTTATCAGAACGGGCTCGGGTCCCCTCTAATTGGTCTTCCAACATTGTCTTTGTTTCTAGCAACACTTGATTGTCTTCCTTTAACTCCTGCAAGAATTAAGCAACAAAAAAAACTCACAACAAAAGTATTTCCTTATTCATAAAAACATTGATGCACATCATAACTAGCTTTAGAAAGGTTGCTCTAATGCTAAAACATTCATTTGGAAGCTGTAAGAGACTTTTTATAACAAACAAATTTAAAGCAATTTCACATAACTGTAACTTAAGATATTTGTATGAAAAGAAAATCTTATATAACTTAAGAGAAATGAAATAGTCTCTAAACTGTTAAGAATAAATGAAGTGTTCATAATTACAATCAAACCATAAATATCTCTGTGATTCGAGATGTGACCTGGAAAGATGCATTGCACATACACGGACTACAGCTAAGCAATAGGCTGACATCCAATAAAAATTACAGGTGTCAGGCTCAAAACAAACAAAAAGTACTTCACACACCATGTAACTGAACTGTGGAGCTTACTGCTGCATGACTGCGTAGATGAAAAGGCTTACATGTGTTGAGAAGTTATCTAATTCATGTAAGAGATGTCCAAAATGCTCAAAAGTATCACCTCTGAGTATGATTTTCCTGAGCAGAGACTGCTGGAGGTTGGGAGAGCACCACAGGAGAGTACCACCAAGTTTCTGCCCTGTTCTTTTACTCTCCTCTAAACATCTACCTTCAGCCACTGTCAAATGGAGATGGATGTAGATGCTCCTTTTCAGTCCACAGTTTATCTTATTATCAGATTGAATTCCCTAACCTTTGGGTTGCAGGAAATGGGGAACAAAACTTAAGAGAATAATTTTCTACAGGCCATAATTAGGTTTACAGGCCATAATTAGGTTTACAGGCCATAATTAGGTTTACAGGCCATTGGGCTAACTTACTTAAGCCCAAAGTCAGGACATGATGCTGGAAATGCAACTGCATTCTTGGAATACAACCAAAAGGTCCCCAACAGCTTTAATTTGTGTACATAGCAGATTTTTTTATGGCATCTGATGAAAATAATAATGTGTAAAAACATACAATTGACAATTTTACTCATCAGTGAATATAACATATTTATTCTTCATACTCCCCCCTACACAAATATTAAGTTAACTTATAATTATTAAGAAGCAAAACCAACTAAACATCTGAAAAGATCCAGAGAAAACATGAGAAAAGATCCAGAGTTGGAAAGTAGTTACCAGCCTTTAAGTGGCATGTGAAGGCAGCTTTGGAGCCTCCTCGAGAATGGATGTTTCAATGACAGCTGTTACGGTCTGTATTTAATGTATCTTGAGAAAGTTTCTTCAAATTTCATCAGACTATTTCACATTACACAGTAAGATGATAAAATTAATTTCCACAAGCAAGGCTAAGAACAAGCAATCTTAAAAAGTCTCGGGAACCATGATTTTTTTTTAAATTTCAGAAGTGTCTAAAGCCCTTTTAACAATGTTTTAATCTGCACCACACACCTTACCTCTCACCACAGTTTTTTGTTCACTTTTTTACACAGTACCCCTCGTGGAAAAACTATCCATCTCATTTCCACTGAAAAGCTAATAACTCCCGTGTCAGTTGATATGCCTTCTTTCTGACTAAAGCTATTATTAGAAGCTTTGGATGAAGGATCTACAATTGAACATTAAAAAGATGTGGGTTGCAGAAAAACTGCCTTGCAGTTTTTCCCCTCTCGTCAACAGCAGCTTATATCAGTAGTAGCTATTTTATGCTGTGACATATGAAGTATAGATTTATTAAAAGGTTTTAACTCTTAAATGTTCAAAAAAAGAAGTCTCTTTCCAGAGGATGCTATATCCTTGATCATTAGTATTATGGTATTCTTCAAATGGGATTACTAGAATATTGGGGATATTATATCATGTCTAGGCAGCAGTTCAGTGGGAAGAAAATCTGAAGGTTATCACAGATCACAATGTTGAGACGTTGCTTAGGAGTTGCTATATTAGAAGGTGTAGAGAAAAGTCATCTTTCCACTGTATTCAGAACTGGTAAAACCATAATTAGAGTATAAGATCCTGTTTTAGGCACTCCATTTTAGGAAAGATTAATTAAGACCTTCCTTAAAGGAGTAAGACTGAAAGGGCTTCATACCAGTATCTCAACAACTACATCTAGGCAACATAATATTTTTTCCAATAAGTATTCATTTCAAGTCCTCCCTGCTTTTCTAGGAGTATTTTTTTTTAATGACCACCTTGAAAATTTCTTGAAACTTTTAGTTTTGACTACCACGAGTAACTGTTTCTTTGACAAATCCTGCTACCTTGTCATTTGTCCAACAAATTTGCCATTTACAGACAGAATGATGGCCTAATAAAGTCCTGGATGTTGATGATTTGTTTCCTGAACTTCTAATTCATGACAGAACTCTAAGTGTCTCTTGCCTGGTGTCAGTGCATCTTTTTGTTAGTATATTTTATCCATGGAATGCCATTGTCCTACACTCATTTTTGTGTATAACCACCGTTTCCTCAACACTTTACTTAGAAAAATGCCTGCTCTTAGGAGACTCACAAGAGGAAAAAGAAATTACTACATTTATAGCATATTTTTAATGAATCCCTCCTTGAGTTTCTCAATACATAATATACATCCTAAACAGAGGCTCCTACTGGTCTTGCTAGCTTAGAGCTATGGTGAGTACTGCTGACTTCAAATGAAGCTGCGTGGCATTAGACACAGGGACTTGTGCCTAAAAACTGTAGTTTATCACAAAAGACTATCATATATCCCAGAGCAAGAAGCTACAACACTGTTTTCATGTCCCAATGTTTAAGTCACCAAAATAACTTTGAAAAAGCCACAGCAAACAAAAAATGATGGCTACTCAGTATTTTTTTTCCTTACTATACCTCCACTCTAGCTTTGTAGAATTCAATATCATGCAGCCTCTCTTTATATCGGCTGACTTCACTTTCAAGCTTGTCGACTCGAATTGCCTTCTCACGAAGAGCATCTAATTCATCTCTATACACTCTGGCAGATCGGGCATCTGACAGTAAATTCATATTCTAGAAAATAAGAACATACAGAAATTAAAGACAAGAATACTGGATAGTGCTTGCTGAAGGATAACACAGCTGCTTTATTATTTATATCATGAGTAACATAGAGGGATATCATAAGTTAATTCTGAGAAAGGTAAAGGAAAAAGAGTATTTTAGAGGCTCAGTCCAGATGATGTATTTCCAGGAAAACTGCACTGGCCTTTTTCAAGGAGAGGTATGCACACATTTGTAAACTTCAGAAGGGCACGTTTCTTTTACAGATAATATTCTCAAATGACCCCCAATAATTTTATACACTCATATCACAATAATAAATGAATCAGATGTTTTCCCTCATTATCAACACATAGACCCAAAGCATAAAGACCACCAGGCAAAATTTGAGTGGATTGTTCTTGAGAAAAATTCAGCACATGTACACTCATAGGATATGTTAGTGGTAAATTGCTTGAATATGGAAATAAAAAAATTAGAGAAGAAATACTAACCTAACTCAAAATATTCTTCCAGTATACTAGACCAAATAAAGGAATAAATTATATAAGATCATGCTCAGAGTGCAAAATTTTTTAAAAAAAAAAAAGCATGAAAGCATACTTCCTAATTAAAAAAAAACCCCAAAACAACAACAAAACCCCCCCACTATCTGGTAGGTGGCAATTTTTCTTGCCCACTTAATTTTAAACAATAGTTTTACAAAACCTGTACCTCTTGCTGAAGTCTCTTTAGTTCAGTTTCCATCTGTTCCAGTTCTTGTTTACAGTCAAGCAACTGCTCAGTCTTTTCCTCACTTAAAAGAGAAAACATAAAACACAGTTAAATATGACTGCAAAACTCAATAATTATCATCTCGCTTGAGAACAAAATACTGAGATTCGTGAGACTTCCCTTATTTAATCCAGAATTTCATAGACATCAGAGTGTAAAACTTCTGTATGCCATTATGCTTTAGATAATCTTTAGGTTTTAGCTTATTAAATTTGGTCAGATTTTTCATTGAACAACAATCCTTCAAATTGTTGTTCACTAATATTTCCTACATATGCAGGGCAGAAAAAAATAGGGCGTATTAAGGGATTTTTTTTGTGATAAGAGGTAAGGGATTATTTTGGTAAAAACCCCCAGACAATACACATGAATGTGATGTGATTCACATGCAAAAGTAAACTTAGAATAATTTACAAATATACATTCAAAAGGTCCAAGTATTTTTCAGGAGA
This sequence comes from Nyctibius grandis, assembly GCF_013368605.1. Taxonomy (NCBI): domain Eukaryota; kingdom Metazoa; phylum Chordata; class Aves; order Nyctibiiformes; family Nyctibiidae; genus Nyctibius; species Nyctibius grandis. The sequence continues at coordinate 1,891,049 of NC_090658.1, forward strand.
GCAAGACAATGACCACTGATGCATCCTGTCACAGATCAGGTAAAGCTAAATTTAAAAGCACCTTTATACTTTTGGTTTTTTTCTCTTTCTTACAGAGAAGAATCAAGGTTTTCAGGTGTCTTTACTCATTAGAAGAAGATACCATTTAATAATCTTACTAATTCTCTGAAATGCATAATGAATTTTAATTTTTTGGGAACACTACAGTATCTGCTTTAGTCTATTCAGAAATTTGTAATAAAAACAATTTGACATAGAATACTACAATTCTTACAGGACTCATTCTTAACTTCCAGCTAACACTTAGCTCTCAATGCTCAAAAACTGAGTTCGTTAAACAATGAGTAAGGGCAAGGGAAATATTTAATTCTCTCAAAGACACAGAACACCTAATGTTCAAAATACAATTGCACTTCAGAACAAACAGTATTCACAGCTGAAAAAACCTGCCCTATCCAAAACTGTGTATCCTTAAAAGATACATTGCATATTCAAACATGTTACTATATTATTTAATATTCTGGAATAAAAGTATGGAACAAACCAGAAGTAGGAAAGGGGGAAATGACATCATTTAATGGACTGAAATGTATAATATAATCTAAAAGTAGTCATACTAACAGAAAATGTAGCTTTTTTAAACAAAACTAGAACAGTTATTTTTAAAAACTCGCCAGTCTCACAATGAATGATCTTTTTGCAACCACAGTTTCAACAAGGTCGTTGACAGCCTACAAGTACACAAGGGTTCATCCGTGTATGGCTCACTGCAACACCACTGTCCACAGCACACAAAGCTTTCCCTTCACATGGGTGTCCAGAAACCATACAGAGATACAAATGTATTCTGCATTATGTTAGATTACTACAACTTTTCTATTAGCATTCACATTCCTGTATTATTCTTCTATACAGAAACACACAGAATTTGATACAGAAAAATAGGTGTGCAATTTCCAGTTCTGGAGTTTCTATATTATAAGCCTCAAATTGCTGTTTTGCATCCAACTGTTGGTATATGGTGCTGCAAAGAAAAATAATCTTTACAGATCTTTTGTATGAAGTTATATTAGCTGCAGTGCATATTAAACAAGATATGAAGGTTCATTGCCAAAACCAGATTATAAATAAATTTTAAGCTGAATATTTTCAACTCTGGAATGAATCTAATTTTAAATTTATCAAATACATGCAGCATTTAATACCAAAGGCTACAGACAGAAGTTAATTTATCCAAGTCTAGGATTTTAAATGTACTGCTACACATAAAGGAAATTTATTTATGAATTAAATTCAAATAGAGTGCAAAATGTGAAATGTTCCGAGCCATCACTGTTGCCCTAATTGCATGCTTCAGCTACAGACTAGAGAGGATTGTACTAAATTATACAGAACATTCGAGTGTTCACTGTTTAGGCTATCTATTAACTGTCAATCAAACTAATAACAGCAATTTTTTCACTAATTTTCTTGGTGCAGCTGTTTATAGAATATCCTGGGCGGGCTCATTTCAGCAGACACATAATAATACAGACATCAGAAAAAAAGAGTCGTATCTTTTTGTCCTCTATTCTTCACGAAGACCACGATGTAGTGGGGGAAGGGGATCCGCTGAGTAAATCAACCAGATACTTAATCCAGCCAGCTAGAGATGATCTGATCAACACACTCTGATAAGAGCAGACCAGAGAGAAGATAATCGTGACTTATGCTACCTTCAATTTTTAATTTTACCTGTCTCCTCTCTCCATGAGATATGCTGGATTAAAAAAGAAATCTTTTTTCATGCTGTTTCTAAACTATAGGCAAGTTACTATATATATTGAGATTTAACATTTGTATTTTAAGTTCAAACTGCACATACTTCACTCTGCCAAAACAACATTACAGGTTGCTACAGGGAGAAACAGATTCTCCACTGGCCTATTATCGCTTTTCTCTTTAAATAACTCTTCACTGCTGCTCAGATTTGTTCCTAGACTAGGAAGACCAAGTACCTGTTTATTCATTATAAGTGATACTTACTGCATCAGTTTCCTTAATAAAATAGAAGTAATAATAAAAGGTTTTCATTAGAATATGAAAAACAAAGAAACAAAGATCTTTGTTATAATGGGACTGATTTTTCACAGTACTTGGATGAGGTGAAGGAGGGGGATATAGCTCTTAGCTCAGGGGTCTGCCCCAGGGGGAGAGAGCACCCCCTTAACTGGATGAATGTAGCAAGTTGGAAACTGTAAGAAACCATAACTGACCCAAGCTATAAAATTTACTCGTTTTACAAATTACATTATTCCTTAGACATAAATAACCATCCCCTGCCAGTAAACTCAACGCCTGTTTCACTGAATCCAGGTTTGCAGTGGGTCAAGAGATTTAGTGGAGTTCGGTTTGCATAATTTTCTTTCTTACATTTTTCTCTGTAGAGTGGCATGGCAGATAGAAGTGGAACAGCATTGAAGGGCATGAGCAAATAAGTGTTGTGCAGACAAGGATTCTTCTACACAGAAAGAAGCAAAGAGAGTGGGGACAGGAAATTATTGTAATGATAATTTTTTTCCTTTCTGCAACAAACTAAAAAGTTTCATAAACCATGAACGAACCATAGATGACTATTTCTTACTGTATTTCCAACAAGAAACAGGTAACTTAATCATGCTGCCAATAAGGAATCGCTACAGCACTCTCTCCTTTTCAAAAGGACATTTTTGCCACTAACCCCTGAATGGTCAGGCCAAAGCTCTTGCTTCCAGTCCCTACCTGCCTGCCCCATGCAACTGCTGTTGAGTGTGTCACGCCATAACTGCCTCAACTGCAAAGCTATTCTCTTAGAAACGTGTATGAACACACATACATTAAAACTATAGTCAGACGTTCATTGATGAGAACAAACAACATAGAAAGCACAAAGAACTTGCCTCTGAAACAACAATTTGGACATGATTATGTAAAAGAAAAAGGAACACTGCATTAGATTAGCTGTATTTCTAAAAGACAAAATTTACGTAGAGCAAAAAGCCCATGACTGTATTGTAACATGCTCAAGAGATTGCTCAAACATAGTTAGTTTTTCAGAAAGGTCAGAGCACAAAAGACAGAAAACTACCCCAGCACTAGTGTCCTGATTTCAGTATGTTTATGGTTAAAACATCAACAGAATTCATAATACAGGTTAAGACAAACACAGGTGAAAAGTTGTATTTGTCGCACTGGTCCACAAATATGCTTCCTGGGGTGCAATAACTAAAAAAAGCCATTTTAAAATGGAATTTAACATTTGAAAGAATGAAGAATTTGTCTATAGAGTACTACTATTGTGCGAAATCACCAGGATTTTAAAACCCTACAACTCCCAACACACTTCTGCAATCTACGTGTACTCACAGCTCTTGCCTAAGCCTTCTTATCTTTGCTTTGGCATCTGCGAGCTCGACTGACAGGTGCTGTCTGCTCTCAGTGCGCTTCATGCCAGGAGATCCACAAGGTGATTGTGCTGCCGACGCGTGAGGTAGGAAACGGAGACAGTCCCGTTCTTCCGAGAGTTCTATGATAGTCTAAGAAATTTAAACAAAAACATAGAGAGAAATAGTATAGAATTGCATTCAGAGCGCCATTTATATGTTAGAAATCAGTATTATTTTGCCTTAATAAATCAAGACTGAAATGAAGCAAGAATAATGGGAAAGTTTTGCCATATAATAAGTTAGAAGCCCTACACACACCTCTATACCTAAAGCAAATAGTCACAGCTAGTTAACAGTACCGTTTGGCTATTCTTAAACTACTCAAATTTAGACTTTTAAGTCCATAAAATTATCAGTGCTTTGAATGGATTGGGCAATGAAATGGCATGAATTCCTTGAACATGAGGATAAATATAAATCTCTAAAGAAACGGGTGTTCTGCAGTGAGCAGCTGCATCCTTATCAACTGAATAATGCATCAGACCTATAGGAATATTCCTATTTCATCATATAAATAAAGGTGTTATCCCAATATGAACATCTCTTGTATACCAGTTACTTTTCCTTTGCGTTGCAAAAGAGCATTACCACACAACCTCTCCCCTCACAGTTAAGTTTCTGTTTTACTCTTATCAAGGCTGTGAACTGGAAAGACAGTTGCTAACTGTCAAAGGAATATTTGGAATAATTGCAACATTAACATATCCACACTCTACTGAGGGGAAATCTGGGACTGCCAAGATGATTCATAAGTTGCAATTTTTATTAAACACATTTCTGTTTCTTGATTCCCACACAGTACAATGGTTGTGCCTTGCAATAAGCATGTGAAACCTTCTCTCCTAGTATGGATTCTGCTCCAGTTCACTCAAACCAGTACAACAGGATACAGTAATATAACAGGCATCTTTCAGCGACTGGCTTGCAAACTGATGGGTTCCTGATTCCTGGAAACTTCAGCCTGATACAGCTTTGGATTTGCTGTTTTCAGCTACAGATGAATATTGTTTAAAGTGGTTTCAGACTCTAGCTACTGCTTTTGGGCAGTAAGGAGTCCTTCCTTAAATATGCTAACAGAACATACATCAAACTACTAGTTATAAACATGGTAAGCTGTATCATTTTCAAAAAAATATTTCTTATATTTCTCTTAAGCAACAAACCACATCCATACCTCTGAGTGCTCATCTCTTTCATCTATAAGTCTTTTTAAATGTAACGCCATATTTTTCAAGAGAGGTTCAACATATTCTTGTGTCAACACAATTACATCCATCCACTGCAGATCAAACACATTTTCCTGATTATGAGTTACCTACACGGAATGAAATGGGAGAGAAAAAACATCCACTTTAAATTGTAAGAGTAGAAAGGAAGCATAAAAAAATAAAGCTGAAACTCTATGGGTTAAATCCTCTAAACAAAGTATGAAAAAATGTTTAAAATAAGATTCCATAACATACAATTTAATCTATCTACCTGAAAGTAGTACCTTGTACTTCTGGCAAAATAAAAAGCAAAAGGTGACTATGACATAATATGTTATGTATCACATAGATGGGATTTGAATTATTTTATAAATAAATTTGCATACGAAAATTTCACTAAAGTAGGTTTGCTGTAATTCTAAGAAATTCTTGGAGGAACATACTTGCTCCCTTGTACTGTTTTCACAATGTAATCCAGAAGAGCTTGATCATGAAATCTTTTTGTGAATCAAATTAAAAAATAAAGGCATTTTTTGCTTACTAAAAACAATAGATAAACAAATCATGTATTTGATTTACTTGCTTTTGAACAAATGCAATTAATCTTCTTACAATATTCCGTCTCCAAAAAAGCAGAACAGTAACAATATACCTCTTGAATATGGGCTGCAACAGCTGCTCTTGTGTCGAAATCCAGACCTTGGATTCTTTCAATAAATTCTTCCTTTTTCTGACACTAAAAATAAAGTTATCTATTTTATATACATACACATATATAAAGTCACAAGTATTTTCATTCTTCCTTTGTATTTCTAAGAGCTAAAAAGTGATAAATCTGAAATTACAATGATCACATTGGAAAATTATTATCCAATAATTCTGTTGACCAATAAACACTTGGTTTGTGCCATATTACAGTAATTATAACAACTTCTAACACTAATAAAATGATAAAGAAAAAACAGCTATTGAAAAGGGGGAAGGAAGAGGTTTCTTAAAATAGCTACTTATTAAAATTTTATGATAGTGAGTTCCACAGGTACTTTTCCAGTGTCCTCCTCTACTAATCAAGTTGCTTATTTAAGTTAGGAGCATACAACTGATTTATTTTTTCAGTTTAATTAGCTGAAAGGTACAAACTTTCCTAATAAGAACAGCAGTCCATCAAAAAAAGTTTATTAAATACGTGAAACAGTTTCAATAAGATACATTGTAAGATAATTCTTAAGTACTTTACCATTTTCTTCCTTTCTTTACAGTATCAGGTGAATTAACAATATTACAATTAATAAACTACTAGAAATCCTACACACAGTTTGCTATAATCATACGAGGTGTACAGTTGTAGCCACTGTAAGAACATCCAGATTTTCAAGGAATGCAATAAAACCACTAGAGGAAAGAAGATCAAAGCTATATACCGCCTCAGGTATTAAAACAGCAAGAAAAAAGACTGGTAACACTTAACCATTTCATACAGATATAAACTTATATTAAACTTACCTGAACCGCACAACCAAGTAAAAGCAGGAGAAGTTTTTTTATCTCTTCAGTACCTGGCTCTAAGAAGAAAACAAGAACAAAAAAAATGGTAGGTGTAAAATGGTAATTTGAGCTTCTTCCCCTGCCCTTCAGGAAACATCAGGTTTTCTCATTATTTTCACATAATTTATGTTAACTTAGTTTAGAAAACAAAAAGATGAAGAAAATCCCATCTTTCCAGCTTTCAACTTAATCCTTTTAACTGCCAAGTCTCAGCATTATCAAATAGCTTAACATCTGTAATGGTTCGAAATGGCAAAAACATCATTTCAGCCCCTCGTAAAGCAAAACTTAAGAGTGATGTTTTCAAAAGCGCTTTTGAGACCTACAATCAAGTTTTCAAGTGTAATCTCAGGTATCTCAAGATATTTACAAAACCGTTTAAATTTAACTTGCCACCCCCAAGCTGGAAAAGTTAGGTGACAAGGTCATTTAAATTATTTCATAAAGCTGTATTAGATATTCATCTGCACATCTAAAAATCAAAATGTATATCCAATCTGGCCTTAAGCATCTTAATCTCCTAAAGAAGCTTAACTTAAGGAACACTGTTTCCAGATTAGTAAACATGTTTCTTACTTTTTACACTCAAAATGTCCTCACCCTGCTACTAAATATATGCTATATCTAGAATATAATGCTGTAAAGAGGATGCTTTAAGGATGGCAAAATAAGAGGCTATTTGGAATTAAACTTTATATGACCATTTTACTTTACTGAAAGAGAGAACACTACCCATTGGGCTATCTAGGAATAAAAAGGTCCTAATAGCATCCTTTCTACAATATACTCTGGATTTCAGCCAATACTTTATTTCACTGTTAGCTAACCAGACAAAACCTACGCTATCAAACATCCTAACGCTGGGTCTGGCTACAAATCTGACCTTTATTCTGCCATACAGCTGGTATAACACTACCACCACCCCCAGATTCGCTCTCAGTCCAAACAGCAACCACCACAGTGAATGTCTAGCAGGTACGACGGCATGCATAGTCGTTCTTGAACCTGACCTCAGTTACTGAAGTCCCTTTTTTAAAGGGCTCGATCATCACACGTGATCTCCAATGAGATCTTTCTAAAAGAAAATTCAACCAGAACCTCCCTTCCGAAATGGCAGTCTGCAATCTTCTGCTACGCTGAGCAACTAAGCCTATTTTGGATGAGCCCCCACATAAGATGCAACCGTTCACTTAGAAGCACTTGAAAAATTGTCCTTTGATTTGATCCACCATAGTATTTTGTAAGTAAAGCAAATTTAAATCCTTCTCAATAAGACAGATATGAGGTAATCTTGATCAAAAGAGGAAATCAAAAAAATCAGGATACATAATTCTCTATGATTTTGACTAGCTTTCAGTAAAGAGTCAAGCTGGTGCCATAAAGTAGAGATGAAACAGACAGATGCTAAGCTTCTCCACCTTCCTCTTGGTTTCAGGAGTTCTCTCTGCATTACAATATTAAGTAGAGAGCTTTTTTTCAACATTGATTCAACCTGCTTCTTTTAGAGGGAGATACGTAAAATCCCAATGAAAAGGTAACGTTTGAATTTTTCAAAAGAAGTTTGTCAAGCAGATATGTTACAAAGAACACGAACTCAAATGGGAGATCTTTAATCATTTATACAGACTTGTATCCCAGAGACTCAAGCTGTGAAGTCTTTTACATAGAAATAGAAACCATCAATGAATACATTTCATCAGAAGCACACTACTTCATCTAAAGAAGGGGAATTTCCACCTGGCTGCCAGTCTTAATCAATAAAGGTTAACCAGAACATTGTAATAGAAGGAATCCATCCCAGATTGTATATCCTACATTCATTTATCCCAATAAATTCATCATACTTTTTTTTTAAAAAAAAAAGCAATCCCTGAACTCCTCTTTGGATGCTCATTTGCACACTGCTTCAGCATCTCTTGACTGGTTTTTAAAAGCCTGAGTATTGTGTCCATGTCTGTCCCTGACATTCCCTGAAGGAACACAGCAAAATACTGAACCAGCTCAGCTTCTCACTGCTACCAACCCTCTTGTACGTTTTTCTTTCTTTTTCTGCATGACCAATACAGAAACATGTCATCCTCTTCTCCACCCTCCAGCTTGCTGCTTGAACTTTGTCCCTACCCTATCCTATCCTTTGATCTTCCCTGCACTCACTCTCATCCCTGACTTTCATACCCTCTGTAGCCTTCCATCCTCCCCTGGCTTGCTCCCTCAGAAATATGAACTGGTTTTAATCTTTCCTCTTCCCCCATGAAAGAACATTTGCTTCGCCACTATCTCCTTTTTCCCTTTCCTCTGTAATTTAACTTAACATTCACAATCACAGCCTGTAGCTCTTCTGCTCCAGTTTTCTCCTCACACTGGCTTCCTGCCAATTAGCTCAACTGAAATGTTTTTTGATAAAGTCTCTGATGACCTCTTTTTTACCAAAGCTCAAATCCCGCAGTCTATCTGCATTTTCCTTGATTAGCCAACTGCCTCTGATACAGTCAAACATGTTTCTTTTCCCGAAATCTTATCTGCCTTTGCCTTCTGCAATTTGTTGTCTTCTGGTATTTCTCTACTAATCATTCCTTAAGTGCAAAGTAGTGCAAAGGGGAAAAACTGGGAGACATGCCTGTAAAAAAATCACAGCTACAGCCTGCACTTCAGTGGACCAAATCGTAGTTGTTATCAGAGAATCAACTTCTACTACGGGGGCTTGCCTCGATGCAATCAGATTTACGTAGCAAGTCTCTCAAAAGGTCACCAAGGTTTGGTTTTGCTACACTTGCCCACCAAAGAAAAAGAACTTTAAAATCCCTACAGGATGAGGTCCTCTTTAGGTTGACAGAGCAAGAGCAATATCAACTTTCAAAGGGGAAAGGTTCTTGATGGAACCCAAAAGAACAGGTCTATCTCCTGATTCAGATCAAACTCCATGATGAACTCAGGCAGGAATGTGAAACATCTTCAAGAATATTGTCTTGATTTTTAATATGTGGGCTATGCTACAGCCAAATCCATATTTTCTCACAAATCCAACAACGGCCCCACAGGAGAGCAATGCATACACCACCAGAAGTTCCAGCTGCCAAACCACAAAAGCTAAATAGACTTAGCTGAGGTCCCAAAACAGGAAGAAGCTTTCTTATTAATGACAAAAGCATACGTTTTTTATGTATACAATTGAATCCTAAATTATCTTTGTGGGTTTTTGTAGTGCATTTTTAATAAAATCTCATCTTACATTATACAATATTGTTAAGACATATTTTGTCTCAGTATTTTAAACAGAATAAAAAATGTCACTACAAAAACAATACTATGACCTGGATTTTTAAATCTGTTTTTCCACTAAATCTCATCTCTAGGCAAATCCATGGAGTCTTTCGAAAACCTTAAGAAAGTCTGGAATCAAAACATAAAAGCACAATGCATTCTATTCTTTTGGAAAAGAAGAGACCACATTCACACTTCTTGGGGCACATGATAGATTACAGCATCTGCACATATAAAAACTGAAAAGGCTGTGACCTCAGAAGCAAAAGCAGCAATATTCAAAAGCAGAAAGCAAAAATAAATAAATAAAAAAAAAATCAAGATACCTACATAAATGGGATATGTGCAGATGGGATATGGAAAGTATCAACGTTATGAACCCTGGAATTAAAAAGTGAGGTAACACAGATGGTTCTTCTTGCTCATGAGAAAAATCTTGTCTCACATACACGGAAGCATGGCATATAAGACATCTTAAATAAATAAAAAAAAGCCAGGGGAAGCTACACAGCCTGTTAGAGTAGTTCCTAACCTCTCTGCTGAGGTGCTAGAACATCAGAAGTAGAACACCTGGGACACATTAGACCCAAGTAAATAAATTCTGCCCAATCCATAGTGGCTCCATGCAGGCCAGGTGTGTCTGCTCCGTGCTTCTGGAATTGAGAGCATGGTGCAGAGATTCCCAAGAGGCTGTGGATAGTCAGCTGGGTCCATACAGGCTAATTTTCTTGGTCTGAAAATTGCAACTCTCAGAGCTGGAAGCAGAGAAGGTGGGAGCACGGAGAAGACAGTGTCAGTTCAGGGGAGAAAGCAAGAAGGTAATCGCAGTATTTTTCAGGTAACGATGCAAGAGAAGCAGGAGAGTTTTGGGGAAGGAAAAACAAGGATTAGGAGGTTGGATCAAGTGAGGTGCATTGGATCAAGTGAACTGCCACTTTTCTCAGGGTGGCTTAGGTAAAGGAAGTTGAAAGCATAGTAGCTGGGAACACATTCAACTTATACTTTGTCATATCAGTGGCTCACTGGGTGCTGGGAAATGTACTTCATTTCAGTATAAATCCTAATGACAGCCAGTGCTGAGGTTTGGACAGAACACCTTTTTATAAAGTGTGGCCCTTTGGTGTGAACAACGAAAATGTTACTCATCATCATTAAACCACTTATTTGCTAGAAGTATTTACACCATCTTCTGTTGAAAGGCTCAATTCTAAATGAATTATATTCCCAGCAGAACAATACGAATTATTACACGATGTAAATTTTCATCTTAGTTAAAAATAAACTTACCAGAAAAAGGATTTTTGCCAATTATTAATACATTTGGCAAAGACATCATGATCAACTGCTGCAAATTCTCCTACAAAAGTTAATTAAAATATTATTTAAATCATATGTATTGAACGAAAGCAAACATCAAATACTAACCACCACTAAAGAGAAATTAGTATTACATAAGTAGTATAAATTTTTCAGGTGTTAATACATACATGTTCAATACTTAATTATTTGGACTCAAAAAAACTTACAAGTATGAATTACTTCTACAAAAGCCTTGTTTTATTGGTTTGGAAGATCATCTCAACATAGTAAAATCCTCTTGTGGCAATGAGCTGGCTTATGGATCTTAAGCCAACTAGATCCCATGTCTCAGAATGTAGCAAAACTCTTACATTATTAGTGATTGTTTCTCTGACTAGCTTATTGAGAGATGTTTATTTGCTCTAAGTTGTATTTATACTACAAAAGATCAGTTTCCTCTATTTCACGTCCATAGTCTCAGTGGCTTCCCAAAACCATCACAGTGGATGTGAAAATTACAGTTGTTTTTCTATAGTTATGCTGGGACAATCCTGAACACAAAGGTACAAAATCCTATTTGCATGATCAGGCGGAGCTTTAGTTCAGTAAGTCCCACACATTCAAGCAGCAGCTTTGCCTATCTATTCTATAGATTGTATGAATGGATAGTTTCTGTCAGCCAGTAATGGCAGTAATCAGGTCAAATCCTCAGTCTAGACAGAGCCTAATTCTTCTGAAGCAGAATAGTCTTCCTCCTGTTCCCAGATGTTTATTCACAGCAGATGCCATCCTATCGGCAGCTCTGGAATGATGCTTTTTGTTTTTCCACAGTGACGGATTCATTAATACATAAAATGCTCACACTCAAAAGCAACGTATTCCAGAACCATCACCGCTTTACATCCAAAAGGCACGTATTAGGTGTCATCTTGTAAGCTAAAAAGATAAGTCAACTCATTTTAAGTGAGTTTTCAAATTTTCAAATTTGAAAAATGGCAATATTTCTCGAAAAACACCTGTAGAAATTATTAGCTATAGCTAGACTTAAAAGTTCTCACAAGTTAATATAGGACATTAAAAATATATCTGAATTGATTAACAGTAGATTGAAAAAATATGTACTCTCATTACCCATGCCTAAGAAATTATGAGGAGGGAGAAAACAGCTCTGACCTACTCAAATATCATGAATTTCAACCAACCATGACTCTTGTACTTCTGAGATCTTGAAAAAGGCAATTTTCAAATTAAAAAAAAAGATATGAAGTGCACCAGAGGAAGTTTTCAGTCAATAAAGAACAGATAAAATATAAGGAACTCAAAGAGTATTTATAGGTACTACAAAAGAAAATCACATTTTAAGAAGTGGAGGCTTCGTGGCTTTTTTGTTTGGGTTTTTTTTTTTGTAATAGCTCAATTCCATGATGTTATTATAAAGCTTTTCCTACTGTGAAGCAGAATACAAGCAGGGGTAACCAAGAAATGCGTTCTCTATGGACTAATGATATTATCACCTCTTTTATTACAACACCCCTACCTCGCTTCAAAGATGTCTACCACCTTTTCTGTCACACGGTGTTAACTTCCTCAGTAAGCTCAGTGCAACTGCTCTCAATTTGTGTTTACTTTTGAAATGACTGCTTCTATTAAAAACCTGAAATTGGAACCTGCGTGTCCCAAAACTCACGTATTTCTTTTAACCGTTGTTTAACCTGCAAAAATAAATTAAGCCTATTTACAAAACTCTGCCTTGCTTGTACAAACTTTCAGAGTTCATTAGCATTTATTTTATTAAAGACTCACACATCATCTGCCAAATGAGGCTGAGCGAGCACCCACGGGCGTCATGGAAGCTCACTGTATTAAACCTACCAAGCCCACCAAAACTTATAGGGGGATCAGTTCTCCTGGATCAGCTGCTGAGAACAATTCCACACTCGTACGCTGCCAGGAAATGTACAGGCTCAAAAGACTGGTTTGGGACCTAGTAAGAGTTCAGTGATGCTCTAAGGAAGTAAAGCAGCTTCATTGGAAAAAGAAGACGCAATTGTAATTACAGAGAACAAAGATGATGCAGGAACCAAAAAACTTGTACAATCTAACATAACATTTTAATGTTGAATGTTATATTCTATCGGTGCAGGTTTCTTGACAAGTACATATACAACACTGATGCAATTATTTGCTAAATTGAGAGAATATTTTCCATAGATGTTCTAAAAATACATGGAATAAACTGGCACAGACAAGCTGAGAGGGAACAAAGACTACAATCCACTCTTTAACACTTCCCACCATACATTATTATACTTAACTCTTGCACCAGTGGTGAAACACTAATGCCTGGTCAAAAATGACTACCATCAGGAAATGGAAAAGGATATGGGACTCAGCAGCATATACTATGTGTGTACACAGGAGGAAAAGCATACAACAGCACAGGCTCTGTCATGATGCCTTCGCTGTAAGAGGCAGATTGAAGGAGATTTTCTCCAGATCTGAACCCTCCTGGCAGAAAGGTGCAGGGAATTGTGGAAGGGTCCCAAAAGACACACTATAAGGGGCACTGGTGACATCTGCAGTGTCCTACTACAGCATGTCCATGTGTACACCACTCTATCCAGGCTCTGCAGCTAAAGGCACAGCACCAGCTCTGACCTATCGCACAGAACACAAACATTCAATGGCTATTTTACAGCTCTAAGTTAGATAATCGCTGCATTTACTATGCATTCCCATTTGATTGGTATCACCTCACTAAGTTTTTCCTAGTGAAAAATCAAATTAATTCTAAACTCAATAAATCTTATCACATTTCTCTTACAAAGATTCCATTGATAAGACTAAATACACATTTAATAATTTCTGTCATAGGCACAAAACCTGCCTCAATTCAAAAAATACCAACTGATACCGCTTGGTGTACTATACAAGCAAAGATGCAGAGTATCTATCACATAAACATATCATCATTCACATACAAGTGTTTCCAGACTACTACTATATTTGTAAAATAAGTGTGATAAAAAATTTGATCAGATTTATAAACAACTATCCATACAATATCTCAAAATATTAATCTTATTATTGTTACGCTTAAAGGCATAACTGTAAAAGAATACTTAGAAACAATTCTAGGCAAAACATAATACAAGAAACATTACTGACCTGATAGTACGTTTTTATTTGTTTCACCAAAATAGACAAATTTTGAATCCTTAATGATGCATCATTGTTTACTTTTTTGTTTATCCTCTGATTAGCAGACTTTGGATTACTGAGGGAAAAAAAAAGAGAATAAATTAAACACACTGAACATTGATCTTTAAAGCTCTCTATATAACAAATGATATAGTTAATGTACCAGCATAACAACTTCTTGTCTTGGTTACCATGTCTTTTTTTCTCTCCACAAGTTGTGGAAGTGGCTGCCAAAGGCAGAAAGAAGTAACTTGAAACATCTGCCTCTGCTGCAGCTAGTGAGCTTAGCACCCTTTTTGGCTATTAATGCAGCATGTAATTGGGAGCACCCATCACAACTACCGGAGAATGAATGTAAGAAGAAAGTTTTTGTGGCTCTGCACTTCTCCACAAGCAGCCCCATCCCTGACGAACACAGAAAGCAGAGCACAGCTCTAGTGTAAACAGTCCAGCACACACTGCAGATGTCAGGAATCATTCTTGCTGATGCAGACAATTACGAGTAATAGAATTCAGACTGGCTACGTTAACGAACGTCGATACACTGAACAACTATATGGTGCTATTGCACTATCATGAGGCACAAAACCAGAATGTAAATGTTAAGTTTTAGAACAATGAAGACAATGAAATATATCACACTAACGCATTCTGAATTATTTTAAATTTATTTGCAGATGACGGAAAACTGTCAACAAAGGGATTATTAACTGGAGTTTTTGTCATGTACTCTCACATACTACCAGATTTTTTCCCTGGTTTATCTTGGCTCCAGAGAGGAAATCAATGCCTTTTTCCTTCAAAAAGTAGAAAGGATGTGAGGAAATGCACATGAGTCACCCTTTTTCAATACCTCATAACACCCCAAGTTATTACCACATACAAGACAGCATGACATCCATTCACTGTGACTTTTCAAGGAAAACAATGCAGACCCAGTGCAACTCCCCCACGACACCCTGTAAACGGCTTACAGAATTCATGAGATGGCCAATGCAAAGCTTCTTAACTTTTACAAAGATACTTGATACAGTTGCACAACACAACTTTTGATGTTTAATGACATTATTGTATTGTTTAACGACATTATTGTCAGATAACTGTGCAGCTGGCTGGAATACTGCACTGAAACAAGAAACTACCAACTTGTCATTGTCAAACCGGAGGTTCCTGCAGGGGTGTGTGTCTGCTGGGTCTGGCTTTATTCAACGTTGTCATTAATGATTTAGACAATGGAATACAGAATATACTTACCAGAACTGTCATTGGCAAAAATTGGGAAGAATAGGAAAAAACTTCAAAGAACACTATGACAATTGGGAATGATCCTAATAAAGCGCAGAAGTGGTGTGAGAGCGGTATAACGGAATTCAATAACAACAGGTACAGGCAAAGGATTATCCTCGGGAATCGAATGCAGAAAGGAGTAACTTGCTCTGAGACTGAAGTGACCTGAGTATTGTAGTGTACACAACCAAATACTGAGGGAAAAGAAATGTCATTGCTAAAAAAACCCTGATTCTTCAATTTTTTATTACAGGTGTTGTCTGAGAGAGAGGTAGTTATTGCATGCATGGTACAGGTGATGCTTCAGTTCACACAACCAGCTCCCCAAAATGAGGTAGTCCCTCTACACCACTGAACATAGTAGTATCATCACTTATTTTGATGCAATTTACCACTTTGGTAGTTTCACATGCTCTTTGTACGAGTGTCGCTATAGACAAAATTTACATATTTTTCATTTAAGTTACCTAAACAAACTTTTATTTGCCTTTTACAGCTTTCTTTGGTTATAGCATGTTATAATTTTTAAAAGACACATTTATGTCCTTCCTTCAGTTTACTGCTGTCAGAATTTCCTGGCTTGTAAGCATGAATAGAAATAACACAGAAAAAACATTGCTGGGAAAGGAAGTCAGATCATACATAAAATGCACCTCCAACACACAGTCTTTTTTAAAAGAAAAGCGGTAAGCATAGCATTTTTTTTCTCTTATATATGAATATAAATCTAGGAAAATTAGGACATGGAATGTTACGTTGGTAATTGCCTCATTCCTAAATGCTCATGACCATGTCCCTAAAAATACTATAAACAATTAAAGTACATTTTAGAATATATTAGCCAAAACTATGTGACTAAGATGTCACCTTGGATTTATTAACTCAGCCAACCTGTAGCTGCAAAAGGAACTAAATGGGCTAAAAACGATTATGCTTTGCAGATGTGCAGAACCGAACTCCTTTCCAAACTGAATTCAGTCAAATTTGTTACAATCAGAAGAGAAAATCCAGGATAAATCCTGCTGACCTGATGGCACACAGAGATCAGCCGAAGTCTCCTATTTTCTACAGTCATATCTCCAAAAGGCCGATTTGGGCCCTTAATCTTCATCTTTAATCTTAATGACTATCGGATTATCTCCAGGCTTTTTCATCATCTTCAGCAGCATTTCTACAGCCGCACATTTTCGACGACTCTCCCTTTAGAGCACTCATAGACCACTAGAGTTTCCTGGATATTGTAATAGCTCTGATTTTAGTATCAACACTGAAATTAGTGTGCAACCACAAGAATTCAAAACACAAATGTCACAAAAGCTCAGGCGTTACACTTCCTCATTTCAAAAGCTGTACTAGAAAATATAGACGGAACTTGTAAAAACAAAAACTTTAACATTTGCATAGCACTATGTCTTCATAATGGTATGTAAACACAAATCTCTACACGCTTTTAAAGACAAACTGTTACTATCCCAATACTACAAACGGGAAATGAACACAGAAACAAACTCCTGAACAACAGCAGAAACAATCAGTGCCAAGGATATCTGTGTGGAGGAGGAAAAAAGAAAAGGGCAATGAGAGCCCAAGATTTCTTAGGACACAAATTCTTAGTTCCACACCTTTGTCACCACTGCCATCTCCATGTTTTGCAGGACAATATTTCACTACTGGGGCTTGCACACACCAAAGATACAACACATGAGCTTTGTGTTTTATTTGATGATATGAAAACAGATTTTTTAAATCAGAAGTCGTAACATTTGGACAAGAACAAGAACTGTAGGATGTCATTAAGCTTGTACCTGAATACCAGCATTTCTCCTCACAGTACAAAAATAAGGAATTCCCATCTCCCAAGTGATGCACTAACAGATACTAACGGAATCTGAGCACTTTTAGAACACTTTAGCGGACACTTGGAACAGTACTAGAGCAAAGCATCCTTATGTTTCATCTTCTCCATCTTCATCCTTAGAAATCCAACAGCATATGGATCAACTCTACCAAATTACGCATTAATAAAGATAATCAGAAATTCTGTGCTATTAGCCTTGTGTCAAAGTTCATGTTGATACATATCAAAGATTAAAAAAATCTTTCAACTACAGTTGAAAATAAAGTAACATTCCTTTATTTCCACCAATTCACCCCATAGATCCTCCTATATATATATATATATTTTTTTTTTAATGTGGTGCATATCTTCAAGACCAGCTCAACGGCTGACACACATTCCTTACACTTTATGGAAATTCCAGACTTCTTTTTTGATAAAAGCTACACTGTTTAGTGTCAAAATGATTCATTCCTCTATCTTAAAACAGAAAGCATTCAACTTTTTTTTTTTTTTGGCATGAATTGCAGGAAACAGTTTACTGAGATTGTGAATTTTGCTGGGAGAACTTGGGCTACAGATGTGCTCTGGAACCGTATTTTACGACTTGAAAAAACTCAGCCAGTTATATGATCCTCTGCTAGTGCAGACTATCAACAATTAAAATCTGAATGTCAGCTTCAGGACAACCTGGTGCACAGAGTAAATTTATTTTAATAATCTTAAATTTTTCCAAGAGATCACAGCGACAGGTTCAACAGAAACCCAAAACTCAAAGTTGCCTTAATACTTTTCAGCAGAACTTTAAAATAGATTATGGTAACAAGAAGTTGAACCCCTTGCTCTTGAGGATCAATAAAATTAAGTTACTTAAATATCAGTACTAACACTACTAATCTCTATCAATCATTTTTAATGTAATTAACATGTAGCCTCAATAACTCACTATAGCTAGTAGGAAGTTTTATTTCTTTGATTGTAAGGATTTTTTTTGTAAGGATTGTCGTATTGGCTCATTATTCTACAAACAAGGGAGGTAAGTTGTCTTTGACTCTCTTCATCAATACATGTTAGCAATGACTAGGATGACTTTTACTTGGAAAAAAATTGTTTCTAACTCTTCCCAGAGTGAAATCCTGCTCTCAATACCTTCCAGTGCAAACGGGACTTTACCTCTGTCCTACAGTAACTTAAATCTTTCTAACCACATTATGTCATTAAATGATTATACTTTACAAACACAGAATATTAATAAGGTACCTACTAAAATGACCCACATGTTGAAATGTAAACACGTCAAAGAGAGGCCACTTGGTAGAAGAATCCTTCAGTGTTTGTATTTACCAGTGTTCCCTAACCTTCAGTCACCAATTTCCAGCTTTCAGATTATGTTTGAACTGTCAGTTTTGACTTGCAAAGTGCACCCAACAGCCAAGAACAGGCCTGACAGATCACTTCTCCCACCATGCACCGTTAACAAAAGAACTGAGTAGGTCCTTCAGCAGCAGAATCATTAGTTTAAAAAATAAACCCACCTTCATTCCCAATACTGATAACCAGGCCTCATTCTCTCAAAGCCTCCAACTTTAAAGCTCGGTCTCTTTAATCCACAAAACACCATTTTAAATCATCTTCATTTAGTCAATGCAGCCCATCTTCCTAAGTACTGATGTCTTAACTCATTCCTCTCAAAGAGGCAATAACATAGCATGATGTTAGCTACACATTTTCCATTATATCTTGTTTGTATAATTGTATTTTGTCAGATTGGTCCAAGCCAGGAATGGACATACCGATTTTCTTATCAAGCGTTTGAAATAACTAGTGAGAAAAACTAATGAAATATAATGTGCAAGTATTTTTCATGCAGAAATATAAAATGCTAAACATAGATTGCCAAAAGCTGTATTGCTTTCAAGAGCATGTATCTTTAAATTCATTTACATTTTTTGGCAACTGATTTATTACAGATCTTCATAAATTACATGTATCCATATGTTGAATTGTTTAATTTTTATAAGCAAGAAAATTTTTATAATAATTACATTTTTTTATTAACACTAAACAATTCTGCTTATTGGAACACATTTGGTCCAATACCACTGAAATAGACTAGTACCTGCTTCTGGGAATATAACAAGATGCAAATGAAATAGTTTTTGCAAATAAATCTGTTCTAAAACAGACTTTTGTAAAAGATAGCTTTAAAAACCAGTGTTTTACAAACATAAGATTCTAGTGGCTACCGTGCTAGTTACACTATAAACATTTCTCAGGCAATACATGCTCTGAACTCTGAATTGCTCCTTTTATTAGGTGGAGATACTGAGCTGCTTCAGCAGCAAATAGCCTGGCAAAATAGGGCAAATCTGTCCAGAAGTCAATAGGAAGCAGAGCAGTAAAAGACACCCTGAAGCAATTTTACATTTAAGAGCAACCTACTTATGACAAGACACATTAATTTCAATAGCAATAAAACCAGACAAGAGCATCTATCCCAATAATGCATTAGTTTAGAAGTACTGGTTACGGAGAGAACTTCAGTGATTTTGACATACTACCAGTGTCATGAATTAGACTGAGACCTCGTATAATCAGGGATTATGTGTCTTTAATTTTTCATTGGCCAAAATCTATCAGAAATGGGAATGTGATAGCTTAATGGCTTCATGCTTAAATCTATACAGACTGCAAACCAGTTGTGTCCTCTCTTGCCATCTGTTCCTTGATGGTACTTAATGACTAAGTCCAGTATTATAATGCACCCTAATTTTAAATGTATCGTTGTTTGAATGCATTTGTTAAGTACAGTGAAAAGTTGAAACAAGCACTTGGAAAAAAATTCTACACAAGAGTACATCTCAAATGATAATAAATATTGACTCTAACTCTGTGTTTTAGCTTACAGTATTCACTTCTACACATAAATGTTGCTTGCCTAATAGGTATATTTTTTGCAAAGTCCTTTTAATTGAAATACTGAGGCTCACTTGCTCTCTGCCAAGTATTTCAATAACTATTGCTATCAGAATTTTTTGATAGATTTCAAATAATAAAGTAGCATTTCCACTATTAGCCAGAAAATAATATATACATACAAAATGTGTTTTACAAGGAAACTTAATACACCAGTGTCCTTTTACTGTGAAAATTAAAATAAAACCAGTGCCTTCACTAGAGAATAACTGATAATCTCAAATTCAGTTTAAACATTTGAAGCAACACCAGCCAAAGCAGTACATTGAGGCAATGAAGTTATGAGAAGCACCTCTGCACATGGGACAAAAGGAGCACTGGCCTTCACCAGTGTACTGTTTGATCAGTTTTAAAATCATCAATGACAGTCAAAGGGTCAGTCTGCAGCAGTTACAGTGTCAAAGAACGGGGCAGATTCTGAAGTACAACATTGTCAGTATCTGAACCTTGTAAACACGCACGTTCTAGAAAAGTTGGTACAAGATGGCATACTTCAAACTCCTCCTGCATCTATCAGTATGATCTGCTTCTGCTGTCAAAGAATATTTTCATGCTAAACCTATTAAAAAGATATTGAAAAAAATTGTAACCTCTTTTCTATACCTCTGGCACATGTTCATCAGGATATCTGTGTTGATAGAAATGGATTTAAAGGGATGACTTCCCCAAAGAATAGTTCATGGCACAGACTACCCACTGTTGGAGCGTGCAGAGAACTAACTCAGCGCGTTCTTACCTGAAAAATGAATGGCAGTAAAATCCTTCCACCTCTTGAAGAGCATCATGCGAGACCCGCAAGCCCTGAGGCTGCGATGTATTGATGATATTGAATGACGTGATGGCTCAGTGATACTACACAACGCACATGTGACTATTACAACTGGAGAGCCACAGTCTGACTTGCTGAGGACACAAGAGATGCACGTTCTGGAGTCGCTCAGGCGTTCATTCTTGAATCCTGCTCAGCCACTGTATCTTTGTGCGCTTACTCAGGATCCAGTGAAAGGATGCTCTAATCCTAACTTGCAATAAGCAAACGTTGTGATTTATACTAACCACTCTTCTTTGCCTTTTTAGTGGGCATTTATGGCAATCTACCTCTTACTTGTAAAGCACCTGTACTTCTACCCTTGAGACAATACTGTTCGAGCAGCAATCAATGTAGAGCTAATGCAGTTCTGCAGACATCTCCTCAAAACATCGACAGATGTCATTACAAATGCTGAGATATCCTCTACCACAAAATAAGGTGCAGACTAATATCTCAATTTAAGGACACTTTGCTAACTCTGCACTTAGCAAAGAGTGACTATACGTGCCAAAATTTCAACAGTTGTATCAAAGGTTTTTTGCCTCATGCTAACGTGAGTTTTAGAAGGAGGTCTAACATCATAAGCCTTTTGGCCCTTGCACAAAACCCCATTTCCTACGATTATGTCCAACATCATAAACTATTAGGAGGCCGAAGCCCTATGCCTACTTTAAAAAAAAACAACACAACCAAGTGGCCTACAACAAACCGACTGCCTGGTGGGGATCACAAGGAACACTGCCAAGAACATATGAGTAGAAACTGAGCATACACAGACAGCTTTCCTGCTCCCTGCCTTAGCTCTGCAGCATCTGACCAGGCTGAACTACTCACAGGGTAGCTGCACAGTGCCTAAGCTCTCTTGTTGGCACTCACAGCAGAGGAGCTGCCTAATTACTCATGGTTGAAGTGTGCTAGAATAGCTGTATCTGAAGCAGTGCCACAAGCCTTTGTGCCGAGTAACCCTGTCTCTCCCTTCTCCACCAATGTGAACCCGCTGCGCCTCACAACCTCGGGGCTGCGCTGACCAACGACTGCTCTGCTGGGTGGTCCCACTGTTAGTGGTATTATTTGCATGAAGAGACATCCCCTCGTATCTGTACACTCACAGGTTTACACATGAATGTACAAACAGCCAGACAAACCCACAGTATGTTCAAGAGGTCTGGTGGCTGATCTTTAATTTCTCCCTCACAGGATTTCAAAAAAACAGAGACCAGAACAGCCCAGATTTCTTTCTTCTCCTTTCTCTTTTCTTTAATAGTAATAAGGAAGATGCATGCAGGTGAGCAGAATGTAGAAGAAGGTAAGAGAGGAAATAAAACAGTTCACCTGTCATTTACTAAGCACATGCTTGTATCACTGAATTAACACCCCCAAAAATCCATAACTTCCAAGCTTACAAAGCAATAGCTGTCTTCATCATCACATGGTATGAAAAAACTTTACTGCCACTGCTTCAACTTGACTGTCAGATGTACTCTTTTCCTATCACACTAAAAGGTATATGTCAAAAAAAAAAAAGCTTTCTGCCAAAGATTGAAAATTGTGAATCAGTACTCACTGCACCGAGTAACCTGGGTGAGCTCCCCACAACAATCCAAGAGAATGTGGAGCAGCCTCCACTCCACAGCTAGCAAAAGGTAAGCTGGCTTCCACCAAATTAAAAAGCTTCACTGATGGGAAGGAAAATCTATAGGCTTCAGAGCATCACAGAACACTTAACATTGTCACACAAAATAAACATTCCTGGGTATTAAATAATTGAGAATTCCTAGAAGAAACAACGTGACAAACAAAACTTTTTTTGAGCAAACAGATGAGAACCAGAAAGCCTGACAAACATACATTACTATGACAACAAATCTAAATATCTTACAAGGGTTTTTCTGTGTGGGGTTTTTCTGGGTGTTTTCTTTGTTTGGTTTTAGTTGGGTTTTTTTTAATTGCAAAAGGCCTAGTCGCAAATATTGTTTGAAAAGGTAGAATTAGCCTGCTGTAGTACTTCAACTATATTACTTTCCAAATTAAACTAAAATAAAAAGGTAGTACAGGATGCAAGAGCATAGAGTCTACAAAGGCCAAGCAAGAATGAAGATGGACATACCACAGAAACAAATACTGAGGATAATGAATACTGAAGTTTTGCTTTCTACTTCAAGCACTGTGCGTTATTTTTCTTCCCAGGGTCAACATTTTTTTCTTCTCAAATGAGTCCAAATTTTAAGATCTATTCAGTCCAACACTAATTAACAGAGGAACTGAAAACTATTTGACTTTGTGATTAACACCTCAATGTACGTGACCATTAAAACACTGCAAACATTTACACCCACAATAATCCTGTGACAACAGTAAGATCAGCTTCACACGAGTAAGCACTCACAGATCCGGATCACACGGTGCAGCATGACTTGATACCAAGTATCAGAGGGCATTAAAGTGAGAAAATGTTTTCACAGTCTACCTTGTAAAGAACATTCTGCAAACACACAGGTAGTAAGTTCAGAAGAAACATCAGAAACTGTTACAAAAGAAGCAGAATAGGGCCAGAAAGTTGTCAGATAGGAAGCAGCAAGCAGTACAGAAGAGAACCAAATAAACACTTATTGCCCTTAGCAAATGACATTTATGGAGCTAAAATGGTTTCTAATATATTTAAAATAGTAATATAAGGGAAAACATTAATTATTTAATTTCTCCTTTGGAAGACTTGGAAAAATGTCCACTCATTTTATTTTTTTACTTTGAACTTTGCTGAAGCCATAAATTCTCAAAAATAATTAGTTAGTACTTCAGATTCAAAATAGCCTGACCATAGGTAAACACCTCAGCACACTGAGTATTAAAAACCACAAGAAATATTGATGTGAGATCAGCCTAGTGAGATGACACCAAGGTCACCTGAATAATGCCGTTTCAGTGACTAAAAAGATCTTAAGCTCTAAAAGTAGTGCCACACAGATTGCTGTTAAATACTTCTGGTTAGAATAGTATGATTCTAGAATTTCCCTTTCTTATCAAGTACAATAACCCTTCTATAAGTAAATTAATAACAATAATATATGTATATTCATCCTTTTCTGTACCAATTTTTAGACTACCAAGTGCCAGATCAGAGCCCTTCCTACAGATTATTCCAGAGAATGAGACAAATTCCAATGCAAGGCTCCCAGATACAAGGGGAACGACAAAGAAAATAAGTCACATTTCTTGTAAAAATTTTATCCACATGAGCAACTTCATTTCTTCAGCACACCAACTGAAATGTGTTGCAAATTTTGCATGTACATCAATACACATACAATCCCCTACTGATTTAGATATAAACAGAGCAGTACATGAAGGACCTTACCCCTGTTAACTACCCAAAGCTACACGATAAGCACACACACAAGGGCCTGTAAAAGAAGTGCATTCTTTTAATCTTAAAGCATTAATATTAATATTCTTGCTAAGATGCAAACCAGCACTTTGTAAGTATGACATTTGTCTACATTCTATTGTACATCAACTAGTATCTGTATTTTATTTTTGGCCTGCATACACAATAAATACACAGCAAGTGTATTCCCAAGCTACCAGGAAATTACACCAGACATTTTTTTTCTCAAGGGCTTATTTAAGAAAAAAAAAAGATACCACACAAAAAAAACTAGAGCAAATACTTCCCTGCAGCTTAAAATAAGATAAAATTCTGTAATAAACCTAAGTGGACTCTATCTCCTGTCACTACAGGAAAGGAAGCAAGTTTTTGAGTATATCTAAATGTGCAACGCATTCAAGGATTCACTCAACAGCCAGAAATACAACACAAGCCGCTTCCAAGTTCATCCCTTACTATTTCCCAGTCCAAAAATACAAAGTAAGATAATTTTTTGCTTTTTCCTCAGAGTAAACTAATGGGAAAGCACACAAACAGAGCTTGGGTCAAGCAGGAGCCTTGCTTCAATTCAATGCCTTAACATCAATTAGTCCAATTAAACAAAGGGGGGGCATTTTGTAAATACTGCTTAATAATGACTGCCTAAGAGGCCGTGCCTCTTTGGAGCATCTTAAGGCATAACTACAGGACTCTTTAAAACAAAGCAAACAAACAGACTCCCACGCAGTTATTACCAACTAATCTCTGACCACCGAGGTCACGTGCTCTAACAAAGCAGCATTTCAAAAAAAATGTCTTGATCCCTAAATAATTACTATGTAGGGAAAAGTGGTACAGTATGAAAGACAAGGAAGGCAACAAATTGGTATTTAGTTTAGAGAAAAAGGAGGAACCAAAAATAAGAGGAACACATGAAAGAACACAAAGCTAAAAAGCCCCTTCTTAACAGAAAAAACAAATGAGGAAAATCTAGAAGTAAGCTTCTCAAATTCAGCACTGGATTAAGATGTGCTTGACTTAGCAACCAATTTGTCAGTTAACTAGATGAGTTTTTAAAAGAAAGATCAGAGCACAGCAAAATACTTTGCAAAGGCTGGTGGTGTAGAGATCCCCCAACTAGCCATGGAACCTGAAGGAACGCAGCCTTGCCAGTGAAAGGTGCCAGCTGATGAGCTCAGGTAAGGTGTTTGTGGCTAACCCCAAACTCCAGAATTTACTGCTGCTAAACTACCAAGAAATATGGCAACATTGCAGGGCGGCTCAAGGTGTCTCAGCCACCTGGGCAAACCGACCTTTCTAGTACAAAAATTAGAACAAAATAAGTGTTACAACACAGGGAGCCAGGACAGCGGCAGCACCGAAGCAGGGGCAGGTAAAGAGCAAAGTCAGCCCCACAAATAGAAATATTACAGCCAGCCAGAACTGGAAAGCTCACCCAGCCTCAATGTTGGGTGCTGCTAAGGGCAAATGATGCTCAGATGAGCTACACAACCATCACCCCTGAACTGCTAAAGCACACAGCGTAGCTGCTAGTGTGAAACTGGGAGATGCCATAGTGACTGCAACATGGTTTCTTTGCCAGAACACTTCCAACGCTGAAGGGAGTTATTTTGATTTTAGATCTTTCAACTAAGATTGCTATTTATGGAACAGGTAGAGAGACTCAACAGAGCACCTCTGTATGTATTAAAAAAGGTTTTTTAACTAATCTTTTATTCCCTGGCCCCAGCTACTAGCCTAGACTAAGGATAAGTAGTACACTACCAAAAGAATTAAGGAGCCAGAGTCAAAGAAAGATAGTGAAGACAGCACATGAAGAAGAGAGCAAAGTAGATGTATACATGCAGAGGAAGATTAGATTATTATTTACTTCCCAATCTTCAAAATACTGCAGGAAACAGGAGTGAACCACAGCATAGTTTACTGCACAGAAATAAATCAGAGCAGAGAGGATGAAGGAAAGTGGACATCAACTGTGGAAAAGGGTACAAAACCATTAAAAAACCCAAGTAAGACAGAGACATAAGCAAAGATCAAACACTTAAAGCACCACATGTTCAACCCAAAGTTTTCTTCCCTTTACCTATCAAAATCCCAGGCACCTCAGAAGTAGAGGTATCAGCCTATGTCCACCTCATTGGCCCAATTCAGGCAGATGTTCAAGTCTAAAATTAATCACCATTACACGGTAAGAACTATCTTTCCCTTTTTGCAATCAAAAGGTTTGAATTCCAACAATCCTGACCACAGTGCACATTCTGCTGGGCCATTTATTAAAGAATTTGCTTCTTAAAAAAAAACAAACAAAACCTGACTGTTATAAATTCAGCTTTCCTTAAGAAAAACCTAGGCCCCACTGCTGCAGAACCACTCTGAGGCGCAACAACCCTCACAAACTACTAGAGAGACATCTACCTTGCATCTTTGGAAGCCCAACAGAGCACATCTGAAAAGTGTGAATCAAATGCATTCGCTTCAAGAAAGTGAGAAAGGTGCAGACTTAACAGTATTTGACTTTTTTCTAAAATACGTGCTCATGTCTTTACTGCCAAGCTCACCAATTCCATTTTCCCCAAAACTTTTTTCCATTTCCTCGCCCAGACAGAGCCTTGCTGAAGCCGCCTCTTGCTGTTTGGTCTTCTTCACAAGTAAGAGTTAATTGGATGTTCCTGTGCTCTTTCACAGAGCCAGGCAGCTGGCCCAAGCACGAGAGATGGAGTCCAGTTTTCAGGGAAAGATATAGGCAAGCCAGAAGTATGGGCTGGCAAGCTCAACTGTTTGGAAAAAAGCGTACAACGAAAGACTGAGAGCTCAGAAAAGGAGTCAATGAAGCAGTCTACGCATTCTAGGCACACACCACCACAGTGGTGGAAGGAAACAGTCAGCCGGTCCACCTGGAAAATTCTATGGGTGTGAGAAGTCTGCGTGGGGATCCAGTCAGTGAAAAACAGAGAACAGCAAAAGGGAGAAGAATAGGAGAACAATAAAATACTTCATCCTTTGAAGTAGTTTTCAGCACATCTGGAGGCAACAACTGATGTGGATAGTATCGATGAATACATTCAATTAAAACAAAAGTTATGAATGAAACACTGATGAAGTGGACAGGTTCTCCAGACAGTGGATTAAATTAACTCAGTTTCCAAGTTTGGTTCTGTACATTACCAATCCTGCATACAGTATCTGTCCAATAGTTCCTTTAAAACAGATCCCTTTCCACAAATACAAAGCAGAGTAAAATAAAACCATTAAAACTAAAACACAGTTTCAACTCTTTGTTATTTGACCACATATTAATGGTGGTGCTAAATGCAATGAAAGTCCCAATCTCGTAATTACTTGCAGCTGTCTGTTTTTATTCAAAGGAACTAGTAAGACTTGTCAGTTTGGGAACCACAGTTCATACTACAAGACTTGCAGCATTTCTTACACAATCCTATTGGAATTCAATTAACAAATATCAGAGAACAAGACCTATCAGAAACAAAAATAAAAAACACTCTGAAAATGAGTGTTTCTGTAAGAATACCTTGATCTTTTTGGATCAGAAGAGTATACAAACAGTACAATACTAAGACTAAAAAAGCCGAGGTGCTGTTAGTCAGGTTCTGGAAAAATATCTCTAGGACAACTAAGTATTATTTTACTGTAATTGCACCTAGTTGTGCAACAGGTGACTAATCCGTTGAATTATACTATTTCAATTTATTTTAGTAGTATACACAACATATTTTACTCAAGCATATGAGCGCTTCATGATGTTAGAAGTATTACAACATAGAGGTGCAGTGAAGGTATGAAGTATTCTTGGTACGTTCCTCCACCTCCCTGCCATGGCAGCACACCACCGCAGTGATCTCTTGCATTCTGATTTATTTCCAAGAAGCATGAGCCCTTTTTATATCAAAGAACACCAAGATAAAGACTCAGATTTAGAAAGACAGATGGGTTTCTATCCAGAGGTATCAGATACTGACTGATCCCAGCAGAAGGCAGGTAACCAAATACTTTTGAAGAACTGAACCTAAATTTAAACAGGAAATGAGAGACATTCTCTCAAGTTAGGAACTAATATTATAACACTGGAACTTGTTAATTAAAAATAAAATAAAATTTAAAAAAAAAATATAATAAAATTGGCCTGTAGCATCTCCAGCAAAGGAAGAGCTCTTCAGATGCAACTGGACACTGAATGGAATCTGTGTAATTTTCACGTGTACTAAAACATCCAAAAAGTCAAAAGCAAAAGACATAAAAGGAATGTAATGAACTATTCTTTCTCAGGTATGAGGTACTAATAAACTCAACGCTGATAAAACCCAACCATCTCAATACCACTATCCTGCAACTATTCCAATGCAGACATCTATTTCCTCTCTCTGAATCATGACAGTTGTTGAAAATAAATTCGGTCTAGAAAAGCACAAGGAGAAACAAATGGCGTACTAACAAAGTCTCACTTGTAGCTGACGGAGGGCAGGAGTCACTCTTTTTTAACTGAACAAAAAGCCTAAGTAACAAAGCCACTTTGTTGATTGTGTAACTGTTTACAAACTATGCCTAATCCAATATTAACACTTACTTTTTTGGTCACAGAGTTTGTTTTTTTCCAACATTTGGCAAAAATAAATTAAGTATTAAAGTATATATAAAGCAGGACCACAGCACCTCTAACAGCCTCCACTTGTTCATGCTTTTAATGCCCTTTAAAGCACCTAACACTGCAATGGCTTTCCAACCATAGGAACCTACACCACCACCACATCGCAGAGTCCTTAGCTGACAGGGATGCACTAGCTGTATCCTACACCAAAACACTAACAGCATTAAATATCTCAAAAGTACTATAAATAGTAAGCACCATGTAACACAACTCATGTTAAAAAAAAACAAAACAAAACAACTTTAGTGGTGCTTTCCACATATGTCTACAAATGGCACTCCTGGTGACTTCTGCAAGAACAACATTTCTCTATAGCTTCTAAGAGTGCCATAGCTGCTAACCACGGATCTCTAGTTCTCATCTGAAGTAAGTCATTGACAGCTTAAAAAAAACACTCTGAAGAAAAATATTTTGCTTTTGAAGTCACGTGATACAAATTTTTCTGCCACATTTCCTCAACAAATGGTACTTAAGACTGAAAGGAAAAAAAGAGAAATACTAATAAAATGGAAAATACTGAAAACAAGTAATATCGATGATTAGTTGGAGCTGCATCTTCCAAATATTTTTGCAAATGAAGATACATGTTTAATAGGTGGATACTCAAAGTGAACAGGACTAGAAATCAACACAGGTTTCCACATTGACTTCAGCAGAGACGGAATCTGTCTGCAAAACATGAAACATTTTTTCCTCTTTCAATCCTGGCAAAAAACCCAAAACAAATAAAACCCCTCCAAAATGAGAACACAGTTCTGGAAACTTCAATTCTAAGCAGTAATCAATCGTAACACATTTCAGTCCCCCAAAAATGTATTTTAAATAAAATACACCTTCCAGTGTAGTTACATGTTTGTAACATGAATTTTATTTGTACACCAGTCCTTTTACACACACCTCTAGTCTGAGGCAGGTTTTAATTGTTCTGACTACCAAATGATTTTGTTTTAAATTTATATCTCCCACGTGTATTTTTTATACGTACACACACAGTCCTAAGTAAACTACAGTTATCATGGTATGGGGTCAAAGATACACATACAAAGTCAAAGCCAAATTCAACACACAGTGCCTTAAGAGTTAGAATGTTCCCTCTCTGCATTTTCCGTTTCACGTACACGTATCCCACATAATGTATCAGATATCCATTTATGCTGTTAGTATTCCAAAAACTTGCTGAGAAAGTTTAATTTCAAGATTATATTCTTCAAGATCACCTTGTTCCACTTCCAGTACTAAATTTGCCTTCCAGCTGTCAAACATTTTTACCAAAGAGAAGATCTACATGTTAAATGCATGGTCATAACTGACAAGCTACTTAATTTATATGTAGCCCAAGAAAAAAATAAGTAAATTGCAAAATAGAAACAGTATGCTTCAGTGAATGCATCACTTAAAATTCTTATTAAAATATGCCAGAAATACACTCAATATTTTTTTCACAAAGTTCAATTCCCAAGTTTTTCATGTTTCTCAATATTACAGAAGTGAATACTTGGAATTTTAGTTGCACAAAAGTAGGTGACGAAGAAAATATTGGTTTCAAAAGGATGCAAATTCAAACTTAAATGTGATAACATGTAGATCTTTTTACAAAGATTAGTTATACAAGCTGAATACCAGCAGCAAAAACTTCTAAAGAACTAAATATGAGTAAAAACTATAAACAGAGTAAAAGGATGCCCATCACTGAGCAGTGCTCCTGAGGAACAGCTGCCAACACAAGATGCTCATGCACTGATGTATCTATCCAGCCATCCATAAGCCTACATTTTTTCATACCTATGCAAACAAAACATGTATTTCTCTGTAAAGACTTAAAATACCGGGAAAAAAAAGGTATGGAGAAATTTTTTCAGCTACTAACATTTTTATGATTGTATCGCTAGACACTTGACAAAAGTGCTACTCTCCAGCACTACAGTAGTGGGCAACATTCCAGTCAAAACTATGACTAACAAAAAGTCGCTATAAAGGAATTTTTCTAACAATGAAAGTTTTCAATATACAATTTATAAAACCATGTAAAAATGTTTCTTCAGTGGTTCACAGCCAGAACACATTCTATACTCTCAATTAAAATTTCAGCTTTAACCGCAGAACTGTTATCTACTCAAATTTGGAACTGTAAAAAATAAAAGTGAAAGGAGTTAAAGGATGGTCCAGCTGCTTAGTAAACAATATTATGTGACTCACATACAATCCTTAAGCTGTATGTTGCGTGAACTAAGATAGGTATTAGAATTCTATTAGCCAAGCAAATTTATTCAAAACTTTGTTTATGAGCATGACTTGCAGTAGAATGAACCTTTATGCTTCTCACTGGACATCTGGGAAACTATTTACAGTCACCCGATTTTCCAGTAAGTTCTACCTATCATGATTCAGCCTGTATCACACTATACATCCTGCAAACAGATCACTCAGACATTAAACTGTAAAGTGTGTGCTATGCTCTGGTCTCCTCCTAACTGACCACATGACCACTTCAAGTAGAAAAGAAAGAAATTTATCAACATCAATGAGTAGGGGAGGAAAAAAGAGTTTTCCTATGAAAGCAAAACATCCAGAGAAACAAGACAACAGCAAAAAAATAAACCCAAGGCACAACTTGCCCACACTTACATTTGCAGCATGACTTCGTTCAGAAACACGCCATCCACTAGCGCCACATATTCCTCCAGGTTGGTCCCGTTTCCTCCAGCTAACGGTCCAAATGTCTTCACCTAAAACATAATCATCGGCACCGTGACGCTAACCCCACCTCATTCTCTGCCGCGAGGCATTTATCTTCAAACAATGAGCAAATAAATGAATAATGTGTGAGGAAAAATGAATGCTTACCCAGGTGACAAGAGGGCTAGACATGAACTGCTCCAGAAGGGGTGTGAATACTTCGTTCTCCATTTTACACAAAAATGGTTAACATCGATGTAGCTCCTCTGATGCAAAAGATACGAGAAGTCCTTCACTGTAGCAGCTCCCTGAAATGCTCCAAGGATTCAGCTGGAGTACGTGAACCCCATTTTTACCAAGCAATGCAACAGCAATAAAAAAGTCAGTGCACTGGCAGCTAGGATTTATCTTCCTCTTTCACAAAAAAATGCATTTGGAAGTGCCATCTACGCGTATTTCAGCCTTTCCATGGATGTCTCTCCCTTCCCACAAGCCGAAGGGGTAGAAGGAAGGAAGGAAAGAAAAGAGGGAGGCTGCCTGGCTGCTGGATTCTGCATCAGACAAAAAAAAAAAAAAAAAGGAAGGAAAAATCTGCTTCAGCAGCGGCAGCTCCTCAGAAAGGAAGGAGAAATTCCAGTAGAACTCTGCAGGCTCATCCTGCCCCTTCCCCACACAAAAACCCACCCAGATGAAGGGAAGCAAAGAGGGGCAGAGACCCCCGCCGCCCCTCACAGCTAAGCCCCCCAGGCTGCCTCCGCACACGGGAGAACCCCGCCGCCCCCCCCGCAATGGCACAGGCAGCCCGCGGAGAGGGAACCAGCCCCCGGCAGGGACGAGAGGCTATTTTAAACCGCTTCCCTTTTCTAACCCCTTCCCTTTTCCACTAAACTGCGACGCAGGGCAGGGACAGGACCGGCACACGCCGCCTCGCCCCACAACCTCGCCCTTCCCCCGTCCCCTCCCCTCAGCGCTCTCCGCGGCCCCCCCCCCGCCGCCTTGCCGCTCCCGGAGCCCCCCGACCCCCTCCCCAGCCCTAACGCGCGGCTCCGGCTGTTCGCCTGCCGCTCTGCCGCCACCCCGGTTCCGCTTCCCACCACCCCCCCCGCCCCGCTTCTCCCAAATAACGGCCGCCTCGCCTCAGCCAGCCCGGCCGCATCACTCCCCCTCCCTCCCTCACCGACGGGCGGGTCCAGCGTATGGATCCCTCCGCGCCGGTCTCTGCGTGAGGGAGCCGCTTTATCCCTCCGCCAGCGCGGGTCCCTTCCTCCCGCCCCCCCCTCCCCGTCACCGCTCGGGGATGGCGGCGCTAGGAGAAAGGGGCGGGAACCGCTGCGGGGCTCGTGCCGGGCGCGCGCGCGGAGGGGCGCTGCGGCGGCGGCGCGCGAGGGGGGCGGCTGAGGCGGGATGGCGGGAGCCCCCCCTCCCGCCCTCAGCCCAGCGGGAGGATGAGGAGGAGGAGAAGCGGGGGCCTGGCACACGCAGGTCTGTGTCCCCGCCGCCCCCGGGGTGCGGGAGGGAGATGCTCTTCGATTGCCCTTTGGGGAAAAAGGTGCCCGTGAGGGAAAACTCGTCGCGGGGAGGGCGGGAGGAGTGGGGAAGGGGAGTCCCTAACGCCCTTGAAGAGGAAAAATGGGGGATGAATCGCACCACCCGCACGCTGGGTGAGGGGGAAGGAGGAGAGGGTGTCTGCTGAGGAGGTGAAACCCAGACACACCCACGGTGACACAAAAATCCGCCTTTCTGAGGGGATTGAGGGGGGAAAGAGGCGCGCGGGGAGGGGGGCGACCTGGTTACGGGAGAGCAAAGGATGACAAGCGATTCGCTCGCCGAGGCTATTGTCCTTAAGCTGTCTGCAGCCACTTGTGGTTCAAAGCTCAAATACTGCATTAACGTACGGGGCCGTATCTGCTTAGTAGATTATGGAGTTTATTGACAAAGCATTTTACAAAATCTCAGACTAAATCCAGCTTCTCTCCCATGCAGTATAAATTAAATTGCAGCAGCGTTTTCCTCAAATACCTCTAGTTTTACACACACACAGTAAAAAAGCCCACAAAACAGTGCAGTAAAAGTCACTGAAATGAAGTCATTTTGAAAAGCATCACCGTAACAGCTAAACAAATTTTTTTTTAACCTAAATACTGGATATAGCGTTTGTCCTAATGGTCCAAGATTAGAAAAAAATAATCTCAATCATAACCTTTTTCCCCATATGTGAAACTGAAGAGACTGTCTACATAAAAGATTAGAAAAATAAATTATGGACCTTAAAATATTAGTATTTATTCCAGGGATTTTTTTTTTTTAAAGTTGCATAGTTAAATGACTGTTTTGATTCTCACAATTATACATTTTCAGCAAAAATCGGGTCTTTCCCTCCCAAACCAGATGTTTAGAGTGAACTCCTAGTCCTCCTGTGAAACAAAAGAAATAAGAAAGAGCAAAGGAAAAATCCGCAGTCTTGGATCTGAATAAGAATCTAGTGATCCATGGGTGAAATAACTGCCAATAAACTAGTAGCCCTTAAAGACAACTACAAAAGCATTTTTGTCAAAGCCTGACTAACGAACCGCTAAGCTCCTGGTATCTGGCAACAGTACAGTATGCAATTGTGCATGCAATGCTGTGGAACTTCCCTGGCTCATCAGTTTTTTTCTTGTGGGCTCTAATTAGGCAGTAATGACTTTGGCATAAAGCAATTTCTAGGAATTAGAGACTGGCTAGTAGAAGCTGATAGCCCATGTAGCAGTCACATGTTAATAACACCAGCTGGCTCATGAGTTCCTGAAAAATATTTTATACTCAGATTTCATAACGCTGAGATAAAGGTTTGATTAAACAGTTTGGATGTTCTTACTTCCATCCACACCATCCAGTTTGCATGCATTCTCAGCATTGCTATTGGTCACTGTTCCTGCAGAAAGGCTACTTTATTTTAGATATTGCATAATATCTTTATGAAATAGATTGTTAACTGGTTTATCTCAGATTATTTACAATTCCTTATTACAGCTGCAGATCAGTACAAGAGGAAACTAAAATTTCAGAAAAGATATCCAGAAACAGTCATATGAGTTTCATTTTTGGCCTTTTTTTGTTTGTTTTGTAGACCAAGAGCCCTCAAAACCATTTGAAGCAGCTCTGTAGTCTCTGTAGCTTACATTTCATCAAACCAAGTGTAAGAATATTTACCTCATTTTCATTACATCAATCAGAACAAATGTCTGAAAGGGTAATTATTTACAATATAGTAATAGCTAGAAGAAACTGGACAAGCTAGAGATTGTTCAGTTGCCTTTAGTGTTCATCATGTAGGCGCCAGCAGGATACCTATACATGATGGGGACATTGTTGGTACCTCCTGGTGTAGCCAGGCTTGACCAGCTGTAGTTCTCCTGGACCAGCTCACTCCCTCCCTCGTGCTCAGCTGCAGAGGGATGCAAAGTAGTTATTTAAGAGGCAGCCATCTAAGAGAGGTGAGATGACTTGCCATGCAACAGGAAGCTGTCTACCTTTGCTTGCTGAGCCCTTGTTTGACAGATATCCCTTGAAATGAATTAAAAGGTAGAAAGAAATGTGTGTCTTTTGAGCTGTTTTTATGATCCTAAACTGAATGTGGAAGGCTTCCATTCTTAGAGTAGCTGTCAGGAGTCTTCAGGAGCATTGATCTAGAAAATACTTAGAAGTCACAACTCTGAGTGGCAGGGCAACATCACTAACCTGTAACTTGTGATATATTTGTCTGCATTGTTTTAGCACTTTCCCTGGGAAGACTCCTAAAAGGAAGTTTGATGACTACACTTATAGTGGTAAATCCAGGAACTTTGTTACTACAATTCAGTAGCAGCTGAGGAAGCTGGCAACTTAACTGACCCAGAAACAGAGAAGGCTGGTGGCAGGTGATTGCTTATGTCTCAAAGTGTGAGCTGCCTGAAATCCTCCTCCTTCCACTCCTTCACCCCCAGGGTGATGCATCTGGATTCTCAGGTGTCTAGTGAGTTGTGTGCTTAGACCAGTACCACTTCCTCAATTAGCAAACCACTGGGCCACCTAAGATGGTAAGAACCTGTCTTTGCTCCTCCTCTCCTAATCCCAGCACTGTACACCTCCTAAAGATCACACTCCTAGCTTTCACATTTCCTTAGTGTATATGCAGCTCTCCTAAATGGTATGATTCAATTTGAAATTATATCTCTATCTTCTCCTTGGAAAGTAAAATACTCTATTTTGGCTATAATAGAACTGTTAAGATAGTTTGAACGATTCTTTTACTTTGAAACAATAAAATGCAGAAACATTATTATTAAACTTAAGTATTAATAGTTTTAACTATTCTAGGAATGCATATTCAGGAATATTCTGGAGCTACAACATTATCCTTTTTAATTTGAAAAAAAGCAGAGAATAGTCTTGTTCTTTCACATCTCCATTCTCTAGAACAGACCTGTCAGTATTTAATAGTGTGTGGCCTACTACTTCTGAAAGTACAGATTTAGAGATTAACCTTGTTACTTGAAGTGTAGTGTTTGTTCTTCTACAGGTAAAGCATCCCCATCTCATTTCTATTCCACCTCCTTTGATACCACAAAGATTCTACACAGAAGACATGGAAGTTATAAACAATCTATGCCTAGACCCCAGATCTGCAAATTACAGAATTACTTCATGATCTCACTTCAACTTGTTTTTCCTCACAGCATAATTTCCTATGCCTGTTGCTGCAAAATAAAAATTGAAAAAGAATGACTAGAACACAAAGTGATACCTTACATCTGCAGACAGCAGGAAAGCTTAACTGGGTACTGTCCCATTACCTCGTCAGAGTTTGTCAAAAGATTTCTGGTCAGCCCTGCCCACAATGAGCCAAGGGAGGGGACTGTTTTGGGAGGAGAGTATAAAAAAATTTACCCATCTTTAGCTGATGCAAGAGACAGTGGTTTTCTCTTCCTCTCCTACGTAAGCAGAGGAAAGAGGTGGCAGAGAAAGCTCTTGCTGCTGTTTTTGCCTCCTGATCTGCACTGCCGGGTTGCTAGGCCTTTGTCTGGTCTCATGAAACTTCAGAAGAGGGCAAAACAGGAACCAAGTGTGGATGCTTGGTATCCACAGCAAGGTTATGAAAGTGCAGTCAAAACTAAAATTGTGAATATGGGCTGACTTGATAGGACAGTAGCTAGTGAAAAGCACAAGCTAATGACAGGGACAGTCACCTTCCTTGTCCTATGTTTGCTCCCAGAGAAACCTGTTTCCCTGTCAAACCAAAGCTATAGGAATAGATGGGGCAACAAAGGGAAGAGTAAGGGCACTGAGGGGCTGAGTCTTTTCAACTATGGCTAGGAATTCCCAAAGGTCCCCCAAGTACAGCAGACTAACAGTTACTTCTTGTTTCACAGGAGTGGAAGGAAGGGGAAATCCCTCTGTAACATGAATAATGAAGTGGAAATTCCACAACAGTTCTTGAAGATTTCTTCCCTGCTACTGCGTCTGCTCTGATGTGATCAAAATTCCCCATCAACTTCAAGGGAACTTTCTGAGCAAGAACTGTAAGTAACCTCAGAACAAGAGTATTTTGAGGGAAAAATTAAGAACAAAACAGTAGGGGCTTGGGGAAAGTAGCTGTTGTCCATTTAAGTTTTTTTACAGATCTCAGACATTTTACAGTTACATCCAATTATACCAAGTAGCAAGAAATAAGTATAGGGACAGCAGACAAGGAATATCGTGTATGGATATCTGTGATCCAGGATAGTTCTCTGCATCAGCATCAATGCAAATGCATCAGAATTTCCTGTCAGGCAGGATGCTAGGTGCAAGAACAGGTATTTACCATTTCCAGCCATGCCTAGCTAACATACCCACATCAGTCTGACCCCTTTTTAGCCATGTGGATATTGAATCTATCATTTTAAATTGAATGACAGTTAAAAACACAATCACACAAATCTAGTGGTGGCTTCCAATAATGATTTGTTGTTAAAAATAAACGATGACTTGATTATAATAAGTTCTAACTTTCAGTACTTACTGGTTTTTAAATACTCTGCATCTTACACTCGAGAGGTCAATGCAGTATATTGACGGGGTAGAACTGGAACAGTAGAGCCAGATTCTAACTCCTACTAGATCACTGAATTGCACATTAGACAAGTCTTAATTTACTTGAAGAACTGCATGGGTACTTAAACTGTGAAACAGTTGGTGAGAGTGTTATATTTAATACTGCTATTCATCTGAAGAGGGAGGCGCTTACAGCTTTTTTTGTTCCTTTTCAATCAGCTGGACTGGCAGGAAGGATGTTACTGTGGCAAGTCAGCTGATGTGATCAAAAATAAACAACAAAGTATTTATCTTGATTTTTAAATTTAATAGCCATTCCTAAATATTTCCACAGGCTTAGACTCCTAAGAGGATGTCAAATACTGCCTTACAAAAAAAAAAATAATTAATTTGAACTTAGTATTACAATTCAGTCTTTTTCCTGCTTAGCCAATTAAACATTTATCTGTGTTTCTGACCTTCATCTGCAAACTGTCTAGTAACGTTGTCTAAGACTTCCCTTTGTTATTTGCTGCATACAAAGAAAATGTATGTTACAAATTTTTTTTATAAGCAAGCCTTAAACATTACAGCAAGACCAGCAGTTATCTAGGACAATAGCTTTGGTACTAACTTCTGCTGTGGCCAGTGGAGTGAGACTGAGTAAAAGCTCTTGCTGACATGCCTTCTGTCAAACAAGTTCCTGCCAGTGTGAGTAGTGTTTCTTATGAACTGGGTCAGAAAGATGAATTATAGGGCACGCCATGCATTTCCTCTGACACAGAGCAAAGAGCAGCCCTGTCTAATTGTAAGCAATTACAGCTAGCTGTGTATATGCAGATAGGTGGCTAGAAAAGCAAGACACTGATTGTATCAACAGCACTATGCCATCTTGGATCCCTAGCGTACAGAAATGTTAAGCTGATTTTCTTCTCTAGCATTTTCCTTCACTATAGAGCACTCTTGCTGTGCAGTTTAACAAAACAGAAGAGGTTTTGTATCCCCTGTGAAAGACTTGCTTACCTCTTCGAACTCCAGTTGCCTCAGTTTTGTTTTATTAAGAAATTGAGTTTGCTTTGCTTCACACAGTACCACGTTACTGGTAATTGCCTCCCTATCCTTCACTGAAGACTTTTGCTGGTGCCTTCCTAATTTCATCCATGTTTTCGCAGTCTTGATATCACTTGACCCCGGTAGCTTGGGCAATGCTGACATAAACCCCATATTTATCAGCTCAGCAGAGGTTATTAGCGTCCATTTCACACAGAGCCCTGCATCACCTTTGATGTTAGCATGTCTCATTAGAGAGGCATTCCTCACCAGCTAGGGATGGTGTTGAGGATCTTCCCAAGGTCAGTAAATAATGAACTGGATGGAGTAGATGGCTGCGTTTGAGATTCATTTTGTGTACATGGACTTAGTTATGCCCACAAGAAGAATGAAAAATACACAGCACCAAGAATATAATTGTAATAGAATCATTTCTGTTCAAATCTCTGTTCCTCTGAGCTCCATCCCTCGGGATTATCTCTTAATTTTCATGTCTCATTTTACCCCTGGTTATTTGTCAAATTATTTACCTCTGAAAACAGCTTTTTTCTCTATGAAATACTAGTGAAACAATTAGAAGCTTTTAAGAAATCCCTATTTTGCCTTTGGGATAATCCTTTGACAAGCTTGTAGAGGAAGAAAACACAAATTATTCTTTTAAATCATCACATTAGAAAGACTGATATTAAAATATTTGAACTAATTAATAGAAAAAATAAAGGTCAAGAAAAAATAACTAATGCTGAATAAAAAATGGTAATTAGACGTACTAGATAGCATTCCTGATTAAACTTCTTGCAAGAGTGTGGATCACGAGCCACCTAGAACTGGGAACAGCCTACTCATTCACACCTCTTTCAAAGGCCACTGCTAACTGTAAGACCCCTTTGTTTGCATTATGTGCAGATAGTTCAATTCACTGCGATACCAGTTTAATTGTGAATTCAATTTAATTGGAGATGAACACAAAATTGGGATTCTTACCTATTCCTCTTCATCTCTGGAAAATGTGCCATAAAGGTTTGTAAAGGCACCTCAAAATTCCAAAGCATTGATTCAGAGCAGGTTTAGTGAACCGCTGTAAATACTAGGGCTGTTTTCAGTAGCACACAATTACCAGCACACTCGTGTCATCTTCACTTCTATTACAGCTACTGAATGAGAGAACAGTGTATAGTAACAATACCTAGGTTATTTTCTATGGTCTATTAGAGAGAATCTTGTGAAGAAACTCCAAGGTCCTTACTAGGTATACAATCACAGTGTGATTATACCAAATAGAAAAATGGTGTTAAGTAGAAGCAATTAAAATAGTGACCACTATCACACATCAGCAGATCTGAACTCCTTAGCTATTTCCCTTTCTCTTATTTTCTAATATTTTTACTTGGCCATTTTTTACCCAAATCTACCCCATTTTAAAAATTTTTATTCAAGTATTTTTCTATGACAGCTAATTTTTCTTCTACAGTGATATATTTGGTCATTTTGTTTAGGCTTTTCTGAACCACTGGCCTATCAACAGCTGTTTCCTGTGTATTCCTTTCCAGTGGCTAAATATCTTCCTTGGGTGGATTCTTCTTGCCAGCTTTATATACCTATAAAATACCACCTTTTTTCCTAAGGTGGTCATACAATACTGAAGTTCTTTAGGATTTTTACATACTGCTCTGTAACAAAATTTCTGAGATCATCTTAGTTAAGCATATAGCACAGTGTGCTGGTGGCTTAAAGTCAAAGGATGGCTTGGCAAAAGACTAATTTTTCCCTGTAATTTCAGGATTGAGCTGAGATGTCAGATTTTTTTTAATCTATTATGAAGCAATTTCATACACTACTGATTTTTTAATGCTTATATTAATATAGCAATCTGTTAGGATTATTTGATTAGATTGGGTTCTTTTAATAACCTGGGTAAGATTAGAATTCCAATTTCTGTGTACATCAGTCTTGATTCTGGCTTGATAATTCTTGTGCAGGCCAGAAAGGGTTTATTTTTGTTTAAGATTATTACTTTTAAATATAGTAACAGGTCAAAAAATATAAAATAATAACTGTAGGTAGGAGAATACTGTAGCACTTTTCACAGGATTTTTCAGAAAATGCTCTACTAAAATAAATATTTCAAAATTTATTCTTTACAATTCCTGTCTGCTACTATGACCTGTAGGATATTTTTGATCATGAAGTAGTCCACCTTAACAGTCTG
Organism: Nyctibius grandis; assembly: GCF_013368605.1. Taxonomy (NCBI): domain Eukaryota; kingdom Metazoa; phylum Chordata; class Aves; order Nyctibiiformes; family Nyctibiidae; genus Nyctibius; species Nyctibius grandis. The sequence continues at coordinate 1,931,954 of NC_090658.1, forward strand.
CCTTAAAAAGATGAGATTATTCAGCATGTTAAGTCTGTATCTCTGTAAAAGGAAAACACCTTAACAAAGAATGGTTTGTTGCTGACCTGCAGCTGGTTATGGTATTTCATCTGAAAGCCTATTTAAGTCCTTAATGGTAACATTTATTCCCTCTCCCTCAGAGGGGTATTTTACAAACAAAATTAATTAACAAACGAGGATAGCCAATTTTGTGCTATAGTTTAGGCTGACAGTCACCCAAAAGGGGTGTTGGCACTAATAATAATCATTATCTCAGAGTATCAAGAGGTCTTCTGACTGATGAGATCTCTGATGGAGCTGAAGCTTTCATCCCAGGGTGATGCATGTGGAGCACAGCAGAACAGATCGCAGCTGGCAGAAAAGCAGAAGCTGTTGCAGAGGGCACGGGTACTAATAGTGGAAATAGCATACAAGTAACCTCTGACTCAAATTAGCAGCATCTGAACCCTCGATACTTTACCCAATTCATCCATAGTTCCATTAAAAAGATGACTGACACGCCTCCGGCTTGTGAGGCTTATTGTAACAACTCTGAGCTGATCCTTCTACACCGAGTGGATATACTCTCACAAATGATTCAGATTGACTTGGCTTCATAACCGTTCTGCTCTGAGCTCAGACCTTTTGCTCTGTCTAGTTCTTTCTTTTACTGCTTCTGTCCTGTCTTGGTGCAGCTAAGTGGAAGCATGTAACAGTGAAGCATTAGAAGTCCTGCAGTTTCCTTTATAGCAACATGGACTGTGGCTAAGAAATTAGTCAGGCATTTAGGAACTGCTAATCCTTTTTGTGAAGAATACAAGGCTTGTTTCTTTGACTGAATTTCTCACTCAAGGGCCCAAGACATAGTTCAGTCTTACCTCCTAAATGCTCTTGCAGCAAGGCAACAATAAAAAAGTAAAAATAAGGTTTTAATGTAATCTTCTTTCCTTACTGCCAGTTTTTCTTGGGCTGTTTTGTGATGGCATTGTTATGATAGATAATATATGTCTGCTCTTTGAAAAGCTAGTAATTATCCCAGTGCTTAATAACAATGATAACGACAAGAAATCCAACTGTTCCAAGAGGTAGTAAAAGAAGCTTAATAGCATACAGGTTTAGAAAAAAATTGCAGTTCAATTATCATGGGTTTGGGAACCAGACACCAAGCAGGAAGCTTCCTTTAAATTACCACGTAAATTCTTCCTGTAGTGTCACATTTTTGCTGTCACTGTGGGTCTGCTCAATTTATGTATCCTAGTCTGTAACAGCAGGAAATCCCCAATGTCACATATTGTGACAGTTGATTTTCCTCCTGCTTTTACACCAAAAAAAAGTAGCTGCAGAAGGAAAAAGAAAAACAACAAAACAGGTAAGTCAAGTAAATGCTAAATTTCTAAATAATAAGCCTTCGTTCCTAGTATGATCCTATTTTAAGTGAAAGTCAAAATTCTGGCTGTAGATATTATATAACTAGATTTAGTTTATACCAGAATTATAGAATTGAAGATCCTTTACCTTATGTAACACTTATTTTAGCTTATTTTAACTGTGACATGAAAGTCATTCGAGGAGCTCCTTAAGCTTTGTCAATGTACTACTACAAAGGAAAATCAAGATGAAACTGCACCTACTCTATATTGTGCTTAAACCAAGAGTGCCCCCTTGAGGAGATATTTTTTTATATATATATATATGCATAGGAGTAGATGGCTTGGGGATGACTGTTCAACCACAAGGTAAACTAAACATAGTACTTCTATCTACAAATGAGGACCCAGAAGGTGGCACACATTTATGATATTTCTACAGATATTCTATTAGGCTAATGTGGATGCAAACAAGCCTTGTTGCTTCCAAAACTCTCTGTAATTTTGTCTCTACCTAAAAATGCAGAACTAAATTGTTGTATTCAACTATAGGACAAATTCTGCAATTTTTTATTGAGGGCTATACTTGTAGAACCATTAGAGTAGACAAAGTTCTCAGACTCGACCCTCTGCGATCCCAACATTTTGAGGAAATGGCATCACAGATCCTGTATACCTTCCACTTCAGCCTGCTAATGCTGATGAGGCACTTGTTTGACTCAGGATACATCTGTCTGCAGAGCTCAAGTGTGCCTGCAGCTCAAAGTTCAGTCCAAACTGTAAACCAATAAACCAGTTGAAATATTAGCTTCACACTTACTGAGAGCCCCTAGTGGGTTTGCACAGCCTCTACTACTACAGCTGAATTTTTACTAGTATCTCAGCAGACTAATTTAAACTTATCTCAGCACATCTACACAAGCTATTATATTGCCAAATAACTATGTCTAGATACCAGTAGAGGAATACAGGAAACAATCCTTGAGAACAATGATTTTTCCCCCCCTTTGAACATTTACCATGCTAGGAAATATGAGACCTAAAGATGATAGAAAAAATACTTTTAAAACATTTTTCAAAACTAAAAAGCACCCTGAAATGCCAGCCTCCCAAAAGCAATGTTCTTTCTAAAACAGGAAGAAAAAAAGTCTGACAAATCTTGAACAAAAATAACATTGCTGGTTTGCAGTAAAGACCAACATAAAAAAGCTTTGCTTCAAAAAATGAGAATGAGAAAAAAAATCAGAAATTTGGGCAGGTAGGAAGGATTTCAGAAATAAACAGGCAAGATGTGTTATGATACACCAGATTATTAGAAGGAGAAAGCACGCTAAAACAAAAGTTTCCTGACATTGAAAAAACACCAAAGGAACAGCATATGAGAAATTCTGAAAGTGCCATGTATAAAATTTCATAAGAGAACTGCTGATTTTAATATCAAGAGTTGCTGCTGTTACAGGGTGTGCCCACATAGGGGAATGGAACAAATTAATTGCACTGAGCTGAGTTACTACTTACTGAAATGATCTGCATCCATACGATACAAATCTTAGTTTGCAGCAACTGGCAAGACATTACACATATGCTTCTGTTAGAAAGTAGTTATCTGATGTCATAGTAAGTTGGTAGTAATTTTCACATCGATGCCTTAGAGCTACACATTATTTTGCAGTCCTCCAGGTGCTTTGCCACACACTTGCCTTCTCACAAAACCATGCAGGTTGCTTATGTGCCCTACTGTCATGATTAGAGCTCCACCATCCTTCATACTTATAGGACTCACATTAGATTCTAAGTCTTATGCAGGAGACCGGCTGAGCCCTGAAGGAGAAACAACATGCTGTAGAAGACCCTGATAACAAATCTCTCAGCCCTTTTATCTGCCAGCTATCAATTCCTATGCACACCCAAAGATCCAGTCCTGCAATTGAGACCTTGGCTTGTTGGCATTTATCTTGTGACTCATTACACCTGCCATTGCTATATGCCATTAGCATTACACTTCATGATACAGACTCAATATTCACCTTAAAAAAAATCATATCTGATACTAGCATATTGGGTAGATTTTTTCCTCCCCTAAGTAGGCACACGAAAGCGGTGACTACAAAGGACTCCATTTAGAATCAGTCTTGCCCTGTATATCTCAAGTCATCTGCTCCTAACCGACCAAAACATCATTGAGCCTGTCACAAACTATCACCTCATCTTTTTGAGCTCCCTGTCTTGACTTCTTAACATCAAACCTACTCATGTTTTCAGTGGTGAATGCACTGAAGGCCTGGCACAAGAAACATCACTACAGTCTTCAGGAGTAAATCGTACCTTTTACTCAGTGACTTACTCAGCCACCATCCCATCCTTTCATGTTGGTTCAGCTTCAGCATTTGCCACTCTGGAAGTACTTCTCTTTCCCATCCATGATCCCCTCTGGCATCCTGGACATACAAGTGGAAATTCTACCACAGAAAGTGTTCACTGGATATATAGCAGGGAGCTAAACATTGTGAAGGTCAGTTTGAATCACTCCATCATTTTACAGATTAGTATACAGCACAGAACACCACAAGAGGCCTTTTCCAAGTAAAAAGTATTGCATTTCATCTGTACAAAAGCTTTCAAGACATATTTTTCTTCTATAAAATTATTTTGGCACAAAAATGGATACAAACAGCAAGGAGCCAATAATATTAATACCAAACATGCTAAACTGTATTTATTTCACTGACAACCATGTGCATTTCTGCAGGGAATGTAAAATTGAATTTTAAGTACAGGAAGTGCTCTGTTACTGCTCTGGCACTACAATGCAGAGTTACTTTGTTGTTTGCTCTAAAATAGTAAGCTAAGCCTGTCCAGCCAAGCAAAGTGTCAGGAAGGAGTCTTCGGATCTGGAGCACCAAAATGTATCTCACTGGTCTCTTGTCAGCTTTCCCAAACAAGCACTTTTTCTACTTTATCACATTGAACACATTATCAGTATTGAGACTCCCAGCAGAGTCTCAAATGCAGTTTCTAACCTCCCCCCAACCCTTGTCCTCCATCCAACTCTCCTCACGGCCTAAAAGTCCTGCCAGGATTTCTGCAAGAGCGCAAAAGCAGGGATTAGCTTCGCCCCATGAGCCTCATAGCCCTGCTTGCCAGCCCACTGTGGTAATATGCAAAACAGCAGAACACCATAAAACCTTGCAGAGAGCCATCTACTACAGCCAACCATGGCAAACATCTTAAGAACAGATACTGAGCTCTGAGGAACCTTGAGTATGGCAGTGTCCCAGTATTAGGAACTGACTAAGAAAACATCATAAGCATCCCCCCCCCCAGAAAAAACACCCTCCCCTAACCCTTCAAAACAATAAAAGCCCCCAAAACCAACAACAAAAAAAGAGGGAAGGAATTATAAGCCTAGTCTTACAAGATCCTCTAAGCATCTTTGTGTTGGGAATGGCAGCTTTTCCTCAGACTGTCTAATCAGGCTTTCTACCTACAGGCTACTGAAAACAAGAAGCTAGCATATGACCTCTGATCCCCCCAGCTGAAAAGCAGGGTGGCTTTCAACTAGGACTAGAAAGAAAAGGCCACAGCAAAAAGCTTTATGCACCAAGAACTTCACACTGTCTGCCTTCCATCGTTACACTAATTTGAAATCACTAATTATTGTACCACTCACTTCATTTCCTTTGTTTGCTACAAAATCTAACTAGCCTCCTTGTTCACACCTTTGTAAAGAGGGTTTAGAAGTTTTATACACTTGCCGTACTTAGGAAGTTTTATAAGGTTAAAAAAAGCATGAGTAAGACATACTTTGGGTGAAATAAGTCCTATGCAATGACAGCATAGCTCCCAGCTTTGAGTTCTACTGTAAGGTAATCCATGATGCAGTCACAAAATAACCCACAAACTTACACAGAGCATCACTTGATAATGAACATTCTATAAAGCATAGTTTCCAAATTGTTTTTTTTTTCAAAATCATAACATTAAAGCACAAGTAAAAATGCCATATCCTGAATACATAGTCCACAAATTTAAAGTACTTAATAAATAACTCATGGTGCTTTCATAAAAATCAGCTATGAAAAGTTACACAAAGCTTAATGAAAACCATGCACACACTGGAATTCAACACTCAGTCCATCCTCCAAGTAGGAACACAACCAGCCCTGCTTATGCTACTATCATTTAGTCTGCTTATAAATTGTGAAAGGCTCCACTCCCCATCTCCCAGCTCTGCTTTATTGTGTCTATTGGCAAAGCCTTTCCAGTGAGTTCCCCTCACCTGCCTTTGTTTGTAGTGAGTAATGTTGGCTCACAAGTAAACCCTACCAGAGCAGAATAACAGTGTAGATTTTTCCTACTTACAAACTGAGTCCAAACATTAAAAGTGGGAAGGAAAGCAGAAATAGGAACACTGGTTCCATGTCTTAAGCAACTGGAGAGCCCCTTAAAAACCTTATTTTCCAGTGCTCATCAAACCTGCAAGCTTCTGGGAGGCCAGTTGCAACAGTGATGAGAGCTAATGTGGTGGTGTGATGAGTTTGTAAGTTATGAGCTTTGCTCAGATCTCCAGAAAAATCACCCTAAACTTCCACATGTGAGCTGCCACAGCTGTAGCATTAATTGTTAGCATGGAATCTCTTCTTCACCAGGAAGACAGATAACACACACTGGCAAACAGGATAAAGTTACGCTCTCTAGCACATGTAATTTGCTAATCTAATTTGCATAATTCTTCCAATATCTGACTTGCTACAAGTTCCATACATGTGAAAACTATGAAACAGGACAGACTGTGTCCTATATAAAACACTTCCATCTGTATCTCCACTGAAATATTTCTTTCTTGTATAGCCAATTGATTTTTCTCTTTCAGAAATACAAAGCACAGTTCTGTGAAGCACTCTAATGCATTGTCTTTTTTGTTTTTGCTGGCTTTTATAATCAACAATACAACATGATTAGCCAAAGTTCTTGGGGGCAACTGAAACGTGCATAATAAAAATCAGAAATGCAAACTCTGCTTAGGTTCTTCCAAAGAGCCCCCAGAACCAGCACTTTTGTCTGTGCAGTATTAAATGCCTTCTTGAAAGCCAAGCCCTGCGGTAAGACTAAATGACTCAAACTCACAGCCCTAACCATCGCCTGTAAGATTCTTCCTTGCACTGTGCAGACTATGAAACTCCAACGTTGGGCAGCCTTCAGATCTACTCTAGTTTCACTGTCCATATATCCTCAGGTAACACTTCAGTAATCCTAATATTGAGTAGCCTTTTTTAAGGGAAGTTCTAAAAAGAAATTGAAGTGCCTATTTCCTACAGTATTAACAACCAAAGAGAAAATGAAACTAGCTGGTATGTAATAGAAGTCTTTCTGCTCAGCTTGTGTGACACTTGGCTGAAGATGCTAGAGATTCAAAAGAGGGATCTGGGACTTGTATTGAAAGTTTCACAACCTCAAAACCAGACAAGATCTTTCCCAAAGATCCAGATACAACATCTGAGGCTATAAAATTTTTTTTTTAAATTATTATTATCAAGAACTTGCAGCAGTCATGTTCCTTGACCTTTTCCTACTCTTATTCTGCAACAAGAAAAATTCCCTAGCATCTGGCAATTTATTCCTGCATTCTTTAGATTAGAACATGAGACAGAGTGAAAGTTAAATCAACTTAGATCAATTTATCTTCTCTTAAGGCAATTATGGGCATAAGTTTTCTAGTTAGGCAAAAATCAAAAACAGTGTCATGCTTCTGTCAGATTTGAAGTTTAAATATTACTGTGTTGTCAGTAAGGTTATCAGTGCAGACTATGACCAAAGTTAAGGCTGTATTAGTTACTAATTTAGTACAATAAAATAAAAGCAGTAGATGGTGCTGAGAATACCATGTATGCAGTGTGAGAGTTTTAGCTAAAAGTAATTTTCAGCTGGTCCCCCCCCAAAACCAGCTCACACATAGTTCAGAGCTGGCCCAAGGACCAGCCATTGTTTTGGAACTTTTTAGAAAGTGATGAGTATTTGGTGCTCAGCTGCAACAAGCCTTCTGGCAGACTAAACCAAATCAACATGCAGTAAGTGGACAGCCTGGAGATTCACTTCAAAACCACAATAAGGTGCCAAACCCAAATACTTATGCAGATTAAACTGTGTAAGAGACATCTTAACACGCATCATACAAAACTGACAGACATACAACTAAAGAAGTGTGTATTTTGCCCATCTGAGGAAAAAATACCCCAAACATTTGCACCATCTAAAGAATTCTGGCACAGTCTGTCACTGAGCTCGTAGCCTCTATTAAGAGCTCACTTTCTGCTCTAATCTACTAGTTAAAGAGCAGCAATGAACAGCTCACTTCATGAAATACATTAACGATGGCTGTTTTCAACACTGAATGAAGCCAGAAAGCCCTTGTACATTACATTTAGCTTGTAAATGTAAAGCCATTCTGAATATTTCTTAGGAATAATGCATGAGATACCACATTTGGGAAAGGCTTTCACAATACCAACAAGCAACGGTTGCAGTAGACTTGTTTAGATTTTTACTTTAGGTGCATTTAAAATATAGAGAGCAGCAGAAGTGGGGCTGCTCCAGAGGAGTCAGGGGGAATAACAATACAAGGAGGGATACAGACCTTACTGACCACAGTGTAGTCCTGGAGCAGCCAAGCAGGGCCAAGCTGGTGATAGTAAGAGGTGCCATCACCCAAAAAAAACCACCTCAGACAAGGCAGGATGATGAGCAGAACCAGAAAGACCAAGAAAGCACCTCAGGAGCAGCAAGACTAAGATGACCACAAACTTGCCTACAGGAGAGCTAGTACCTGAGCCAGCTCAAATGGGGCTCCCAGGCCAATGAGCTGGGGGGGTGGAGGGAGGGGTGGGGGGCTCAGGTGAGGCTGGAAAGGGTGATTGAGGTGCACCCAGGGCCCTGGCAATAGGGACAAATCAGCTGAAATCAATTTTATCTATTGTGAAATATATTCAACTCTAGAAGTCTGACAACTTCTAAATACAAAATTAGAATGTATGCCACATATTTCCATGGTGATGGGTGAATAAAAGATACTAACACATCCTGAGAAAGCAATATATCTAGGAACTTCTTAGATTTTGTCGTCATAACACTGCATTAGGCAAATGAAGAATTCAAACAAAAATTTTAGTCTGAAAAATACGTTAAAAGTATGTTTTAATATGTTGTCTTCAGACTACTTCAGTTAGGGTTATATATATATGTTTGCAATATGCTAAACTAGACAGTTTGCTAATGTCATAATAAGTTAATCATCAGGATTTGACAAAGTAAATTGCTGAGTTATACTGAACCATCATACTGGGCTATATCCAGAGACCTTTAATCTGTGTGCTGATCTCAGATAAGATTTCCTCACAAAACTTAGCCAAATTGTCAGCTCTGGTGGAAAAATGATGCCATGAATAAACCTTATCAAGAAAAGATACAGTTGCTACGTGAGCTCAGGATTATCATTTTAATTTTCCTTAAAAACAGCAGAATAGTTTGAAATCCCTGGGACAGTATCATCGTGCTCCCACTAGATTCGGGATGGACCTGTGATTTTTCAGGGCCTGAATTCCCAGGGGTGGTAACTCTCGCTGTCTCTCTCTCCTGGCCCTCTCTGACAGCTTTTTCTATGGCAGAAAAAAGCAGATTCTCTGTCTCAGTCAAATTATTGCTGAAAGAAACTGCACCTTCCAAGGAAAAACATCCTATTTTAAACGACACTTTGTGGCATCAGCAACGATGTACTGACAGCCTTCCTGGTTATGGCAGGACAGTGGGAGACACTTCTGAACTCCAGAATGGCAGGGAAACTCTTCCATCTGTAGTCTCATTAAGGGTCATGTCTTCATTTGTAATTAAGAATGAAGAGTCACTAGGGAACATTTCCCAGTTTTGCAAATGCCTGAGATCAGTTACTGGCTGGACAATAAGACCAAGTGTAACCCTTGCAAGAAAGAGGTGCTGCTCATGAGAAGAATAAAACACTTCAAAATGCGTAGAACTATTACAACAGCAGCCAGCTTCAACTCGATGTATTTCTGGAACTTAGATTTAGACTCGGCCACGATTACACACGTTTTTAAACTTTTAGACTGGATTATGGCAATAGTATAAAGCAGTCAAAGAATTAACCCTGGAAATTTTGCCTGATTTATAGAACAGTGAAGTGTCACAACCACAGACTGCTGGCTTTAAAGGTTCTTCAGTTCTTCTGAACGTGTGACATAAATAATATTACAACGGCAGTCCAGAGCAATCTTTTTAATTGTTGTAATTCTTACATCTTCCAGCACTGGTGGATGTCAGAAATTTGTACATTTATGTGTATGTCAGCTTTTGTCACTTGCACAATTTCCCCTAACAGCAGCGTGGCCATTTTGCCTTCACAATGTTGTCTACAGGGAGGAAGGGGGAATGGAAAGGGGAGAGGTAGCCAGAGATGTGGCTTATTTGGAGCTGTCACTCTCTGCCTTGCTATTTATTTGTCTCCCATTAAATAATTTCATGTATTCAGATGGTAAAGACACCAGCAACCATAATAACAGAATTCATTAGTTATTTCAGAGGATTTCCATTTCTGTCACATGCAGGAACAACTGGGAGAATAAACAACATGCTTATGTTCTGCAGCGGCCAATGAATTTCAGCATTTTGCTCAGGGTTTCTAACCATCTCATACCCTTAGTGACACCATTTCATACTCCACAGGTAGGGCTTCCCATGCTACATTTCCTGGTTCAATGAAACTGTCTACTTCAGAATGAAGGAGACAGGGCTTTTACTTTTTTTTTAACTTGTTCATAGCATGTGTCAACAGAGATTAGAATAACAAAGCTCACAGGCTTCAAATCAAACCACAGAATACACCTTGCCCTGATTTGTCTTCCCTCAATAACAATCAACTGAAATTTGGACATAAAAAATCTAAAGCATTACAAGGCTTTTTAGAATTCAAGATGTGCAGACACCACAGAAAAATTAACAGTAAAAGCACTAAAACAATTATTAAAATACTACTAAAATACTTAGTCAAAGTGTGGAGAAAATTCCTATGGAAAGTATACATGTATATATGTGAATAAATCCTATTTTTAGTAAATGAAGAAGAAAATTTGTTTTGGGAAAATATATGAAATTAAATGTACGGGTGGACTTTTGGATAAATGGGTGGGTAAAATGTGCATGGTTTGTGGCAAGGATATAAATGAAAAAATGAAAAGAGGGAAGAAGTAAATAATCTTGTACTTTTTAGTATCTCTTATTTCCACAAGCATTATTATCATTATATGGAAAGCTTAAAATAGGAGTGATAACGGCTCTTAAAAATAGAGTTAGAGGGGTTGGAGTCAGCAGGGTCAGGTAGTTTTTTAGTGATAAATCAGTCTGCTCATTTTTAATAAAAATATTCAGTTGTCACTTCTGACATTTTTTTATTGGAGAAAACTGTTGAAAAATATGACAGGATAAAAGAGAACAGGGACTGTGTTAAGAATATTTTTGTGTCTCTATTAAAGCTTTATAAAACAAAAGAAAATGACCTAAATAGGAAGATCTTTAGAAGTTCCTGCAGGAGTTCAATATCCCAAAGGTGAGGAAAATTAAGATAACTCATGATTCCTTATTTGACTTTAAGCACTTCTTCAATGTGTTTGCATTCCTTAGAACCAATTTAACTTCTATTTTAGCTTTGACTAAAGTACAGTGAAGTCACTGAAGAACACCATATTTGACAAAAAAACCCTCATCAATAAGTAATTACAAATAAACCCAGCCTGATTAGTATTTTAACTTTTGACCTTTTATGCAGAAGTCACATTTAACTCCACCTGTTAGACTGAAGAAAATTACTGTGGAAAAAATGAGAATGTTCATGTGTTAAACTAGATATCAGAGGCACACTGTGTTGTGCAAACTCACTGATATTGGCAAACAGCTTAATTAAACATTCTATGTAAGGACTGCTGAGTACAAAGCATCTTCTTAAGTGCATGTTAAATTGTGCATGTAAAACCCCCCACACTTGCTAGAACATACTCAATTTCTCCCTGGTGAAAAATAAAGAATAAAAAAAATATGAACGTATATTTTTAGTATATTTTTGCATGTGCTGTTGTGTAGGAAAAAAAAAAAAAAGAGAATGAAAAATGCATGCAAGGAATTGCCAGGGAATATATATGTTGACATTCATATGCGTGATAAACAGGATACAGAGCTTTAGCTCTGACCATAATGTTTGCCCTGTGAATCAAAATACATGTGAGAAGATAGTGTTTGGTAGAAGTTTTTTCTGCAGTTTTAGATAAATATTCTTTTGGAAGAGCAGCCTTGCTGCCATAAAACAGGCTCCCATGGTTTCTTTTTTTCTCATAGTAAATATTTTGCAGCTGGGTAGTCAGGAAAGAAATCTTGACTGAGTTCCCAGACAGAAGAAATGTGCTACTCTTTCATCGTCTGGCTACTGACTTGAGGCTGCTTCTCTCTGGAGGGTCAGATAGAAGATGAAGAGAAAGTGCACGCACATGAGCACGTCAGCCTGAGCAAGCAAGCTTGCAGTCATCAGGCTTAACCTCACACACTAGTGCTCAAGGGAGCTACCCTGCTGACACCAGGAGCTCTGCTCATTTTCCCATGACATACTCATATGAATAAACGTTCTGGCCTCCGATTTGCAGAACTGTTCGTGTTTTGCTGGAGTAAAAACAACAGCTTAAAAATTTATGAACTGCACAAATTTAGAGGCCTTAACAAGTGATACTTTCAGCTTGAAACATATTTAACATTTTTTAAAGTAACACAGGAGAACATCACAGTACTTTATACATTTTAAATACAGCGTATGATGTACCTTTTTTCCCCACATTGTTGCACAATATAATTACACGCAATTACACTGTATTCCCATAGCCTTTCCATTAAATTTAATAACCCTGTATTTGTGGGTCTAGTAGGAAAAATTTGATACAGGGAAGGTTACAGAATCTCTTTTATTAGAAGTTTTGAAGGACAAGTTAGATAAAAAATATGTCAAGGACAGTCTAAGTATACCTTTGCTAGGAAAAGTGGCGTGCACTGCAGCTTCTCCTGTCCCACTGGCCCATAGTTTCCATGAAGAAAAAGGCCTTTGCACCACAGTCTTCCAGCAGACAGCTTGAGATCAGGGTTCTCTTTGAGGTCAGATTTATAAAACAAGACTATAATTTCCTCTCAGAGATACAATTATTCCTAAAACAACCCCTCCCAAACAAAAATTTATAAAAACAAATCGGAGAAGTTGTATTAGGTTTACTAAGGTGAAAATATTTATCGTTGTTACAGTTGTGAGACTATTTATTAGATATTCCAAATTAGGTGGATGAAAGAATTAAAGCCTAAAGAAAAGAGTAGCAATAAGACTGTTTACTAACTGTAAATCTAGGTATTGCACCTTTGCCAATATCCTCAAAATTGCTCAAACATCAACAAAATTATCCACACTGAAAAGACTACACGGAAGAAATTAAAGGTGATGTGAAAACTAGCTTTGCTTTGCCAACAGCTACAAGCTTATCTGCCTCACTTTTTGCCTTTTTTTAATTTTATTTTTCAAATTCATTAGTTTTGACTACCTGCAATAAACTTAAAATGAGGTGCATGGATATACTTTTAACTTTTTCAAATACCAAAACGAGCACAGGTAGCGCCCAGACTGCCTATCCTATAACTATCCTTAGGGCCTGAATATATACAACAGTGAAACAAATACAGTGAAACAGTGCCTAATATAAGAAGGGAGATTGAATTATTATTTTTTTACCTAAAGATAAATAAATTTAAAAATGCAGTAACAGATCAACAATGGTATTCACCAAGGAGAAGTCAGATATTCTCAAGATTTTGGAATTTCAGACTTTCTTATTATTGTGCTATAGGTCTAAGAGCAGATCGAAAGACAGACAGCATTAGACATGTCAAGCTTCAATCAGAACAGGTAACAGAACTGCTTTCCTTTTGATCCTACCTGCTTTTTTCAAGGCCATTTTCTCCAGAGGAAAACACAAGTTGTACTGTTTTGATTTTGATGCCAGAGAGGAGTTAGGCTAGCCCCTTAACCCAGGCTCCAGTTTCACTGATAAGGTGCAAGCCAGTACAACGTTCACGGACTGACAAACTCTGCTCAGGTATAGGCTACACTTGGACGGGAACTGTTCAGTATTTCTGTTCTAAAGACACACACAAAACAAATAATTTATAAGCTTAATTTTATACTTAATGCATCAGGATAAGAAATAACTTTTAGGAGGCTTTAGTAAAGTAATAGAAATTATATACTAGCATATATTTCCAGATACTTGTGGGAAGTGAAAAAATAATCTAGCTATTAGTGCAAGAATTATTTCATAAAAGAGACTGAAGAAAAGATACTGTGGGCTTTGTGATTTGCTGCACTATGCATATGAGTGGAACCCACTGGTAGTAAAAAGAATTTGGTACTGACATAAAAAATTCAGCCGTATGCAGAGACTGGAAAGGCTTGAAAAAATTTGCTTGTCAGGATATATAAAAAGCAACGAACTGAGAGTATGTCAAAATGTCTGGTAGAGTAACTTGTACAGAGAAGATGGAAAATTAAGCAATAATAGCTCGTTTGTGAATCAGACAGGAGAGCATTTCCTGCTCCATCTTCTGTGTTATTAACAACAAAAGCACTGGCTCAAGTGTTCCCCCTGACATCTAAGAACAGAACAAAATAATATTGGGCAGTTTCATATGAGGTGACAAAATGGTTTTGATTATAGTGGACAGAATTCCCTCATATTCATTACTCTAGCAATTTGTAACAGAGTGACTGCTGGCAGCTACTGAGCACACTTAAAACGATGCTACTCCTACGTAGTAATTTATAGCCGATTGTGTATGCAAGAGGCGAACATACTTTACAATCATGTAAGCCTGAATTAGTAATTAAATTATGTGAACAATCAAATCTGAGATAGCTGTTGTACAGTAGACAAGCAATACTAATACTCTCAGACCACAAAAGTGGCTGGAGAAATGGAAGTACTGATGGTGTAAAGGGAGTTAAAGTTACCTGCAAAAGGAAAAATCGCAGGCTTTCCAATTATTAAAATGATTACATTAGATCAGGTATTTCTCCACAGTGAAGAGAACATAGAATTGTTACCTTTGAGATGAAAATAAATTAGTCTATATGCAGCACTGAATCTTTATGCATATATATATATATCTCATTAACATCTATGAGAGTTTTTCTTGAGCAAGAACAAGAATAGAGCCTGATGTAACTAACTGGAATGACCACTGTACCTTGGTTGTATTAAAAAACCCTCTAACAAGGATACAGTTAAAAGAGGATAAATAGATTTAAGAGAGTTTTGGGTTTTTTTTTTTACTTACCAGTAACACACATAAGTAGAGCAAGCAGTCATCCAACATTAGGAGGGAAATAAATTTAACCATTAGGAAAAACTTTTCCGTCTTTCAGCAGCGTAACGGGTGAGGACAATGACAGAAATTACATTAATTTCAGTGGAGAAAAGGAATGTGTCCACAAATACCGGCCCCAAGAAAGAATACCCAAGCAATTAAGTTTTAATGTAGACCTTCTTACATATTGCCTTGCAAATTATTTCCTAATAATTCTTACACCTTAGGGTGTTTGCATAATTACTAAGTTACAAATTATGCTGAGGTATCCATGTTGCCATGAAGGCCTGATGAGTGGTTTAACATTTTAAGCTCCGGTACCTGGAACTAGAGCACCAGGTACGACACTTAACGAGCAATGTATGAGTTACTGTTTGCTACGCAGTGCCACAGTGCTCTGTGCGTGATAAAATAAGGGTTAATGAGAATTTTCCATTGAGGGCCACAAAGATGGTCAGAGGGCTGGAGCCCCTCTGCTATGGAGACAGGCTGAGAGAGTTGGGGCTGTTCAGCCTGGAGAAGAGGAGGCTCCAGGGAGACCTTCTAGCACCTTCCAGTACCTGAAGGGGCTACAGGAAAGCTGGAGAGGGACTTTTTACAAGAGCAAGTAGTGACAGGACGAGGGGGAACGGTTTTAAACTGAAAGAGGGGAGATTGAGATGAGATATTAGGAAGAAATTCTTTGCTGTGAGGGTGGTGAGACCCTGGCCCAGGTTGCCCAGAGAAGCTGTGGCTGCCCCCTCCCTGGCAGTGTTCAAGGCCAGGTTGGATGGGGCTTGGAGCAACCTGGTCTGGGGGAAGGTGTCCCTGCCTGTGGCAGGGGGTTGGAACTGGATGGGCTTTAAGGTCCCTCCCAACCCAAACCAGTCTGTGATTCTATGATCCTCCACATCTCTGTTGCTATATAAACCAAATATACAAACCCAACCTTTATTGTACTGTAAAACTTAATTATAAAATCATTCAGGGGGGTGTCGGGAGGGCCCAGGTTGATGAGGTTTCTCAGGGCCTTGTCCCATCACGCCCCCATTAACCCCACGGGGCGGGCGGCGCCGGGCCCACGTGAGGCGCGCGCCCCCGCCCCGTGACGCCGGTCGCCATAGCGACGGCCCCGGCGCTCCCGCCCAACCTTGGCCGAGTCCGCGCCGCTCGCCGTCCTTCCCGCGGCGGCCCCGGCCATGGCGGAGGAGGACGACGTGGAGTGGGTGGTGGACACCATCGCCGGGTTCCTGCGGGGGCCCGCCTGGTCCATCCCCATCCTGGAGTTCATGGAGCAGAACTGCGAGGGTGAGCGGCGGGGCCGGGCAGGGCCGGGGCGGGCCGCTGCCCTCAGGCCGCGTTGGGGGCCGCTCCCCCTCAGCCCACTGCCGCCCGGCCGGGCGGACGGGGCTGCGGCCTCAGCGCGGGCACATGTCGGGGGTGAGAGGCTGCAGGGCGGGGGGACACGCCGGGCCCCGCCGCGCCCGCGGCCCTGGCCCCTCACCGGCACCGGTCGGGGCTCTCCCTGCGCGGGCAGCGGGCCTGTGCCACATCGGGCCGGTGTCCGTGGCGGTCCCCGCAGGGAGCCAGCCCCGCGGAGGGCTCGTCAGGCTTTGCGCGGCCACAGCGTGCGCCTTCCCCCCGCTCCTAGGAAGGGAAGGAAGGCGGCCTCCCCCGGGCAAGGCCTTACTCAGCATGGGGCAATTTGCGTTCATCAGCTCATACCGGGGATTATGGCACGGGCTTACAGTATGACACCTAAACGGGTTCTCCGTTCTGCTGTGCGTAATACCCTGACGTGGCTAGAAAGCAGTTGGGGGCCTTTAATACTTTCCCACAGCGAGACGTTTTTCCTTAGGAAACTGCACAGTACAACTAAAATCGCTGTCTGGCCAGTGGGACTGAAGACTAGAAGGCCCAAAGTTAAATTCCTGCGATTTTGTGAACATCGGCAGCAGAGATGAGAAACCTTATATTAGTACCTCTCAAAAAATGATAGCTCTAAAAAGTCAACGGTTAGCGGTTGTGTTTTGTAGGCAGTCCTGTACATGAGTTTAGCTTGGAAGCAACTCCAGTTAAACTTCCTTTTCTTCCTTAAGAAAGAGCTGAGAGAATCATGGAATAATTTGAGGAAGGCCCAGGGTGAACTGGAAGTATAGGCAGTGAGAGGGGGGACTGGGATAGACCTGTAGCTCTGGATAAAGGTGCCTGAGGAGATGTGTGTAGGTGTACGTATGTAGTGAGGAAAGGGGGAAACAGACTTTCTGCAGGAGAGAGTTGGCTAAATTAGTTCTGCTACTTACAGAACAAATTTTCTGCTGCCAGAGAACACCTGGATCCTTATGGTAGCAAAATAATTACAATTTGGGCAAGTCTGAGAGCATTGCCTAAGTCCCTTAGTAAAAAGGAAGCTTGCTTTTGTGATTATTGGAAACAAAAGTGTGTTTGAGAACATGATGGCCTGTGATCCAACCCAGCCTGCAGACATTCACATGTTACTGTAGACTAATTTATGATAACTTTATATGTCTGCTATTAATAAAATCTTAGCATCACCTGACAGGATGTAGGATTCATTAGTAATTTTAACTTTACTGAAGTCACGAAACTAAGGCTTCCAAATGCATTTTATTTCTAGGGACTTAGTAACATAAAGCTCAGAGTAGAATGGTTCTTACTATTAAAGAAAGCACTAGAGAAATCTAGGCTAGAAGTTTTCTCTTGGAAAGTCTGCCTGAACTTGAGGTGGGTCAAGCATTTTGATTATCCTGCAAAGGGTCTAGAGGTTTAGGAGTTGGGGGAATTGATTATCCCTCTCTGGAGCAATGATCTCCCTTTAGAAGGCTGAGGGGAATTTACTGGCAGTAAGAAGATTTATGGAACCTCTGTAAATTTCCATGTAGTGCGAGGCAGGCTTATATAATGGGCCCTTCCTGCCCCTTTGTTTCTACATAAGAAATTGGAGGAACAAAGTAGAGAAATCACTTGCAGTAAATGCTCCTCCAAGGTATCATTTGTGCTACAGATTGCTGTTGGACAACTCTCAGAAGTTACTGAGAAAAAAGAAAAGGCTAACGAAGCGTTACTGCAATGCTAGGGCTGCTAAGAAGCACAGGTAAAGAAATGTGAAGTTTTAGGTGCAGATACCTGTGCTATTTGCTTTTCCTTTTGTAAATGTCCTGTGCTGATTCCATTGCTGGCTTTTTTACTGAGATACTTTGTCAGGACAGAATTCTTTTTGTTCTCAAAACAGTTAGCAAATGAGCAACATTTTGATTAACTGACAATAATTTGTGATTCCTCAAAAACAGAATTTGAGTTTTGGTAATTGGTATGTCAGGGATTTATTTTGGAACTGCAGTTACTTAGGCCAAGTCCTTGCACTTGAACTTATAAATGATCCAGTGGTTTTCTGTCTGTTTTCTCTCTCTCTCTTTTTCTGGGGACTTAATTAATTTCTCATGGCTTGAATAATTTCCTTTTACATGGCTGTGAAACTGAAGTTAAACCCGTGGGTGTGTATTTAAGGCAAGAGGGCTTTTCAGTTGTATTCAGCTGTTCCAAGGTATTAAATGAAACATCATTTGGACATAGATAAGCTTGATAATAGCTTTGAGCAGCAGAAGATAAAGACAAGGTACAACATGAATAAACAGATACTGTTGCCCGTGACTCCTTTTCCTCCCAGCACAGAGCCCTTGGCAGTGTGAGGCTAGCTGTTGGCACGGACAGTGACTGAGGAGGGACATCCCTGTGTCACCCCCTCCTACGAGTGCCCAGGGTGGGAGGGAACAGTGGGAGGTTGAAGGGAACAGAGAAACTAAAACAAAGGTTGGGGCCTGCAAGAGCTGTAAGGGAGATCCCCCGGAGGGGAGGAGATGCAGAAGACAATAGAAGCAGTTCAGTGTCTTTGCCCTCTTGGATTTGGTAATATGGTGGTCGCCACAGGAGCTGAATTTTTTTAGAGTAAGATTTATAGTACTTTTTCTACCATTTGAATTTATTCCTAGATATTTTTAAAGCTTTTTTCTTTTCTCTCTTTTTTTTTTAAATCCCTTCATTAAGAAAAATTCTCTTGTGCAAAAATGAAACAAAAGCAAATGTTGGTTTTTCCAGATTATGTCATTTTAAAAGCAAGTTTCCCTTGCTTATTTAGAGGGCCTGATTAGATTTCTGTCATTGCATTGCTGGAAGTTGTTAGGAAGTGATGCAGGCACTTTCTGTTTTGGGAACAGCCATCTTGCATCACACCTTATCAGGGTTCACAGCTAGGAAATGATGCTTTCTAAATGTCACTCTAAACTTGTGTGAAAGTTATACTGATTCCGTGTGCATCAGCACCATCTTCCATCAGATGTCATATATAGATGAAGAATAAATCACACTGATTCACCAATTTAAGCAGAATTCCCATTCTTCAGATGACTTCAAAGCATGCACATGGGAAGTCGCTTGTCCAACATACAGCGGCTAATCTTGAAGGGGATTGAGGGAGTCTTATTTCTAAGCCTCTGCTTTAATGGCTAGGTTTTACATTACCTCTGTTCATTGTTGACATGATAAAAATGTAAACTAAAAAAAAACCCAAACCCTAGTTTTCAGTTTCTCTTATTTTCTGCTTCTTCCATCTATTCTGCAGTGGCAGAGATCATTAGAGCATGATATTTCCAGTCAAGAGTTCTTAATATGAACTTACATTAATATGATCAATATGGCCTGTACTACACAGATGCCCCTTTGCCTAAATCAGGATAGATATAATTAAAAAATAACTTACCTGCACCAGAATTCCTCTCTGGGGCTATCTGTTTTTCTGCAAACAGGGTCTCATTTCCCTGCATCACCTTGGCTTCTCGCTAAATGAATGGCATTTAAAAAAGTTGGTTTAAGTCAGTAATACATCTTCCACGTAAATACATGGAGAGGGAGAAATCTCCTGCTTTATGTATGTCATGTGCCATCTTAGAACAACCTTACACAAGTTCATAGGGTAGTTCTTATATTAAGTCTTACTTTTTAGTGTACGTATCTGCCCGATCCTCAACTTGCTTAGAAATCTGCTCCTATTATGGAGATAAGTTTTCCCAGCATTAAATTATGAAATTTAATTATATTAAATTACCAAAAGTACATGCTTAGCCTGAATGAGTGGAAAATACATTATTATTATCAGTCATGGCCTATATTTTCATAGGATTAAATACATTACCTTGTAAAGTTTAATCTTTCTCTCTAAGGCATAAGTTAATTTGTGGTGTGTATGTAACATGCTGGTCCTTAAACACTAACTCCAAAATGTGTGTGTCTTGGTTTTTCTTTATTCCCACAGTTTTTGATGATGAAGAAGAAAGCAAATTGTCTTATACAGAAATTTATCAGGAGTACCAAGCTTTGGTGAGCATTATTCACTATTTGTGGTAGATTTCTAAGAAATAGAATTTAAAATGTTAAAGCAGTATTTAGAGAACTTCTAATTGTGTTATCTTCATTATTTAGAATTTTCTAATACTGCCTGTTATAAGTGTTATTTAGAAATCCTTTGAGTCAAAGTTGTCACATGCATTTTTATCTTAAACACCAGATACGCAGAAAATTAACACACATGGATATCTCTTATGCTGTTACATATTTTTCATTAAAATTAATACATCCACTAGCTAAAATACTGCATTTATAAGCTTGATAATCTTCATATTTCCTGTCAAGTTAAAATGACAAACAGCACGATGTCTGAGAACATGATAAATTGTATTTTGTTCACTAATGAGTCTGGTATATCTTTTGAATTAACTTCCAAGTATCAGAAAAAACTACTGGAGATTTTTGGAGTGTGCTTAAAATACCTATAAACCAATGCACATAGATTGCTAAAATACTTTTTTTTTTTTTGTAACAAGGCATGGGTAATATTTGATGTTAAAAAGCATCATTTGCATAAATACAGACCAACATCCATTTTTGCTCTGACCCTGAAGGGTTTCAGGCACACAGACTGAAGCCTTTTACTTACAGGGCAAAAAATGATGAGGAATACCAGTCAAGAGTCGGGGGAAAAGGTAGAGAAGTGAGATTCTTGGAAATCAGAGAAATTAAGTAGTAATCAAATTTAGCAATAAAAATGCTTATTTTGGACAGTTCATGAAAGTAAATAAAAAAATCAGTTATACTATTGCAGTGATTTTCCTTTGAGTTTAAAAAAGGTGTCAGCAGAAAAGAATATACAATTATGAAAAAAATTCATGTGATTCTTAGGGGAAAACCTCTTAGAAAGTAAGGCTTATACTTTCTTACAGGTTGAAAAATTATTAGAAGACTATCTTAAAGAAGTTGGAATTAATGAAGAGAAATTTCAAGCAGCTTTTTCTTCTCCTCTTGCAAAGACACACACATCACAGGTAAATTTTCCTTTGTTTAGGAATATATAGATTTAATTTTTAGCTTTATATTTTCACTAATGTAACAGGGTGGAGATGAAACTTTGAAAAGTTTTCTTGTTAAACCTGTAATTTTCTAAAACATAATGTGTTTGTTTGTATTATGAACTTTGACCAGAAAAATGAGCATCTTGAAAATAATGACAGATACTTGTGTGGTGTCAGACACCTTTCTGAGATTCATCTTCCATGCTTTCTGTTTTCTAAAACAAACCTCTAAGCTTGGGGTGTTTCTGCCACCTTTATTTGCATATTTGTCAGCTTTCTGGTAGTCTTCAGTCTGTTTACAGCAGCAAACTTGAAGATTAAAACAACTTTCCATAAAATAAAGTATGTTCTCCTCTGATTTTATAATAAAACAGTAAAGTCTGTAAGACAATCATTGGTCTTGAGAAGACAAGGCATGGTTAGGCAGCCCTTCACCTGCTCAAAGATATTTTTCAGAATTGTCTGGGGGATATTGGGCAGAGGAGTGGGAGCTTCTGCTGCCCGTTTAAATTTGGCTTTGTTGACATATCTCCTCCTAGATGTGTAACAAGCTGCTTCCTCACTCAAGCTTACGAATTTGTTCGGGAAGTCAAATGAATTGCAGTTGTAAACTTACACTGGGAAACCCTCCAGGTTTTGTGATAATATTATTGTAGGCGTTTTGATCTAAGGACAGAAAGCATCAAATTCTTTTCATGAGTATTAGCTCAATTTGTATGGCTGGGAAAATAGTCAAATAGGAGAATTAAATACAATTATTAAAAACACGCTCCACAGAATTTAATTCTTAATATAATTTCAAGCAGACTGAGATGGTTGTGATTTCTCTAGGGTTTTTAATTTTGTGCATATCTTCCCTCCCCCAGGCCATTTTGCAAACAGTGTTGGCAGCAGAAGATTTTAGAATATTTAAAAAGATGATGGTGCAGAAAAATATTGAAATGCAATTGCAAGCCATTAGAATCATTAAAGAAAGAAATGGTAAGAAGTGGTAAATGTGGGGTTTCACTTCATCTTTTTAGCATTCTTTTGATGACGATGTAATCCATTCATAAAGGAGTACAGAATATGGTTCAGGTCCAGTTCAAGTTAGAATCTTTTTGGAAACAGTTACAGAGAGGAAGAATTACATGGGTTCATTTTTTTTTTTTTTCCTTTCTCCTCTCTGCCTGAAGAATGATGCCAAATGGAAGACAAAACAGTTTTCTTTAGAGTAATGCAGAAATTTTGCCACCTTTTTTTATAGGTGTACTGCCTGACTGTTTGACAGAGGGTTCTGATGTATTCAGTGACGTTGAACAAGAAGAAATGAAAATACTGAGGGAGGTTCTAAGGTAAAAAAAATCAGTCCTACTTCATACATTATTTTAAAATAAAAAATAAACGTACGTAGGGCCTAACTGTTCCAGCCTTCTCCAGGAAACTGCCTTCATCTTACAGATGACATGAATGTTGTTGTCAAAATCCTACCTAAGAGAAAGTTAATGGTGCTTGACAGTGGGTGTGATCAGGAATATTTAAAGACTGAGAGATAACGGCTGCGCCATGATGAACTGTCTTGGCAACGCATGGAATGATGTGCAACTTTAAGAGCCCCATCATTTCCATTCTCCCCTGAATCTCCTGGTAGACCTAAAGTTAGACCTGGGTTAGATGTCTCTGGACAATAGGAGCATGTTAGCTGTAATTCAGTCAGGGAACACCCTAAACATTAAAGCCTTGGAAAGGCAAATTCTGCTTTTGCAGTAGGTTTTACTCCTTTCTACAGCTTCCTTCTTAGTTGTGTTCAACAACTGTTGGTAGGATCTAAGAAGATGCGTGAGGACTGATACAACTTCTCTAGATTCTCCTCCACTCCCAGTTCACGTATATATAAACATAACAAACAAATAATAGCAGCTTAGTCCATTCACATTACATTAAATTATACTATTTCCCCTCTGTATTCTGTAAATACTTACCTTCCTGTCTTTAAACCAGCAAATGAAACGTTGGATAGATAAGCCCTGGAAATTCTTACACAATTATTGTTGCACAGGGAACGATAGATGAGGATGGTGAGTTCTATGTGTTTATCATAATTATTTCCATTAAGAGTGCATTTTCATTGAAGTCATGGAATTATTTTGGACACTAACAAACTCGCATTATCCTGTAATTGTTTTGATAGTCCTCAAATATTTAAGTAGTGCTAAATTTACCTAAAAGTCACTGATACTAAAGATGTCTTGAGTATTTACTCGTATTTTGCGTTACAGGAAATCAAAGGAAGAATATGAAATAGAGCAAGAAAGGAAAAGGACTGAAGAAGTGAGTATCTTACCTTTCCAGATGAGTTGTGGTGATGATTAAGAAATACTCTGATATTCCTGTCCTGGGTGTTGACTGTGTCCCTTTAAGGCAATGGTTACCATCCTAAGCAAACAAAAGGTCTTACTGACACTTCTTTCTGAAAAGCCTGTTCTGGTTATGTTTTTCTTGGCGGTATCATTGACACTAGTGCTGTACACGATACCATTAACCATCAGCCATTTGATGGGGCTCTCCTGATAAGCATATTCCCCCTTCAGTGTCTGAATTCTAAAGTCCTCGTAACGGATGTCAACCTTTCAGATCCACAGGACATCTGAATTACTAATAGTGTCAAGATCAAAGAGACTTCAACGTATAAGCTTCTTAGAGATTACAGCATTCGTAATCCTTCAGGAATTTTAAGGATCACTTCATAGACAGTATAGTTATTCATTAAGTCTGCACAATACTGCCAGAACCTAATCACCAGGAACCAGAAATCCTCTCCCAAGTTAGACCATCACTTGGTCTCCATCAGAGTAAACCCTGTAGAAAGGTAACTGTAAATGGGGACTGGCCAAATTGCCAGTCGTTCAGCAACTGAGAAACAAATTGAAATTGAAAAAAGAAAAATGGAGCAGAGTCGCTCTTCTGTTCTGTTCTGTCATTAGGAAATTGAGCATACTGACTTTGAAAAGAGGAAGCACTGTTTCTTCAGCCTGAACTGACAAAGGAAACCACCTGGACACCAAACGTAGCTACTGTAGTAGATTTATTTCCAATCCTACTCCTGAATTCAAACCCATGATAGGTGCAGGTGATAGCTATGCTACTGAGTGCAAGTCCTGAACAGTTGGGACATTATCCCAAATTAAACCTCTCTCCCAGTGTCTGAAATGGTAGAAAAGTGGTGACAAAACTCTTCTTTCCATATTACAATGATTCCAGGAAATGACTTACCTGTTCTACTGGATTTCTTACAAAACAACCAGGAAACTCAAGCTTTGGTTCATTTTAAGAACTCAAGTTGTATTTAGATACAGGCTTATCCAATTCTTTATAGACCAGCCAAGAATATCAATATTCTTGATAAACAAGCCAGATTCAGAGGCCCCAGTCAAGTTCACCTGGACAGAAAAGGTGATAGTTATTGTTCAACAATATGTTTTTGTTGGAGAATGTTTTAACACAAAATAATTTAACATTCTGCTGGATGCTGTGGGTTCTGACATGAATTAGATGG
This sequence comes from Nyctibius grandis, assembly GCF_013368605.1. NCBI lineage: Eukaryota > Metazoa > Chordata > Aves > Nyctibiiformes > Nyctibiidae > Nyctibius > Nyctibius grandis. The sequence goes on from NC_090658.1 coordinate 1,956,706, forward strand.
TTAATGAACAGCGTAGACATTTTCTGGGCAAATCCTAGCTGGCTTTACTATTTTGAGAGGTGGGTTGCATCATCAAGATTTCCCAGGCAAGCGTAGAAGTGAACCAGTAGTGTCAGAGGTTCTCCAGACCTGTTGTTTCCATTCAGCTGAGTATTTCTCCGTTGCTGTGGTAACTTCAGTGTACGGTCCTGGTTCTCCTACTGCATTGTATTTTTCTGGTGGACAGACATCTGCTTGAAAGTCACATGCAAAGTGTGACAGAAAAACCCTTCATTATCTGTTTATAGGTGGGAAACAAAATACCCAACAATTTACCTAAGGTTCTCAGTTCTCACTGTTGATTAGGGAACTGGTTTGAACTAAAATAAAAAACGCTGATTTATGACTATAATCTAGTAAGAACCTTTCTATTAGTAAAACAAAACACGTAGTTTGCTTTTGTTCTCTTTGACAGTGCAATACGTAGTGTAAACAACACAATTTTAACAGAAAGTTCTCTTGGGAGCTTTCTTTTTGGTGACAGCTTAAAGTACAGTACCAGGAATTGTAATGCTTGGTTTTGTTTGTTTGTTTTTTCATTTAAGGCACATGATAAACTGAAATCACTAGATGTTACCTGCAGTTTTCCAGGAGATTCAAGAGAAGCTGGAAAAGTTCAGGAGTCCACTGGGGGAGCTGGTGATTCTGAAGAAACTCCAAAATTGCCATTAGGTAATTCTATGGGGAAGTGCAATGCTCAGTGTGCAATATGCTGCTGTTTTCAAATCATTGAACAGTCTGTTCAGATCAAGATTTTAAGAACTTGGCTGGATAAGGCTGCCAAAAAACCATCCTAGCTTTGAAGTTAGCCCTGCTTTGAGCAGGGTGTTTGCAGTAGGTGGCCTGCAGAAATGCCTTCCAGCCTGAGTTGGTTTATTATTCAGCGATGTTTTAAGTCATCTCCAACTGGAGAGAAATACAGGAGTCTAACAGCAGTTTTCATCTGTCACCTTACTGTGCAGATGCTGCCATTACTGTTAAGAACAGCATGTTCCCTGTAAATAGCTCTGAATCATTTACTTTCAAAGGTTATGCTTTCTCTCCCTGTGTGTGGCCATTACAGATTTAATTTATAATTGTACAACATTTCTTGATAGCAATCAAGTATTTCTGAAGGAACCAACCTTAAGATTCATTCAAGCTGAACTGTCAGACCACCAAACTGAATCTTTTTGCCTTTGGTTCAAATTTTGTTACTCATTTTAATCTTTTCCCCTTTACATTTTTGGTTTTGAGTAGGATTGTGACACTTACCAACTTACAAGAGCAAGGAGAGCTCTTTTAAGTAGTCTTGAACTTTACCCAAGTTACGTAGTGAAAATTGCCTGGGTTGTTTTGTAGGTAATTATTTACTGGAGAGCATGACCAAGCCAGGGCTTTTACAGGGAGGAGAAAAGAGGAATCCCTGGTTGTGATGGAGGTGCTCTTGGTGTGTTTGTGCTGCAGGTAATGCACACGGGTGCTGACCTGTTCAGGGAAGCAGGAAAATTCTTAGGTGTCTGTATACACACACGTATCTACGTATCTCGGTGTACATTGGTGACCTTTAAAAACAGGTTGCATCTCAGTGGGATTTGCTGTCTTAGGAGTCTGTGAAAAATTTGTAACTTAATATTCTAAGGTCGCTTCCAAGAATATAATTCCAACTTTGGGAAACAATAGCCTGTGCTGTCCTTAGTTACATTTTTCTTGTGTCTAGTACTTGTCTTTGTATGCATTCACACTGGAAGTTTTCATATCACAGACACTTGAGCTGGATACTTTTAGCCCTAGTAGTACCTTTGGAGCATACTTGCTCCTTGCTTTTTCATTTGATGGCCATTAACAGATGAAGTGCTTGTAGGACCCTCTGTTCTTTCAAACTGAGTTAGTGTCTTTCACATTAGGAAACTTAAAGAATAAATTGTGTCACTGACCTTTTAAATATCTTTTTTTTCCCCCCCTTTTATCCCGCTGAGGTTTTGTTACATTTATTTGAGCTCTTCTTCTCTCCCTTCCACCCTTGGAAGGATGCGGAAGGCCTGCAGGTGTGCTCACATTCTCCTCTTCTCCCAGCTTGCTTTTACTCCTCTTACTTTTGCATAGCTGTCCCACCTTGCAATGGCACCACTAAACTATGTCTATCCTGCAGCAGTTGTTTTCCTGTTGCAGGTGGGAGGCACATTCCTAGCAAATACCCTGTCTGCAGGATTTAATCCTGTGCTTGAGAGACAGGAGATCTTGGAGCTCAGGAGTCAAAACTTCTTGGCACCGAGTGCAGCCCTTCTTCTGTGCTGCCCAAGTGCCTGCTCAGCTGGTGCTGGGCGTTCCCATGCTCCTTAAATGCCAAAGAAGGGACAGGTCTACAAAAAGTTTAGCTCCTTGGAAATCTTCATCCTCGAAGAACTGGCATCTTGTGGCAGCATAGCTGTCCAAAGAGGCTACTGAGAAAGTTTGTCACAGTGTATCCTCCAGTATCACCTTTTAGAAAAGTGGGTTTGGGCAGTGGTGGCAAAAGTCAAGATGAATCTGTACTGGGAATCTTCTCCTTCCAGACCCCTTCCTCCCACAGAACAGAGGACTGGCCTCCAGACCGGGCTGTTACTGCCTGCTTCCAAAACACGGGCTCCCCACTAGAGGTTTGTCTTGTATGATGGGATCACATCCTCTGCTCGACTTGCTTCCTCTTGGTGCCAGCTCTGGGAACAGAAACAGCAAGGACTTTTCACGACAGTTTGTGCCTCTCTGGGGTGGCAGAAGAGCTGCTCTTCTCTCACCTCTGAACTTTTTCGCTTTGTTTTTTGTTCCCTCCACTCTGGCATACATTTCTCTTCCTTCAGACACACAGGAGTTCTATTATCTTTTGCTATTTCCCCTTCACCTTGAGGCCCAAGATTTCCATTTGTGGACCCCTCAAAGTTTTCTGCTGTATAATGAATTCAAATTTAATAGTAGTCGCCTTAATTTTCTTAATTGCACTTTGGTGAGCCTCTTACAAACAGTTTACAGACTAGAGCTTGCAAAATCATTCCTCCTGTACTTTGACCACCCAGCTTGTTGCACTATGGAGAGATCAGAAGGGGGAGTTTCACAGCCAAGGTCATGCTCAACACCTCTGAGTGCAGGTGGCCTTTCCAGCATTCTTGGAGAACTCTTCCCTTTGTGGGTGGATACCTGCAGGGCAGCTACTTCAGAAGGTGCACTCGTGTGTGCTCCAAGCTCATCTCATGGATAAGAAGGATGCAGCATCTGCTGGAGTGGTCCTGGCTGCTTGGATTTGGAGAAGATTCGGAATTGGCCACACGGAAGAGTGTTGCTTAGTCACCCACAGAGTGAATGTCCATATAGACAAGTTCTCAAAGCAGAAAAAAACGTTACATACCAGTAACTATTCTTTGAGCTGCCTTGTCTATCTGTACATTCACTATCCACCCTCCTCCCCTTCTCTTCTCAGTATCTTTTCAGGTTCATGGGTTAAGTGACACTGAGGGTCCTATGATCACATCTGCAGGTACTGCTCAGACACAAACACCTCCAGCTTAAGTGTTTGCAATATGGACAGCAACAGTGTAAATGTACACACACACATGTCAAAGAGCTGCTTGCTGGTAAGTAGCTTTCTGTAGTCAGCACGCTGGTGATGGGGTAGGTATTTGGCATGCAGTGTGTGGGTTTTGCCTTTTCTTTTTTTTACCCCCGCTGCCTCTTAATGGGGCATCTATAATGTGAGGATTTTTTCTAGCAATTTTAACTCTGGCCTCTCACAGTGCCTCTAAGAACATTTATCCATCACAAAAAGACATTCTGTGGAGCATCAAGACTTCCAGCAGTCATACTGCAGTGAAATGCAAATTCTTCATCTTGACCTTTGTTTCACATTTCTGTCCTGGTTTGTTTTCCATACTTTGAATAATATTTCCTCTCCTTTGCTTTCCTCATTTCCTCTCCTTTGCTTTCCTCCCTACCTTTTCACAACTATATGACTTGTAATGTTCTGTACTAAAGAAAGCAGCAATGGTGAAGAGCTAAATGGGTATTACTTGCTCTAACTTAACCAATTGAGTGGTGTTCACCCTGCCCTAGCTTCAGAGGAGCTAGCTTTGCTGGCTGTCTGCTAGAGAGCAAGGGGAGTACTCGTACCTGAATACTCAGGCAAGTTATTTCTCCGCATTACAGCAAAACTCCATAGTCCCACACTGTAGAATTATCATCAGCTACGTTCAGTTATGGGTGTCAACTCAGATGTTACGGATAGACTCAAACAGTAAAGTTCGTGTTTCACTACCTGTATTCTTGCATCTGTGTGGATATTTTCAGGCATTTTTTAAAACAGTCAAAAGCCTCTTAATTTTCAATAAAGGTATAGTAGGAGCAGCAACTTGCCTTACTCGGGAGTAGTTGTAGGTCAAGTCAAGAGAAGGGTCAGCGAAGTTCTGAAAACGTCCCTGCTCCACAGTCTGGTGACCAGAGAGGCTTTGACTCCGACGTCGGTAACCGCGGTGCTGTCTTGGACACTGGAGTTCAGCGGGACGCAAGGGAAAACTGCCCTTGGTACCTGCAGAGGTATGAAAGGCACAGCTGGAATCGGCACAGGCAGCACTTGTCCCAGAAGAAAGCAAGAGGTGAGCAGGGTCTCGTGCAGGACTGTTAGCTGGCACAAGGGGAGGGACTTGACAGGGAGCAGAAGACACCAGAAGTTGCCCGAGCCTTGTTTGTACCATAGTGCAAATACAATATCTGTGTTTTTTGAAAGCAAGTTTTATTAATAAAAAAGGGAGAAATATGATTTTTTTTTTTTTTTAAGTTTTCCGTTTCATCAGAAGAGACAGCTGGATATTGGAAGAAACACCGATATTTTTTTTTTTTTTTATTTGATATATTTCTCTTCTAATTGTTTTCTCTGTACAATTGCTGCTTAGAGGAATCTCGAAAACCTGCGAGGGAAGACTTAAAACCAGTATGCCCGTCACAAAAAGGAACAGAAAGCTTACCTCAGCTGTCTGGTACCAAAGGGAAGGAAGACAGTAAGAAAAGGTCAGCTGGAAAATGCTCAGAAAATGCAGCGCAGAAGGCTGGGACAAAAGGACCTGTAAGTTTAAAACAAACAAGAAAAAAACCCCAAACATAGAACTAGAATTCAAAAAGCCAGGGTTACATTGAGAACATGTAGTTAAGACAGGATTACATTTAAATATGTGGGGTTTGTTATTGTAATCAGGTGGGTTTGGTTTGGATGGGTTTGGTTTATTTTAAACCAGCATGCACACACTGTTTTAGGGTATTCACCACTTTAATTTGCATAAAGTTCAGATCATCGTTCTAGTTTTAGAATCTAATCCAGCCTTTGTCCCATGGTAAGCTCTTAGAGGACAGCTCTGGCTTGAAACTCGGATTTTATTTTCAGGTAGTAATTCTGGAGGCAAATACCATGTAAATGCTTTTCTCTCACATAACATGCATACCAAAAATTAATTCCAAAATGTATTTAAAAAATAAATTCCAGAATTTATCAGAACTTGAACAAGAGCAGCTGAAGCAACGAGAGGACTACCTAAAGAAAAAACGAGACATGCTGATGGCTACGAAGAAAGAGTCAAGAAATAACGTAGTGGCACCGACGAACACTGACCAGAAAGAAGAGGAACCATCTCCTAAAGAGGTGAAGGATTTAAACACTGATCATATCCTGAGCACTTTATAAAAAACACATCTGATTTCAGTGAAGATGTCAACATTGCTACTAAATATTGTCACAGGATTAAAAAAACTCACCAAGTGGGGGAAGTAGAGAGGAAGTATTTTCAAGTCACTGTTTTTGCAGGAGGTTATAGGCCAGAAGTTTTGGTGATTAAGTTAGCATTATTTTGCTTTTATTTTTTTATTTATTTATTTTATTTATTTATTTTTTGTGACCTACTGTTTGGCCTCCCTTAAATCTCTGGGATTTTTTTTTTTTCCCCCCAAATGAAATGGGGAAAACATTTTTCTTTCACAAAAGCAACAAATTTGGGGAAAAAGTAGTAAATCCTATCAGGGAAAGAAAATACAGCCATAAAACCCCCCCAGAATCCTATGACAGGATAAAGCTCTACCACTAGAGAGGGCTTCAGCAGAAAAAGCCCCAAAACTTTTGTTGTTATTGTTATGGTTAATATGACTTAAGACATTTACCACAAATAGGTCTGATCTACACTTACATGAGCAGAAATGCTTGAAAACTCTCACCACAAATGAGGAAACTACTAGAAGACCTTAAAACCCACACAAAACAATGTAATAACTTATGATTTTTTTAAAAAAAGTAATTATTCTTCTCTACAAAGCATGTTGAGCTCGAAGGGCTGCTCCTGGGTAGAGAAACTGCGTGGCAGCACCTGAGCTGCCTCCCAGGGCTGGGTAGCAGTAGGGGTACCTGCCAGGAAAGCCGTGCAGTTTATTGCAGTGCTTTTTAATTTTATTTTTAGGAAACGTCAGAAGAGAAGCAGAGATTACTACAGAAGAGGAAAATGCTTGCAGAAAAATTAAAAGAAGAAGTTATTAATAAGCGGTAATTTTAAGCAGCTCATTGCAGACCTCAAGAACATAAGTATGTTTTTAGAATAAATTATATACTCAGTAATGGAACGGATTTGTTTTCCAATGTTACACTTAGTTTTATAGAACTTTCAGACAAGCAGCTCAGTACTTTATATACAAATATTTAAAGTTACACTGAAATACACTAAAAACACTTATTTTCCAGCATGCTGGAAACTCACCGACCTTCACAGGAACACGTTGAGCAGTGAGGGCAGTTACCATCCCTGCAGCACACGTTGGCCTGAGCCACTTGGTGTCATCTAGAACAAAAGCAGGCACTGAGATCTGTTAAAGTAATTTCTCTGTGAATGGTTCTGAATGAGTTAAGAAATTTTAATTTTTGTATTTTTAAAATTATAGAACTTTGGTCCTTTTATTAGAATATTACAAACAAATTAGTGTTTTTCAGCTGTGCGATGTAATAAAGTCTAATTTCACCAGGAGGTGAAACTATGACCATCTTATGTTTGAGAAAGAGGACGCAGCTTGAAGCCAAGACATTTAGATATGAACTCTGGATTACTGTTTCACATACCTTTGGGGCAGCTCACCAGTCCTTAGGTCCAATTTTTGCTATAAACACCAACTTTTAAGTAAAAATAATTGCTTTAGTTGCAAAGCAAAAGCTCAGGGCAGCATAAGTTTTCTGTTTCAAAGTAGAGATCTTTAAAAAATCTTTGCTAGTTGGGCTTTGGCAGACTGCAACTGGAGCAGGGGAGAGGCTGTCCTTCGCACAGTCACTGTTGCAGGCAGCTCTGTAACAACTCGCACTAAAAGAAACCACCCCACCCATGCAAGTTTTATGTAACTTTTTATTAAAATAGCATTTATAACTGATACACGTTGGCAGATGTTCTGTTCTTTTCCAAAACGAGCGGTAGTGGAAGGACCCCGGGCACGGGACCGCGGCTGCCCCCAGGTCAGGCTGGGAACCAGCATCTGTGGGGGCGATGCCCCGGGCAGAAGCCAGTTGAGAAGAGCACTGCATGTCACCTTCTGAGGGAGGTCAGGAGTTGTTTTACAGGGGACATCTAATGCCACTTTACACAGTCTTTTTCTAGCAACTATAAAAATTCGTGACATTCTTGGTTTTGCTGTAAGAAACCTCCTCGGATTGGTCTGAATGTATTTTTAAAGCTCCTGACAGCACTTTGGGGTGGTGGGGAATGGAGTAAGAACACGCTTCAGTCAGAGACCCTCAGGGAACGTGGTTTGGGTCGAGAATCAGGTCCCAACTCAGGTCCCCAGAGCAGGTGATGCAATTTTTCAGCCTCGGGTTAGTGAAGGCACATACTGTGTGACTGCTGCTCGAGTAGCGCCTGTGGTGCTGGAGGAAGCTGATCATCTTCACCGACAGAGAGAAAAAGCTCATCGGGAAGAAAACCAGATGATGGTCAGTGGGAGAGCCAGCATGTGATGATGACACCGCAGCCACGCTTCACCAGCAAACGCTTCCTCGGATCCTCTGTTTGGAGCCAACGGGGCGTTTCATCATCAGAGTCCCCTTGGGGTGGCCTGGAGCCCGTTAACTTACCATGTACAACAAACCAAACCGAAGCAATAAGTATGGAATTACAGGGTCACATTTTAATTCCTGAATTTTACAGTTCAGCATTAATATCACCACATGTATACAAATGGTGTAAAACAAGTACAGTGGTATTTTTAATACAAAATAAACTTCTGTTTTATGGAAAAAAACTATACTTCATATCTACACAGACAGCCCATCTTTTTCCAAACAATAGCTAAAATTAGAATTAACTACAAAAATCTCCAAAACAGAGAAACTGCTTCAGTTTAAACTATTCCAAGAGAAATGGACCCATAACACATATTACAAGAGCGATCTATGTGGTGGATTGCAGCTGGTTTCGTAGTTTAACGTTGCTGCCACGTTTATTGTCACTGGGAAATCTCCTCTCGCTTCGTCATGATCTCAGATCACGTATGGGCAAACGGACATTAAAATATTTACAGTTCACTTTGCTGCTCTGGAAAATAAAACCTGGGCTGTTTGCCTCTACCCACCTCACCCACGTTTGGCGCGGTTTGCTTACCTACTACGTGGAATGTGCTTTTAGTTTTTAAAAAAAGCAGCTTTTAGATCCCACCCAGATGCAGGTGCTGCTTGGTGATTCTGCCTCAGAGACCGGTGTCCTGTTAGTAACAACTCCGCCTTGGTCCAAAGTGACTTTGGTGTTAAAACGCCGCTAAATTCATGGCTATGAAAAACCTGGTAGTGTTTCTTGTGACCACCCCGAGCGCGCCACTGAACCTCGCTGCTCCGAGAAGAGACAGCGAATGGAACAACGCAGAAAGGGATTCAGCTCGGCATCTCCCCCGAGGTGGAGCCGGCAGCTCTTGGGGAGCAGCTCCTGGAGAGATTGTGGAAGCGATCCTTCCTTGGCAGAGATACTCCTGCACGTCTAACCAAGCAAACCCACCCGTTCTGAATCCAGCTTCCATTTCCTCCTCTTGAAAGATACAAATTAAAACTGACTTTGAACTGTTTCAAACAACTCAACATGCACTAGAACTGCAGCGTCCCTCCCTCCAACCACCAGAAATGCGATTTAGTTGGTAATAACTGGTCCCAGAATCTGGATTGTTCTTATGCAAACAGAGTTAGTTTTCCCTTAAGTTTTTTGTTGAAAGAGGCATTGCTAAAAGAACACAACTGACAGCACCATTACAAAATTAAGATACCGGGTTCAAAATTTAAGCTTGTATTTTTTTTTTTCTCCTAGTTCTGTTAAACACTGGGGAAACCCTGCAATATTTTTTAAAAAGTGTTCACCATACCTTTCCCTCCCCCTGCCCTCCCGACACCTGAGACTTTCCTTGCTGAGAAGCCATCATCCAGGTTCTGTGAATTCTAACCCACTTTTTTTTTTAATTTTATTTTTTTTTTGACAGCCTGAATGGCAGACTCCTTACTTACTAGAAAGATATTAAGTTCCTGGAAGCTTTGTGTTTACAGAACTAACCCTTTCTAGCTGATACACTGAGTTTCTTTTGCTACTCCTTGTATTCTCTTATATACTCATGGGAGAAAGCTTTCTGAATCGGATTCTTTTTAGCTCTTAAAACAGTTGCAGCATTTGAAACCCCATAAAAAAAAGTTTTTATTCCAAAGTTTTGGTTTCTTTTATGAACCCAGGCGAGGTCTTTTCCTTGGAGAGGTCTCCTCCTCTTCATCATCGTCTTCATCATCAGGATAATCCACTAGGCCAACTAGACTGCCCTGCCAATCACAAAAAAGAAAAAAAGAAAATCTCACATTGAAAAAAAATGCCCAGGAATGTGCAATTTCAGTACAAAACCTGCCCCCGGCCTGTCCGGGACACACAAGCCTGCGGGTGGTTTCTTGCTGATGCCTTTTTCATTCAAAGACCCATTTGTCTTGTGAATGTTTTTGAACCTCCAGGTTAAACAACTCCTGGAACTTCCCCGCTCCTCTGGATCTGGCCTCAGAATCATTTAAAAATCACTGTTGAAGCTCCCGACTGGCCAGTCCCAAGAGCTGCCGCGTACCCCCCCACAGCCACCCTGCTGGGACGTCTGAGGTGTGTGCAGGAACATTTTTGCTAAACTTTTCTGTAGCCTCTCAGAGCCTGCAGGCTAAAGATTAAAATAATGCACAACTGTATGAGGCATAACATTTCATCTGCTTAAAAACACCGATTAATTCCATGACAGGGTGGCACTAACACAACTCAGAGAAGCCCAATCTCCTCTGTGTATCACACAGCACTGAACAGTTAAAGCTAAGGCCTGGGAGCAGTTAAATTAGGCAGAAGATGCGAGATAAAACTGTGCCCACCAGATCACCAACAGACTCTGGTCCCACCAAATCCTTCCTCAAACCTTCCCCCAAACTAGTAAGAGTGTAACTAGACAGGGCTTTGGATGAGTTTACACATAAATAAGATGCCCTGCCTAGAGGCTAATGCCAACCTCACCGCATTACAAGCGGTAAAGCCTCATTACACTGCTCATTACACTCTCATCACACTTTTGTCCAAGTTCTCCCACCTTGGTGCCTGCCACCGCTGTGGTCAGGGTTGCGTTCTTGGAGGAGGAGCCGTTGGAGCTTGCTGGTGACGTCTGAGCTGCCACGGATTTACTGTTTGCACCGTTTGCACCATTGGCTGCGCTGGCTGAGTGGGAAAAAGTGAATTTGAATCCCCCAGCTGAAGTCCTTTTTGGAAGATTCTCTTTGTCTTCACTCTCCTTAGCTGAGGAACAAACATTTTCACACGTAACTATCGGCTGCACACCACGGAGTATCATCCACATCACAGCATCATCACAGGGCAAAAGCCACCTCTTGGTTTTTGGTTTATTTTTAATCCAGTTTAACTCAACAGCTCGCCTACTGACCTCGCCCAAAGCACGCCAGCACTCGCACTGAGTGCAGCACAGACCCTGGGGACACGGGGACATGGTCACTCAGCGCACACAAGTAAATGGCAAGTTTTGCTTTTGAATGTCCTTTAAACTAGATGTGCGTTTGGAGCAATTTAACTCGTTATTTTAACCCCAAACTAGCTTGCAGAGACACCTCAGTAATTCATCACTTAATTACACGCAATACCCTTACTCCTGCTGACGACAGCGAGCACAAGCAGCTGCTGTTCACACGCCACTCCACACACCCGGCGCAGAGCACTTCCAGTGCTGAAATGGAGTCAATACCTTTTTTAGTTTCCATAAATTTTTCATAGCTATCTGGAAAATCATCCTCCTGTTTTGACTTCTCAACCGGAGGTACAACAGCTTCACCTTCCTCCTCTTCGTCTTCATTGAACCACATTTCTTCATCCTCCTCCAAGGCTCTGGCATCTCTGCGAAATCTATTGCTACGCAATATAGACGGGACACTGCAAGAGACACGCGACAAGCGGGTCAAGTTTTGCCTGTTGTTTCAGACTCAGCCAGGGATCAAGAAGGAAACCCCACCCCGAGCCCAGCCTTCTGCTTTTCTGCCCTCTAGGAAAGAAACCACCCACCCAGCAGCAAGGAGACTATGTAACGTCATTCAGAAGTCTCAGAACCCATGAACTGGGTCATACCTGTTCAGTTTCTGGTTTTGTCGGTCTTTTTCTTGCTCATATTTTGTCTTCAATCCCTTGAATGTCTGAACATATTCGATAGATTCAAGTGCATTATAGAAGTTTTCAACTATATGTGCAATAAGGGACTTAATGTCTTCCTGCATAAGAACAAACCAGTATTTCAGTCTCAAACATTAACACGCCAAAGTTCAGAAAGCTTTAGCGTTCAGTTTTAAAACTGATTCATTGTCCAGAGTCAAAACGTTATTGTAAAGAACAAATGTGAAGCCATCAGATTTTTCTTTAATAAAAAAGCCGAAATCTAGAAATAATTATTAAATTGCGCATATAAATGGACAGTGTAGTCAGTCCTGTCCCAATTCTATTTGTGACAGTTTGATTAAACCATGACACACTCTCTAGGATTAAACCTTCTTGAGAAAAACAGGAGCTTAACTGCGCCCCACAAGTTTTAGCTCTTTCTAGTCCTCAATAACTACAGCAGCACTCTGTGCTCCTGCCTGTCCTGTCCACACACGCCGTTCCCACAACGCTGCCAGTGGCAAAGCTATATTTATCTACGTGATTTTTACTTGTGATTTTAAGTACTAACACACTATTTCATGGGAAACTTTCTCATTGTGTGTTTCTACCTGAGATGCCGCAGCCGTGCAAGAGCTGAAGCAGCTGCTGAACTTACCACTCTGATGAACTCAAACAGCTCAATCACAGCAGAGTTGAGCAGGTTGTACCTAGTTCCATTATCCAACAGAGCGTTTATAACTGGTTCAAACAGGTTTCCCTTGGTGATATAACGGTTATAAAATTCATCTTTTAGGCCAATTATCCTCCTCATAAAGCGAAGAGCACCTACATGAAGAAATTCAAGAATTCAGTAACTACATGCCTGCTTCTCTTGGAAAGAACTGAACAAAGCAGATGTTACCGAGAGGAAGATGTGCCCCAAACCAGGAGCATTAAAAAGCACTTTCTGAAAGTTCAGAAGAGATTTGCTGACAGGTAACCTTGCGCTCATTCTGTCACTTCCCTGGGTATCTGAATGTGATCAGCGTCCATTAATGTCTTTTTGAAACACAGCAGCAAGAAACTTTAGCACACGTGAACTTTTTTAGCTCATTCCTGTGCTTTTCTGTGTGCACCTCCCAGAACCAGCCCCTACTCTTTAAATACCATGGTTCAGAGTATCTCATTCACTCTCCACAAGGAGCATTATGATGTTATTAAGATATGGCAGTATTTGCATCTAAATTAGCTGATCACAAACAATCCTCGCTGTCATAAAGACTTGCAAGGATCACTGTGGACTTAAAGATACAACAATTCTCCTCCGACGTCTACATTAACAAACATCTGCTACCTTTTTTTCAAAATTACTTAACAGCTACTCAGTAATAAATAGGAAATCAACATGAATTTTGAATTTAAGTACACACTTCTACTCGTACACACTCCACACAGTACATACAAAGCCTTGAAGAAGGACATCACAACAGCTCTGTACTCACACAAGGCCAGAAATGCGTGTTTTGAATTCATCAAGACCAGCACTCTTCTTAGCAGATCCTTGTTCATAATGTAATTCTTGATATGATACGTGTGGTGCTCCACACAGAAAGTAAGCAGCTCCAAAATTAAGGCAAGTAGTTGTGCCGTTTGATAATTATCTATGAGAAAAATTAATACCTTAAGTTTTACTAATAAAAAAAGAAAAGTATTGTCCTGCACCCAACCATCACCAAGCCCAGCTGCCGCCACAGTTCCTGACATGTTTTGAGTGGATGCTTTAGGCAGCGGGACATTGGGTCACAGCAAAACAACACACACAAATTTGGCTTCCCCCCATCACAGAAATCACTCTGAATTGGCAGAGGGACTTCTTCCAGGATCAAAGCACCCACAGCTATTACAATAAAAATTTATTTAAAAATAAATAAATACAAATTAATTAAAAAAAATAAAATATGGACATACCTAACTTGGTTTTTTTTAATTAAAAACCCATACACAGCGTTTTAACTTTTGGTCAGCCCTGAAGTGGTCAGGCAGTTGGACTAGAGGATCACTGTAGGTCCCTTCCCACTGAAATATTTATTCTCTTCCATTCATACAAGTTTCAAAACTCAAGGTCAATTAAAACTTACCAGGACAAATTGTATTACTCTTAGTGGACCCAACTACTGCATCTGATAAAGAGAAAATAAAAACAAAAATCAGAAAAAGGTTTTCAAAGCACTGTAAGTATTTAACAGATGGGGATAAACAATCCTACCAGCTGTTCAAACTTCTCATCAAAGGAAAAGTTTCTGTAAGCTATAGGGAAAGAAACCACACAGCAAGAACACGTGCCAGATGAGATTTCTATATTCAATTTACATTACAAAGTTTCAAATTCAACTAGGTGAAAATATGTAATCTAATACTTAGGAATATTATTCCTACCTAGACCAAAAGAAAGTGCCTATTCTAAATTTTTCAAATAATATTATAAAATGAGCACTACAGATACTCTACAAGCTTTATTTTCGTACAAAATGCACAAAACATTTTTTTGACATAACACTTAATATGAGAAGATGGGTAAGATGAAAGAAATGTTTTTACCAAATACATATTGGTTTGAAATTATAATCTTAAAACTCGTGTACAATTAACATCAAGCAGATACATGTTTTACAAAGCACAGCATGAAGATCCAGTATCATTCGATGCTGCAGTAAAGGGCTATAAAAAACTTCTGCCCACAGAACCCACATCACTGGGGGAACAACAGTTCTCAGCGTGTTCCCAGCTTGCACCACAGGCTTATTGCTGTCACCAGGATGGCCAGTCACTTGAAAACATTACAACACTCAAAGGAGGGGAAAATAAATAAATAATACTATTACCTTTTTCACATTTATCTTCTGATGTGTTAGCCAGAAGCGGTGCTGTAAGAACATGCATACAATGGTTGTAGAAGAAATTGAGAAATTCACTTTTTTCCGTTTTCTGAAACAAATAAAACTTTATTAAATACGCACATTTGTGTACTTCCTTTTAAATAAGGCACAGTAGCAACATAAAAGACAGCCTACAAATAATTCTATCAACTCCCTCGGGTCTGCCTGTGTCTTTTTGGTTGGTCCTGCAACTTTATCTTCACTCAAATAAGATCTATTTATTTATTCAATAAACACTTGCACAATGCCACATACACATACCTTCGATTATCAAAAGTTAATGGAAGTTTTAGCTTATTTTTTAGCTTGTTTGAATTCAGTATCAGACCGCACAACATTGTCAAAAAAAGAATAAAAATGTCTGTCTTTATCCTCCAACCACAATAACAGCAACAAATACCAGGCTTTTAATTTTGCTGAGACAGTAAAGTGTCTTTACCCCGTTGCATTTTCTTACATTAGCTGTGGCCAACATATTCTCTGGATCTATGAGAGTACGCAAGAGCCCCATTAACTGCACAGCTCCCCCGAGCTCAGGATCAGTATCGCAGATCATCTGCTCAATGACCACGTTGATGAGGAGGATGTCCTGCAAAAACCAAACCAAACAAACCACAACGTAAGCAGAGTTTCAACAGTGGAATGATTTCCCCAGAACCAAAGTGAAACTGAAAAATTGAAAGAAAAATTTCTGAGAACTCCAGTATCTGAACTCAACTCTATCTTAAATCTACTTTTCCCCATGTTTCTACTACCTGTGTTTTGGGCTAACTGCATTCCAAGTGCTGGAGAGGTTTGTTTTGCTGTTTTTTTTCCATTTGCTCTAAACCTAGTATATACAACAAACCCCTAAATGCTTTTACTTACATCGTCACTCTGCTGGGCCTCTTGCATTACAAATTCTCGGACCATGGATGGACTAAATTCTACTAGATAAGAAAATATATCTGTAGCAGCAGATCTAACTTGCAGATCATCCATTCCCTAATAAAAAAAGAGATCAATTTGTTAGAGTAAACCATTTGGTATTTATTACCAAGTAAGGCTGCAAAGAAGAGGGAGTTGGAAGTTTTGAGAACATTTTATTCCAAAAGTTTCTACGAGAGATGCAGTAACAGAGTTATAGGAAAAAAAATAAACCCGAGCAAAATATTTCCCCCCCTATTTCCCTCCTTTAAAAAGAGTGCAAGGATTTCTGCAAATTCGTTAGCCCTAATTTATGCAGGAAGCATATATATGGTGATCCTTGCTACAGTATCTACAATGCAAACATGCTGTACCTGTTACCCACAGTTTACTGGTTTTGTACAAAAGGGCCAACTATAAAAATTAATTTGTACCAAAATTTTTGTACAAGAGTTATATAACAAGAATTAATAATTTTCCTTAAGGCATGTGATTTTCTCTGATAACTGCATAATTTCTAAGCCTAAAATATTAATGTAACAGGAACTATCTGGACTGATCTAGCCCTGGGAAAGAATAATGAGATTAGAGTTCATCTAATCACTCAACATCTATAGGACTTTTACGCTTCCGTAACAGTCAGTGCCCTTTGGTAAGTTCATAGGTTGTTACTCTAGAATATAAAACCCCTTGAATTAATGTCAGCTGCCACATGACAATATCTTTCAATTTTGACACTGCATTGTCAGCAGGACCGCAATTACCACCGACTTCTCCATCATGCAAAGTAAAAATAACAGCAGCAATAAAGTTAGGCTGCTCCTGAAAACTGTGGGCATCTCTGGGATTCTGAACGTTACAGCACACCTCAACTGTCAGCAGAGCAAGGCTGTCCCACCAAACCACCACAAAGGTGCTCAGCAGAGCTGAAACGCTGGTTAAACGGCCGTGTTTTTTTTTTCTTTTACTCAAATCAGCTTTACATTTTCACTTACCATTACGATTTCAAGAGCTGGGAGAATTCCCAACTTTGCCAAAGTTTTGAAAAACGCATCTCTGTTCTGAGGTTGTAACGTCTGAGAGAACGCGCAGAATTCCTTGAAGAAGTTAACCTATCATAAAGGAAAAAATAATTTAAGGTGTATTTGATTCAGAAAACTCTCAAAGTAGGAAACTGTTACAATATGTATCAGAGTTTGTGTACTGGCTGGTACCTGCCTTCCTAGAAAACGGTATTATTTAAGTCTACGATGTCAATTAAGTGCTAGTACTTTCTGAACAATAAAACCATTATTAAGAACAAATAAATCAGAGTTTACCTCACAAGAAATACTCTTCTACCGAGTACATAAATGGAGACTGAGCTACGCTGGAAATGATTCCAGGGTTACAGAAATTCCTCAATGACTGCAGAACTGGCAGAGCAGTTTCAACATTTCCACGTAATCTCTGTAGTTTAAAGCATTCAAAGAGCCACCAAGACCACTGACTTACCAGTTCACACCGTTTGTCGTCATCTGTAGCTTCATCTGTTAATTGTGCAAAAACTTCAGACAAAAATTTCTCGTCTTCCTGCATAACACATAAGAAGAACACAACTTACACAATGCGTCTTAAAAGGTAAAGCATCGATCTCTGCTGGCTCCCACACAAAGTCAAACACAATTTAAACTTAACTACGATACTTAATTACTTGCTCGCTCGTTAGAAACGACCATGCATCAGCACATTTGGTAGATAACCTTTTTTTTTTCCCTTTTCTCTCCACACTTATGCTGTATTCACAAAAAAGGGAAATTAAAGAGTGCATATTTGGAAGGATCCTTTCCAGTGTACTGGTTGAGAGCTCATTCTGTGCAGCAGAAGCAGGGCCAGGAGACCAGAACCATTTGTTACACTGAGCGTAGCTGACGATTATTAAATCTGCTTCTAAATGACCAGTCTCTAAAGAATGTGCCATTTCCTTCCCTTCTCTGCCACGCCACCCGCTGTGGTTTCCAGCTCTGCCCTACCCCACATACTCACAGTATGATTTGCCACACACCCCCGTGCACCAAAACTACTGAAAATGAGAGTCTGTTCGGGGCTCCCTCCCTGCACCTCGCGTGTGACCTTCCAAGGAGGCAGCCCACACACTCTGCACCACCAGCTGCCAACCAGGAGACCATTCTTGCCATGCTGCACCTATGCTGCACATCTTGTCAGTCCACCTGTGCCAGGGTGCCCAGATTAACACATCACCAGTGTGCTGCAGCCTCTGTTAACCTCCCTCTCAATCCAACAGGCTCCCCCACTTGCAGAAGTTCAGCTTTTCCAGTCTGGGAAACTTTGAGTATTATTTGCTTTTCATATTCAGACCCTCTACTACCAAGAGATATTTAAGTATCTGCAGGACAACATTTCACTTCTTGTTAAGCATTTCAGTTACACCACTACTTAATACTCAAGAGGTACAAGAAAACCAGGGTGAACATCATCAGCTCTCAGCTGTTTGGGCATCTCCTGCCCTCTCTGCACTCCTTCACATGGAAAATAGCGTTGGCATTCTCTCAAATCAAACGTTACTTTTAAAATACAATATAAATCTTAAAGCAAATACTAACATTATCCTACAGCATTACAAAATTATGCATCACTACTGATTCAACTCTATAAACTTCACCTATGCATTGAACAAACATGAACAGAATAGCAGCATTCCAATAAATACATATACACATTACATTGCATCACGTAGAGGGTGCTTACTTCTCTCTTTTTCTGTGTGCTGTTGCTAAAATCTCTGTGCTTTATTAGGCTAACATACACAGAATTTTTAGTTACGGGAATGACAGCCAAAGGCTCACGCAGACAGGAGCTTTACTGCCGCAGCAAACGCACTCCGTTACTCCTGTGCCCCGCACCCTCCCGGGGAGCTTTGCCAGTGCATTTAGGGTAACGTGACTGCTCATTTGTTCACCAAACCCCAAGGAGCTTTAGGGTTCTGGGGCCACGACAAAAAGCTGATTTACACCAGGGGACTGCAAAACCAGCGCTGAACCTGAGGTCCATACTAGCACGTAATTCTCCTCAAGCGTGCTATCAGTAACAGCTCTTCCACGTGTGTTTTCTTCTTAGTTTGTAATTCTCAAGGCAGCTCAGCTGATGCCAGTATCAACATTATTTGTAAATCATCATGCACGTCTCAGTTACAGTCTTTAGAAGAGACAGGCAAACCTATGTGCCATATGCTCTCTCTACTGTGGCAACGATGGCAGGGACAGAGTAGCAAAGAACTGTCAGAGGATTTCAGAACTTTCCTCAGAGAGTACCAGAGGTAACTAGTACTAGAGGTAATCATAGCCTTCTGTTAAGGCACAATTAAAGATTCAGTACAGTAAACCCAAATAAAAAATAAAGAACTTTACAGAGTTAACAACCTCTAAATGGAAACAGGACTGTGGCCTCAGGCAAATAATACTGAATTTATTTTTAGTTTTTGAAAAGTAATATATGCAAAAGAATCAAAAGGCAAATCTTTATTTAACACAAAGTCATTAATTTTTTACGTGGCATTTACTTCTTAGTTTCTTTCTGCTGTTCAACCAGAAAGAAGAAAGTAGAAAGAAGCCCAAAAGCTTATTCATGCAATTATTTAGTTTTGATTTTCTTCCCAGTTCTCTATTGCATTCTTTAGAAATACTCCTGATGGTGGTGTTACTTCTCCAGCATCCCTCTTTCCACAATTTTAGCTACTCCTCTTCTCCTAATACATCTCCCTATTTCACACAGACTATCCACACTCAAAACTGACAGGTTTGAGATGTTCTGTTCTACACAAACACACCATTTTTCTAAGGACACAGATCAGAAACAGAATAAAACCACTCTGGCACCCATTAGTTTGCACAAGATATGAACTGAATACACCCCCAATGCCATGAAGTTCACACACAGCTCCACCAAGGCTTCTTCCATGGTCCAGCTTGGGTGCCACATCCAAGTACTTTTAAGCCTGCTTCTGACTACAAACTATGCAGGAAGTTTTTTGATATAGGAACATGTTGGTTATCTATTAATTATTACTTTTGGATACCAGTATGAAGGAAAAAACACAATGAATTACTGACTTTATACTACAACATGAACATTTGGAATTAGTACCATAAAGTAATCGTAGTGTAACAGGAATGGTTCTGAATGTGCTCTTTTGAATCACAGACTCAGAACTTGTTACAAAGATGTCACAATTGTCCCTGATAAATAATGTTCCCTCAATATCTACACAAAAACAGCTCAAAACGTGTTTGTTACCTGTGAATCAAGAACCTTAAGCTGTTTACAACCCATTAAAAAGTATTAAAATACTCACCTGAAATCTACCATTTTAAAAATACAAAATAAAAGCTATCAGAAATAAGAGGAAGCATTCAAAACATTATGCAAATAAAAGCACGTATGATTAACTCACACCGTGTTACAGAGCTGTAATCAATTTTGAAACTACAGCTAGAGGCACCTAAACATAATCCATCTGTACCATATTAAAAACCACTTACCTGCAACATACTGACAATCTCAACTTTGTTGAAGAAAATAAAGGAAGTGAGGGTAGAAAGAAAATTCTCTTCAAAAACAGATGGTGTCGGCAAGATGATGTCCTGAATATACTGTACCCTGTAAGTCTGGTGGATTTTTTGCCTGAGTTCAGAGTCTGTTATAGGAATAACCTCCTTGAATTTTGCTGTTTTGGTCAAGAACTCCCTGTGCCGTTTTGGCTGAGCCAACGAAGGATCATATTCAAGGCATCCAACAACATCCATAATACACTCATCAGAAAACATCACCTCAAACAGAGTTGCTTTGTTGAGGAACAAAATTCCTCTAATAATTTCATACAAATGATGTAAGCCTTCGGTGTTCTCTAAATTCTCGCAGACTTGGAAAAGCTGTAGTAGTTTTTTAATATAGCCTTCGTTCTCCAAGGCCAGCGCTAGCTTTTCTCTACGGATGGGCGAGGAGAGAACAGAGGTAACTAGGTCAGCAATCTCTTCAAGTTTGTTGAGTTCACAAGTAGGAAGGTCGATCAAAGGACTAGTTTCAGGCATTTCTTCTATGTGTTCCTCTTCTGACTCAATTAGGTCCTGTGTGACTTCCACCGAAGGATCCTTGCCTTGAACCTGAGAAGAGAGAGTGCACAATTACTGTCTCAGCCCAAACCACAAAAAGTTTGCTGCCTCTAAATTCTGCAGTCACTACCACTACCCTCAATAGTACATTTGTCAAAAATTGAATCAAACCAAACCAAACCCTAACAGCAACTGTGCAGCCAAGAAGTCTGAAGCTCCTTGGAGACAAGCACAAAATATTAAAAGGGAGTAACAAAACCTTTTCAGCCTTAAACTCATCATAAGAGCCCACAGCCATACCAACATTAAGTGAAACATAACAAAAAGACCAAAAATAAAGGCAGGAAAACTTCACAAATACCCAAAATGGACAACGGAAGAGAAAAGCCATCGTGTCCCACTCTGTACCTCCCTTCCACCCCTCTAACTCCTCTCCCCGGTCTTCTCAGGCATCCTATACTTTTCGTTGCCCTGCTGGATCCAGTTCCATTGCCTCACAAAGGATCACATGTCTCCAAGGAGTCTCCAAGCAAGAGTCTCCAAGGAGTCTCCAAGCAAGAGTCTCCAAGGAGTCTCCAAGCAAGAGTCTCCAAGGAGTCTCCAAGCAAGAGTCTCCAAGGAGTCTCCAAGCAAGAGTCTCCAAGGACAAAGCGGGAAGAGTTCTGGAATCTAATGAAAGAGCCTAAGGCTAACGGTTTACATTGGTAGAACACATGAAGACCTCCCTCTCAGGCTGGTCATCAGCTCAGCTCCAATTTCAAACCTATTTAAAACCTGGACTATTTATTAGACGCATATACTCGCAGTTACTAGGATGAGTTCCTTTCAACAACAGCACTTCAGAACTGGCCGAGAAGACATTATACCCCAAAACATGCTAAGATTAAGAATGCATCTAAATTGTCTAGTTTGTTCAAAGGAAACTGCCAGGAAGTCTGAGTTCTGTGTTTCTTTAGTTAACACTTCACATTGCACCATGTCAAAATCTGAGAAGGTTATGATAAATTCCAACATGAAAGCCTAGGTTTCTTCTTTCAAGTACACATAGGTGCAACTCCACTGACTTGTTACTTCCAGATTCGAAAGTATAAAATCTAAACTGTTTTGTAATAAAACAATGAAGATCAAAATATCCATAAGACATCAATGGTCAATGAGACTCAGGTCTTGATGGAAAAAAGGTCACTGAGATATGTGAGCTCACACAGCAGTGCCACCTCTTTGTCTCTCACAGGGAAACATCCAGCTCCTTATGCATTACAACACGTTTTCAGTTCCACTGCACTCCACAAGCCAGCTCCCTAAGGCTGCCTGGGAGAAGGACAATTAAAACATGTCACTCTGCTGTTCCCCTTTTTAATTAAAAAACCCAAACAAAAAAAACCAACCCTAAAATGCCTAGCACTTGAGTTTCATCATTGCACTGCTTTTTCAAAAGCACGAAATTCAATTAGGAAAGCAACAAATTGTGTTCTAAATAGTGACAACTTAAAAATACTGCACAGAAAAGCCACAGAAAATGATGACGAGTATGTGCTTATTTTACAAGCAGGTTTAAAAATTACCCCACAAGTACACGAAGTCACAGAAAATTAATTCTGGAAGAAACAGAATATTTAAAGTTAACTGTACCTGGCAGATTTTTTCCCAAATTTCATCACAGCCAGCTTTTTCTTGAAAACTCAGTGCTAAATCATAGTTTTCTGCTTCTGACCAAACAATCAGGGTGTCCTGTTTAAGACAAAAAGAAAACCACCATTTATTTCTGAAACATATTAATCTGTATGCCGTTAAGTCATATATCTAAAGATGAAATAATTTTCATTAAAGTTATACTTGTCAAAAAAGAATGTAAGACACAAAGATTAAACCACCTGTTCTGCCAGAAGGGACATCACCTTTCTTTTTTGCTGTTTTATGACCACTACATTACATAGTATATATTTAAATATACTTTTTTTCATATCCAAAAAACTTATAATTGCATTTTTCTGCGACATACTTCTGAGCCAAGAGCCTTGAAAAGGGAATGCACACATTGTAAGAGATTAAGAAAACCTGCAATATAACAATTTAAGTCTTTTCATATTTAATAAAGTAGAAACCAAAAACCAAGATTACAGTGTTTCCTCCTCAGAAAGGGTTTAACACAGCCTTAGCAACGTGAGAAATAACACCTAACTAACGTTAAAATATTATTCTCTGAATTAAAAGACATACCACTTCTACTGTAAACAAAATATTCAAAGCATATCTTTAAGCTCAGCAACCAAACCCAAACAAACATCTGACTGGCTTAGAGATAACTGAAAAAAAGTTTAGCACAACATCTTTTACTTACAGCAACATCGTTGACAAATGCTTACCAACAGATCAGCTTCCTTCTCCCAAAATATCATCACAGGCTGCACTACAACCAACGGCATTCACACAAGCTCAATTTTTTTTTCCCCTTTCTCGTTTTTATGTATTTAAGGAAACAAAGTTTTCCCTTTCTGGAAAGACCTGAGCTCATTTCACTATCATTTTGATGCTGCTCATGAGAGTTGTTTGTTTATACTGCAGTGCCCTATATTACACTTGCACTTTTGTCCTACAGTCACAAACACTAACAGGCAGCCTCCCTGTTTTCAGGCTCCGATTCACGTGTGCAAATGGTGCATATAGCTGACACGGGCTTTGCTTCCAGCTGTCCCCCCCCATCTCCGGCGCACGGACAGCTGGATCGCTCTGTTTACAGCGTGCCATTTTAGAGTGAGCAGTTGAGCTGGGCTTCAAGGAAAAAATAATAATTGTCGACTGTGGGAACGGAGAAGACTGATCAGCTCCCTGAGCTGGTTCTATTTTAGAGATTAATAAAAAAATAAGAATTCTTAAGTACAATTTTATGGCTGATACAGAACTCAAAATCTGAAATGTTTTATCTTGGGATGTTCTGTGACATTACTGATGCCCTGACGCTCCAGATCAATACACTTCCAGGTGAGGTGAGACTCAGAGGTGCCTCGGCAAACAATGAAGGCCACACACATGAAGAAGTCCTATCCATAGCCCAGAAGGATTCAGGTAAGAGCTACAGTGCAGTAACTGAAACGACTGCATGCATCCATAGAGACTGCACCCAAAAATTGTGTAAGAATCCTTGAGTTACTGAAAGGTCCTTGTTTCAATCTGTACTGCCCACACACAGCAATTGTTATGTTTCTCCAAGAGTATTTCTGAAAGATAGTTTCATCAGAACGTAACTGTCCAATACCAACACAAAATCTACTCATCTGGCGTACACTTCTTGCACGACCTAAGCCAACCCACGAAGACCACAGACAGACATCTCCCAGGCCTAGCTGCTGCGAGAGACTACCCCTCCCACCCGCAGTGCTGCTCTGTCAACTAGCAACAGCAACGTTCCTTCATTCTCTCAAACAATATAAGACAAACAAAAGAAGAGGTTAATTCAGAACAACAGTTTAAACTAAGAGAGTAGTTCAAACCCCTCTTCAGTGCCGGTACTAGTTGGTACAACGCCTGCTACTCCACCTCTCCTTGCTCCTGCACCGGCCCCTCATCTCCCTCCTACGCCAGCACGAGCGTGCTGTACAGTGAACCAGACAGGGAACACACGCCGATAAAAATTAATCAAGCAAAAAGAGGTATTTCAATTGCATCAATTCCTATGCCTAACGTGTCACACAGTAACACGAATACTCCTGCTGGCATGGAAGAGGAGGGAAGAAGTCCCCCAGCAACTGCTCAGGCTGGCTTTTAACAGCACCCCTGGACATGTGTTAAATCCCGGCCTTGGGTAACTCTGATTTCCCTCAAGTAATTTGCTCTGTTGTCACACAAGTGATGGCAACTCTGTGCAAAAGACAATACTTGCACGCATTCTTCATCTCAGATCTGGAGATAGAGTGCACCTAAAGGAGAGTTAACATCAGAAGGCAGCGTTCAGAGTAAGGATTTCTGGAGCGGTTTAATTCTTACAGCCATGCAACCGAATTACCGCTGGAGGAGGTGGAGGAACAAAGCGCACGAACAGATCCACCTCATTTCTCGCTGAAGACAGGCTCTTCTGCCAGTTTCGCCAGGGAACAGTGACCTCAAGCAGAGCGTGGAACAACAAATGGGTGTGGTAACAACTTTTTAAACTGCTAGAGCCTCCAGAACACATCTGACCCTGCCCTTTGGCCAACACGGGGTGTCCAGTGGAGGTGTGTAACTCTCAAAGCCTACGCCCCAAAATCCAGGGGGATCTAAAGCTCTTCAGGCTCTCATGTTCTTTGCATACACAAAATAAGAGATTCTTTCATGTTGTATGCTAAGCAGCCTGGCACCTATGTCCAATCCAAGTCCTGTTTCTCTTGAGAAGGAGATCATGGCTATAGTATGCCTAACACCTTGACAGAACTGAGTTCTGCACGAAAGCTGGTGACCACAAACACGACTCGAGAAGGCAGGTAACAGGCCTGCCCTGGTCACGGTTAGGCAACAGTTAGAGTACTACTGAGCACAAACAGTGCAATAGTGGGAGTCACAGACTGAGGCACAGCAACCAAAAATCAGTTGGTTTTCTTTTTTCACACAACGTTGTTATGCAAGTCACAACTTCAGCGACAACCATCCTGTCAGTCCATTCAAGTAGTTTATATGAAGACAGATGTGGAGGCAGGGCATGTTTCCTTTCATCAAGCTGGACCATCTTGGGCTCTCCCCAAACACAAGGTGATCAGCGCCTTACTCAAAATCTGCAACCGAACTCCAGCAAGTGGAAGAGAGCGCTCTCCTCCACGCTGCCCTTCACCTACAAGCATCTGCCCTGGGCAGATCGTACAGCCTCCAAGTCTTCACGCTACCTACACAACAGACTTCAACATTCAAGTAGGGATGCTGAGGAAAGACCATCTCTCTTCCTCTCTGGTTAATCAAAACATTTTACCTAAATCTTTCCACCATTTCTAACAAGGATCTGCTCCTGAGATGCCCAGGTTTGAATACTACAGTCTTTTAGAGAGGAGACTGAAATCTCATGAACTGAGAAGCATGGGGATGCTACGTTAAGGTCTGCTCTTTGCTACTCTACTCAGAAGGAAGCACGTAAAACTTGAGTACAAAGCTCTGTCAACTAAAAGCTGTATGATTTCAGAGGTTAGACAAACCTAGAACCTGACTCTGGAAATCACCAATCATTATTTCTCTTAAAAATAAACACCCCAAAACTCAAAACCAAACTTCTTCGAAAGAGTGAACAGTGAAGCCAACACTTTCAGCCACGAGGACATAAAAGCATTAGAATCAGTAATAAAAGCCAACCAAAATAAACCTCAGCCCAAGTTTTTCAAAACTACAATCTACAAAGACTTCCACAAGAAAAAATGACAACAAAAGCTATTTAAGTCACTTGAAACTTTGCTACCAATTAAGGCAGCTTTCAAATAATCAGTCGTGTAGTTTCAGAAAACAGGCTGCAGAAGGAAGCAATTTAAAACTTCGCAGCAACATAATCTGCATTTGTATTTCATTATGTATTAGTTTCGTCTACTAAGCAGGAAGCAGTTCAAGGCCCTTGACTTTCAGAACCCTGCAGAGCTCTGTGAAGACCCT
The DNA here is from genome assembly GCF_013368605.1 of Nyctibius grandis. NCBI lineage: Eukaryota > Metazoa > Chordata > Aves > Nyctibiiformes > Nyctibiidae > Nyctibius > Nyctibius grandis. The sequence goes on from NC_090658.1 coordinate 1,982,938, forward strand.
CCTCCTTCCTCAGCGTGGCCTGCCCAAGGAAAGCCTACGATCGTCATCCACCTGACTAAAACCACCAATATTTAATGAGTGAGAAGTGAAAACCACTGAAAATAGAGCCTTACGAAAAGCTTGGCCCAAGACTCCAACGTGCTCCTAAGCTAAAGTCAGGCAGTCTGTGCTCAGGAGCTAAATGAAAGTCTCTTTCCTCAAATTTTCATACAATAACTTGTCACCTTTCTGCTGAGGGGAAAAAAAAAAAATTAGAACAAATAAAATCCTTAAAGATGTCTCTCTTCATGATTTAGGAACAACAAAAATCACTGTTCTGTAGTGCTGAAACACTTCTGGATAACATAGTGATGAAGAGCGGTATAAAAACACTGAACAAGAGGAACAGAGAATCTACTGTAGAACAAAGGAACAGACAGAAAAACCCCAGTAATAACCATGAGAACAATGTAGGCAGACACCAAAAATTAATACAGAAAAAGGAAAAAGCAGTAAAAGCGATAAAAGAGATTTAGTAAGCAAATTTTTTTTAGGGGATTAAACAAAAATGACCTATTAACATAGCTCCCAACTGTCTCTACTTCTTTGTTTCGCAGAAGGTTTACCCCCAGGAAGGGCAACTGTGCAAAGTCGTCTCACCACCTGCTAGCTTAGGATAGCAGAAGTTTTCAAGGCTTAAAACAAAACCAAAAACTAAACAGCAACAATGAAAGAAGTCCCACAAAGCCAAATTCCTTCCTGGTATTTCTAGAACTCAAGACGTAAATACACTGTAACAGAGCTGGCCAACGTTTCCCCTGCCTAATTCAGCAATCATCTCCTACCGCCTGGGATGGGAGACAAAGTTACACATCTATGTTTCTAACTATTTTTCTTGTAATGAGTTCAATATTTACCCAAATTGAATATATTCTCTTCAAAGCCTGAAGTCCAAGAGGGTTTTTTAGGAGACCCACATTTTAATTTCTAGAACATGAAGTACTATAGCACCTACAGACTTCTAGCAGTAATACTTGCCTGCTGTTTTTGATACGCAGTATTTGGATTTATCTTCGATTCTAACAGTAGTGAACCTGAAAAAGGTATAAAGAGATATTTACTGAGTTTAACAAAATAAACATCTCCACGTGCCTTACAACGACCGCCCACGTGCCAGCCAACATATGCTCAACTTAATCCATATCTTTCAGAAAGCCTAGGAGAACCATCATCTTTAAAGATAATTCCCTAAAACAAGCCAGGTAAGACAAAATTCAACACAAATATCCATATTAAAAATTCTCTGTAGCACTCTTCTCTCCTGAAACCTTGTGTGACAAGTAGCTCGTTTAAGGGCTGTTTTTTAAATCTGTACAAATTTGCAGCAGGTAACACGCTGCCCAGCATAAAAATGTTTTTGCCCACAGGAGCCACGTGGGCCAGTTGCTTTTATTTCCTTCAACTGTCCTTCAGAAGTGAATCATCCACATACTATAAACCCAGGGACTTTATCTTGTGTATGTAAGTAGTGTATGTATCCTGGCAACAGCTACAGAGTAATTTATACCAGTCTTAGGTGGTTTATTTAGCACATTAGCACCTGTCGGCTGACAAAGTGGCAAGCCTGTACCCTCCCCCTTCCAAGGGAGACCCTTAAGGTGACTTTAAAGTGCAATAAAACATGAGGAACGCTACACAACTCGGTCACTTCAGAACACAATCAGTGAGTTTCTAGGGGAAAAAACACCCAAGTTTTTATAGTAGCAAGAAGGGAAGGAAAAAAGCACTTCAAAAGTGAACAAAATTACTCTGAAAGCAAACAAGATGTCGCCACATGTAACAACTTCATCTCTGTTCAGCCCATAGAGACGCAGCCGGCTAGGGCAAGTGGAAGGGGGAAAGTCTAGGGCCACGGTGGTAAACACTGCGGCGACTCATCGGGGGAAGGAAACCTGGGAGGGAGCCGCAAGCTAAAGGAAAGAAAGGGGGGGAAAATAAATAATAATCCTCTGGGCTCTCCCCTGGTAAATGCGAGGTGGGGGGAAGGCAACAGCAGCCAACGAGGGCTGCGGCGGGTGTCAGCGCTAGGGAGCGGGGCAGGGAGGGCGGCCGGAGCCCGGAGCCGGCCGGAGCCCGGAGCCGGCCGGAGCCCGGAGCCGGCCGGAGCCCGGAGCCGGCCGGAGCCCGGAGCCGGCCGGAGCCCGGAGCCGGCCGGAGCCCGGAGCCGGCCGGAGCCCGGAGCCGGCCGGAGCCCGGCGGGCTGCGCGGCAGGGCCCGGGCGGCGGGGAGCGAGGGGAGGAGGCCCGGCGACGGGCGGCCTAGGCCTCCGCGCAGCCCCGGCCACGCTCTCACCGTCCGACTCGGCGCGCACCAGCAACGACATCCCCTTCAGCCGCTCCACGTAGGTGGAGGAGACGTGCCCGGTGCCCCTGTCGTCCCATTGCCGATCCTCGTTGAGGGTGTAGACCTTCACCCGCCGACGGGTGTCCGACATGGTGCAGCCCCGGCCTCGGGCCTCCGCGCCGGCCCCGGGCCTAGGCCCGGGCCCGCTCCGCCTCCGGGGGGCGATGGAGCGAGGGCGGGGGGTGGGGAGGGAAGCGGGGCCGCCGGGCCGCTCAGGGGCACGGCGGGGCCTTTAACGCGCCGCTTTTCATGGCTCCCCGTCCGCGAGAGAGCGACGCCGCGCCCCGGCTCGGGCCCTCGCTGGCGCCGCTCCGCCGCCTCAGCAGCTACCGCAGCGCCGCCGCCATCTTGTAACCCGACTCTCGCCGCCTTTCTCCCTCCTCCCCTCCCTCCCCGCCCGGCCACGGGCTCCCCTCGCAGGGGCTACGGCGGCCGGCAGCTGCCACCGCGCCGCCGACGGGACGGCGGCCGCGGGCGGGGCGGGGCGGGCCGGGCAGGGCAGAGCAGGGCCCGCCCCAGCCCCTCAGCGCCCCGGGGAGCGGTGGGGGCAGGAACGGGGAAGGGGGAGCAGGATCGCGCCTGTCTTCAGTCACATGCGCCTGTATTTGCATTTCTCGGCCGTACGCTGCCTACAGCTTCTGCTCGACACGCGAAAAAAAAAAAAAGCTTAAATATTTTTTTTTTTTTTTTTTTTTTTTAAAGCCTTTCCTAAAAGCTGGTACGAGCACAAAGCATCCCGCCTTCGCGTGTGTGGAAAAGGGCCACCGCCATGAGGCAAAGTGATGGGCGAGCTCCACATCCAGGCCAGGGTAAGGTTTAGGACCAGCCCGTGCTGCAATAACCCAGCTTGCAGCTCACGCAGGGCCTACAGTTAAAGCTTTGGAAGGGAAGGTTTCCCTCACATCGCAAAATGATTCTGTGGCATCTCCTTTAGCCGCTCTAACCCTTTACCACAGCAAAGACTAGACCTCACCGTACGTTTAGCTTTGTACAGCTGTATAGAAGGCTCAAAAGCAAAACCAAAGTTGAAGCTGTTCTGTGAAGCTTCTCAATGAAAGAAACATGCTTAATTAGTCCTTAGAAACACTATACAATTTAAGACAGACCGCTTGCCAGGCATTGTGGAGTCTCTAAATCTTAGTTTTCCATCCTAAAAACCAGCTACAGATTTCCTCTGTACTAAGAATAATAATAAAAAATAATTACATTTCAGCGTTTGCATGGGAATACGGGAAAAGGACACAAAAGCGTGCAAGAAGTCAAGCTGTGAGAAACAGCAGGGACTTTGGGGAGGAGGGGAAGCCTCAAAGAGTCTCAGAACAAAATCTTTCAGGCTAGGAAGGGGAAGGGAGATGGGAGGGCAAGTGCTCCCCAGACCAGGGTGTGTCTCGTTCCCAGACAAAGCAAGACTTTTCTAGCTCTTGCCTAATGGCAAAAGCAGTTACACCGGTATAGCTCTTACTTACAAGACTGGCAGCTCTCTGGTGTAAATTCAATCTTGTTCCAGATGAAGGGAAAGAAAACGTTTACTATAGAATACACCACTGTAACTAACTATGTGCAACTTTTCCATACATTAGAAAAAACACTCTCTAGGCAGATTTAGAAAATTGACATCTGTGTAACATTTAACTCAGCTTTTGCTCTTACATTCATTGTAACAGGCCTCCTCTAAGATTTACCATCATTCAGCACACTGAGTATGTGACAGCCACTGACCACTGCTTGGTGCAGTTTTCAGACAGCTGCTTTGGTGTAGCTGAACAGCTGAAAAGTCTTTTACATTCCTTCAGTGGCGGCCACACGTGCCTGAGGACTGGCCAGTCTGCCTATTTAACACCTGCAGAACAACCCTCCCCTAAGAAAGGTTCAGAGAAGCACCCTTAAGGGGGTTCTGCAGAACTAGGGTTCAACCCCAATCAAGCCCTCGTTTTACTTTTTAACAGGGGCCATTGAAGACACACAACCACGAGTTTTCTTTGCAGAAAACGGCAACTGTCAGATACACCTCTGAGAACTACCACACACACTTATCTTTAGCTGTATACAGTATAGGAACACACGTTAGGATACATGCATCATATCATTATGAATAAATAAGTCTGTAACTGTACAAAACGCCACGTTACATTAGTGGTTTCACCCAACCATGGTTTCAGAATCACATTAAGCAGTTTACAGTTGGGTTCCACACAAGCCTTCCTCACTACATGTCAGCGGCCTTTTCTGCATTACATGGCCTGATCCCCTCAAGGTTTTACACATTGGGCACATTTCTGCCCCAGCAAAAGCTCAGTAAAAAGAACACACACAAAAAGAAAGACAAACCCCAATGGCCACAGCATATTGCTGCTTTGGGATGTCTTTCACTCACAAACTCTCCCCTCTGAAAGACTTCCATGCATGTGGCTTTAGCTCTTCAAACCAAGGGCATAAAACTAAGCATGACCTCTCCTACTCAAGATTAAATGCAGTACTTCTCCAGATACGCAGAACAGCAAGAAACCACAGCAGAATATCGTGGGGCAAATTCTTATCCATCACGATGAACAGCTACAGAAGCAGTAGGAGATACACGAGACAGAACTGGCATGAAAAACTATTTCTCTGCTTAAGCTGTGAAATAAATCTGTGACCTCTCCAGGCATGAAATCAATGACCTCTGTGGAAAAATGTCACTCCAGAATACAAGACCAGGAAAGCAATACATCTGAATCTCTGCATGGTAAGATGCAGAGAAAGCCAAGCAGCCCTTTTTCATCATGGCTTTGCACATGCCAGTAGCTTGTCTCTCCACAATATCACAAAGTGACAAGCTATAGCTGTTAGATAGAGCGCTCTGTTCTTCATCAGAACAAAGAATTTTGTTAGGACAGGCTGCAGATAGAGCAAGTCATCAAGGGTCACAACACAGAGCAGAGCAGGGAGCTCTTAATTTTTCTGTTGTTTTCAGAAGCAAGACAGACAACTCATCCCTAAATCACTTAGAATTTCTTGGAGTGAAATTAAGAGACTGTATCATTCCCTTTGGCCTGTAATCCCCAAAGTACAATTAGGCCAGCTCTTATGATTATAGTACTTGTAATATTTATTGCTGGCTTTTAAAGATAGCCTACCTCCTGATGCTTTGCACCTGCCCGTGTGAAAATTTCACCTTTGTCAAATAAACACACTTTTGGCTCTCCTGACCTGGTGTAATGCTGCCACTGCCCAGCTTCACCTTCCAAAGCAATTCCTTTCAATGGCTCCATTTAAGATGGGTTATTACAGAAGCTAATTACCTAGGGGCAGCAGAGACAAAAATCACTATTTCAAACATGAAAAAACAGCTACTGCCATAGGGCTGAGCTCACTCTCTCGAGCACCATTAACCTACCTGATCACAGCTGATATCACCTGAGAGTCAAGTGTCTCCTGCCATGGTCCAACCTGCTGCTACTGACGGCTCGCGGGTGAACCCAGGATGTCTGAAGCCAGCCTGCCTTCCCTCCAGGAAGGTTCAGACTAGCACACACTTACTCATTCTTGGCTCCCATCAAGCTTCTCTCCTCAGGTAAGAGCAGCTGGTTTGTGCTCCTCCCAGACAGTTCCCAAGCATATTTTTTTCCCCACCCCTTCCCATAGGGCCTAAAATTTGTTACAAGTGCAGAAAGTCAGGCTGACTGTACAGGTTCTGTCACAGGTACATAAAAAGTCTTTTTCCTACTTCATCATGTAAGGAACAGAATATCCCCCAGCACTCCAACAGTTGATTTACTGAGATCACCACCCATCACACGAATCATTAATACTGCTGTTACTACAGGCAAGAAAATACTTTACAGGAAAGAATTGGATTATTTTGGTTCCTAAATCATCAATTTTCACAGATTCAAATGCAAGCATCCTACTGGGAGTGTGCTAGCTAAAAAAAAGCAAGCTTCTAAAGTTAGTATTTTATGTAGTATTTTAGTAACTGCAGCATCCTCCATCTGTTCTACTACAAAAAGGACCCTTACAGAAATTATTCTACAATGAAATAAACTAATCCTGGAAAACCACTTAGATTGGGGAGGTCAGTTTCTGAGAACAGTTAAGAGAAATAGAAACGTTTGAGCTTCTGTTTAGTGGCTTCAACATCTGCCTATGTTACTTCATTAACACTATCCAGGATATGTAACGAACCTGATACCTGTCAATTAAGTCATAGTAAGCAAGGACATTATAATTCTTACTAAGAAATAGCAGAATACAGTCCTCATTGAAGAGAAAAAAATTGCTAGGGAAAACTTCTTCAGTCTGCATGATGACAGACAGACAGCTACAAAGAAGTAGGCCAGTCATTTTTTCTTCTTTAATATTTTAACTTAGAATAAAAAAAAAGGCAGAACACTTTTTACTATACATTCACATTTCTCCTCTCCCCAGCGTCTTGTTTTTTCTTTCAGGAGGTCCAGAGCCCACTTGCCATCAGATGGGAAGCTGATTTTCTTCTTAGGCCTGTCTACAAATTGGTGAACATCAGAAGGGATACCTGTTTGATTTTCAAAGTCTGTACCACTCAGTAGAAAAACAAGTAGTTCTTGTGAGCCCCTGGGAAATGTTTTGAAGTCCAAAAGACCAGTGAATCCATTGACAGAACATAATAGAGGAATTCTGACACTCTTAAGGAGGTTTTAGGGGGATGATTTATCACATCAATTGTTTATTCCAAAAAAATTATTTGAATCTTAATGTTTTCATTATATATTTTAAAATTCAGTGTTTATGAACCCAGATAACAAACGATGATGTTTCAGCCAGCTTCTTTGTTTTGTCCCCCTTCTGCTTAGATATTTTACCAAGTCTGATCCCTATGACACTTATTGATGTATTTATCTGAAACAGTGTCAATCGTTTTAAAGGTGATACTTCTAAGTCTTGAGCAATGTTTTGCTCAACATTTCAATCTTGTACACCAAAAAGCCAGTAAAACTTTGGCCACTGTGCCCCTCAACTACTGTCATCTCATCAGCCAAGTACACAGAATTCCTTCTCCCAGGAAATAACTGTTAAACAGTTGCTTCTCATCTTCACATTGTTATTTTGAGATGATAGTGACAAGAATCTTAAGCACTGAAATGTAATCTGCTCTCCAGCCTATACAAATCCATGTTCTTAGATTCTTACCCTTGCTACACAAGAGCATTCGTTGTTTCTGGTTTTCTTTGTTAACAGAGTTTTTAATCAATTTGAAGACTTTGAAGTTCTACATCACGTTTAAGCATAAATAGTGTCTATTTTAAACATGATTCACTACCATTGACCTGCAGATTCTTGCAAAGACATCTACAGATTCTAGCAAAGGTTGCTTGTATTTCCATGATCACGCTTTTTTCCCTGCAAGAGATAGAAAATACTCTGTAACCAACTAATTATATCAAGGCATGCAATTCAGAAACACTTCTTAAAACAAAAATTTCTTCAGTGAATTTTAATATCTGCTAGTGTTGTGAATCATCCCTAGATGATCGCCACAGACAGCCTTAAGTTATCATTGGTGCACTGCAATTCCATTTGCCAATCTCATTGTGTAACTGCTCTCGATTTTACGACCAGACACCTTCCTGTTCTAGTAGCTTCCCAAGGGAAAAAAAATACACAACAGACTTGGGGAAAGTTTAGGCATAAGCCTATTGACAGTCAAATACATGCTGGGAAACTAGTTCTAGGGAAGAGCTTTGGGCATTCCATTAATTGACTGGAGATTGACTGAGAAGTCTCCACTAATTGACTCAAAACTTTCAAGAAAGCAGCTTATTTTTTCTTCCCTTCCCCTACCCTGCTTTTTTTTTTTCCCTCTCCTTTTTCCTCTTTAAAAAAAAGGTGGCAGGGAAGAGGGAATGCTTACATAGACCTTGTAGATTAACAAATAATTTTATTTTGGAGAAAGCAGGCTGTCTAGGATGCCTGAAACCATCAAGGCATTTGAACCAATTTTACAATATCAAGCTCTTGACAACTGCAGCACATGAAAGGGCAGTTGCTGACTTACAACATGCTGTAACATAACTGGCAAGCAGTATTTGCACACCACTGGAGGGTAATTGTAAGATATAAAAACCAGACTGATACAGTTTTTGGCAATAATTGTAAAGAAAGGACAGTACTGAGTTATCTTAAGTTGTTCCTATGGCCTCACCTGTCACTGGGATGAAGTAGATGACTGTGGAACGGTACCTCCCAGGACAATACTGTTTTTGTCAGTTAGGGTTTTAAGCACAGTTGTGGCTGGTGACTGTAGAACTTTACGTGAAAGCCTCATTCTACCATCAGTTGGATCACGTCCAAAGTATTTAACCTGTTAAGAAAACAAACCACTTTAAGACTGACCAACTTTTAAGAGCTGGAAATAGCATTTTCCTTAAAAGGTGGTGGCTTTTTTTTTTTTCTTCTCAATTTGATGATAGAAAAGCCATAATAGGCACTGCTTAGCCTATATTGGTCCATCAAATTAACGTGGTGCCTAGATAGCAAGAGTATGACACTAAATAAAATTAATTTGAAACAATCAGGCCTTTAACCACCACAGAAAGGGAATTTGATATGGCAAAATATTTTCTTCATAAACACAAAATAAAAAAAATCACTCAAATTCTAAAATATGAACAGCAGTTTGTTAGCATTTTAAAGTTAAAAAAAATTAATTACCTGAATTTCTTGTCCAACTTCTAATCCCAGGGCACTAGGATGCTTGATCTAGAACACAATGTTTTTCAGAAAAATTTATTTCAGTATGATTGATTTTGTAAGGTCAGTTATAAAAGTTCCTTCTTTTAGGGATTCTTCATGCTACACTTCAGACAACCATAGTGGCTCAACACTACCTGACGAACAACAGGTTTCTACATGTTACTTAGAAAAGGGTATTGCAGATCTAAAGAACCTACTGTGCATAAAAGCATGAACAGTAGGATTGTTGCAGACATATAGTTAGATCATTTGCAGCTTTAAGTAGAGGGCAAGCAGAGGTTAAACAAAAAGGTGCTACTAATCTAACATAGCTTTTACCATGAAAACACACACAACAGCTAATGCAGACTATGTTTAGTAAGAATCAATTAAAACCAAATATAAGTGTCTAGTTTATACTTGTTTAATCAAGTATTACCTTTCTTTGATCAAGTTGTGAATTATGAAGTAACACTGGTGTCATGTTTGGATACAATTTTACCATCACTCCCGAGTCTCTGCAACAGAAAACAGCATGGTTATTTCAAAATACATTGAGTGAAGTCTGTACGTATTTTACTCTGCATATAGATCCCAAAGCAAGCATTAGTAAACTTTTTATAAACAAGATTTTACTCCTCCTTTTTTAAAAATCTTATATTAACCATAACATGCCCACTCATTTTTTCATAATTGGAAGTGGATGGAAATTACTTATTTCAGGACAGTCATAAGTACCATCCAAAAAGTGCATGTAACTTCTGCAAGACAAATATTGGATTGAAAAGTGACTAGCAAACTCCTACCATCTCTCAGACACAAAGATGAAAAAAGGCCTTAGGTTTTATAATTTATAGAGACATTCTAGTAACTAAACAAGCAGCAAAACCAAACAGCCTTATTAAGAAACAGAATATTTTCAACAGAGAAAATATCAGGAGTGATGCAGGTGCAAGTGTCACCAGCATAAGTTTAGCATCCTTAAAAAGGAATTATTTTACATCATGTTTAGGTATCAGGAATATAGCCATGTAAATAAACCAATTTCTACTTCAGCTCCAGAGCAGTTTTATACCTTATTTCAGTTATCGTGGCTGTATAAACTGCACCAAATTCCAAATTAACTTCCTGCTGTAGGGGGAAAAAATAAAACAGTAAGACACAAATTCACAAAATGCAGATTGAAAAAGCTAACAACTGAAGTCTGTCCTTACATCATCTTTGCAGATCTCACGGATAAATTCTCTTGCTTCATGCATAGCACTAGGTGTGGGGGCAAACACAGAATATGTCTCTTCATCCAGCTGACTTACAGTTACACCTTAGAAACAGAATTTAATGAGAGGATTTAGGTGAACACTGCTACTGTTTCAGCAAGCAGAAAAGTTACATTCAATAAAGACTTGCATAGAGCAAGTTGATTTTGTACAGACTCATTAAGATGTCAGAGTTCTAATCATTTCAAATATTCTTCAGATTAGGCACTGGACAGCTTTCCATGCAACTGAATGGAAACCACGCTACAGGTATGCTCGCCAAACACCTGGACAAACTTGTGTTCCACATAGCAACACAAAATTATTATTATAATCCTTTTATGACAGGAAAAAATCTGAATTCGGAAAGAATTCTGAAAGAATTCTGGTTTTATGAACGAATCTCAGCTTCTACGAATGAATTTCAGAGAGATTTTAAATAAAACTGTAGCTTTCATTAATAGCTGATGGAAATTGAAGTGTTTCAGAGCCAGAACACAGTAAGATTGCATGGTAAAATTCTTTGTGCCTCTAGATTAGTTTTCTGGCCAGCAGACTGCACAGGCTTGCACCCAAAGGGAAGTATGATTTTCTTCCTCCTTTTCTCCACCCCAATCCCCTGAGAAGCACCAACCAAGCTAGCCAGAGCATTAACATTTTCAAATCCAAAGCAGCTGAAGCAGAACATTTATTTGATACACTCTAGACATCAGCCTTTTTTAATTTTTAGCTTTCTAAAAGTAGGGAACAAGTGGATAAGTTTTACTATATTAAGCAATAAAGGCAAGAATTTGCATTTACAAAGAAGTGCTCATAAAAGAAGTCTGATGTATTTAATAATATCACAGCAGAAATTCACCTCTGCTGCCATGGCTGGCTATTGGTTGAACATTACCTTCATCACATTGGAGAGATAAGGGTGGGATATAAGGGTTTCTAACATATGCCAGCATGTTAACAGTGTATACAAGCTCTTCACAGAATCCTACGAAAACAGTCAATGAGCACTGTAGGAAAGAGCTCAATGTCCCATCTTAACCACAGCAAAAAAGCTTTAGTTTATAGGAGAAGCTGCATAGATTTGATCTACACTTCAGCATATTCATGATCAGACTTGCTTGACTTCACATCTTTCATTCAACACTATCTCCAATACTGTCCCCAGATGAACCTTTAACTGCCTCTTCTGTAAGCCTCAAAAAACACCACCACATGTGCACCAAACTTCTGGGAATTCCTGCTGCAAGACAAACTGCAAGCACTTTTACAGAGAAAATCTACACAGCCAAGTGTAGCTGAAGTGAGCTTCACCCAGCTCTTCAAAACACAGGCATCTCTTATCAAGATACAGAGCAGACTCAGTTTGTGCTGAGCATTGGAACTGCTACACATCCAAGCCTGATAACAAAGGCAAACACTGTTTTGCAGTCTGCAGCATAAAGCACATGAAGTACCCTTTTCTCTTATTAATTCTTTCTATCCACTTCTGAGGCTGTTGCTGCTGCAGCACAAATGCCAGCTCAATAGAGGTGGTCTACAGAACAACTTGGGAAGTTTAAGTTTAGCTACTTACAGTTGCTGAAAGGGCATAAAGATACCATTAAGATTCAGCAATAGCTGTGCTAGTAATACCTGTGCTACCAAGATCCACTAATTAAAACTCCACACTAGTAATATTCATACACAGGAGAGAAGCTAGTAACGCATTAGGATAATTTATCACAGGAAGCAAGAACGTCTTACCAGTCTGTGCTTGAAGTTTTTTCAAATTATAGGCCCCAGGACCAATGAATCTTAATCTTTTTGATAATGGAACGTGGATAGTTTCTGAAAGAACATTTAAAAACACTTTGAAATGCTAAATTTAATCATCTTGAAAGCTACCACAAAAAAATAAGTAACATTCATCTAGGTCTTAATCTTCTATAGCTACTTGTATTATTCTCTGAACATTGATGTAATTACATTTAAGAACTGAAGTAAATGAAAACACAGAATGCAAGTACTTTGACGGGTGTAAGTGACCTTAAGCCATACCAACACCAACATCTATATCCATTCTGATTTTGTGAAAGTTTCATGCAACTTCAGTTTAATTCTGTTTTCTGGTGTACAGTGAAATGGTAAAGTGCTGCCCCACATGGCAATAAAAACCAAAAAATTCACCTCAAAAATCCCAAATTAAAAAATAACCCCGAGGGGCAGAAACATGTAACAAACATTCATTAATAAAGCTGTTTTAATCAGCAGCTTATTGTAAAAAAGGTGACTATAAAAGATGTGAATTCGTATCAACATACAACCAACATTACCTACAACTGGTCCACTTTCTTTTCTGTTAGGTCTGGGTTTTGCCAGCGTTTGGTTCATGATTTGCAAAATCTCCCTCTTTGCAGCTGTGGGGGTTGGGGGGGAAAGGAGGAGGAGGGAAAAATTCAGAGTTTTGCATAAGATTAAAATAAATTTATGCAGTTTTTATTATAACTTAGATAAACATCCATTCATAAAATCTGCCTCCTGCCTAACTTGAGAAGGTATCATGGTAACTTAACACATTTCAGGTAGTGCATGTTTGTTGCAGTACGACATTCTGCTCTGTGTATAGGAAACCTACGCCTTCAGCACATTTATTGATTTTATGCAGCCTAGAACATTACATACAGTTCTATGTTTCAGTGTATTTAAATAAATCAGAGAGCTGATAAGAGCAACAGGGTGTAGCTTTGATTAGTTATGATACATTGGCCTGGAACTTTAGCTGTTCTGCTTGAAGTGATTACTAGCTCTTATATTTTAATAAGGGCTTTTTATTAAAATGTTGCTATTCCAAGCAAGTTGAAAATTTTCTCTCACAACTACTTAAATCCTTGTTAAAACTTGTAGCTTTAGTTTTTCATATGGCTCAAGAGTATTTTAGCTGCACGTGTCAGAATACAGACAGCAGTAAGTTTCAAGAGTAAACATAGCTAAATTTATGGTAAATGAGAAATAGTTTGCTGTTCTTTTTACGACATTATTCTGCTGGATTTTAAAAAAGTCATGTAATAGGATGTTTGTGTGCTAGTCCAAATCCATTTTGGTGTTATGGTAACACTTTACATATTTAAACTAGCAACAGATGCCTCCTCCCTCTCCCAACTTTCACCAATCAAAAGCAATCCAGAGTTTCCGTGCACAAAGCTGCACTTCAGCCTTTACTACCCACGTTACTCACAGGGTATTGAGCTGCTAGATCTTAACCATGAACTCCCCGAGATGACATGGAGTTGTACTTAAGTTCTAAGAACTCACTGCTCAAGAGACATTTAAAAATTGTTCTGAAGTTACTTTAAAGTTAGCTTGAAGCTTATTTTTAACAACCCTTTTTACTGATTTATTGCACAGCAAAGAGCAAACCTTTTTGTTCCCCAACTCACCACGTATGTTTTTAATACAGTATGACAAAAATTCTATAAACTGACGTTGCTTAGTAATATTGTACTTGCATCAGTCAAATCCAAAATACTGCATGTAAATATTTCATAATATATTCCTCTACCTTGATGTAACTCTTTTGTAAAAGTTCCCTCCCTCTCACTTTGCTATGCCACTACTTTTATTGCAACTTTTCAAAACAAGTTACTTCTTGTACTCAACTGGTGACCATTAGTATCACACCACTTTGGTTCTAACAGAAAGTAACCTCCAGGAGCAGACACTTTCACTGACACTGCATACAATAATATGAAACTTTAGTGAGGTGGGAAGGGCCTGGCTTTTTGGACATTGAATGCTCTCCTCTGACACAAAAAGCTATTTATTTTTTATTAAGTGCCTACATTGAAGTATAACAGACAACACTCAAACCAGACCAGTTTTTTAAAGACAGCAACGTTTTTTCCACAAGAGAAAAAAAAATTTATTATTTAGTTTCATAAAACTTAAAATTTAATACAATTTATCATTTAATATGATAAGATGGGTGCAAATACAAATATGGACCTACCTGTAGCTTGCTGAATAGCTTCCATTACTATTTTTATTGGTATTCCTGGCAGCTTTAGATCAACCTAATATGAAAAGAGTTAAGTGACATCAATATATAAGGAAAGCTTTTTTTAGATACATTCTCAGAGTTCCATTTTAGGAAGATTTAATGTCACGATACCTGCAAGGCCGTTATTCCTTTATTAGTACCTGCCATCTTGAAATCCATATCACCATAGTAATCTTCAATTCCCTATCAGCACAGACAGAGAGAAAGCAAGTTGGAGTAACTTTATCCCAGCATCAAGTCTCATTATACTAAAAGTACATTCTATGTTTCAATAAGCCGCAAAGTAGTTCTGCAGACTTGGAATTACTTCTGAGACTCACATGTTTTTCTTCAGCCTATTTTGCTGTAACACTGCCCCTTACCCTCCTTATAAATTAAGAGCTTTCGTGCACTAATTTCTGAACAACAGATCCACAGTTAATATTGTGCAATCAGTGGCTACCACAGGAAGCAGCAGCATGATAACATGCATTTTTTTCCCCTCCAGCAACTTTGCCAAGTGCTCATCCTCCATCCAATATCTTGTGTTTTTCAGTAAATTACAGTATTAAACAATTATTAATCTCTTTCTCCCAAGAGAAAAGACAAAATTCATTTGGAAGAGAGCTTATGAGAGCTTAAAAGAAGTAACTGAGTAATTAGAGAAAAAAACCACACAACTGGACATTTCATACAGATTGTTTGAAATAAGGGAGGAGTTTAGGAGACAAAACAGAGAAGATAAAACTATTTAATATTTCCAGTAGCATATGTTCCAGAATTAACTGGGTAAAACATTACAAGAGGTGGCCATAGAGAGTCTTACAGAATTAAGCAATAAAACCAGCAATGCTAGAAACACTCACCAGGATGTCTGTCAGCAAACGATAGTCCTCAATATCTCCTTTTTCCAGGCTGCATTTGGTAATGAGACCTATTGCTACACCTGCCACTGCACTCGATACTGGAACTCCTAATAGTGGTAAATAAAAAAATACATTTTTATAACCTTTTCTCATCTCCAAATCCTATAGCACATCATATGTAGTTTATCCTTATAGGTGCCACATTTTGTACCTGCATCCATTAATGCCAAACTTCCACCACATGCAGAAGCCATGGAAGAGGACCCTACAGAGTTACAACATAGGGAAAAAGAAAGTATTACACAAGCTACCAAGATTAAGAACATTAAAAATGAAGTCTGTTATCTAAAATGCCTACAACTCAAGCTTTTTTAAGAACCAAATTTAGTCTCTAGCACTAGGTCAAAAATAAGAAAATCATAATACCATTTGACTCTAAGACCTCAGAAGTAACTCGTATTGTGAATGGGAAATCCTGGGGAATAATTGGTTTCAAAGCTCTTTCTGCCAGTGCACCTGTTTAAAAAAACCCACCAAGTTAATCCATAAATAAAACCAATCAGATAAAATACTAAAGCTTACAGGATGGGACTTCTCTAGTCTGAACTTACCATGTCCAAGTTCTCTTCTGTTCACACCAGTAACTTTGCCAATCTCATTAGTTGCATAAGGTGGAAACTATGAAGTAAAAAATGCGTATACAGAAAATTAACCAGCATTTTTTTTTCCATTTTAAAACATACACTTAGAAAAAATTCTTTGAAGTTTTGGTGCATCTCAAGGTGAAAACAAATTTAAAAAAAAAAAAAAAAATCAAACCACCACATGACTTCTATCAGTCACTTAAGTTTGCAAACCAGGACCAGTTTAGGCAGTGTTTAGTAAATGTTTTACTTCCACAGAACAAAAGAGAATAAAGCAGTTGCCAGGTAGTTGAACAACAACACAACAAGCTTACTCCAATTAAACTTGTCAAACAACATATCAGAAATCTTGTTTCTGTCACACAGATAATGGAACAAGATATGCCTGTTGCCTGTACGAAACACTTTGGGCAAGTTCCAAAGCCTGAGAGAGATCCAAGATGTAAAAGCACTTATTTACTATCAATGTAGTATGTCAGCTGAACATTATTAATAGTTTACTAAAAATAGAGCAGGTTAATCCTGCTTTCAGTAATAACCCATTCATAAGGAGCTAACCTAATGTTAAGGTATTAAAAAGGCTGCATAAAATGGCAATTCACAAATTATCTAGTGCTTTTTAGGAAACCAGCACATCTGTTCATAAACTTCAGCATAAATTCACATATAAATTAGAATTAATAAATTTAAGCAAATCTAAAGATAATTAATATCCTTGGAAGTGATCAACTTCAACTTCAAAAGCACGACATGAAGCCCTTCTGTGAATCATGCAGAAAGCTGTGGCACAGTAAAACTCACCTCATAATGCAGCATGAAGTTTTTATCTTTTATTCCACTATTAATTAAAAACAAGACTATGTCAAAAAAGAGCAACCAAACATGTCTTACATTCAATAGGTAATACGTAAGATTATATTCAGTTATGCTTACAAATAGACCCAGCAAAAATAAAATGAATCAATAGATGTGCTGATCACTTACATTTTTCCTAAGGTTTCCAATGTAGTAAACAAATTAAAAAGCAGTCTACAAAGAAAAAACCTCCTGTGTTAATCATTAAAACAGTTTCCCCTCACTGTTTAGAATAGAACAGACCCCACCAGTTCTTTATGCTGGTTTTGGTGTGTCTGAAGGAAGAAAACAAAATAAAATCAACCTTCAAGAACATCAGCATCTTACTGTACACGTTGCAGTAAGGACTCAAATGTAAGCCCACAGAAGGAAAACTGAAAATCTCTGTAAGCACAAAATAGCTCGATTAAATAAAAAAAGTGTGCTCAAAAAAGTTACCAGTGTACCACAAGACTTGACTCTTAGCAATAAACACAAAAAAAGCTCATCTATGAAGAAAGTTGCGTCAGGTCAAGGCTTGTGTGTCCTTTCTTGTAGAGGCACTCTCTCATTCATGAAGCAACCTACTGACTGCTAATGAAAACCCATTATTTAACACAGAAACTAATTTCCAAGAATACCAAAATTACAGAACATGGATAAAAACCTCTAGGCCGAAAAATTTACCAAAAGCAAAGGTGACACGCTAAAATGTAAAAGCTCCCACATTGGTGGGATGAGATCACTGAACTGCAGCTTTAAAGGGAAGGAGTTTCCCCTCCCCAACAAGTCAGCCCTCAGCAATAAAATGTTAAGGTCACAAGGACTTGCTTGCTACATTTTAAGTTAAATTTTCCTTACTCCATTAAAAAAACAACACAAACATTTTCACCCTCTGAACATTTTTATTTTGAGACAAAATGAGAATATTTAGATAGGCTGATTCAGTTGGGGAAGAAAAACCCCACACAAGTATCTGTTGGGGTTTTTTCCCCCCATTTGAACCAAACTTGACAAGCAGAACAGCACTTCATGGGCTACGTGCATCCAACCTATCAAGCAAAACTTCAAAACTTGTGAGAAATAGATTAAATGAGTAGAATACACATCAAGTTCCAAGTGTGATGATAAATACTTGTAACAAAGAGAGTTAACTTTCATCAGTTGTTTTGCTTAAAGAGACTTGATATATGGACAGTTTTACAGATTCAAGAGCACTTCGCTATTTTCTTTCTCTTGAAACCAGAGTGGATGTTGCTTAAAACACTTTCCATTTTTAAATGTGTGGAATTAATGTCACCTTAACAAAAAAACAACTGCCAAGATCTCTTGGAAAACAGGCCACTTAAGTCTAATTTTACACATTTTTCAGTCCTAATGAATATATATATATATGTCAAAGTTCAAGGAACATTTATCAAATGTGCTTAAATGCTCACCCTCTTTTATTACCACTGACAAAACACCAAACGATATACATACCTCACTGCTGTTGAGATAAGATCTGATTTTACACTTGATTCTATGGAGTCAAATGTAACTGTACAGAGAACCTAAAATAAAAAGGCACAGGGTAAATAATCTGCTCTTAAACACTTCATCTTTCACAAGTTTTTCTGTTTATGAAGAATCAAAAAGAATGATTTCAGCAACAAACACAATACCATCACCTACCACTTCTGCAAACTTTTTTTTACCTTCATGGCACAAACTTATTCATAATCTGTAAAGATTATACAATTTTACAAGCGATCACATTTAAAAATACTAATTTAATGCTTCCTAACCTGGTAGGAGCCTAGAACAGTTTGTTCTCTAAGAAACCAAACTACTGTGGTAGCGCCAGGGCCAGATGCAGCCACAATGTTGTGCAAAAGAGCAAGCCTGTTTATCCCCCAGTCTTGCAGCATGTGTTATTTTTAGTGGGATAAGAGGGGACAACACTGAGGAGTAAATTGCTGTTTGCAACTACCCATGTACCTTGTAATGTCAGATCAATGGCTGACAGTCTTCTAGGAAAATGAGCTATAAAAATATAGGAGACCAAATCTTGAGTACAATCTTAATTCAATCCACCCAACATCTGACGCTTTTGGCAAAGAAGAGGAAAAAAAAATCTCATTAATGTGATTTTTTTGTACAATTTCCCTTTTTAGCCTGGGTTACATATTTGGGAACAAATGAAGTTCCTTTTAAAAGATTTCTCATGACATGCACAATTTAGCACTGCCCTACATACCAACGACCCACAAACAGTCACCCGTTTTTCTAAAAATGAACGGGATTGTATTTTACATTAAAAGCTTTTGTTTCAACAAAAATGCTTTTTAACATAAAAATCTACATAGAGAGATGAAAAAGATATGATTTTGGATTTATCTTATTAACAACCAATTTTACTTTAAGCCATCCTGAACTGGAAAGCTTTCTTCTCAAGCCACCTCCCATCAAGACAAAACCCAACCAACCTAAAGTGCCCCAAATCTGCCAACCTGAACTGAACAAGGAGAATCCTTACAGCTTCTGACTTGGGCGACCAGACATTCTTCAGAAAGTCTGAAGACACGCTATGCTTACCAGACTCTTTCTGTGCACATATGCTTAGAATTTTATTTTAACATCTGTACTGTTCATGTAGCAAGAAGCCAAGCTTTATCTACTGTCTTAATGGACTCAGATATATTTTAATTAAATCTAACCTGTTTTCTAGTTGTTACTATTTGAATGTAAAGAAAAAGGAAACTCTGAATTTAAATGAAAAATACAAATCTTTCAGCTTTTGATAAATTAATTTATAAGTTCTGATGTTTAAAGATACTACCTGTGTTTGACCTCTCTGAAATAAGGCTGATCCATGAAGCATTTTAAACATGTTCACTTCACATTTAATATCTCTGAGGGAAGTCAAGTCTCTCCCATCACACCTAAAGTTACAAGCAGAAATTATGAGATCAATGAAACTATAGTCTTGGATAAAAAGTTGACAGAAATATTATTCAGTAAGAGCTTGATATAATTACCTTCTATATTCATCCAGAACAAGATTTCTAAAAATATCCTTTGAAACCACATTGAAAGATTCCATGATTTCATAAGGCTCAGCCTCTGGAAATTTTTCTGGGTATAAAGAAAGAAATTGCATCTGAAGTTGGAAAATTAATTTTATAGGACTTTTACTAAAATAGCTTGGCCAACAAACAGTACACTGTAACTCTAAGTAGTGCTAGCTCTATTTAAGCATGCTCTTAAATATTAAGAAAGCAGAAAATACCTTTCAGCTGTTCTTCTGTTTCAAGTCTTATTTTGTTAATTGCTTCATCTCTAGAAATCTAGAACACAGGATTTGCAACCAGTTAACTCTACAGGGTAGAGTAACAGAAGTGGTTTGGGTTGTTGGGTTTTGGTTTGTTTTAAAATTCTGCAAAACTCAAGGAAGAGGATTGTCACACAAATTCAAAGATCAATCATGTACTGCAAACGTATTCTGGTAGGTAAGAATTTACAGAACAATTTATTATTACTATTGCACATACATGCAGAGGAGGAGAAGAGTTTTTATTAACGTCAGCGTAAAGAAAGTAAATCTTACTACAGTTTCATTATGGTATTAATTAAAAAAATGATACAATGTTTGAATTGATTACTTACTTTATCATGGCTAGAATCTGTGAACACTGCATAGATCTTGTTAAAAGCAAGCCTTTTGGAAGAAAAGAAAGAAGTTTTGAAAACATAGCTTAAAAAACACTTCTATTAGTTTCTTTTAAGGACTAAATGTTTGTTTTCATTAGCAGTATGAAAGCCCCAGACTGACATTTATGAACATTACTAGCTCCAGTTGTCCTTCCTGCCACCTCTGAAATTAGTTATCACTTCCACAGTGAGGCTCATAGGGGCCAACATCCTGACTCCTCTTGTCACCATTCCACAAGAATGGCATGCTAACTTAGAGTACTTTCACTGTTTGCAGGGTATTTGTTTTGCCCTGTCCTCCTTACTAAGCACAAAACAAGAGAGCTGAAGGACATGTTCTTAAGTTTCTATGGAAAACACAGCAAGTAATTCTGAACATTCAAAACAAGCTATTTTGTTAAACAAAACCCCCAAACTATCTGAGCAGAGCTCATCAAATTAAATAATCATTAAATAAGCATTTTGAGATCAAAATTATTTGTTCTGAACTTACTTCTTTGCGCATTCCACAATCTCTTCAGGAGCAACAAATAACTTCTGCACAGTTCTCTTGACAACACCTTGTTCTTTCACGAGTTGTTGAATTCCCTGAATTATTTGCTGGGTGTGCTTCACCCCTACTTTGATGGCATGACAGAAGTCTTGTTGCAATATATTCTCAGCAGTTGCTTCCAACATAACTATTAATGGAAAGTTAAAAATTAAGTAAATTACTATTTTATCATTCAATAGAAATCTAACTCAACTGAGGAAATACAGATTAAACTGCATAAATATAATGGAATTTACTTTATCTAACCAAAAGTCACCTAACCTATCACTGTTGTTTATTCCTACTATTGTGTAAAAAAAATACAAATTTCAAAGATAAGGAAATACCTGCAAAGAGGCACCTGCTTGATTTTCAAGCACCCAACAGATATTAATAATTAGCCTACTTACCAACTTGATTTTGAGGAGCTCCAGCAACAACTAAATTTAAAGCACTAGAAGACATCTCTTTTCGAGTTGGATTGATAATAGTTTCTCCATCAACCAGTCCTACCCTTACAGCACCTACAAAGAAACTCCAGAAAATTATTATTATTGTAATAAAGAAATTCTTTTAAGGCATCATTTTACTTTGAAACTTATACATCTAAAAACAATAATTAAAGCTATGGATTCATTTTAAAATATTAGCATGTTAGCTATATATTAAGCTTACAAATCTGTAAGGCAAAATTATCTATTCTTTAATTTCGTTTAAGTAGTATTACTGGATAGGGCATATAATGCCAAGTAACATTACACACAAGGCTGTAAGTCTGTTGGGTTTTTTTAGTCATTTGAGCATGTGTTTTCTAGAAAAGAAGCAGGTGAAAGGAAAATACAGCTTAATATTTGTTCTTGGCTAGATCATTTCTCCTCCCAAAAATATTCACAATGAAATAAAGCTGCTCTTGAGTTCCTGGAGAAAAAGTATTCTTATCCAGCTATTTTCTAAACAATGCTTTTCAAGACTAAGTTTCTCTGATGAAAAAATAAAGTTGTTGGTCTCTATACTATACTATTTCTGGATTATAAAACCTTCCAGAAGTATATTTAGTCCAGGAAAAATAATGCTGTGAAGTGCAATAATCATATCCTTTGTAACATTATTGTCAATACTTGAAGCAAAAGACAGTGGACTTTAGATTCAGATTCTTGTTAAAAAAGAAAGCATGAACTGTCGTCTAAGTCTCCCATTATGTTCAAATAACTCATCATTTCAAAATATTTACTTACCAATAGGACCATTCCATGGGATATCAGATAACGCAAGCGCTGCAGAAGCTAGAATGAAGAGGAAAATCTGTATTAGAAAAAAATGGATCATATTGCATCAAACACAAGCAGTAATTTTCAACAGTCCTCTTACCTCCATTAATTGCCAGAACATCAGGATCATTGACACCATCTACTGCTAAAAGATTACAAAGGATCTGGCATAAGATAAAAGATAATGAATAATTTTGACCTACACATTTTTATTAGCTGTCAACACAAAGCTAATGACAATAAAACAAAACATTGCACATATTTATACAGGCTTATTCTGCAAATGAAAATTTGTTCAGGTACTTAACCACTGATGTATAATATTGTACCATATCATATAACATATACTATTAGTCTTTTCTTTTCTCTGTTGTAGAGAGCATATTTGAATTTTGTTCCTGTATCTCTGCAACAAAATTGGGAAACTAGCATGTAATAAATATACTTTAAGACAAGGAGATGACAAACTAAAAAGCA
Organism: Nyctibius grandis; assembly: GCF_013368605.1. Classification (NCBI taxonomy): domain Eukaryota; kingdom Metazoa; phylum Chordata; class Aves; order Nyctibiiformes; family Nyctibiidae; genus Nyctibius; species Nyctibius grandis. Next base: position 2,005,595 of record NC_090658.1, read on the forward strand.
GCATTACACGATTAGACCATTTTTCAGTGTCAACCCCTCCTGGATACTAATGAAAACTGCTTTTCATGTGAAATTTTCATTGGATGTACCCAAGTTTTCCATTCTAAAGGTAGCTGTAGTTAAGGACAGTGAGCATGACCTACCTGTGTATCATAAAAGTAGCCTACGGGAAAGAGTGGTCTGATTGACCGATCTGCAAAAGAAATATTCCAAGTCTAAGTAGTATTTGGTTTTCAGGAGTCAGTATTCACTTTGTCTTGTAATAAACCCCAAAGAAAATGTCAGAATGGTTTAAATGAAAGACCCAAACAAACAGAAGAGAAAAGGCACAGAACCTAGGAGGAAATTTAGCATGACATAATCAACTGTAAAGTTTCAACAGCAGAGTAAAATGAGAGGTGTTTGGGTGAGCATACACACTGCCATGTAACACAAGGTAAAAACATGGAAAGTCTTCTATGCTTTAGGATACAAAGAACCTATTAAATAGTATTTCACCAGAAGTATCTTCCATGAAGAGACACAGTCCTCAAAGAAAGAAAAGCAACAAAAGCATATATGTTCAAAACGTTGCATTACTTCCATGATGCAGAGATTTCCTTTTAATTTTAGTTTCGCCTGAAGCGTATAGGACTCTGTGTAACAGCCCAGGTCTCACAGGCTATTTCCTCTCCTAATTCTTTTCATTGCTGTTTTAAGATGCTGATGTACTTGACATCAGTTTTATATAAACGTTGAATTTCAAGGTGTTATCTTATTCATGAGTGGAGATGACTTTTCAAGCAGGGTCAAGAGGGAGAGAATGAGTATACACCCACCAGTAAGTCTGCAGAAACAATCAACTCTGCAAACAGCAGTTATAAATTAAAATGTTTCAGCTTACCTATTACTCTGCTTGTAAGAATTTCTTTATCAGTGGAACCAAGTTCTCTTCTTAGATAGTTTGTAGGAATTCTTCCTGCTGCTGCAGCTTTCTGACGATAGTCGACCTTTTAAAAACAAAAATGGGGATTCCTAAAGACAACAGATTACTGATTTCAGAGCCACAGAATCATTCAGGTTAGAAGGGACACCTCAGAAGGTCTATGGTCCAATTTCCTGCTCAGAGTAAGGTCAACTCTGAATTCAGATGACATTATTCAAGGCTCTGTCTTCATGTCCAAATGGACCCTCCCATTCTATAGGTATCATAAATGGACCGCCCAGCCAGTCAGCCCCCAGCCTGAACTGTTGCAGGGCACTAGTGCAGCCCAAGTTCAGGACTTTGTGTTTGTCCTTACAGAATTTCATAAGGTTCCTGTTGGCCCATTCCTCCAGCCCCTGGTCCCTCCCCTCCGGACAGCAGCCCTGCTTCTTAGTGTAGCATCTGCACCCCCCCCAGTTTGGCATCATCTGCAGGCTTGACGAGCAGGAATTCCAGGTCACCCGTACAAGTATGAAACAGGCTGTGACCCAGCATAGACCCCCTGAGGAACTCACTATGATTCAGCCTCAAGGCACAAAATGAATCATCAGCCCTTAATAACCACAATACTTTGAGCCTCATAATCCAACCAATCCAATTCCAAAATATAATGGCTGAATGTGGATGTTGTGGCAGACCAAGTTCACAAGCTTTTGTGGAAAGTCTTGCTAAAGTCAAGGTACACAACATCCACTGCTCATCCCTCATCCACAGGTGATATCATTTTATCATAACTGCTATTCTGAAGTCCAAGGTCTGCTACTTGCATTCCTCATTCCCCCCAGCATCTTGAACTCCACTATTTAATGATTAGTAGTGCTAAGGCTACCACTGATGATCACAAAACTAATTTTGTCATTAGTACTTACCACTAACGGCATAAACTGAGATGCAGAAGGCTTAGTTTTGCTGACTGCTGTGACCATTACTGCTGTGTCACCTAGCTGGATAAAGGAAGAAAAAAAAAAATTGGAATTACCTGCAACCAAAATACTGTCTCAAGTCCTAAACCAGAACTCCAGAATATTCTTTGCAGAAAACAACCACATAAATCCATGCTCCACACCATTATTTTTGCTTTTCAAACATATTTTTTTCCTACAGACAACTGCACATTCATTAGGGATTAAATAGTCACTTTAGGCTCTATATCCCTTTAATAGGCTCTAATGTCCTAACAGTAACTGTTCAGCTCCAGAAATTTTGAAGTTGCAGAAATTTTAACTTTTTTTTTTTTTTTTACCTGAACCACAGCAGATCCATCAGCAAACCTAGCAAGTTTTCCAGAAGACAGTTCCATCTTTCTATTGGAAAGAAATAATATCATGGTGAATTCAAACAAGTTTTCCAGTAACTTCTGCATTCACCTACAGCATCTGCTGTACAGAATGATGGCTACACTTCACATCAGAGACAAAAATCCTTGTTAGATATGGAAACTGAAACTCTTTGACCATAAGGGACCAAATCCCCTTACTTTAATGTGCTTTTGCCTCAAGTGTCCTGCTGCTTTCACCTCGAAGCAAAGACTTGCAGCCACATGAGATGTCACCTGAAGTTACACCTCGGGCTTCAAGGCAAAATGCTCTTTGCTCGCAGTGGAAGATGAATCCCCCACCCGTTCAAGCTGGGTTTTAGAGTCCTGCCACTGGAAAAAGCAAGTTCACGCCTGCTGTACCCTCACAAGAAAAGGGGAGCTGCTTGCACGCCCACAAAACACCTTTTCCCACCACAGCCGCAGAATATTTACTCTTGGGGACAAGAAAGAGCAGGGAACACACCTGCTCTTCCCCCACCGTGAACGAGGAACGGCAGAGAGGAGTGTCAGCCACATTTACCCCACTACCCCGGACAGCTCGGCCGCGGGGGCCGCCGGCGCCCTGCCCAGACCCGGTACCGAACGCCACAGCCCAGGCTGAGGGCGCGGGGAACACCCGGGACGCCTCCCCGCTCCCTCAGGGCGCCGAGAGCCCCTCACCTGCCCCCCACCTCCACCGTCACCGGCCGGCAGGGCCCGGGCTCCGCCGCGGCGCCGCGGGCGGGCGCCAGCCGCAGCCCCCAGCCGTCCGGCGGCAGCAGCAGCAGCCGCCGCCGCCATCGCGCCGCGGCCCCGCCGCCAATGGCCAAACCGCTGAGGGCGGCGCGGCGGCAACTCGTGGCGGCGGCCATTGCGGCGGTGGGCAGGAAGGGGCAACCCTCAGCGGCGGCCGCCACCCGATTGGCTCCCGGAGGCGGCGGGGGGCGGGCTGCCGCGCAGTAAGCTCGAAGCGGATTGGCTCTCGTACTGGCGGGCTAGTTGCGATGCCGCCCCCTGGCGGAGCGCCGCCGGCCACGGCAGCCGAGGAGGGTCAGGCGGCGGCGGGGCCCGCTGGCGGGGCCGTACGGAGCAGCCTGAGGTAAAAAAGGGGCAGAAAAAGCTCCTTGGCGGCCCCTGGATACGAGACGGCTTTAGCGCCAGCTCAGGACTAAAATCTGGCGGCCAAACAGGGGCCCAGGCTGAGGGAGAGGGCACCTGCGCGGTGGCTGCCGCCTCCCTCCCTTCCCGCCCTCCCTTCCCGCCCTCGGCGCCTCAGGCTGCGGAGCGGCAGCAGCTGCCAGGCCTCGTGTGGGAAAGTTATTACCCGTTACACCGTCAGTCACAAAGTCAGGGCCCTTCCTTCAGAAGCACGGCTGAGTGAGTCGGTGCAGGCTTAAACTCGCACCTGAAAGGAAAAATACACCTATTTGGAATTCTTTTTCCCCAAAGATTCTGTGCCTCTTGTTTTCAAAACTATAATACACCCACACCCCCCCTTGCCCTCCCATTTCAAAATAAAGAATTGTAATTAAGCCCCCTGAATCTTTTTAGTAATTAAGCTTACAGCTGTATTAACCACAGATCCCATAGCAGGGTCTGGCGATTGGAGCATGGCAGCAGTGTCAAGAGATCCACAACGAGCTTCAAGGTCACACTCATCTCCAGTAACTGAAGGGGTCACTCCACCACACCGTTCACTTTTCTCCTCTGAAAGGCAAGAATAGTGATCCTTAGCACTCTCTTAAGCTACAGATGTCAAAATATTTTTCAAAATGCACTAGGAGGGTTGCAACAGTTGTTATTGCTTATCACAAAGGCTTGCCAGTTAAAATATTTGTTGTGCTGTTACATGGTCAGAGTGCAACAGAATGTTATGCTTACAGGACAGTGTTATTGTTCATACATTAATTATTCCTCAGACAGTTGGATTATTTCTCAGTTGTATAATGCAAAGGACATTAGTAATTACTTTATTATTATTTCTGAATGAACAGTAATGTGATCATGGAGATCTGATGACCCCAACAGTGAGATCCAGCAGGATTAAATTAATACAAACTGTCACACTTTATCTTAAACTCATCTGTCATCTGGAGTTAACAACTTAAATTTGGGGGATATTTAATTTTAAAAAATGCCATTTATTACTAGTTTGATTCTAGTGCTATTTTGATATTGCTTGTTGTTTACTAATCTTTTCTGTTTACTTAACTGGATTTTTCTGTTAAAGCTGCATTTATAGAAAACAGATTCATTGGTTTGGAGAACAGTCCAAGCAATAATTTTTCTTCTGTGCCAACATGTTTCTTATCTTTTTGGCAAGACACAGAAGAGAGAATAAGATGAGTGATCCAGAAATGTAGGATTTGGCCTGGGCAAAAGGACCATTAACTTTATCCAGATTCAGAATTCATTGGTGCAGTTTTATTTGGTAGAAAAATATATTAGGTGGCAAAGCAAGAATGTTCACCACATTTGCCTGAATTCACATTTGCTTTGCTGCTGACAAACAGGATTGTCTGGAAAGATTTTTGTGTCATTATTTCTCATTAAAATTGCTATTCTCTAGCTCATGGCAAATAACTGTTCAAAGCTCTATACTGTTACAAAAATGTATTTGATTTTGTAAGAGTGATAAAAGGAGTGGTTGGAAGCATTCATCTAATAGAAGAGACATGAGCAACAGAAATCTTTTCTTCTGTTAAGCACAGAAGGTGGGTACTGAGGGCTTTTAAAGCTTAAATTCATTTGGGGAAGCCAACATATTTAAAGCAGAGAATTACATGATACAAGTGACAAGCAAAGCAGGGACAGCAGGGTAGCATTTCATGGAGAATGAACAAAAGCTCTATATATGTTGAGGGTGAACAGACTGGTGTTGCAGAATTCAGAAAGAAGCATAAAAAAAGGTGTAGAGGAATATGTACGGATGACTTAGCAGTGATCTAGAAGTGAAGATCTTCCTAACAGGCACTGTCCATTCGCCACAAAGGACAAAACCACACAGAATTAGTGTGAAAAGTGATTGTCTTGAACACTTTTGCTGTCAACAGTAACCAGCATACAACAAACACTTTTGCATTAGCCCCAGATGTCTGACACTGTCTCATTCACTTCTGTCTAAGAGAAACTGTGACATTCTGTCCTCCTGGCTTCTGTCACCAGCAATATTACAGTCATAACTTGTATTCTGACATTGTTCTGAGATCTTAGAGAAACCCCATAACTTTTAAACTCTTGAGAAGCAGCCATGCAAAATATTTGCTTCAACTTTAAAAAAAGCCATTCATCCACATTACTTGTACCAAAGAATGAATTCTGTAGCTGAGATTATATATGGTTGTTCAAAAAAAAGTCCAGAATAAATATAAAAGATGTTTTTCAGATGATGCTTTTAAATTATAATGATTAACCTTGTTGTTTTTTCCATTTGAACATGCATTAGAAGAGTTAAACAGTTCACAAACAACTGTGAGCATTGAAAATAGATCTTTTAACTTAAACCAAATTTATTAGATAGCTTTTTCCACACTCACCAAAATGAGAAGCCTTAAGTGTATGCGCTTCATAACTGTCATGGGCTAACCTGTTATGGCCATTTCTGTAACAGAAAAAGGATACAAGAACTCAGATTTAGTTCAAGATACTAGGCAGCAAACAAAATTCAGGTTTAACCTCACAAAAAAGCAAAAATATTATTAATTTATTCAGCAAGATTTGCACTTTATTTCTCTCTCTCCCCATTAATTTTTTTCTCTGGTATTTTTTTCCACCCAGATTCATATCTAGTTTAATGGTAGATAATAATAATGAACAACACCACCCAAGAACACATGTCACTTTAATTTCCCCACTCACATTTCCCGCATCTAGTTGGAATTAGGATAAAAGACATGTTTTTCTTCCAAACTTCTGCTTATGTGCAGCAGATGCCAGTAAACTGGGAATAAACCTGTTTTGCGCTGGAACTTCAAGGCTGTGGCTCGTGAACCACCACCAACATTTCAGTAGGCAAAAAATATTGAAAAGGTGTTCTTACAGTCCTGTTTAACACAGATGCTTGATATTTTCATACTATACAACACCACACTCTGCCTGTAGGACACCATGCTGACGAGAGCACTTTGTATAATTAACTTTCACAAATACTCTTATTCAGGTCTCACTTGGGGAGATCATGCTTTACTGACTATACTTCCCACTATTGTCTTCCTAAAACAAGACCAAATGTGGCAAATAGATGGTCCATGCACCATGCTCTGAAGACCAGCACATTTGGACTCCTCGTCAAGAGAAATAACAAGCTCCAGAGCCAAGGGACCTCTGCTGTGAACGCCCTACCCGCAGATGTTCAGCAATCATAAATAAGGGCTAATCTCAGCTCTGGTGACAGCACATGTGGAGAGAGATTTCTTTTTGCTGTTTTATTGAAAATGCATCCATCCAAAGTCCTAAGGGCATGCTGAAAATGCTATTTAAAATTTGTACGCATACTCCTTGGAACGGTGTCTAGGACTAAAACCCCTCCCAAAAGCTGTCTCCACCCAGAAATCAGAGATCACCCAAGCAGGCTTTTCTTTCCCAGTAGCCTTCTGGTTGGGTTAGCCATGCTACCCTCATAGCAAACCCCACAGAGAGGGAGCCTGGAGGTCCAAATCTCTGCCTGTGGGGGAGATTGTTACCATCGTGCTGCAATATGAGGCATGTCTCCCCCAGAACAGCTCCCCTGACCACCATCAGACCCTTTTCCTATATTTCAGTCTCAGTAGCTGCAACTGCCACCATTTACCCCATTTCTTGTCCCATTCAGAAGGACACCCCCAGTACACGTTCTCCTTCCACAGGATATGGCTTTGTGCTTACCTGGCAAAGTTACTCCATTTGAAAGCAAGAGGAATCAGTTGGAAATTTAAAAAAAAAAAAACACCACCACCAAAGCAACCCCAAAACAAACAATAACAACAAAATACTCAAGACCAGTATGGATACCTGCAGCTATTTAGCATAAAAAGCTTGAGCCTGCCAAGAATTTTTAACATCCATCCATAGCACCTCTTTTTGGTAAAACAGGATTTCAGAGTAGAGATTTCTTTGCTGTATTTGACAATTTAACCTCTATAATAATGTACAAAGGCAAGTTTCTTAAAGAATATTACATTGCTTCTTCAGAAAGCTCCGCTATATCTATTTCAAAATCTCCCAAGTCATACAAAGCTTGTGAGTTTCTCCTGGGAGACATTTACTCAGCAGAGCTGCATAAAGAGAAGCACTGAATTCACCAGGTGCCTTCTGCTCTTTGAAACACTCAAACAGCTTAGATGTGTATGTATAAGTGTCTATGGAAAGCATTAAATAAATACATCTACTTGTCTTCGATAGTTTTAATATGCTTTAGAAGATTAGTCAAGCTTACAGGAGACTGGCAGTAGTTTTTGAGCCTTTTCTAGCAGCCTCTGCCACATTGACATAAAGACATTTAATACCTGCAATGACATTATTCCATCTTCTTTTGGTATGAGTCTCACTGATATTTACCCCACTGTAGTCATTAAAAGGAGGCATTTCTTTCAGCAGCAGCTTAAGCAGCTCCCTTTTGGCCTGTACATCTATGCCCCATCCTCTCCAGCTCACCAGGTGTGCTGGAGAAACTTGTGGGATAGCAGCAGCAAACTCATCTCCATTTAAGTGTCCCAAGTTGCACGGGGGAATTAGTTATGATCCACTTAGCCTTAAGCCACTTATTTATTTTGGCCAGGCTACATCTGTAGTTGATCACCCAATTCTATGCATAGCCTGCTCCCCATCCTGCAGCTAAATAAATATCTCTTTTAAAGTACTGCCTCCCTGGTAAAGAGAAAAGCATTTAATAAAAAAAAGCCACAGACTCTTGTAAAAAAAGTCACGTGTGCATATTTTAAGTGAAGGGAAACAAACAGCCAACTTCATGGCAAGAGACAGCCACCATTTTGTGCACACTCTTCCACTGGTTGGCTTCTTATAGCTCTGCTTTCTCCTGGGCTTAAGTTTATATGCTACTTTATACTATAAGATTAAATTGAGCTCCTTAAAGAGCTTTGACATGAAGTTATATACACTTATTATTTCATTTGTTTTAAGTCTTTTTTTAAGTGGAACCCATTATACAAACCTGGCTGTATGAAAGCAGCTCATGGGGAATGACAAAGATAGCACTTACCTTAAAATAAAAAGTACTCCAACAGTGATTTATTTTCCTCTTTTTTTTTTTTTTCCCATTATTACAGATAAGGACAATGCTTGTAAGAAATTGTGCCTGTTACTGTTCCAGTAAAGTTTCCTAGTAGCAGTCCAGCCATGCTATCATATCCAGGTAGAACACCTCAACCTACTGATTTCACTACTAGCTGTGGAGAACAATAATGGGATGTGACTGGGACCAGCATTAAATAGCCCTAGGAGCCTGTTCATATGCCACACCTGAGCAAGTGACTTGTTTTGAACTGATCAACTTGTTTTAGCAAGATAGCTAGCTCTCATCCTAACTTTCTAAAGAAGCCTTAGGAGGCTCTCTATTGAAACAGAGATTTTAAAGCAACTCCTTTTCTCTTTTACTTGATCTTCTCCCCCTGTTGTTGTCATGTTTAGCTCTACTTTAATTCCCTGCCCTACCTCTTGTGATAGCTTTCAGATGCTGCTAGATTTCCTTAGCTTGCATTAGCTGTAATAGAATCATATGATTACTTGAATAAATTTCCCTGTTTTCTCCAGAAAACTCATTTGGATGAACTTAATAATCAAACCTCCTATGGCAGGTGGATGTAATCTTTTATTTGAATGAGGGATTTTGGAGCAAATGTAAGAAGGAGGATTCATTGCATTAAACAAACTACTCAGCCACACCCACTTGCCTCCTGGCTTGCGTTAACTTGGTGGGCACCTGTGTGTCATCCTATTTTAGGGCAGCACCAGACCCACTTCCTTCTTTTCCTACGTATCTGTGGGCTGTATGTTTCTCTGTTCCCTGAGTGGGAAGGAGGTGTTGAGGTAGCAGAACTTGCGTGTGCCTGATTTATGGGAACAGAGGACACATTCAGAGGGTGCAGGTAACTGAATTCAAGCCTGTGATCCTCCTAAGTGCTGCTGGCCTGCTGAATAAGTTGGAGATGACTACAACCAACTGCCTCTCTTAGGTGAGTGAGTGAACCTGTAAGAAACAGTTGCAGTTGCAAATCCACTTTTCCCAAGCTAGTGCTGTGGTTTCTGAAGAAGTTGGGCATGTATTTTTTTTTTTAATTGACTCCTGAGGACCCTACAAAGTGTAAGCAAGGCAGAGGATTGAACAATTGTGAGAGGGAAATATTTTTTTCCTTTTTTTCTTTATGAAAGTTGTTTGGATATAGCAGTAATCAAACTGTGTGTGTATATATACAGCCTATATGTTTGCATATGGTTTCTCATACCCACAGTGTAATAGACACGTACAGTTTATCATATTTTTTTTTTGAGTAATAAACTTCCAAGACATTATAGTTATGATTTTTGTTAGTGTGAAATCTAAAATTAGTGAAAGACTTCAGGACAACAGTTGCTATTTTTCTCCAGTTGTGGTAGAAAAAAACAGACAAAACAAAGAAAAGACAGGCTCCTCACTTGAGCGAGTGGGGTGCAACTCCTTCATGTTTACCTGGGCTCTCCTTTGTCCTGTTTCTTGTATTAAGTTGAGAACAAAATGGTCTTATGTTCAGTAACCTGTTTTCAACCAAGGCATCCTGCTGGTGTATGAGATGTGATGTGTCTCCAACAAGAGAGCTTTAAGATATACTTTATGTGAAAATACGTGGGCAGCTGTGTCTTTCGCAGTCTTCTGGCAGGTTAAAAATGGGCTGAGTGGGTGCATAGCGTGGGGGCAGTCTTTAAAACTGAGGGTCTCTAGTGAAAACTTGTGTATTCAGATGTAGGGACTTTGTAGCTGCACGTAGGCTTTGACTAAAACATGTTAATGTGAGCTCCCAAGAGCAGTTTTGTGGGATGATGGGGAGTACCTGTTTGCTGCTAATATAAATTGCTATATGCTGATAGAAAACCCTCTATAATATTTGGAAATAAAGACATGGTTTGTAATTGTTTTTTATAGGAACTTTAATGTCCGTGGCCAATTACTGAAGTAGAGCTGTAATGGTTTCTGGGAGTTGTGAACTGGGGTCCTTTGGCAGTTGAAGCCACCTCAAATCATTTAATCTGATGCTTTAAGTCCAGATTCTTCTAAAATCATTATCTGCACATGCTGAAAGATTGTTTTAATGCATATTTCCATCCCCTGCTTAAAGGAAAATTATTCTCTCAAAGTCTGGCCTCTCAAAGGAGTTACCATCATGTTTTATGCCACTTTCTGCTGGGCTGTTTTCTCTTTCACCAGCTCCTCTGGAAACAGAAATATTTCCAGTTGGTGTTTGGGATGGTGGTGGTACTATATGGGGGTCCTGTTTTCTTTCACATAACAGTCCTCTAATGCTTAGTACTTGCAAGGGGTACCACTCCTGTGCTCTGCTCCTCACCTGTGGCTTAGTGTGGAGGAAGGTGGGTCACCTCTGCCTGAGCAGGATAAGTCTGGACATGGCTATTTTGAGTACAGTTGAGGAAGGATTAATAAGAATTGAAAGGAGTTTTCTGTATTTGAACAGCAAAACCTGGATGTACAGAAGAGATGTAGATGTAGAAACTATTTGTGCTTAAATCTAAAGTGATGGGTAAAATGCAATCACTACATGTGTATTTACTTACTAAGTACATACATAGACTCATTTGGTGTGGCATTTGAGATCCTGCAAATATTTCTTTTAAGTATTCATGTAGTGTCTTTGAAGTAAATGCCCTTTTTGAAATGGTAGATATGTTTTGGCGGTGGGCATTGAGATGAGGCTTGTGCTGGGGAGCTGGGCAATGCTCATGGGGTTGGACAGAGCAAAGGAATGAGTAGATGGACCTGAAATGCTTGTTCCTCATTGTGTTGTCATAAATGAGGGCACTTGGGTTAGAAAAAGGAGGAATGTCATGAAGTGGGGGGAAATTTGCAAATGTAGTAATTTGTAAAAGCTGGGCGAGTCCCACTAGGTGTAAGGGAGTGTGGAAGAGTGGCTCCCTTTAGCTGAGACAGTGGCTGGTGAGGTTGGTGAAACAATATTGAGGGAAAGAGTCTCTTATTAAAGAAATCCCTGCAAGCAGGGATAGAGAGCATCTGCCAAAGCAGTGCAGCTGTGGCCCTGTAGGGCTCAGGCAGTGCTGTTCATGTTTGGAGGTCCCCTTCTCTTGTTATCCCAAATCCTGGCTGAGAAGATGCCTTGCAGAGCTCAGTAAAAGGCTTTAAAGTTATCTCTTCTGACAACAAAGTTTCCCTTTCCTTGAGATGTGTCACTTAATCATCTTTGGCCTCTCTAGAAAACCAGATGGATGAGCAACTACAAGGAGAATTACTGTTTTTCAACAGTTCACTGGATAAGAATGTGTTTCCTTCAGAGCAGTGTGAAACATCACATTTTCATCTGGGAGACGATCCTCTGTGCTACATGTCTCTGCTGGAGTCTTTTTGGAAGACCCTTGAGGGGGAGGGAGGGTCTCATCGTGCCCTGACCTTTCTGTAGTGAAGAAATTGAGATTCCCCTGCCCACATTTACAGCAAGCGCCCTGGACAGAGGAAGACCCTAAAATGAGTTATTTCGTGCATCATTCTCTATTTAATCTTCTGCCATATGATGGCACTGGTTAGCTGACCAAGGGAGATGCTTCTCCTGTTGCAGTCCAAGCTGTTTTATGGTGATGTCCACAGAGTGCAGCTTCTGCCCACACAACTCCTCCACAGCTTGCTTGGGAACTTCAGAAGGTGGATAATATTTGTGGAATACTAGAAAGCAGCAGTTTGTTTTTCATTACATATTACTTCATAGCTCTCTAACCCTTGAGATAAATCCCCAGCTTGCCTCTTCAGTATGATTAAATGAAATATGGGCAATATTTAACTTGCAGGAATGAATGACTGGCACAGAAAATATTTTATTTGAAGGGGAAAATCTACACACATGGTAAATTTTACAAAATTTACAAGAGAGAGTGCTCTCCTCTTTGTGTGTGTGTGGTAGGAGTGAAGAGTGGCTGAAGAGCCACTAAGTCCATAGGTTAAAAAGGAGGACCTGGAGGTGTGATTTTAAGCCTTTTCAGGCATTACATGAACTCTGAGCATTCAATGCTGTATTCTTAACAAAACAGCCAGAGTTTAACAAAAATAAATGCAAAAGCACTCTGCCTGTAGGGGATAACTTTTAGATACCTGTTTTCAAAACTGAATTAGCACCACTTCAAATACTACAAATGATTTTTGTGACCTGTATCTTCAGCTAGTTTAAAAAGAAATGTAAGGAACATCCCGTGTAATGCGCAAAGCGTCCAGATGTGTGTGCTCGTTTACTGTCAGTTCAGGTTTTGGGTGCCCAAGTTGCAATGATTTGTACTCTGGCAACCTTTCCCCAAAAATCCCATCTGAGGGCTGAGCACTGCTCAGGGCTCCTCTCTGGTCCAACCTATGAGGCCGTGCAGACCTTTGGCTGTGAAGAGCCAAAGGTCTAATTTTATCATAATTCCTATTGTAATCATTTAAATACCAAGGAATACAAATAGGTCTGAGATGACCTGAGGCCCTGAATTACTTGCCCAGGGCTGAAAACTGAGCAAATGTCAGTGGTAGACTGAGGGTGGGCATCCTTTTGGGAAGGTGGTTTCTAACAGAACGCCAAGACCCTTGTTTAGGCAAGTAGCTGTCTGATCCAGCATGTAATGCAGAGTAAATGCATGTAAAATAAGAGAAATATATTTTTAATGCATTTTTGAAAAATAATCCCAGTCTGGGGTTTTCCTTTCCCATAAGCTAGTGGGACTGCACTCGTGATTGCCTTAAATATTTGACAAATTTTAAAGGAGTTATAACTTCAAGGCCTGATGTATTTCCTTTACTGCTTTCCTACTTCTGTTAGGGAGAATCATGAGCTGTCTCTTGCTGTCATGTGAGGATGTATTTGCCTGATTAAAATCCCTTTGGCCACTGCTCTGCTTCGGAGTGTGGCTGTGGGTTCAGGGTTTGCCCCTTTCCTGCAGTACCTTGTGGGACTGTTGCCTGTTTTGGGGCAAGACAATGGTGAAAGGCTTTGTGTTGGGGATTAGTGCACCAGATGGATAAGAGAGGTGGTGATTAAACAAGATGATGAGATGGAGGAAGGCAGCAATAAGGATTGATGACATGGTTCAAGGTGGCAATGGAGCACGGGGTGAAGATGAGCGATTTGAAGATGAAGTGGGATTCATCTGTGTTGTATCAGGTAATGACATGAAAACAATCAAAAAGGTAAATTAGGAACTTTTCAAAGGGTTTGAAAACCTTGTCATGATTATTGAGCTGTGGATGTGACATTTTGAAATAGCTATTTAATGATTACTTTGGCTTTCATGTTGGACATGCTTTGTTTTAACTTGGTGTTTTAGTTTTAAAAAGCATTTTCAAGTAAGAGAATAAAAAAAGACAGTGATTCATAGGGCCTCTCTAGCCAAAAGCAAGTCTCCTGAGGCCTCACAGTTGCTGGTGGTGCCATGCAGAAAGGCCCTGGTAGTCTCTGAGAAGAACAGGAGAGGATGCAATGTAAAAATTGGGGGTGGGGGAAGACAGGAGATGATTGCTTCCCTAGAACTTGCCAATAATTAAACCGTCTTGGCCATTGAATCCTTTTAATTTTTGCTGTTTATGAAACTCAAGGAAAAATTCTTTGAAACTTTGTCAAAAGTCTGATGTTGACAAAATCTGAACTTGCAGCAGTGCTGTGTGTGGTGGACGGCACGCTTGAAATAAAGCAGCAGCCTTAAAACTCAGTCCTATGGATTGTATCCATTCCCTCTCCTTCCCCCTTGGCACGATGATTTGCATTTTTCTCTTTAATTTCAAAGTAAAACTATAAATAGGAGTTGGGAACTGTGTGGATGTGGTGATTGATACGACTTTGTTTGCTGTTCTCACCCACTTGCTTTAGAAAGAAGGTCTAAGCTTAAATTAAGAGCTAATGATCAAGCAGTTTGTCAACCCAAGCCACGTCCTTCATCTGTTTCCAGCCTGTTGGCTCCATCCTCTTGCTGTGACAAATGTCATTGATTTCAGCAGGGCTGGGTCGAGCCCTTTGTACAGAGCTTTCAAATTTTATCGTGAACACAAATATGATAGACTCAAAATGAGCCATTTTGAAGAAATAAGTTTCTTGGAGTCTCTAAATGTTTACATTATTTTTTTTGCTTAGGAGGGGGAAAAAAAGTCTGTTGTCTTTTGGGGCATGTAATAAGAGCTACACCTTGATATAGGTCCTCCTGATCAGAGGAGATAGCACATATTCCTATAAAATGAAGCATGAAAAAGGCAATAAAAAGTTTCTAAGGGTGATAAAAATATGATTTATAGTCAGGAGCCGGTTATAAATCCCATCAACATGTACTATAGTTATACTTGCACGTTGCTGCGTTGTTGAAAGAAAGGTTAGTAGAGGAATTAGGTATGTGGTGTTTAGTTCATATGGTTACTTACACAAGTTGCAACTAGCTTGAAAAATGCCAGCATTGTTAGTAAAAGTAGTAAGAGAATAGTGATACATGTTAACAGTCATAAGGGTATCTGCCATTTAAAACTAATGTAGTCGACTGTGTTTTGGTACCTGAAATGTGTAGAAGAACATACAAAATTTTTAATAGGGTAATAGCAGCTGCAGAAGTCGGAGCAGTGGAGGAAGGGGGAATACTTCAGCTCACGGTGGCAGGCATTTGCTCCATAGCTGGTAACTGCTCAGTGATTCAACCTCAGCCTTTCATTTATCTCATTAACTTTGTACTGTGTGTTTGGCCTTGAGCTTCTTTTCAGGCATTGCCCTGTCCTAAGAGCATCCCAAATCCCAAATTTAACCTTTATTTGTAACTTTGTATATTGGGTGTAAAGAGCATCTAAAGGAAAACCAGGAATTTTTCTGTGGTACGCTCTGATTTTTAACTCTGCAACACTGGACTGATCTTTATCGACAACTCTCAGCATATTATTCCCAGGATGGGTGATACTCTGTCCCTTTGGCTTCAGAGGTTACGCTCCAGTTCTGGAAAAAAAACACCTATAATTAAATGATTTTTAATTGTTACTGCTGTTTTCAAGATACTAAAGTGATTGTGGGTGTACAGGCACGTATAAACACACCAACACAGGGCAGCAATATCCAGTGTTTCATTTTAGCTATGTACTCTTGTTTACCTAATTTTCTCTCAATGATTTTTTTTTTTCCTTTAAGATTACACCTATTTTTTTCCAATTCCAAGCAGTTGCTGGGTAGTTTCTACTTGCAAAATCCTCAAACAGATGTAATTCTGCCCTTGCCATGATCGACAAACAAGCTGTCATCTGGAAATCTCTTATATTTTCTTCATGAACCTGCTTTGGTCTGATACTTTTACTTTTGAGAGGAGCAGATGTAAAAGTAGGCTAATAAAAACTTTATCCTGCTTTATCAAAAGCTCATGCCTTGTAGACCAGTCTCCTGGTTGTGTAGTTTATAGCCTGGCTGTTACCATAACCTGCTCACATCATCCACACACGCATGTGAGCTGCTCTGCAGGAGTGACCCTGGGAACTTCAGGTTTTGTGGCCAGGTGTGCAAAAGGAAATGTAAAAAATCCATCTTACTTCTAATCTTGCCTTTGTGGATGTGTGCTGTGTAATAGGCTTTAATTGCCCAGCTGCAAAATGTTTCTCAAATGTACTATAATCAGTGTTTTTGAAAGCCTTAGTTGCATGAGTTTTGTCTCTTTTTGAGCTGTTTTACTTTCCCTAAAGCAGACTGTGCTGAGGCTATGATGCCTGCCTGACAGTGGAGCGTGGTCAGCTGTACTTGCACAGCAGTTTCCACACATAACAGTGGCACAGTGCAAGATGCTGACGGGCACCAGCAAACACACAGCCTCTAAGGAGGCTGTGCAGAAAAAATGATGCAAAGAAAATCTTCTCTTGCCCCTGCTTTGTGCTCTGAAAAGGAGCTTGACTTGCCATGCCACAAAATTTTGAGGCCAGGGCTGATTTTTTTGACCCTGGGAAGGATTTAAAGCCTCTGTGAGATTGTGAGCCTCTCACCCTGAGTGGCTGAGCTGGAATAAAACCGAATTTCTTGGCTGATTCTGCAAGGTTTGGGGATTGTTGGCCTTCACAGCAGGATCCCTGGCCAAGGCTGGCCCTGAGCGCTAGTGGCTCCTGTGCCTTGCTTACATGCAGGAGGGAATAAGCTTTTGAGGATTGTGGTAAAACACTGCTAAGTGTGCATTTGTGACAACCCTGGGGCTCTGTTCAGCACCTGCCTCTGACAGGTTGGGTGTTAGTTAATGCTTCCTGGAGGGGATTTCTCTTCTGTGACCAGGCAGTGGGTGATGGCACCTCTTAGCCTGACCCTTGTAGCTTGGCAGGACACATGCTGCCATCCCAAAATGCCTGAGGAGGGCTGGTGGGAGCCCACCTGTGTGTCCCCTGACTTGTGATGCTGATGGTAGGAGGATGGGATGGGGCACCCTGTATGCCCAGTTGTGATGGTTTTGGCTGGGATAGGGTTTGGTCTCAATGCTGGGCAAGTGTCAGAGCAAAAGCTTGCACAGATTCATTCTTGTTCAGGGAAATGTGCAAATCTTGGTTACAAAATTAGGAGCACAAATGTTTGAGAAGGAAAATGAAGTATTAGTGCACACACTTGCACTGTAACTGTGCCTCCAAATGAGTTAATTATGGATACACTTCCTCAGCCCTCCTGTTCCCCCCAGATTTTCCTATGCTAAATGAAAACATGCATCTTATTCCTATTGTTTCAGTTAGGTGGAGTGAAACCTGCCCCAAGTAATACTGTGGAGGAAAGTTTCAGTTGTGGTTTGTTGTGATGAGCTTCACCATATAACATCATTAAACTCAGTTATCACAATTAAGTTTGATTTCGATTTTTGTGCTTTTATTGGATATTTTATTCAGTTGATTTGCTTAAGTGGAGTTCCTGAATAGAGAGTTTTAGTGTTCCTGGTTTTGCCAACCTGCTAAAAAAAACTTCAGCAGATGTCTTGATTTCTGAGAGCTTCACAAATACAAGGAGCAGCACTCTCTTTATTTCATGATAAAGACACTATAGATGTTAATGAGTAAAGTAATGATCTGTATAATTATAGCACAGGTTGACCTGCAAACATTTTGCAAACTATTCCTCACCAGTTGCTGTAAAGCCAGTGCTTCCTGCCTTGCTGGTCCAGAGACATGAGGATGGACTCTTTTCATGGAGGAATTGATTACAGTTGCAAAATTTTCTTGTAAAATTTTTCCTTACAAATATATTCTTTCCACCGGTCCAATGCTGATTCAGTTATAAATGATTTTGCATTTAGAGGAAACTTTTTCTGTGTTATGGGTAGACAAGAGCCTTTCTCGCAGATCCCAGACCTGGTCTGATACAAGTGATTGTATAGGCAAAAATCTCTGTATAGCTGTTGCCATCTTTGTGATTTCTGGTCTCCAATCTTTGTTGTCTCTGGATCATGGCAAACAGATGGTGTTCAAGTTTTATTTGAATATCTGACTACACTGGAAACGAGGCAAAATGAATTCAGCCATCACTAATAAGAAGAATGCCAAACCCTCAGGAAGTTTCTTTCCTCCACTGCTTTTCCATAGTCTTGTTTATAACTTTGTTACACAATTGTGTTTCATCTGCATGGTTTAAGCAATGGCTTTGGAGGTGCACCTGCAAAATTTTTTGGTGTTTTGTGAGCTGAATCGCAATGATTGTGGTTACTGTGCACACAAGTGTCCTCTTAGATCTGTCCATCTTGTTGGTGTGTACAGAAATGTACAGAAATGGGATTTAATGCAGGAAAACACATCCCCATAACATGGTTACTGTTCTGGCTAGGTAAATGCAGCATTTTAATTGTATTTATAATTTGAGCCCAACTAGCTGTGTGTTTAGTAACTGTTTTCCTCACGGCCGTAACCAGCAACAACCGCAGACATTGAGCTTTATATTTAATCTAATTTTTGGAAAAATTGTTTAGCAATTAACACTAATAGCTGGCTGATACTTGCATAGGATCCAAGTTCAACTGCACATTTGCCTTTCACAGAGCAGACTTGCAAACAAGATCTGGCACCCAAACAGGCCTGTGCTAGACTGAAATTATTCATGTGTAGTTGGGTAAGTAAACAAATAAGGAATTTGGAGGCTTTTTAGATTATTGAGGTTTTTTTATTTGATATCTGCCTTTTTAACTTGGAGCTGCCCAGGATGGTCTTGAAACTAAGCTTTTAGGCTTAAAAGCTCATTTATTTCTAGGATATGTTATTGGTACTTGTAATACACTAATGGGATTTAATAAACCCAGAACAGCCTCAAAAGGGCAAAACTATTCTTTGTGATGGACATCTCTAAGCAAATGTGTCCTATACGCTTTGCTATCAGGTTGATGCCCCTGCAGAGTCGAGCTGTATGGCACTGATGGCTTAGTTCTGCTCTTCAGTGAAGTATTATTTCCTTGAACTACCCCTTTGATGTTTCGGAGTCCCAGAAAAGGTGTGTGAGCACTTAAATGGGAACGAACGCCTTTGCAAGGGTGACACGAGGTGAAAAGGGGAAGTGGCAGTACATGGGCTGTGCCGGTTCCTGAGCTGCAGAGCATAGAAAATGCTCAAAATATCAGATGTGTAAGTTGAAATTGCCTCAAGGCAGCTTAATCTTATATGGGAGGAATTGGCATAGTGCATAAACCAAGCAGAAACGGGCCTTGGCAGCGGTGGAGGAGCAGCAGCGTCTCCGGGACAAGTTGTTCTGAACAGTTTATCGCTCGTGTGAGCTCACGCTTGCTGCGTTGCTGACCTGGGGAACGTGTCTCCTGGTTTGATCTCGGCCTGGTATTGCCCTCGGCAGAGCAGTCCTGTGCTTTGTTCAAAACTGAGCTGGCCTTTCAGGGAAATCCTCGACGGCTGCTTTTTGCCTGGGCTTTGAGGTGGTAGGGAGGGCTGTGGCACCGCTCCTGGGGTGGTGGGGGCGGGCGGCAGAAGCAGTGATAGAGCTGGAAGGGTGAAGAAAACAGTTTAATGAAAATAATGCTTGTCAAATGTAGATAATCTCTTGCTTTTTGGCTCTTCCCCCCCGCAACTGAGATGAGGTGAGCAGGTTTTGCAGCGGTCTGCACATCCCGAGGTTCAAATCAACTTGGGTGGTTTGGTGCCTCAGGACTCATTTCTGCTTTGTGATTGCTTCATGCTGGGACGTTGCAGTGGGATTATTTGGGGGAGAACTAAAAGCTTTTTTGTTGTTGTTCTGGATGGCTTTTGGCGCTGAGAAAACCTGTAGCTCTTGCAAAACGTTCAGCATCCCTGAACTTAAACGCTATCGTAGCATCAGACCTCACTGGATATTGGCTTGAGGCTTGCATCCGGAAGTATTAAAATGCTTGTGTTAGACAGGAATGTTACCCTCGATATAAATTTCCGTATAAAAACCTCTACTTGTCATTTCTTCATATATTCCCCCTGTTTGTCCCACCCTTATTTCTTTTTATTGCTGTTTCTGCTTGGCAAACACCACCGCAGTCCTAGCTGCGTGTCAGCCTTTGAGGGAGCTTCTGCAGGGCAATGAGGTTTTAAAAATAAAAATTAAATTTTTAGGCTTCCTATGGGCTCTGTGGGGCTTTTTGCCCCCTTGTATATGCCTGGTGAAGGAAATATGTGAGCAGTGGGATAGGGCTCCGAGTGGGGGGTGACATGTGGGGGGACCCCATGGACCTCTCCCAGTGCCTGGGTGGCCAAAGCTGTGGCTTCTTCCTCTGTGGTGGGGCACCCTGGCCCTGCCTGGGCTCCCCTGCACTCTCCTGGTCCCGCTGTGGCAGGCAGGATGGCATTTACACCTTTAAAACCTCCTCGGCTCTGCACTGGCAGAGGGCTGTGTGGTTGTTGGCTCCAGCCTCGGTGCTTCAGGGCATGATTTCAACCATGTCTATGGAGACCAATTTTCAACATCAAAACAAACCAGTGTAAGTGGAATTTATATTACCTTTTAAAAACACAAGTCAACAGAGCTGAGGACTCTGCTTCGAGGAAGCCTCTTGGGTTTGTTCAGGGAATTACTACAAATATTTTACATCCTTTTTGAGACTCCAGGCAACCTCAGGAAGTGTCTGCTGAGGACAGCTGTTGAAATACTCCAGGTTGCATACCTGATCAGGGGGATTTTTGGGTCTGTGGTGTGAGGAAGCACCCCCCTGTCACCAAATATCCTACACTGCTTGAAAGCACTGTCTAGTTTTCACAGCCAGGCTGATCATTCTAAACATCCAGATAGTATTTTTCCCCCCTAAAGCACAGTGTTTTCAGGTTGGATGATGGTGGTCAAGAGCAATCAGAGCAAAAGCTTTGATCCTGAGTGCCTGAGTGTGTGCAGATTTGGGAAAGCCCAAAGGCAAAGAAATACTCTACCATCCAGAGATGGAACATATCCCTGCAGCAATGTCACAGCAGTGGAAGGATTGAATTCAGATAAGAAAAGGTTGGTGGGGAGGATGTGTTGGGATGTTGCCCAAAGCCCGTTGAAAAGGCAGGTTAAAGATGGGTGAGAGTGGGCTGGGGGTGTTCCACCCCCTCTGAAATGTGCCTTGGGTGCTTGGTGCTCAGACTGAATATCTTGGAAACTCGGTAATAGATGCTTAAAGTCATCATCTGGAAATTTTACGAATGGGTTTTGTTTTTTTTCTCAAGCTGGTTAGAGCTTATGCCATCTCCCACAGTACAGGGAAGAGAAAGACACCAAGCTACTGGATGTGACATTTGAAAATAGCCTGGTTTAGAGATGTTGGCCTAGGTACGAGCATCAAATTATGTCAAGAAGAATAGTGACTTAACTGCTAATTTTATGATAGGAGAAGGCTGTGCCAACAAGCTGCCAGCTTAGAGATGTATTTTAACTATCTTGGTACCTTGCAGGCAGGTGGATTTGAGTGCACTGCATGTATGTATCATACATCTGTAACGTGTGCGTGTGCATAATCTTTCAGGAGAGCTTTATTTTCATCTTTGATTGCCATCATGTGAATGTGGTGCATCTCTAGCTCTTCTTTACACTTGTACACAAACAGCCTCTGTGCAAAGTGCAAGTTGAAGTTTCACAAGAAGGTCACTGTGGCCTCTTATCCTGGCAACTCCAGAAGTGGGGAGGGGGGTGTGTGGAATTCTTAAACTAAGCAAGCAAACATATTCTTGAAAAATGTTTACTTGTGATGGAACTGGGCAGCTTTCAACCTGGTATGATGGAAATTGTAACAGCCAGCAATGCTTCTGCTATATAGCACAGGGATAAAAGGGTTGTTGGAGAGGGGGCAGCTTCCTGATAAAAGTGGGAAGCTGAACCCTCGCCAGTTTGCTTGGAGATGGAGCGGGCTCTCAAAATGTGATGGTCTTGCAAAGGTTTCCCTGTGGTTTGTCTGATGTTTTCCAGCACTAGTGGGGAAAATGATGCATGAGCCTGGCTTGCAGTAAGACATGAGCATCTGTCAGCTCGATCTGCTCTGCGTTTGCAGAAAAAAGGAGAAACTGCAGCCTTTTGCCATATATTAGAAGAAACTGCTGCTTGATCATCTATGAAATTTTAGGGCTTTATTGGAGATGCTCACCGTATAATTTAGGTCTTCCCTCTTCAGCATACCAGAGTGAAGGCAGAAGTCTTCTGACCCCATTAAAATTTCATGTTACTATTTTGATCCTTGCGATTTGGTTTTTAGTACAAAATCACCGGCCTCGCAGTGAGCGCTCGGCATGTTGCTTCATGTTTTCCACTACCTACCTACCTTTGCCAGTTTTTAAAGGTCTCGTGAAACAAAACAGCCCTACTAAATATTGGGGGTAGCCTTTAGACTGACCCTGGGTTGCAAAATTGTCATGAACCTGGTTCATTACAGGAAAAGAAAGCAGCAAATGCAAAATTCCTCGGGCTTTGAACCACTTCAAGGGTCAATTCATCTCTGATAAGTGAGTCCAGAAATGGCTTTCCTAGAAACACCATTATTTGCAATGATGTGCTCCTGCTACCTTCCCCCAGGCAGTGCCTTTAAACTGGGCAGAAGTTAAATTTTTATCCCTTGAAGCTGATTTTTTTTTTTGCAAGTATTTTCTGCTTATGGAGTTTGCTTTAATGCTTTTTGTGGCCACTGCTGAGCTGGGTGCGATGGCTGGTCACCAAACCTGGTGTTCTCAGTTCACCGTGGCCTGACTACAGCAACCACACAAACGTTATGAATGCAAACAATGGATGTAGCATCAAAATGCTTTGTGCAGACTACCTCTTTTTTTCTCTTTGGTGGGATTTTCAGTTTTTAGGCATTTGGCATTGTAACATTGTGCTGATGGTAGAGCTTCTGGTGAAGGTGTGCAACAGCTCTGGAGCTGCTAATAGCAAGCTGCAAATGCTTCCCCTGTGCCTGCAGGTGCCAGGGGAAGAGCTCCTCTTCAGGACAGCCATACATTTAATGGGTCTTGGGAGGCTTTTCTATGAATTTGTGCAGTTATTTTTCAGACTGATGTGAGCTTTAACATTCCCAGCACCCTGCCATAAGAAGGGATCGGGGGGATGGGACCCAAACTGCATGCTGTGTTCAAGATGTAGTGGATTTACACAACTGTGTAACTGTTCAGCTTCATTCCCTGCTCCGTCCCCAGTTATTCCTGATGCCGGGTTTGCTTTCTGGAGCTGTGGTTTCCTTTGAATGGTCTGTCATAACCTTGACACCCTCCTGAGAGGTTATGGTCAGTTCAGAGGCCTTTGCTGTTCAAATAAAGCTGGAGTGACTTTTCCCCCATGTGCATCACTTTATGTTTATCCCCTTTGGTTTTACTTGGCATTTTTTTTCTCGATATTCAGAGCACTGTGAAGGCCCCATTTTCCAGAGGATGTTCATCTTCACCTGAACAACTGGATATCATCAGCAAAATTTGCTGTTCCCCCTCTTCTATGCACTTCTTACTTCGAGGCAGGTCCTTTGATACGCTGCCTGTAAGAACAGCTCCAGCATGGTGGTATGGCCAAATTCCTCCTCCAGGAACATGATAAAAAGTTTCGCTTCATTTTTCTGCCATGGCATTATCTTCTTTGCTCGTTTCCCTAATGTGTGGGTCCCTCCTTGGCCCCATCAGCCTCCTGGGAGGTTGCTTCTGCTGTGATTGGAAGAGGATTTGCTAGTCTGGGCGTTTGCAAGTTGCTCCTTTGGCCTGCCTTGTTTGTTTTTACGTGTGACCTTCCAGATCTCAGGAACATTTCTACTTTCCTCGTTCATACACAACCTCAGCTTCTCAGAGGATGACTTATTGATTTTAATAATGCCTTTTACCCTGCTGTTTCGGTATGTTGGCTTCCCCTCTGCAGCCTTTCCTCTGAGCTTCCAAAATCTGTTTGTTTTCCTAGTTTCCATGCCGCCTGCAAGAATTTCGCTCTTTTGACTTCCCACTTGGGTGTTTGTTGTATATATTCTGTATAGGAAACATTCCTATATATTGCACACAGATACTCCAGAAACGCTCAAAGTGCAAGAAGAAAATGTGACCCTCAAGAGGAGGTGGTCACAGGTTCAGATGTTTCTGGAGTGGCATCGGCAGGATTTAGACCTTGAGGTGTCTGTGTAACCTCCATGACCATGGTTTCAGAGTTTAACAGCATAAATATGTTACTTTTGTCAACCCAGCTGGCAGGCTTCTAAATTTGAAAGCCTTTCTGTATGCTTGTTAAGTGTACAGGCAGGGATGGTGCATGCCTTTGCATAGGGAGTTTTAGTAGACCAGACTGCAGAGGCTTTGGGGGTATCTGCAGGGGTGGGGGGAGAAAAATGTTTCATTAAAGCTATGCAATAAGGTGCACCAGAGAGTGTGTTTGCAGGGCTGGAGCTGCTGAAGTGCTTAGCTGAGAGCTGCACATCTCGCTTTCAAAGGTCTCATCTGAAGCATGTTAATGGAAATGTTTCCCCTGTTTGAATATACATGTACTGTGTGGTTATGTAGAAATTCCAAAAATATATTAAAATAAAAAAATATTTATTATACAGACATATTTCTAGGAGGGAGCAGAGATGCAGTGTGGGGGACTGCTGGGATTCTGGATAAGAAAGTGAAATAATTTTTCTCAAGTGAGAGCAGAAAGAGTGTGTGACTGACACAGTGTAACTGTTTACAAACAAAACCTGGAGCTCACCTAAGTCCAGTGTTTTGATCTGCAGGAAACGTTGCTGTGAGTCTTGGCCACTCAGCCCCTAATCCAGTATCAAGGTGTTTTCTGAGATACCAGAGAATAAATCAGAACAAATCTTTAATACTCCTTTGCTATGTTGTTGTGACACAATCTTTGCAGTTTTTTTCTGTTGAGCAAATATACATAGTAAATGGGAGGCTTTAAAAAGAGTTAACTTTGAGATCACTTTAAAAAAAAATTGCTTGTTCAATGTACATAATCTATATCAATATAAAATCAGACTGTATTCTTTCCCATGCAAAAATGACAAAAGCTGTTGTACTGTCCTTCAAATTTGCTTTGGCAACTATAAGCCAACTCCATTTTCTTAAAGAGCTCTCTTTCCTCCTAATATATACAGAAATGTTTGCAGTATAAACATCTTAACCAGACATCTGTTTTTCCCCAGATATAAAATGCAGTTAACTTTTTGCCCTGTTTCTGTTCACTGGGGCTGATAACTTTTTCTGCTGGCCAGATGAAATAAGATTGGTTTTTGCACCAGATGCAGCACAGTTCAGTGTTGCATTACGCAGGTGTTCCCCCAGCTGGGAAGTGTGGAAACGTGCCATTTTGCTGAGATGATGGTGAGGTTTAGAAATGTGAGGGCGTTAAAAATAATTCTGTGTTAACAGTGGGCTTTGTCCCTGGTGGGCTCCATATGCCTAACAGCTGACTGGGGCAGCAGCTGTTCTATATTTTAATAGGAGAGTTATAAAGTTAGAAACATGGATGATCATTCAAAACATAAGCAACTCTTTGCAGTCATGGAAACGGGATTCAACAATAAACTAGCATTTGTGAGCATTCCAAACAAAATAATCCCACTGCACTGTGTTCAGGTGGTCTCAGGGAAGTGAATGAACTTGCATTTCTATTTCCTTAAGTTCTGTTTACTCAAAGTCCTATTTTTTTTTTTACATTTTTCTCAATTTTCTATTTCTGAGAAGATATTAAACTTTGCATGTGATCCCGATTTAGATTCTTCTCCAACAGTGACAGATTTATATGAGAATCTTTTCTGGAGCGTGTTATTGATAATGGTCATGCTGGTAGGATATAGCGAAGGCTGAGCAAACACTGCTCTCATATAATTTCTTGGGATTTCAGGGTGCCTTTTAA
Organism: Nyctibius grandis; assembly: GCF_013368605.1. Classification (NCBI taxonomy): domain Eukaryota; kingdom Metazoa; phylum Chordata; class Aves; order Nyctibiiformes; family Nyctibiidae; genus Nyctibius; species Nyctibius grandis. The sequence continues at coordinate 2,031,300 of NC_090658.1, forward strand.
TCCAGGTAGCTAATCAAACACTTGTTGCATGTTTGCTGCAGCTCTGTATCCTTTGCAAGGGACACACGAGGTCCTGCTTTCCTGGAGAATCTGCGGGTTTCCCTCCGAACAACACGCAGGTTTTCTGGCACAGCGCAGCATACAAAAGCTCTCCTTGTGCAGGCTCTGAACCATCTTCTCATTTTGATTATGGGCTTCTTGGATACTCTCACGCTCCATCACGTACCGCACCCCTATCCAAAACAATACCAACCACCCCCTTCCAATTTCTGCGCAGCCCCGCTGTAGTCCCTGGCTTGCTCTGCTCGCCTGCTCGTGTTTTGGTTTGGAGGGGCTGCTGTTATTGCAGCTCCCCGCGTCCATAAAAGCTCTGTGATTAATGTTGTGCGTGGAGAGTGGTGCTCACACCCAGTGATGAGTTTAGGTCTCAACTAACCTGTAGCAATACAATGGCAAGCGGCTGGATCTGCGCTCTGGAGCTGCGTGATAACCTCTGACTTGGCTAGTTTGGGCTGTAAGTGGTCTTATAGAGACCTGAATATTGCAAACAGACAGAGAGCGGGGTGGTGGTTTGTGCAAAAATAAAATGGGTGAAGCCAAGGCTTGAGCATGGTGAGATGTGGAGGAATGGGTGGGCTGAAAATGGCTTGAGCACATGTACAAGCTACATGCCTTTGTTCATGCCATTTGATAGTGTTATTTTTTCTCTATATATAATGATCAGTTTTGGGTCATTGTCAGATAAGCAGATATTTCAAAGGAAGGTTTGAAAGTGCTGGTGACAAAACTGGTGTAAATATTGGCAGAGCATGAATGTAGAGTAAATCCTTGGGGCAGAACCTGGCAGGTTGGGGGTGTCAGGGATGATTTGTGGCTGCTTAATTCACTGCAGGGACCAGCCTGATGCCCTGCAAGTCCCAGGACTGGAGGAGGCAAAGCCACTTCATCCTCCTCTGGGCACCTACCAAGAGAAAGCTGCCCGTTTTAAACCTAGAAACAACAACAAAATCAGTTGTTTCTTGGAACGGGCAATGCTAAATTACACGATTTGGGAAGTTAAAAGTCAGTGTAAAAGAACAGTGCTGATGCTGGGGGTAGAGGGAGTTGCCTGGGGGCCAGCACAGCTTGTTTGTGAGGACAGACTATATAAAAAATGTTAGTTGACAGACTAAGTATGGAGGTGAGCATGTGCTGCTTGCCACAAGAATCACAGGGAGGAGGAGGAGGTCAGAGGCGTTTTGCTCAGTACATGTGCGGGATGAGGAGTTGCCTTTCAAACCAAGTGTATTTGTAGTGATGATGAATGGGGAGGAATCCCTCTGGGGAGAGGAAGGAGCTTGCTACAAGCCAAACTCTCTATATCAGTTTTCACCATGGAAAACATCAATTAAATCCCTTTACAAAGCAACCGGGTTTGTATCGGTGAGCTCCTCTGCAGAGAGGGATGAAGGCTACCTGGGGTCTCACCCCACAGCTCTGGGGCCCCAGGCAAAGGAAATGTGACCCAGCGCCAGCACTATTTTTTGGCCTATGCCACAACCATGTGCTATGACCCTTTTGGCAGAGGAATTATTTGTTTAAAGCCACAAATGACTGCCTGAAGGAATGATCATTGGATAGTGGGGTCCTGCTCTGCAATTTCTCTGAGCGTGGGGGATGTGTCACCCTAAACCAGAGTGATTGTGGCCTGTTCTAATTTTTGGTGTCTTGACGTGCAGGACCTCTGGATGCCAAGTTCTCCAGCCATGCTCGTTGCTTCTTTGGGCACATCCCCTGAAAGCAATCACTGAGGGGGTGACTGACATAATAAATATGGATCTGTGGGTCTGCACCACAAGAGGGTTTTTGTGTATAATGTACGCACTATTCACAAATATTTTCTATAGAAAATGAATTTTAAGTAGAAAAGAGGCTCCTTCCTGTAAATCAGCAACTAACTAGTGATGTATATATGTTGGTATATTTTTTCCTTTTATTAATGTCAGTAAAACTAAAACTCAGTAGGTAATATCTTTGTCCTTCTACAAAGAAATGGTGTTTTTAGTCTTCCATGAACTAATACTGTGGGGACTGAGACCTGGGTCATTCTGACTCTGAGGAACTCAGTGGGGCTTTGCTGACTCCCACAGCAGCTGACAATTCAGCCCTCTAACACAGCTAATAAACTACCTCAAAAAAAAGACTAAATACAATGTGGTAAGAGATCTTTATTAAAAATTTTGTACATCACAGGATTAACTACTACATTTTAAACAAGAAATAAGATTTTACATATTACAAAAGATGTTATTAGTTCTTGAATTAGAAATAAATTTTATGAACACTGTACATGATACATCTGAGTTGTAAGAGCAGGAACAGGACTGAGTGCCTGAAAATGATATAACTTAATAAGCAAATGCACTCAGTTCTTAGTATACAATATAATATTTCTGGAAAAATAGTGTGTTAACTTCTGTCTGAAAATGCTGTATCCCTCTAACCAGTAACTACCAACAGTGTTCTCAGGAGAAAGCATGGACACATGTGCCCTGCATGGTGATTTTCCATTTGGAGTTTCTTTCGTTGTTGGAGAAATTTTCTTCCTATGGTCTGTTTTTCTTGGAGAGAGCAGGATGTTATTCCGTGGCATGGTTAACGCAATCTCCATATAAAAACCCAATGAAAAACATTTCTCGCAATGTAACTTTACCTCCAACCCAGATTAGAAAAACCAACTTGATAGCACATAAATGTCTACAGAAATAGATTTTTATTGACTGTTATCTTTTGTTACAAAGTAGTTAAAAAGAAGAAATATATTTTAGCTTTAGATAACCGTTACTTTGTGTATCATTCATACTATATCATTTTTTTCTTGTTGAGATTGTCAGTGTAGCTGCATTAGAATTTAAAATAAACACACAGAAGATCACCTTTTAATCGCATGACCTATTTGGCTAGGAAGGGTGTGTGAAGTTTTACAGGATAGTATGAACATACAGTTCTCCTACAAAAGCGTAGTGTATGTATCTAGTCCAAGAAAGGTAATAAAAAAGATTTAAACCTTTATACAGAAAGTGACAATGCCCATGTTATACTATGGAACACATCTACTAATTTTGAATGACAGGTGTAATGTGTGGATTAAAGATATCAACTTACTAAACAAATCTTAAAAAAAAGAGCAAAATCTATAAATAAAATAGTAAGTGCTTTCTTTAAGATAATATTCTTTGGCTGCTTTAAGTGCCAGTGAAGGGTTATTGCAAACCACTAAAATGCGTAAGGTCCCACTATTATTGTTAATCTCAACACCGAGCTTGTACGATAATTCAAACTGTTGACTGTTAGCATCTCCAGATCCACAATGTGTTCTCTTGGTCCTGATAGTGATTTCACCAGTACCAGCATTGCACTTACGGCGCTTGTTTGCTGAAAGAACAACAACAAAAAGTTTAATTACGTCAAATACAATTCCCTAGTAGCGTCAAGAGAGTGTTTGTGTGTTACTACGCTGTAAAAATGCTCTGTCTCAGCACAGAGATGCACAATGCAACTATTCTTTTAACATTTTTAAATGGCCATGACTAATCTCACACCTGGCTTTGCTGCAGGGAAAACTTACCTGACTAGGGCTCAGAGGAATAAACTGCACTGCGAAATCTGTTCCTGGTTATGCTGACTCTTCTGAAGGATGTGAAAAGTGGTAATCTATCCCAGGATGGTCCTTGTTTTTATCCCCATCTATCAGCTTTTAAAATATATGGAGAATAAGTAAAACAAGAGAGACCTAATGTCTTTAACAGGGATATGGCTTGTTCAGTGGAGGGAAACTCTGTCTCGTGGCTCATACTCCAGAAGTGTGCTCCCCTTGTAAACACGGGGATTTTTTGCAGCTGGTGTGCCTGTTGCCATCCCCATCTTGTACTGCTCCAGAGCTCTCTTCCCAGTCTGGGATCATTTGGCTGGGGAATACGACAGGCCCTGTCCATGGCACGCTGCTCGTTTGTTAAACAGCTTTGTAATTTACACATGATAATAAAAGGGTAAACTCCATCTCTCCCTTCACCTCCTACAAATGTTTTGTCACCGTGTCAAACGAGTAGGGTATACAGATGAATCTAATCCATCTGCTGTATCTGAGACCCAGCTCAGACTTTTACTAAAACAATAGGAATAACTTCTAAGTAAGCCTTTGTTTACCGCAGCCCCTTGGCAGGGATAAACACATGCTTCCTTATTTAAGGCCTGCGATTCCTTGTTGGGTGGCAACAGAAGGCTGGAATCGTTAGTCTGAAGAAAGTCAGTCCAAAGGTTAGATTGGGGTCTAACCCAAACTAGAGGTGGAGTGAACTTGTTCTTTTCTAAGCGAATAACTCTTTGTATTTTGGGGGTAGGTATGGAGTTCTGATGTGTAATAAATCCAGGGAAAAAGCACTGGATTATAGGCTATACCAGAACAAGGGAGATACAGATGAGTAGTTCCTTGTTCCCATCTTGGGGAAGCATGGTGTAAATAGGCAATGCCATATCTTGGTACACTTTTTTGGATGTATTATCAAAACACTCTAATCTTCACATTTGAAGAAAAAATATATTAATTGGAAGGTTTTCATTTTTATTTCTGTTTTCAATTTTTTTGGGCCAATTCTGTTTTGCTGAGTGTAAAGCCACATATGAAGCAAAAAGGATTTCCCAGGAATTTGTAAATAATTTCAAGTGTCCAAGAAAATCAGATTTCTTCCAAAAAAAATCTTAAAAAGCAGATGTTATAGATGCTTTTATTCATGTGTATCTAGTTGAATGCATTATACCAACAGGAAGTACTGCTATTGTAGGTCACTTGAACTTTCGTGGTTTTCTGAAATAGCTGCAGCACTCTGGGAAAATAAAGGTTTAGGTATGTCTCAACACAAAACCTTTGCAAGTTGGCCTGAACTTAGCACTCTAGAAACCAGTGCCCCATCCCAAGCTATTACTCTATTTTTTCACAAAAATGAGAAATTTAATAAAGGTAATTGTACAAGGAATCTTTGTATAATCCTCTCCTAAATACATATATATGGGGTGTTGGTACAGAGAATGAGAAGGATAGAGGTATCTCATTTGTATCTGATATGGGTGTCACAGGATTGCTAAATATTCCTGCTTGCCACTAGTGTTGTATTCATTTGAAAGAAACAGTTTGATTCTCAGTTGAGAGTTTTCAGGTAGAGAAGTAAAAGGCTTTTTAAAACCTGGAAGCAAACCATGCTTAATAAGGAAGCTGATGAACCCTGTGATGCTGTGTTACCCCTAGGGGAACATTTGATGGGTTTGTCACAACGGCAGGCGCTGTGACACCTTGGTAGCACCAGTGGTCTTTGTACCCTGCTCAGGGTCCAACTCCCCCCAATACTCACTCTCAGGTAAAATTCTCCATTTTCGTTTCCAGACTTGATCCGGAATGTGTTGATAGTATTCGGGTAAATAGTGGTTGCCTGAATCTGGAAGATATCGGAGGGCACTGTTCTGTCTGAGCGGATGCTCATGTACTTGTACACAACCGAGTACGGCAGCTCTCGGCAAATGGCGTTTGAGACGGGGCAGACACAGCGGCTGAAAAACAAAAGCGGATGAAACTGGGATAGTTGCAAACAAATGGTACTTGCTTTCTGTTGTGTTTGATCGTGTTGCCTGTTGAGGATGATCCTAAAAAAGAAAAGACTAATTTTTCCCCTTACTTCTCAGATGTAAGGACGTAGGGCTCTTGACAAGGATTTCTTGGGTAACAGCGAAATCCTCCATGGTAATTCCAGCAAATTTCATCCTCTCTGCATTCATTAGTAGTCTCGCACTCGTTTATATCTAGGAGGAAGGAAAAGGGACTCTGTCAAAGCAGATGGAAATGAGTTTGCTACAAAAACAAGCACAATGTCCTCACAACAACCACCAAAAAAAAAAAGCCACCTGCTTGTCTGTTAAAATTCAGCGGGTTTCTGTGTTCTTTACCTGCTTTTCTGGGGCTGGCTATAAAGGATTTCTCTATGCAGAAATCGAATAAATTTGTTTATTGAGTGTTAATTAAGACTGAAGTTTTTTTAGCTGAGTAAAGAAACATATCAATCATGTGTAATGCAACTGTAGAAATACTGTGAAGTTTCTAATTAGCAAAGAATGATTTTATACCAGAAGACACCTTGTAGACAGAAGAGAAAGGTTTTGAGGAAGAATTGTGATTTCCTGCCTTTTGCAGGTTCTCATTTTGAATTGCCTGAGTTTCATGGTCTAACTAAAACGCTTAGTTAATGGCTACATTTTAACTAAAATAACTTTGCAAGGAATAATGAAAATCTGTTTATTGTGCAAAGTAGAGCTTCCTTTTTTTGCCTGGGAAAATAACCCTGAATGGAGATGGGGACTGTCAGACTTGTGCTGTATTCATGCTCTATTACCCTGTCAGTGCCAGAACCCCACTACTGTCTACCTATACAGTCTCCTGAAATTGAGGCAGTCACAGAAAGGGTTTATTCAAATGTAATCTCTCAGAAGGCACAAACAGATTTTTAGATGGTCCAACTACCCCACAACATTCAGTATCAGCTGCTGTTCTTAAGTGAAAGAAATTAATCTGAATTTTATGAGAAAATTAATAAAAAATTTGAGTTATTTCCTCATCCTTTCTGCCAATAATTAGCACACCTATTTATTTATGAAAATGACTGTTAAATCGATTTCTGGATTACATAAGCAGTGGTTCTTGCACTTAATATGTTGTTCTACAATATTCTTTCATAAGATGCAGAGACATTTAGCACCAGTGAGGAAAAAACACAAACTTTAAAGCTCTGGCATTTGGTGGCACCTGTCCAGAACATTTATTTTCTAAACACAAATTATCTAAGCTGCTCGAGTCTTGCATTTTTTTTCTCCTGTTATGAGAAGAAACATATCTTTAATTTCTACTGTGGCTGGATTTAGGAACCTCTATAAAATGAAGCATGATATAAAGCCATGTTTAGTGTCTGCAAAAAATGGCCTGATTTTTTTCAGAGATATTTATCTCTGAAACTTAGACTCACTACCCAGACAGCTAGGAGTTTTACCTAGCTCAAGTTTTACCTGAAGGCTGAAAAAACTGCAATTTTGTCCTAGGTATCTGAAGGACTTAAGAGTTTGAGCTGAAGGATTCAAATATGAATTAATATAAGATATGCAATTAATCACCAAATACTTAATCAACATATCTCTTGCTAACATCATGGTAATCCTGTCATGAAATATAAACACTTAGATAGCAAGCATTCTTCGTCTTGCCCGAAATCGTGGTGGTAATAAATGCAGTAGTGAGGCTGCGAAGTTGAGGGCACTTACCATGACATGTTCTGCCTCCTACTACCTGGTATCCTTCAGGGCAGACACATGAGAATTTTCCAGGTTCGTTGACACACTGATACTGACATATATAACTTGAGGTTCTGCATTCATCAATGTCTGCAGAGAGCAAAAGAGCTTAAAGTTACTGGGTTTGAACATCTACCTTGTTACAGAACTAAACGTAATAGCTAAATGCTGGTTCTAACAGGAGAAAGAATTCTGTCTAAAGAGAGCAAGTTGTGAAAAAAACTGAAATGTACTGCTTAATGCCTCAAAAGTTGCAAACAGAAGGTTTGCAAACATTATTTATTGATAAAAAAACCCATTTATTTATTGATAAAACACTAGTTCTACTTGTGTTTTATCAATAATCTTCCCAAATGAGAGCTTTGGATTTGAGGGAGCAAAAGTTAGACTTCAGAACAGGTTTAGGAAAATAACTCTTGAAAGAATTTATACTTTTAGTCTTCCAAAATGTGATTACTCTCACAAAAAACACAGATGTGAGATTAGTTAGTAAGGCAAAAATACTGCCTTTGTATTTGTGCCCTACCGTAACGGAGTAGCTCTTTGGGAAAGAAGGTAAGGCCTATTTTTTGTCTTCAAATAATATTCAGTGTATATCATTCTCTCTCTTGCTTTTTTATCCTTGTGTAACTATTGGTCCCTTGCTAGAGAAGTGTAGCATGAAACAGAATTTAGCAGTCTATGCCATTAACTGGAAATTAAACCTATCAAACCCAGGGAATGGCTTGGAAAACAGCCTGACTCCCTCCTACTACCTCTGAGGCTTGAGCCCAGTTCTTGATTTTGTCAGGTGTGTCCTTGGAGGCTGCATACTCTGCTGCTCCCTGTTCTGTTCCCTTGCAAGTAGGATTAGCTTAAGAAGCTGGGAGAGGGAGCATCTGTAATAGCTCTGGCTTGTTTAGGAGGGCAGTGGTAAACCAAAAAGACCTCTTTGGCTTTGAGACTGGTAGAAAGGATATGGGCTTCAAGGGTGAGATCATGTGTCCAAAAGGAGATTAGGGGACCCCTGTGGAGACTCTGGCAGAGGAAATAGTGTTGATTGTATAATCATCAGGAGACATGCTGTTTGTATACACAGGCTTAAAAGCACAGTTGTCGCTTCCTTAAAATCAAAAATTTGAGGTTTTATTTTCAGAGGAGCCTAACAACACAAAATTGCACTTGTTTTTGGTTTTGCATTCCTTTCTGATTCATTTAATGGTCATCAGTGTTAGACCACACACAATTCGAGTGAGTTTGTGAAATAAGTATTCAGGAGCCTTATTCTTCCCGGCTGTGATCTGAAGTGTAGTAACGTCTGTCCTGTTTTGCACTTGCTATTAAAGAGAGATGCCCATATATACGTGCACCTGAATGCAGCTGCACCTACTAAGGTGTGTGTTAGCAACCACATTCACAACATAAAAAATAAATGTCTTAAGGGTTTTGGCTACAAACTGCACCCACAGTGTGGCTCCACTTGAATTATATCCCTTAGTTCACAGAAAGTCTTCTGGGAAAATAATTAAAAAACCAAAATCGCTCTTCCAAGAGAAAAAAAAATTGCTTACCTTCACAGTTGATTCTGTCACTGCTTAACTCAAATCCTGGATTACACTGACAGATGAAAGAACCCAGTATATTGTAACACTGTTGTGCACATGGGTTATTGGCATCACATTCGTTTATGTCTGAAAGGAAAAAATTACGGATCTTTATCTTGTGTAGCTGGTAATTAGGCTGATTAAGTGGATTAGTCCTTAAGTCTGGGTCTATTGCTTAGCAGAAGCTCAGTTGACTCTATCGATATAGATCTGCAGTCACTGGAACAATGTCGGATCCATGCTTTACAATCCATGTAGAAAAAGAGCATTTTTCCAGGAATGAGAGTTATTCTAATGTGTGATGAATTCTTCCAAAAATGTTTAGTGTGGCTATTAAACTCCACATTCCAGCCTCTTTTTTTCAGGTATGAAATGCCAAGTCTCTATAAATAATTGATGTAAGGAACACATACTGATAAGACCTCTCAGCATGCAGTGGTTAAGATTTATATGAGCTATTTATTACTCTTAAAATTTGTTCTTTTAAATTCCATTACAATTATAACATGAACCTTTGAGGCCAGTAGGGTTTTGCAATGCTCGAAGGCCTAGACCATATTGGGGGAAGGTATGTTTCTGTGCTAGATTTTTTCCATGATGTGCCCATCCTACAAATATATGTGAGAACACTGTGGTATGAGAAGAGAAGCAATTTTTATTGGGAAGTTTATATAACTGTAATCACCTCTGGAATCTATAATAGTTGTTTTTCATAGGCTGTTGACTAACTGCTGCTCCTCTGTCAATCACTCTGTAGATTTTATTTTCCCTTGTATTCCTCCCCTGCATGTTTTCCATTCATATTTGTGTTTATCAGATATGACCATTACTAGAGAGCTGCATTTGAAAAAAAAAAATCTTGAGTTCATGGCTTTTGTAAATGCTTATAAATGTCAGCAACACTCTGTCATTTACAGATACAACTAAAAAACTGACGAAGACAACTAAGATTAGGCCTTCACAAAAATAAACCATGAGGAGGATATTAATTCTCTATACGATGAACCTCCTAGTCCTGAAAATGAATGGTAATAGGGGAAAACCTATTACAAAGTTTTTGATTCCTCCTTTTAGTTAATTTCTGGCAACAGTGCAAAGAACGTACATCATGACAATGCTACCAGAAGGAATAAATAAGCTTGCCAAAGCCACAATTCTGTTTGTTTTCCTCCCAAGAAATATTGACCCACTTTCAATATATGCAAAAGTCGTAACACACATGTAATCGGTACAGCTGTCAAGTATCCCTTCTGCCAGATGACTCTTGCAGATGTGAAAGGCTGCCTTGATGCAGCAACCATTCATTTACAAATTTTCTTCTTAAGATGTACTTCACCTTTCCTGGTGGGAGTATGCAGCCTTAGGCTGGGAAGCCAGCAAACCAGAGAAGGGGTGTTTTGGTGAAGCACCTAGCAGACTTGGAGCTGTCGTGGATTGGTGAGTGTAACTGAAGGAATACACCTTGCATTTGAGCTGTGGAAAGGGTCAAGTAAGTCACAACTTGTCACGTGGTTATGTTGTGCCCATGTGCAATTTTTTATCCTATCATTTGGTGAAAACCAAGAAATTCCTCTTACTCCAGTGCTATGCAGTGTGCCAGGGTACTTGATAAGATATGGCAGCGCCTGGAAGCTGGAAAACCCAGACTGATTTTTCTCTGTATATACAAATACCTGTATAATATAGATTTTACATATAAATTATAGCCATGAAGAGCTTCTGACCATCTCCATCACCAATCTCTTGATTTTTTTTTTATGGCCATTCAGTCTGCACTTCAGCAGACACAGTTACCTTTTTATTATTACTCTAATTCTTCTAGAACAGAACTTATGATTTCAAACTTAACAGTAGTCTTAAAGTTTTACTGCAAGGCTTCCCTTAGTGTTTTACTTCCAAAGGGATGATCACTTCTAAAGAGTCGCTCTTCCTTAGTGACCCTTGTTTTCATTTTTAACCTTATTTTCTAGCTATTCAAATGTGACATTTATAGATGCTTTCTTTCCTCACCATGTTTATCGTGTGCAGAGGATAATTACACTTAACTGCAGAGGTATAGTATTGCTTCCCTTCGTTTCCAGTTCCAGCCTTTGTGTTGCATGAACTGGGAGCAATATCATGAAAGCCAACGATAATGCAAAGCGATCCACCAGAACTGAAAGAATAATTAAATCCTAAGCTTAAATAATGAATATAAACCTCTAGGGTTCCAGTTGTCAAACTAGATGCTGCTCAGAAACCTGCTATGCCAACAAAATAACAGGTTTTCAATAAGCCTCCAGTTTTCTCTCTAACCCTCCTGGCTTCTCGGATCACTTGCAGGAAAGCCTCTCAATACAGCAACTGGTATTTATTTCCTTTGCGTTGGGATGAAGGCACTTCAATTTCAGCTGTGGCAACTCATGTGTCAGTATCTGTCTCTACACTGAGCGAGCTCGTGTAAGTGCACGCAGAGAAGTTCTTACCTACACAGGTGTGGTTGTTGGATGCTAACTGGAACCCGGCGTTGCACTGGCAATAATAGGAACCAGGAGTGTTCACACATCGATGGTGGCAGTACGGAGGCAGGGTGCATTCGTCGATGTCTGAGTTAGCAAAAAAGAGGGATTAGTTCAAATGCAATCACGGCAGTTCACTGTTGCTGTCTTGTGTCCAAAGAATCTGTAAAGTTAATCGCGCTTGACTTAAAAGCAGGAAAAAAAAATTATGTGAGTGAGGTACTGCTTCTATGGATATTAAGGGGAATACTATTTTACTTCTTAACTCTTGTAAAAATCTATTTTATGCTGATTTGTGTTCCAGCCACTGAGATCAATACACATTCCAACTTCATTTTTTATTCAGTTCCACAGTACTGCTTAGTCTTGTTTATTTTGTATAGGTAAAACCCAGAATGGTTTGTTCTGCTTTTCAACCAAGATTTCTCCTGATCAGACATAATGCTGACCAACACAGCGAGTGTGGCTTGTAGCTCTTTTTTTCCAAAAATTTGCAGGCAGCACTCATAGCATGTATTAAATCTTTTCAGCTCCGTTAGGAAGAGCACAAAATTCCTGTGCAAGTACAGGGGAACAGCGAGGATAGAAGATTAATGGGCCTGAAAAGGAAACAGGTGGTTGTGCTTCTGCAGGGGTCCCCCAGAAACAGGTTTGCTCCCCCAAGGGGCTGCCACTGCTCCCGTTCCCCTCCCTGTCTCCCCTGCATCCCTTTCCACACAGCAGCACTCACACCTTCTGGCTGGGCTCTCTGGTGCCAAGGCAGGCGATGAGACTGGCCAAAGCTGGTGCTATCTCAGGCAGTATTAACTTTCCCCAGACTCTCCTTGCAGATTAGCCCGGGTTTTGAGGTGGAGCAGGCTGCCTTTCCAAGTTTCAGCATTCCTAATGTGCACTGGAGCAGGGTTTTCACCTGCGAACCACACAATGTGCAACAGCCCATTCTTTTACCTCTCTGCATTTTTAAAAGGTTTCCTTGCATTCTGGAGGGGATACTGCCTCTGGTTTTGTCTGAAAAACATTTTTTTCATTGTGCCACAATGCTGATCGTGCACATGTATGCAGCAGCCGTCTTTAGTTGTGGCCTGCTTGAGCCTGGTGAAGAAATCCGTGCCGTGTTCTGGACATGTACACAATGTGAGATTTCAAAGGCTCAACGCTCAGACAAATAAGACCAGTTTTCACTGGAACAAAGAAAGGCACTTCCCATATCCATGCCAGATCTTGAGTTTCCTACCTCCAGCTGTTTCCACCATAGATGTGTTTAAAAAGAGGCCAAGACTTTTTTTTTTATAATGAGGAAAGTGTTTGTTTTAATATCAAGTGAAAAAATAATCTTTAGAAGTTAACCCTTTCTTTGTCAAATTTGCAGTCACTGTTTGGGGCTAAACTTAGCAGGGGAGTGTTTTGGATGGTTCTGAATGAAAAGGCTTATGCTGGAAAATTCCTGGCTGTCCGTACAGTAGCAATCGTTGCTGTAACTCTTTTGTTGCAGAGAGAAATTTGGAAGCAGAAATGGAATAAATTAGGAGGCACAGCAGATCTCTTCCATCCTTGACTTTTACAGGACTAAGCTCTTACAAATTGCTGTTTAAAGACCTGATTATACACGACAGACATATGAGCAGTATTTTGCTGCTTAGGCACTGCATTTATGCACATAAATGCTTCCAGGATCTGACTCTAATTCAGTGGGAGTTTTCCTTGCGGGATTGGGCACATCAACTCCATGCATATCTAAGGGCTAAGCATTATCTAATCAATTCGGCCAAATCTGCTGTTTGAAGTAATGCTGGAAAACAATTCATTCTATCTGCAGTCCTGTGTTTCAGAAAAGACTAATTTTGCAATATGTGAACAAACAAATTAAAAAAAAAAAATCACAAAAAAAGACAAATTATTAGTGAAATTAGATTAAAATTAACCAATTGTTAGAAATGAGTCCTTTTCTTCCTCTACCTTGAAGCCAAAATAGGCTGGAAAAATTTCTTTCAAATTTGAGAAACATTTCCTCCCATATGGAGAACTTCTATCAAGATCTGGCCCCAAGAACATTTTCTGGCTAAGTTGTTATGAAATCCCCAAAGACAGGCTTTATTCTGAAACGCTGACAGTACTAAGTGTAGGGATGTACTTATAATTTAGGTCAGTGTGTAATATGTAACCCAGGTGTTATTCTTGGTTTTGACCTAAATAGGAGAAGGGAAATTTCACTTTCCAGACATCTTCCTGTATAGATTTAGATGCATAAATGTATTCACATGTAGATGTAGGGGTGTATCATTCTGCTTCTTTTCTTTTGAGTGCTGTAATATGTGTCCTGTGAGACTTCTGGGTAGTACAATAGGTCTTGACATTAAAAGTGCTATTGCATAGCAGTAATATACTTTTACCTACTCTAAAAAAATCTAGATAAACCCCAGATATTAAAGAAAAACAATTACCTGTCAAAACTATTTACCTACATTCCAAACTACTCATCCTACAGGGAACTGAGAAAAATCAGATACATCCGTGTTTATATCAATTTGTCAGTTCAGGGCCTGATCCACATCTTTTAGGAAAGAGAAGAATTTTTGGGTTGATTTCTCCAGCCCTTGGCTCAGAACACTAAAGAAAGAGCCATGCCCAGGAATTTAAGTTAGTCTAGATGTATACTGAAATTTCTCCAGTCTCCTTCCTGCAGCTCTTGTTAGGCAGTGACTACCTATAGCCTTTGCAAGGCCTTTTGAAAGAGATTGCAAATAAAAAATTCTCAAATGCTTTCAAATGCAGGATCCCTAACACAAAGAACGAGGAAAACCTGAAGTTTGTTGCTTCTGTTCTGCTGAGGACAAAAAAAAAGAAAAAAACAAATAAAACACCAAATGCTTTTCTTCCAGGCTGCATAAAACCAGTCTTGTCTCATTCAAGACCACCTCTTACATCACCTCATGATGTATATATTTGATTCTCTTATTTCATAGTTGTTTTTATTATCTCTGACAAACCTAAGGCTTAAGGCTGGAGTGCCTATAAAAGCAATTCATCCACTGAAATCACAATTAAAGAGGTGTTAAATAAAGGCTGAAGGAGGACTGCAGGAACAGGTAATGGTGCTTTTGCATAACATCCCCAAATGAGGATGGAATAGGAAAGATGCAGTGTTTACATTGCACTTGGATTTAATTTAATGCTATACTTGCATAGGTCTCAAGGGTGCTGATAGCTTATTTTGGCACAAAGAAGAAAGCGTAGTGGTTTGTAAGTTGCAAATATCATATACCTGCATTCAGAGTTTCCATCTCTTTCATTTATACTCATAAAACCGAGTACTGGAACAGACTGGGCAAGGGGGCTCTGCAGAGCAGGGTTAGGTCTGTGTGAAGGTACTGCTTTGTCCTACAGATCTGGAGTCAAGTCTCACTGAGCTCAGCGGAAACACACGCTTGAGTTTGCTGCTATAGTAGACTTATGACTATATCTGGGACGTTAGGCAATACCCCAGTACAAACAATAAACACAGTGGTAACCATTGGGAAAATTAATCTTGTGGAATTCAACTCCAAGTGTTGATTATCCTTAAAATAGTTTCTAGTTCCTTGTTTTAGTGATTAATTATTGTGATAAAGTGATTATTCCATTGCATTTCAAAGTTATATAGCTATTTTACAGTACACATACACTTTATAATCAATATAAAGTTTGCAAATGTAAATAATGAAAGAAAATAATTTAGTCTAGAGCAACACTTACCAACGCATTGGTCCCCTCGTTTCTGATAGCCTGGAGGACACTGGCAGCTGAAGGACCCTCTTAAATTGACACATACTTGGTCAGCTCTACAATTATGGGTTCCAGTTGCACATTCATCTATATCTTTATTAAAAAAGCAAATGCAATATTAGTCATAAAGTTCACTTATAATATTTAGCCTGTTGAAATGCTTTATCTATCTTCAAGCTACCTATAAGTGAAGGCAGCAAAGTTCAAATATACTCCAAAGATGTCAGCTCAACGCTTATTCCATTGGCAGGATATAAAATGTTATCAAATTTCTAATAGCTTTTAATTCTGATATACTGCATTTGGAAATATTTTCAGATATGGTTATTCTAAACGATCAGATACTTTTATTTGTCAAATACCATTGATATTTTGTACGTATCACTATAAGACTTTCTGTAAACCTCTTGTAACTTTATCGTATTTTTATCATATTTCAATCATTTGACTTTTTTGGTTTGAGGTTGGTTTTTTTTCTCATGCTGGTTGTTTGTTGCATGGAAAACTTCAGGAAATGTAGTTCAGCCCTTTCTCAAGAACGAGATGAGGCAGAAATATATTGTTTTGCTAATACTAAAAAGCCTCTGGTGATCTCTTTTGCACGGTTCCTGTGCTCCGTACTTTGGACAGGGACTTGGAACTTGGTATGTGGTGGCCTTCTCATCGGGAAGAGATCTGCCTCTTGTCATTGCCATGAAAATTCCCCTAATTCAGTCAATCTGTTAGTCTTTGGAAACAGTTTGTTTGTATTTGAACAGTACAGCTAAAAATGCAAATACTAGACTGATACTTTTCAGTGTAATTCAGGCAGCTTTTAGTTAAATGCAGGTTTACACAAGTATAAAAACATTTTGATTTTGCCTATTCATTATAACTGCTGGAGGTACTTAATTATAATTAAACTGCATGTGCTGACAAATAGGTTGCTTAAAATGGAATTACAATTTGCTTTCTCATCTGAACATCCAAAATGTTGGAGAGCTTTTTATTGTAACCTGACACAGTACAGTGAAAGGACTTTTTAATTTTGGCATTGTACGCAATTTGGAGACTCTAGGCTGAATAAACAAATTCCTTAAAACTTATGATCTCCAGTTTACAAATCTCAGCTGACCTCTCTATTTGTATAGGCACTGGGGACGTTAGAACATCACCAGTGGCAGATTCTGGGTGGTGCTTTGGAAAAAATGATGGATTCTTTCTCATAGCAAATGAAAACAATTTTGACCACAAGATTCAATAAAAAATAAACCATCAACAGTTTGAATTAATTCTCAATGCTTGCCCTTTCCCTAAATGTCCAAATATTTTACATATATCTTCCCTCTATCTGACAGGAAAAATAAAGTCCTTTTACGTTAGCCTGCTCTTTGCATTGCTGCATACTATCAGCCCTAGAGCTGCTGTGTTGACGCAGGACTTGCTGACTGCATTGTTCTGTACTGCCAGCTGAAAAGCACATTCTCAGGTGTAAAGACTCTCAGGGACTACAGCTGGCTGCCTCATGCCAACTTGACACATCATTAAATGCTTGAGCCAAAGCACGGTGGAGTTCAAGGCAAGTCTTTGCAGGGACTTCACTGCGCTTTGTACGTACTCCTGGCTTCTATAAAAGCTGAGAACAAAATGGCTATAATACCCATCCAGTTCAAACCCTTTTTGTTGCAGAGTGTGCTGGAACAAAGAAAGTTTATTTGCTCTTTAGGAACTTCATATATGAGTAAACTTAACATGAGTTACCTTTTAAGATGGATGAGTTAAAATGCATTAAGTCCTTATGTTGCCATTTGCATCCATGGCTCAGTTTCCATTTAGCTTAATTTTTATAGAATAATAAGCTACTCCAGCTAAAATGACACAAACTAGATTGACTTATGCACTCAGAGTCTTTGATATTTCCCAATGGTAAGTTCAGTTTGAAAGAAAAACAATTATTCAAAAGTAGTGTTTGACTGCTAGCTGCCTCCTCATTTGGAAACTCTTAGAGGATTTGATGCTATGGCCAAAAAAGATCTGTTTATAAGAACAACCTTTTCTTGAGACTGGTTTCAAGGAATCCTCTAGAGCTCTCCTAAGCTCCTTACTTGTTAGGATCCTGAACTGGGTTGCATATTAGCTGTGACTGTGTGTCCTGTGTCTTCTCCATGCTGTGAAAATGCATATCAGTATGTGACATAGTCTTGGTGGACTTCAGAAAAGCTTTATCAGTGTTGTTACTCTGCATTGTCATGGTACTTTTTTCCATTTTGAATATCTTTGGATGGCTTTTGTTGAGATGTGAGTCCCTAGGGAAACGGACACATGGAATGAAGTATTGATGGGTGTTCTTTGAAAACCCCAAACCTTTTTTTTTTTGTGGACTTTACTGAATGGCTTAAGGTGGGAAGTGAAGGTGGCCAGGAAAGCAGCCTCTGGCCTTCACTGGGGAAGGGCAGTAGGTTGCCATGCTTGGAGCAGTTCTGCTCACATCTGTGCAAAGAAATCAGTAATGTCAGAGGAAGGCTGATGGCCTGAAGATAGTGCTTAAGCGCTTCAAGCAAAATGTGGGAGGAGAACAACAGGCAGCTAGAAAGGTTTCAGTGCTGGAACATTCACTTCTGAAATCTCTAGTATTGCAATAATTAGAGATATGTCTACTGTTGTGACACAGGGTGAGGAAGTGAGCAGATTTCGGTGCTGAAAGCAGTGCCAAATAGGAATTATATTGGTGTGATACCAGGAGCAGCCCAGCCCTTGTGGAGTCGGGAAAGAAGCACTGGTGGATTTTGCAAAGTGATGTTGCTGCACAGATCTATGTGTCTAGGCCTTTGAGGCCCAAAGAGGAGTCTTCAGCTTCTTGGCACTCGATGTGACCTGAATCATCCTCCATTAGAGAAACAGTCTTTTTTCTAACTGTTCTGAGAGTCATTGGAGCAATAGAGGAGTGGAAGTCATAGGAAGGAGCAACATCAATGTTGGAGGTCTTCTTGGGATGAGGCAGATCAGCTGTTTTTCTCTGAGGTGGTAAAGGTAGAGTTATCTACCAATACACACACATACTTCTCTCCCCACATGAAATAGCATAATCTTACACTGGTGGTGCCAATATTGATCTGGGATTCCCACTTTGTGTTCATGGTTCTTTGAATGGGTAGGCTGTCTATCTGTAATGGTTTAGGGTCTGACTGATCTGAAGCTTCCAGATTGTTTTCCCAGGTATGTCCCCTCTGTGTGGAAATCAGTAATTCCCAGATCTTCATTCCATTATTCTAAGAACTACTTTTTCCAGTTTAAATCAGACTTTTCCAATCCGTTAGACTCCTAGCTTGAGTATCATCACTTGCACAGTGCCCTCTGATTCTGTGACAGTGATCTGGAAGCTGCATCAATTCCTGCCTTTAGTCTGTATCAAATGCAATAATAGGGGGATGAGATGGCAGTTATACAAAACACATGTTTTTCCTTAAATTCTATCATCTTATTCCATTCGATCTATCTTGACAAAATCCCTGGACTTAAGTGTGAACAGTAAATGAGGGTATTGGGAATCCATGCTTTTGGTTTCTGCCTACTGCAGACACCCAGCATCAGACTGATTTGGTATCTGTGAAGACATAGCAGTCTGGGGCAAGGGTGTGATAGAAACTCCTCCAGGAACATCACAGAGCTCACCAGCTTTAATCCTAAGAGCAAGATAAAATTTGACCTTTCCTCTCTAGCATGAATGTTTAATAATGTGTTGCGTGCATATGTATTTATAATAATTAAAAAAAATTAAAACAAGACACTCTACTGCACACACTTGTCTCTCTGGGGAGAGGGTGAGAGAACAAACATGTGACAGATGTTTGTCATGTTGCTTAATGCACTACTGGAAAGCACTCAAGATACCACAGTGATGAGTGCAGTATAAGAAACAGATCTAGAAAATAATGGGCTTTTACAAGCTCATTCTTGAGCATCTTTCCTCTGCATCCTCTTTTCCAGATTTAGTGTCATCATGACAAAGTTTGTCTCCATAAGTGTTTCGGCAACTGATGCCACAGCTGAAGCTTCTACTTTAAACAAGTATCTTGTAAGCTATACCTGAAAACACCCTCAACTCATTCCTCATCAACTTTGTTTAAATTTCATTTCTAGATGTTACACATACCTTTGTTCACCCAGGTAGGCAATTTAAATTACATTGGTAATCCGTAATGAAAATTATCTTCTCTTTTTAACATTGCCCTTTCTTTTTATTTTGTAATTTCTAATCTCAGCTAACGTTTTGAAAGGTTATGCTGTTTGCTACAGCTAAACAAGAGCTGTAAGTTAGTATTAAATTGTTAAACAACCTGAACAGCATTTGATGCATGCAACCTGTGAAATATAGATTAATTCTTAAACTCACTTTATCTCTGAGTCTGATCTAAGATGTTGCTCAGATTTTTATTCCCAGACAGTTGTTCTCTGGACAGTTACAGCCTGTGTAGTTGGAAAATTTCCTTTGAAATAGCCCGAGTGTCTAACAATCCTTTTGCAGGTTGATCTTACTTGAAAACTGAGCTGGGTTATCTTCAGTGTGTTGATCATTGTAATAACTGAACTCAGATAATTATGTAGTCTTTCAATAGGCCACTCAAAAGCAAACTTCTTATGGGATTTATTTGTACTTTAAATAGTTATAAAAATTTAACAAAATTTGTAAAATGTGTTTGGAATTTAGTACTTTAATTTCCATATGTTGTTTATAGGTGTTACATCCAGAATAATACACTGCAATAATGTGACTTGGGGGACTGAAAAACACAGAACTCGGGTTCTCTGAACAGTCTGACTTTAGATCCATTAAGCATCATGACACGGTCTTTAATCACATGAATCTCATATTCTGTTTTTCCCACAGGCTTGTGCTTGGTCAGACTTTACCATTCCCAAAATGGGTTAGGTGGTACGCTCCTCTAGCAAGTTGCAATGATTACTGCTGTATAAAAACCTTAAATTGATGTAAAGAGTCAGAGTCAGTAGAGAAGGGGGGAGGAACATTAGAGTTAAGGACACTGGTCTCTCCACTAAATGACATGTAAGCCACACTGCTCCTCCTGCAATGTTTACAGAAGTCCTTAGCTGTGCTATGGTGCATACGGCCATCAGACCCCATGACTCGTCCTAACACAAATATACCTTTTGCAGCAATCTCCAGGGCTATTAGAAAGTTCCTTTTAGAAGACTTTCATATTGATAACTATCTGCAGGTTTAGGTAATGCTCTGATTTGCATAGGCTACTGTTTGAAGTTTGCAGGGTGCTACAGAAATAATGTGACAACCACGGAGGGCAGCAGAGCTTGCTCCTGTATTCCTTCAAAATAGAAATCAACTTGCATTTCATAGTTTTAATTCCACAAGCCTCACTAATAGCTATACCCAGTGATTCCCTCATTTTCCAAAAATGTACCCGCACTCCCTCTTGAAGTGATTTACACAATTATGTCCTTCCATTGCTGACTTTGGCAGCCTGCTCTATATTTCAACCACCAGTTGTGTACAAAAATTTTTCCTGACCTGCTTTTTAGCTATAGCTTTCTCTACATCTAGTGTATCGTTCCCTGTTTTAGAGCTAGTTAGTTTTTCTACTTCTCTGCTGCAGTCCATTCTGTCAGGCTCTTATCTACATCCATAAAATTCTTTCTTAGTCTCTCTTTCTGAGCTACAAACCTGGCTCCGTTCCCTTCATGCCGTGACTCATTTTTCCCAAACCCCCTGACTCATGCTGCTTGCTCACTTATGCAACAGCTTAATCTCTGTAATTTTCTTCGTATCATTGAGAAGTACATAAATTCACAAGATGCATTTCACCAGTGCTTCAAACTTTTGTAGAAAAAAATGCAATCCACATCTATCCTTTATCTTATTTAAGCTACTTAAACCTTTTCTCCTCTAGCTCATACCTGTATGTTGTGCTTAGAGCTGGAGAACTATATTCTTAACTAACTCAAGTGTGTCTTACTCCTGGGACTGAAGTGCTCAGCTTCTTGCTGCTCACTGGCTCTCAACATATTGCAATTTACTACAGCATCTTCATGCTCTCCTTGTTTGTGTATGTACTCATTTGTTCAAACAAGTCACAAAGTGTTTGTAGGTTGCTTTCTCTGTTCTGGTCTGTAGCAATCTTGTAAGCAGGGTATTTCACCAGATCAAAAAGAGGGCTCTTAAAATGACCTTATGGGATTCAAATTCTTATTTCTGCCCCCACTGAGCAGCGTAAATGGACCAGCTTCTGGATGGTTTATACAAACCTAAACCCATCCACCGATGTCAGTGTTGCACTTGTCACTGACTCCAGCGAAGCTGTTCTCCATTTGTTTTGAATGTAAACGATAAATATGTTTGTTAATCAGTTTAAATTTGAGTTCTCGGTGTGAGTGAGACCAGAAAATGTCTTGGTGTATTTTTCTAAAAGATTCATCTGAACTGAAAACACTGCCTCCCACGTAAGCAACGGCCCCAGTGCGTCTGGTATCAGACACAGGACGATCTGCACAGTACTGCAGGTATCATGGGCAATTTTCTTAACTTCAGGATTCTGTGAAACCTTTCACTTTCTGTCCACTTCATTAGCTTTCCTTCTGTCTGTAAGACATTTTATATCAGTATTTTTCAGAAATAACCAGCTGAAGGTAAAATATTTGAAGAAATTAGACCACTATAATTCTTCCATGAGTATGGGCTTACTTTATTTTACCAAATTAAGTTTTCTGTCCTTTATTTTATGTTTCTTATATTGTTCTTGCAACTGAAGCCAAGCTTACTGCTATGTCGTTTCCTGGATCCTCCCTGAGCCTTTCTTTACACATAGGAACAACATTAGCAACCTCCAAATTCCCTGGTTCCCTCCACAGCCTTAGCAAGCTATCAACAATTTCTGTCAAAGGCTTTTCTATTTCCCTTGCTACTTCCTTCAACATTTGGGATGTTATTCATCTGGGCTGGATGCCCAGACAACTTTTAACTCGTTGGTGTTGGGAGGCTGTGCTTTGCGGTGGTAAATACCAGCAGAAAATCTGTTACATAACATCAGGTCAGGAGGTACCAAAAGACTAAATATTTGGAGAAATTTCTCACTTCTGGAGTGGCAAAACCTCTTCATATCCAGTCCTGCACTCTAACAGTGCAGGCACTATCCAGTAGTGTCAGGAGGTAGCATGTATAATTCTGGACAACTCTGTAGCAGCCCATAAACTCCCTCTTTATTGCTGGTTTTTCTCCTTCCCTTTTACATTTTCCTTTGGCCCTTTCATGTGAAGTATATTGGACTGATTGCCCTGGTAACAAATTTTCACAGTTGAGTGAAGGTAACCTGCACAAATACTTGTTTGCACAGGAAAAACATATGTAAGAGCCAAGACCTACATTTAAGCAAATATGTGAGGTAGAATGTTTAAATTAATGAGATTTTCATGAAAAAAGGCACGAATTCTTTTGGTGTGCCGAAACATTTCCCCTCTCAAATTTGAGAGTACAGCAAAGCAAGCTCCTTGTAGATTTGTCTTTTAGTACTCCTGGACACCATGGCACAACAAAATAGAAGTAGTGCAAAGTATTAATGTAGAAAATGTATAAAAAATGGAATGCAAATATATAAAAAATGGGATGCAAATGTACAAAATGCAAATGTACAAAAAAATGGAATGCAAGGAGCTTGGTTCCTTGTGTGATTTCTGTATTTAGACTGCAAAAGTGTTAGCAACTACTATGAATTTGGGAAAGTTACCCAACCACAGTGACTTCATGGATATGAAGGTACAGGAAAAGCATCCTTCTATATACTCAGAGTTAACAAGGGATCGAGCTGTAATAATCAAATGTGGACTGCAGTACTTTGTCACAATTATGTATTGTCTTTGGTATGTCCAAACTGCATCGACTTATCACACAGACCAGCTAAATAAAGGAGGGAGCCATAGCTTTCAGCACTAGAACATCTCCCACATGTTTGTTTGGGAGTGGCAGGCAGCTGAAAAGGACAAAAAAAAAAATGAATGAAGCTTTGAATTGATGCATTACTTCCTTTCTCCTCCATCTGTGATGCTACCTTCCTTCTCTAGTGCGTGCCACACAGTCTGGAAATTACACTGCAAAAGGTAAATGGCTTTTACTTCTCAGATTTTTTTTTTTACTTTGAAGGCTGAGAAGGCACATGCAACTGAACCTGCTTTTTCTATCCTGTATCTTAACATAAGACAATACTTACAATCATTACATTCAGTGGTGACAAGGTAGGGATGCTTAACCTGAATCAGTGCCCAAACGTGTATTCTGCTCCTCTGCCTCCTGCACAGTAGCTGTCCGTGCTGGAAATGGTATGGCAGGTTAAAAAGCCTAACGCTGTATTACAACGTTGTTCTGCTCTGTACTTTTCCAGGCCCCACCAGTGCAAGCCATGGTTGAACAGAGCTTGTAGGAATGTGCTCTGATAAGATACACTTCATTATTAAATCACAACCATAGGGAATTAAATGAATGTGACCGCTGCTCAAGTAATACAGTAATTAAAATGCTTGTTACAAATAAAAGTGGCATAGCTAACATGACAATGTTAGTCTGATACAAGGCCACAAAAACTATTCCCAAGAGACGTTTAACAACAGTATTTTCTATCCGATGTTACTTCAACATCTATTCTTAAAACAAGAACACGGGTATTAATATATATGTCTTTGTGCTTAAAGTTTCTCAAAGGGAAGACTACTTTGTTTTTCCCCTCAGCAGAAGACCACAATGTTAACTAATAGTCTTCCTGCTCATCAAAAAGAAATATTCCATGTTTTTGATTATCTATATTAATTTAAAATTTCTGCTTTTGGCTTTATTTCTGCTGGGACCATAAATGGAGCCATACTTGCTTTCAAGTTACAATCCAATAATTTAGGGCAATGTATCTGCAAGTCCGAGTGCTTCAAAATGTGAGTTGTCATAATGGTAAACTCTTTGATTTACGTTGCAAGAGCTTATTTTTACTTTCAGTAGAGTATTTCCTGCTGTTGCTTTCTTGTGACTTTATGCTAGAGGTCTAACAAAGTTGTGCCTTTTTGGTTCATGCCTGCCTAAGTGAGGATCACCCACCCATGATGACCAATACACTTGGACCATACTCAAAAACAACAAGGGTGGATTAAACTATTCCATTATTGCAGATGAAAGAGTTCTCCCCGACATCTGGCATATCATCTTCAAAACTGATATGGAACATTTCCATAAATTCAGCTTAACATTGTTTTTGTGAGTGTTCCAAAGTATTTTTAACATGAAGAAATAGCATGCAAACTAATTTCCTATTTGAAAATAAATGTCTTGTTCTTATTTCTAATTCACCCAGTTATTAAAGAAAAAAAAAAAGATGTTCACTTAACTTGAAGCATGCTGTTTTGTTTATTTAAGTTAATGGAAAAGCTAGTCAGTGTTTGATGTAAAGCTGCCCCCTTGCTTGAAAGAAAACCAAACAACTGGTTATGAATTATGAATATCTCCTAATAGTTTCCAGAATTATCTGAAGGATGTATTTTTTTTTTTCTTAATTACGTACACTTAAAAGTTCCAAGTTCCCTATTCATTTCCATTTTGTTTATTTCTCTCCTTGGAAACCTCATAAGCATTTTCCTTTAGCTAGGCTTGACTGAACAAAATATTACTGCTACAACCTGTAATATTAGGGAAATATAAAGGCCTGAAAGCTCATTGTGGTTTTTAATTAGGAAGTTGAAGAATCACTCATTAAATCTTTGCAAGCCTTTTCACAGCACTTACACTGGCAGCTGCTGGGCCCCTGCAAAGGAAAACACAAACTTCTACCTAAAAATGTGCTTCAGAGCACACTTTAAAAATCAACTTTTATTCTGAGACAACACAGAAAACGGTTCCTGCAAAAAAAAATCTTGCTTTTCTGTATGTTGGCATGTCTTCAACTGTTCTAGTCCTAATCAGACCGCTCCTCTTGTGAGGAACCACAGTGTCTCCTCACGGTGAGGGAGGCATCTCCCTGTGGGAGTTCCTGGCAATGGGACTGCAATGGGGGATGCAGTCTGGTGGAAACCTGGTCTGTCTGGGTGGCACTGCCAGAGCCTGCAGCCTGAGAGTGAAGCAGCTAGTTATCCACTAACAAAATTAACACAGCAAGCAAACCAGTGCACTGAGCATACACTATGGGATAGCCAGCCCTGGCCTGAAATACAACAGCCTGTTCTGGTTTTTTTGGTAGTGAATGCATAGCTCATCAGTGCACACTTTGCGAGCTTAAGAAACAAGGGACCTTAGGATAGAAGGGACTTAAGATATCAAGACAAGGGACTTAAAATATTTGATATAAGGGATCAATTTTATCAATAAAATCCTATTCTCCTCCAGCCTTTGCAGGCTGAATGAGCTGTTTTAGGAATTATAACTGTACTTCCCAAGCTGAGAACATTTAAGTTCAAGTCGAGTTCAATAGCAACTATCAGAAGGAGAAGGCTTATCTAATATTGTTTTTAGCACTAATCATCCTATCTGTTGGCAGTACCAACATGCTGCAATCTCCCCAGTTCCCTACGTAAATAAGCAGATTCCTGATGCTGTTCCAACTTCAGAAATGCCTTTGAAGACATTATTTAGTTATGAATTTTTCCTACGTGGTTACGTGATACTTCTAGCGTGTTGCTGTATGTACCCACAGATGCCTTGTTTTGAAGAAATGTATCTAAAACTTATTTACTTTCCAAGTGTAATTGGCAGGTGCTGGTCTGTATTTTACCACCTTGTGAAACAAAAAAATGAAATGGTTAAAAGAAATTCGCTTTCACGCCTTCTACAACTTCTGAATGATAGAATAATAAAAGCAAATTACGGAAATAGTACTTAAAAAAGACGCATCAGTTGATTTGGTCCAAAATATACTCTGGGGATGGGAGGGGATTGGAAGAGCTGGGATAGAAAAACACAACGTTGAGGTTGCACAGTTCAAGTGAAGTGAAATGGATGTGCAAAAGTGAAGATTCCTGTGGCAATATCAACTTCACTGTGCTACAAACAAGCAGTGTTCTATGGTACTGATCTAACAACCACCAGGAACAGTATCTTGTAAATTTTTGTTTGACTGTCTTGCCTTAAGAATTCACATTAGCTGGCTCTCCATTTGAACTTAAGTGGAAAATCTGTTTTTCCATGTAATTCTTAATGTGAAGAGGGCTTAAAACGAAGTTTTAAAAATTCTTTGTTTAAAAGAGAATAGATACAAGAGGTGAAGCCAGACAGGATCAAAAGACAAGCAGAGGCACCAGGGAAAAAGAAATCCATTATTTGAAGGTAAAACAAAAAAAAAGGCAGTATGAATATTTATAAAGGAAGAAAAATGAACATCAAAGTTAAAAAGATGTATCATGATAGAGGTGACTAAGTGGAGGCTAAAGAAAAGAATAAGGAAAAAAGGTACATACACAAGAGCCCTACTAATGTAGCTGCTTTTCACTTACAGAAATAGTGTTTATTAAACACTTTATTATAATTCAAGAGTAGCAGTGTGATCTGGGTAGATCACCAAGGTAGTTTTGATGCTCACTTTTTGACCGGAGAGCTGGTAAGTACCTGCCAATGTCTGTATTTTGCTGCTGTTTTTCTGATTCAAAGAATCAGAAGAATTCTTGGGCTGTGGGCAAAGGGAGCATGGACAAGAAGGGGAACTGAAATAAGCTGAGGGTGTGTAGTCTACTGAAGATTGTAAGTTGGAGTGGTGCTTGGGAAGTATTTGTCGTTCTTTCAAAAACCTGACAAAAAAAATCTGAAAACTGAAAATTATTATTATTTTTGGCTCCAAACTAAGATTTTTCTGGGGTTTAGCCACATTTTTTTCTGTGTTCGGGAACAGAAAAAGAAAAAAGACTGAAAAAATACTTTGTTCTTTCAATGAGCCAGTAATAAATAAAAACTAACATTTTAAAAAACAGAAGTTTCCTTGGGAAGAGAGAACTATTTTTTCTTCCAAAATTACTTTGCCTTAAAATTGTGATTGACTCTACTCTCAGGCTAAGGATCTGACTTCCCAGCTGCCTTTAAGCAATCAAGTAGAAGTAGCAATTGGGACAGCTTTTCTCTTTTTTTTTCCTGGTCTTTGGCTGGGAAGTTACATGGGTTTGCCTCAGAATAGATGCTGAGCTACCATAATCCTGGCACTTTTCACTGAAAATGATATTTCAGCAGCGTTTCCTAGTGTAAGTAGAGCACTCCTGAAGTCTGCTTGCTCCATTTCACCATCCCAACAGCCCTGCAACCTGCTTCTGTTTGCCTGAGCATGTGATTTTATTTTTTTTTTAATACCTTGTGATCTTCACAGACTTCTGGCAAAGCTTAAAAGGTTAGTTGGAGAAAGGAGTGGCTATCATTTGTTTAGAAAACAAATAGAAAAAAGTAGGCCAAATACCAGTAAAGTTCCAGTTTTAAAATATGAAGCTCACACACAACATTGCTGGCCTGAAAAGGTCACATGAAGTGGGAGAAAGGATGTCTTTGGACTGATTGCCAGGCAGGACGTGGGATCTCTCACTGACTTGGCAGTAGATACTTCAACTCTATTTGCCATTAGTGCTGTTTTTAATGCTCCTTATTTGCTAAGTTCTGAAGTTTGACAAGATCCATGCTTTATTTTCCAGTATTTACATGGTATTAGGCAAGTGTGTAAATCCATTCAGAGTAACCAAGGCCTGCTCCGCCTCCTGTTTTCTTCTGTGGTTAGTAGACAGGATGCTCAAACCTGGGAAAATGGAAGTTTTGAGGGGTTTTCCTTTGGGGTGTGCTATCAGATAACAAGGTTATTTGTAACGTGTTTAAACCTGCTAAATATGGTGGAATAGGGCCCTTTGCTTCTGAATTTGTCAGTGAGAGTGCAGAAAGAAATGACTCCTTAAACTACAATAGAGCTGTTACAATTTTTTCAGAAGAAATCTTAAGATTTAATGAAAATATAAGCATCCCTCTCTATGGTCTGACTTGAGGGTACTTGGCCAGCGTGAAGTAGAAAACCTAAGCAGCAGCTAAATAATTGCTGCCACATCATCTAAGCACATCATTATCACTGCTGGATGAGATGAAAGGTATTTACAAACGAGAGTCTGCCAGGAGAACACAGTCAGCACGAGCTGGATCCAGCTCTAGCTGTAATCAAGAGGAGCCTTCAACTAAACTAGAGCTTAAAGAACAGACTAACTTCTTTTTGAAACATATTGCACTTTGGATTTTGCAAAATTAAAGCTGGAGCTCATCCGAAGTGAGATGCAGAGGGACTCAGTGCCAAGGCAAGCCCCTTGTTTTACTCTGTGCATTGTTTGATGGTCTTCAAAATTGTACTTTCCACTCTGACAGCTCAAGCCTACACTTTTCTTCCTCCCCCTTAAATCTCCCACTTTTACTTTCCTCCTGTTTTTCTTTCCCTGTTCCTCTGGGTTCTGCCCTTCTAATTTTTCAAGGCGGAGAATGTGCCTTTGTTTGTGAAGAGCAAAGCAAGTTTATGGCACCCTATTCATTATATTTATGAATCATATCTAGCTGAATTTTTCCCATAGCCCAAAGGTGGCTGTTTGCCCAAAGGCGCTGCTCTCAGTGCCTGTATTTTCTATTTATAAGGTGTATTTTAGTTTACATCAGAAGCCGAGGGAAAGACTTCTGCTTGATATCATTTCTGCCAAACGAAACCCACAGCAAAGCTGTGGCCAAAGCAACTCTGTACAAAAGTTGTCTGGGCTCTGTAATTTTGTTCACGTGGGTGCATGTAGTACACATCAGTTGCCAATAAAAACAATGTAAAATAGATACAGCACTGTGCAAGTCTCAAGATGATCTTAAAATGTACAGAGCGCAGGTAAGCCTGCACTGGGAGAGAAACACATTCTGTGAAAACACAGTTTGAGAAAGTCAGCGTTTGCAAGACGGTAATGAAAGGGCAAGAAGATCCTCTGACAATCCCTTCTACTCCATGCAAGTCCGTGAAATTCCTGAAAGAGTAGTTTACAACCGAATTAAAGAAAATTGTTGTTTTTGAAACTGTGGTTATGACAAAGTGTGGGCACTCCCCAGCACATGTTGATGTTAAGTAGGCGGTATAGCCAAGGAAATTGAGGAATTAACTATTTCAGCCCTCAAAGGGGTACACGAGCATTAGCAATTGCTCAATGTCAGGCAGATCTTCTGGCTCTGGGACACGGGCAGGCATTGAAAAGCACCAGCAGCACATAGAAGATCTGCTGTGGGACAACTGTTAGCACGCATGCCCACGCAAACCAGGCTTTTTGCCTCCAGAGGCCTGCAGGAACAAATAGGAATTAGCTTTATAGCTAACACAGGAAAGGAACAGGCCCTGATGGATTCACTGGACAAGTTTTTTAATGCTTTGTGGCATGAGATGTTTCTCTTGCTCCTGGCTCCAGGAAGAAATATGAGTGGGAAGCTTTAGCCATCCTTCCTGAAAAGGTAGCATTGAGGCTCTTCCTTATCCTCTTTCCAGAAGGTATTTTGCTTGGTTTTCAGTGTATTCCATTCCCTCTTTAAAAGGCATGAGGTCCCAGACTTTGATTTTCTTGCAAATTGAGTGTATGAGCTAATTGCCAAGGATACGTGGCCTGTCTGCACCCTGGCATTTCTGAGGGATGCCCAGAACATTATCAGTACATTGCTCAGCATAACTGTTTCTTTGCCCAGTTGTCTCCAGCTCTAAGTAGACTGTCATAATTGTTTGATTAAAATCTAACCTAGCCTCTCTGTGACCATTGCAGAGGTTAACTAATGAGCACAAGCCTACAGGGAAACATAAGGGCCTCATATGTTGTTGAATACAGGCCAATATTGGTTGGTCAAAATAAATTTTGCTCATAAATTCTTGTGGGATGGGAGAAGAGATTTCTCAATTTAGACTTCCATCAAAGCTATTGGAAAAACCTGTCAATCACACTCAAGGTTTTCATAGATGTCTTGCTGCCTCAAATGCCTTCCAGATGGATTTAATTCCAGTGTGATTGATTGTCCACTCAGCTTTGCAGTTGTACACTTCAGGGGGAAAGTCCATGCCATGCTCATTCATCCGCTGGATGGCAAAAAAAAAAAAGACTAGTAGCCCTTTCTTCATGGAAATGCTGTCTTCCAAGAGCTGCTGAGGCAAGAGTGAACTGAGAGGAGTGTAGGGGAGACTGCTTATATCAAAGTAATTCATGCGAAGAGCAAAGAATAGAATACAAGGTAAAGCAAGGAGATATGCACCTAAGTGTTAGTGAGATGGTCTGTTTATAGTGGAGGAAAAGTAAACATCTACAAGCACATTGATTTCTTACCAATAGGATAAGGGAAAGAATTGCTTAAAATTCTGAAGTGGAAGTGTTTTAAAATAAGGTTTTTGATAATTTTACCAATCCTATTATTACTCATGCTACTACGATTTTTGTTAGCTTGAATAACCCAAACCACTGCTGGCAACATTTAAGCCTTCTCCCAGGCTAATCAACTTCAAATACATTGTGTAAGTGTAAGAGGTCTAACACGGTGCTTGTGTTTCTCTGTGCTGTTAGCTTACAGAAGCCCTTGTCGTGGATAAGGATTCCACTGCTCTGCTGATATGCAAACACTGAACTGAGAGACAGGGCCGCTTTCAAGCAACCTCCAGTCTGAGAGGAGAGAGTGGAGGATTTCAAAGGACAGCAAGAACCAGTCTGGTAGGTAATGATCTTCGTGGCCTGTGAAGATTTTAAAAAAATTTTGCAAAATACAAGATTTCCAGATAGGGACTGCTGAAGAGGAGGGGAAGTAATTTTTAACAGACTGTAAACATGTAGGCTTAAGTAGCTTGAAAACTTTTGTATATAGCACCTAATCAACTCAGTTGACCTGAAGGCTGGTTTTAATTAAACAGATGCTACCAATAAATATGCAAAACATGGGTGGAAGACCAATGACAAGACTGGTTTCTAGCAGTTAGTTGAACGTCCTCTGTAGCTAGATTTGTACCTAAACTTATTTAGGTTCTAACAGACTATTAGTATGCTTTGGAGATTTCATGGCCAGGCAAAAAGATCAATATGAAAGAAAAGAAACACCATGTCCCCGATAATAACAAGATAGGATCTTCTGAACCAATTTCAAAGTTTAAAAAACACCTCAGAGAAATGAAAACTAAGTCATGAAAATTCTTGTATCCTATTATTTTCAAAAGGACTGGGAAGTGTTCAATGTGTTTTAGGATCAAGTCCAAATGATTTTCTAAGGAGTTAGGTCTCATTTTCAATGAAAGGAAAATAAAAAGGAAGCAAAGCATAGTAGATAAGTAATGGCTGAATACATATTAAAACCAGAAATCTTTTCAAAGCAAAGAACAATGATCTCTTATCTACAGAACATTCAGTAAATAGGTTAATTCTGCATATTGACCTAAAACTCTTGGACTTGATTTATTATTACTCTTATTTGTGCAGTAATTTTTATTTACCCCATAAGGCTTCATATTTATTGTGTGTATGTGTGCTTTCCTGAAATGCCCAGGAGTAGAGAGCTAAGCTTGCTCAAGCCAGAAAATGAATCTGAGAAGTTCATGGAAAGAACTCTCTGTGAACATACAGCTACGTGTCATTCTGTCCCAAACCAGTCATGTCCACTGCATTATTCTGCTCCTCATAATGAAGGAAATTTATCTGATTTTCAGATCATAACAATTTTGCAATTCCATTTCTAGAGGGGATAAGATTTTATAGAGAGGATACTGAGGAGATGATTATTTTAGTCAAGCCAGGCACCACTTCCTACAGCAGTGGCATGAAGTATCTAGTTAGTAAAAGTGACAATATTTGTTCATCTGGCACTGTAAACCATTCACAATCCTATTTAGAGTCACCATAAATCATAAACTGTAAAGTATCTGGTTTCCTCAAGGAGCAGCTTGCTTTCATTAACATTTTGAAACTCACGTTGCGACGTTGCTAATTGTATAGTAATTTATCCAGGATCACAGTGTGAATTGCTGTTTTCAGTCAGTTTTTGGCACTTGTTGCCAGTTTAAGTAAAGAGGAAAAGAGAATAAAGAATTAAATGGATACAACAATGACGTGAAGAGTATCTAGAAGGGACAGCACTGCTAGATGTGCGACACGGTGGGATACTCAGAATTACCTGAAAACTATGTCCCAGCAATGTAACTGCAAGCTGAGTAAACAGCGCTGTTCCTTCAGCTCAAGGCTACTCCCTCCTGTACTTTCAAGCATTTCCTACCCACCTGTGAGTAGGATCGGTCTGTGCTTGGTATCGCAGGCTTGCTCTGGCAAGTTTTTTAGTGAGGGTTTTTAAAATAAAAGTTCCTAGCAACAAGGTGAAGGACTAATTCAGGACAGCATTCCTCTTCAGGACAGCATTAAGTAATTGTGTAACTTTGGGCATGTGCAAAGATGTCAGTGAAATCGCTGGGATCCAAGCATGTGCTTTAAATGCTGGAACACAACTAAATGTGTCTTAATAGGACACCTCACAGTACAAATAGTGGTTTTAATTATCAAAATCAATCTTGATATCCTTTCAGTACTTTAAGAAGTTTGGTGGGCGCTCGCTATGAATAAATCTTTGCATTTATTCAGAGCTTTGCATGTTAAGTAGCATAGACACTGATCAGTGAAACTTCACATTTTTCCTCGTTTGTGGGTACATATTGATTTTTTTTTTTTTTTTTAACAAACTGAAACTGAAAAAGGTGCAGAGATTCACTTGTAGCAAGAGCTGGGCCATGGGAGGCTGGGAATGACGTTCAGCTTCTCACTATCTAGTCTGCTTTCCATGAAAATGTTTGTACTGAGGGCTGCCCCAGAACTGTGTTACTTTTCCTTATGGAAAGCACTTCCTCACCTCCACCCTTTGTAAGAAAACAAAACAGTCTCTCCCATAAATACAGCACAGTGTTATAAAAAATTCAGGTCTGAAAAGTACAGTGGAAATAGGCTTAGTGGTAGGTAAAACCCAAGAAGGTGTATTTTCAAATTTTTTTGGAAGAAAATAAAGGAGGAATGCAAGCCAAAGGCTTAGAAGGATGAAGATGGAAGGTTTTCTCAGGTGAGCTTTTTCACTGCATCTGTGCATATAGTGCCTTCTAGAAAGAAACCTCACTGGTGACTGGTGCCCTCTCTGTAGTGCAGCCAAATGAAATAATAAATAATCCTAAATAGTTCGGTAAGTGAAATTGAGGGACCAATGCAAACCAGCTAGAAGTATAATGAAAAATGAAGGGTGGGGGGAAGAGAAGTCTGCACTTCAGCACATCTCTTTTGTCTGCCTCTATCAGTCTAGGGCGAATTGAAAGCAGGGGTTTGGACTGGATATAAGGAAAAACCTTTCACCATTGGGGCAGCCAAGAAGTGGAACAGGTTGCCCAGAAAGTTTGTGCTCTCTCCATCCACAGTGGTTTTCAAGACCTGACTGGATAAACCTCCCTGGTCTGAGGGTCTGATGAACTTGGCCTCATCTCAGAGCTGACCCTGCTTTCAGCAGGATGTTGGGCTAAAGACCTCCTGAGGTCCCTTCTCACCTGAATTGTTGATGTAAATATCCTCTAAGCTTTTAACCAGAACGGAGAACTATACTCCCCTTCTTTCCTCTGACTTCTGACAGATAGTGTTCTTCATGCAGTAGTTAAGTGAGGTTTCTGATCAAAACATTTATGGAGGCTGAGTCACAAACTTTTTTATGCAACCTAAGCACCAAACTAAATAAATTCAGGACAACTGTGAACTGAGAGAAAAAAACCTGTAAGGAAGCCATTTGGTCATCGCTGGACTAAATTGTGCAATTAGTGCTAAGAATAGTTAACAATGGGACATAAGCATTTAATTTTTCAAATTAAGGACAAATGATAGGAATGGAAAAACCTGCATATTATCATTGCGGTTTTTAAGGGCTGTTGTCTACCCAGCCCATCCCAATTGCATCCCAACGGGACAGTAATGCTGTCTTGAAGCTGAATTTGTGTGACAGAGACAGTTCTGTAACTTCATGCCATAAAGCTGGAGTGCGTGTTAGTTGTTGCGTTGCGTGAGCTTCTGCGGTGTTCTGCAAAGATGGTCTCAAGTTGATCCAGGCAGATCCCACGGCTGTCTTGCTTCGAATGTTACAGCCAAATTGAAAAAAACCCAACACATTTTTGTCGCCTTTTCGCTATTTTTCATATTTTTAGACACTTAGCATGGTTCTTTCTGGCTGAACCCCCTGCGTGGCCACTCAGTCTGTGAAAATCCCAATTGGTCCCTTTGGTCTCTTTAATATTTTGCTTTC
Source organism: Nyctibius grandis (assembly GCF_013368605.1). Taxonomy (NCBI): domain Eukaryota; kingdom Metazoa; phylum Chordata; class Aves; order Nyctibiiformes; family Nyctibiidae; genus Nyctibius; species Nyctibius grandis. Next base: position 2,065,781 of record NC_090658.1, read on the forward strand.
AGCCTACTGATCGTAGCTGTTGTAGGAGTGTGACTCCACCCCGAGGACAAGGCGCTGTGAAATGGCTCCTTAGCCCCTCTTTGGTCACAGATGAGGCATGTGTATGGAGCCCCCGGGGCTCCCACAGTGTCTACGAGCCAGAATTTGCTGAGGCCGGTTTTTGGCTACGTTGGACGTGACAGACACTAAAACAAAGAATCAAATGCAAAGGATGATATAAGCTGCTGCTGCTGCTTTTGTCCCAAATACGACACGAAACACAGCAACAGTGTTGTGTCAAGTGTGTGCTTGTTATGTATGCGAGTGCATGCACCACTAAGCTGTTCAGAGCAGAACAGATTTCCTTCTACATGCACATGTTGTCCAGAAGAACGGAGCCTAAGTAAGGCCCCTGAAAGCTGTGGCAGTACTCAATGATGTCACTGAATTGCAGTACTGCATGCTTTTTCTCACAATAACAAACTGTGATTCCTATGATGAAAACCTTCTGATATTAATACCTGATTTCTTTTCAATACAGAAATGTTTTAAATTGCATCTGACAGCTAACACTCAGATCAGATTATTTATGCATCACTTTGTCAGAATTACAGAAACTTTTGTCTGAATTTCCCAATGGTTTTAATTTTCAACAGAATTACTCTGGTTCCAGGGAATGGTTCCATTACGATGCTGAACCTCTGATGTACAGCAGACCAATTAATCAAAGCTTTGGGGAATAGGCTTTATGCTCAATCCACAGGTAGCAGTCACCAAGGGCAGAAAGATGGAAAATTTAACATATTTGTAGTTCTTCTGATCCAGTAGGCTTTCTCCAACTGGGCAGGGCAAGATACCTCGGAGAAGGTTTTAGGTATTGCCAATCTCCTTTCCAACAATTAACCTCATTCTGACATTCTTTAATAATTAAAGATTACCTTAAACATATAAATTAAGTTTATTATCCCTTTCAAAAGTTGTTAATTTTTAACTTTTGATCTCACTGTATAAAATGTCCAGACCTTTGTTTAATTAAGTTATTAAATTGTTGGCCTCGCTCATATCCTAGAGCAGTGAGTTCAGGAAGCATTTCCTTTTCTGGGGTCCTCCAACCATACCACCGTTCAGCATCACAAGTGAAGTTTTGAATTGTCGTGTTTCAAAGTGGGAAACAGCAGTTGCAAGGCTGCCTTCTCCAACCCCTTCATTATTTCTGTATGCTTTTGCCACACTTATCTCTTTTCTCAGTTGTTAAAATCTGTCTGTTGCTTTCTCCTGCTGTGAGCTGCTCCTATTTTGCAATACTCCCCTTGAAACGGGCTGAGCAGCACTGCAAACAGCCGCACTCCTTATGAGCTCTTTGGTAGGTAGGAAAATCAAGCGAGCTGTTTCTGCACCACGAGCAGCCACTCGCACAGCTCCGGCTTCTCTGCGAGCGGGGAATCCCCCAGGAAGCTTTCAGGAGGGTGGAGAAAGCGAAGACAAGATCAAGCCTAGTGCTCTAAAGCTGTGCTTAGGGGAAGAGGCTGAGGGTGTTCGAGGGTGTTGCTGGGTGGATCTCCTTGGCTACATTCTGGTTTTGGCTTTCTGACATGGCTGTGCTTTCAATTTATTTCAAAGGTGCCTGGAGCCTTATAAATCTGCATACATAGTAAGGAAGAGGTTCTCTTAACGGTGAATGCTGAGATTTGAGTGTAATCATAACGGAGAGAACATTTTGATTTAAATACCTAACGAAGCAATCTTTGCATAAAGACATCTTCTAGAAATGGGGAATCTTCCCTTTTATAGGCATATAGACCCTTCTCATAGAGGAATACTTTATCTTGGAACACACAAAAAAAAGCAGCCCCCTCCCCAAAATAAGCACTTGCCATATGCTGAATAATAGATTAAAACTTAAGAATACATTTTCTGGATTGTTTAAATGACGGTCAAATGGTGTTTATGATGGGAAAGACTGGTGGTTTTCTCCTGCACCCAACTGTTGCTGTGCACAAACCGTATCGGGAGGATGGTTATAACTCTCTTCCAGCTCAGGCTTGTTTGAGCTGTAATACTCTCCTGCTTCTGCAAACCCCAGCAGCCCAAGAGGTGCTCAACCAGCACAATATTGTTGACTTAAGCCTGTCATTTTTATGTGCTTGTACAGTGCTTTCTGTATGAGGTAAAAAATACTGGGCCTCGAAGCGTCAGCAATGTCTTAAGGTCTTGCAACCATCCTGAACTTCTTTTCTACTCAAGTAACACAGAAGGAGTGAGCTAGAAAGCAAATCTGTCTTGATCCTTCAAATTAAGCCAGATAAGATTGAGGAAGATCTAGATGCAGAGTAAATACAAGCAGCATGACTTCAGATAAGAATGTGGTTTTGATTTATCCCTAGGAAATGGGAATGACTTTTGGAGTCTGTACACTTCCCTGATTTAGTCTCCAACAACTTCTGGGAGGAATAAAGTCAGGTATCTTCCACAGCCTACGGGGGCTGATCAGTGGGTGCTCCAAAGCATTACTTGTTTCTGATGTGACTATGCCCTAACTGCAACACTGCCTATTGAAATATTACTGCGTTTAACTAGCCCTAAGTGTGACAGGCAACACATTGTTTTATCTGGTTCACCCTTATCATCTAAAAGCTATGTGGAGAACTTCTTCCTGATAAGAAAGTCCCTTGATATCCAAAATTCTCCTCTAGACAAGAAAGAGATTGCTTTTTCCATCTTTTTGATAAGCTACGTCAAGTCAGCTAAAATCACACTTAAATTTTCTGCTCACTTTGCCATGTTTTATTCCTTTCCTCTATGCAAGTCTGTTATTAAATGTTAGCATATTGGCAACTTCTTTAAAACCATACAGAAAACTGTTACCTGTCAAAAGTCCTTGCATTTTCCCATTCTAACTACTTCTGTTAGAACAGGCAGCTGTTACAGTATTGATAAAGATTTATTCTGAAATGGTTAATGCTAAGAAATATGCAGTAATTGATTGTCCGCATTACTGTTTTTCTGGCATCATGCTATTTTGTCATCCATAAGATATCTTAACTTTTTCCTCTGGATTTCTTTAGCTCTTGTGAATTTTAATTATTGAAAAACAAACTTCTGAATCTTCATATAAACACCATTTTTACACAGCAATCTATTAGAGTTTTTCTTGTGGTGCAAGTTACAGCTGGTAGTGGAATTGAGGTGTCAAAAGTATCAAAGCAGATGAGATGGTTATTTACTTGGAGGCCAGCAGAAGGCCAGTTGTCCTTTATAAAGACCATCTTTTTAAAATAAAAGATTCATAGGTAGACAGTGACCAATTACTTAGAAAACTCAGGGTGAAGATTTCACTGGTGGTGACAGACAAGGAAAAAAAAACCACATTCCTGAAGCCATTCAGGCTTGAAACTTTAAAATCACCATACTCTCCATTGCTTTCACTATCTATTGAGGTTTGACTGCACACATTATGAGCAGTTACCTGTTAACAGAAATCCCACCCATGCAGGCATATGCATATAAAAATCCTTGAACAAATTCTGGTTTTACTCAGGAAACTACACAGAACATCTGTTCAGGCATGGACTAAACGCGCTCAAGTGCGATGTCAGATTTGCTTATATCATGTCATACCGGGTCATGCATTAGAATAGAAGTTTACTCCAGATTAAATGCAGCTTGTAAAAGAAAGCTCAACCATGTCTTCTCCTTTTCAGATCTGTTTTAAATAGGCTTAAACGATGCCTAGATATCCACTCAAAGGCATGAATTTTTTTAATGAGGAGTTAATAAAGACAGATTCGGAGCTTCCTAAAGTAAACAGCTCTTCCCATGAGGTACACATTTGTACACTGAATCCTTTAGCATCCTAGTTAAGAATTTTACTTATTTCTGTGGTTAGCCATCTATGGTCATCACCACTATCCTTGACCAAGCAAGTATTATTTTTCCCACCTCCTGAAAACGTGTTTTGACAGTTAGAAATTAAAAGAAGTTGTGTAAAAAAACAAAAAAACCCAACCAACCAAACAAAAAACAACCAGAAAACCACCCAAACAAAACCCAAAACAAACAAAAAAAAACAACCAAAGGAGAAAAAAACCCCACCAAAACCCAAAACAACAAGCAACCCCCCACCTTCTAACTGCAGAATAGTATGGGGCATTTTTCAGTTGGGTGAAGTTACTTATTACGGTATCCAGCAACAGCAACCAATACGGGTCTACTGACTGACTATAGTTCTAAAAATGCCTAATTAAGAGACTGGGATACATTGTGCCAGAAAAGGTCTAATTCATTTCTGGGCCCTCCAGAACTTTTTCTTAGCCCTGTAGCTTATAAAAGTGTGTTTAACACACGTTGTTTTCTTAGTAACTTTTTTCAGCTTCAAAGCTACAGGTTTTACCATATAATTCTACATAACAAAGATTAGACACTGCTCCACTATCTTTACAAGGAACCAACTCTTAACATGATTTCAGATCAACAAATAAAACACAAATGTGAATGAGCATAAAGGTATTTTATAATATCTACATGTATGCTAACCTACTTTCATAGCTCTGTAATTTGCAAATCCCTCCTGTATTTTTAGTAAAGTTAAACTGTAAATGAAAGAAGGTACAAGCAGGATTCTTGTACTTTTAATGTTCTTTCAGGTTACATTTTGCTGTATGTTGACTCATGGCAAATAGCTTTCTCTCCAAAACTATTGCTTTCTGGCTGCTATGAAAACAAAACTTGGCAAATTAAAGATGAAAACAGATACAATCTTTGTCAAATTTCGTGCTTATTATCCATGAACCTTACATGGCTGATTACCTGTTCTCTATATTCTTGTCACATACAGAGAGAAGAGATCTTACAAGTTCAGGTCTTTCGATCTTGTGGATAGAAGCAATTGTTAATTTTGACAGGTATGTGGCAAACTTCCCTTTGATAAGAACACTTCAGCCGAAAGAATGCTTAAATCTTGTACGAATTATTACAGAACATGCATAAGTGGTGATAGTTCAGAAAAAAAGCTCAAAAAGTGTCACAGAGGGAAAATGAGAATAAATGTTCTTGAAGTATAGTGAAAGGAGATGGCCAAGCTCAACTTGTATGAAACCTATGAACAAAAAGTAAAAGTTCTTACTCGGTTAACACACACACAGAGGACAAAGGGGTTGCCATGACAAAGTACTGTACAAGAATAGTTGGCTATACCACAAAATATGCAGAATGTTTAAGATGCAACCTGGTAAGGTGAACTCACAAATTACTCTCTCATTGTGGTTTCCACCAGACTAAAAATATCTCACTAGTATGGTCCTGTAACACTATGTTCTTATTGTCCTGGACGCTAGGAAAATGGAAAATAGCAAGCCTAAACAACACATTGAATTAATTCAAGTAATGGTGGAGACTGGTTTGCTTGGCTATAATGCAGCAGATATTTTTCCTTAGTAAAGGATATGCAAACAAACGTAGGCATCACTAGATGGTACAGTGAAGAATCAGACAGACCACTTCTGTATTTGTGGGAAGCTTTGTTCTTCCTCTAGGACTATTTTGGTGCACACAGAAAGGCAAAGAGAGACAGTAGCTGTCATCTTCCTTTGCCAGCATGAAGAAGAAATGAAGAAAATCACTTGGAAAGAGAGTAAAATAAGGAAAATAACAGTTCCGAACTTCAGCTCTTGAACTAGTTTTCCAGTTTGCTAAATTAGCATCCCGTCGTTGGAGATGCTCAAGAAATGTACCGGACTTCTAAAAAGCATGTGTCTGTAATGCTGAGATCCTTTGGAGATGTTCTAGGGTTAGAAGAGGTGACTTGGTAACTCAAACTTCAAAAATGAAAATGAAACACAGGTAAGAGTATTTCCATTATAAACTAAGTAATCTGAAGCAGGAATCAGGTTTGAAAACAGAAAAAAAGAGAAAATTACCTTGAGCAAACAACTGGAGAAAGGAGCAACACATACAACCTTTCTCAGCAGGCTAAAGAACTATAGTGCAGGAGTCCAGGATGAAATAACTGCAGACCTGCTCAAAGCAAACACAGTGAGAACCTCGCTATAATTCGTTCATGGAAGTATGGGAGAAAGAATCTAGCCACAAAGTGGCAATGGTGTTGCTATAAAATTATCTAAGAAGGGTGCTAAAAGTAGCTGCCAGGATGTTCTCATGCTGCTGTTACTGCGAGGGAAACTTTCTGTATCACTGCAACGCTGTAGACCAGGATTCATTGACAGCAGGTATTGAAACAGGGAGCAAAAGCCAGCCCATGCTCCCACAAATCATGAATTTTGCTATCTGATGCTATTGAATGCAACTGATGACAGCTATTGTTCCTTGTAGGGTTTACTGACTTTCAGGGTGCTTGTGTCCGAGTGTATGCAACAGATACAGGGAATTCCCTGAAGAGATAAATAAATACTCTGTGCCTTTTACTGGGGTGCCAAGTAGAGTGGGATGCCCAGTCAGGATCAGACATAAGCACGTCCCTCCCCTTTGCTATCTGGTGTTATTGCTGATTGCATTATGAAAAAGACCTCCAGCCTAGCAAGTGAAATTCTGAAGGAGGACAGATGGCTGGAGGGCTGGACTTTCTTCAGGCCATGTGCCTTCTGAGTATGTTTGCTATGTTTTATCTGTCAAAACATTAGCCTCCTCAGAGCTCCTAAGCAAACAGCCTTTACAATCAACAAATCAACCCGAAAGTAAGACAGTCGATGTCACTACTGTGTGATCCCATTTTTCTTGAATAAGAAGCCATGAGAAACTGCTAATGAGTTTACTTAAACTTGAAGTCTAGTGCTTGCCTGCATAATCCCCATTCAAGAAGCTAAGGTAAATACAACTTTCGGAAGCTTGCCTGAATCTAGGACGCTTAGCGTGATTAGCAGATGGTACGAATCTTTAGCTGCAATGCACGGAGCATGTTCCTGCAGGGGTCAGAATAGTGGGAAAGCAGTAAGTAACGAAAGGAAGTGAAGCAGCTGCTAGCAGTTACACTCGTGATGGATGTTCCCAGTAAAATGGTCAGACAGAACACAGAATATCTATCCAAGGTCTTGACATGACACTCACAGCTGTGCAAATAGCACAGATGGGAAGATGATTTAGAGTGGCCAAATTTTGGAAGTGCCCAAAACTAGGTCCTCAGGCCCTCAAAACAAGATGTTTTTTTGTGACCTCCCCTCTGGTCCCTCAAGGCTATTAAGGAGATGCTCCAGAAAGGGCTCTTTGCAGCAAAATGTAGTGGTTTCACAGATTAACAGCTTGAACAATTGGTGCAGGATGGGCTGATGAAAGATGATCTCTGCACAATGTACCCGAATATACGAGAAATTAATTGGTGTCTACGAACACTGAGTACAAAGAGCTGTGAAAATGTCAGCTCGTATCCTTCTGTGGATTGTCTTAGACCTGCAAAATTCCTACGACTTTTCCAAGTAATTAGTATTCAAACAGTATGTGTAACCAGGTCAGACTCTTAAGGTGGCTACTGCTGGCAATGAGTATTCTCCCCTTCCTGAAGTACTGCAGCAAACATATATAGATAGGAACTGTGCCTGAGTAAGCACTTTGAACTAAGGGCATCCTAAAACAGGTAACTACACCTTATTTTTCCTAACACAGTCTCTCTCCTCACCCTGTCCTCAAACTAAACAGGTCTTGTGCTGTTGAGAGGAACAACTCTGGAACTGAACTTGTCACAACTCAGGCTATCTTAAATATAGTCCTGAAAGCATTTATTTAAAGGACTCCTTAAATACAAGAAGTGGGAAAACTTGGGATGGTGCAGTATTTTACCAAAGACTCTCCAAACCATTTCTGGGGCCAGCCTAAGAAACTATTACAGGTGTATTTTAGGTTATGTCTATATTAGCAAATAGTGTGGACCCATAGGAGCAGATCAGCGGTTGGTACAGAGGCTCCAGTGTCCCAGTACACGTATTTCTGAGGGTCTCTGGGCTCTCTCTAGTCTGGTCCTGGAGCCTGAATGCTTGTTAGTGGTTGTGGCGTATTAGTGGCGCTCCTGCAGTGCATTTCAGGTTTAGTTTCATCTGAAGGGGATCTGGTTTGCACGTTCCAAGACCACTCAGTGAGGCAAATCGAAGCGTGTTAAGTGGAGCTCATTAGGAGGTGCATTTCAGAAGTGCAGTCTGCACCCCAGCCAAATGTTACTGAAGAGCACCCTGCCGGAGGCACGCTCAGCCTCTCCAGCCTGAACCAGTTCTGCAAAGGGCCAGGTGGAGCCCACCTGCACTGGTCCAATTTTTATGCCCTTTATAGGCTAGTTGCACATCCCTGATATATGTACATATGTATATAAATAATATAAAGTGATTTTTGTATGGAAAACAAAACATCATGAACTGCTCCCCCTTGTCCTTCCCTCCTTTAAAAAAAAAAAGTAATTTAGAAATGCCAGATTTAGGCTTGACTTGTTTATACTAAGTTAATTTCTTGAGGTAAAAGCCTAGATTGAGTATGGTAAGTTACTCTGAAAAGTACTGGAAAACTTAACAAAACAACCCCTAACTCCTACTAATGAAGAGATCCCTAAAATGATTTTGCAGGGGAAAAACAACCACAGCACAGAAAAGAAGTTAATTCTTTTCCTTCCCTGTCGAGAAAAAGCAACCAACGTCCACCAAGTCCAGGCAGAACTATCTGGAAAAATGTGTGTTTCTTCCATATAAGAAAGCATTGATATCTTTTATTTACAATCTGTCTCCCCCCTGTATTTTACAGTCACAGTAGCATAACGGGTTATAAAGAGACTGGAGAAATATAGGAAGCTAATCTAGCTGAGGAGCAAAAAAGTTTGCTTATTTTATTGCTTGTATTGCCAGCATGATAAGAAGGCAAGTGAAAAAAGATATTTTTCCCTTCTCAAGTTTACAGGTTATTTGGTACCTTTGCTTGGTCTTTTTTTTAATTCAAGTATCATTAACGTTCTAGGAAAAGCTAGTAGTTTCTTGTAGACTAGATTTGACAAAATTGAATTAATTGGGTGATTTTCTTTTGACTTCAATAAGAGCAGACTCAAATCACGGAGAGCCTAACCACGCAATAGAAATACAACTCAGTCTTGTGTGCAGGCAACACAGTGCAGCTATTTGGTTTTTATCAGGCAAAAAGTGTCTGTGAATATTAGCTAACTCAGTAATTTGCTTAAAAATATTTCTTACTTTGCTTTTTGCGTTTCCCAGTTTGAGTGATACTCTCACAATGACAGGTGAGAACATCTGAGTGGCTTCCTGAAAGTGCTGGCAGGTGCCACCTATGGGAATCTACCTTAGTGACCAATTCAGAAGCCCTTTGAGTTAAAGGCAAATTTAGAAGTGACAGTGAAATGTGAACTGACTACACAGAGAGGGGAAGAAGGGGGATTAGTTAAGGTCATAAACTTAGAATTTCAGATACAATTGAAGTGTTTTAACTTGAAGCACAGAACTCAGTGCTCTGTACATATTCTAAATGTGAGATCTTCCTCCAGAATAACCTCCCCTTGTCTTTTCATCAGTTTTGGGGGTTCCTGGCACTTGCTGCTCATGTACAGTATCTTAAGAATTTCCCAGGAAATTTTTGCTACCCACACTTCTAACACCAACACAATTATACAAGATCATGTTTCTGATTACTAGTAGTTACAAAAATGACGTATATCATAGGAAACTGCAATCATTTCCATGGAGTTGTCTTCTGCAAGGCAGTGTGCTTTGCTACCGACCTGTCATCTGCGCTGTTCCTGCTCAACGCTGATAAGTACTGTAGTTGTCATTTGTTTTCTCCAAGCCAGAAGTTAAGAAGGTATTAAGTATCTTTTTGTACTCATGCATATGGCCATGTTTTGGTAGATTAAGAAGTGCAGAGGATCATGTGCCCCTCTGAATGTTTCTCATTCCTGTCACCAGAAATAGGATCTGGCCCCACTGCATCATGCTTTACCTAACGATGAAGCTCAGCACATCACTGAAGCCTCTTACAGTCCAACAGGGCTAGTGTCGTTTCTGCACGTTTATTCCAAGCACAGAAATCACCAGAAGTGTTTGGCCTATCACACCCTCACTATTCAATGTTTAAAAAGGGAGTGGACATTCGTATTAAAACAGAAGGCCCCTCATACTCCAGTATGATGTCAGTAATAGAGCTCCTCAGAGCGTGTTATTGTTTTAAACAGAGGTCTCCACACTTCCACATTGGTTATAAAATACTTAGTGCTGCTGGACTGGAAGGAAAATGTCATACATCTGCAAACAATTAGAAGGAGCTGGACTTCATATTTGATTTACTAAACAATAAAACAAGCTTAAGTGTGACTATATGTGTAAGTTACACTCCCTAGGAGCCTCAAGCAGTTATCATAGCAAAGTCTTTTAACCATAATTAAATAAATCCACAGTGGGACCATTGCTGATCAAGATTATCTTTTATAAGATATTTTCAGCAGTGAAAAGCATGAAGATCATGAAGTTGACTGCATGCTTTAAGTGCTCCAAAAGTCTTTTATCCTTTCTTTCAAGCACACTGTCCACTACCCTCTTTCCAGCTGGAATTCGTTCAGTGCAATGTATTTCAGCTTTTAAACACTAATATTTCCATGCTTTCTGTGTTCAGATTGAAGTTTTGGCACGAGGAAGATAGTAGCAAAACTGATTTAGTCAAGCCCAAGATTTCACCATAGTTTGTGTCTGCTAGTTAAAAAGTTCTAGTACTATAGCAAGTTAGTTGTTATAAATTAACCAAAGATTTGTTAATTGAATATTCATATTTAGTTGCAAGTTTCAGGAAGCCAGAGCAGGGAGTAAAATAGTAGTAACGTATCACCACCAATCTTCTCCTCAACAAAACACAAACCTCAACCACTTGTCAGCCTCTAAGTTAACTTAACCCTAACTCGCAACCTTTATTAGGAATACAAGGCATTGGTACTACACTGTTAGACTTTCCTATGGTATCTCTGATTTATACACCTAAAGCCATTGTAGCAGAAGTGACCTTCATGTTTGGAAGTCTTCTAGTATTACTCGCATTTTTTTATCAAACAAAAATGTTGTTACACGCTAAAGTTGAAGCAGTTTATTGCAATTCACCTGCTGAGTGCCAGCCCCAGTAACACAGCATCACCTGAAGGAGGGAGTGCTGGATCAAAGGCAGGAGTCCGGTGTGCTGTTCCTGGTTCTGCTGCTACTTTGCTAAGTTAAGCTAAGGAAAAAATCATTTGCCATCCTTGGCGTTGGTTTTCCCTTGCTAACCCTAAGTCAACGCTCAGGGTGAAGGGGATCATGGTACTGGCCTCCTGCGGGAGGTTCTTTACGTGACATTCTTGAATTAGAGTGACAGAAATGTTGAACATTAGCAGATAAGCCAGAAATGCAACTCTGAGGCTTTGCCTACAAAAATAACTTATCCAGCCTCCATGATGATTACTGTGCTTCAGAATGACAGGGAATTTACTTACTAGTGATAAATAATGTTCTGTATACACGAATACCAGGGAGAAAGGAACTACCACTGCATATTACAGCTTGCCCTGATTATAGTCACTCAAGTACTATTTTATATGATTATACTGTTACAGGCCACAAAGTGGAAAAGATGAACCATGGGGTCAAGTTTTGCCCTCTGTTTGCACGGGTATCCCACTAACGGGCTTGAAAACCAAGTTTGTGAACAAGGAGTAGAATATATTTTTTGTGAAAGAAAACAAAACAGCGGATGAAACATTTGTTACTTCAGCAAGTATAAGAGTAAACTATTTATATAAAATAATAAATGAAACAGTCTTAGTTTACAGTAGTGCTTGTGAGTCTGGTTCCTGAATGCATACAATTAACATTGCTAATACCCTGAGAATTTTGGCACTGTGTGTGGCATATGTACGCTCAGATGGAAGCTCTGAGAAACTATTGCCATAGTTTCAAAGACTGGCTGGACTAGGACTGGAAGTAAGCTGGCAGGGGCTGCGTACAGCTACTTCCATGGAGATCAGAAGAGCACAAGCTGTTCAGATGTTTGGTTCCTACCACTTGAGAAATATTCCTCACACATAGTAAATACATTGTATTCTTCTGCATTACAATCTGGTCTAAGCAAAAGTTCACCTGGTGGTTATTTTTTTGTTCCATGCAGCATTCGCTGACTGAAAAATACACAGTTTTGCAAATCTTCAGAAATTGTCTATACCATGACTTGCTGTGTTGCCTGCTTTTTTCAAAGTGCTGCCTCTCCTGGACATACTTAATACAATACAAAATCCTCGACTAAAGTTTCTTGCATTAAGGGTTTTTTTGAGGATCTACAGACAACAGAATTAATTCTACTCGTTAGCCTGAAATAAATGGAACAGACTGTAAGGCTGCAACAAACTGCAAGATCTGTTACCCTGAACAATAACAACATGTGTTTTATTTACACATCTTAAGTGTGTACGTGTCCAGTTTAATGGTGCAACAATATATCCTAGTAAACACGAGAGTTATAAGCTCATTTCCCAGGTGTTAGATTTATTATCACATACACTCCGATTATACTGAAAGTAAAACATACGGCAGCTTGCTTACCTTGGCACACGTTGTGATCACTTTGCTCATACCCAGCTGCACACTGAATTTGATGAGTTGGGTTTGGAGGAGCACGGTGAGGATCAGCTGGAGTCCGTCGAATGACGTTGTTTCGACCACTAGTGGATTCAGCTGCTGCTGCTTCTTCTCGCTCATTTACAATAATTTGCGCTGTTCTAGGTAGACAGAGGTATCCTCCATAGTGGTTAACACATTTCATCCCACCTTTACATGCATCTGGGACTATTTCACATTCATCAATATCTGTGGTTAGCAACAACACAAGTCATGCTTTTAACAGTCGAACCTTCTGCAACAGCCATTAATACAAATAACACAATGAGACATGCAAGCACACCTCCCTGTCCAAAACAGGGGCGTGTAATGGTAACACTTAAAGAATACCAATGGCAAGTCTGTCTTGGAAAATTAGTTACTGTACCTTTGCACCGCTGCCTAACAGGATCCCACTCATAGCCATCTGTGCATTGCTACAGAGAAAAAAAAAATAAAAATTAGGCTACTCGGGATTCTTTATTTTGGAAAAACAATCAAGCATGTTGCAATAAACTCAAAGTTTGACACTAAGGGAAAGGCAATGTTCCCATAGCTTAGTAAGCTAGAAAAATGGCTATTGGTACAGCATTGCTGTGCAGGAACAAGAAGTAGTGTGTACAGAACGAGCCTCTATCTCAGGAAGTTCCTAAGATGTTTGCTCTGAGTAGGTAGGTTTTATCTGGGCTGGAGAACAAAGTCGGAAGAGCATTGCTTTCTCCTTGCCTTGTTCCTATACAGTTTTAAAGCATCTGCCATTAGTCATAAGCTGAATCCTAGAACAGATGAACCTTTGGATTGACCCAGCTGACCAGTATGAGAATCTTCTTATGAAAAAGCAGCACATTTTTAGGAATTTTTATCTTGTTCACTGCCTTCCAACAGGTGAACATCTTTCACTCCTGGGAGCGGTTTGCCAGAGGGGCTAACGGGCCTCTATGCCCCGTACTTCATCCTCTCTCCCATTAGCACTCTAGCAATGGGGAAGGATCCCAGGACAGCTGGAAATTCATTCACATGCTTTTTGCTCACATGACTCCAGGAATTGCAGTCTAGGAAGAACAATTTATATTGTGAGACATACAATAAACGGTTAGAGTTTATAACAGTGGGACTACTTACATAAATAAGACTTTGCAAAATTCAAACAAGACTATACTCAGCAGCTATTCATATCAATGCAGACCAGTAAGTTCAGGAAGAATTTAAATATTCTGCCCTGCAGTTAGCTAGGCATCTTCATTATTCCTCTGCCCAAAAGCATTAAGTTGTCTGGAGGGCAGTAATTTTAATCAGAGGTGACAGTAGAGAAACTGATTAGCAAAGTATCACAATGCTACCAACTGCAGCAGACACATTTAAAATACCAATGAATCAACTGAGCTGTACTATGTAGGTGCACACGCATCCTGTGCTGCTCAGGATATTACTTTAATGGCCCTATAGAAAAAAAAAGAGTCGGCTAATGTAATTAGTCACAGTCAAGCAAGCTAAATCTTGTTGCAACTCCTCTGCTGCAGAGGAACTATACAAGTGACAAATTTGACCTTCTGATGCCAAGATCCACTTGATCTATGTACTATCCTCAAGTTATTTTGAGGAACTTGTTACTAAAAGACACTGACTCAGCAACAGGATTGAAATATTTCTTTATTTGCAGGTGATACCAGCGATCTGACAAACGTAGCAGCGAGCTGTAGCTTTGGAGGCTTTTTCTTCCAAAGGGGTAAGTGGACAGCAAATTGTATTACAATTCTCAATCTCTAAAGGAATGACTACATGCTGAGTTGACACCACCAAAGTTACTGTAGCTATGAAAACGCAAACCCAAAGGAAAACAGCTAATTCATGCATTTACTGAATCACCCAATTCCTGTTAATGCACAACAGAAGTACTGTCTATTTAAGTGTAAGGAGCCAAGTCCATCTATTACTGCAGCTGAAGGGACTCTTACAGTAGAAGAGGATTTGGCCCTAAATGAATACAACGTACGCATGAGAAACAGTAGCATTCTAGGAGTAAAATTTCCAAAAGCTAAGTGGTTTTTTTTTGTTAAGGAGTTTTACATGATTATAACCTAATGATCACTGAAGCACCTAAATGCTAAGACCTCTTTGAAAGAGGAGTATAGGAACCCAAGTCATGCTAGAAATGTTCCATTGGTATAAACAGAACTATGTAGGCTTATCAGAAAACGCTACTTAAGTTTTTAACAAGAACATGTAATAAATGCAGAAAAGGAGGGGGGTGAGATCCCTATGTTAGCCTAGTTTTCAAAGATATGTAGATCTTCAGTTTCCACTTATGTAGAGGGACTTAAAAATCACAGAAGCCTCTACATAGAAGTACTCCCAACCTTCAAAAAAAATCTATTGCTTCTAAAGCCCAGTGTTAAAGTATTTTATGACTGACTTCCTCATGCTCACTTGAGGCTTCTTTGAGCCCCGTCTTCTACGGTAAGGTCCAACTCTGCAATATTTACTTGCCTGAGCCATCCCACTGACTTCAGTGGGATTACTTGTATAAGACACAATCTCAGTCTTTGGCTGTGGTCCTCTAACTTTTTGCATGTGTGCAGAATTTTCTGCTTGTGTGGCATTGCGCTGATGTCTGTACACATATTCGGAGGTCCACCCATATGAAGTAAGTTGCAGGGATTACAACTGTAATCAGATGTGAAAATGTGGGTTTTTCCCCAGCCCAAGCCGATGTAATTGCCACTCCTTCTGTGACATGAATTATGCAAGGCAAAGACTGAACACAAGCAGATTAGGGAAAAAAAAAAAAAAAAAGCCTTATAAAAAGGCCTTTAAATCTCTTGCCCTAACACTTGGTTACAAGCAGAACCTATTTCTTGTACAATTTTATCAAGCCATGCAAACCCACTGCTCAGGACCAGCTCAGAAACGACCAGCCCTATAATCACTCCAGGACTTAGGTGCTTCATTAAGAGCACTGAATTCTGCAGTACTTACATTTTGTTAAAACCAGCTTGAAATAGCCAAAAGAAAACACTAAAGAATGTTTGACCTAATTATCTGTCAAATCCCATAGATTTCAAATAAAGGTCCTGGGGACCCTGTCTTTATGAAAATGGATTAAAAAATATTAAAACCTCATAATTTTTAGCTCATCAAGCTCAGAAGATGGACAAGCTTTTCAGAACAGGCAGTTGTAGCCCGTTTTGCTCATTCTTGTCAACTTTAAAACACTGTTTCAGTGCAGGAACAGCTTATTCTATGGTTAACATTCGAACTCAAAGAACTTTGCATTGCATGCTATACATTGGCAAGAAATTTGGTTTTTCGTAAGGGTCATTTAGAAAAGAATCCCTGCAAAGCAGTAATTATCTCGAACTCTATTAAACCTTACCGTGTACGTTATGGTTTCCTCAGTTTCCTGCGAATGTACTGTAATAAGAATGAGAGCAGCCAAGAACGTAGCTGTCAACATCGTGAACCTTGAAAGAAAGAAAAACAAATAAAGCGGGGAATATTTTTAGCGGTCTCCTCCGCTGGAGGAGGCAACCGGCACCCCCGGGACCGGGTCCTGCCCCGGCTGCGGCCGCGGGGCGCCCGCCCGGCCCCTACCTGGGGGAAGCGGCCGGGACGCTGCCCCTTTTCCCCTGCAAGAAGAAGAGGGTGAGGTTTGGCTGTGCTTCCAGCCCGTTGTATTTTATCCAGCTGAAGCGGGGGGAAGAATAATAAGAAGTAAATGGAGTTTAAAATAACATCGCCCTTAACGCCCCACCGGGCTGGGAGCGGTGCGCTGCGGCGCTGGGCAGGGAGCGGGCGGTGCGGCCATCGCACGCTTTGGGGTGGCAAAGCGGTTTTGCCGTAAAAGCTCTCCGTCGGCCGGAGGGGAGACCCGGCAGGGACGAGACCCGGGGCGGGGGTGACGCGCCGCAGCTCCCCGCGGGGAGAGGGCAGCGGGGGCCGAGGTGCGCCGCGGCTCCCGCCGGGCACCTGCTGGGCTCGGCCCGGGGCCGCCCTGCCAAGCCCCGCAACCCCGGCCCGGGGAGCGGCCCCCCGCCCCGAGGGGCAGCGGGGCACGCAGCCGCACCGCCCTGCCCGCTCCTACCTGCGGCGGGGCCGGTGCGGGCGGCGGCGGTCGCTGCTCCCGGCGGCGCGTTACCGCGGCTGCCTCGGCCCCGTCCGTCCGTCCGCTGGCTCCGCTGCGGTGCCGGCGCCCGCTCGCTCTCCTTTACCCCCCCCGCGGGCCTTCAGCTAAATAGAACCGGTCCCGGCTCCTACCGGAGCCCCCGGACGCCCCCTACCGACCCCGCGGCGGCCGGAGCCCTTCGGCGGGGCGGGGCACGGCCCTTCGCCGCTCCCCGCGCGCGCCCTCCCGCCCGCCCGCCCGCCGGGGCGCCCCGAGGCGGGGCAGGTGCGGGGGCGCCGCCGCCATGTTGGGTCTGTGAGGGAAGGGGCGGCGGGTCCCCGTGGCCAAAGCCGCCAGAGGCGCCTCGCGGGGAGGGCACGCGGGTCCCTCTCGCCATCCCGCCCGGGGAAGCCGCGAGGGGAGGCAGGGCTGCCGCGCCCGCCACCGCCGCTCCCTCACGCAGCGGGGCGCGCAGCGAGGGCGGCCGGCGCTGCCGCGGTTGGTGTCTCGGTGGAGGCGCGGGGCGGCCCGTCACGGCGGGGCCTGGCGCGGGGCGCGCTCCTGAGGCTTCGAGTGTTGGCGGCTGACGGAGGAGCCCCACGAGGCAGAGGTGGGAAGGAGGGACAGGCCGCGGCCCTTGATGTACCCGGTGTAGGTTAGAGCAGGCCTGTAGGAACCCTCCTGTGTGTGGACGCCGGGCTTGCTCCTCGGAGCGCGTTTTTGAAAGCCTGTGTATAAATACGTAATTTTTTTAAATTTAAGCTGAATTGTGACTTCGCAAGCGATAGTATGGAGCGTTTATCCAGTTAGGCACGCTATTTACAATTTAAAATAGCAAGACTGATGTGTTCTCCTGCCCGTTCTGAATTCGGTAAATAAAACCCACGAGGAGCCTTCATAGGGGAATGCCTGTTCCTTTAGACACCGTGTAAGTTCAGCAGTCCTTACTTTTACGAACTTCTTCTGTATATGAAATATATATTGTTTCCCTACCTAGTGGGAAAGTTACTGGACTGAAGGGAGGATGAGCAGGTGTTAGAGAGACTTAGAAGCTCTGGTAGGTGGCGTGGTTATGGTGAGGAGCACCGTGCCAGGGAACTCTATTTCTACAGAGGGATAAGCTGTGGCTTTATTTAGGTCCCCAATTTTGCTTCTGGGAGCACTGTGCATAGTAGTGCAGCCCTGCTCTGTTCCTTTAATTTTAAAAAAAGTTTTTACCTCCTTAATGTTGACCATGAAGGGCCTGGAGAGCTTGAGATCTCCTGAAAAAATGTCATACTAGGTTGCAGACCTCTGGCACTGTTGGCCTAGATAATAGCTTTGCTATATAATCCCTTAAATTCTAATTATTAAATTATATTTGATCTTACATAAAGCATAAGTTCTTTTTTGGATGGCCATACAGTGCATGTTAATTTTGTGTCTGAATGAAATAGCTTCGCTTCTTACGTGAATGTCCTGGTTTGGCCTAAACCAGGCCAATTTTCCTCTCAGTGATTTTTGCTTTAGAAACAGCCAAGCTGGTAGTTTCAGAATACTTTTAGCTGTAACAATATGTTGCCTGTCTTTTTTTTTTTTTTAGGTAGTTATGAGAGAAGACAGAATTTTTTCCTCTCTCACTGCGGTTTCAGTGCTTACAGGTAAGTGGGACTCCTAAAAATGTAAGACTTACAGTCCACGTACCTCACTGGTAATTAAAGTACAGAAGCAACAACATGGTGTAATAGAGAAAATTTAGGTTGACTACGTTTTCAGGACATTTTGCATGTACTTTGCTGGCCTATTTAACAAGCTATCTTTTGGCACCTACTTTCCCGCTCAAAAAAAAGATTCCCTTAAAGCCTATATGTCTTAATCTACCAGCTAGGAGAACATTGCCTGAACCACAGAGCTCCAGTTGGATGGTTGTGCTCTAGAAAAAGGGAAGCAGAGAACAGCAGAAACATCATTTTGGAGGATGTATGAACGCCGGCTGAGCATAGATCCTATAGTTGGCTTCACGTGGTGTTACACATTAGCTGAAATACCGTATTCCGCCAAGGATAGTTCTTGATCCTTTAAATGGAGGTAGTAGACTCAGTTTATGATTTTGTAGTTCAGATTATTTCCTACTGAGGCCACTGGAAATTTGCCTCATGTAGGATAGCAGGGTTTAGACCCTTGGAAATGTTGAGGAGTGTGAGGTATGTGACCGAGCTGCTCAGCAGTGCAACAGCTTATTTACATATCTGAAATGTCTGAAGACATCATGTAAGAAGTGGTCAAGCCATCCATGCTGTCTTGCTGACCATACAACATGGCATTGCTGAGTCCAGCCCCTTACAGCAGTTGCTGACAGTGCTTCCTATCAAGCAGCCCCGTGAGGCTGGCCCCTAATTATTTGCTTTTGGTTCCTTCTGAAAATGGTGCACTCTATTCCCTCCTGCTTTGGTGAACTCTTTGTCACACCTCAGTTTTTTTGCTTGCTTTAGAAGCCACAGTTTTCCTACATTCTTTAACTCAAATGTGTTTATGACTTAAACGTTCACATTTTTTCTCCCTGGCAGGACTTGTCGCCACCCCCCATTGTCCTCGAAAACCCAAGGATAGGTACGCTGAAGGAAGGCTGTGTGTGGTCAAAATGTCACTGCACTCCAGCTAATTCTGGCTGCTAGAATTGTCCCTGGGGGCAGTAGACAGCTGGACATAATTTAGAGCAGGCTGAGATTGATACTAGAGGCTAGCCTGAAAATGAGGAAAACAAAATTGCAGTTTAATCTCTTCTACTCCCAGATCTGACCCCCTTTTCCTGTTTCAAACATAGCTCACTAGAACAGAAAATCAAGCACACAGCAAATTTAAGCAACTTGTATTTGTCAGCTCAGGGGACTATCAGTGTCAATTTAAGATGATTTCTTTTCCCGAGCATGTCATATCAAGTAACACTGGAGCTGTCTAAACTAAGAGCTGGAATGGTGGAGATGTTATTTTCATGTTGGACTCACAGGAATTTTAGAACATAAATTATTTTGATAACATGGCAGGCTGCCTTTCTGCCACACTGCCTGCAAATGTCAAGATTTTTTCCACGTTTCAACTTGGAAATGACATAGTGTTGGTGAAGGATAAATTGTGAGGAATTATATGTCTGACTTTATTGCTGATTAAATATGACAAATGTTGAGCTTTTATTTGAGGTAAGATTTTACAAGTTTATTTATCTTCAAGGGAGGTATCCTGAGCATATTGCATGTGGCAAGAAGTGTTACTTTACAGTAAACTTAATTTGAAAGAACTGTGTTAGCAAATTACTCTCCCTTTTCACAGAAGGCTAACAGTGAGAGGTAAAAATGTGTCATTTCAGATTCTGGTCATAGGTATTGAAGTTACAAAAAGTTAATAAGGACCAAAATGTCAGCAGCAAAGGACAGAGAAAGTATCCTCTCCTTCTTCTTAAACCTCTCATTCAAATTAATCATATATTTAGTTATTACTTGTTTGCTACTTTGTATTAGAGTACTTAGGTGACAGATGATACATACAGATAATTAGAGGAAACTCCTGCCCCATAATTCTTGCAATTTGATGAGGAAAAAATATGAGAGTTGGATTAGAAAATGTGGTAGCCTAGAATTTCAGCCTTTATTTTGCTAAAATTATTTCCTGTATGAGAGATTTTGCATGAGTTTTGTTGTGCTGAGGCCTGTGGCTAATTTAGGCTAACCTGTGGGTTCATTTCTAAATGTCTAACGATGCTCTGAGGATATTCAAGTGGAATGTTGTTGCCATTTTTTATTTTAACTTTTACTAAAGATCAAGCATGTGGTTTGCAGGCAATTTATCAAGCATGCAGCTTGCTTTCTTCTGCAGTTTATAGGGATGTGATCATGTATTTTGTATGTTTCTGTAAACTCCAGCAGAAATTCGAACGCCCAGAGAACGTGGTAATTGTGTTCTCACCAGAGTCCTTTGACAGCGAACGAAAATGTGAGTGAGAGCAAGCGAGTGAATGAGAAAAGCAGCTCCCCAGAGGCTGCCCATCCTTTCTTTGGTGCAGTTGTGTGACCGTAATAAATGAGACAATCGAAGGGCTTCGGCAGTGCGAGTAGTTTTCTGATACAGCTGAAAGCAACACATGAAATGAGGATGTGATAGTGTGGGGGAAGGATGAGTCCATCTTACTTTCCGTGTGTGGTTCATCACCTCTTGCGTCTGATGTAATTAGTATTTTTCACGACTGTAAACCACTCCTGTTGATACTTAGGTGTGATGTTAGTTTCAGGCTTCCCTTTGAAAAATGAGAGGTTTACAGGTGCTTTCTCAGTGTTTTCAAAGGCACAACTTTGAGGCCCAGCTTAACAAAAGTTTACTCACAATCCCAGAGTGCCTGGTTTTATGGAATAACCATTCAGGTAAAGACTATTTAACGTGGTAAGAATTTCAGGTGTGACAAATTTGGGCCTTAGCTTAAATTGCACCACTGTTGCTGTGAAGATTTTATTTTACTAAGCAATCGTATCTGGAATTTGATCAGTCTTCCTGGCTTTTGCTTGCATGGGTGTTTCTAACTCATTCAATAATTTCATTCTGTCTAGCAGCTCTTTCCCATTGCTCTCTCTACCAGTGATTTTCTTTCTCTTCTCTTTTTCTTTTTCTCATGCCAGATAAGAGAAACAGCAGCCCGGGAAACAGGCACCAGGGTAGATATGTGGCTTTTGTAACACGGGAGTTGTCATTCCTCCTTTCCTTTTTCTGGAAAAGCAGCGTTGCTGCATACAGAGTTAAGTCTGATGCTGTACTAGGTTTCAACAGATTGGTTCAAATGAGAACTATCTAGAACCTTTTCACAGAACTATAACCCATCTGAGGAATAGACAACCTTCCTGATATTCAAAATACTAGCTGGAATATATAGTTTTCTTCTGATTAAACTATGCCAGTGCAGTTCCTTGCTCTGGCTAAGAAATGCCAGAATTCAGATCCAGTATTACCCAGAGTATGCTGGATCAGTTTTCATCTCTAGTTTTGGCTTCTCGAGAAGCTTTGTGCAAATCATTTAATCTGTTTCTTCGTACACTCTTTGTCTGTGAAATGAAGACAATATGTGATGCGTGCACAGGGAAGGGGGGCGAATGCATTCACTTGTGTACCTAGGATTTCCAAAGGCAGCTAATTGTCTTAGATACCCAGATCCCTTTCACAGTCGTGGAATTTGGATGCTTCTCTGTGGGGCTGACTCCAGGCAGCAGTGACCGGGCCTGCTGTGGGCACCTTGCCAGTGACTCGGCTGAAAGGAGAATCAGGCAGAACTTCATCTAGTGCAATGTTCATGTTTCAGAGAGAAAGATGAGTGTGGATGAGTAAAAACTCTGTATCCTCTCTTTATTTTCCCTCCATGTAGGAAATCCATTTCCCCTTCCTCTGAGCAGGAGGTGTCTCTTTTTGTCTTATAGTCTTTTTAATTTCTGAGAAAGATAAATGCGAGCTGATTGGAATAGAATGTGTCTGTATGACTGGCATGGGTTTCTAACAGGCAGGTCAACTTCAGCAGGCTATTCAAGCTGTTAATATGCCCTATTTTAAATTTTTGCAGTTCTCCAGCATTGTATTTAGCTCCAGATTGTTTTGAATTATTTTGAATAATTCAACTTTTTTTGTCCTCGGTCAAGAGGACTTAGAGTATTCCTGACTTTTAGAAAGTGCTGAACGCCTTCAAGGCAGACACCCATATTTGAAAACCTTAACCTAGTGCTTTCTGCAGAACCCCGTGGGCCTAGAATGGAGTGTGACAGTGTTGTGATCTTTCAGCACAACAAAAATGAGACGTGTCAGAAATGCTGCAGTGGAAGAGAACCTCGGAAGAACAGATTTGTGGGGCAGAGCTCTTGCTAATGACTGTTCTGCTTTTTAGAGTTCATAAACATCAGTGGTATCGATCACCTAGTGCTTACTGTTACCTCGGGTAACAACAGAACATCAGGATCAGGAGATATGCTAAACAATAATTTGGTTTCATAAGCATCTTCTGAACTGAGTTTGCTTTTCTTTTCTTTCCCTTTTGAGAAAAAGTTATTAATACCAGGAAAAGCAGCAGCATTTCTAATTTATATTGTGTGGGGGTGAACTTGGCAAACAACCTGTCCAGTTAACCTGTTAATTATTGTCCAGGGACGCAACTTTTCTGGTGAATATCTGCATGTTAGTACTAAAGGATATATGTCAGAGCATTTTAATTCCCTAGAATATTAAACTTACTTAGTGCTAGTCTGTATGTTGTCATACAGAAAGCAGAAGAAAAATAACAGTGGGGATTTTCCTTTTTGTGAGATTAAAGGGGTTATCCTCTCACCCCTCTTTGCAGATACATGCGGTTGTAAGGCATCAAAATTCTGGAAAGGGCTGGAAGATGATACGACTGAAAGCTGGCACAGAAAAGTCCATATCCCTGTGTGCTCCCAAAATATACTCTGTAGGACTTTAACCACATCAGGGAAGAACTCAGTTCTGGGAGTGAGACAGAGGGAACACCACTGCTCTAAGTCATGGAGGTGTCCCTTTTAAGTGGCTGCAGAGCAATACCAAACATTTCGTCTGTGTAATAAACTAACACGTAACTTACAATGTATACTAATTTTAAATTATGTGTAACATGGGAATTCTTTTTTTGTTAATCAGTTCAAGTTCTTGTTCCCTGCAAGCCCAAAGCCCTGACAAATTAATTCCTGATCATTCACGCTTTAAGGGCTATTAAAATTTAGAAGACTGCTAATGCCAAAGTGATAAAGGCCCAAAATAAAGCGATCGATACAAGGAAAACCAAATACCCCTCTCCACCCCGATGCGGAGCAGCCTGGTGTAGTTCACTTAACTTGCTTATGTCACCCAAGAAACCTCAGAGCTCTGTTTTGCCAACAATAGTCTCAGTGTGTAAGGGGCTGTGGGCCTCTTTGGCACCACAGCTGCAGGTCGTAAATACAGTTCTGGAGATTAAGATATTAAAGTGTCCCTCTGCGGAGGCTGCAGAACAACGCCCGAGGTATCGCCCCTGCCTCCGAGGCAGCCGGGCAGCTCGCGGGGCTGGCAGGTGACTGCACGGAGCACACTCACAGGTTCCCACGTGGGGATTAGTTCCTCTCAGAAATGACATTTCTGCCATGTCCTGTGTTAGCCAGGGAGCGTTTGGTACGCTGCGCTTCCACGTCCTGCTGAAGGCTCCTTCAGGTTGGTTAAAGTGGTTTGCTGACCATGAATTCCCTGTATGTAAGATAAAGGATAGGGACATGCTTTAAGAAAAGCACTGAACACTTTGTGCAGACCAAGTTACAGTCGGAGCACTAATCTGTCCTTGTGTCTTTCCATGGATTTATAAAATAGTAATAAAAAGAGAAGGGGGCATGTGGAAAAAATCAATTGCATCAGTGCCAAGGCAGGGATTGTATTTACCTGGATCCTACTCAGTGTCTTGCTAGTACTTCCAGACTCCTTTATTACCTTTTATCCCATTTTATGTAGAAAAATGTTTTGCTTTCCAGCTCCCTTACTCTTGAAAGATTGTGCCTTTCTCACTGTAATGTTTGACAGCACTTTAACCAGTGAACTCTGGTTGCAGAAATTTTTGTGTCTAGAAGCAATAATTAGAATGTGTCATTTATGCTCATGTTCATCAATCATTTTTCAAATATATATCTCTAAGAGAGAACAGACTTCTATCACATAAATTCAACCTCTGCAAGAAAACATCAGGGCAGGAAAGGCACAACTGATTGAGCTTGCCTGTGCTTTTCTCAGATCAGAGGAGAGCTCTTGGTTCAACATTTTGTCAGCAAATTGTGGCTGAGTTATTAATGATCTATCTCAGTTATTAAGTACCTGGAATGTCTAAGTCTTTCAGGAAGGCATTTGATATACAAATCTCTGAATGTTACTGGAGCTCCTGACTCTTATCTCTAAGCAAGCCGTGGACACTAAGCAATATGTCATCTTGAAGATGGATGAACTAAGCCTGTTGAAGTAGCTTGTTTGGTTGCGTGAATGTAAAATAGCTTTTTTTTGGCACTTGTTGCTTCAGGACCAAGGGTCAGATTCTTTCTCTCCCTTGCCCTGGAGACGATGCATTGGAACTCGTGTGGTCTGACTGCAGTGCGTTAGGAGCCTGTTACATTTTTGAGAGTACCTCTGCATGATGGCTTTTGGGGACAGGTCTTGGAGTTGCTGTTAGCTGGTAAATTCCTTCCTGCTTTAAAGGGGAGGGCACAAAAACAGTGGGGGTGACTTTGGCCTTAAGGCTGTGGCACTGCAGTTATTAAGAAGGACCTTTCCTTATTTTTCCCATGCCTTTCTTCAGTCCCCTTAGCTATGCTGGTTCACAAGAAGATTAGCCAAAAGCAAAAAGAGAAAAAAATGTGACTGTTGGATCGTGATGGCATTCAGTGGAGTCATTGCTTACCGCTGTTTTCAGGAAACTCTAATAATTACTGAACTTTGCATTAATTCAGAGTCGTCTCGCACCCTCTGTGGAAATAGAACGTAAGTGGTGTGTGTGAGTGTGTGTGTGCATGTGTGTTGGCTTGTGTGTGTATCACAAGATCAGTGAAAACTCGTGAGGGGGGTCAGAGTAACAGGCAATGTACTCTGAACTCTGACCGTCATCGTCCATGTGTCCTGACCTCATCTACAGGGACATGTCTTATAAAGAAGGGAATTCTTTGTGCTTTGTGCTCAGTACAGTCTGTTCACTTAGAAAGTCTGCAGAGATAACATTTAATCTGTCTCTTTTAATGGTGGTTTTGTGATGACAGAACCTACATTTTATGAGAAGAACTGTATGAAAATGAGTTTTCTTAAAAAAATATAAAATAATCCTGTGGATGGGTGAAAACTTTCTAATGACAGTTGTAAGGAGAAGACTGGAAAACAGTCTTACCCACTATTCTTCTTATAGCTCCCTGATTGCCACCAAAGACTTTCCTTTCTTCTTTAATTAGCAGGAAATTTTATAAGAGGATATATTTGTTTCTCTCAAAGTAGAGGGTTGAGTGGTTTTACAGCATTCCTTTAGAGCTAATAATGATTCAAAGTTAACAATCACATTAACATTTTAGAACAAACATTTATAAAAAATACTCCTATTTAGAAAATCACAGCTTAGGGCTGTGGCACAAGGCATTACTTTGGATGGAATTACTCTGGATTCTTGACACACTTCATCCGCTTACCTTCAGTTTTCATCTCCAGCATGGCTGTCACTGTTTAGGAAAAGCCTTCTGTAATGTACCTGTGATGTAGGCCCGGAGTGTAGCAAGTTGTGGTGTTTAAAAGTTGGCCCCTGTGGGCTGGGTTTGAATTGCTAGAACACACTGTTGTGTAAGTCACATTTAGCATAGTTGGGTGAAGTGGTGAGGATAGTGTCTTCTCTAAGCAGAACAAATACTTATGTGGGGTGGATTAACAGTTTCTCAGTTTTAGGAGATTTTTTTTTAAAGTGTGTGTCTTAGGTAAATAGGAGCTATTACAATACTTCATTTGGAGTCAGAAGACCTTCTTTCATGGTCTTCTTTCATGATTTTCAGAATCATTTCCAAGTGTCAGGCAAAGAATGTCGTGGAGGCATGGAAGAATGTGGAATGGATTTATTTGCAGTAATCTTTATTAGAGAAAAGCTCTTGTCTTTTCCTCACTCATTTTCCAGGAGGAAGTGAAGATCACATACATTTCCTTCAGAAAAAAGTAGGTTTATTTTTTGTCCACCTTGAGACCTGAATGAAATCTTTATTCCCAGTTGGCAGTATGTGACACAGGGTACCTTTTGTGACAAGCTGTGTAAGGGATTAATCGTCTTGTGAATTTACAGCAGTAATAAATTGTTTTACAACTATTAGGGATCCTCAGTGATTTTACTAACTTGAATTTAAAAGCGTGTGAACGGTGTAAATGAATTAGGAAATAATACTAAATAGAGGTGTTTGCTCACAATTTAACTTCTAGTTCTCAAGCTATCAGTTGTTTACTGGTCTGGACTAATGAAGTGCTAAAAGCTAAATACTGTGGAATGTTAAACTTTGATGAAAGATATGAAGAAAGAAACTTGTTTCTTTTGCCAACACTGTGGTCAACAGCAGTGCCCTGACCTGATTACTTAAGCTGATGTTTTTCCTAAATCTGTCATGAATCAGTAATTATCAAGTTTTGCAATACTCAATGATTCTCTTGTGAATAGCAAAAGATTTGTTATTGTAGGTTGGTATTTTCTAAAAAGAAGTGTTCAACTCTTGCATCTGCGAGCTCTATACAGTATGTTTTGCTTTTTTGCCTGGAGAACTGTGGAATGCCACAACAAATCTCCTGGAGTTTCACAAAATGTGAGGAAAATTCAGTCTGGCCTAATCTGGAAGTGACCCCTCTGGTGTCTTTTAAAATAAACTTTCTCGTCAGTGTGTTTTTCCGTTCATGGTTGGAAGATATCCAGTACAAGTACTCAGTTGTAGGGCTTGACTTGTAGGGCTTCTAGTAGGAAAAGAAACTTGTACAACATATTATTATTATTATTAGTGGGGTGTTCTCATAGTAATTTAATCTGGTAGTCCCAGAAAAATTTCCCTTTTTCCTTGCACCAGGTGCCATGGGGCAGTGTGAGGTGTGTTGGGGATGGAGTCAGGAGCGGGACTAGGCCTCTGAATGAGGCCAGAGATTCAATTCGTGCTTCCCTTGGTTATGGTGGCACAATACTAACAGCTGGCTTCTGAGCCCCAGTATCCTTGCAGCTCCTGGCTGAGTTTTCTGAGAAATAAGGGACCAAAATTAAGGGAATTTCTCCATTAAAGGGAATGAAGGATGAGGTAACATGATGCATTGTCTGTTTAGTCATTTAAAAAAAAAAGGATAGGATGGCAAAAGCTCTGTGGGGCTTACTTGAAGGATGCTTTTGGTTTATGTCCATGCAGATCTGTGGCTAGAGCCCCGTGGAAATCCGACTTTGCTTCAGGCTACATGTGAAGTTACTGTGGAGCAGGCCGTTCCCTGAGGATTGTATAAGGAGTGCAGCTGAGGATGAGGTAAGTGGGACTGCACTCCCCAGGTGGCAGAGCTCCTGTGGTCTGACTGACAGCAATCCTTTGTTGGCTGATGGGTGAGCCTTAAAGGGGAGAATGTACAAACACGTAAATCTAAATGCAAATGTTCATATGAGGGCATGGTCTGACATTGGTGGGATTTACCCAGATGATAGGGCAGTTGATAGCAGGGGAAAAATAAAAAGAAAATGAGGAAATTTGAACCAGCCAGTTCTTTTCTGGTGAAAATTACTTAACATAGATTTGTGGTTTGAAGTAAACGTGCACATTAAAAGAATGCTGACCTTTAAAAACATGGGTTTTGATAAATCGCTATTGTTGCTGTTTGAAGCATACAGACTTACAAGCAGCAAAAAATACCATAAGCCTATGAAATTGGGAATGTACCACGGAAACAAACAGCACCGGGGCAAAATAAAGAGATGTTTCCTCCAAGGTGCTCTCCATTAAAAAGCCAGCTCAGCACAGTTCCTTCTGAAACCTGCATCCGGGGATACTGCATACCTCTCAAAGATAAATACACGACAAACCGGTGAATTAAATGGTAACCACTGTGTTTTGGTTTAAAACGAAGCTGTTCTAAGGTTCCTGAGCTGAAGTTGCATGGTGTGGATCCATAGTGTGGGAATGCAATGGGATCAGTTCCCCTTGGAGCTCATGGCAAAGCTGTGGAGATGTGGAGCTGCCCTCATCGGGCAGCGTGCGGGGCGTCTGGCCTCCCTGCTCACGGCGCTTCGGGCACGGGACGTGTGCTGGGGGTCAACCAGCACGGGCAGGTGTTTCTGAAGGGACTCTATGGTCGCAGTTCAAGTGTCAGACCAGCAGTGGAGAAGATGGAGTATTAGACATAGAGCACAGGCATAGTGCCCTCTGGGGAGGCTCTTTCACAATTCTCATCCCACGTGGTGTACAGAAGAGCTCCACAGACTTTATATCTAGAACTTGTTCCAAAAATTCTCAATGTACTAAAGTACTAAAGAAGTTTGAATTTGGACATTTGCTTCAGCTCATTTTGGGAAGAGAGGTCATCTGTGAAACTGGGATGTAGCTTCGTAGCTGAATTTGCCCTAGCCTGGAACTGTTGAAAGTGATGGCTTTGTCCAAGGTTATTCTCTGCTAGATGAAAGAACTCTTTTCTGAATGCTACATTAATCCTCCTCACTTCTAGTTTGCATAGTCTTCTGCTCTGGTTCATGAAGAAAGGAACCTTCATGGATGAAATGAGCCAAAATCATGAATCCTCTGAACAGACTCACCTTAAAAAAGTAGATAATGTCTTTATGGAGAGTGCCAGCATATGCTAACATAGTACATGCAATTAAACTAATTTTCCTCTTGTTTAAACTGTGGTAATAACTACCCCCCACCCCCCCTGAGTCAATTTACTTCTTCAAAATTGCATGAAAGAGAAAAGAATCAGAGTAAGTTATATAAGTCATGTAGCCACTGTTACATACAAACATTGTGTCCTTTGTGAGGCTTCATTTGTTGCCTTGTCAAAGCAATTAACTAACCTTCTGTGACACAGTTATTTGGAAAAGCGTGTGAGTTTCTGTAATGACTACAAAGGTGTCTTTCCATGTGGTGTTAGGAAGAGCTACACTTGTTAGTGAGGGTTAAACTTTTCTGTCCTGGTATGGTATTTTTTGAAGCTGCTGCTGTATCTTTATCTGCTGTGCAAAATGGGGTTTCTGTTTCAATATGGTCAAGCAGAAAGTTGGGTAAGATGGTTTCAGGAGAAAAAACTGAGCCTGGCAAGACTAGGAATCCTAAATGCAATGATTTGTCTTAAGGTTGAGGTTCTGGGAATAACAGGCTGTTTGAGACTCACAGAGAGTACACTGCAGGGGACTTTGGGAGTGCCTGCGTTACTCCAGTGTATTTTTTGAGATGACAATGGGTACATGTGCAGGGGAAGAGTGAGACACAGGGGAGAAGGGTGTGAAAGGCTCTTGTTGAGAAGGTTCTTTGTGTGTATCAATATCAGTGTGGATAAAAGGAGAAGTAAAGATAATATTGATTGTGAACAGTTTTAATCAATGTTTATTGCCTGTGCAAAGTCTTCAAAAGATTAAAACGAGAGGGAAGACTTCTGCTGAGGGAAGTCGGTGTAATGAGCAGAGTCTAAGGAGTGTTGATGAATCAGGTTTTCCTTTATCCACACTTATCAGAAAGAAATCTGTTTCTCTGGATGCAGAAGTCCTGGAAGTATGGACAGACCTATGAGCACACATGTACACGTTCTGAAATGCACATGCATACCTGCACACACACACACAGAGAGCACATGCAGCGGTGTAAGGGCCTTTCTGGTAGCATCTGCTGTATTTGTCTCCATGGGTTCTGTAGAGGCTCTCTGTGCTAAGATACACAAAGCAGGTTTGGAGAAAGCTGAAGGAATAGGTAGCTCATGGGGGCTACCCCTTCCCACATATTGTGAACCAGTATTACTAAACATAATGGTGCTCCAGGCTATCTCTGGGATTGGGAGCTAGAAGGAGTCCCTTTTAACATGGGTCTAATGTAGCTGCATAACTGGGACATCAAAGGGCAGTGCTGGAGGTCACAGTTGAAGACCTCTCTCCAGAAAATCCTGGCCTTCTCTAAATTGCAGCAAATGAGGCAAAATCTTCTCTTCCTCGGTGGGCTGATGTTGACTAATCTCTGTGACTGTTCCCCTCCAAGGGCCACTCTCTTGCTTTTAATGTAAGAATGGACATTTTGGCTCAGTTCCATTGGTCGGAGTATTCTTTGGCCTGTCCTGAATCTGGTTGAATGAAGAGGCTGATTGTAGTATCTAAACGTGATTTTTGATGTGGGGAGATGCAGATGCTCTGCAAAAGCTGCTTAGTGATTTCATAGACTCGTGGAGGCAGACATGGGATGGAATCCCCATCTCACAATGCAACATATCCAGGAGTAGCTGTTGTTTTCCTTGCTTTTCCCATCTGTCCCATCACCCATACCCACTCGCCTCCCCACAGATCAGTGCTCCCCCTCTGTAATTGTGGTTCAGTGCTTCTCATTGATGATAGTTAAGAAGACAGTTTGGGATATCTCAAACAAAAGAAGAGCAAACAACTGCTTTGTGCTCAGGAACACCTTCACCTTTCATCAAGCCTTCCAGAACTGCTCTGAGGCTGGGACCTGAAGTAGTTGCTGGCTCCTCTGGTGCCTCTTTTATTTTGTGTGAGATCCTCGATACAGATTATATCTTCACCAGACTACCTGTGGAGGTTAATTTGCATTAGAACAACATTTACAGTATCCTTCAGGCATATGGTAGAAGCTGCAGCCGTTGAATCTCTAGGGAAGTTCATATTGTCCCACAGATACTCAGCCAAGAGTATAACTTAGATTCCCAGCAAAGACACGTTCTAGTTCAGGCATCAGTGGGGAGCATAACCTCTGCAGTGGACCTTACTGTTAGTTCCAACAGTGAAAGAACTGCAAGCGTCATGAGCTGTGATTTGTTTTCTGAAAAGGCTTGGCAAACTTCCACAAACACTAGGTATCTGTCTAACTGAATTTGCAAGTTCCTCCAGCTGCCCTGGGGAGCTTGTAAGTTCCTTGAACCTCATTCCTGCCCGCCTGGAAGTTACTCGATGTGACTGCTTTGCCAGCACGGTTGGTAAATTCCAAGAACCCCAGATGCTGGATTCACAGAAATTACAACCCTGCTGGCCACACTGGTCGAACTAGAAATGTTTTGGAGTTTCATGAGCCTTAGCTGTTTCTACATGTAATTTACAAGTTCCAATTGTGCATCTACGTAAAGGACTTTGGCACAAACAGCTGGAGTTTTTGGTGGTTACAGTCTCAGCCAGCACAGTGCATAAGCAGGACTTGGAGAAGTTGCAGTGCTGATGGTTTCTCAGCAGAGCTTGTAAACCTGGTGGTCTCTGGGCAGAATGATTTTGAGGAGACACTCCCTGTTGATTTAGCAGAGGAGATGCTACTCATGATCCTCAAACTTCGGGGATAGGATATAATCTATCGCATCATTAAATGACCTTTTTGGAGCCTAAAAATAATGATTCATGGAGATAATAAATTCTGCCTCTCAACTGGCAAGTTTGGAAGCCTCTCTGTGATGTGTTGGTATGAAGGAACATCGGATATATAGAAGTCAAGTGATCAACAGATGAGAATATGAATTCTGTGTGTTTTCTACAGAAGGATTTAGATGACAAAAGTTTCTACCTCTGGGGAGAGACCAGACATGCTGTATTCAGATAGCAAAGAGGGGGATTTTTAGTTTTATAAAGTTAAAGTGAATTGGGTAAAAACATGTCTTACCCTAATGGTTTGTCTCACAGAATTTAGAAGTTCTGTATCAATTGTAGGTACTGCATTTAGACAGAAGTAACACTCCCGTTCTCTGATCATACCTGACGTTTGAAGAATCTCTAGCAAAAGAAATATAAAGATGCTGAACTTATGGGCAGCATGCATTGTATTACAGTGACAGCTTGGATCAAAGGATCCTACATAATCTTGATGTCTTTTCCCTTTATATTCCATAGACACCATTAAGAGGTAGAGGCAACTTTTTTTGTAAGTGTGTAAAAATGTGCAAGTCGAATCTTGCCACTTCATGACATTTGCAGTCTGGGCTTTGCAACTTTAGTGTTCTTTCAACATTATTTTTTATGTGTGTAGTTATATATATTAGTGTTCATATATCATATCAATTGATGTGAACCAGTAGAATATGTTAAATGTATAGGAATAATATGGCTGCCAGAATAGACTGGAAAATGGCAGGAGAAAAGAAGTTTATAGACTGAGTAAGAAAAATTGATCAAAATGGGATATTATTTACCTCTGAAAACCCCCTAGAGGCCAAGGCTTTTGAGCCAGTAACCATCCCTTCTGTGACATGGAATAGCATTCCTGAACCTGCTACTTCAAACAAAAAAATGCTGTGATGTGCGTCTCTCTCCATCTGTCAGCACCTGCTGTGCCCAAGAAAAAACCGTGTCCTATGTTATAAAAGTTAATTTCCTTTATCTTACTAAATACTGTAGAGAAAATAAATCCTGTAGTCCTGTTTGCTAAGAAGTGCTTACTGTGCAGATGATGCTTTCTGAATGCGGGTGGGTGCCTGAGAAAACGCAGTTGCAGAACTGGAGTCTAAAGGTAGAGTTTTGTATTTATTGTTGGCGACGTGAAGCGTAGGCCACAATGTGCAAAGGGACTATTGGAGTTACGAACTTCCACATACACACATTTTTCTGTGTACATTATTACCTAAAACTGTGTCTGTCATCTATTCCTAGTTGGATCTGCATTCCCAGTGTCTTCCTTTGAGTTCTTTCTTGCAAATACGAGCAGTAGAGCTCTGAGGGTATCACAGCATTGTGGGGAGGTCAAAGAAAATGATTGATGGTATAAAATATTCTGGAAATGTTTTTTCCATTATATTAGTAGTACAGTTATGTGTCAGTTGTGAATCTTCTTGCCCACCCCCCGGCCACTTTGATTGGCAACTCTTTCTAACTCTTTCATAATTAGTGATTGAATAGAATTTGCTGGAAGGAGCAAGAGGGCAGATCTCCAGTGACTTGAAAATTGGACTTGATGTGCATGACACTAAAGTTAATTTTGTCAAAGCTATTGATGAATAAAACTTGCCTCGTGTTTTCCCTTGTTGATTAAAGTTAACTCCTTCTTTACAAGGTTATTACTCACCTTTTATATATCTCAGGTATAATGGTTGCAACTGTTAAGAGAGTAATTAAACTTCAAAGCTCTGTTATTAAAGACTCAGCAAGAACACCCAAAAGCAGAAGAATTTGCAGCTAAGACTATACAAATCCATCCTTAACTAGTCCACAGTGAGTAGGGATTATGTAGCACAGTAACAGCATTTGCTGTACAGAAAATCCCTGCAAAATCCAGACATAATGGACTGCACGGAGTACAGTACATGGCTGACTGTTCCAGGATTATGATTCTGGGATTTTCTTTATTTCTTTTAATAGACATGGCTTTGCCTTGAAGGGTGTAGCTGAAAATCATTTTAGATAAGCAGGACTCTTCAGTCCAGGATTTTGCCTTGACAGTCATCTGTAAAAAATGTTAGCTGATGTTTCATTCCAAAATAATGAACAAAAGGCTTGGTTCTGCTGTTAGATCTGTGTTTATGAATCATCAAAAAGTGCATTAACCTACGTGTGTGGGTGGCTAACTGCAGTGTGTGCCCCAAGCTGTTGCTCCATCAGGACTGTAGAGCAATCCAAAAGGGTGGACAGCTTTGTGCGCCTTCCCTGTCTGTGCTGAGATACGGTCCAAGTGGGCGGTGGATTAACCAAAACTGGGGAGACCGTAGACCTCCGTGCTAGTTACTCATACTCTACTGTCTGAAACGGGCATCTCTGGAGCACATTTCTTGGGTGTAACTTATTTCATGAGCCTGATGGAATAAATACGGCATCTAAACATCTCCAAGTATGCAGTCAGGAGAGAGGGGGGCCTGTCATTTAAAACATCTTTCTACTTGCTGAGATACTTGGGCAGAAATTCAAAAGATGTGTAAACTTCTCTGGAAGACTTCTTTGTGTCCTTAAAGCAGGAATTACAGATTCTCCTTTTTGATACAATGACCTGTTTCACCACAGCCACCTTCTTTTGCCTAGGCTTCCCCCCTCCCTCTATTTTCTTTTTGTTGTTGTTCTTTCTCCTGTTTCCAGCAGGAACTGTGGAATAGTGTGGTAAAATTTACACAAATTTTTAGGAACAACCACTGTTCTTCATATGCATACTCAGCTGCCAGATTTTCATATAAGGTAAAGCTTGAAGGAACCACTAAAGAGCAGAGGTGCAAAAAGAAGTGATTCTTCATGACTAGGTGTAGTTAAACTGTGGAACTCCTTGCCTCAGGTATTACGGATGCTGCACCTTACGTGGGTTCCAGGGGATACAGGACAGGTTCATGAAAAACAAAGTGGTTAGGGATACCAAATGCATGGGAACATGTCTCGGGGAGTTCATGAGCCACAAATGGAGCCTGGAAGAGCATTTGGGAAAGTACCACTGTGTTTACCTTCTTCTTGTGCGTTGTTTTAGTTACTGCCAGGTGAATTAGATAGATCTTTGGTCTGACACCATTATGATAATTTTTATTGTAGGGAACTATTTTCTTGAATTTTATTGAATTGCGGAAGTCATTGCTAGGCCACTCTCCATCATCTTTGCTAAGTCATGGGCAACAGGAGAGGTGCCTGAGGACTGGAGGAAAGCGAATGTCACTCCAGTCTTCAAAAAGGGCAGGAAGGAGGACCCGGGTAACTATAGACCGGTCAGCCTCACCTCCATCCCCGGAAAGGTGATGGAGCAACTTGTTCTTGGTGCTGTCTCTAGGCACATCAAGGATAGGGGGATCATTAGGGGCAGTCAACATGGCTTCACCAACGGGAAGTCTTGCTCAACCAACTTGATAGCCTTTTATGAGGATGTTACCCGGTGGATAGATGATGGTAAAGCTGTGGATGTGGTCTATCTCGATTTCAGTAAAGCGTTTGACACGGTCTCCCACAGCATCCTCGCAGCTAAACTGAGGAAGTGTGGTCTGGATGATCGGGTAGTGAGGTGGATTGTAAACTGGCTGAAGGAAAGAAGCCAGAGAGTAGTGGTCAGCGGGACAGAGTCCAGTTGGAGGTCTGTGTCTAGCGGAGTTCCGCAAGGGTCGGTTCTGGGACCAGTTCTATTCAATATATTCATTAATGACTTGGATGAGGGATTAGAGTGCGCTGTCAGCAAGTTCGCTGATGACACAAAACTGGGAGGAGTGGCTGAGATGCCGGAAGGCTGCGCAGCCATTCAGAGAGACCTGGACAGGCTGGAGAGTTGGGCGGGGAGAAATTTAATGAAATATAACAAGGGCAAGTGTAGAGTCCTGCATCTGGGCAAGAACAACCCCATGTACCAGTACAAGTTGGGGACAGAGCTGTTGGAGAGCAGTGTAGGGGAAAGGGACCTGGGGGTCCTAGTGGACAACAGGATGACCATGAGCCAGCAGTGTGCCCTTGTGGCCAAGAAGGCCAATGGCATCCTGGGGTGTATTAGAAGGGGTGTGGTTAGCAGGTCGAGAGAGGTTCTCCTCCCCCTCTACTCTGCCCTGGTGAGGCCGCATCTGGAGTATTGTGTCCAGTTCTGGGCCCCTCAGTTCAAGAAGGACAGGGAACTGCTAGAGAGAGTCCAGCGCAGAGCCACGAAGATGATTAAGGGGGTGGAACATCTCCCTTATGAGGAGAGGCTGAGGGAGCTGGGTCTCTTTAGCTTAGAGAAGAGGAGACTGAGGGGTGACCTCATTAATGTTTATAAATATGTAAAGGGCAAGTGTCAAGAGGATGGAACCAGGCTCTTCTCAGTGACATCCCTTGACAGGACAAGGGGCAATGGGTGCAAGCTGGAACACAGGAGGTTCCACTTAAATTTGAGGAAAAACTTCTTTACTGTAAGGGTGACTGAACACTGGAACAGGCTGCCCAGAGAGGTTGTGGAGTCTCCTTCTCTGGAGACATTCAAAACCCGCCTGGACGCGTTCCTGTGTGATATGGTCTAGGCAATCCTGCCCCGGCAGGGGGATTGGACTAGATGATCTTTCGAGGTCCCTTCCAATCCCTAACATTCTGTGATTCTGTGATTCTGTGTGATTCTGTGATTCTGTGAACACCTGCCTCAGATAATTTTTTGTATGTGTAGAGATTCCTAGGAAATACCAGTTTGGATTTTATTGCCTTCAAAAGCAGTGAGAGCAGAGTGGGAGATTCAACTCATTAGTATTTAATTACTGGCTCATCAAATGCTTCCTCCTTCTTCCCTCTTCATTTTCCTCCCAGGTCATACCTGTCATAAATGAATGTGGTGCTCTGTAGTTCACAAATCTGGTGGAACATCACATTTGCACACTGTCCTCTGGCAGAGGCTGAACCAGGGAGTGGGAACAAGTAATGGAAAGGTAGCTTTCCCTCTGAGGTGACAAAGTTTCCCAGGGCAGGAATTTCTGGATACTTGCTTGGCAGTGAAAAAAAGGTAAGTGAGGAGAAATACAGCTAATGCCATTTCGTTGTGGTTGTGACTGCAGGCTGTTTAGACAGTAGCTGAACTGGGATAGAAGTGTGAAAGGGGAGAAAAAACAAATCGTGGAAGAAGAGTAAATGGTCCCTTTTTGCCTCCTTACCTGTTTGCAGTGGCTTCAGTGAGGGAGCTCAGAAGCTGGCCATAAGCATGCAGCGGGGAGGAGGGAGGCAGAGAAGTTATGAAAAGGCAAAGC
Organism: Nyctibius grandis; assembly: GCF_013368605.1. Classification (NCBI taxonomy): domain Eukaryota; kingdom Metazoa; phylum Chordata; class Aves; order Nyctibiiformes; family Nyctibiidae; genus Nyctibius; species Nyctibius grandis. Next base: position 2,102,789 of record NC_090658.1, read on the forward strand.
GAGAGGAACCCATTGCTGCGTGCTGGTGGGGATGCGGAGTGAGACCTCCTTAAGCCCTCTGCCCTATGTTTTCTCTGTCAAATGTCACGTTCAAATCATGTTTCCAACTATGCATCTTTCTGTTTCAGTATGTTTGTTCCTGTCTTTCTGCAAATCCTCTCTGGAGAATGCATAGACATTATTGGGGTTCTGAGAAGCTCAGTGGTTTGTTTTCCCTGCAAAGCTGTTCCCCTCCCTCCCTGAATCAGCTGAGTTCCCGTGGGGGGAGGCTTCCTTCCTCACCCGCCTAGATTAGTTGATATCTACGGGCTGCGGGTGCTCCGAGCCTGATGCTGTGTGCCGTAACAGCAGCAGCCGTGGCTTTTCTCTGCTGCAGCAAGTGTTGCCTCTTGACGCCGCCTCCCCTGAGGGATCATTAGCAGGGTGGAGGCTATTTTCTTTCCTAGAAACAGGAAGAGAAGAAGAGGATGAGAGATGGGAAGCCTAAACAATCTAGACTTAGATTGCAGCGTGAGCTCAATGACATCAGCTCCCTTCAGTCTTCCCACCCATTTGCTCTCTCACGGCATTGCTGTTTAGGCTGATCGGGATCTGAAGATACCTATAATACCATGCTCATTCCTTGGGGGTTAATTGGGTCCAGAGCAAAGGCCCAGATCTGCCAGTCCCACTCCCCAGTACCGGCAAGTCTAGAGTATAGACAACTGCGTGTTGCACTACAGGTAACTTGATATATCTGACAGGCCAAAAAGCACTGGGTTTCAGAGCACTTCAGAACTACTGTCAAGAGATATAGTCACCTTAAAGTCTAGTAAATTGAAATAAAACCTAAAAGCAGTGGTAAGTTTTGCAGGTTTTGTTGTCAGAGCTCTCTCTTTCTCTCTCCCCCTCATTCCCTCCTTTGTGGCTGTATGGCCACAGAGTTGTTTTTAAGTTCATGGAATGCATTCACATTTACCACAACTTAAGGTTAATGCTTGTTTAATAAAAAAAAAAAGTTTTTTTAAAGATAGACCAAAGAAAAGTAAAAGTAAAATGGCTCCTATAGAACTAAGAAAACTAGCTGTGTGCTTTATGGCTGTAGTAATTTCTGAGAAGGATGTACTCGTGTTGGTTAGGGTTGGCATGGCCTCTGTCTAACTGGGAGACTTGGGCTTTGAGAAGAGAGGATTGTAACCGCATGCCATGAGATCAGAGCGCAAGTGGCACCAGGCAGTGCTAATTGCAGGCAGCTTGATTCCTTTTAAGTTCTCAAATCTTTGCTCTTTGGTGTATGGACATGGGGGAAGCTGGCTAAAATTGCCACAATGCTTAGACCAGTATCTGTCACATAATTCTGCATACGTGTGTGGTGTAGGATCACTTCTGCTCCCTTGTCTGCACATTGCCAGCTGCCCAGGTCAGTGTATCTCCTGCAGAAACAGGTATGAGCTTGTGGAATCAATGAGCATAATGAATGGGACCCATCTCTTCTCTTCTCTTCTCTTCTCTTCTCTTCTCTTCTCTTCTCTTCTCTTCTCTTCTCTTCTCTTCTCTTCTCTTCTCTTCTCTTCTCTTCTCTTCTCTTCTCTTCTCTTCTCTTCTCTTCTCTTCTCTTCTCTTCTCCTCTCCTCTCTTCTCCTCTCTTCTCCTCCCTTCCCTTCCCTTCCCTTCCCTTCCCTTCCCTTCCCTTCCCTTCCCTTCCCTTCCCTTCCCTTCCCTTCCCTTCCCTTCCCTTCCCTTCCCTTCCCTTCCCTTCCCTTCCCTTCCCTTCCCTTCCCTCCTCTCCTCTCCTCTAAAATACTTAATACATATATAACGATTAATTACTACTATTAATTATTTCATCCTTTTATTGCTAGCTCCTTTCTGCAGCAATTATTCCTCACGTTTTGTGTACGCTTGGCCTGTGGAACTGTGCCATTCACTCATGCATGATGTGCTGGATACGTTTTTGGCACTAGAAAAAGTCAAAATAGATAAAGTAATAAAAAAAAATGTTTGGTGTATGTCCCCTTGAATACAAGTGTTTTTAAAAAGACAGCCAATAGGGAAAAAAACAAGTGAAGAGCCAGTGTTTCTAGTCTTGGTAGGCTTGAAATATTTTCCCAGGAAAGGAAAAAAGGGGCTAAGAAACTGCTTTGGTCTCCTTCAGACTGCTCCATCAGGACCATAGTGCCAGCTGGAGACAGCGTGGATCTCCATGCGCAGGATTCTGGGATCTGCACGAAGGAAGGAGGTTGTAGGTCAGAGATGAATCTGATCGCAGATACAAACCAGCACAGGTGGTGTTGATTCCCCAGAGGGGCTGGAATAAGTTCTGTGTCACTGCATAAACTGCAGCGTTGTGAAACTGGCACTTACCTTTCTGACCTTGCAGACAACATCTGCTTACTCAGGCTTCTTGTCTTACTCCTAAAATTGCTCTTGCCACAAGCCATGTTTCCTGCCTTTCAGAAGGTGCTCCGTGTCTCTGCATGTACGGCGGCGCCTCTAGACTGCTTTTGTGCCATGCAAATTTCTTTCTCAGTGGAATGGTTCACTCTGAGGATTTATCCTGGGGACCTGTGCCAGCACTTCTCTCCGAATACGTGGGCTCTGGACTGAGGATTTCAATATAGGTTTTGCTTTCTACCAATGTAACATAATGAAACACACCTTTGGTTAAAAAAATGCCACAATTTGTGGGATGGAGGTGAGTTTTGGGTCCCCATTCTTATGCAAAGTTTGTGGCCAGACTAATCTCTGTGTAGAAGAAATGAGTAAAACTCATGAGGAGACAGCCAGGAGTTTGTATTTAAAGTTTTTGAGCTTCAGGTCTGAATAAGAATAATGAATAAAACAATGTCAGTTGACTCTGTTATATCATAATTAAGTTCTTAGGCATCCACTTTCCCCTCAGAGAACTGTGGAGCTGATGTTCTTTCTGTCAGAGTGCAGATAAGATTTGCCAGGTTATCTTTCTGAGAAATTAATACAAGTAAGTTTACTGATAGGTTTGATATCCTGCTGTACATCTTCCTGCTTCAGTTTATCCAGATTTCTGCTGTAGACTGGTGATCACAAATCCACGTGGGATGAGATACGCTTCGAAGAGAGATACGAGACCTCCAACGTATCCGTGGAGGTACTGGAGGGTTCAGATGCTTTGCTCTGAGCCAATGCTCAGCTGAGAAATTGTGGTATTAATAGAAACTGTGTTGGTGAGGGCTGTGGTATTCAGGGAAGGTCTAAAACAAGGCTCAGATTACTTTTGGAGATGCAAGAACCCAAAGAGCCACAAAGATCTGTCAAACTAATATTTTTATAAGTGGCCTTCTACTTACCCAGATGTCACACACTGTTAAAATGGGATGTACTTCATTCAGTTCCTGAGTGAATTGTTGTGTATTAATGTTATGTGCTGTCCTTCGCTGGGTTCCAGTTCAGTGTGGCTTCTGTTTCATCAGCAAAGATTCCTCTCTTTCTCCTTTTTCATTTAGTCTCATAGATAAGTACATATAAATCAGTATGCATGTTTTCTGTGCGTATATTATAGTAATACAAAACAGATTGTAAATAATTTTGCAGTACTTTGAAATAAGGTACAATGTAAGTGACTATTATTATAACTATGTTTATATTTTAGGGATGTCTTGTAAATCTTCTATGAAGAGAAATACATTGTTGAGGTAACCACCTCAGGCAAGAACAGCCCTCTTTTCCTTCCATTTTTGTCTCCCAGTCTGGTTCTAATTGCATTGCCCTCATCTGGGAGGGAGTGAGGTGTCCCCTACAGCCCTGTTACCTTTAGATTTCCCTTAAAGGTAATACTGTGTTTTTGCAAGAGACCTGTCAAGTTTTGGTGGGTGCACATGTAGCACGTACATCATCATCACAATATTGCAGCTATTCATGTTAGAAACTCATAGATGCTTGTTTAGATGCTGAAGGCAATGCATTAGGAACTGATGGTGACTGATTATTATCCAATCAGTTCCTGATGCAGTATCTGCGACATCAAAACTCTCCAGTGGTTTTGGTTACATCCTAATTTTTTCAGTTGCAGTGTCCCCATTTAATATCTTTTTTTTTTTTTTTAATTTTATACTTCAAATGTTGAGGCTTAACAAGGCCAGTGTACTAGGAAGAAAAGAAAACTGCTTAATTGCACCACTCAGTTTTTTAGGAAATTTATACCTTTCTGTTATCTAAGAATAAATATTACCAAGAGTCACTCTAGGCAGCACTGCTAGAGAGCATTATACATCTTATACAAGTTTTACTTTATTCAAAAAACTGTTGGTTGAATAGTTTAACACAAGTTAGTCAGCAAGTGTGTTCTGCTTCTCAGAAACGCAGGAAATGATGTAGGCTTGCAGCAGGGCGAGTCTGCAAACTCAGGGAGTGAGTTGTGAAATTCGTGAGAAACTCTAACCTCATGCCAGCGTGTGTGGGCTTTCTGTATGCAGCATTTTGGCCACGAGAACTACAGACCTAACGTTGCTATCCTATTTCTCACACATTTTCTGCATCTAGAAAAAACACTACATTTGGAAGGAGTAATCTGGTTTCAGACCTGAGTCTTGATAGCTAGCCTCTGCGTTGCCACTGGATGAGTATGTGCCAGGTATGTCTGTCCATTTGCTGTAGATCTGACTGTACTGAGAGCAAATAACACACACACCATAAGCAGAATATGGTCATGACAGCCCTCAGACATCAAGATTTCTGCTTTCACCCACTTCTGTTTGAAAGAATGAAGTCAGTGATTTTGGAGGTAGTTGTTGGGGTTTGTATTTCTGGTACAGGCCTAAAAAGAAATAATCTGGCATGTGCCTGACTGTAACTAGTTTAATTAAGTCGCTCTCCTTCACAGAGGTGCCCTGGCTGTGGCTACCCAGCAGGCTGAGGTTCAGCGCCCACTCACATCGCTGAGGTGAGCTGGAGGAGGAAAAGCTGTTTTAACTGTTAGGCACCGGTGTGGATGTCAGGTTAGAGCTCCCTGGAATGTACCACAGCAGAGGCTGGTGCATCCTGGCCTGTATCAGAAATAGTGTGGCCACCAGGACCAGGGCAGTGATTGTCCCTTTGTACTCGGCACTGGTGAGGCCACACCTCGAATACTGTGCTCAGTTTTGGGCCCCTCGCTACAAGAAAGACATCGAGGTGCTGGAGCGAGTCCAAAGAAGGGCAACGAAGCTGGTGAAGGGTCTAGAGCACAAGTCTTGTGACAAGCAGCTGAGGGAACTGGGGTTGTTTAGCCTGGAGAAAAGGAGGCTGAGGGGAGACCTTATCGCTCTCTACCTGAAAAGAGGTTGTAGCGAGCTGGGTGTCAGTCTCTTCTCCCAGGCAACAAGCCATAGGATGACAGGAAACAGCCTCAAGTCGCTCCAGGGGAGGTTTAGATTGGATATCAGAAAAAATTTCTTCACTGAAAGGGTTATCAAGCCCAGGCTGCCCAGGGAAGTGGTGGAGTCACCATCCCTGGAGGGATTTAAAAGACGAGTGGATGTGGTGCTGAGGGATATGGTTTAGTGGTGGCCTTGGTAGTGTTAGGTTAATAGTTGGACTTGATGATCTTAAAGGTCCTTTCCAACCAAAGCAATTCTATGATTCCATGATTCTATGATCAACATTGTCCCTGTGTCTCTGATCTGCCAACCATTCCCACTCGGTCCAGTTCAGAGTGGGTCTCATGCTTAGTCACACCATAGATCAGTTCGAAGTGTATTTAAATTTGTTTTTTTATATTAAAATCAGTGTCTCCTGCATGTCAAGGCTGAGAATTAGGCCTGTGTTCAAACATTTGACCAAACCCTGTGTTTAGACAGCGAATGATCCCAGAGGTCTCTTCCAACCTCGTTGATTCTGTGATTCTATGATTCTGTGAATGTTTCGTTATTTTTTTCTACTACCTCCAAATACATTATTTGTAAGAATCAGCAAAATGAACCTGAAATGAATCTTCAGATTAGAGTCTGCTCTTGTCAACGGTTAAGAGTGTCAGTCCATAGCTCTAGCTGCAGGTGTATGACTGGAGCACACGCTGATCTTCAGAAATTCTACAACTTTTTTTGCAAGCCATATATAAGCTGGTAACTTGGTTTGTTATTGCTTCAGTGTCACAAATGCCATGCAGTCTACTAGGTGTGTCTGTTAAAATATTCTGCAATCCCACAGTGATCTAGATATTTTCATTAACTTGAACTTTGGATGTGGAAGAAAAAGGCTTACAGTGAATAGTGGAATTTAAAGAACATTTTCCAGGGGGAAACAAACCATATCAGGTGACATCTCTTGACTAATGAGAGTGATAACTAAGTCCATACAAACATCATGAACGATACACTTTTAGATCAGAGGTACTTTTGTTAGCAGTTACTGAGGTAGGAACAGCATCACTTCACCAGGGCTGTTTCAGATACTGCACTTTTATCTCAGAATGATTTCCTTCTAAAATTTTGCAGGACTAAAAAGAACTTGTGTCATACCTGGTTTTGCTGGGCACCAACTTCTGTACATCAGAGCGAGCCATCTTTTGTCAGGTTCCTTTGATCCTTAGTGTGCCATGAGTAGTTTTTGGCAGACTACAGATGCTCCATGGAATCTGTCACCTAAATAAAACTTAGGGAGATATCTCTAGGGATTGGCCATCTGGAGCTTTCAGCTATAAAATATATATAAATGTAAATATATATATAATATTCCTTTCTACTGGGTATCCATAGGCTGACTAAAGCCATCTGATGTTAGTAGGAATCTTGCATCAATACCTGCATCTTTGGATTGGGCTGTAAGTAACAAAGTTGCAAGCACTGCAAATGTGAATAATAATATTATAATTGTGGCTAAGGAGCTGGGGTATTTGTTTGACAGCTAGGAAAATTGTATGTGAGTGGCATTTGGTAGGAAGGAGGGTCTTTGCTTTCAGTAATACTGAATATATGCTTCAGCGTAACAGGATTTGTGTTTGATTACTTGGTAGCTAACTGACTCTAATGATCTTTGATATCCAGCCAGAGTCAGTGATGACTTTATCCTGAAACTGTGATGATTTCTTAAATTAATGGGGTTGAATCAGAGACAGAAGATAATGCTTTAATTTGCTTATTTATAATGGTATCTCTAACTTCATGTTAAAGGCAAGAGCTAAATGAGAAATACAGAAAGGGGGATTGTACACCTCATTTTCCAAACATTGCATTAATGCTCGGTACCATAAACATGGTATGATATCATAGGCATGAGAGCTGTGTTTCTTGAAATGATGGGTAATAATGTTGTTCCTCTTCAGCACATGAACTTCAACTTTAAAAATGTTGTAAGAATCCTGACTGGTTTGAGTTGGGACATTACCAAGGTTATAAACATGGGAAAAATTGATTGCAATTGTTATGGGTAATGGACAATTCAGCGTACATGGTGGTTATGGTGGAACACTAACCTTTGAACTTGTGACAAGACAGGGATGAAGTGAAAAATCTGGGCACAGAACTTTATTTACCTTGAAAAACTCGGACGTGAAGGATTAAACACAGCAAAGCCATCGTCTGCCCTACAGTTCGGTGCTAGACCAAAGTTTTCAGAAGGTATTTTTACAAGTAACATTTTCAGTGGGGTTGAAATGAGATGTGATGTCAGAAAAACTTGTTAACCCAGTTAACACAGAGATTATTCTGCTGCTGCGGGATGCTGCAGCAGTAAAGCTTGGAAGGGTAGGAGTTACCAAGGCAAGGTCTAGAGTTCAGTGCACTTAACAGTTTGAGTAAACCACGAGGTTAATCTTGTGTGCGTGGTGCGTTTGGATTTTGTGTAGCGCAACAGTATCTCTTGGTTCTGTAATTTAGGTGCCATGCAGGTCTACTAATCCATTAGAGCAAAGAAATTGCTGTGTTTAGCATAATCCCAGATACCACTGTGAGAGAGTTATTAACTGCTCACAGTTGCCAGCTGAGATTAAGCCAATTCACAGCCATCCAGGTTAGGCCTGCAAGTGGATTCATGTCAGCTAAGTTTCTTCCCTGACTGTCCTACACAGGAAAAAATGGCATAATTCCACAGACAACACCTGGTACTGTGAAGAGCTGTCATTAAAACATTTAGGGTCTCTGTGCACCTTCTCTGAGAGAAGTATTATTAAGCAACTCCATTTGTTGAACTGAGACCTAGTTTACTCGGTGATCTTTGGCATGCCCCAGTCTGCGTGTAAACTGATAAAGCAGACTTGTTCTTTCTGGTTCGGCCTCTGCTTATTTGGCTTCTCTTGTATAACAAGGAATACAATAAAATGTAAATTCAGGGGAACTCTCTAACTGCTGAACAAAAACCATTTATGTGAAGCATCTAGGAATGATGTGCATGTTTCTTCAGCTCCTTACACTTACCTCTTTTACGCTCCTGTAACTCTACTGATCAGTGCTTTCAAACCAGGGCAGCACAACTGAGCAGAGAACTATAACCAAATCCTGCTTTTGCGTTTGGTCATTATTTACTGAGCTCTGTCAATAAATCTCGTATGTTTAGAAATAAAAATGCCAGAATCAGATGTTCCTGCAAGGTTGGGCCGCTTTCCTTGTCCTGCGTACTAAAACCGTGAGGCCCACCGAATACAGCCTGTACCGTTGCTGACGTAAAGCTGCTGATTTTTCTCTGGGAGAAATCCTGTGCATAGTGCAGCCTTGGAGTGTACTGGCAGGGGAGCGACTCAGAAACCTCCGAGAAACCAGCCTTCTACTGGAACAAACCAGAGGCAGGCTTGGCAGGTGGTCTGATTATGTTTGCTCAGCCAGTTCAGCAGTATTTGCTGGACAAAAGAAGGCATCAGGTGATACAGAAAGTCCCAAACAAAGCTCCCGAGGAATACAGACGTGACCAGACTTTCTCATCTGTTCCATATCTGTGAAAGTGAAGGAAAACTTGTGGCTAAAGGAAGAAGGCACAAGAGCCAGAAGGCCTCTCTCTTCTGTCGATTCTTATCCAGGAGGCTACTAAACACAACACTACTGAAAATTCGGATTTCTCTGTGTTTCTTTTGTAGTACTTAAACTGTTTTCCGTTGGTGATGAAAGAGTTAAAACCACGTGGGGTAAATTCTTGTAACTCCTCTTCTTGCTTGGTCATTTTTGGCCCGCACTTTTTTCTTGCTGCCATCCCTCTGTGCAGTGCTAGCTACCATGCAGGTACAGTTTTGACACGGCACTGAACTCATAGCCAAATGGTGGGATGGAGGATGGCTCGTAGATTGTGATTTTTAAAAATTTGAACCATTTAGGCATCCAAATGTATGTTTGTAGAATTTCTGTGGAAGGAAAGGCTCCAAAGGAGCAGGAGGAGGCCTTTTCTAGGTAGGAATTTAGGTAAGCATTACCACATGGTGTGAATATAGATTAATATTACATCCAGCAGGTACCTGCATAGGTTAGATGTCTTCCCAAGGGGAAACATCCATTTTCTGTTTTCCACCTCCTGTCTCCTCTATGAGTGAGAAGGTGTTCCAAGTTTCTGAAAGATTTGGAGTACCTTTCACTTTTCTGTGGTGCACAAAAACCTTATGGAAAAAGAATGTTAGTCTTGCTCTAACGCATGTAATCCTGTAATTTAAAATCTATCTCACCCTGCAAAGGCACAGAGGGGACAGAGTAATCAACCTCAATCCTGGCACTTCCTAATTTTTCATTGCTTGACTCTTCAAGTTTTTCTTTTTTTTTTTTAATGTGGATGTAATAAGATTATGAAATGAGTGTGAGACTGATTAAAAGAGAGTTTAGAACTTCCAGCTCAAAGATCAAACAATCAAGCCTCAATATTTTTCGCGTTGTAATTTGCAGTGAAAACATCTAATGAAAAGTTCAGACATAATGAAGGTTTTGCTTACAGTCAGAGGTGGATAAATAGTAGGTGGTGCTCCAGTTCTACGTGTTGCTAAAAGTAAAGAATCAGACTTTAAAAAAAAAGAATCAATAAATAATAGATTGTCAGTATTTGAAACGTGGGCAGCTCTACAGGAAAAAGAGATCTCTAGTAGCTGATGGCAGTCATCACAATGTTGACTTGGTGCAGCTGCAGAAGAGTTGTGTTACCAGTTTGTGTGTTACCCTTACTGGTGGCAAGTGTTTACAAATCTTCTTTCTTTTTTTTTTGTTGTAAAAAGGGATTTTTTAGTATGTGCTATTCAATTTTTATGTAATTATATTTAATTTTCCACTATTCCAGTATGATGGGTTCAAACTAGCTCCCTGATACTAATATCACTCATATTTATGTCGTGTTTAAAAATATTTGCTAATAAATGGGTAGATGGAGACAGGACATTAGAGTAAGGATGAAAGGCTTCTACAGGAATCCCACAGAAGATAATGCAAAAACTGGTATTGATTTCACTGGGGCCCAGATTTTATCCAGAAAATAATAAGTGCACATTATTGGTATTGGCGTAACTACTCCAGTTTTATGATAAGATCTTGAAACTTGCAGAAAAATTTGCTTTTCTCTTTCATGCGTGATATTTTAGTTGAGAGAATGGAGCATTCTGAAGATAGAGGTGTGAAAGCGTAGGTAATTCTGGCGGTATGACAAGATAAGAAGTATTTACAATGATGTCAGCAACTTAAAACATACCAGATGAACCAAAAGAGCCTCTTAATCAGAACAGTAACAAAAAAATTCCTATAAAAATAATGAAGGGAGTAAAATTTTAGATTGGCCTAGAGTGATTCTAGCATCGATTTGAGTCAGTTCTTGGAGTGAAGCTTTGATTTCTTTCTCAGGGCTGGATTTGCCAGCATAGCTTCTCCTTGATGCATTTCTTTATGAATCTAAATGGATGGGCTGGTTGCATAATATTCATCAACAGCATTTTTGGAAATATATGGTACCATACTGATACCTCTGCAGGGCTTGGGCTGACTGAATAATTGAAGATGGATTTAAAATATTAGAGTGGAATAGGCAGTTAAATTTTTTTTTAAAAATCATACAAGGTAACTGATGTTTTTATTGCACAGCACATTTTATGGCTTATTAAAACAGTCTCTGTGAAGACACAGTAGACAAGAACAAGTTGGCTTCAATAAAAGTAAGGATAATTTATAAGGGTCTGATTGGGGAAAATGTTTTGGTTCCAGTTGCGATTCTGCCTCCAGTCCCAGAACTAATATTGAAGGCTTGTGTTGAAACAATCATGATATTGAAATGAGTGGGGCTTTGCCACTGGTTTTGAGTTATTCTAGGTTATCACCACAATTTTTATTTGCAGATGCTGACACGCCAGTTGTACCTGCATGCGCAATTCTCAGCCATCATCATGGTAGTTGCACATGCTTGCCCTCGTCATTTGTCAATTAACACTTGCTTGAGAAGAATAGATTAAACTCATACCTTTATTTCAGTCTTTATGTAAATTCCAATCTAGAATAAAGGTGGTAACTCTACTGGAAGAGTAGTGGTTTGCTGGGAAGTGCTGGGAACTGGAAAGTCGCATAGCAAGGCTGTTGTGCAGACCAAGTATGTATCTCTTGTAAACAGGGAGAACAGAGGAGATGTAAAATGAGGAAGTAATAAAAGAAGTGTGGGAATCACTTTTGTAAGAAATATAAAACATCCAACTGATCCTTTTCAGTAAGGGGTGGAGCACAGCTGCAGGATTTTGTGAGTTCTCCAGTTAGAACTCGAACCATGCCTTCTCCCTGCCTCCATGTCATGCTCTTGCCTGCTCTTCTACCTAAGCAGGATTTGCTTTATGTGCCCTCCTCCTGGAATAGCGCCTCTGCCCTTGGACACACCACCGTGTTCTCCTCTGCTCCCTGCCCCTGCAGCTGGTAGCAAAGCAGCGAGATGAGAGGAAGAGGCAGTTTGGCTTCCCCGGTACCCACAGTAGCTGAGGTGAAACCTGAGTGACATCCTTACAGCCCACAGAGATATTTGACTTCTCAGCAGGATTGCAAGTGGGTATCACGGGTCTTCAAAGTGACAAGTGTTGTATGAGTCCTCTAGCATAGCATTAACGGAGGAGATCAAAGTCTTTATCTAACTTGCAACCCAGAAAAATTGTGATCCTGCTTGCCTCTGTCTTCTTGCATGAACAGGGCAGCATCACCCTTGCTGTCCTTCCATGCCAAGTTGTCCTCCTGTCCAGCTTTTATATACGTTTTGCTCAGGTGGAATGAATTTTGCAGAGGTCTGTCTGCTGGAGTACATAGGGACAAATTCTGGTGCGCAGTCACTGGGAGGTGAACTGGGCCCGTTCGCTTCAGCGTTACGTGAACTCTGAAGCACTGAGAGGGTACGTGTGCAGTCAGCTTCTCAGGGGCTTTATTTGCGTCATCCGTGTTGTGCTGTTAAACCTGCACGCCCTCGCTGTTGCTACGCTGTGTAGTTCCCAGTGTCATCACCTCTCTGAGAATGGTGATGAAAACAAAGCCACGTGTAGGTATGGCGTAGGGTTATTTCTGTGCACACGTAAGCTTTCAGGAATGCATTTTTGAGCAGCAGCAACGCCTTCATGTTTCAAGAACTTCTGTTCATCTCCTCTTGCAAGTTGCTGCTTTCCTGAGCCCTAATAAATATTTAACCAACTGTGAATCTGTCGAATGTCATTCAAGTAAGATGAGCTAAAACTTCCCAAATATCAGATAATTCTAGGAACATTTTAAATGAGAAAAAAAAAAAAGTTACTTTTTTCCATTCGTGAAGTCCCACATTGCTAGATATTCTCTTATCTGAAAAAGAAGATTTCTTTCAAAGTGACTTATTCTTGCTCCTGCTGTGTCCAAAGCTTGATTTTAGAACATTCATCAACCAGACAGCTCTTCAAAGCAGCATCATTTTAAAAAAGCTGAACTCATCCAGTGCTACATGAAGGAATCACCCATGAAAACTCAGTTGTGATTCAGGTTCAGTTAACAGTAGGTGTAGCCTATTAATGAAATATTAAGCCCTCATAGTTGAAATATAACCTAGAATAATTTTGTCCCTCAGTATACAGATGTTAGCAGGAGTTTTCCAGTGTCCAGTGGGTTAATTCATGTAGTTTTTATGCTTTTGTTTTCAACTTTTGACTCATGAAAATTATTAAGGAAAAAAGCTTACAGCCAGCTACATGCTATTTAGGCAATTTGGATTGAATTCAGCTCAGCTCAGCAGAGGTGCAGAAGATGAAGGACTGTATACTTTATAATTACTGTGTATGGAGATGCCAGATTGTAGAATCTCTACGGGTAATTGTGAGATTGCTATAAAGACATCACATTTGCCTGCAGAGATTTCCCAGTCTGCGACTTTTATCCAAGTTGAAGAAGGGAGAGAAATACTTTCCTTCTACCAGTCCGTGTAATATTTTAAACTGAATTTTGGAGAAGATGTTGAAGAAGGTTCTCATGTTGAAGGATCAGATGTAGCTCCTTAGAAGTTTTCAAGAAGGCTAGATAACTATATTGATAATAATTAAAATATTGTTTGGTTCCAGCACTCTACATTCACAGTCTGTGTGGATCTGTCTTCCAAAGGTTGCGTTTTGGACACCTCACCTGGGACTTGATCTGACTGAAACTGAGAACACCACCTTTCCTTTAAATTTCTGTGAACAAGAACTTCTTGCCCCTGACTCTGCTACTTTTTTTTTGGTGTCTACTAGAGCAATTGTAATTTTCCCCTTTCCTTCTCAACATACATTCTGGTTGTAATCAAGTAGTGATTTCTGTCAACTTTTCTGTCTTTCCTTTTTTTTGTGTAGTTGTTGATGTTGGGAAATAAAGGAGAAAAAATGTTTTTAGAGTCTCTTCCAGTCATCGTCACCACCCCTTTGATGGCTGCAGCCACATGGAGGTTCTTTGGTGCTAACCTTCTCTCCCCTTCAGTCGATGTAAATCTCTCCTGTTTTATGGCTCTCCCACTTGTTATGTCTTGTTGTGCATTTTTACATTTAAATTGGGCATTCTTTGAGGCACAGATTATGAATAGACTTGTACTGTGAGGGTGTTTAAAAAATGAAAAAAAACACAAACACATGAGAGGAGATTAACCGTGGACTGGGTAGTTTCTAACACATGCTAATTCCAAACAGTAAGCACAAGAAAAAAAAAAAGAAAACCCCCTACTTTAACCTACTTTAAGACTCTCTTTGTGTCTTTATAGCAGCAAAGGAGGCTATAAAAACCTCAGATTAATTTACTCAGTTCTGGTGCGGAGCTTTCATTTTAAGAGATTTGTTTGTGCCAACGCTAAGTGATCCAAAGAATCTGAAGGATGAGGAACAGATCTTTGGTGTCTTTTGCCGTGAAAAATCTTTATTGTGCTTTAGAAGGAGACTAAAGACTACTCTTTATTTCCCTTTGTCTTTTGGAAGTGAAAGGATGTTTTGTACCAAATTCTTGAAAAAAGCCACGAAAAAAAGTCTCCATAAGGTGTGACTCACAGTGAACTGCTTTTACAGTATAAACAAATGAAAACCAGCTTGTGTCCTTGCTAAGCAGATTATCAGGAGAGGCTGAAAAGGTTCTTTTCTAGAGAACAGCTCATTCTTCTAATTTTGTGTAACGCTAGCGGAGCGCTAGGGCAGTGGGAATGAACGCAGGGCGCCACGTTTTCCTCTCACCACACCCTTCGGTATCAGAGAAATCAGCTTATATTTTGTAGGAAGAAATGGAGGTTATGGAACATCTCGTTGTCGCTGCGACTTTTGCGTGTTTATTCTTTGCAGTCAGAAAAAACGTTTGTAGAGTGAGCGAATGAATAGATACATAAGAGGGGAAAAACTCTCCTAAATAAGAGAAGGAAACCTTGCTGCTGTTGCTGTTATCGAGAGCTCTGCACTGACTGCCTGGGATCTAGGGTTTGACTCTCCCTCTTTAAACCGAACAATCAGACAAAACCCAACTGACAAACCCTGCAAAACACCCCTGTTAAATTATTCAGTCTCTTCTACAAACTAATGACTATAGTCAGCCAAATTCCATTTTCAAGGGAAGTGAAAATTTGGACTGAAAACTATGAAGCTTGTTTCAAGACAATGAAATTAACTATTGTGCATCTCTGAAAAAAAATTATAATGAGCCAGGAGACCGATCTGTTGCTGCATCCCTTTGTATCCCTTTGATGTAAGAAAAAAGAACTGGCTTTGTATGCTGATTCACTTGTGAGCACAAAGAATAACTTCATCCTCAGGCTCTGAAACTTTCTGATGTTATAGTTAATTAATAACATTAGTATTTATTACTACTAGTGACTTGAGGGTATTGCATGAGAGAACTCAGCGTCCTAAAAGTGCGAAAGACAACAGATTTGTATGCACTTAATGCCAAGTCGTTGTTGATGGGTTGGTTTTAGTGTCTCTACTATTGCTATATTTCAGTTTATATGTTGTAAAATGCCTGTTCTTCTGTCATTTCACTCAGACGCTCCTCTGGCGGCGAGGAAAATAGACACTTCCATCGGGGTTAGCTGGTGCACGGGCTGTTATTTCCCGATGATCTACAACAATGGTTATTCGGTAACAGCTGGGCCATGTCTTCTGTAGACAAAGCCACTGTGGGGCTGAAACCTCCCATTGCTGGAGCATAACTGTTTCCCTGGTAACGGTTAACTAGCACGTGTTTTATTGTTTCAAACTGCTTTCCTAGGGTATTTGCAGGTGGTAGAAGATGCTTTCTTAAAGAGGGGTCGTAACCTCGTGAACTTTCAGATGTCGCAACAAATTGGGGGACAAAAACGTTTTTTTTTCTTTCAAATGGATTAAGTAAATCTTATTATATAGCTTTTACGAGACAGATGTAACTCTCAGTTTGATTTTTAGCATTATATCCAGATGCTGATACAAGCATTTCTGCTGTCAACATTTTGTTTTCGGAATGTGAATTAAGACCATATTCCAATAAGAAGATTTCAAATAAGCACAGGGAGAACACGCAGGCACTAAGATTACTGAGAGTTTCTTTTGTCTTGGGTTTATTTTAGCTGTGGTTTGTTTGCCTGTATGTATCTGCTTTGAATTTGATATTTCACTGATTTGGCTTAAAAATGCACTTGGGTCTACAAGAATTCTTAGGTTGGTCTGATAGATCTCAGGAGAAATACTAAATTAGCTGTGAACATAAAAGGATGGTGACAATGGACAAATCATTTGCGTGGTATTTTAAGTTGGAAAGCATAGGAGTAGACTTATGATGCACACATACATGCAGGGTATGCGTTTGTATGTGTATCAGTACGTAGGGAAGCAGAAATTTATAAATAGGAATTACATCCTCATTTTTTCCCATGCCAAAATTAAAAGTGCCTTAAAAATGTACCTATTGCATTCATCAAACAAACCATTCTGTGGTACACAGGAATGTTCCATGTTATGGAGGTGTTTGTTAAGAGGAGACAGGACAAAAGAATGACAAGTAACGTGACATAGAATAAGAATGGGGTTAGATTTTAATAAATTCAGCAAAACCCATTCATAATCTAGTGGGATGAAGAGAGAGCTCCCTCTCCTGTCTGCTTGATAAAATTTATAGAAGCTATTTGCATGTTTACTTTGATTAAGGTATAAATAAAAATAGCGTTTAAATGACGTGCTGTGAAACTTGTAATAAAAGGCTGGTATTCATCTCTTCAAAAAGGAGGAGCGGTGGTTAAATCCCACTCTCCCTTTTCTGAGACATTCTGAAATCATTCGGTGGCGTTGGCAGCGTGAAGCCTGTTTTGAAAAAGGTGCTGTGTAATAGCAGACGACCCGTTCCGTGCAGTGTGCTCTAAAGTAGGCGTGAAACAAAGCTTCCCAAGCTTGTGCAAGGAACTCTCCTGATTTTAATGAAATTAACTCTCAACCCAGGGGGCAGGTTCAAGTCCCCAAGATGATGGTTAATAATTAATTTTTTGTTTTATTTTTTGGTATCAGGGCCTCATTCGTGGAATTTATTTAATGTCCCATTTTATAGATACAGTTTTCTCACAGGTATGGAAGGTGGTAGGTGTTCCTAGGCCAGCCTATCTGCTCCCTTTGTTAGAAAACACGTACCTAACTTGTAGCGCAGACACCCCCGTGCCCTGGCTGTATCCCAGGCAGATGTGGACAGAGCGAGGCCAAAGTTTCTGCTGCTCGCAGCTGAGTGATTCCCAAGGATTTAAACAGATACATGGCAGTGAAGAGTTAGAGGCTACTGGTGACTGAATCATGTCATCAGCAGAAAGCAAATAAGTCATACTAGTATGTGGCTGAAAACAGCACGTTATTTACTGAAATGCAGGTGTGAATGGGACTATGCATTTTGTAAGACTGATAGTGGTTGTGGCTCTTTATTAAAACACTGATTTTTCAGCTTGTAATGGATTTTTTCAGAGAAATTTGGGCATTCATGTGTAGCTAAAGTCACCAGTGCTACTTGGTTGCTAGCTCTTGTTTTATTTGTACACTTAATCCAGGTTCCTTCCTGTATCTGTCCATTAGTGTCTTTACTCATCTTCTCTCTGTTCCACATCACAACTTTGCTACAGATACTAGTTTGTGTGTAGGTTGTTCAATCTTTTTGGTGGACGTCTCATGACAGCAAGAATCCCTCATCACTAATCCATGTATACGTCCATGGGGTTACCCACAAGGGTAAATCTGGTAAGGAACCACAGGGCTGGACGTGTCCCTGCCCTGAGCCCTAACCCTCTGGTGAAGGCCCTCTCTGGACCTGCCTTGGAACAGGGGAAGGGCAGGAACACGGCTCCTGGGCCAGGGCTCCTTGTGCCCAGGGGAGCACAAAGCAATTCAGCACAGCCTTAAGGGATTTTCAGTCGGCTCCTGGAGGAGGCTTTGTAGGGAGCTGCAGGGAGCTCAATACCTGGCTCTGTTGAGCCCAGGTAACGGGAGAAAAATTGCCTGTTCCCTGAGAGGGCTGTGTAGGTCCTTGGGTTTGTGCTGAGTAAGGGGATGGGAATCACAGCTTCTGCAAGGATACATCATACATGCCCTGAAGTGGTGGGTGAGAACACACACTGCTCATTTTTTCTACATATGTTCCAGAAATATATTGCTTAATGATTTCCTTCACCTGGGCTCATGACTGAACTGCACAACAACTAAATCAAAGTGCATTTTGGACAGATCCCTTTTCTGTTACGATCTCTACATAGTATGTTAGCAGCCATTTGAACTGGAGAGCGGAATCCGAGCTGAGGCGAGATAAGGTAGGGAGAAAAGCAACAGGTTGTACACCCAGCCTATTCCCCCTCCCTTTTTTGAGGGGGGGGAGGCCTTAAATAAATTAGCACTTAAATAAATTAGCCACATTTCAGACCAGAATTTTTGCTTTACAGTGAAGATTGAAAGAAGAATGAAAGAATTCTCCTCATTGTTCATTGCCTTACTCAAAGCAAGGTTTTAATACACAAACCAGGTAGAATCATTCTGAAACACAGACTGCCTCATCCAAAATGCCCTGAGCTATCTTCTTCAGGAGCATCACGTTGGTTATGGCTCAACCTTAAGATCAATGTGATATTAATTAATAAGTAATTATAATGAGGGAATTTTTGACCGCACACTTGTTCTGCTGCAGGTTATCTGGCAGCAGAGTAACCAGAATTAATAACCTGTGTGTAGTCACCCTGCTCTGCATGCCCGTGACTCTGTAAACCAGGATTGATTCCTCCCCTGTCCCCATTTAGTACTAAATTAGTTTTAAGCCTTTTATAAAACCACTTTGAATCCACATTGAATTAATTATATTCTGTAAACTTCAAAACTCAGTTAAGTCGTTTCATTTTTCGTAGTTCTGAATAAAAAGCAAACGATGCAATGACAGAGGCTTGAGCGCTGGCAATAAAAAGGTGGTATTTTGCTGTCTAATTACTGTCTCATTAATGCTAACTGTTGAAGAGCAGCTGCTGTTGGTACCAGTTTAGTTTATGACTAAAACAATATTCTTGTTTAACAAAGGAATTGACATTATTCTCGGGAAGAAAGCGTTAAGGATGTTTACAGTGCTATAGCAATGATTAATAACAGTGCCTGCCACATACTCACAGTAACACCACACGTACAGCGAGCTCCCCCCACCTCCGAATTTAAAAGTCCAGACTTACCAGTAAACGTGGGTACAAGCTGTTAACCTTTTATTGGTGTTTCTTCAGGTCTCCTCGCTAACGTTTGCAGTCACTTTAGATACTTCTGCACGGGGATAGATGCTGACTGATGTGAGCTTGGAAATGACTTAAAAAGAAAAGCCTGGTAAATGCTGCTTTAGGCTCAGACCTTTCTCCTTTGCTCACAGTTTACCACAGTTGCTTTGCTAAAGCGATCCTCTGACCAGGGAAGCAATCTAAGAGAAGATTAATTTTTCACTGACTGCAAATGAAGGCGAATGGAGAGGAAGAATTCTCTCCTTGCTCTCAAATCCCCTCTGAGGTCCCCAGACCGCAGCGCTGACACTAGCACGGGCGCACAAGTTCCTAGAGTCAGGCCTACCGTGCCGCCGGCTGCTCCCGGGATGGCAGCTTCCAAGTTGCTTCTTAAATAGAAAAGCATGCATCTGCTCCTCAGGAGTTTCGGAAGCACCAGGAAGATAGCTGAGAATTACAAGTGAAATACAAGTTTTCTATAGGAAACAGCCTGGCAGTCCACACTTTGTTATTCACTTGATAAGCAGAGTCTTTTTGACAGTCCTAACCTTCTAAACTATAGGTCCTGCTGAGCCCAGCATGAGTCAAACGCTGGGTACCATCTGTCAGAGCTTTAGTGGGTTTTTTTTTTCCCCTCTCTCCTCTTTTACCACAATCTGCTGAGAGGGGTGCGGAATAGAAGTTGCTTTTCTACACTTAAATGAGAAAGTAGGGAAATTCAATAAGAAGCATTAAAGAAATCCTGCTGTTCCCCAAAAAACTCGGTAGGCGCTGGGCAGGAGAACAAATTATTCTGTGTTCCTAAAGATTTTAAAAACAAGTATATAACGTGCCTCAGGGAGAAAAAAAAAATCTGAAACCCCAAACTGAAAAGATGATTTTGAAAAACTAATTTATGTGAACTGTGGTATTAGCAAGAGTTTTGAAGGGATGCACAGTTCAGAGGTTTCAGCCGTTTTCCTAAAGAAACATTCTTAAAGGATATTCCAAATTTCCCCTTGATGGCCATTTAATAAGAGGAGCTGGCAGAGAAGAAATGGCCCCCTGCTGCATCGCAAAAGAATTACCAAGGGGACATTTTTATGTCTCATTAGTTTATATTCAGCCCTAAATTGGCACCTGTTCTGAATATGGCCAAAGTTTGCTGGAACTTTAGAGACACAAATGAGTATTTCTCTTTAACATGTTACTAACAATTCATCAAAACAGAGGGGTTTGCGGGTTATTACAGACATGCACACATGGAAATAAGAATATAACACAAGAAACATCCTGATTTTCCAGGGCTGAGGGCTGTGTGAGGAGATGTGTCTACCTGCAGTCATCTGTACGGCTCTGCAAGTGCTCTCCCCACGTCTGCGTGGTGCAGCCAGGTACCCACACCTCCTGCCTGCACAAATTGCTATTTGAGAGTCAATTCCTACGAACCACAGCGGTTGCTAATGCTTAGGAGGAAGGAGTGGAAAGTTGTTTCATGTCGTTGGTTTTTGAGCCCGTGTCTTTTAGAGCAGCCGTGGGACTGAGGTCGTTTCGTGTTAGACGCTGCGGTGTCAGCTGTATTAGCTCCACACCAGTAACACGACCCTGTATGTCACAGCCGCTCCTATTGGGGACGTTTAGTGGCTTGCTTGTCTTTTCTCCCGCTAGTTTATAAACTGAAGGAGATGTTTTGCCTCCGAGAAGCTGGCTCTGGGACTCCAGCTGGACGTTCGTGTCTGCAGTGCTCAGTTTTCACGTGAAATTATTGTAATCGACCATAGAGAGTGGGTGCATAATTGTGCACGAATTTTTGTTCAAGGTCTGAATTTTAGAAAGCAGAAGCTCTAAAATGTCTTGAACAACATGCCTAGGTCTCCTTTGACTGTATTATGTTGTTCTACCTCTACTGACTGGCATCACGTTATTTCAATTTGTGGTTATTTAGCAGAAGAGGTATGTGGCTAACTGTGCGCAGAGATTGGAGAAGTTCTAATGCAATTTTATTGTCCCCTTACAGTTTCTTTAGTCACAGCAATTCCATATTGCCATTTTAAAAGGTCAGCAGCGCGATTTTAATGAGCGTTTGACTCTGGTCTTGTTGCAATTTTCTACTCGTACAGTTTTGCTTAATACACTGGCAGGCGCTTGGGCTGGCGACGCAAGTGGGGAGGTGATCAGCAAGGTTCAGAACTCGGATGTTCGCTTTGTCTCTTCTTGTGATAAGGGTCATTAAAACGTTCCCTTCGGGCGCAAACAGGTAGTCTACAAAACACTATTGTGGCGTGTGTGAGAAGCAGCTTGGAGGGACTTTAAGGGCTTACGTGTGGGCAGTTGTACCTGTAGATATTGTCTTTGGAGGCCAGCTATTACGTCTGATTTGAACAATAGCACGTGGTGATGTCATGACCTGCCTAATATTAGGGGGCTGTTGTGGTTGTATGTAAAGTACGTATTTTTACAGATTTCTCACTGCAGTTATTATCTTTCTCCTTGCATATGTTTGTTGTGGTGATACACAAGGACCAGCCGGAGCTGAACCCCTTTGTCCCTGGTGCTGGGTGAACACTGATGGGTAGAAAGCCCCTTTCCTGAGGGGCTCCAGCCTAAGCAGGAAAGGAAGGAGAGAGAACACAATACACCAGGAACAACGTGTTACCAAAAATGTCCAGGCAAAGCTGATGTTGTTAATTATACCTGTTGTTATCTCTTTAATCTCTATTTTTTGCAAGTGATAGAGTGTAAAGTGTGCGTTTCCCATCGTGTTATACCGCTACGTTAGCACCGCGATACGATGATTAGAGTATGATTCTGTGGCTTCTCGCTCTCTTCAAATAAGCAACATTTACATTTATGTATTTCCTTTGGCCGTGAACATCTGTGATTAGATGTACTGTATGTCTGATCACAGAAGTGCTCTAGGCCGTGTCTCTTCCAGAAGGAGCCTTACGAGCTGTTTAACTGTGAGAGGGTGTAACATCTGCCACGACCCGCTTTTAAAGCTGTATTGTGAGGGAGAAAGGGAACGTCTCCAGGTAGGCAGCTCTTTCAGAGCTGGGGAGCAAAAGCAATGGCTTTTTTCCCCCTCCACATGCGCCGCAGCTGCAATAAGCCGGAGCACCTGTTCTTTGCGTGCTCCTGCTGCTTCGTGCTGTTTGGATCTGCTGCCGCGGGGGCCCAGGGGAGAGGCAGGAGCTTTTTAATGGAACAAGAAAAGCTGGGAGTGCATAAGATGTGCACTTGCACAGCAGTTGTCTCTCTCTTCTTAAAATGACCGCAGTTATGAGGTCAAATCACATTCTTTTGATGTAATTAATAAAACTGCATGAGAATTAGTTACACCTCAGGATGTCAGGCTGCATTTGTGAGAAAGGAGAGCTTTTCCAATTATGTTACTGTACTTTGTGAGCGTCACATTATTGAATTTGTAAAAAATTGTGTTAGCAGTTTGCAGCATTTAACAGTGTAGCAGTCACTCTGGGATATCTAGTGTTTTGTGGATATTCAGTAAGTGGCATTTACTTCAATAAGCTAATATTTATATTCCGTCAGGATGACTAGAAGGCATGTATGAAGTGCTGTTCATTTTCCTCTCTTGGCAGCCCAAAGAGACTTTAATTTAAAACAGTTATTTTAAACAGTGGCTTGTGTTGGTAAAAAGGATGACATGCAAAACACAGAATATTTTTATTCCGTGTTGTATCTCAGGTGATACAAATACTATTGCGTCTAACTCTATGTCTGAACTAACCAAAAATTGGTAAATAGATGTGATTTAAAAACCAGCTTATTCTCTCCTTTGTTACATGAGAAAACATACTGCTGTTGCTCTGTAACATCTTACAAACTTACTTTTGGTTTAGTACAGAGTGAGTCAGCCTACAAATACAAGGTTAAAGCACATGATTTCTAATGGAAGTCCAGACTATTTGAAAACTATAAATTCATAGCAAAACAAAGCAGGCAACTGCATCAAAATGGTAGTACTTTACAGAGATGCTAGGATGGTTATGGGGTAGAATAGAAGCATGCCATTTATATGTTTTCAGTGTCCTAAAATGTAATCAAGTGATCAAAATTAGAAGGGAGACAGATGAAATAGAACCCTTAATAACAGCTAAAGAGATCTGTGTTATAACTAGGGGTATGAAATAGCCCTGTAGGCTGTCACCCTAATGGACTCTTTCTTCAACAGTGGCCTGTTCTTAAGGCAACCTATAGAAATCTTTCTTTGTAGGCCCGACAGTGTATGATCTTCATGCTGGCCAGAAATCCACAGCCCATAACATGGGTGTCCTTACAACAGCAACCCAAGAGCAAAGGTAGTTTTGGACTTTACGTTCTCTCCTCTACCCTGGGGTGCAAAAGGCAGTGAAGCATGCCTGTAATTTTGCAGTGGAGGGGAGTGTTCCTGGGACGCACTCATATCCTGCTCACCCCTAGGCTGGCAGCGTTGAATCCTTTAATCCTTAGGGGTTGTGGACTGAGGAAGGTCCACACCATGATCACTGTATGTGTCGTGTTTCCTTGAAGGACAGTGTAGTTTGCAGCACAGATTCCAGGAGGTGCCAGTGTGTTGTTTTGCATCAGTCTTTTTTTCCCCACCTTCATAAAAAGCACGGTGAAGGAGATAATGGCAATGGAAAAATTGTGGATCAGGGCAGCTTCCTGGTACTTGAGTTGTAGAAGAACAGGGCTGGCAAGCACCAGGATTTCTGCCAAAATGCTTATAAAACCCTGAGGAGCTGCAGAGGGGTAGGATGTCAGTTCGTGTCTGTGCTCTTCGTGTATCTTCAGAGGATGTCAGCTGATGTCATGAGAAATACTGCTTTAGCATTAGTTTGAATTATGTTACTGTTGTCCTTCCTCGTGTTGGACAGATCCACTTAGTGATTATTATTTATTACTATTATATTAGAATTGTGGAAGTCTCTTAGGCTTCTCTTTAAATTTTAAATACTCTAGGAAAACCTAACTGAGTCCTGATCCCATAGCCATTAATTTTAGTGGCATAACTGCCATTGATTGAGTGAGCCTCGAGGCCTCATGCTATGTGTGTCAAGTGGTGTTTTTAGAAGACACAAAGTGAAAATGTCTTTTCTGGAAAAATACACTAATGTGTCTTTCCCTTTTTAAAGCTAAAATCACACCTCAAAGTTTACTTGGAAACTGCTTGAGTCAATTTTTGTTTAAATATTAAAACGAATTTAAAAAATCCTTTTAGATTGCAGTCTGCATAAATCCCAACAGGTATTTCTGAAGTGCACTAGAAAAGGAGAGTTTATCTTAATTTGTAAAATCATTGTATGTAAAATGTATTGTAAAATCATTTAATGAGTAGTTAGCAGAACCTTAAAAGTTGCTGTCAGAGTAAAATATGATTTCAGGGCGTGTATAAAGCACATAAAATAGATGTTTGTCATGTAGTATCTTCTTGTGTTGTACGTATCACTGAGTGCGGCGTGCTTCGTGGGATTGTGCACTTCCTCCACATTTTTCATGCCAGATGACATAAGATTGCTGTTAGAGGTATGGGGTGATTAAATTTACATATGACTGGGGGAATTTACACTGATATTTGACTTTTAGTCGTATGCAAATTACAAGCATCCAATTTGGCAGAAGTAAAATTACTGACCTTTCAAATGTTCATTTGCCTTCACGTGTCCAGTGGGATCAATATAGACATTGCTGTCTGTATTTCATACCACTGCATGATGCTTTGGAAGAGTTGGAGTTCCTCAGTTCCTTCCCACGGATACTGGTGGATATTGTTAACTGCATATCAGGAGTTACTTGTTTCTGATAGACTTTCACAGTTTTTCATGCTTTGTCTCCCATGAGTTGCTTAGTCTTCTTTAGAAGTCTCTCTTTTACTTGAAAACATCCTTAATTAAATAATGGTGAGATAATTTTCTTTCCATATAACTTTTACTCTTGTAATCTTCTCTGGAAGGGTCTAAACACTGAATAGTTTTGAGAAGAGGCTTCTTCAGGTGATCTCCTTCCAACAACCTGAAATTCTCCTTCATATTTTTCTAAAAAGCAACTGAAAATAGGAGCCCATTCTACTTCATTGGTAGGTAAGAGCTAGTTTCTCGACCACAGTCATTCAATACACAGTTTCAAGTGACATACTTGGCACTTACACACTCCCTATTGGAATTTTATGAATAAGATGGAAAGGAAGTTTTAACAATTTGAAAAAAATCTTAGTCATCTCATCTAAAAGGAGGCATAAAATTGGATGGTGTAGTTTTCATAACAAAGTGTGGTTCATCTGACTTTTGTTGTAGTCCAACTAATATCATGTTGAATGGGGTGGACTAGAGCAAATAGTGTCTTCTAAACAATTCTCTAAGTCCCTCTTTCATATCCACTATTTTGACCTGATGAACCTTTTTTTTTTCAAATTTAGTCAATCTTGAGTGTCAGTTGTACATTTTCAGTTCCAAACTTGCATTTTATTGAGTTGAATGGCCAGTATGGACAGAAAGGCATGATCTTCCCAATGAAAGGAGGACTAATTTCAGAAGTAGCTATAGTTACAAAATGCTGTTTTCAGCAGGCAGAAATGCTGAACATAATGGTCACACCATTATCGACTTCAGAAAGATGAAAAAAGGATCTCCCTTCTCTTAGACAACCACGGATCTGGCCAGGATGCTAATTTCTCTAGCTGACCTTCCACAAACACTAAGCATTCTGTGGGGCAGATTTAGGCTAATAAAAATTGCCCCAGTTCCATGACAACAGCTTTGGCAGTACAGACCAGTGAGTACCTGCTTCCACATACTCAGTTTGCATCTAAGGTACTGATCTCTTACACTTCTCTTAACTCAAATAAGGCTGTACGTTTTTGACAGTTACTGTTTAATAAAAGCCCAGGCACTGAGAACAAGGTTGAAAAGAGAAAATCTGCGGAGAGAGGAAGAGTGTGCCCTATGCAGCAACTAACACATCAGAGCAGAAATAGTAGTAAGACTGCTTTTACCTGTCTTTTATAAACTCACTGGTTTTCCTTGTGTTAACAGAGCTAAATTCTTTCAAAACTTTTTGTTTCAATAACCCCTGATGCCCGGTTTTACTTCTGTGAAACTGTGGACATTAATTTGCTCTTAACAGCAGTGTTACCTGCTAGAACACATGATGTGCCAGAGCAAAATAATAGGAGCAAGTTATTAACACTTCAAGGTTGACCCACCCTATATCCCAGAATTTGTCCTGTATGTCTTCTTATTGATCTGACTCATGCAGCTTTTTGTCTGGGAATTAACAATTCAATGTTTTATTTGTCCTTTTATCTCTTTAGCAAAATTGTTGCAATCTCTTTGACCTTTTAAAATGTTTATGACAAGGTGTTTGCAGTTAATTGCTCTCATAAAAGAGTAAAGCCCAGATCAGGTCTGATATGTGCAAGGAGCCAACCAAGACTTCCTTACAAAAACATTCTAAGCTATAATGTGAGTATTTCAGTTCTTTGCAATATAATTAAAAGAAATAAAAATTCCCCACAGGAGGAGGACTGGTACTAGGGACAGCAGCTCGTCCTAAGACCACAAAAATAACACTGCTGTGTTCTCAGTTCTTGCTTTGTGGGGGGAAATCACCATCACAAGGTGTCTAACCCTCTGTCCAGCTGCTCTGTCCTGTACCACCAACTCGTGTCCTCGGATATCAAAATCTCCAACACCTCCCAGTCCCACTCTGGCTCAGTTCTCTGCAGTCACCCTGCTCCTGCCCACGGCTGTGGACGGCGAGGGTGGTCCCTGGACAATTTCTGCTGTGCAAAAGGGCGTGTTCGAGGTAGGGAAGAGAGTTGTAAGGCTTTATGCTGGGGACACAAACACATGATGGTAGAGGGAGCAGCACTGACCACACAGAGGCAGGGCTACAGCTAGAGGAGTCTCCGTGCAGGGCTGGAGATTGGCAGCCTGGGGATACTACTGTCATTTCATCTCCTAGGGCTCTGTGTGTGTGTTGCACGGAGGTCAGCGCAGCCCCTGTCTCAACCCATACTCAGCCCCTGGAAGACCCTGTCTCACTCTGCCAGCACCACTTCTGATCTCATTTTAGGCACCCCAATAAATTGCTAATCTGGTACAAATCTGCATCCTGCCGGTAGAATTAATGAGGTCACCCTGATTTCCTCAGCTGCCACGCTGGTTTATGCCTCCTACCTTGCGTGTCTGAATATGGCAATCTGGAAACGACTGCACTCACAAAGCATTAAAATTATGTAGTAAGACACTGAAAAAAGTGAGTTCCGTGGCACAGCTGTGTGAAATTTCACAAAACAAGACAAAAAACTGACCAATACTGATACTGCGAAAAGAAAACCAGTCACTTAAGAATCCTTGAACTATTTTCTTAACTAGTAAAGTATTTTATGTGCGTTCACGAGTGACTAACTCTAAAAGTCTATTTTTGCCATGTATGTACTACAGCTCCCGTGTTATCGGAGTAAAATGCGGCTCCTCCAGCTGTGCATTTCCCACAGCCAACCGAGCACATGCTCAGGGTACTTCCCTGTAATTTTCAAGGCCTCGCTTTAAATGATAAGGCCTGAGGTGCTTGGCTTGTTCACATCTGCTGCTCTCCTGGAGGTCAATCAAACAGTTCTTCATTCAAGAAGTAATGGGGTCTTACAAAGGAAAACAATTATTTCACTTGAAATCTATTGATCTGGTTTCTGTGGTTCATGTGGTGTTTTGGGTGCAGAACAGTTGCTTGAAACAATTTGAGATCAATTCAAGTGTAACCGAATCAATAGGTAACTATAACTGAAATGCACTACTCTTGTTTTTCGTAAGAATATGTTTTTTGCTACCAATAGTAACATGAGAATGCTAAGAGTGATCAAAACACAAGGTCAAAATTAGAAGCTCTTATGTATTAGTGAGAAATACTACTTCTAGCATCAAATTCCAGTCTAAAGGAAAGCTGAGACATGAACAGCGTTATGAAAACACTGGTTTGATATGTTAAAAAGTGTTTTTATAAAAGCTTTCCAAAGAGTTGGGTGAATTTCTTTTCCATTTTGAGTGTCAAGTCACCCAAAGCTAAATTTGCCAGATTGATGATGTTGTACAGAATGTTTCTAGCTTTAAATAATTTTGCTGCAAGAGGGCAAAATTTGCATTTTAAAATTACATTACTTTCACTATAAATGCTGGTGCTAGAAACTTGTGATTTTATAACCAGGTCTCCTTTCTGTATTGCCAACAGAGTTGGTTTTATTTTACTCATTTTTCTGTTTGCTCCAGTTCTTTTTTTCTGTTGAGAGTTTATTCAGGCAGAAAATTTTTGACCATTCAGAAGAAGTTTGAAAACAATGGATGAGGAAAGGCAATCAGGGCATCAGAAGATGTATTTTGACATTAACTCTTTGTCTGCTGCCAGCACAGTAGCTGCCAACAAAACGAATGGAGCTTTTGTTAAAGCAGTTATTAAACATTCTGCATAAACACTTAGTCCTACACTTAGAAAAATATTATTTTGAAAATTTTTCCTGTAAAATGCTGAATGCTGATAGAAGTCTGGTGGACACTAACATAGGCAAGTTTCTTTTCAGCTCTGTAGAATATTTCTGCAAGGTACTTATTCTGGAGGGCTAAGAACTGTTTGGGATCTACAAGACGAAGATCATAACTGATTTTCTTTGGGCAAGGACAGCAACCACAGGAAATTAATGCATAGTTAATGGTGATTAAAAAATGACAGGCAAAAAGCTTAAAAGTCTTTTTATCCTTTTCTGAAATTCATTTTGGTTGAGAAAAGTAGTGCTTTTGCATCTTGCTAGTTTGCTTTCCTGGAGTAATTATTTGACAAACGATTGACAGTGGATGTTGGGAGAAATCTGCTCCATCACAAATATACACTACAATAGATTTTCACAAAAGACCATTAAACTTTTAGTGCTGTTTAAGCGAGGTTTTGAATGCACAATTACACCTGGGAAGGACATTTTGGATCAGCATGTGAGATTGAACTGTTCAGATAACCTGCTGGTTTTGCATGCAGAAGTGCCTCATGTATGCAGAAATATGGATACCCACACGCATAAAATACTGCACCCAGAGATGAGGCTGATTTAGTCCTGTGAATCAGTAGTGTGAACTGCCTTAAGCAAATTCAGGGAGATGCTTCAGATACTCTGTTATGAATTTAGCTAGTCATTAGGTCTTGCCTAAACTTATGATTTCAGCAAAATATTCCAGTGATAACAGTGGCAAGAAGAAAATCTAATACAATACTTATTTTAGTGCCTTTTGGATGATTGGTATGGACTGGTGCCTGGTTATAAAGAGAATTTTATATTTTTAGGGACATATTTTCCACTCAGGTTTATTGTTTGACCCAGGTTGCCTGACCTAGCTCAGCTGTATGGTAGTGAGAGGTATTGCAGGAACGGGTGAGAGATGAGCAGCAAGTAGTGCTGAGCTGGTCGTGGAAGGGGAGACAGAGAGGGCAGGAAAAGAAGGACGATGAGAGTAAGAAGACAAGAACAATACACTGAAACTTTTAAAAGTGCTGCAAGGCATAGTTAGCACAGAGACAAAAAGACTTGGGAAAAGAGGGTTGGTAGGCGTAGCAGTGGTTGCAGACGGAGCTGTTGCCAGAACCAGTGGCTCAGTGTGCATCGTGGATACTCCAGTGCTGCCTGAATACCCATCTCCCCTCTGCCTAGCTGTCCTCCGGGTTAATCACACAGTGTGCAGTGGATATCTGAGAGTCCCCTGCTGTGATGTTGGGTAGACAAACAAAAGTAGCCCCAGACTCTAGTGCTACTGCTGTTCGTCCAAACTTCTGCCGTTCTTATTTTCTCTGGTGCATTAGGACTTGTTTTATTCACAAGATGTTGGTTCTGCAGCATTGCCTACTGACCAGCTACTGACCAGATGATCTGTTAGAGTTACTGCTGAATGGCTCTTGCAGTACTGAACCGCTGTGGACCTGGTGGGTCCACGACTTTCAGAAACCTACATTACTCTGAAGAAATAACACACACACTCATCTCCTCCTGTAACGGAAACCAACCCTCATTGTCCTGCACTTCATCATTTAATTTATGTCTGGATGTAACTTCCCCTAAATTTAGGGATAATCTTCATCCATCTCTTACCTCTTGGTGTGTTCTTCATGGATGACTCCATGGCTGCTGCCGGGCAGCATAGAGAGCAGGGATCTGCAGCGCTGAGTGGAGAGAATTGTCCTCGTAAGCCCTGCCATGTGAGTGAGGGCTGTGCCAAACTGCACGGGCAGCTGTAACGTGTCTATTTTGTGTACAGACCTTCAGTGGTATCTGTAAGTACAACGTTATGAACAGATCTCCCTGATTGAGACTCCTAATCTGAGGAATACTTTTGGAAAAGAAAACTGGAGTTAATATTTAACCTGGTTTTGTTTCCTTTCACCTTTCTTCATTTGAATGGCTTCCAGTTTAATTGTGAAGTTAAAATGTGCTATCCTCAGAACAAAGTTACTTTTCTAGGAGATAAATAGTGCTAAGGAGAAATGGTGATGTTGGTTGTTTTCTTTTAACATACCAAGTGGAATATCGCAATTTATTTAGGTAATAGACTGCTACAAAGACTAATTAGAAACTGTGAAAGTCAGGAATCATAAGGAGGTTTTTTTTTCCTAGCTGTTTTTTTTCCACTGTGCTTGCAGTGATCATCTGCAAAGGGGTATGCAGATGGGTCTGTGTATTTCTGATTAAGAGCTGTGAGATACAAAATGTGTCTTTCGCTTTGAGCACCCTTAATGATGCTTTTTGAAAGCTCAGGTTAAAAACATCAGCTCTACACTACAGGTGGAACTTACTTATCTTTGTATGACCAATACAGCAGTACTTTTAATATAAATATATTTAATACTTTAGGAGAAGTGTGTTGTTATTGAGTGAGTGGTATGGAAGGTGATCAGAGAGACAGCTGATTCTAATATAGAAGCTATAGTGGGTCACTTCAGGCTTCTACCTGTACATGGCCAGTTGACATATTGGGCCCAAGTTTGGAGCAGCAGTTTAAAGCTTTGCTTTTTAGTTCTCAGAAAGCCTGTTCCACACAATTCTACACTACTTAAACCCAGGCATTATCCCTAATAACATTAGTTGATTATAGAATTTGTGACAGAGAAGTCAACACACCTGAGGGAACCAATGGGAAAGAGAGAGTTTAAGAACAGTCATGGAAATTACAATGACCACGGAGAATCTTGAAGATCAAAAACCCCATGGACAGTCGCACTCATGGCTCACATTGTTACAAGAAGCTTCCAGCTGGTCGTCCTGTCTTCCAGAGGTGCAGCTGGTGGCCAGAGTAGCTCATATTTAGCAGGGCGTGTTGGAACTACTGCTCACACGTGCACACACTTTGCTTAGTGTCCCAGTGGGACATCTTTCTTTCCTCCCTATGTTATAGCAAAAATGATTTTTTTTTTTCTTTCAGTGTTGTGGAAAATATTTTTCAAACTTTTGCAAAGCCTGTTTAGCTTGAGAGGTCTCTGCTCTCTGAAGACTTGCTTTGAACGGCTGGTGTCCCACCCTGGGGAATATTTGCCCTCGGAGGCTGAGGGCAGGCGTTATGGGAAAAGTTGGTGAAATGGGTGAAACATCAGGAAACAGCTTCAGCATTTGGGGATTTCCACATCATTAGTGATTGTGGTGCCCTACCGCAGATTTACTAAAGGAAAAGGCAGGTGAAGTTTATATTTTAGTAGTGTTTTTTGCCATTTCTGTCTTTTAAATCTATTAAAATGCTTGTAGGTGTATCGTATCACTGTGGCTTTTAATGATTCAATACCAAATATGCAAGCCTGCATTTGGCCATAAGAATGTGAAGTGAATAAAATTCGATACAATATATTTTAAATTAATGATGAAAAAATAGTGAATAAATACTCCATGGCTCTCTGGCCTTGCCAGCATCAGCACTTGGTGGCCCTAGGCGTTGTTTATGTGTCCTAAGGAAGCAGGTTAATCCAGGACAGCTGTCTGAATTTGTTTGGGACTTCCCTGGATTTTTTAGTCTAGCCCTGGATGTTTGTGTGTCCTCCTGAAAGCCTAAATTTTTCCAAACAGATGGGACAGAAGGACTTGTGCTACTAGAGATGTTAGCAGAGAGGTGCCCTCACCTCCTGTGTCTGTCCTGCTCTGCATCAGCTCTGTCTGCTGGTGCCTCCCAGCAGGGTGGGAGGGAAAGGGATCGTGAACGCTTGTCTTAACTTGAGTGAGAGTGAAAATGTGGGAAATGCAGAATGTATGGATCGTTAATGGTTGGAAATTCCCAATTTCCTCCCAGAAAAAAGACCTGCGGCTCCTTCCCAGCGTGTAGAATTTACGTGGTGGAAATCTGGTGGTGGTGAAACCTGGACATGGGTAGTCTGTGCCTTTTTGCTCTCTGGGACCGACACACTTCCTAGTGTCACGACCAGAAAAAGACAAATGGAAATTCCCTTTCCAACAAATTTGTCATCTTAATTAATTTAATGAAGTGTAAGATTACAGAGAGAGTTAAGAACAAATTGTAACCATGTGGTTGTTGTATAGAGTCATTTCATAATGGAGTTAACATTGAGTGCTTTTAACAAACAGCTTTTCATAACATAGTATGTTTGGTTCTCCTGTACATATATGTCACAGATGTAAGTTATATATGAAATTTTAACTCTTAGATTCCTGTGTTTGAAGCTTTTTCTTGGTGGATAGTAATATATATCCTACATCCTATAATGCATTTCTCCTTAATTTAATGATAATGTCTGTAATCCTGTTTAACATGATTTCTATTTGGGAATTAATATTTCAACCTTTGAAGGGAGCAGTTGCTGTGCCTGGGGAAGTGTAACTTCTGAACCAGTTAACACTGGAGGTTTGTGAGGGCCTTTGGCTACCACCAGCATGCTGTGTGTAGTGCAGGTGGCTGAACAGTGGTACAAGGCTAGAGTCTGATAATTCTGCTTTATGATCATCTATTTGTCTACCACTTCTTTGATGTGAAAGCGGTATAGTAAGTATTCAATAATTTACATACTGTACAATATAACCAAATATAAATGATGCATTATTCTTCCATTTAGCCCCATTTGAATTGATTGACTACCAAATCTTCCATTTATCATTTATCAGCATTGTGATTATTTATAACTCTTGCTGAGGTTCCAAATTAATGCATCAATCAAGAGGCTGAGTTGCACTTCCCTGATTTATAATGGATATTTTAATGATCAGTACCTGATCCTTTTATTGTTTATTTGTTTAATTTTGTCAACACTGAGCTTGAAAAAAGTAGCCAGAAGATATGAGGCTAAATCTAAGGCTGAGAAAGGTGACTCCTCCCTTTTTTTTCCCTTACTTTACATTATTGACTTTTACTATTGTAATATTTACTTAAAAGTATACCACAGAAAGTAACCCCAATGCTGTTAATTTCAGTAACGAGCTCAGTGGTGCCTGGGAAGCCACTGGGGCTGTTTGGTTTCTAGCAGAGAGAGGAGCAGAGCACTCTGCCTGGCCGTGAGTGCTGGTGTGGGGCTGCGAGCCGGGGCACGCCGACTGGCCATTAATGGTCCAGGTGGCACTTGTACCCACAGCCCCACCTCTGGTCCTGGTGCTTCGAATCAGTAGTGGAGATCCACTGCTGAGGTTTCACTTACTCGTAGGTGGTGTGGTTGTTTTATGGACTGGATCTCTGTTGTAAGCTGTTTTACAATTTGAGTGCATTTCCACTCTGTAAGTAGGGTGAGAGCTGAACACGTTCTGCTGGAGACACCGCTGTGCCACCAGCCCTCTTTCCTTCCCCCAAATCCATACAAAATCCTTATTTACCCCATCGGCTCCCTGGCTTGCTCTGCAGGTCAGGTCAGCTTTTCTCTCCTCCATCCCACCATGCTCCTGACCTGATGGCTGTTCCAGGGGAAGCTCAAGGAAGGAGCCAGGCCTGATACGCTGAGCACTAAAGTCTTCCCTAGTTAAAACCTGTAATCCCAGTGCGTTCTTTTGCGTGAAGCAACTCCCTTTAGTGATGAATTTGAGGCTAGTGAAACAGACAATACGGGGCTGCTGGCTCTCCTGAAAATTCCTTATTTGATTTGGAATATTGTTAAAATTTGTTGAATAGAGAAATCACAAAGTAGGTCCTTTTTGGCTGCGGAGATGTACGCAGTGTGTAGCTCCCTGGGCTTTTACCCTATCCACTATCCTTATTAACATTTGCTCTGCTAAAAGAAAAGAAGATTGAGCACAAAAACCTGAAGGTCGTCCCCACAGTTGTCTCAATAGCAATCTGTGTGACTTTAACCCTGTTGAGGAAAAGTAATTACCCTTTGGCTTCTGATGACCTCAACTAACCTTTGTTGAAGGACCAGAGAAAATAAAGGCTGACCAACAGCCTGCCCTGCCTGCCCTGTGGTTAACCCGCTCGGGGAATGAAGAACACCCGCAACAATAGAACGTGAAAATGTTGCCATGGAAATATCATTGGAAGAAGAAACAAAAATCTATTACAATTAATAGTGTTTTATTAGGTGACTCCTCTAGAACTGTTTAATCCATGGAAGTTGCTCTATCTGAAGATCTGGGGTCAGAAATTTTCAGGAGGAATAAAAGCGGGAGGGAGAGGGTCCCTCTTTAAAAATTCACGAGCTGTTGACAGAGCCAGGGTGGTTTGCATGAGATAAAAGAATCAGTTAGGTGTTGCACACTGAAAGTGTGGGAAATGATAGCAAAGGATAAACGCAATTAATTCATGGCAAGTGATAACCGCCAGCTCTCCAACTGGTCAGGAGGTGTATTGATACGCCAATATTTTGCTTTTGTTATATGGCAAATAACAAAGGTCATGCTTCTTTTCATATTTTTTTTGCAATACGAAGGTCTTGCCTAGAGAACACGCGGATCAAAAATCTACATGTTGCTGATCTACAGGATTCCAGTTTTAGAGCATGATAGAGCATTTCCTTTCAATTAAGGAAATTCGGTGACATTTCCTTATTCATGTGGCAAGTTACAATAATTTATGTAGGAAAAAGTTTTAAATGTGTGTTTCTGTATGTGTGCACCCAAACAAGTTTAAATTACCAGAAGGCTTTTAAGAGAAATCAGAAATTTTAGCAGGTTTGTTTTAAGATATATTAATACACAGTGGTATGCATAGATTTTCTGGTATTGAAAATGAGCTCAAAATAAGAGATTTTTTACAATACATCTTTTAAGAACGTTGCACAAAGTCACACACCAACTTCCTTTTTTTGGTGTTGTTCCCAAAGCACAAATATTTAAAATGCTCAGAAGATGTTAACTGTCATCCTTTCATTAGTATTACTAATTACATCAGTATTACTGATAAGCTCATCGTTAGTGTAAATGAGAGCAAGTCTGTGCCCTAACTGTATATTTCTTCTAATAAAAGCTGAAATGAGTTACAGCAAACATCACATTAAAATCTTTTCCATCCTTTAAAATAGTGAATAAGATTTTTTTTCTCCAGTATTTTTATGTGTCAGCTGTGGATTTTCACCACGAGAGTACTCTTCAACTGAAGTATATTTTCAAATGGTAATTAAAGAAGAGAACATAGTATGCTGGGTAGGAGCAAACATTTATTTGTACATGAAAGAGACTTTCACGTGAAGCATTAATTTTCTGTATTGCAAATATGATAATTTTCTTAATTTTTCCTAATTGTAACAATATTATTCATTTATTAAAGTTTTTTTGATGTTTGAAATTTTTGAGCGCAGAGTGCCTAGATGCAGAATGACAGCAGTGATAGTGCACCCTGCCTTTTGTTTATAAAATGTAAACTTGTCTCTTGCTTTGAAATGAGCTGTCTGCTGCTATACTCATTTACAGCTGTGTGAACACGTAAAATGGCTTTGGCCAGACTTCTTTCACTGTGTACATTTGTATTTCAAGTTATCACAGCAGCGTAGGTCCAGGATCAAGGCAACGTGCTTTCATTAATTTTCAACAATAATTTCCACGCCACTGGCTCCAAATCATTGTTTGCTCGTGTGACTCACCTGGTCGTGGTGCTGTGGAGAACCGTTACCTGTTTCGTTGGCAGTTTCACTTTTCCCTGGGGCTGGTGCCAAGATTCTCATGTTATTCCCTCTCCATCTCCAGCTGCTGTAGGTCCGTGGCGTTCTGGCTGAAGCCCAGAACAAAAGTCAAGGAAGTCCATGGAGTTTCTGTGGCTGTGTGTATTGAAGAGAGAGAGAAGGCAGGAGGAGAAGAATTACAGTGTGCTGATCCAAGGTAAGTGTGCTGATAACCTGCTCTGTTCTCAGTACTTCGAGGAGTTTGAGAAATCCCCTTAAATTATGCACATCGTATTATTTCGACATTAGAAGTTGTGGCTGAGGTGCCTTCGCTCGTGGGTTGTGTTCTGTCATGCTTTAATTGGTACATAGGCTACCTCTTTTTCCATTTTAGCCTAACAGAATTCTAAGGCCTTAGAAATGTTTTAATTTATCAAGATTTTAATTTGTGGGACTAATAAAGATAGAGGACTGAGGGATGTAGGAGCCGTTAGTTGTTCCTGTTGTTAGTGTGTGCCACAAGAAGAATTGTCTGACTGAATTAGTAATGAGCTGTATATACTTATTCTGCTTTATAACGTGTTTCATACTTTCATTCTCTGAAATATATTGTTGTGTGCCATTGTCAACTGAATGGGACATTAAATACAAACTCTATTTACAGGGAATTGTTTCACTGCATCACTGTTATTCTCCATACAGGTGTATGTTATGTTATGCTAAGCATAGTATAACTTATATAAAAGAACTAGGTAGGTAATATCAAAGCAAAATAGTCAGAAATGTTTTTAATTCAAGTGCAAAGTCTGGTGACATGGAATCACATTCTTTAGAAAACAACAACCTATTTATACTTAAATTTTGTTCATATGTCCATTGATATTTTCACCATAAAACACACAAATGTAGTTTGGTAGCTAATGATTAATCTCGCTAGCATATTATTGTACGTATGTTGTGGAAAGTCAGAAATGAAATTCTTTCTGTGTTATTCTGACCTGATAAATGCACAGACATCTATAAAATGCAAGGCTTTTAAACGCACCCCAGTTCTTAAAGCTTTAATTGATCTAACATTGCATAACTGGTGTGTTTAACTAGTGGCCTCCTATTGTTCTATAGCATTATCTAAACATGTTTTGCCTTTCAAGAGAAAGACTGACAACAGAAAGGTTTAAATGTATAAATGTTATAGGGAGAAAAGAGAATTGATTCAGTCATCAGTGGTGATTGCAGCAGAAATATTAATAACAAGATTATTTCATGGCAAACTACAATATTGAAAGTACTGAACGAACATCTGATTCTCGAAAACGTAAATACAGTCTGAATATCCAAGGCATTGCAAAAATGTTTATGGATTATTTTAGCAATTTACACAAACTACAGAGGAGGTATTTTTAATAAAACAGTATGACATTTCTGTAGCAAATTACTGTCACTTTAATCTACTAGGTATTTATTAATAGTACAGCAATAAAGCATTGAATATAGTTTGGATGAGTGTTTATTGGTAGCCTACATCACACAAACAGACAAGTAAATTTTATCTTGATGGCTTTGTTTTTAAATCAACAGCAGTATTAGATATCCTAAAAGTTACCACAGTCATTAAATACCTTGTAGTGCTGTATCCCTGGTAATCCAATTTACAAACTCTATTCTCAGCAGAAACTCCTGGGGTGTACAGTAGTGCTCTTCAGTAAGCCCTTCCTGCTTTTTCTTGTCATGAAGCAGTGATGGTACGTTTTTATCCTGTTGATAATTTGACTCTCTTTAAACTATTTCTTGTTGACCCACTGGATTGGTCTTTATTAGGGTGGAGGTAGCTGGAAGCCTGAAGGACTGCAGACCATCTATCATTCTTCCTCTTTTACTGTACCTTAATATTCAACATAGCATCATTATTCTGAGGCGAAAAGAGAAAAGCTGGTCCATCACAGATTCCACACATTGCTAGTCTTTCCTCTACGTCCTGCAGTGCTAGAGAGGGGGATTAGTGCTGCAGGAAAAAAAAAATCTGGCCATAGTAGTGTAGGAATAATCACTGCAGTCCGGCTCACCCCCACACCTCTCTTTCTCTCTCTCTCCTTCTCTCTCTCTCCCTCTGTTTGAGGCCCCAGCTGATTCAGTCTGCATCCATCCATACATAAATCATTGCCCTTATTCTATTGGTTACATGGTACATGGCAAGTATTGATTTTTTCCGTTGCCTCATTGCTGGAGAACCCATGGTTTTTGTGAGACTGAAAAATGCAAAATTTTTTTCCTGGAGATCTTGTCAAGGTAGAAAAATGACAAGCGAGGAGGGTGCTATTTTAAGGTTTGTGTGCCTTAGAAATCTTCACCTTCTCTGTTCTACTCCCCATTTGCCTGTGTCCCAAAAAGTCGTGGCTTGTTTAATCACTCCTGCTTTAGGTAGGCTTGATGGCTAAGCAGCAGGAGAATAAGCAAACAGAAACAGGGCCTGGCCGTTCTGAGGAAGGCGTTGCTTAATTATTAAAAGTTTAATTATCTTCTGAAACATTAACAAAAAGATAAAGAATAATTTGAAAATAATGCCATTTTAAGGGAAGAAATGAATCCTAGGCACAAGGTGATAATATGCCGTAGAGAAATGGACATGTGTTTGCTTTCTGCGTAACACAGAGATATAATATTGTGCTTAATTCTTGAGGTAGGTCCTCCTCGCATTTTGAAACATATTTACTAACCCCTGATCAGTGTCATTGCTGTATCAAGTTAATTTTTCTCAGCATTCAAAGCTTCCTGAAAA
Organism: Nyctibius grandis; assembly: GCF_013368605.1. Taxonomy (NCBI): domain Eukaryota; kingdom Metazoa; phylum Chordata; class Aves; order Nyctibiiformes; family Nyctibiidae; genus Nyctibius; species Nyctibius grandis. The sequence continues at coordinate 2,141,634 of NC_090658.1, forward strand.
TGTCTCCCAAAAGGTAGCACCTTGTTCCCTCAAAAAGGTGTTTTTGAGGAATAGGAAGACTGGGTTATGAGACAGATTATGGGATGTTCTCCTTCAGTACTAGAGAATTCCCTGGTGTAAGACTCTCCTTTACCAAGAGCCTCATCCAAGACATACTGGAGTCAACAGGGATGTTTTCATTGACTCCGTAGGTGCTGGATCAGCTCCAGAGCACACAGAAGCCAGTATTGTCCTTTTTTTTGGATACCGTCACTTTCCCCCATTTTAAAGAAGAGGTGCAATGGGTTAGGGTAGGTGGTTTATAGATGGGGGTAGAATCTTTTTATATTTAATCTGATCGCATCTTTTAACACTTTTAAATGAGGTGTATTGAAATACGTGTGTATTTTCTTTAATGCCTGTAATGTGACATCTGACCCATGCCTGCCCTGTGCCATTCCCAGTACAATGGAAAGCCACTGCCCATTCCTCTTTTTACCTACGCCACCTTTAGGCTCCAGTCTTTCACCAACTGATGTGTGGACTCCATTTAAGTCATTTTACCTGACTTCTGCCACTTGCACATCCAAAGCAGGTGATATTTTCTATCTGCTCTTTGCATGCAAATCACATACCTTAAACAGTAAGACAGCTTTTGTGTTTCTGGGGCTGTAGGAATTGAGCATAAAGCTAAAATCATCAATAAGAAATCCCAGCCAGGCACCTTCACTTGCTATATGGCACGTACAGGAGCTGAAAACGTAGCGTGCCTCTGGCCCTCTGGTTGAGAACTGGGGCTGGATGGTTCAACCAGCCCTTCCCGGAGCTGGCCCCGCTCCTGCAGGCAACAGCCTGCGCTGACCAGGACCTTGGGGTCACGCTGGAGTGAGCCACCTCCCCCGTGTGTGACAGGAGCAGTTGCTACCTTACTACTGCACTTTTCTTTTCTTCAAATGTGTGTTGCAACTGGTTTGAATATGTAACTTAAATGTGGTGTCACTGAAAAATATGCCTTTTGTCTCACTGTAAACCGTAACTTTCCTACTGGTTTTGTACACACACAGGCCAGATCTTCATTATATTCAATGGTGGTTTTTGTAGTAAATGAAATGAGAACACTTCTGTGATCTTTGTGACAGTGGCTGTGTACAAAAGGGTTCGTTACGTGTCTGTGTATTACTCGTTCAAACTAATTTTCTGGTTTAAGTTCACTCCTTTAACCTTTATTAGTGCAAAAGGAGGGTTATTTGGCTAGCTGAGGTGTCCTTTATCAGTGTAGTTCAGTGCCTACAACACGAAGGAAACATACTACAGAATTACTAGTCTAAATTTGAATATTACCAAGTGTTTTGTTGGTTTCTTATAGAGTATCAGGACAGAAAATGCTTTCAGAATTTGTCCCTGTTTCCCAAGCTTTTAGGACTCATCTTGGGTAGGGGCATGGTTCCCTTGTAGGGAACCTGAAGTCTGGGCACTCACAGGGCAATTGGCCAACCTATGTTAAACGAGTTTTGCTGTAGCCTGTGCTCCTCCTTAAGCAAGGTGTATTTGCATCACAGCTCTGGAGAGTTTTGGCTGAAAACTGGACAAAAAGGTGGGCAGTTATAAGAAGTGCGATGGGATTTTCTTCACGCTGGTCAGAGACATCTACAAGGGGGAGTCAGCTACTCCCTGGGCTACTACCACTGCCTTTGGTGGCCACTTGTGCTTGCTGATACACACGTGGAGGTGGCTGCTCTAATCTTGTGGACAGCTACACCGTGCTCCTAACGCGAAGCCCGTGCTGAACCTTTGTTGTGCACCCGGCAGCCAAACCCTCATCATAACCCTCTTCTGTCCTGCTTTGTAGTAGCAAGATGGGGTTAGTGCAGCCAATTCAGCCAACTTCTCTTTGCATTTCTCTTTTGGAAGGAGGCGAGTGCTGATTTAAGAATTTCCTTGAAGATGGACGTGAGAATTAATAAATAACAATGACAAGAGGTAGAAGGGTTTTTCCTGTAGCAACCAATAATAATAATAATATCTTTGTTGAAAATAGAAATGAAAAGAACAGACGGAACTGCAAAGGGTGTGTGTGCAAGAGAGAGCTGAAGCACCAGGGACATTAACCGTTCCCTGGGCGGGGAGGGCAGAGCAGCTGCCCTTTTCCCCATGACACAAAGCCATCAGGCCGCCCCGGGAGCCAGCCCACACCGCTCCGCACGGGGTCACGCGCGGATCCCGCAGCCGGAGTCAGGACGAGCTGCTGACAGCTGGGGCCGAGCTCACCCATGGCCGGTGCCTTGCCATCCCCGCTGTGCACAGCTGTATCGCTGCTGATGAAACAGCAGAAAATTATGAGGCTGTTGGGCAAGAGCAGACTTTCGTCCTCGAAGGCCTTCGTAAATAAGGTTGCAACGTAAAAAAATAAGGCTTGCTCGTATCTCCATTTCATAGGTGAGGAAATTAAGGAACGCAAGAGCTGGCGCTGAAGCTGAGATCACGCTTGAGAGCTCCTGCTTGTGACACGCATGTGGGAAAAACTGCTAAAGAGCCACACGTACACGTGGAAGTTTGACCCCTATAGTGCTGCCAAAGGCAGCGAGGGCTTGGGTGGTTTGCTTAGCAAGCGTTACTCACAAAAGCATCTGGCTCAGCTCAAACCTGTGTGTTGCATTTTCTTAAAAATAAAAAAAAAAACAAAACAACCACCCAAACCGAAAAGAGGGAAGGAAATAGAAACACAAAGTCCTTTTTGCAGGAGGGCCTGCCTCTTGTTCTGTTTTCCTCAGCCTATTATTGTGTAAATCACTCTCTTATACCCAGCAAATTAACTAACATGCTGTAGGAAGTCTGTTGTAGATTTATCCATAAATAGGAGCGCAATATAGTGCCACTTCATTTAACCCACGCTGAACGCTGCATAAGATCCCAGAAAAGTTATTCAGCAATAATTTTAAATCCCATCCTTGGGAAGAAAAAAGAGCGAGCTTTGGACTCTACAGCTGGAGCCTGTAGTTGCAATAAAATCCAGGAAAGGTTATTTTACCTGAATTTATCGCTTAGCAACCAAGAATCTACCTCCTGAGATTGCCGCTCGTGGGTTACCAAGTAACTGGCTGTGACAATTACCAAACAGCTGTCCCAGGAATCTACATAGCCTTTAACCCCCGTCAGCTGAAGGATGGGCTGATGACAGCTAACAAACAATAGAAACACACCCTAATATTTTATTTAAGAGCTGAGGGAAGCCACAGCTGTATGGAGCATTCAGCCAGCTGGATTGAGCTGCTTCACACTGCGTGTCCTGTCCTCGAGAAACTGCTCTGTAGCCACGCTGTGCGTTTAAAGATGCATTTGGGTCTTTGTCCTCCAAACTTCGTGGCAAATAATTGAATCCACACTGTCGGCATAGGTTTTGCTATTGTGCAGGAATGGTAAGCGGCTAATTATCAAGTGGGGGTTTTATTTACACAGCCAGTGGTTTACAAAATTGTCCCATTAATTAATTGTGTTCATCTTGGGTTTTTCTGATTGTAAATGTGCCACTGATTATCAGTGAGTGGGAGAACATTAAATATCAAAGTAATGAAGGAGTAATTTAGAATAAGGGAAAAAGCATAATTAAGACTGGCAAGATAAAATTAAGGGAAAATGAGGACTAAGCTTGGATATTGAGAAGAGCTTCTTAATAACGAGGTGCATTATGTCTGGGGGGGGTTCCCAAAGGAAACGAGGGAAACTACCATCAGCAATGTGTGAAAGTCAGCTGGAGACAGCATAAAGCACTGCAAATATTAGATATACTAATGCAGGTGTCAGTCCTGAGCAGGGGCAATCGCCTTTTGTTTTTTTCCCCCTCCCATTTTTACTTTCTGTGATTTTATAATGTCACAAATTGCAGTCAGCAAACTTGCAACGAATTGCAAATGCCACATTTTTTTTTGCTGGCGCTCTAGATGCCCTGAGCCTGGAGAGATTTATGGACATGCCGCCTTCTACAAGTTCTGAGTGGCTCCTTTTAGTTTAAAATAGAAACAGGAAGAAGGTTTTTGGGCAGTTAAGGGCCCCGTTCACGTGTGCAGATCCCAGGCACGCAAGCTGTGCCTGAGAAGGCAGCGAGCTCGGCTTCTCCCCGCAGGTATCCAGGGGGGAGCGTTTGGGAATCCGCTGTGTCTTGCTACTGCTGGGCTTCCTCCAGCAAATTCTAGCTGAGATAGTATAAACTGCTCTGCTACACTCTGCTTTTTATTTTTTTTCTTTTTTCTTCTTTCTTTTCTTTCTCCCCCAGCATATCCCATATGCCACAACAGTAAGAACCGGCTCAGAAAATTCTTCACCAGGTTTCCACTGGCAGCAAGTTCACAAAGGGGAATTTTCCCCTGGCCAGTTGTGGCCAGGAGTCTCCTCCTTGGCACTGGAGGGTTCATTAACTGGCTGGTCAAATTACACTAGATTTAATTTGGCTTCCTCTGGGTTTTTTAGATCCTTTTTAAAGCATGGCTACAAAATGATAACATTTACCCTTTCATGGCACGCACCCATAATAACTTTTCAGGTACTCAGGCTGAAGAGGAATTTTGGTTTCCTCAAATAGGTTAAAAAACCCCGTAGCTGCATCAGCATCATTTCTCCTGGTACAGTAACATCTCTCTGGGCACGAGAGTGTCCCACTGCACACACAGACAGCTCTTCAGAGGGGGTCCGTGCTGTCCAGGACGAAGTGTTGAGGCCTGTGACACACCTGCAGGTGCCAGGACACACCTGCTTCTGCTGAGCAGAAGTGTGCAATGAGCTGTCAGCAGTGACACCTTTTCCCTCAGAGCTTAAACCAAACCTTTTCACTATCAGTTGATTCCAAGCGAGTGATGATGAATATGTGAATGCTTAGAAAATGAGCAAAGACCTTGGAAATATTTATTAAAACAAAAACTGAAGCATAGTCTCTTGTTGATATTAATGACTTGTCATTGCCATCATTACAACGTCTTCACATATGTGCTGTGGCCATTTGGCCAGGCTTGTGAGCTCTGGTAACTCAGCTGTCTGAGGGAGGCGGCACTGTGGTTGTAAGCAGCGGGGTGCATTTTGGGGTGAGCAGAAGGGGTCTCCAACTCATCACTGCCCGAAGGATGGTTCCTTTGCTGCTTTCATGTATCCCTTGAGCTAAGTACCAAAGGTGCTTTCACTCCTAAGCTGATTATTGGCTTATTTGGGTATGAAGGGAAGGGTCGGAGATCACAGCAACTGTCTTGCTTGCACCCTGTCCTGCTAGTCATTTGTCTCCGTGGTGGGATTTGATCTAGGAGGGCTTTGCAGGGACATTCTTTCTGTCTCTCGATGACAGATCACGGTTGTCCTGTTTTCTGGCTGGTAGTTGGTTGGTTACGTTGACAGATGTTGCAATGATTCTCTTGGCCATATTCTGTTGTGCTGACTGTTCAAACAGGAAATTCATCTTTTAGTATTTGCACATGTTAAATGTTTGTTTTAGTAGGAATCGGCTCTGACAGCAGCCTGGTCAAACAGTGTATTTTTGGAGCAACCAACTGTGGAATTCTCGAAGTCCTCATCATCCTGTGGGTCTGCCGATGCTCGGCTTGGAGCCCTGCTCCCTGAAATACCACAGCGCTGACTTTTGAGGAGAGGAGATGGGAGCTTTTGAGCTCCAGGTTGCTGCTGTTCCACTCTTTTGGTGATGGGTGCCTGTGTGTGCTCGATGGCACTCGGTTCAGCTCGTACCGTGGTACGGCACTTTGGGAGACTCGGAAGGGTTTGCTGTATGACAGAGGCTGTGCTGTCTTGTTCTCCCTTGAGTTTCTGAAGATGTGGGTTGCTGAGCTGGCCTCTTGTCTGATGTTGATGCAGGCGAACAGGAAGGTGGCTGTGCCTTGTGCTGTACAGTAGAAAGTGAGGACGTGCTCAGGGAGTATGGCAAGAAGTGCTTTCCTCCTAACAAAGCCTGGCTGGAGAACTTAATCTGACGAAGCTAAATTCCATCTAAAGCTCTGTTTGGTGCTAATCCCACTTCAGGTGATTGGTTTTTGACCTTGGTAGGCAGCTTCTTTGAAGGACAGTCTGCAAATGCTGGTGTGATTTAATGTGATACATTATAACTTGTATATATAGCCTTCTTTGCTAAGTCGTGGGCAACGGGAGAGGTGCCTGAGGACTGGAGGAAAGCGAATGTCACTCCAGTCTTCAAAAAGGGCAGGAAGGAGGACCCGGGTAACTATAGACCGGTCAGCCTCACCTCCATCCCCAGAAAGGTGATGGAGCAACTTGTCCTTGGTGCTGTCTCTAGGCACATCAAGGATAGGGGGATCATTAGGGGCACTCAGCATGGCTTCACCAAGGGGAAGTCTTGCTCAACCAACTTGATAGCCTTTTATGAGGATGTTACCCGGTGGATAGATGATGGTAAAGCTGTGGATGTGGTCTATCTCGATTTCAGTAAAGCGTTTGACACGGTCTCCCACAGCATCCTCGCAGCTAAACTGGGGAAGTGTGGTCTGGATGATCGGGTAGTGAGGTGGATTGTAAACTGGCTGAAGGAAAGAAGCCAGAGAGTAGTGGTCAGCGGGACAGAGTCCAGTTGGAGGTCTGTGTCTAGCGGAGTCCCGCAAGGGTCGGTTCTGGGACCAGTTCTATTCAATATATTCATTAATGACTTGGATGAGGGATTAGAGTGCGCTGTCAGCAAGTTCGCTGATGACACAAAACTGGGAGGAGTGGCTGAGATGCTGGAAGGCTGCGCAGCCATTCAGAGAGACCTGGACAGGCTGGAGAGTTGGGCGGGGAGAAATTTAATGAAATATAACAAGGGCAAGTGTAGAGTCCTGCATCTGGGCAAGAACAACCCCATGTACCAGTACAAGTTGGGGACAGAGCTGTTGGAGACCAGCGTAGGAGAAAGGGACCTGGGGGTCCTAGTGGACAACAGGATGACCATGAGCCAGCAGTGTGCCCTTGTGGCCAAGAAGGCCAATGGCATCCTGGGGTGTATTAGAAGGGGTGTGGTTAGCAGATCGAGAGAGGTTCTCCTCCCCCTCTACTCTGCCCTGGTGAGGCCGCATCTGGAGTATTGTGTCCAGTTCTGGGCCCCTCAGTTCAAGAAGGACAGGGAACTGCTAGAGAGAGTCCAGCGCAGAGCCACCAAGATGATTAAGGGAGTGGAACATCTCCCTTATGAGGAGAGGCTGAGGAAGCTGGGTCTCTTTAGCTTAGAGAAGAGGAGACTGAGGGGTGACCTCATTAATGTTTATAAATATGTAAAGGGCAAGTGTCAAGAGGATGGAGCCAGGCTCTTCTCAGTGACATCCCTTGACAGGACAAGGGGCAATGGGTGCAAGCTGGAGCACAGGAGGTTCCACTTAAATTTGAGGAAAAACTTCTTTACTGTAAGGGTGACTGAACACTGGAACAGGCTGCCCAGAGAGGTTGTGGAGTCTCCTTCTCTGGAGACATTCAAAACCCGCCTGGACGCATTCCTGTGTGATATGGTCTAGGCAATCCTGCCCCGGCAGGGGGATTGGACTAGATGATCTTTCGAGGTCCCTTCCAATCCCTAACATTCTGTGATTCTGTGATAACTTGTTTCCTAAATTTTCATCAAGCAAAATTCGGTGGACTATTTATTTGAGGGCTGAAAGAGGCAGCTGCTTGTCTGCAGTGGCATTAGAGGTACCCTGGCTAAGATCTGTTGTGTTGTCCTTCAGGAGAAGTTTATGAGAAGTCAGAAGTTACAGTATTTACTTCTGTAAGTGTGGTGTCTGTGCTGAAGACAGGCACATTACGAGAAGTAGCTCCATACAGACTTGTGGTGCATATGGTGGAGGAAAGGTTTAATCTGGTCAAGACCTCTCCAGACCCCTTCACCGTCACTTAGTTGGTGAGAAACAAGGGGCTGCAAGTCGCCTGTGAAAGCTGCTTTGTGTCTTGCCAGCCTTTTGGAAATGCTTCAGAGCTACAGCTATTTTGAGTGATGGAGCTTGGAAGTGGAAAAAGGCTTTGTGGCAAGCCTAGAGCATGCATTTCTGAGAAACACCGTCGGGTCCTATATGGTTGTTTTTGTGTAAATTGACAGGAAAAAACTGCTGTTGAGGAGAACGTGCTCAGGTGAGTCAGATTACAACACACACGTGCATTTGCAGTGGCATTTGGAGTGGTATTACCAGTTTGGGACTGGGATTGATTGTTCACCAGCTAGTTGAATTTTGAATGTGTCGTTTCTGAAGATGTAGTGCCTTGTGTTTTTTGACAGTTTACTGATCACCATGATGTCAGACTCTATCTTTCTATCTTGATTTATTAATTTTCTTCTCAAATGCACTCATGCTAATCTCTGAGTAACACCCCTGGTTGTGGAAGGGGCATGCCCTTCCCAAAAGCAATTCCGAGGTGTTTTCATACATGCTGGGTGAACGTCCGTTGCAGGCAAAGGCACCGTCTTTTAACAAAGTTTGGTTTTAAGCACAAAATAATCAGGATTTGGATGTTATTAAAGTAACATTTTTGTGAAAGGGAACTGGATTTATAAAAATGAACCAACTCTTCAGCCAGATCCGTTATGAATTGCAAAAGCAGCTGGGAGATTTGGCCAGAAAATCAAGGTGGTTTTTTTTTTTTTTTTCATCGTCAGAGTTTGTAAGAGATTTGGAGGGACATAACATTTATTTCTTATTTCTCTGAGTTTCAGTCCAGGCCTTGGAAAAACCCATCTAACAGTGAGTTTGTTTGTATATTTTACATTTTTTCCCTAAGTATGCTAGGCTCATTAGCAAGCCTTGGAAAAGGCATGCTTTGTTGAAGCTAATATGGAAAACAAGATACTAAGGGCTCAAATCTGTCTCCAGAATATAAATATGCATAGCTTCCTTTGGACCAGCTTTTGACCACACTTATACTGGAACCCTTGTTTCAGGGAGGGTTACAAATGTGAGTTTGCTAGGAAATACTGCTGCTTCAAAAAATTTCCTCACAGTAGTCGCTGAGTGTGTGCCTGCAGGATATACACCTCGACGTACAGAATGGCTGCGGTGCGTCCCAAAGAGCTGCCTAGCACCGTAGGGCAGGGGTAGGACATCGCGTGTCGCTGGGTGGGAGACACTTGCCCAGCAGGTACAAAGCAGGAGGAGCGAGGACATCAGGGCTGTCCCAAATCCTCTCCTGTGCCAGGAGAAGGCCCGTGCTCCGTTTCCTTTCTGACCCACAGCACTGGCCAGCAGCGAGCAACACAGGGAGGGAGTGAATAGTCTGCTGCTGGCTATGGGCTCATTCCTCCCTGGAAAAGTTTCCTGTTCCTGGAGATCAAAGGAAAACAAATAATTTTTCCTTGCTTTACATGGAGCAGTTCGTTTGGTTGTGGTTTTGCCTCTGAAGAGCAGTATAGAGTACTCTGCTGCTACACATAACACAGACGTGGCAATGACAGCTTAACACTGACCGGGCTGTGTTACTGCATCTCCTAACCAGCATGTCACACTGTGTAAATACTATAGGACCCCCTCTCGTGTGGTGACCAAAAAAGACACTGCTCGAAATTATGCTTCAAAGACTTATATGAAATAATAAAATGATGACTGTGGCATTGCATGAAGCAGTCACCTTTAGCTGAGCATCTTTATTTTAATGATAATTTTTAATTAAAAGATTGGATTTGAGAAGTCTGTACGTATTAAACATCTGTGTAAGCACTGCTTAACCCGTTGGCACAAGGTGGATATATCCTCATTAGTCAGAATTTAAACTTCCCTGTTAAGCCAAAGTCGTTCCTATTAACTATCATTATACTAAGCTGGGTCCTTTGGTGATCTCCTAATTCCGAGAGCACAATGGCCAAATAAGCCTTGATTAAAGTGGTCCCTGTTCTTAAGCCAAGCATATGGTTACACTGGAGAATATGAAGAGAGTGGAGCAGAACTTGGGATATATTGAGCTGCTGCTTGAGAAAAATAAAGTCTCTCGAGGCAGGGTGTAAATTTTTTCATTGGAAATGTTCTCTGGAGCTCACGTCTCCCCAAACGATGACATTTGCTTGGTTCTTGAGCTGATAACCAGAGAGTACTTACATGAATCTGAGCATGACACCAGGTGACACTTTTTTTGATTGCTGACATATTTAAGGCTGCTCTGATGCCGTGTAAACTCTGTAAAATAATTTTGATTATACACTGCTCCGGCTGTAGGTAGTATTTACTGTTTTCTACCTGTGATTGAGAGCAGAAACATTTTCATCTTTACAGAATGTTTATTTTTGTAGGGTTCATCAGCTTTCTCCATTACAGTTTTCTCTTACAAGATTAAATGTTACATCTCACCTATTGCAGTAGTGCACCCGTGCGCGTTTGTAGCATTTGGTGGTTTTTACTAGAAGAACGATCCTCTTCCAATGGGGGGAGGCTGGTAGGAGAAAACTATTTTCCTGTATGCACAGACTTGCTGAGCAGCTCTGGAGTTGCAGGTGAGTAGGTCTTTTTAACGGTGCAATTTAACAAACTAGTAGGAGGACTCCCCGGAGCTCTGGGACCAGCAGAATTTGCCTTCCACTTCCCTCTCATATCCTCTTTGGCTGGAGCTGAAGCAAAGTGGGCTGTTTTAAGAGTACAAGGAGCTGTGTTGTTAAGTGTGCAGGCAGAAGGAACGGTCTGCCTAAGTATCTGCTCAAACGTTTTGGGAACCCTCTGTGTATTTGATCAAACCTTTCAGTAGCGAGCGAAGCTCATCACGAATGCACGTGCAGCAAACCTTTCATTACTCTGGGCTTCCCGGCCCCAGAGAACAGCCTGCCTCACCGCAGCCGTACGCAGTACTGCATCCTCACTTGGATAACCCACCCCCACCGTTTCTGGAAGAAGCAAATTTCTGAGTTAACTGTCAGCTCTGTCTTCAGCTGGCTGGCTGTGACGTACGCAGCTCCTAGCCTTCCCTGGGGCACTAGTGTCTTTATTTTTATAATATCTGTATGAGAAAATGAAGTGTCATTCTTCCTATTTTTAAATCGGGGAATTGGGATTCAGGGGAATTGAACAACTCCCCAAAGAGGAAGAGGTGTTTCTTTTTCCCAGTCCGTATCTTCAGTCATGGACCAGTTGTCTTCCTCATTTCATTTGCTCCAAGAAAGTTTTAAAACTTTTTTATAATAGGAAATATACTTTCTTGTGCTTACTAGAGGCTAAACTATTTTATTCTAACTTGGTATTTGTCTGAAGATGTTTTGTTGTTTTCTTGAAAATTCTGTCCAGAGTCAGATAAAGTAGAAGGGTGGAAACTTGTTAAAGTCAATCATTACAGTTGTTGCTGTTGCTTCTACAAAAGTCCTGAAAAGATCTCTCCCATAGTTACCTCGTAACTAATTTGTCTCATTCCTTTGCAGAAACCGGTACCCAGTAATTATTTCTTAAATGCTCTGATTGCTTCTCTAGTCCATATTTAGTGGATATGTAGTGGTGAAAGATTATCAGGAGATGTGAAAGGCAGTATCGTCCGTACGCAAGCGTAGTTTGGTTGGTATCTGGGCAATGGCAGCGCTCCGCACCAACAAAGTGTGGGAGAGGGAGCTGTGGGGTGGCACCAAAGACCAGAAAGAGGGCAGAGGTTTGATGGCCAGAGAATTAAACCCTGTGTGTGATGTGGCAGTGAGCATGCCGAGGTGAGGCACTGAAGGAAGATGTACTCCAAGGGCTGCCTCAAGAAGCAGAGGTAGCAGATGTGCCCTGGTCTAGTTGCCATGGTGGTGTCAGGGCAATGGTTGGACTCGATGAGCCCAGAGGGCTCTGCCAACCTCATTGATTCTGTGATTCTGTGATTCTATGTGTGTTGGCCTGTGTAGGGTGTCCTACTGCAGAGACCTTGGAGGAGGAGTGAATCCCATAGCGCTGCCTATAAGCTAGGCAAGACCAGCTGAAGTGACCATCAGCGGCGTATAACCAGTCCCGTTGTGTCAGGACCAGTCCGGAGGGTGGCACTGGGATCCCCCGTTCATTTCTCATGTCATCGGGGTCTGCTGAAGAGACCTCTCATGGAAACCTTTAGGTGAATTTCCTGACTCTGCTCTTAATGATATACTGGTTTTATTTTCTTCCTTGTCGTGTATCACTAATCAAGAAGTAATTGAATTAGCTGAAAAGAAGGGTAAGATAAATTAGCTAAGAAGAATTAACTTTATGCACCTGAGGTCAAAAGACTTCTAGAAAATTCAAGGTGAGAATTGTCTGGACTATAAATGAGATTTAGCAGGAGGATACGATGTTCTCTGGAGAACTGAGATGCAGAAATACATGTTACAAACTAGCCATGCAAATCTAGAGGAATCTGAAAGTCTTTGGGCAATACCTTTTTTTTTTCAAGATGGGAGAGCAAAGGATTGCACTTACATTCCTTCCAACTGCTGTATTTGATGAAGGGAATTTCCCTGAAATTTAACTTTTCATCCTAGTGTGAATAGGCTTTGCCAGAAAGGTATTTTTCCTTCTGTATGAATATTAAGGTAGTAAATTGTCTGTCCCTGTGTTCACTTGCTAGCCTTCCTTTTTTCTTTTTTTTTTCCCCTGGTTGCTCTGTAATTTAAGTTCATCTTTCATGAAAACCATATGTTGGATTAAAGACAGGGTATTATTTTCATGCATTGTAATATACTCTATTACCTCCGCCATTATAGCGCCATGTAAAAGTAATTATTATTCCATGTGTCACTGTGAATACATTTAAGATTCTTTAGGTCTTCTCTAGCCAGAATTGATTCCTGATTCACTGGTCTCATTCTTTTTTTTTATGTCAGAATTAGCCAAGTATAAACATCTTAATTTTATAAAAGACTTTTAACGATATGAAAAATGCGTATTAAAAAATAATTGGAAAATGAACTAGATTACAATTCAAGAAAATATTAAGCTAATGACAATGACTTATTTTATACATTTAAAAAAACCCTGAACAAATGTAATTAAGTAGCACTATAAAGAAAATAAATTCCAGTCTTTAATGCCTTAAAACAGACAAAAGAAGCAGTTTATACAGTTGCATTTGCTTTGACAATTGTATTTGCTCTTTTGAACCAAGGCTGAAGCTAGGTGGCTTTTAAGAGTTTATGAATTTATGTTTTTGCAGCAAGTTTAAACTGATAATACTAACTCCATAGAAAGAGACTTCATTCAATAAGTTTATTTTATTGTTAATATTGTCTTCCCCCAAACCTCAGCTGTAGCTGTATTAAATAAAACCGCACAAAATGGTGTAGTAACCTCACCATCTGCTGTGCAGCTTTGGGTTTTGTTCTGGAGTTGGAGTTGAAACACATTACTTGAAATTGTGGGTTAAGTCGCTGGAATTAGATGGGACCCCTGCAGTCTAATCCATAGGAACCGGCCAATTCTTGTGAGTTTTCTGTGTTTGATTAGTTGTACTGTAATTAAAGAAATTACCAATAGTCTTCTGTCTGGAAGTGATTAACTCACCAAGTGCTCATACCTATATTCTCTAAGCATCTTCGAATAATATAAGGCTTCATTTGTGCTCCTTAATAAGGAAACAAATGACAATCATCTACAGCCCTAATACTGTGGCTTGTGCGTTACAAGCTGTTCTGCCTTGTGCCTCGGAGATGCCTGTTCAATTGTTTCTGATTATGCTGCGTTTTAATTAAAGAACTAGAGTGCTATTTGTATAAGTGGAACGGGCTTCTCGGTACAGCCATTAAGGTCGAGAGAAAGAAATCAGATAATGATGGGAGCCACCTAAGCAAGCAGGATCCTGCGTGTTGGCCCTGCACACTCATGGAGATGTGGATGTGGCTGCTTGAATTATGGCTGGGTTTCTCTGGGGCCCTCCAGAATCAGAGCTTTCATTCACTGAGGTACAAAAACCAAAATCTAAGAAAAAAAAAAAGCCTCTCTAAATTCTGTCTTGATGATGATAATGATTTTTGCTATTAAAAAAATGCAGATACAATTGTTTTGTTAGATTTGCAAACTGAAAGAGCAGCAAAATGCAAATTCATCCTTATGTGGGTTCTCACTGGAAGGAGGAGGTTCATAGACTGTCCCCTCAAAAGAATAAAAATGTTATGCCTGGTGCAAAATTCTCGCTGTGCAGGAGTCTCAGCTCTGTGGAGTCAATGGGGAGAGTCCTCAAGAGTGCAAGCCAGCACTGGCAGCCCACTCCCTCCTGAGATAACACAACCATAACGTGACATATTGTATTAAAAATCATCTAATTTTCTCCAGGACAGAGCAGAGAAGGGCTCATGGAAAGGGGCTGACGAAGAAGGACCAATAAGGTGGTTTAGTCTCGTTTGTCACATCTGTTCTGGGAATATTCCTCTGTGTGTTCTCATGGTAAATGAACTTCTGCGTAGGCCTGGGATCTTGAGCTGTGCCCTGCACGTTACTGAGGGAGACATGGATCTCTCCTGTGACATTCCTACAGACTATCATTTAACTATTTCCACCCATAAAATGAGGATAAAGGCAAGGTAACCTTTTAGAACATGCAAATTAATACAACTTGCTTAAAACAGGTAGCATGGTGTGTCACGTGTCTATGTATAATGGACAGACGACATGTGAAATTTCATGAGTTCCTGAAGGGTTCTGCACTATTTTGGATGAGACCACAAAGTAAACTCCACTGTACAAAATTCCTAAATTAAAAATTCTGTAATTGGAATTGGAGAAATTGTAATTGTAATTGGAGAAAGCTTTGAAGAGAACCGGTTGCTGAGCCAAGGTATTTCATCTGCAGTGTTTCACAGCACGAAAAGGTCTGTGTAGACTAGTTAATCCTGGGAATATAAATGCTATGGGGGGTTTTGGTGTACTTTTGATATTAAGGAAGAGCCCAGAGATGAACTGGCTCCTGGTTCGCCTGTGCTGGGAATGTAGATGCACTCAGACAATAAATTCTATCTGGGCAGAGATTAACCAGTGGGGACAAAAAGGTCCCAGGGAAGTGGCATTGGGAAAAAGGCAGTAAAAATAGAAACTGCTTAAAAATGGGAATAGGCTTCTTGCATCCTGCTGTTGGCATGATTGCTCTGGTAGATAACACAGAGAAAAGCAATGGAGGCATGTGGACGCTTGTGTACCAATTCTAGAAAGTATTTCAGAAATAAATTACTGGTTTATAAATAGGTTTGGATTATGTTTACTATTGGCTACTAAAAGAGGTATTAAAATAGTTGCTGAGGTATTTGCAGGTGCTTTTATTTGATCTCAGAATTATATTTATTATATTTTTATATTTGATCTCAGGATTTTTCAATGCACAAACACTATTCTGTCTCACCAAAAGACTAATTGGTAAGAACATCTCCCATCTGTGGACAGCAGCAGCAGTTTCTTGGGACTTAATACATCATCGTGCCCACACTTCCATAGCTCCTCCACAAGCATTTGCTGCAATGCGTTTTCATTGCCCACGCCAGAATTTGTGTTGCTCTGTCATATGATATATAGTAATGAGCTTTTACAGTAAATAGAATTTATGGCTTCACTTACTGTGGCATGCAAATTAAAGTTCTGTGTAGTTTAATACGGAAAAAGCTGCTTCCACAGCGTTTGTCATTGGCGGTCGATTGTCCTCGGGCTGTAGAAATAAGTAAGAGATTAGCAAATAAGTAAATTTGCGTGGGAGGTATTACTATATCGTGCAAGACAGCACATTATGTATCTCCCCTTAGCACTGCAATACCTGGAGGTTTGACCGATTCAAGAACGGGTGTCAGCAATGCTGGGGTGCTGGGAGGCGGCCCGAAGCGTTGGTGATTTGTTGTGGTTCGGAGCAGCATGTGTTGGCCGAGAAGTGAACGGAATAGAGATGCTATGGAGATAACATGAATTTTGGTGGGCTCTGAAGTCATGGGGGTGTCAGCACTGGAAATGGGATGGTCTGATTTGCACCCCTGAGCCTCTTCGATGACCTCCCAATGGCACCTAATACCCCCAAGTGCTGGAAAGTGACTAAAGGCAAACAAAACCCAGGGGCAGAGGGAAGTTGCCTGTTGGATCCTAGGTGGCCCTCAGAAAAGCTGCGTTTGAGTGCCTTTGCTCGCAGTTCACAGGAGGACAGCCAAGGCAGGAGACACTTGTGATTGACCAGAGACTAGAGTCTCAACTCTAGAAAGCTTGTCCTATCTCACACAAAGCTGTGTGGCAAAACTGGAAACCGAAGAAGATCCCCTGCCTGCAAACCAGACTTCTCATCCTCTTGTTTTCTCTGTTTCGGCTGTTTTGGTTGTAAATTCTCAGGAGGCAGAAGCTGCCTCTCACCATAAGTTACACAGTGCTTAGAACAGCGTGTCTTCATCATGGCTGGTACTTCTAGGAATTATAGTTTTTCCAAAGGAATACACATCACGGAGAAATAATAATACTCATCCTTACTGAATGTCCTATCCAACATCACAAGGACTAAATGGAAATAGAGAATAAAACTACTTTTCTGGTTCTAAAAATAATTCTTCTGGGTCATGTGGAAAATCATTGTGGAGGTTATTTGTGGGAGTTCAAATGTTCAGTTGTTCTGCTTTACTTTTTCTAGGAATTACTGCATGGCTGAGTGTCAGCCTCTGAAATTCTCAAAAAGCTCATGAAAAGAGCTGCTGTGTTTCCTTTGGAAAAACTGGATGGCAGCGTAAGGAGAAAAAAAAAAGTGTTAGAATGCGTTACAGCTTTACTGGGATTTGGAAATCTAATAGAGGGTTTAGGATGTACCTATTAATGTTACAACTCAAACTGGACAAGGAATTCATTTGGGGATCGACTTTATTATTCTTAACGTGCTGTGACCCACCGTGAGGACAGAAGTACTGCTCAGCAGTGGAAACGTGTCAGTGGAAAATCACGAGGTTTTCCTTGAGAAACAATGAAATTCCTCAAAGGTTAGTGGCGTGCAATAAAGAAGGTTGATGAAATGGCTGTTTGGATCATCTGCAAAGCTGAGGAAAGACTGATGGGCTTAGCCAAGGGGGCACAGCCGTGAGGGAGAGCTTGTGTGGGCCCTGGTGACAATAGTAACCCGTGAAGTTTGACCGAACAGAAGATGGCTTTCCTGAGAGCTGCTGGCAAAGCCGGGATGCTGAAATAGCAAGACTGCTGACCAGCAATTCCTGCACTCGTAACTGTTTGCCAGAATGGAATAAATTTTTTTTAATAATCAAAGGCTGAAAATAGGAAAAAATAAAACAAAACAGTGCTGGCCTGGTGTAGAGCAAATCGTTTCCTGGTACTAAACCAGTTGTCAAAGCACAGGTCACCAGCACTGCAGTTTGCAGTTCTTTCTCTCGAATAAAAGGAAATCAGAACTGATCAAACAACAGATTTCTTCTAAGTACACCCAGACTTTTAAAGGCTACCTTGCTCTATTTGCCTTGTATGCCAGTGTACATGTTTATTAAAACAAAAAAATGGGTTCTGTAGCCTGTACGTGGCGTTATTTGCAATCTGTATGCATTGAAGAGAAAACTTTCACGTTCCTGTAAAACTTCTTTATGTCAAATAAGGGAAGAAATCAGCTCAGCCATCAATGCTCGTCTTGTTTCAAGAACTAACATTTTATTTCATGTTCTCTTGCCATGCGGTGTGCAAGGACGAGGGAGGAGGACACCGCAGTGGTGCTCATTTGTAGAAGAATCTGTTCTACAAAAATCTGAGTGATCGTAGCCTGCAGTTTTAAAATATATTTCTTGATATCTGTAAACTTTGGGAGCACAGCATTGACTTTTCTCTCTCTCCTCTGTCATGTTAGCAGAGTGAGAAGCTGCTGAAATATGAGTTGCTTGTCACCTTCTGGAGAAGGATAGAGGCACAGCCAACCAGTGACTGAAACAGAGAAATGTGAACAACTGAAGAACTCTCTTCTGCCTTAATTAACTTGGCTCTAATTTGGAGTCTGTCTTAATACATGTTTAGCAACAAGGTTTGCAGAGCTGAAAAATGTTCGTGCTGTGTAATGTAACTGTCTAACATGATATCAAAACCTGATAATAGATTTAACACCCTGGGAGGCAGAGGTCTGGGTCAGAGGAAAGATGACTTAGTTCTAAGTAGAATTAAATGCTGAAGGGATTTTGGCATAGTAGAACTGCCGTAGGCAGGAGAAAGTTAGGAATTTAGCAAAGAAATAAGGGGGGAAAAATAGTTCCACTGCTGGCTTTTAGTCCTCTTGGCTTCTCAAACGTATATAGGGATGGGAGGATAATACTGAATAATTTGTAGTGAGAATTGGCCGTGTTCTGTCGCATTAGATACATGCGCTGCGTTTGCTTCAGAGTCTTCGGCCAAAACTTCCCTCCGTGCTGCTGCTGTTCGGGATGCTGAGTCCCGGGTGGCTGCTGCTGCTCGTTCCAGGCATGGTTGGTTGTAAATGCTGCTCTCTGAATTAGGCCCAGTCCTGCTAGAGGAGCTCTGGAAACGCCGGCAGCCCGCGCATACGAGCTCGTCGGGGCCTTGGGCTGGATGCTGGAAATTCTTGTTTCCATGAGCAGTTTAAATCCTGTGGAAAACTCCCACTGACTTTGCTGGGATTATCCATTTGCGGAAAGTTATTTTGAGGGAGGTGCATTCCTTTGTAAAGCGGCTGGCAAGCAGTCTGGGCAACACTTAGGCCTCAGTTCTGGCGTATTGTTTTTGTTGGTCTGGATTTGTCCTGTGCCTTGCACGATGGGAATGTGCTCCATGACTAGAGCTTGCACTTTCCATTTTAGTCCAGTGAAAAGTAATAATAAAAAAAGAAAGCAAGGCTTGAGTGCATAAGCGTTTTCAGATATTGGACCCCTCGGGCTAGATCATGTTTGTGCCTTTGAACAACTCTCTGTAGAGATCAGAGGGCAGTTCTGCTTGAAAAGCGTAGACCCAGCATGACCTGTCTTTGGTCAGGGCCTTTGGACTCCCAAGTGAGGAAAGTTGCATTGTAAATGGAAAATAAAATTAGGTACAGTGTTTTCCATTAATTGCCTCAATATTGTTATTATTTATACTCTTTTTATATTTTAATACCTTATATTTCTATTTATAGTTGGTTTGTAATCTTATTCATCTATGTATTTACACAAATATTCCAATATTGAATTGGAAGGTAAAGGAGAAAAGTCCCCACGCTAGCTTGTTTAAAGAACGTGTTTTCTGCTGTCTGGTCAACATATTTTCTGTGATGCTTCAAGACAGAGAACCCTGCGCTGCATTTAAATTTAAGAGTTTGCTAGTAAAAATACAGTTTTTCGTGAGGTTATTTAAGATGAGGACCTACGTTTCTCACATCCTACTGTTGTCTGAAATACAAAATCCCATCCTACATTGCTGTGCCAGAAAATGTTAGCAGATAAAGTGCAGAGCAGGTCACGGTATTTCTAATTCAGATTAATGACCCCATTCAGCTTGTCTCCTTAGCAGGAAATTAGAAAGTGCTAGGAAGGAGGAAACAGTGATTCATAATGCGTGACTCTCCGTATTGGCAGTTGCACTCATTAAAAGCTAAGATATTGTTTTGATATAAAATAACTGAGTCTGACTTATTTATGGGATATGGCTGTCTCAGCTCGTAGAGATTCCTTGAGAAGACTGCTGGCTCGATGCCCAGATGGAGGAAGAAGAGGTGACTGATGGCTGTCAGCAATCCTTGCCCAGGTTAAGTGCACAACTGTCTTCTCCTACTGCAGAAATGACCACAGCTGCTCTTCTCAAAGAGCCTAAAAGAAGACAGGGACATACTAGCGTTTAAGTCCAAGCTAGTATGGAAGTGTGGGATGCGTCTTCGGAGAGTAATATTCATGCATGTCACACGGGCATGGCTTGTAATCTTTAAGAACTGTAGTTACTAGATACTAAAAGGTGGCATCATGCATGGCTTCGTGTTGTCGTGATTGAAACCCTGGGGTCAAAGGCCAGCAGAAGCCAAAGGTCCCTGCAAACTAACCACATGCATGGGCTCGCTGAGCCTTCTTCCTCTGTGTCATGAAGACAAATGGCATTTTTAAAAATTCCCCCAATGAACCAGCGTTCATTTTCTGGCATCTCTTCCTTCTTTATTGCTTCCTAACGAGCTTCACTCCCATCACCTCTAGCCTTCTGCTTTCGAACCTGCATTTACACCCACCCATAGAAGAGAAGCAAATAGAACAAATTAATTAAGTTGGCCCGTTTAATGAAATGGGCTTTGGTGACTTCTGGGTTTTTGCCTCTTGCTTTTTATAGAAATCTTCTATAAATCTTTGATGGCCACAATTGCTGGGCTTTTTCTGTCCGTAGGCTTGGCAAGAGCACCAAATTTTCTTTGTGCGGTGTCTGATTTAACTGAGAACATTTCATTCTCTGTCTATATTTATATTTTTATATATATTACATACACGTGTGTATTTTTACTCTTTATTTGTATATTTATGGTGGTCATTTTACTTGCTTGTTTATTTTTTTAGCAATGGAATTTTCATGAAAGTGCTTTTCAGGAGCTATTTGGAATAACAGCTGTCACTTAGGGGAGGGGATCTGTGCTATTACAGGCCACAAAACTCCCTCTCAGCCCTGGAGTGGTCGGGGTGTATTTTCTCTGTTCTTCCCATGCTGCTTTGTTTGCTCTCGAACGGGTCAACTGATTCAAAATCAAGTGTGAGCTAGATTAATTTTTTTTTAAACCTCTTAAAAGCTTGTGTGTTGAGCTGGCATCTAACATTGCCTCCTGAAATGTTCCTATGGAGATCTGCACCCAGATGTAGTTGTGCTTATGCTGCTTTCCCCCCCAACAGTATCACTTCTTTGCACTGGAGGAAGGCAGCTGTCTTAAACTGTAGAATTCTGCTAAATTCGATGAACTGTGGATAAACTGAGGATCTGGCTGTGCACGTGGTTTGTCTCTTGGCCGTTGGTGAGGATCTTGACCTTTGTGCTGCAGGCTGCTGAGGTATAAAATCCACGCAGCAGCTCCGTGGGCAAATTCATTATTATCTTTGCACGGCCTTGAGAGGTTCTGTAGCAGTGTGAAAGAGCATGGCGAAACTGCTGAACTTCAAAGGTGAAGTGTGGACCTAGGAAAGGACTCTTCCACTTTTGAGCATTTACTAGATGACTAGGACTAAAAGCCTCCACCTGATTTTTACAAGATAGCTATTTAATCCAGAATTTCTAAGTGCTGTTTCCTAACACAGTACTATTACCAGATGAAAGTGCTATGGATTCCTTCCAAGGAATATGTGAATAATTTTAAATTCCTCTGCTGAAACTGCTTTTACTGAACCTTTTCCCCTTCCTGTCTGCACTATGTTTCCACTTTGAAGTAATAAATATATATAGTCTTTTGGTATCTAGATAGTTACCTTGACCATTTTCTTCCTTTTTATTCCACAGCTCATCACTTCATTATACCTGAAAAACAGTGATGCTGCTGTGAAGTGGAGGTTGTGTAAACCACAGAGATATCCTTCTGTTCTGGTACAAAATAGTACCTGAACCTTCAGGAGTGGTTAGTGGAAGATCTAAAATGCCACACATTGAAGTGTCAGTGGGAATCTGAATGTGATCCAGCTTTCAGTGTTGGTACTCTGTTAACTTAGTAGCGTTATTACACAATGAAAAATACCAATTTTGAACTCCTCCTTCTGCACCTCTTTAATTCACTGCACATAAGTGTGTCCAAGAGGACCAGGACAAGATTTTATTCCTGCTTCTTCCATCACACAGTTTATCATCACGCAATATTTTACCATTCTGCAACTCGAATGTGCAGAGATGGATGATAAATATGGAAATATGAATTATTTTACACACTTGCTGCAGTGTAGTCTGGATGATGGGTGTTTTTCAGTCTGTGGATGAGAAATTGATAGTACAGTCTCAGAAGGAATGAGTGGGATCCAGAGTAAAGCAAAAGCCAGCAACTGGGAGTTGATACTGAGAGAAAAACGTTCTCAAAAATTCTTTCAGCTACATCCTCTTCCTATTCTTGTGGGTTTTTTATATGATCTTGGTGTCTTTATGTGTTCCTGCTACCCCAATGATAGAAAGGCCATAAATGGCTCTCTGTGGGAGCCTTAAAGTGCAAGAAGATACTGCTGAAGGCGTAGGCTGGCTCTGTGTTGCTAACAGTGTCAGCCTTGGGGAGCAGGACTTGCTACTTGAAAAGCTGCATATCGGTGGCATTTTTATTTGTGTGTTTTCCTTTTAGTTCAAGATATCACAAATACATTATCTATGTCGAGAAGAGTGGTGAGGGTGACCTAACCTCTGGGTGAGGTTTTGGACAGTTTCATTAGTTCTTCTGTGTCCAGGTTCACTGGCTCCAGCTTTCATCATGGAAAGACACTCTTCCTGGCTGGAATTTCCTGCAGTCAAGGCAGTAAGAATTCAGCTTATTTTAGAGGGCCAAAGTTTTTTGTGAGCAATGAGGATCTGCACGCCTCAGGTTGTTGCAGTCCTGAGAGAGGAGCTGTCAGTACAGAGGTGGAGGGTAAATTGGGCAGGTTCTAATTGTACATTTTACTCACAGAACCAGAACATGAAATACACCGGGGAATTGGCCTGGGCCAGTGTCTTAATTGCTGACTGATTCAGCCTCGTTGTGATGCCATTTCTTCCCAATACCTTCCAGTCTACGAACGAGGGTATGAGACCACACCAAGAGGCATGAATTCAACAAAACCTTCTAGATTTTGTTGCCACATACCTGTTGTGCCTTAGGAGAAGCAGTTCCCTTGCTTGTGCCTTGGAATGCCTTGGGAAGGGGCTCTTTAGGTAATATTATTGATTTATAGGGAATAATCCAGTTCTTTTAGGCTGAAAGATCTCTTTAGATAGTTAGGAAGATGCCAGATACGGAGGGAAACAAAACAAGATGTGCAAAGGAATACAAATAGCGTATTTTTGTTGTCAGTTTTCTTCAGCAAAAGAAGCCGTGACAACTCTATGCTCTACATGTTTGACGTTAGTTCACTTTATGGGAGTTGGCACTGCAGAGAATATATATTTATAGGGATGTATTCACAGAACTTCTGCTTCACACAGACTACTGATTTAGATGTCTAATTTAGGAGCACAGGCTCCTTCTGTAGTCAGCGGAGCCTAAATTAACATCTCTGAATTACCCCTGAAAGGACGTACCTTTCTCCACTGACTTCAGAGCGACCTGAGGCTCCTAATTTAGGCACGTAAGTCACGTGCCTGATGTATTAACCTTGTGTAAACGATGCTCTGATTAAGTGTTGGCCCTGGCACTGCTTTCTCCCCACAGGCAGTGACCTCTTTGGGAGATCACTACTGTGTCAGAGTTGAGTGTGTCTGAAGGAAAGGACGATCTTCCCTGGCTGGATGTAGCCAGAGGTATGTGCCTCAGTGACCTGAGAGCAAAGAGACACTTGGATGCCTGAGATACCTTTTAGTCACTGAGGGAAAAGGGAACTCCCTACCGCGGACCCAGCCGTGCATGCTCGACTTCAGGTGGCAGAGCACATAGCAGCAGAAAGTGCCTGCAGGCTAATATGTGCACATGCTAGATCCCATGGATGTTACCTTAGGAGAAACAGAGCTCAAAAAAAGAAAAAGGAGAAAGAAAACCCCACCCCAAAACAACCCAGATGTGTCTGCAGAAGTCGAGAGTAATAAAGTGAGGACCAGAAGGGGCCTGTGAACCCCTGGCTTCTACATCTGCCTCTGCTGAGGGCTCTTCCTGTGACCCTGCACAAATTGCGGATCTCTCGCTCATTCTCCACCTCTCTGCAATGAGAATGATTTTATTTACAGGAGGTGATGTCACGAGATTTTTGTGAGGGGATGTGACTCAATGTTTGTATAACGCTTTGAAGATGAAGAGTGCTAAGTTATTGTTATTTGAGATGGCAACAAAATAAAACAAAATATGTTTGGTGCAGCTGTTCAAGCCAAATCCATTTTCAGTTAATCTTCCAAGCAGGAATTCAAAATCAAAGTAAAAAGCTTTGCCAACTGGAACTTGACAGCTCGATGGGAAAGTTAGAAAGAGAATTAATTGGGTTTTAAATAGTTGTAACTATTGTGATGGAGCGTGATCTGGAGTGCTCATCTACTCCTGGTTGCCAGTCAGTTTGGAACTGTGAATTAAGGCTTGCTCAGGGGAATCTTTTTTTCACAGAAGAAAAATAGTTGGGCCATCTTGCAAGGCATACTGTGTAAACTGTCAGAAACGGCCTCTCTGCTCTCTGCAAACATGTGCTTTTTCCACTTTATGCTGCCTTTTCTCAGTAATGCAAAACAGCAGAAGATGTGGAAAGCAACAACATTGCCAGACCACCACAGAGCACCTGGGAGGGAATGGCTGTCCCCTCCCAGAATCAATCAATCAATCAATCAATCAATCAATCAGGTTGGAAGAGCCCTTTGGGCTCATCGAGTCCAACCATTGCCCTGACACCACCATGTCAACTAGACCATGGCACTGAGTGCCATGTCCAGGCTTTTCTTAGACACCTCTAGAGACGGTGACTCCACCACCTCCCTGGGCAGCCCCTTCCAGTGTCTCAGTCCCTGGTACTGCCCCCAGGGTTGCTCTGGCTGGGGCAAGTGTTCTCCTAGCCCCAGGCGAGCGCTGCCTGGGACAGCTGCAGGATCATGTGCTGCCGCTTTGTGCTCTGCTCGCCCCCTCGGCATCTGCTTCTGGTTTGCTCGTACACGTGTCCATTGTGAGAGGAGCTTCCCTTTGGATCAGGGTTAGTAGTAAGCAGATAGTGTTTACTCACAGTGTAATCCAGAAGAATTTGCTCCCCGGCCTTTGTACTCTTTGTGATGGCCTTTAGTCTCTCTTGCCTCAATTTTGGGAACGCAGAAATTATTGTAGTGAACCAGACCAATAGTTCAGCATTCCAGCAGCAGCCGTCAGCGTAGCTGACCTCAAAGCCCATTAAGGACAGCTGTGCTTCAAAATTGTTCCTACCTCATGGCTGATGTTTCAAAACATGATAGCAAAAATCTGCTTAATGCACCTCCTCTGTAAAATGGGCATAGTAACCCCCTCGCTTCCCAGGAGCATTGCCAAGGCCAGATCGTTTACAAAACGCTTTCGAGTCCTGTACTGAAATTAGCAAAGTTCAACTATTTTTACCTACCAAAGACCTGCCTCTTTTAAGGAAGGGTCTGTGTACATTGGGTTTAGATTTTTCACCTGATGCTCAAAGGGACTTGAACTTGTCTCTCAGCGTCTTGTGTTTGGTGGGATTTGTCAATCTGAAGCACCTTTATAAGAGGGTTATTCATTGCTTCCTCACTTTCACTGAACGCCCTGTTTTCTAGCTCAACCATACTGTTTGAATTCTGCTCTTCTGTGCAGAGGTATGCTTTCAGATCCTAGTTTTTATTTTCTTAATACTTTTGAAGTTACTTGTTCCTAAAATATGACTCTCAGTAAACATTTCAGCACTTTAATTTGGCTTAAATTTACACTCGAATATTAGAGCTCCAAAATAGTTTTATGAGCAAATAAAAAAAAAAAAAGATGGCTCTGGGAGCCTTTCTTTTCAATATCTTTTAGTTACGCTAAACTATATACACAAGTAACTGCCTTATAAACAGCTTTATATTGCACTCTATTGCAAATCGTTGGAACAACATGCCGTAATGGGTTGCAAATGGTGTAACATTATGTGCCACAGTTTCTGCAGCCACAATGAACAAGATCATTGGAAAGATATCATGTTGATAAAAGTGGGCGTAGAAAAAATAACCTTAAATCTAAACTCTATATATCACAACGAATCGAACAAAGGAAAAAATACAAACACATTTTTCTTCTGAGAAGCAACAGGAGCCAACACGATTCTGCTCGCTAAAATGCTCTTTCTATCATATTCCAAGGAAAATTTTTATTTCCTTTAAAGCTATGCTTGCTGGGACAAAAACACTTCTTTGCATAAATCATTTTTGCTCACCTTTGGAAAGCTGATTCTACCCGAGAATCAATCAGTTAGCTGTCAGAAGAAAGTGCGTGTCATATATTCATGAACACTTAGTGGACAGAGCAGTGTTGAAACACCCGTGGCAAACATTCGTTACTTGAGGTCTGGCAATATTAAAAGTGCAGCACAGGACTGATTTTTTTTTCTGCCTTCTGGAGAGAAACCTATCTAATTAGTCAGCTGCTTATATTTTATTCTGAAGTATAAATGTAGCATTGCAATTTAAAACCATGTCCTGTGGACAGTGGACTAGCTCTTCAGTTCGCGTTCCCTAAAGTGTTCTTAGTGCCACAGTGAATAGAGACATTGCCCTCCCCCCCCCAAAAAAACCAAACAAACCAAAAAGCCCTGCCTGAAAAGTTTTGACAGAAAATAAGGCACTATTAACTAGAGGGACACGTGTGCTTCCTTTGTGTCAGCAGTGGTTTGGGTGTCAGCTGTTTGATGATAGTACATTTTAATTAAGGCAGGGCACGTTGATGTGTGCAGTTTTATTTGAGCTTGTTCTTCCTTGTAAGCCTAATGAACTCATTCAGCCCCGTAAGCATGAACGAGCCTGTCAGGTACCTCTGCCAGTGGCCTTTGGCAGAGATCCCTGTGCAGAGAGTGTGAGGCAGTGTCATTCGATAGAGTGAATTGTCCAATTCTACAGAAATCCAGCTACTGTACTTAGGAAAATACAATACTTAAAGGGGCACATTTTCTTCCTGCTTTCCTGTAAGGAAGGCAGTCCGTTGAGGGAGAAGGACGTTTACCAAAAGCATTTTTAGGCACAAATGCTTTTGGAGAGGCTGAGATGGCTATAGCGCACAAATTCTGGCTTTCTTGGTGCTTATTTTATCAGCTGCTTTCAGGCTTGTGAGCTGTAGCCGGGTGGACTGTGGCCCTTTCAGGAAATGTCCCTAGGTTTTTCTTCAGCATGGCTTGAGAGCAGTAACCGTGAGTTACTGCCCAGTGATCTTCATAGGGCGCTTTGCTGGGCAGTAAAAGCAAACCAATCTGATTTTGTTTTTTATTTCGATTTGATTGTATTTGAACAGGCTTTCGTGACTTGTGTGTGAGAGGAGAGTGAGAGAGCGAGTGGAAGTTTGTACAGTGATGGCCCTGATGGTTAGAGCAGCAGTTGGGTATGAGGATTTCTGTCCTTTCCCTGCCTCAGCCATGGCTCACGGTCACTTGAGGCACGTCACTTACCCTTTCCAAGCCCACGTTCACAGGCATTTATGTCTGAAAAATAAGTCTAATGACACTGACTCATGGTGGTGCTGGGAGGTGAACGATGTTGTGTAGCTAAAGCAAGGAGTCAGAACAGGGGGCCTGTTCAGGCTTACATATGTTTGCTTCAGTTCTCTACCTGTAAGCGATGCCTGAGGTTCCTTCCTCCATCAAATGGTGTTGTAAGCCATGATTTGTACATGTAATCATAGAATCATAGAATCACAGAATGGTTTGGGTTGGAAGGGACCTGAAAGATCATCTAGTTCCAACCCCCCACCACAGGCAGGGACACCTTCCACTAGACCAGGTTGCTCCAAGCCCCATCCAACCTGGCCTTGAACACTGCCAGGGAGGGGGCAGCCACGGCTTCTCTGGGCAACCTGGGCCAGGGTCTCACCACCCTCACAGGAAAGAATTTCTTCCTAATATCTCATCTCAATCTCCCCTCTTTCAGTTTAAAACCGTTCCCCCTCATCCTGTCACTACTTGCCCTTGTAAAAAGCCCCTCTCCCACTTTCCTGTAGCCCCTTCAGGTACTGGCAGGTACTGGAAGGTGCTAGAAGGTCTCCCCGGAGCCTTCTCCTCTCCAGGCTGAACAGCCCCAGCTCTCTCAGCCTGTCTCCAGAGCAGAGGGGCTCCAGCCCTCTGATCATCTCTGTGGCCTCCTCTGGACTCGTTCCAACAGCTCCGTGTCCTTCTTATGCTGGACGCAGCACTGCAGGGGGTGTCTCAGGAGAGCGGAGCAGAGGGGCAGAATCCCCTCCCTCGCCCTGCTGGCCACGCTGCTGGGGATGCAGCCCAGGACACCGTTCGCTTTCTGGGATGCAAGTGTGCACTGTCGGCTCACGTTGAGCATTTAAAAGTCACTTCAGTGATCCCTAAACTGTAGGCTGCGTATACCCTCACACTCGTCACATGTGTAAAGCGCCGTTAGCGATACCCGCACGCAGGTGCAGTGAAACCCTGTGCAGTGCAGCCGGCTCGGGGGAACCGCGCCTGGGACGCACGGGAGCGCCTCTCCCGTGCCAGGCCACGGGTTTCACAGCGGGCGCAGGCCTTTCCCCGGAGCAGGAGGAGCACAAGAGCAGGGCCCGGGGGCACCAGCGGGACCCGCTCCCCGTGGTGCCATCTCCCCTTGCCAAGTGTCCCCCGCCGAGCCCTGCGAGAGGGACCCCGAGGCGGGGCTGAGGCGGCCGCGCCGCTTCCCGCCATCGCACCTTCCCCGCGGTGTGACGGCGCGGAGCGGCTGGGTGCGAGCGCCACCTGGCGGCCCGCCGCCGCCGCCGCCTGCCCCTGAGGCGCGCGCTCCCTCTTCCCGCCCGGAGGCCGTGAGGGGCGAGGCGGGAGACCGTGAGGGGGCGAGGCGGGAGGCCGTGAGGGGGCGAGGCGGGAGGCCGTGAGGGGGCGAGGCGGGAGACCGTGAGGGGGCGAGGCGGGAGACCGTGAGGGGGCGAGGCGGGAGACCGTGAGGGGCGAGGCGGGAGGCCGTGAGGGGGCGAGGCGGGAGACCGTGAGGGGCGAGGCGGGAGACCGTGAGGGGCGAGGCGGGAGACCGTGAGGGGGCGAGGCGGGAGATCGTGAGGGGGCGAGGCGGGAGACCGTGAGGGGCCGCCCCGGCCCCGGCTCCGGCTCCTGCTCCCTCCGGGCGCGGGCGGGCGGTGGCAGGCCGGTGCTCCCGCACGGCACTCGCAGCCCCCTGCGCCCTCCGTCACCCACGAGAGCGAGTCGTGAGGAGGTTCGGCTGAGAGAGGAGCAGACGTGAGCGCTGGTCAGCCCGGGGCACCGGCTGGGCAGGCCTAAGGTACTTTGAAATTTGGGTGATCTGACTGATGCTGTGTTATGTGTCATGCGTATTTGTCCCACCTTATATTTTAAGTTTCTCAAAGGGAGAGCCAAGCTTTCAGCCCCAGGTGAAGGTTTTAGCTGTAGGAGGCTGTCCTCGCTGCTTTCTGTGGAGAATCCCCCTCAGGTGTGATGCCCAGTCATCTTCCACGGTCTCTGAGTTAATGCAGGCAGCGGTTTCATTTAAGGGAACCCGATTTACTCTGCCCCTTTACTCCACTCTCGTGAGACCCCCCCTGCAGTGCTGCGTCCAGCTCTGGGGCCCCCAACATAAGAAGGACACGGAGCTGTTGGAGGGAGTCCAGAGGAGGCCACAGAGATGCTCAGAGGGCTGGAACCCCTCTGCTGTGGAGACAGGCTGAGAGATTGGGGCTGTTCAGCCTGGAGAAGAGAAGGCTCTGGGGAGACCTTCTAGCACCTTCCAGTACCTGAAGGGGCTACAGGAAAGCGGGAGAGGGGCTTTTTACAAGGGCGTGGAGTGACAGGACGAGGGGGAATGGTTTTAAACTGAAAGAGGGGAGATTGAGATGAGATATTAGGAAGAATTCTTTGCTGTGAGGGTGGTGAGACCCTGGCCCAGGTTGCCCAGAGAAGCTGTGGCTACCCCCTCCCTGGCAATGTTTAAGGCTGGGTTGGATGGGGCTTGGAGCAACCTGGTCTGGTGGAAGGTGTCCCAGCCTGTGGCAGGGGGATTGGAGCTAGATGATCTTTAAGGTCCCTTCCAACCCAAACCAGTCTGTGATTCTATGATTCTGTGATTTCCATTAGCAGATTCACTGTTATCCCCATATAGGGCTGGACTTTCAGTACTCACGGTGTTGGTCTCTGGTTTGTGGTGCTGGAAGTCACACACTATTTGAGCTCTCTCTGATGGGACTGTATTTTTCCTAAGCTGGAAGAAAGCTCTGGATTTGCCCCATCTAATGTGTGGGCAGCCCTAGGCCTGTGGGCACAGCTGGCCTGGACCAGGTAGCCCCTCAGCCCGCTGCCCTAAGGGTCTGTGAGCTGGAGACACGTCTGGAGGGCTCTCGGAGAGCTGAGCCATCTTCTCGCAGAGTGTCTCTGTCCCCATGGAGCACACAGGGTGACCGGCTCCATGCGAGCATGTTCGGGTAGGTGGCAAAAACTAAGGAAGATAAGTCTGGGTCAGTGTTTTTAATCAAAGCCACGCATAGGGAAAGTTTATTTAGGCTGCAGTTGACTTAAGTAGATAAAAGCCAGAGAGGAATGTAGCTCTTGGCTCACTGGTACAATCATATTTTATTTGCTATTTTGTTTCTAAAGTCTGTAATTTCAGTGCTAACTCATATTAGAGTTATTTTTGAAAATGTCATTGAATAACTTAGTTTTGTGGTGGTTTTTTTTTGTTTGTTGCTTTTAAAATTAATGTTTACTAAATAACAAATCCATGAAATTCAGTAAGCTGACTGAAGTCACTCCACTGCTGCGTGTTTCTCTACTTCTCATGCAGTACCTCTCATGGACAGATGAGGCTGCTATGCAATTGCTTCTTTCATTTCGGGGCAGTGATATTTAGGGGACTGTTCCCTCCTTGCTAAATAAATACTCCCAGAGGACTCTCACAAGCCAGATCTCTGCTGTCTCTCAATAAATTGGTCCGTTGCCTTCCTGGCTCAGTGTGTGTGAGGGTTTGGGGAACAACAGTACCATACCTTGTCCTGCAGGCACCTAGCTTGCAGCCAGCACTCCACAACTCACTCCCAAATTTGTCGTCTAGCCTTAACTTAGCATAAGCAAATGCTTATTTAGGTTGTTTTGCAAGTATATGATTTAGTAACATCACCAAATTTCTGACTAATAAAGAACTTTCCAGAAGCAAACAATAAATGGCAACAAAGCATATCCTTGAAGTAGGATTTGGGTACAAAAAGGTTTTGGGTACAAAAACCTGAGCCGTGGCACGTCTGTCTTTTCAGTAAGGAGATAAAAAGAACAGTATCAGCTTTTAGGATCAAAAATATAACTCCTTGTTCTACACGTAACACGTGGTATAGGATGGTGATATGTAATGAACAGCACACCTGACGCTGTCTGTGGGTGATCATCACCACGATGAAAATCACCGTCTCCAGGCAGAACTGCTCTGTACCCTTATAAATCCAAAAGAAAATCAGGTAGTTCAGTCCAATGTATTGTCCTGAGAAGGAGCATCTAGTTGCAGCAGACCAAAATGTTGTTTTCTCCAAGGGAACATATTGAATGAACTATATTGTTCTCTAGATAATGGATAAAAGCATTCTTTATTATGAAAACTTTATGCTCTTTCATAAGCATTAATAACGCTGGGGGTGTGTGGGTGGGAGAGCAGGCGGGTAGAAATGATAAACGGAAAAGCAGAGTGGGATAGCTATGAGGCTATAATTTCCTATGAAATATTTCTCCATATGATACCTCTTTCCTTTAGAACATTTCTATAAAAGAGAAACAGCTTGCATTTCCTGTGGTCTTAAGGTTTTTACTGCTTTTTGTAAGTGCAGTACTTCTGAAAGGCAATGGGAAGGGGATGGCTTAGGAAAGCCTTTATTTATCCCAATGACGTACGGTAGCAACAGCAATGGAAATTTCCTCGTGCTCTGGGCCAGTGCCTGAATCTTGTCTAAAAGTCATCTCTTAGGCTCACAGCATTATTCCTCTCCAGTGCTCATTTGTTCTCCAGCGACTCTCCCAAGCCTACCGAGATGGGACAAACTTGCTTGCTCTTCTAAAAATCTTTTCCTGTGCTTTAGAAATTGGATGGTTTTCCCTCACTGTCTTCTTCAGAGGTCACAGAGCGACAGTAGTAGTCACTGCACACGTGGATAGAGTCAGGTGGATTCATGGGGTGGGCTCCATGTCAAAGTACCAGGAATCCTTCCATCTTCTTTTTGCCTGGAAAATTCTGTCATTAAATCTGATTCCTACATTGTAGCAGCCAAATGTTTCAACTCTCAGAGTTCTGTCTCAGTGTGGCAGTAAAGGTCGTGGGTTTTTTTCCTCGTTCAGCCCCTTTGCCTCACTATTGCTATTAAACCTTCCTCACAGGTAGGACCATCCTGCTAGTGAGACTTACCAATGAGAGTTTCCATTCAGAGTCCAGGACACTTTATTAACACTGAGTAAACACAGTTCTTTCTTGCACAGTGTGTGCAGAAATGCTTTTCTGAAGTGATCAATTGCATTTGGATTGAAACTTGTCTTCACAGTTACACAGACTTTTTTCCATGGCTGAAAGTAAAACGAAATGAGCTTGAAATACTGCTGTGTAGATCTCACCAGCTAGCTTCTCTCTAAATTAAAGAAATATCCCATTTTAAAGAATAATAAAAAAATTAATTAGCACAGGAATGAATATTTGCTGCCCTATTAGTCAGAAGCAAATTATGTAATGAGCAAGATTAAAATCAGTGCTGGCCCTTCCTGCCAGAAGTTTGTGGGTATGTTATTAATTTATATGAAAAAAATCTGATAATTGAATTATTAGTAAGAACTTTATTCAGCAGAGCTTGAGTGATTTCTGTTGGTTTTCCCTGTTGTGCTCCCCTTTCTTTGTCACTTCGACCTGTATGCTGGAGACATTAGATCTATATTTATTGATGTAATAGGGAAAACATGAGAAGTGTGCTATTGATTTCATTGATTGGAAACATGTAACTAGCACCAAAAAAGACAAGTGAGGATGGATGCCAGCTACTGAGAGGCTTCTACAGCCAGCAAAAGAGTTAAGACATGAGCAGAAAAGTCATTTGAAAGAGGTAACTGTGTGAGGCTGGATAAATGCTGTTGTCCCTCTACACTTACAAGTTCAAATGTCATCCCTGATAATTACGTGGGGACATGTGAAAACAAGAGATTCTTAAGGGAAACTCCACCTGGGCAACTCTCATTCATCCACTATGCATCTAGCAGGGAAAATGCTGCAGTATGAATTAATTTTCATTAAAAAGGTGTGTGAAACAGCAGGAGGGCAAACTGAAACTCTGCAGATGGAGAGGGCAGCGGTAGGAAAGCACCAGCAGGGAGACCTTGTGCTGCAAATTCTCGTTGCAGAGAAAAGGCAAATGCATTTACCCCGTCAGCTGAGGAAGGTTTCTTTTTGTTGTAGGCTGTGTATGGCAGCTATTGTGTACGGGCTCTTATGGCTTTGGGGGTTTTTGGTTTGGTTTGGTTTTAGTATCTGAAAACCTTTGAAAACTGTTGGAAAAACCTAACACCAGTGAGTTATCCAGGCTCTCAGTTTGACATCCCTGCAGACCAGTGGCCTGCAAAAAAACCCAGAAGGAACTTTTCCCTTCTCAAAAAGGTCAGTCCGTTAGCCACAAAAACAACAGATGTTGAAAGGAAGTAATTTTAAACTAAGATTTAAACTGGCAGCAAGGGAAGAAGAGTTGCCAAAATGTGTCTTTGTTTTGTGTTTCTGAAAGCCTCAGTTCCTCCAAGTGGAAGACTTCCATATTTGGCCCCTGCACAGATACACTTGCATCACTTTTAATCTGCTGTGGTGCAATCAGAAGGCTCAGGCTAAAAGAAAAATGGCCTGTGAAGCAGGTCCAGAGGAGCTGGCCTATGGCAAGCTCTGTACTGCTCTGGTTTTAGCAGTAGTGGTACTAGAAGTGATGGTTTTAGAGCTTTATCCATGAAGGCTGCAATCACTAGGAGTCAGGTGAGAGCACTCGCCACGTGGGACGAAGCGATGGGGATTTGGTCCCTGGAACTTCCCAAATCCAGCTTTTGTGTCTGCATGTGAGCACTTCGGTCCCAGGGTAAGGGCAGCTCCGATGGCTTTTCCTGAGGAGCTTCACCTTGTGTCTGGCGTGGCTTAGCTGCGGAAGGATTGAAGGTGCTGCACAGAATCCCCTGTGCCTGAGCCAAATTTAAGAAACAGAGATTATGTTAATAGGGGTCTGTGGACATCAACTAAAAAGGCAGAATTTCAAGGAGAATAAGAAAGCAGACGTGATTTCTCATTAAGTGTATAGAATGGTTCAGAAACTGTATAATTACTTTGTAATAAGTTGTACAAAATCCTTTTTAATTATTACACGTACATACAGAGAAGTAAGAAGCATTTTGTAAATGTAGTGGTCAGAGAAGGAGAGTAATTGAAATGTTAATTCTAATCATGTGCTATGCTCAGGCACTGATTTTTAAATTCATGTTATCCATTAATTAGTTAATACCTGTAAAGTGCATTGAAGATAGAAAATGCTATAAATTACTATGTACTATTGTGATCTACTAGGCTTAATTAGTTCTTGTAGATTTTAATTGGATTATTGAGATGTAAACTTAGAGAATATGAGTTCAGACCAAATGCTATCCTCAGAATCCTGGTGAAGTGAGCAGCTGCAGTGCCTGTACATACAAATAAAACGACTGGCTTGTCTTTTTATATTTGTCCTACGTGAACACGTGCATCTGATGCCTTCCGTCTCCCCTAAAATTACCCTTGTCTAAGACTGGGACAGGACCCATTCAGCCCAGCCTAGTGATGGTATTTCTACAGAAGGCTGTGCCACAGTGCTAAGCAGTGGTTGATGGCCCTAGAAGACTAGGAACAAGAAGTTATAGCACAGAGAGGAGAAGATTCTCCATTTCCCTGTGGGGCCAGCACATCTGTCACCCGTTGAAGAAGAGGAGTTAGCTTTAAACCAACACTATCTTTAACGGTATCTGGTTGTAGTTTATATTTTTTTCTTTCCATGGCTGTAATAATGATGAAACCTGCTGGCCTTGTCCTTCATTCTTGCCTGTGGTTCAGGAGGATGAATGGAAAATAACTGTTTCTATTCAGCCTTGTTTATTTATTTAGGAGTAAGTGCTTTTGAGGGAAGCATCAACGTCTGATCCTCTTGGGAAAACCTTTGGGAGGTTTTCCTTTCAATTTGGTCCAAACTGCTTCCCCCTACCCCCGTGCAAGATACGGACTTTCCGGGTTTGTGTAAAGTTGTAGATGGTTTTGTTCCAGAACCTGCTTTATTTCCAAAGCAGTAACTGGGCAGCTGGCAAATCTTCCCGTGTCTCCTTGCAACAAGGCTCTGTGTTCTGCATTTTTTGGGATGTTTTGGTTTTAGTGCTTATAAGACCCCCCCATTTAAAAATCTGCCCCCCCTCCAGCATTACAGTGGAAAAAGGGATACATTTGCTCTTATTATAAAAGACATTTATCAAAGTTAAATCAGCTGGGATTTTCTGATACATGGCTGACTTGCAAAATTCTCTTTAACATCTTTGCATTTTTGGCAATGTAAGGAAGTACTTGGATTACTGGAACTGTGAGGGGATTCAAGTTGACAAGACAAAAAAGTAGTGATTTAAATTTTTTTTCTTAATTTTATTTTATTTATTTGCCATTTCCGTCTTCTAATTTTTTTCTCTCCTTTTCTCTGTGCAAATGTCAGCCTGCTTCTAGTAAGAGAGCAGGAATAAAGCTGATAGGTAAGTAAGTGAGCAGGGTACCAATCCAGTACTCCTTGCAAATAATGGGAAGTCACCTATTGAAGCCAGTGAGTGTTGGGACAGATTGTAAAACATGTGACAGCTGTCTGTTTCCATAGCGCTGAGCTCCTGATAAAAAAAACATCGAGGTTTGTCCTGTTTTTAAATCATAGCTTTCTGTTAGTCAGTTCTGGGGTCTTATGTAGTGGCATCTCATCCCCAGTTCCTCAGACTTAGTAGGACTGAACCCAATTGTCCCTATCTTCAGATATTAGGGAGTTAAAATCTGTTGTGTGACCTTTGATGAACGTTTCTGTGTCAGCCTAGGACATCAGGGTTCTGGGTTAGATCCTCTTTTATTGCACATGGTGCTCTAGTTGCAAGAATTCCCTGTGCAGTGATCTTGCTTGCACACGTTGTTTATCTAAGGTTACAAACAGAGCAAATACTCCTCCCCTGAAGATCGGGAAGTGGGGTGTTTCTTGGCCTCTCAAATTTCCTAAAACAATTGCAATTGCTTTAACTGCAGCCTATCAGGTTTTTTTTCAGAAACACTTGCCTGTGGCAATTGTCATACATCAGCTGGGACAAAATGTACAGCAATTTGATTCTCTTTCCTTTCCTCCCTGTATATCCCAAATGTTATGGTGTCTGTCAGCCCTAATTGCTGGGAACGGGCTGAGGGTGGCAAGACTTTGCTGGCAGTTCTGAAGCGATGGTTTGTGCTGTACGTAGGTAAAATGTTATTTCTCAGTATCTCCAAGTTGCCCTCCTCTCTGTTTTAGCTCTGTTTCATTCCGTTTAAAATTTCCACTACGGTCTGGCATGCCTGTGGCCATGCAAACCATACACAGGGATTTTCTCTGCCAATGAATTTCTGCTCTGCTTAAAACCCCAAACAAGTGGAAAACCCCTGCACTTCAATGCCCACCTATTAGTGCACCAGCAGTTTCTAGAGTTCGTGCATGAATTGATTAAATAATAATAGCTAGAAGGAGTGTGCTTAGATTAGAAATCCTGATTTGGGTGTTCATTTTCTTTTTGCTTTTACTGTTGATAAGCAAACAGAACAAAATCCCCTATAACGTGCGTATCATTGCAACACTGTGTTGTGCAATGATACAGCATGTAATGTTAAGCTAGGACTAGATAGAATAGTTTACTTACCTAATATATTGAACACAGCTTAATTAAATATTTAATGGATTTTTCCTACTGAGAGGAACCAGCAGAATAACTAAAGAGTGTGCTCGTGGAGATGAAAGTTGCAGAGGAAGGTGATCTGTAGGGATCACTGTTCATTCAGTAACCTCGTAAGCTGCCTTTCCAATTACTGTATACCTTTCTAAGTTTGCTGAACTGACAATGTAGCTGGAAGCCAATGCATCACTTGAACACATTCAAAGAGTCAGAACAGAACACGGCGTGGACATGAGGTTAGCAGCCATAGGGAAGCAGATCAGATGCCTGCAAGCATGGGATTCCTGGGCCATTCTCTGCACATCTCACCAACTGTACGCTTTCCAAGTGTCTGCTAAAACTTCCCCTGCTTCTGTCACTTTCCCTGTTACAGCTCAATGCCTTGTGTCCGCAGTGGTTCTAAGGTTTTCATAAAAATCATCTGCCCAGGCATTTTGAGGTAGCTGGTTTGGTTTTGCTATTGTGGACTTCATAATCTTTCCAGGTTACGTTACTGGGTTTATAACTGTTTGACATAATTCTCACTAATACACTCCTTCGGATTCTTCTTTGTCTCTTAATATCCATTTTTCTTCTCATGGCAAACCTTATAATCCTCCTGGTTGACTTTTGTTACTTTTTTAGTGTGGTTTGTTCCTTCTTTAGTTTAATATGTGTGGAGGTTTACAGTGAAAAATGACTATATATTAAACAGGACAGTCTTATTTAACTGGTTCTGCCCCTTCCCCTGCACTTTGCAGGAACCAGAGGTCTAAGGTGTAGCTTGTAAATTCTAGGAGCATTGTCTTTTATATACTACATTAAGGACAGTATTCTCATTTTGTGGTTCTATAGCTCCAGCTCAAAGGGGTCATACTCCATGGCTAGAGGTCTCAGACACTATTGCAGTACAAATACATAAATGATGCTCAAGGTGACTAAATAAGCTACAGTCTTTATTCCATCCTGAATGGCATTGTCAGAACTGATAATTAATTGCTGCAATTGCTAGAGCCAGCGGTATCTGCATAAGTCTTGAGCAAGTGAAAAGTGTATCTATTAGCAGGCAGCTTCCTTCTGCATTCATGTCGTTTCTAACTGATGTGAAGGCAATGACTGTAAAACTGCTTTAGTTCCAGCTTAAGCTTGCACCTTTACTAGAGATTGTGGTAGTTTCACTGACATAACCATTAAAAAAAAACGACAAAAGGTGTCTGCTCTCCTGTGTGGCTTTCACTGGATAAAATGAGAACCAATCAATGTTTTGAACAAGCGCCAGGAGCTCTGAATGCTGGCTTCTTCGTCCGTATTATTAGCATGTTGCACCAGATTGCTGTGAGGAATTACCAGTGAACTGGAGACTGAGGGTTTGATCAGATGTGTGATATATACTCTAAAAAAATGTAGTTTTTAAACTGCTGTAGCAACACAGGGAGTGCATTCAACAGGAAGTATCGCTTTCTGTTAGATGAGCTCTGAATGCTTCACTTCATAGGAGCCCAAACATCGAAGGTTGTGTTGTGTTTTTTTTTTTAGTTAAAAGGAATGGAAAAAAAGCCCAGTTCTAAAAAATAAGGAGAAGGAAACAGGAATTATCAGAGCTGCAGTTGGTATGAAGGAAGTGAATGTTATCGCAGCCACATCTGCTAGAGAGGTTATGTTACTCCTGCTGCTTTTTATTAGATAAAAGTTGAAGGGTTTTTGTCTTTGAATTCTGTCTTGCAGAATGAGCTGTGCAGAACAAAGCACCCCTCAGCTGCCAAACCAAAGCGCAGGTTTGGGGCTGGCAGTGCAACATTGCAGGTTAACTCTGAAGAATACCTGTTAGGAAATGAACTGCCCCTGAGTTGCTGTCTTGGCTCTTGAACGCCAACAAGGCCTCGGAGAGGGCCCGCTGTGAAGAACAGCACTCTGGAGGCTGTGGGCTGGCCATTGGCTTCGAGAAGTGCTGTAGGTGAACTCAGAGCTGCAGTGAGGACATGAGACTGATAGGGACTGATGTGCAAGTATCTTCAGTGTGGGTTCTTTGGATTTATTTCAGGGAAATGTTAATAGAGTATGGAGGCTTGCCTCTCCACTTGATTAGAATGCTGGTTTGAATCATGGTTCGTGGGACTTAAGAAGTGTGGCTTATTTGATATGATCGCTTATGTGAACAGACACGAGGTCAGTGATGGCCGTTTTTTGTGTGGTTATCAAGGAACCCACTACTCCAGTCAATTCCTGTCCATTTTCATTCATGATGCCAGAGCTCAAACTTTAAAAAAAGACAAAGAAAGGAAGAGGGGAGGGGGGAAAAAGCTCATGTAAAGTATTCAGTGCCCATCAGGACAAGGGATTTTTCAATGTTGCTCCTTCCAGACAGTGGTGCCTGTCACGGTATTGCTTAATTTCCAAAACTTTTTTCCTTTTTTCCCCCCAAGGATTTATCCTCCTTAATCTCATCGCAATGCTTGTGCTTAATAGGTATTTTGTAAATGCTTTACTACAGTTATGTTGGTGTGCTAGAGGAGGACAGAAGATCTCAATCTTCATCCCTGTAGATACAGTGCCAGTATTTGCCACTTTTACGAGGTTGGAGGAAGCAAAGGCTTGTGCTGCAGGACATGCACCTTTTCTCACTTCCCACCACATAGCCATCTACTTTACTTCCACCAGCAATAGTGGAAAGAAGCCTCTTGCCCCTTCTTAACTCGCTAATCAAATACGAACACAAAACCAAGTCCAGTGTTACCCAAATGATGAATGGGAGTACAATTAAAACAACCCCACAGATGCTCTGGTTATGCATCTGTGTTGGCTTCCAGCCAGAACAAACTGTTTGCTGTGCAGAAAAGTTGCCAAGCTCTTCACGATAAAATCAACCCCATAAAGACGTTATAATTAACGATTTCATTCGAACATCTTTGGATGCCTTTAAGTTATTGTTTCAGGTATGTTTTCTGCTGAGTTGGAAAGGTGCCTATTACTATATTTCGTTTTATTACTAAGGATCAGTCATCTAAGCACTTGTTTAACCATGAGCAGTTATAAAGCCTGTTCATTCACATGGACCTCACAGAATTTAACCAATAGGTTTAGGAGTATTGGCCCAAACCTGCAAAAGCAATTTCTGAGTCAGTTTGAGTGGCAGTACCTTCTCCTGGCACCTCCTGTGAGTAATCCGTGACCTGGGGATCCCAGGTTTGTCCCGGAGGAGGGCCACAAAAGTCTCCAATGGGTTTTCCAATTCAAATAAAAAGCAAATTGCCCACATAAGACCTTTCAGGACTTTTAATTCTATTATAGCTTCTAAGTCAAATCTGCAAGTCTGGCTGAGCCACAGTCACCACATTAACTCAAGCAGGAGGTGCTAATTACTCTCTCCTCTCCTCTGGGGCATCCTTGGTGGCTGTCCTGAAGGCTCACTGTCATGGTGTGTTTAATCTGCTCTAAATGCAGGCTTCCATCGACAGGGATGGTCTTGTTCCACCTTCATCCCTGTGCTTGTGTGTTCCCTCCACCTCCCTTGCATCCGATATAGGTACTGTGAGTCAGACCAGTGCAATCATCCACTGGAAAACCAGTCATTGTTTTTAAACGGTTGATTTTTTTTATTTAAATCTTTTTTTCATTGACTCATGAAGATGATCCAGCTCACCACACAGGTGCATGATAGCTAGATCATGAGAAATGTGTAGGTGGCAGTGGGAGGAAGTTCATAGCAAACTTTGTTTCATGAGAAATTCTTAATTTTGAAAAAAGGAGATAAACTTTTCAACAATTTCAAGAAGAAAAAAGTTTGTTGTTTTTTTTTTCCTTACAGAATAAATAGAAGCTATTTATCATAGGCAATTAATTAAAGGGTTTAAAGCTGAAACTTTCTGAAGTTTTAAAAAGCCCAATGACTAACTCAAGCTCAGCTTTTTTCCTCCTCTCCAGATTGTTAATCTGAGAACATTTTTTTCTAGATTTCTTTTACGTTTTCTCGTAGCTGGGCATACATGAACCTTTTTCTCTCTCAAAAATATTTCTGGGATGAGAAAACTGCGTGTTGCCTAGTTTAAAAAAAATTCTCGTAGTTGCACTGGAAATTATATTTGTGGGATTGTTTGTCATCTAGGTTGCAATAAAGCTGAAACATCAGTAAGAGAGTTTAGGAATCGCACAGTGGGCCCTCGGGGAGCCAGCCTTGTTCTAGGGGTCTGCGGGCTCTGCTGTTTCCAGTCGTTTTTCACTTTCTGCGGCTGTTCCTGGTGTGTCAGCTTTGCTGTGGTGCCAGTGTTCACAAATGAAACCCTGTCAAAGTAGAGTGGTGAGAGGCCTTCTGAAGGGCACGTGGGCACAAGAGCTTTGGAAAACCAACCGATAGTTTGAGTCACTTTCCCTTTCACATAACGTAGTGTGCTGGTCTGTCTATACCTGTTACAGATTTATTAAGAGATACAGTATAAATAAACCATGCCTAAGCAATGGGATAAGCTAGGGAACATGAGTATAGTTCACAGTGGATTGTGAACAGAATGAAGTTTGGGTTTGTTGAAAGTTGGCTGGTTACGTTTACCTATCGTGAAGTCAGGAGCAAAAGATGAGAATTGTGTCTGTAGATGTTTTTAATATCGCAGTGTCTGTAATGAAGGATTTTGTTTCTGGCCAGCTTTAGCTAGATGGCATCATCCCTAATATCCCTTGTGTGATGGAAGTGGGTATGCAATGAAGAAGAAAATATCAGTCTATTAATTTTTATATGTACTAACACTGTATGAGACTCTGTTAGGAAAAGTTGTTCTATATTGTATTGTAAATACATGGCCACTTAGGGCCATGGTCTAGTTGCCATGGTGGTGTCAGGGCAATGGTTGGACTCGATGATCCCAGAGGTCTCTTCCAACCTGATTGATTCTGTGATTCTGTAAAATATTCACATGCGAACGCACAGCACGGGGAGCAAACCAAAGGAATGAGAGGTCTGTGTGCAGTTGTGGGGCTGTGGTCTCACTGGGATCGTGGAGGCACGGTGGGATAGCTCCCATGACTGGGGTGCTGCCGTGGATGGACAGAGGCTCTTTAGGAAGGACA
The DNA here is from genome assembly GCF_013368605.1 of Nyctibius grandis. Classification (NCBI taxonomy): domain Eukaryota; kingdom Metazoa; phylum Chordata; class Aves; order Nyctibiiformes; family Nyctibiidae; genus Nyctibius; species Nyctibius grandis. Next base: position 2,183,227 of record NC_090658.1, read on the forward strand.
GGACGGGAAGGTGAGGAGGAGGAGTCATCTGTTTTGTTAGCAACGGGAAGGTATGGAGCTCTGCCTGGGGACGGGTGGTGAGCCAGCAGAGACCAAATGGGCTAGGATTAGAGCAGCCGGTGTGGGTGATGCTGTGTTGGGTGTCAGCTACAGACACATGAATGATGGGTAGAACATCTAGAAGCAACTATAACTAAAATTACTTGAACTTTTCATTTTTAAAGCTCTTTCCACTTCCTTCCAATTTGGGAATGACATTTTTCAAGCCTGAACTCCTCTCAAAAGTATTTTTGGAAAGTCTGAACAAAACCAGTTTAGCCATCTTTGTGTAAAATGCCTGCTATGAAAGTTTTCATTTGCTATGACACATTTTTGGCAGACAGCTATTGAACAGCTTTAGGGCCTCATTGGAAACATCCAAAAGTGTTTTAAAAATCATTGTATGATTGTTATTGGTTATAATAATGCTTAGAGACTCCGCCCAGCAATCAGAGACTTTTAAGGCTGCAGCGATCCCGGCGCTGCAATCCCCAAACCCCTTTGCCTAGACTCTCCGCTTCAGCCTGTGAGTGAGAATTATTCAGGGGAGTAAGAGTATTGCAAAAATTGGCTTTAACACTAAATAAAGTGTTTGTTTCGGGGCCGCTGTTGTCATCACCACTGATGGTATCAGCCCAGGCACAGGGAAGCACTCAGCGTCTGAGCAATAAGGTGGACGATCTGAAAGGCAAGTTTTAAAATTGCCAGGAGATGGGAATCGTTATGTCGCACTTCCCACTCTCGTTTTGATCTTGTTACACGAGCGTGAGTGAATGTGAAATCAGATCCTCTCCTTATAGAAACGTTCCAGATTAGTTTAACTTGATACGTTTTTGGTGCCATTATTAGAGCTATATTTGTCCCAAACTTTTGAAGTCTGACTTTATTAAAACTATTTCTAATGGCCGTACTTTATGAATTGTCCTTTCATATTTGTGTCTGTACGATAAAGCTGTGCCTCCTGAAGACCCAAATGTGGAGGCATTTCATATTGGTGAGCGTGGTGTTCCCTGGAGCTGTTCATCTCAGGTCTGTGCTTGCCGTGGCACCCCGTGATCAAAAGCTACAAAACGCTACTCCCGAGAAACGCCGTTAACGTTGAGTTGAGGCAAGTGGACATTCTTTCCTGAAGCTTTTGGATTAAAAAATTTCAGACATTTTTCAGTCAACTGTTCATTTCATGGAAAGAAATACATTTGAACTTTTAAAAACCTAACACTGTATGACCTTTCAACTAATATACTGCTGAATTAGAAGAATAAGAAAAACCTTTATTTATTGCTGTCTTTTTCCCAAGCTGTTCTTTTTCAGTTGCATTAAAATGGAATATATTTTGGCATAAAAGATGACAGCTCCTTTTCATGGCCTTTTGCTGTATTTTTGCTGTGGCTGGCCAGATGCTTTTTATCTAAAGCTTTGTTCTTTACAGTGGAAAAAAATTCAGAGGATTTAAGAGAGTGACAGAGTTTTCAGAGAAAATAAAATTTTCACACAATACTTAGCACTGATCAGGCAATGGGATTTCATGATGGCAAAGCTGCGTGCTTTGCCGAAACTCTCGTTGACAGTGATGGACTTCGGGGTTCATATTGCAGCTCAGCAAACATGCCCATCCTTTTGTGCTTCACTCTACAGCACAGGTACTCTTTGTAGTAGGGGTGGTGGGTACTTCTCCTGCATCCTGAGTAGGAGCCTGTACCTGTGGTAGCAGCTCAAATGTGATTCCTGCACCAGGGCTTTGGCAAGTGATGGTTCCAGGAGGAAGCTGGTGTGGGCTTGTGGGGCTGCCCTTGCTGGGCCACCCTGAGCTCCAGCTGGATGGAACCAGGGGGTCTGGCATGTCGCTGGGAAGGTGGGGGTACATGAAAAATGGATCAGCTGAAAGGACATCTCTGAATGGTGCTCGGAAAGGGAAAACACGTAGGAGCTGTTGGCATGGTGAGAATGCGAAGTGTAGCCCAAGATGGATAGGAGCAGGAGAACTTCTGTTGTGACCAAGTGACAGCTGATAGCTCAAGGAGATTAGGAGTAAGAACAAAGGAATAGCGTTTAACTGTTGCTGTGGCAACTTTTAAATAGTGTCTGATTTAACCATTCTTGGGGCAACTTTTAAATAGGACCACAGCAGAAAATAATCCTTGGCTAGTTGGTCCTGTGGCATTGGCTGATTTTCCAGCGGGCAGAGTTGCCGAAGGCAGCTGGGGCAGTGATGGTGGGATGGACAGGGCCCGTGTTCTCCAGCTGCCTTCAGAGCCAGCCCTGCTCGTGGGGCTACAACCTCATGATCTGCCAATGCTGATATTAAGTAGTTTAAATTTTCCCCTCAAGAATTGGAAATCTTTAATGATAAGTAATTAATGAAAGTGCAGAATTGGAGGTGTGAGGGCCTGTTAAGTGAGGCACCCTCTATCTGCAGGGGATTGTGCCGGGGAACTACATGACTTAAAAATGGGAATTCAGCCGATTCTTCACCTAATAAGTTTCAGTTCGTCCATTTCTGCCACCGAGACACCTCGTATCACCTTTCTTTGTCAGCAGCATGAATGGATTATCACGTTTCGTTCTCAAATCATCTGCAAGGCAGATTGATGTAGAGTCTTTGTATCTCTAAGCAAATGGGGAATCGCAAGCCCCTCGCAACGCCGCGACTGGATATTTTCAAGGAAGAAATACTAATATCCCAATCTTAATTCCCGTGGGGAGCTCATTTCATGGCACGCCACCTTCAGCATGAGCAAAGGGTTGAGTAAAGGAACCACATCTCGTTCTGTCTGGTAACGGCTCTGTGAAGCCGAAGTGTTCTCCCGGTGACCGAGCGCCGAGGCGGTGCTGGCAGCGGGTGATGTAATGCGAGCTCCCGGCAGCCGCCCCGCCGGAGGGATCGCGGTGCCGTGAGGGTGGCGGTGGCGGTGCCTTTGATTGCCGAAGGTAACGGCGCTCCCCGAAGCGCCTCCTGAACCGCGGGTCGGGGCCGCGGGGCTGGGGGCCGCTGCCGCTCTCCCCTCAGGCCGGCCGCGGGGCAGCCCCGGCAGCGCAGCTCCCTCCCTCGGGCCCGCCCCCGAGCGCTCCCGCACGGCCCGCCGAGGCCGCCCGCAGAAGCGGCCGGGGGTGCGCGAAGGCCGGCCCCGGTGCGGGCGGGGGGACACCGGCGGTGCCGGCCGGGCCCCTCGGGGCAGCCCCCGCCGGGCGGGCAGCGCGCGGCAGGTGGCGCCCGCGAGCCGCGCGGGGACAGCGCCGCCCCCCCCGCCCCGCCCCGCCCGCGCGGGCCCGCACGTGGCGCGCGCCCCGGTGAAAAGCCGCCGCGAGCCGCCCCGCGCCCGCCACTGGCACCGGCAGCGCCCGCACGGCTCCGCGCCGCTCCGCTCCTCCCGCCGCGGCGGAGCCCCGCCGCCCGCCGCCATGGTGCCGCGGCTCGGGCCCCGGCGTCCCCGCCGCCCGGCGCGCCCGCAGCCCTCAGCCGAGGGGCGCCGGTTGCCGTGAGAGGCGCCGCGGCCGCGGGCGGGCAGCGCTGGCGCAGCAGCGGGGCCGGGGCGCCCGCTGCTCCCGCTGACCTGTTGAAGGAGCCGGGCTCGTCGGGGTCTCCTTTGTCTTGGGCTTTTTTTGTTCTTTCCTCCTCGGCGGGGGAAGTTTGCTCCCCAGACCGTGGCCCCGCTTCCTCCACACCCTTTCCTCCTCCTCTTCCTCCTTTTTTCCAGGATCCGCTCCCTGGGGCCAGAAGTTATTTCCCTCGTAACCCCCAGCCCGGCCCAGCCGCCGCCAGCGCCGGAGCTGGGGGCACCCCCCGCCGGAGCTGCCCGCGGGCTCCGGGCGAGCCCCTTCCCCTGCGCTCCGCGGCGGCGGGGCGGCCCCGGGCGGGCTGCAGCCCCTGGGCGGCCGGGGGTCCCCGGGCCGCCACCATGGCCAAAGTGGCGGCGGAAAGTTGCGGGGCGGCGCCGGCCGAGGACTTGTCCAAGGTGTCGGACGAGGAGCTGCTCAAGTGGAGCAAGGAGGAGCTGATCCGCAGCCTCCGCCGCGCCGAGGCCGAGAAGATGAGCGCGATGCTGGACCACAGCAACCTCATCCGCGAGGTGAACCGCCGCCTCCAGCTCCACCTCGGCGAGATCCGCGGCTTGAAGGTAGCGGGGTGGGCAGGGTGGGACCCCTGAAGCTTCTGCGGTGTCTCCGTGTCCCCCGCCCGTCCCGCCGGGAGCGGTCTCGTCGGGCGGATGGTTTGTGAGGAGCCGTTCCCGAGAATCGCATGAAAAGTGAACAAGGACCGGAGCGAATAGTGTTTGATCCCGCTTAAGAATCGAGTGTCCGGTTAAGAGATGACCAACTGTTCGGCAGTCTGTGGAGCACGGCTGTTGTGTGCTCTGCCCCAGTGTGCTTTGGGTTGATGAAAACACTTAAGTCTTGTCACTTTTGTGTTAGACTACGTTGGTTTTTAGTAGGGTTAAATGGTCCTGTCTGAAGTGCATGTGAAAGAATAGCGTGCAGAGCTGTAGGCATTCAGAAGGGTTTGTGTAGCTTATGCTGTTTTCTGTCGCTAGTTTAAGATGCCTTACTCCTCTGTCTGGCAGTCTGGTGGGCTGCTGGGGAGAGCTGGTCATCTCCAGGATGCAGTGCAGCGTATGGCAGGTGATGGCAAACCCTTGGCATGGGTTTCGGGATGATCAGAGCCAAGCCCTAGTTTATTGTCTGAAAAGGATGTCTGATAACACATCTCTGATCAAACCATCTGCAGACTACAGTGAGAGGCAAACCAAGTCTGTAATGACTTGTTCTTTCTTAATTTAACTCTTTGGTTGGATGAGAAGCATAGTCCCTAATGTTTCCTTCCCAATTCTGAGGACTGGGAAGATGGTGTGATAGCACGTACACAGGTATCACAGACCTACGAAGTTATCTTAAAGTAGGCATGGCTACAAAACATCTGCTGTCTTGTTGCTTTGAGAAAGTACATTGTTTTTAGGAAATTCCTTCAGTGAGGTGAGGTTGGAAGGAAGGAGAGGAAAGAGAGATGCAGTGTGGGCTTTTGAATTATTACGTGAGAGTGCATGAGAAGAGAGCTCTTGACTTGTAGAACGGCTTTAAACAACTAAATTACTGAGAAAGTGTCTTTGATAATAGTGTAGCATGAAATAAATAGTATGTGGGGGAAGACTCTTCCTGTCTCCCAAGTTTTCCTGTTCTGCAAAGAGTGTGTGTCCCCTCCTTCTTTTTGACAATATATGGTGTCTGGGGGTAAAAAAGACCCATCAGTCGTAGTACTGTAGTAAAAATAAAGCTTACACTTTAAAGTAAGTTAAATTACAACAATAGTATGTTCTCCCAGTTATGTGCAAAGGTGTTGTGAGGTCACACGGATTTATGCATCTTCCAGATAAGTAACAAAACACACCAAGATGTGTAGGAAGGAGTGACAAATTCCTCTCTCAGTTCTGAACTCCTTCAGAGATGTTTAACTTCCGCCTTTTGTTCAGTTGCCTCAGCTGGAACTTTAAAAGGAATTTGGGAGAAGGAGGTTTTGAGCCCTGTGTTGGTGGCTGAACATCTCCCTCCTCTGTCCTGTGTGAAATAACTGGTCCGTGAGTAACAGTGACCAGCTGCGCCTGGTTTTGGCGGGTGGGTGCCTCCTGCTCCTGGCTGTTGAACTGTGGGCTTCCACTCAAACTTTTTTATTCCTCTGTAGGGTCATTTTAAATCTCTCTCACTAGCACAGATTTTTAAGGCTACCTCGTAGCCTCATTGAGATTTCTCCTTTGTCAAATATGGGTTGAAACTGGTCAAGTTCAAAGTTATTTTGAGGCAAAGATCAAACACATGCAAGCATGCACACAAAAGCTTCCTTCTCTTAACAAACAGTGCTAAAATGCTCTTTCCATAGGCTAAATTTTTAACAATTGTGGCTAATCTCTACTTCTAATATTGTACATAAGAAGGAATGAATATTTAGATGGGAGAAGGATAAATACGGTCACCAGACAGTTTAGTAAAACCAGGAAGATAAAATACAGAAAATGTTTTCTTTGGCATATTATTCTGCTATAGTAATAGCTTGAACATTTTTGCTTCAGACTGTTCCTCACTTAAAGAGGAGCATGGAATCGTGTACTTCATTTTGTTAGGAGTGAAAAAATCTATTAAAGCAGATTATTTCATTGCAGAGTGGTTGAAGCAATGCTGATTAAGTGTTGACTTGGCAAGGTTCTTCTATGCAAATCTGAAACAAAATCAAACAAGCCCCAAATATTTTAAATCTCTAAGTTCATCTTTATATGTGATCATGCTTTAGGGAATAGAGAGTATAAATGTTAATAATTAATTATTTAAGTGAGATTACAATTTCTGATGTACCTTGCAGTTTTATTCAGCAGTAACTCGCAGGTGAATATTTCTCAAGGGAGTGAGATCATCATGAGAGTGCTTCTGATCTTTGCCCAGTTTGGGAGCTGAATTATTCTGATATTTAGCATGAAAATTAATTAAGCACCTGAAACTTTTACACTGTATCGGAAGTTAGTCTTTGAACCCTTTAAGGTCAGCTCCACGTTACAATAACTTTTTGGACAGCAGCTTTGTTTGTTGGAAGCATGATGCTGTTATAATATGCCAGATCTACACACGCAATTATTTATGCCTCACTTGAGTGCTTAGATGGTGGGTTTATAGCAGTGCTGTTCACTGGCTTGTATAATGGCAGTGGTATCATGTTAATTCTTTTAGAAACTCCTGTGTCATGATTGTCTTTCTTTTACAGGATATCAACCAGAAGCTGCAAGAAGATAACCAAGAGCTGAGAGACCTTTGCTGCTTTCTGGATGATGACAGGCAGAAAGGCAAGAAGGTGTCCCGTGAATGGCAGAGACTGGGCAGGTACAGCGCTAGTGTTATGCACAAAGAGGTAGCCTTGTACTTACAGAAGCTGAAAGAACTGGAAGTGAGACAAGAAGAAGTGGTTAAGGAAAACCTGGAGCTGAAAGAACTGTGTGTGTTGCTGGATGAGGAGAAAAGTGGTGGAGCGGGCAGCCGGAGCTCTATCGACAGCCAGATCAGCCTGTGCCAGTTAACTGCGACGAGCACTTACATAAGAGACGTCGGTGACGGGAGCAGTACTTCTAGCACGGGAAGCACAGACAGTCCGGACCATCATAAACATCATCCAAGTACTAGTCCAGAACATCTTCAAAAAACTCGGGGTGAAGGAAGCCCTGAGCATCAGAAACACAGGAGTATCAGCCCAGAGCACCTCCAGAAGCCTCGGAGTTCTGGCAGTCCCGATCATCACCTGAAAGGACCGAGTCCGGAACATCACAAAACCATTGTCAAAGCACCTGAACAACAAAAGCACAGCAGCAGCAGCCCAGAAACTCTCCCAAAGCACGTTTTGAGTAGTAGCCCTGAACACTTTCAAAAGCAGAGGCCTGGTAGTAGCCCTGAGCACCAAAAGCACAGCAGTGGCAGCCCGGATCATCTTCAAAAGCACACGCCGAGTGGAAGTACAGAACATCTCCACAAAGTGAGGGGTACGAGCCCTGAGCATCTCAAACAACACTACGGAGGGAGCCCAGAGCATCTCAAACATCTCAGTGGAGGCAGCAGAGAAGGTACCCTCAGGAGACAAGTAACAGATGACCTGTCACCTCACCACAGAAGTATATACAATGGAATGAATGGTGGGTCAATACATTTAGTGAAAACTCGCTTTGAAAATGACTAAGGTAGTTTCAGTGCTATTTCAGCTATTTCTGGAAAAGGAATAATGGTTTATGTGAAAGGAAAGGTAACAAGTCTGGTGTTAGCATTATTCCTTTAGCAAGTGAATTAATCGGAATATACCTGGTTGTCCATCCAGCAGGTGTTGGGTGGACTAAAAAAGCAGAGGAGAAGTGCATCTTGAGTGTTGGTGTAAGGTATCAAGAAGCAGCTCTTGGCCTTGGTCCTGCTCTGTCGTTGGTGGATGTAACCTGTTTGTCCCTGAGTAGATTTCTGTTTGCATCGGGGAGGAATTGCGTATGTTTCTTGTCCTGCCTATATCTGGGTCAGCAGAGCGGAGGTGAATGTCTCCAATTTCATTTCCGCCTTCCTAACCTGCTCTGACTGTAGCTTTAAAGATTTTTTATATTTCCTTTTTATTGATGGAAGGCTTCATATATCCTTTTCCATAAACTCTGGAAAAGACCCCAGATGAAGAGATAGGCTCAATATAAATGAATCTGATAACTCCTAAAGCTTTTCAAAGCCTTGAGTTTGCATGTGTTTAATTATAACAAATTAAAAATTAAGGAAGATCTTAAGGTGGGTTTTTTTTGTGTTGTTATTGCTGCATTTTAGAAAGTTGCCCAGTAAACAGGCTTAGCTTTTAGGAGCTGTGTATCCTCACTGATTGAAATTAATTACTTTTTTTTTTTAAGATAGTCACAATTTAAGTATTTTGTTACTTTGAAAGAGGAGTGGTTACAACCATATTGAAGTGAATGAAATACAGCAAATGAAATGATTAAAAACCAAGTTCAAACATTCTACTATGCTGTAGAAATAACTTTTTATAGACTTAGCAGAATTTCTATAGTCTGCTTCATTTTGTTTCTTCTATGTTCTTTGAGATATTTTCATGAAGGAAATGAGCATCGTAGTTGAAAACCCATTTCTCAAACCTTTACTCTTAGATTTGAAGTCAAGCTCTGCAGAAAGTGATGATTTTGCCTTAGTGAATTGTCTTGGGTGGAGTTCATGTGTTTCCGTTTTATAAGCAGCTGTGAGAAGTTGTGTTGCCATCGGTGGAACTGACCACTTGTTGTTGGATCTGCTTGTGAGATGGAGGAGACAGTGAGCTCTGTGCCGGCTGCTGTCCGCATCATTTATCACATGGGTTCATTTACCTGTCGTGATTAACTTACAGAATGCCTTCAGTTAAGATAACCTGCTCTCTAGGGGTAAATCCAGATTACTTTCAGTGAAATGCATATACTTGACAGGGCTGACGAACCCCAAAGTGGTAAGTGTAGAGACTTCTCTTTTTAATGATTTTAGAATGATTAATAAGATGAGTGTATGACAACTGTGTGAAGATGTGTGATACATAAGTTATAAAAGTTGGTCTTATAAAACTTCCGTTAAATGCTGTATTTCTTTCTCCATTCAGCTCTTTCTGTTTAAAACTGACCTGGCTGTAAGTAGCATGAAGTATGGAACCAGACTTCCTAAAAGTGGCTTCTGACTTGCGCTCATGTTGTTCATCAGTCCAGTCACTGGTTCTGTAGAAAGGTGACCTAAGGTTTTAAGTGTATGTTTTTAAAACTCTGGCACAAAGATATGGCTTTTCTGCTCCCAACATGGTGGGCTTTCTGATGTCTTTTTGGTCCGAATAGTCTTGTTAAGAACTCTGCCATGTTATTAACAGTGCAATGAAAGCTGTTATTTTAAACCTGAGTTGACTGGCATCCTTTGTGCAGAGTATTTCAACTATCTACAATTTGGACCTCGGCCATAAGATACTGGAGAGGGCAGCTGGTGATTTGGGAGTCTGTTTATTGACTTTAATCAGAGCTTTGCCTGTCCTACACTTTATAAAATCATTTTTGGGGAGGACTTCTCTCACCAGTAAGTTGTCAAACCTCTCTTGTATTTATATAATTTGATGCAAACATAAGGTTTATGCCTTAAACTTCAGGAAAATACTTGGTCTTCACAGCAAGGCTGAATCGTTTTGGGTTTTTTTGTGTGTTGATTTTGTCAGCTGCTGTGAAGTTGTGGAGAAGAACAGTTAATGTGGAAGTGGTAAAAGTGCTGACCATTATCACTTGTTATTGTTGTGAAAGTAACGTGCATGTTCTGTGTGTACCTGTGTACGTGAACCTGCCAGTCGGGTGCAGATGGGGAACTGTGTGCTGAGCTGCAATGAAAATCCCCATCTTCTGCATCTGTTGTAAGGAATGGTGAAACTGTGAAAACATGAGTTAGAAAGTGGCATGGAAACCTGCCCCTAAACTCTGGGCGATACAAAAGGATGCTATTTTTGATTCTTATCCCAAAATCATGTAGTAAGTATACTATGTCATGTTGGTGGAACCTAGCTTGTTTTAAAGGTTCGAGTATATCCAGCTGGTAGATGCTGGATTGCCCATCTGTGTGATTATTTTGCAGGGCACTTCTCTTACTGCAGTACTTGTGGACTGTCGTTTGAGCAGCAAGTGAAGTGTTTGTGATCCTAAGTGATGAATAGCAGACTAACACCTTTTGACTCCTTTGTAAATAAAGGAATAAAATAATATATTTTACTATGTAATCAGAACTTACCAGACTCAGTACAAGCCTGTCCCATCTTCTTTGGTCTTAACTGGACTCTGACTCAGGTCTGAGAGGAGAAGGTGTTCCCCTATGTGTCAAACCTCATTCTAAAAAGTACTCTTCTGTGTACCTGAAATTGCTGTTCCTAATTGGAAAGCACGTTTGTGAACAGCCCAGCTCTTCCTGTTGGAATGAGAGCTTCCATGTGCTGCTCACAGCTCCCATTGACCCGGAGTTCTGGTCTTGTCAGCACTCGCGTGACCACAGGGAAGCAATGTATTCAGTCGTGTGCAGTTATCTGTACTAGAACTTGGTAAAGACGCGGGGAATGGAGTATTTGCAGGTTTCTGACAAACTCTTAAGCTAAAGTTAAAGCAGTTGCAATATAATATTACAGTGCTATCAGAAATACGATGTGTAGCTGTAGCCTGCTTTACAGGATACGGTATATGCATTAATCATTTGGGCTTCATGCATATTTTAAGCTGTCATGAGGTATGCGGGAAGCTACTTCAGTCTGAAGCAGTCTTTGGTCCATAGGCACAGCTGAAGGGATAAAGGATGATAATTCATCATAATTCTTCTCATTTTCTATGCTCAAAGGTTTGATCTTGGTATTTTTTCTTGTATGACATGTCAGCTTTCATTTATAACATTTATAAAGCTTTTAAAAAAAATACTTCAGGGTTCTCCTACGTGTTTTTCCGAAATGAGTGTCCTCAACCTTTGGAGTGACAGAAAATGGGATGCGAGAGCTAAATTTGGCTTGATGTTTGTTAATTGAAAACAGATGTATTTGATTTTAAAGGCTCTAACGAATAAAACATGATAACAGTCTTTTGCTGTGCTCACACCTAAATGGTTCTGGATAATGAGCACAGAGGTATTTGGGGTAGAAAGACTGCTGAAATTAGAAGAGAAAATACCAGTGGTAAAAACATTAAAAGAACATTTATGCAACCTAGAATAATAGATGACAGTAACTCTGACACAAATATGTGGGGTACAAGTGCCTCTATATAAATCAATGTGCTTTCAGCATTTGCAGTCTAAGTGGGGTGTTTCATTCTAAGCAATTTATTGGAAACTTTCTATTTTAAGAAGTCCTTTGTTTTACGCTGGGCTTTGACTTTTGTGTGAAGGGAAAGTAGCAGAAGGCTTTCATATGTGCTTTTTGCTTCCTGCTGAGGTTATTAATGAAGTAAAACTGCTGACTAACACTGTATGTACTGCTGGAGGTGTGAGGACTCTTACAGAACAAATGCAACAGCACCTCTCCTTGAGCAAAGGTATTAGTAGGCTAAATGGAGACTCAGCTTAAGTTTTGAACAATTTCTGCTATGAATGTGCTTCTTATAAGGAATATAAAACCAGAAAATCCTGCACTGAGTAAAAAGAGGAAACTGCAGCATGACTTCAGAGAGAAAAACTTACAATATTACTCAGTTAACTGATACCCTCTCAGTGGAAACAGCTCCCATGCTGCTGGCCAAATAGTGAAATGATGTCATGATTCGATGTAGGTTTGCTTATGTTTCTTAAAGTTGAAATGGAAATAATTTGCCTGTCATTAATAGCAGTGTGCAATATTTTGTGTGTGACTTGAGCTTTCCTCATGGTAACCACCACTGTACATCTGCTAATGGGAGCCTGATACAGCATTGCTTACTCTTGAGAGTAACCTGTCGTATAAAGAAAGGTTACAGGATTGATAGAAATTTTTGCTTGCCAGTATGAAGTTATCTACTATTTATTTCAAAAGTTTATTATTTTAAGTGTAGAGCTCTGAAACTTTCTGTCAATTGGAGTCGTTCAATTGAATTCCATAGGTTTTATGTCAAACTTGTATATTAGTTTTAGCTATTACACTCTGTAAGAGAACTAGGGCATGAGGTGTGAATATGCACGTGACTAGTGCATGCTGCATTTATTACCAAACTCATTTTTTGTGGAGTAATGTTGAAAGTGTGGCTTGTAATATCAAAACAATGAACTTACTAGAAACTCATGTTGTAGGGCTTTTGGAGAAGTTTACGCTTACATATCCTTAACTGCACTGACAAAACCAGTTTTGGTTTGAATGTTTCAGTATAAGGTGGATCATCCTTCCAGCAAAGCAAAACTATTTATATGTTAATGGGAAGACTGATGCCTCTCCTTGTAAAGAAACTTGCCTAATTTGGAACAGTTATATGGATGTTCCAGTGCTCTGATTACTGAAAAGTTCAGTGGGTGATCGAGGTGGCAAACAGACTGGCGTGCTGAGCAGAGGTTTGCTTCTGTCCCTGTCTGTTTGATGCTGGATAGACAGTGGCACTGCTCGTTACGGTGGGAAGTGAAGGAAGGATTCAGCTGAACAACCTCTCTTGTTACAGGACTACTGTAGCTTTCTGTGAAGTCACTGCTTCCAAGTTTTATGCTTTTTCCTTTTTCCCCATAGGTTGCATACCCGGCTACACAGATGACTTTGTTTTGCAGTAAGGACTTGATGCTAATTCAGCCTTTCTTTGATGGAAGCGATGACACTTTCTTTGCAAAAATCAGAATAGGAATATAGATATATTCTCTTTAACCCATCGCCAGTGTACCATGTGTCTTTTAGAGCAAGGTCTATGTTAGTCCGTGATGGGGGTGTGTGTTAATAAGGCGGGAGGGAATTGGTGATGTCTCTACAGCTGCTGCCAAGGAGTCAGTTACTCATTTCCCCCAGTTCACGTGGCATCCCACAGTTACACAGAAGTGCTGGTACAGCCCATTCAGGAACTCTCCCTTCAGAGCTGTGAGTAGTGCCCTTATCTCCCAAGCATTAACCAGTACCAAGTGGAGGTTAGCAGCTGTGCTGGCTGGCTGATCAGTTTGAGATGTGTGGCCATATCTCTTGTTGTGAGTGTCTGTTGGAACTTCACTGACATTTGACCACAGACCTCCAGACGTGAAAGGCTCACAATAAATCACTGTGCCGTTATTGACAGTGTCTGGACAAACACTCTGCAAGCCAGCCCTTGTGTGCATCCTCTGACTTGACTAGTGTTACACCTTGGATGGATCTGATGTACTGATTGTTTTGTTTATTTCATTGTGTGTTTTAAAAATAATGTATTTTCTGCGTAGTGAGTGGGAGTTTGTTTCGGTATGTACTGAAGGCAGTAGAAAAGCTTATTTATTTTTCACAGTGATTGGGTCAAGATGCAAGACATTTGCCTTTACCTCTGAGAGCTCATCAGGAGATTGCACAGCTCTTAGTGTTGTCTGCCTGACATATGTGGCCAGATTTTTATTTTATTTTTTTTTAGTGCCAGAATGGAGACTCCTCACATTAAAGCCTTGTGTGAGACCTTCCTTGGAGAGAGTACCTTTAACCTGAGGACAGCACCTCATGTAACATAGTCCTTTGCACAGCTTTCTGAGTTAGTGTTATGAGTTTATAATAGTAAAATATGTTTTTAGAAATATCACCGTGATTGTCAAATTCTTTGAACTCTGGCAGTTATAATGCAGAGTTAGAATATTATAATAACTCTTGGCAAGTGCTGCTTGTTTAAGAACTTCAGCCTTGTAGGGTATATTATGTGTGTTAATCAAAGGGTGTTCTGTCTCTTCTGTTCTATTAATGGGATTTTTTTTTATGAGTTTTTTTATTTTATTAGGAAGTTAACAATGGAGAATTGCTGCAGGTTGTGCAGGGATTGGAGCTGAACTGGTTAACAATTAGGGAAGAGCATAGCAGTCAGTATAGCGTGGGGTTAAAATTTTGTACTACCATTCGCACACAAAGTGCATAGATGTTGACAGGAGTCAAGGACGGTGAGGCGTTCCAAATTATAGGGTATTTAATGGGGCATAATAAAGCTTTGTGGACATGAGAAAATGACTCTAGCAATGAAAATGCATTGGCTTCTGAGCCTAGTAAGTCATGTCTTAATTAGTAAACTGAAGCACAGCTTATCTTAGGTCTTACTGTCATATACACAGATATATAGTTACTGAGAGAGCATTGAGAATTATCTTCAAGTCCTGATCCTCGTATAAATCTTGTCTGCATGTGCTGCTTGAATAGTTAAAGGGTGCACTCTGTTAAGAGAATCGTTTAGGACTGAAACACTGAGCTTTGAATTGTGCTTAATGCAGAAAGAAGTAGATATTAACATAGCACATCCATACTTGTGAAAAGATTAAAACCAAATTATACAGTGCTTGTGGTATGATCGGTTTTACCACAGCCTTGAATCTGCAGAAGAGGCCACTGGGTAACCATCAGTGTTCTTGTCTGTCTGAAGAGAATGGTGGCATTAAGCCACGGTAAAGAAAAAGGGATAGAGCACTGTACCGTGGAATTTGGAGAAGTATTTTAGTAGGATGCTCAGTTGTAACTCAACTCTTAAGCCACACTAGCAGATTTATGCAGACCCTCATTGCTGTGAAATGGCGTAGAGCTCAATGGTTAAAGTCCTGAGAAGTGTCATACATGCCTCTGGATAACACAAAATGAAAGATAATATGGGAATCCTTGGTGGTTGGGAGAAGAGATCGGATTCATTTGGTCTAAGGTGAACATCAGCTTCTAAGTAATAGAAACAGAGGGTGAATTTCACTCTGATGTGTTGATCCGCTGCTGCTAATGGCAAAAGGGTCCTGGGCCCTGGTGGGGTGGGGGGTGGGAATTGCATTGGTCTGATCCAGTGGGGCAATTTCTAATTCCTGTGAGGTGGTTCTTTTGGTCATTGTTGCTTTGCATGTGCGGGCAGTTTGTCCGCATGCTCGTTCTCCAGCTGTGGCTTGTAGTATTCCTTGAGGACTTAATAACATGGTCTTCACTGTTAGTGCAAACTTGAAGTACTGTGAAGGGTTTTAGTAATGTTCTTTGATTCCTTTATGTACACGAATTAAGAATCTGCTATAATCTTTGGGGCACTGACAATCAAAAAATCAAAACGTATTTAAGTAGATGAGGAGAAAGATCCACCCTTCTTTCTTTCCCCTCTTTGTGCTATTTCTTCTTTTGAAATCTGATCACTTGTGATGGCATTTTCAGACAGTATCACAACAGAAAGATACCAAACAAAATGAGAAAAGGGAAGGATTAGCCTGGAAGAAGCCTTGGACAGGGGGACTGAAAGACGGTGAGGTATACTAGTAATAACAGTGATCTGTTTTGGAGGAAATGAATTAGATAAATATAACATGTGAGGGGGAAGGATATCTACTAAAGTCTTCTTTAAAAAATAAATACACTAATGATACTAGTCTATGCACAGTGTTTTTGTAAATCTTATTTTTTTTCAGTACTTTTAATTCTGCAAGATACACAAGAAGGAGTTGAGATCGTGATTTGAGGTCTGTCCGTGAGCATTTGGTACACAGCATGGAAATGTTTGCAAATTTATTGATTGTGAATTGGAAAGCTGCTATCTTGAGCTAGGCTGTCTGAAAAGATGAACAGTTACGGGAAGGCTGTGAATAACAAATAGTCTTAGTTCAACTAAGTCAGCTTACAGAGGGGAAAAATGGTGGCAAGGTTTGTAATACTGATTTGTAAAAGTCCATATAATAATTTAAGTGATGATTTAGACTCATCAAACACAGTAGTATTCAAGCACTGTCAGGAGAAAAGATATGTTCTAGCTGAGAAATCACAGTGAGCCATGTGGTTAGCAACAATATCGAATATCTCCTAAAGGTCTCCATTTTGGTACTTCCTCAAGGTTACCCAAATTATTCCAGAGCTCTTAATGCCTGTAGTATCGAACTTCTCTAATTTGATCAATAGTGAGATACCTCCTTCAAATGTTTGGCATCAAAACTCACTGGAATTCTTTCACTGCATCTCTCAAGTTCCTGTGAATTGTGAAAATTTGCCGTGATCGATGCTTGCTGTAGGCTTTTGGAGCGTGCACTTGTAACGTGGGTTCAAAGAAAAAATATATATGCTTTTTACAGAGCTTGCAGGACTGATTCATCAATATGTTGCTTACATTTACGTGAAGTTCAGATAAGCCTGGAGAAAAGCATTGATAGGCGACCCACATCCCCCCTTGGTTTCTGAGTCTATTTTTTTTTACAGTGGATGAATCTTAATGATGTTAAAAATCCATCTTATGATTTTTGTGGTCTGAAAACATTAAGATGGGTCTCTAAAAATACTGTTTGATTAGGAGACAGAAAAAGAACATCTCACTGAAGGCAGCTGAATACATCAAGCACAAGCATCTGAATGCTATGAGGTACAACCTGAAAATTGGCTTAGATCTTCCAAAGTATTTGAGCACTTGACTCCTTGTTGGCACCTGACTTGCACTGAAATTGGATGCCCAGACAGAAGCAAGATGCTTAAATAGCCATGCTCGTGCAGTGCTCTGAATGAACTCACTTGCCTGTTGTTGTCATTCATCTTGCTTGCTCGTGCACATTTTAGGATTTTTTTGTAACCTGAAATTAAATTTTGAATTTTAGGTTTTTGCAGGATCATTAAGTCCAGAAAGGAAACATGAAAGCAAAGCGTTCCAACAATGTTTTTTTTCCTAACCAGCTCTCCAACCACCAAGACCAAAGGCTCTGCAGTCTTAACTAAACAGCAGAAGATACCAGAACCTATGTCTCCTCCAGGTACAGGTGCTAAGAACTTTCTGATTTATTCCTTGTTGTTGGAACTTGACACCTGATCTACACTCCAATCAATAATGCCGAATGCTACATTTTGACTGCTGGCAACCATAGCATGTGCAAATATTTTGGAGAACTAGGAGGACAAAAGCATCCTGAGCATATTAAAATAAATCCTAATTTCAGCATTAAGGCATTGGTATTTGTGTGTTTTACCTTCTCTATGAACGTAATAAAATGGAAAGATTTCTTAAACTTTCAGAGTGTACTGAGAAGTTGTATCAGACTGATAAAAATGAATTGCTGGATTGCCTGACAGCATGGAAGTGACTGATCAGACTGTCTTGGAAGCTTGGATCTCAGAGTTTTATCCTCTTGAGTCACTCCATTGTCCTGGTTTTGTCAAGAATGAGTTGGATAGTGCTGACTCCTTGTATTGATCACACTGCTGCAAGTACATCCAGCTGTAGACCCATGGAATACTGAAAAGATACTTGAGGAAGTCCAAAAAGAGATGTAACACGAAAGGACTTGCTTGACCCTCTTTCACGATAACTCTACAACAATCCAAATTAAATGAAATGTATTGTACTTAAATGACAAGTCAACGCTCACCAACTGCCACCTGGAAATGTGTACTTCAGGCACTGAAGCTAAGAGTCAGTTTCCTGGGCAACATGTTCTATTCCAGCTCTGTTGCTTGATGGTGTTTTTATTTTCTTTTTTTAACTAACAAAATCTACAGAACCGATTCTGATATCGGTTTGGAAAATGGGTATTTGGAGGATCAGTGAAGAGTGTTGGAATGAGAAATAATTTCTGTTTGCTTTGAGAGCAAAATATCTGTTGAATTTATCAGTATGCTTTAAATGTAGCAAAGCTTGGCTCTGTCTGCTTTGTGTTTGGTGGAGGTGCACTTAGCAGATGTGTTTTTCAGTAAATTGACGTTAGATAACAATCCTACATGTCACTTAAACCTAATGTGAGGTTTTTGGATATTCATTGTCCTTGTTACAGGAGAAACAGGGCGTTGACTGGGGAGATGCAGTCAGGTGACACTTACTCTCAAATTTAACATTTTCAATTAAGTGCTTTTAATACCCCCCAAATTTTGTTAGATTTTGATTGATTTGTTCTTGCAGTGCTCCTCAGAAATACATCATGATGCATAGGAAGTAAGAGGCTCTTGAAACTCATGGGAAAGGATCTGTAATGGAAGATGAAAGTGATTAGATTTTCACTGCCCAGAGTGAGAAAAATCCAGATAATATTTGTATTCTGTTTATTAGGAAATGCTGTTTCCCAGGGAACCAGGAGCATCTTAATTCCAAACACTGAACCTCCCTGGTCTGTTTTTACCCATCAGTGTAGTGTTCAGGTGCCTCTGCAGCGTGCAGAGTTGTGCCAGTCAGATGATGACTAAACCAGCCGGCTGGTTGATGTGTCTCGCTAGCAGGACTGTGGATATGGTGCTTACTAGGTACTAAATTTGTGTCCCCATGATATCTGGTGAAACACAGTGGGAAAGGTTTCAGCTGGAG
This sequence comes from Nyctibius grandis, assembly GCF_013368605.1. NCBI lineage: Eukaryota > Metazoa > Chordata > Aves > Nyctibiiformes > Nyctibiidae > Nyctibius > Nyctibius grandis. The sequence continues at coordinate 2,201,676 of NC_090658.1, forward strand.
ATGGATTAACTCGTGGCAGTTCTAGCCCTGGAGAGCTCCCGTGTGTTGAGCAGGATAGCATCAATGTGTGGAACACGCACTGATTTAAGTGTGTGAGTGCAGCCAAGATATCAGTTGCACAAAGTCAGAAAAAAATGGCTTTGTGAAGTTGAGACCTTGATGTGTGTAGTGAGCTGTGGAGGCACTGTTAACATGAGGAAACCCTTGCACCTGTTAGTAGTGCCTGGTTATTACTTAGGACTTTTTATCAGTAGTTCTCAAACCAATTTACCAAGGAAGCAAATATTGTGGTCAACGTCTTGTGCATGAAGAACAATGGACTAAACAACTGACAAGGCAGGATTAATCAGCTACCAACTAAACCTTAAATCCAGGTTTCCCGAGTCTTAGCTACTGATAATTCCATTTCATCATACCACTTTGCTAACAGCTTTTTTCTTAGATAAATCTGGTTCGAGTGTGGTGTAAAAATTGGGGCTGAGGTTACTCACATGCCTAGAAAACACCTTTATGAACAATTAGCTTCACACAAACATTTTCAATGTGTTTCCTTTCAAAGTCAACTTTTGAGGCAGTGTTTCCTTCCTTCCTGAATTTCCTGAATTATAGTAACCAGGCCAGTGGGAACAAAGCTACTTTTATTTTTTGTATGTGTGCAGCAGGCGTATTAGAAGCTGTTAATGTACCTCTTGCATTTAAAGGCATGCTTAAAAATGTCTTTGCACATAAAGTGATTTACAATGAATTCAAACTTTGAGTAAAACTGAAGTGCTGTGATAGCTTTTCTAGAGGAAGCTCTATTTTTCTGTCTTGTTTCTTGTAGCCTGTTTTAAATGTTGCAGAATAGTTGTGTACCTGTGGTTGTCTTCCCTTGGGAAATCAAGATGCGGACAGGAATGAGAGGCATGGTCAGCTGTCCGCTGGGGATTTCACGTTGCTAACTGGTGCAATCAAAAGGAGTATTCAGCTTTCTTCAGAATAAAATTTGAAAATGAAAGCTCTTATATGCTAAAAAAAAAAGGAGAACAGGCTATTTTGGCAAGATGGTCATTTGGCCCTTAGTATCGATCAGTTATGTGGCATCTTGTGAATATCCCAGGGAAGAGGGGAAGTGGTACCCAGCAGATACACATCTCCATGGCGAGTCTCAGTCTGAACATCTGTGTGTCTGGGCAGATGTGGAAGATAAGAACCTGGTGAACTGGTGTGTGTGGAGATTTTTTGACTGAGTGCTGGTATACTCATTTCTGACAGGTAGGTGATTGCTGCTGCTGTCTATCAAGTGCTGCGGGCTGAAAGGTTTACTTAAAGTCACGGGAAGCAGTGGCTGCGTTGGAGGGACGACTGGGTAAAGGTTCTCGCTGTCTGCTGGAAGATGGAGGTTTCCTGTGCAAAGTAAGTGTAGCAGAGTCATTTCTGAAAATGTTTGTGAATGGCACCGATCAGAATTCAGTCCAGGATTTTAAAGCTTCGTGGTAATGTACGCTCAGTGGGGAATCAGGCTTTGACGTTCAAAAATGACAGCCTAAACATTTCCAGTCAGTGATGTGTGGTGACAGGACTACAGTAACGATTCTTGTTATGAGTAGAGAGTTACTGCAATTACAGCAGCTTCCTGCCATGCTAAGCAGGGAGTTTTTAATGGCACTTCTCAGGATGAAATGTGGTCTGAGTGCAACTTAATGTTTCAAACCTGTGCAGAGATTAGAGAGACAGTGGTGCTATTTTAATCTTACTTATAAACTAGAGCAAACACCAGGTTGCGAGACCAGAGCATGATGTAGCAACCTGTTAGTCTTTTAATTATCTCCTTCCTAATTAGATCAGTCTGATTATTTGGTATTTGAAATAAGTGCATGTTTTTAAGTTCTCAGGGCAGTAGCTTTTGGAAAAAATTCATTGCTTGTCATTTTACAGGCATTTGGTCTTTCATGCTGAAGTATGGGAACATATGGCACCACTTCTGATGTAGCACTTGTCTAAATAGCTTTGCTTGTAAAATTTTCTGCAGAGCCATATAATTTTCTCCTGTGAAAACATTCCTAATGTATTTAACCAATTTTATAACTACAGCATGGGATTATCACGTTTTTGTCATTGTAAACTTTTACTGGATGTAGGTCAAGAAATTCAACTGTGACCCCCGAATAAGAACAATGAACAGTGAGTAGTTAGAAATTCAAAGAGACTAGTAAAGAATATAATAGTGATAATTGCATAAAAAATTAAAATAACTTATCAAAACACTTCCCAGATGTTTTGAAAGGGACAAAATAGTAATTTTATTTTTAAGCTGAACTCTTGGGGTATCACTGACAGTCACTGGAGACGGAATCCTGTAGTACAGTGTCCAGAATACTCACATGGTAACTGCTTACGTCTCATGTTTTGTGTTCAGTCTAGTGAATGCACTTTCCAAGTGATAGTGTTTCTTCTGCCTGAGCCCTGTGACGCTTGAGTCATGAACATGCGTTTAAAAATGTAAAATAGCAACACATTCATCTATGTACAATGCAGGGAAACTGAAAAAGTTTCTGAAACTGAAGAGTTTGACATAGCTGGAAAAGTTAGAGGAGCAGAATAACCAGAATACTTCTGTATACTTCTGTCTACATTGCTAGATTGTTACTCAGCATGAGAGATGATTAGCAGGAGGCTAATTGGCCTGTTAAATAAACTTCTTTAGAAATGAGCAAAAATATTTCTCTCAGGGAATGATGCAGATCTAAAACTCTTCTTACACAGCGGTGGGAAGGCAAGGATTCTGATCAGTGTGGTCCTCCTGCAGTGAAGTTGCCAAGGCAGGGGTATGTGCTGAGCATCTCCCACGTTACCTGCCGCTCTAGGGAAGGCTCTAAGGCGCAGGACTGGTGCCAGGCTGATGACGGGGTCTTGCGCTGCCCTGTTGCTTCCCAGCATTTGTGTTATCCAGGAGCCAGCAGCTTGAGTGCACGTAAGGATGGAATTGGGCAGGCTTTGAAAGACAAGCTGCCAGGAAATATCTGAGCGTGCCTTCTAGGAACAGGGGCAGGTTGTGTTAACACCTGAAGCACCGCTGGCTACTTAGAATAGATGACCGCCTGCCTGTTTCAGACTCTTGTGTACTGTACTATAGAAATGCACGTGTGTGGCTGTGTGTGCTGTCATCTTGCTGCTCCTGAAAACAAAATGCCTCGCCGTGTTGTCATGTTGGAGATACTGATCTAGCTGATGAAACCATTCAGGGTTTGATGCTGCTTTTGTTTATGCAGGTGGCTGACATACACTTGCGTGTTCCCACCGAGTTCACAGGCTTTTAGAAGCAGGCTTTTTATTTTTAAGTGGTGTGAGCTGGGACTTAGAAATTTATTCCGGGGGAAGCAGGCAGCGATCCCTTTTTGCCCATAATGTTCTGATGTGAAGGAAATCTTGCAACTTTTCTTGCAAGAAGTTCTGGTTTTCCACTGTCTGCTTTCAATAAGATTGATATTTGACATGGAGACTCTCGGTCCAGGTTTGAAGACAGTCAAAAAATCGCTATGGCCTTTCTCTCCCTGGGGCGCTGCCGTAATTGATCACCCCAGGGCTGGGTTCCTGCCCTCACTGAAGACATGGTAGGAGCTGCCTCAGCAGCTTTTAGCAGCAAGGGAGGCACATCAGGCTCCCTCTCTGCTGCCCTGGAAACACTGAGCCAAGCACAGAGCTCTGACAACCCATATACCTTGTACAGCGCTACAAGGGATGGAGCATCTTCAGTCTCCAGGAGAGGAGAGAGCGAGCAGCTCCGCCAGGAATGCTCCGGGAGCTGGAGCACGGAGGCAGGGAGCTCTGTCCCCAGGGGGGTTACAGGTGGAGGAGCAAGTGCACAATTGCTGGAAGTGGAAAGGAAAGAGAAGGATTAACTGAACAGGATCTCCTTTCCCCTCACTCCTGAAACGGGGTTCAAAGCTGATTCATTGCCATCTCTAGGGAAGCGGCCCTCAGATGTGAAGGCAGTGTTGTGGCTGTGTTTGATGCTGAAGGTTTGAGTCGCACCCTAGTGAGCACAGATGATAAAGTTGCTCAGAAGAGAATTTGTCGTTTCTGGTTTTTTTCTGAGAAAAAGAAACTAGAGGAGGTTAGACAGATGCAGAGCTATATTAAGGAGTGTCTAGATTGTAAAGTGAAGGACTCTGAAGAAGGGAGAATGTCATAATCCAGTTACCCAGAGTTGAATTGTGGTGAATTTGCACTGTTCTTTAACAGTATCCCTGCCTCCAGGAAACAGAGGTGCAGGAGAGCAGAATTAGACTGTAGGGGCAACCAGAGCCCCAGCATTTCTGAACTGGAAATGGTAGGAAGTGATGTAGGTAATGACTGCTTATATATCGCTTTTTTGTGGGTGATAAATATAGTAATTGCAGAGTTTTGTTAATGACTGTGGAATTTTTTTGTCAGTTGCAGATATCAGTTTGATATCCTTCCCCCGTCGCCCTGCTATCAGATGAAGAATAGGACATTTATTACAGTATCTGCCAGCCACGGCGTAGCTGCCATCATGGTGGTGCTGATCCTGCCCAGCTCACGGTGGGTGCTCAGGGTTTTTACTTCCATAGCACCTCTGAGCTCCCCAGGGCTTTTGGTGTCTTGAGCATGTGAAGGTGCCTGCTGCAAGTGTTGTGTTTGAGAGGGGAGAAGTACGACTGCAGCTACTCCAGCAATCTTAGCAGTTAATAGTGCAGAAATGTACATTTTTTCTCTATACCCTCTACTCTTCTCCCAGAGCTTTCTGTAAAGCAGGACTCTTCCCCTGCGTATTGGAAGGCAGAAGTCTTTAATTATTAAATACTTATTTTTTCAAACAATTGCTGCCACGGCATGGGTGAAAAGTCTGTGTTAGTTGATGAACTCTGCTACTAAATCTGAGCTTTCCTATTTAGAAAGGAGAAAGCAAAATATGTTTTCTATCCACTTTTTACTAAATTAATCATAACAATTTGTGCAAGTCATTACTATGAGCCCTTTGATGATTATTGCTGTTGAAAAAGCAATTACATTGGAAGATCAACTAAAAGTCTAATGCGAGATTAAAAACTTTACAGTGCTAATTTTTCAGTTATATGGGGCAGAGACGATCTCTTGCTGCCTTTTGTAAACAGTTTATTTGCAGACAAGAACAGAGGTAATCCAATTATTTGGATTCTCAGTTTTGCTATTAAATAGCTAAGTTCTTTTTATAATTTGTTGCTGCAACAATATATAGTCTTAAAAATTAATTTGTCAGCCATCTCTCTTCAAAGTGCAAAATCCATTGCACCAGCTTTAAGCTGGTGGGATTTGACTGAAGATTCAGTGGAGAAACTGGACAGATTCAGCCATGTGGCAAAAGTGGCAGAAGAGGAGAAGAGGTTGAGTCCAGCTGTACAGGAGGATCTTACACAGCTTTTCAGTGGAGGATCCAGATGGCTTTCACTGCGTTGCTCTTTGAGCACTGTGGAGCTGCTTAAGAGCTTGGTGATGTGCATGTAGCATGATCAGAATGATCCATCAGGCCAGGGACAATGCACATTACTCTGAAGTAAGAAGATAGTTTAGTAGGTAGGTTTGGTTGCAGTCGTCTTAACGTACTGAAGTTGCAGTTTCAATGTTTACAGCCTTACATCTTTGGCCCTGAATTGTGCCCATTTACAAACAGCTCTAACCTGATGTGCTAAAGATATTCTGTTGTCTTCTGTAAGCTTTTCTGTGTACAAAAGTACAAAAGCAGCGTTTGCTGATTTGAGGACTTGGTCTTTTGAAAAGCAAAGTGTTCTTCATTCAACTTGACAGTACAAGAAATCATGTGGATCGGGGAGTCTGATGCACACTTGAAGTTCAGACCATGTTGATAAGTACACTTTAATTAAATCTGGGTTTGGAAATCTGCTTTGAGCATTGCAAAAGAAACGTTACGTAGATCAAAGTCATAGATACTGTTGACCAGAATCCTTGAAAAGAAGAATGGTCTGCCCTTGTTTTCTTACACAACAAAAACCCAGCTGAGAGTTGGGTGTGAGAATACTATCTGTCCTTGTAAAACACAGTGTTGTCCTCGGAGTGCTGCTTTAATTGATGTTTTCTGTTTGGGTTGTATTTTGTTGCCTTTTACACACTGGATGCAGTGTAGTAAGAAATAGGCTTAATATCTTTTGCTTATTGATAAAAGATTAGTGCATGTGTTTTCTACCTCTGTATAATACAGCTTGTCAGATAAACTTGGGATCACATCCAGACCTAACGTGACTTTTGTTGTGACAACAGCACTGTGCCTGTCCCCGAGAAGGCTGACTGTGCCCCGCACCAGCACTGAGATGTATCACTGCAAATCTGCCAGAGGCTGAAAAGATGAGACTCTTCTAAATGTTTGTTTTTCTTTGATTGATTTTTGATAGTTGATGTATTATTCACGGTGAGACAAGGATGTAGGAATTCCACCTGGTTCTTCTTGGTACTCCTCATCTAGCAGCTGTTTAACTGACAGAGTGCTGCCTGATTAATATGGCAGCGTGGAGTTTATGGCATATGAAGTTCCTATAGGTGCCTGGGCTTTAGCACTTGGAAAAAAAAAGATCTCGGATTAACTGAGCGGGGGACAGAATCTGATGATTCATTTTCCGTGTGTCCATACATGGTAGCATTTATTAATTTAGGGGGCCACTTGTCTCATTTCAAATCAAATAGAAAATGTTCACTCAGCTGCACAAATAGGACTATCCATCTGTATACCTATTATCATATCAGATTAATTAAAGTAAAAGCAGTGAATTAACTTCAGCTACAAAGGCTGCCATGCATTGCTTGATAATCATATGTTACATAGGTATAAGGCACCATATAACTAACATGTTAAACTACAAATTTTTGGTCAATTATTGTGAGCTTTTTTTGTTTTCAAGATTATCAAGAAACTTAGCTAAATAGTCTTACAAAGGTAGTAAGTTTGAAAGCTTTCTTGAATAATTTGTAATGCTTAGTTTTAGCCTTATGACTATTTCTAACCTTAATTACTGTTTCTACCTTAAGTACCTTTAATCTCTCCGTTTGTCTAGATGGTAATTCTGATAGATGTAACATGAACCAAAGGTGCTGTGGGATTGAAAACTTCCCTGGAAGGTCGCTGAAGAGAGAAATAGATTTTTTTTTTGTTTGTTTGGTTTTGGTTGGTTTTTTTTTAATTGCACAAAGCTAACATGGAATTGCCTTTCTGTCTGAGGCAGAGAGAGCGGAGAGTAATCGATGCAGGTGCCTGGGGACTGCCATCCCGCTGCCAGGGTGTTTGGTGAAAAGGGGAAATATTTATCAGAGAGGCTGTTTATATTTCCAGTTTCGTTGCAAGGTAATACGTGCTTCTTGCCAATCTGTTACTGTGCTGAGGGCAGGAAATTAGACTTGCTCTCTGCAACGAGTTAATATTATGAAAGTCTGAGACATCCTTGCTGTGTGCCAGGCTGTGTCTAAGGCTTCAAAAGAAGAATGATATGTGAGTAGCACTCAAGCTGTTCTGTTGTGAACTGGGATTACATTTCTGGAGACTGGAATAATTTTTTGCCTGTTTCCTTTTGACATCTCTTTGGTGGCAGCTAAGGGCCAGCAGCGTTTGCTTGCTAAATAGATAATGGTGGACTGATAAGACAACTGTTCTCCTTGAGGAAATGCAGATTTTAGTCACTGATATATTAAAGTCACAATTACTGTGAATTTGATTTTTGGCTGTGTGGTTTAGAGCTCTTAAGTCAAGGAAATGCACGAAGTATTTAACAGCTTTTCAGGCAAATAGAACTAGATGGGGAAATGTGACGGTGATGATTGCTGTTGAAGCTGTGGAGGGACGTACAGGATTGTGTAGCCTTTAGATGAGGTTCTGCTGTGCTGTAGTGATTCCTGTTGTCACTTTAGGTGAGGTTCAAGTCAGTGGAAATACTTGCATTGATTCCTGTTTCTGAGCAGTTGGCCTGTGAGCAGGCATGTGAAGAAGGCCATGTGGGCAGGACTTATCCAGCAGTGTGGAGTAAAAGGACAGGCAAACAGAAATTTGTGGTAGGTGCAAAGCTTTGTAACTCCATATAGATGAAAAAGGTGTTTCTAAATTTATCAGAGACTTTTCTTTTGAAAACTTTTTCTTAATATCTCAGATGAAAAAAAGCCAAGAGAGTTGCCTTGGGAATGCTTTGATAGCTTCTGACTGTCAGTGTGATGAGCATTTTGGAGCCCAGTGCTGTGAGCTGGTGTTCATCACAGTAACAGACATGTTGAAATGATAAGCCCAGAATCTTGAGGGTAAATAGGCAGAACTGTGAATTCATCGAACGTATCTTAACATTAGATGTTCTGGTCCTAAAGTATTTTGAGTGAAAAGAACATAATACGCTTTTTCAGTCACCCCCTTTGCTAAAGATGTAAAAAAGAAGAGAAATCTACATACAAGTGTATCCTGTGTTATTTCTTATACACACACAAGAGAGAATTTCAAAGTAAAATCAAGAAACTACTGAACCAGGATGGCTGGGCTTGTTTTCTTGCCAAACAGTGGAGTCCTCGAAGCAGGTATAAGAATTACGATTGCCAGGAGCAACAACTGACCTCACAACAGTTGGCGTGCTGTAGGTTAGCAGATGACATGGGTAGTTCCAAAGGACTGCTTCCAGCCTGTTCAACTCCATTTTGATTTTTAAGAAAAATGGAATGTCAGGAGGAGAGATGGAATTTATCTTGCTGCAGAGAATGGTCACACAGGAATTCTCTTTTGATTTTATTTTCACGGGAACATATGTTTCATACTTGGTAGTCAGCTCTTTCCCTAAATCTTTGCTTCCCACAGTAGTTAAAGTATGAAAAATCAATATGTATACAGTGAAGGGAACAGGTGGGGTTGGAATAAAACCTTGGTGCAGTTGGCCACACGTAATACAGCCTTTAGAACATAAATGGAGGAGATTCGCCTTGAACTTTTAGTCCTCAGACTAACTGCACACTTGCCGAGTAGTTCAGTAGCTGAAATGGTTAAGTCATTTTCTAAAAATCACGTAGATACACAAAGCTCAGACTTTTTGATTTATTTTGAACTCAGAGAATCACAGAATGTTTGGGGTTCGAAGGGACCTCTGGGGATCATCTAGTCCAACCCCCTGCCAAAGCAGGGTCACCCAGAGCATGTTGCACAGGGTTGCGTCCAGGCAGGTTTGAATATCTCCAGAGAAGGAGACTCCCCACCCTCCCTGGGCAGCCTGTTCAGTGCTCTGTCACCCTCACAGCAAAGAAGTTCCTCCTCATTTTCAGATGGAACTTCCCATGTTTCAGCTTGTGCCCATTGCCCCTTGTCCTGTCACTGGGCGCCACTGGAAAGAGTCTGGTCCCCTCCTCTTGACACCCACCCCTGAGGTATTTGTGAGTGTTGATAAGATTCCCCCTCAGTCTTCTCTTCTCCAAGCTGAACAGACCCAGCTATCTCAGCCTCTCCTCGTGAGAGAGATGCTCCAGTCTTAATATAGCAACAGTTTATGCTGCAAAAGATGCTTATAGTTCACTTTATTCTGGTTCCGTGTGGAATTACTGGTCTTATTCTTTAAAGCTCTCAGGGGACTGACTTCAGCGTCCATAAATCATTCATACATATGGACATTCAGATGTCCATAAATCCATGGGCCCTGATGGGATGCATCCGCGGGTGCTGATGGAGCTGGCGGAAGTCATTGCTAGGCCACTCTCCATCATCTTTGCTAAGTCATGGGCAACGGGAGAGGTGCCTGAGGACTGGAGGAAAGCGAATGTCACTCCAGTCTTCAAAAAGGGCAGGAAGGAGGACCCGGGTAACTATAGACCAGTCAGCCTCACCTCCATCCCCGGAAAGGTGATGGAGCAACTTGTTCTTGGTGCTGTCTCTAGGCACATCAAGGATAGGGGGATCATTAGGGGCAGTCAGCATGGCTTCACCAACGGGAAGTCTTGCTCAACCAACTTGATAGCCTTTTATGAGGATGTTACCCGGTGGATAGATGATGGTAAAGCTGTGGATGTGGTCTATCTCGATTTCAGTAAAGCGTTTGACACGGTCTCCCACAGCACCCTCGCAGCTAAACTGGGGAAGTGTGGTCTGGATGATCGGGTAGTGAGGTGGATTGTGAACTGGCTGAAGGAAAGAAGCCAGAGAGTAGTGGTCAGCGGGACAGAGTCCAGTTGGAGGTCTGTGTCTAGCGGAGTTCCGCAAGGGTCGGTTCTGGGACCAGTTCTATTCAATATATTCATTAATGACTTGGATGAGGGATTAGAGTGCGCTGTCAGCAAGTTTGCTGATGACACAAAACTGGGAGGAGTGGCTGAGATGCCGGAAGGCTGCGCAGCCATTCAGAGAGACCTGGACAGGCTGGAGAGTTGGGCGGGGAGAAATTTAATGAAATATAACAAGGGCAAGTGTAGAGTCCTGCATCTGGGCAAGAACAACCCCATGTACCAGTACAAGTTGGGGACAGAGCTGTTGGAGAGCAGCGTAGGGGAAAGGGACCTGGGGGTCCTAGTGGACAACAGGATGACCATGAGCCAGCAGTGTGCCCTTGTGGCCAAGAAGGCCAATGGCATCCTGGGGTGTATTAGAAGGGGTGTGGTCAGCAGGTCGAGAGAGGTTCTCCTCCCCCTCTACTCTGCCCTGGTGAGGCCGCATCTGGAATATTGTGTCCAGTTCTGGGCCCCTCAGTTCAAGAAGGACAGGGAACTGCTAGAGAGAGTCCAGCGCAGAGCCACGAAGATGATTAAGGGGGTGGAACATCTCCCTTCTGAGGAGAGGCTGAGGGAGCTGGGTCTCTTTAGCTTAGAGAAGAGGAGACTGAGGGGTGACCTCATTAATGTTTATAAATATGTAAAGGGCAAGTGTCAAGAGGATGGAGCCAGGCTCTTCTCAGTGACATCCCTTGACAGGACAAGGGGCAATGGGTGCAAGCTGGAGCACAGGAGGTTCCACTTAAATTTGAGGAAAAACTTCTTTACTGTAAGGGTGACTGAACACTGGCACAGGCTGCCCAGAGAGGTTGTGGAGTCTCCTTCTCTGGAGACATTCAAAACCCGCCTGGACGCGTTCCTGTGTGATATGGTCTAGGCAATCCTGCCCCGGCAGGGGGATTGGACTAGATGATCTTTCGAGGTCCCTTCCAATCCCTAACATTCTGTGATTCTGTGATTCTGTGATTCTGTGATTCTGTGATTCTGTGATTCTGTGATTCTGTGATTCTGTGATTCTGTGATTCTGTGATTCTGTGATTCTGTGATTCTGTGTATAGTATTCTGTATTGAGTGTATAGCTCATCCCTCTCTGCGTGGTCCTTTGTTACCCATGGCAGTTTCTGGGCTGATCTCAGCTGACAGCCCTCGGTTTGAAACCCCGGGCAGTGGGAGACCAGTCATGGTGAGGTCCCCTTGTCAGGGCTGGCTCAGATGGGGGGATTTTCAGCTCTAAGTTATGTACCTGGATTGACCCTTTAACTTCTGGGGAGAATAACCTGTTTAGGCATGGGATGAGCAAGAACTAGAGAACTGAGAGGAGAATCCACCCAGCGGAGGATGCAGAGGAGAGAGCTATGTTAGAAGCATCCTCTCTTAAAGAAAATCATCATCTGTGATACAGATATGAACCCTCTGGAGGGCAAACATCCAATGGTGTGGAGTTTAGGCGTTTCTCCTGGTGTGAATGAGCCTTGGGCTTGACTGTGGCACTGTGGGGGTTTGAAAACCCTGTGCTGTTTCCTGAGTGGGTTCCTTAAGCTCAGAGCTACATAAATGTGTACAGCTAGCTGGGACTGGAAGTCTCATTTTGGTCATCTCGAATATCTAAAATGAGCTGAGACGTGCAGCAGTGCACATTTGAGAGTCTTGCTGGAGTGAAGAGCAGCTCAGCTGCTGAGCAGCTCGGCAGCATCAGGCTTCAGGGTTGTACACGTCTAGTGGTGGAAGCATCAGTGTCAGCCACACTTCATACATCCGTGGAGTTAGGCAACGCAGGACATAGGCTCTGACAGTCTCAGTAACACCTACATGTTGGACTCGGGTGAAATTTTGCAGGTGCTTTAGTGGTTTTGGTCCTTACCCTACAGAGATCAGGTGAGCCGATGACTTTGCTTTGTTCAGAGGCAGTTTCATAATCCTCCTTCGTACATGGGTTCTTGTGCAGTTCAGAGTTGCAGAAGAGCTCAGCGGTGTCTTAGCTAACAAAAGCAAAGGGTCAGTGTTTTAATTCTTTATTTATTGAAAAGAAAAGAAGCTGCTTTTGCAAGCAAGGCTCTTCTCAGCGTTTGTAAGCTGAGCAGGGTCAGGCTGGGTCATCACCTGGATTTTTAACCTCTGGAAAGAACACAGGTGTGTTAGGGATGGAAAAAACATTATATTTTGAATCAGTCACAAATACTGTGAGGGTAGAGGTTGAAATATTAAGCTGAGATTCTTTCTACTTGTTGTTTGAAGTCCCAAAGATGAAGAGCTTTAAAGTTTTTCCCAGGCTCTCTGCAGACGTCGGTGGTGGGATGTATTACCGCTCATTTTTGTCAGAAACTGCTGTGGGACGCTGTGATGTGCTTCGAAGCAAACACAGCCCCGTATGCCCGTCTGCTTCGAGTCCTGAAGCAGGTTCACTTTCTCTTCTCTTATCCCAGCACCTATTTATTATCTTTATCTTTTGTCTTATATCGTCTCTTTGCCCTTTGTCCCTGCCACTCTTCAGTCTTATATTTTTGGAAGATAAAATAGATTTAATTACAAGCAAAAATGCCTGCTGAGGATGGAAATGGTCCAGGACTGTGTCAAGAAGAGATCATTCCCATTCTGGGGAAAAACTCCCGTCTCTGTCCTGTTTTCTCTCTTGGAAATGCTGTTTCCTTTATGTTTCCCTACACATCTTCAGAAAATTCAGTGCTAAAGAATTATAAAATATATAAGCCAGATTTCTGCCTTTCATTGCTGGTAAAATAAATAACTTATCAGGTGACTCTGCAATCCCACGTACTCATTACGAGAGAACAACTGTGGTGCCCTTGGACTGTGAGCTGCTGACAACTGACTGCGATACGTTACGGATGCCAAGCCCTGCAGCGCAACAAACCAGTGGAGGTTGATTGTTAAAAATCAGTCGTGGTCATTCTTTCTGCACCTCCCTGTTTTGTTATCTGTCGTCTTGGATTTATCAGACTTTCATACTTACATCTGGCTCGACTGTCTGATGAACAACTGGAGATACCAGAGACAGTTTCCTAAAAGGGCTGTTGGCATCTCAGTCTTCACCCTTGGAAAAATTGTAAAAAGTGAGTGACTGTGGGTGTTGAGGTAGATGTGGGCTCGTTTTCAAGGACTGAGCTTTGTGCTTAGTGTAGTTGTAGAACAATGATTTCGAATTATTGACTTCTGGAATGTGAAGTCATCAAACTTCTGTTATGGAAAAATCTTTTTATATTAGAGAAATGTATTTTAGCTCAAAAATAGTTTTATTTGTCTTCTTCAGCAGCCAAACCTCTGTGGGCTCTTTAGTAGCTCTCAGAAGTGATCGTAACTTGGCTGTACTGGTACTGTATGGGTCTGTCTGGACACAGCAGAACAAAGGTGGCCACATCTGAGATCTGTTTGTGGTTCCCCCTGGTACAGACATCCCCCGTTTCCTATAGGTGCTCTCCCTTCTCATTCAGGGTGCTCAAGGCATGGACCCTTTCAGAACCACTCAGCCTCGCCTTTCCTCTCAATGGTCGAATAAGTTTTGCTGTTTTCTTTTGCAAGTACTACTTTACTTTCTCTTCTGACTCCATGGTGTACTCCTCACTTTCTTTACAACATAAGTAATAGTAATAATAAAGGGGTTTATTATTTATAATTATTATGAATAATAGAGGAAATTTTGCATAATTCTGAATCTCATAATAAGTAAAATATCTTATGGCTGTTAACAAGGGACTAAAATTTGTTACTATTCTTTAGACAGTATCCTATGATCACTCTATCAAAGTCTAGATGGGTGACGATCAAACCAGCTCCCTTTTGCGGGAGGTGTTAGATGTGATACTGAACAGATGGCAGGTTGGGCTTAATTTTTCTATGAGACAAGAAAGATGCTGTGTATTTCACTGCTGGTAAAAGTGTCCCTTCTTTGGACATTGTAGCAAAACAAAAATGGTTCTGCAGGCTGCGTCGGTAAAAAAAAGGGGTAAAAAATCCTTTGGCTAAGAACAGCATGTGCATCAAAAATGTTACTTTTTGAAATGTAAATAATTAGTAGAATTAAAACTTCTAAAAAGCTAAAAGTGTTGTCAGACAGTAAGGAATGAGGGATGAACTTGGGACAGGTTAAAACTTTGGAATAGAAACCAATGACGGACTAATAGCCTGGTCTTCAGATGCCCGTGAGGCCAGGGAGAGGAGGAGGTTCACTGGAGCCATCATTGGATCACGTGAAGTGTTGTGTTTCCAAAAAGCAGAGGCATCATTCCAGCTGCGTTTGCCTGGTTAATGAGTAAGGCAAGTGATTTGATGGAGTTGTGGTGGGTTTTTTTCTTGCATATTCTTTTCCTTAGAGAAACCAACCCGAAATCCTTTCCCAGAGCTGAGGTTTCCCAGGTAGACAGTGTCAGCAGGAATCATGAAAGCCTCTGAAGGGCAGGAGGATAGTGAAGAAGTGGAAGGTAGAGTTTATAGCCAGTATCCCTTACACGTAATGCAATGAGCGGTTAAAACAATGAGCAGATTTGGTGTCAAGTTTTGAAGATACTGTACTGGAGCCAAGAAAAGGGGAGAAAGCTAGGAAGCGATGGGATGTGCTGAGGGTGATTTTTGTCTAGATAGAAGACATAAATAGTAGCTGTTTTGAAGGTAAATAGAGGTTGCAGAACACCAGAACTTTAATCTGCTGGTTGAAATTCCTATCAGGGCTGCTTTGAGTTATGCTGAATGTGCAGGACCTGGAAACACGTCCTGCGTCAGTGCAGAAGATCAGTGTTCTCTGCAAAAGTCAAATTCTCCTGCTGAGTACCAGTCTGTGGGGATTACTCAGGGAGAGACGTTCAATCACAGCAACACGGTAATTGCTGCACCGTCAGATGCTGAATGCCACAGTCTGATCCTAAGCCTTAGTGATGTTCTGGATGTCACGTCAGAAGGGATAGATCAGAAGGAAAGTGGCCGGGAATATGTTGCAGTGCAAGTAGTCTTGGGGCTGACGCTATTTTGGGAATCTTTTCACTTGCCTAGGCAGTATCTTGATGAAATAGAGTAAGACTGAATATGTTTAAGGTTTTGGAGTAGAAAGGGAATAACAGTGATGTTTTTTTTGAGGCCAATTCTTATCTCACAGCCATTTCTTCACTTCTCTCTCCAGTAAGAGGTGGGTCTGGTTACAGGAGCTAGTTTGATCTAATTTAGTAATAGCTGGAAACCAGAGATTTTTTCCTGTTTACTTGTTTATACATCTTAATACATCTTGCTGCTTTCACTTTCTTTCTCTTTTCTTCCCAAAAGAGTTTTAAGAAATGCAAAGACAGTGTAGTGGGGAGGGAAGAAAATGATTCCTGGCTGAAGAGCTGTGAAAATTAAATCTCTCCTTCCTTTTGGCAGTGGTGAGAGAAGGACCTTGTGAACGTGACTGCATCCAGTCAGCCCCCTGCAGCCATGGGGAATGGGTACCAGTTTGTGTTGGTGATCCAAATCACCAAATAAAAGTTTAAAATTTTAAGGGATGAGATGCAAAATCCTTAGCTAATGCAAGGTGGCACAGTGCAACAGACTTCTGACGGATTAAGAATTTGGCTTAGATTTTCAGAGCTTCAGGCCACTTCATACGTTACATCAAATAACGACAGCTCTTATGAAAGCTGCAAAGATATGGATAGTGGCCATCCCAGTGATGCATAAGATTTTCTTCGACATCTTTCTCCCATACCATGACTTACTGCTCAATAAAATAGAAGAGTCAATTTTAGCTGGTAAGCTCAGCCAGTATATTTGATGTAATTCATGCTTTTTTTTAAGGAATCCCATGTTTGTAACATGGATCTTGTTAAATTTCCAATGCTTTTATTTAACCTCTTCATTCCTTTACCATGGCACCTGGTGTGCAGAGTCGACCCCAGACTCTTGCTTTTCTGCCTCCTCTATAGAAGCTTTGCATGAAGTACAGCTTTGGGGGTGTCTCCATAGGGCTGTACCTTTGTGTGCTCTCTTTAATGAGCTGACAGCTGAAGCAGGGCCTTGTGTGTGTTCTGTAGTCTGATGCACAAGGAAGGCCTGATAGTAAATCCAAAGGTGATGAATTAAACTGTGGATAGAGTTTTCTGGGTTTGGCCATTCTGCTTTGGGGTTCAAAGCTAAGGAAATCAAGCTCTGCACCATACTTCATGGGTTCTTTTATTTATAAGTGAGCAGCTCAGCTGGGATCTTTTTAGCTTGACTTGAAATTGTAGCTTGATGGTTTTCTGATAAATAGGCTGTCTCCTGGCCTTTGCTGAAGCTTTAGGAAGAAATGCAAGCTGCATATAAAGTTGCAAGAAGAATAAGCTGTATTTCATTTTTACAGGGATTGTTATCAGCTGCTATTTTTATTGTGCTTATACGTTAACACCATTAATTTCCAGTTTTGTTCCTTAAAGGTTTAAAACTAAAGCTTACTAAAAGACAACAGACTTTTTCGATATTTCCTGGGAATAAGGGAAAACTTCAGCAAAGAAGCATCAGTACTGGGTTAAAATAGAATATCCAGCGCTTTACAGCTAGTGGGCTAGGTGTGTTGCTTGTATTGGAGCCTCTCAGCTGCAGCTTGGACTTCACAGGGGTCTGGATGAGAAGACCAGTTATCTGTTAACTTCAAAACAGGCAAGGGCATGATGCAGGTGCCGGAGTGGGGTTAACCAGCAGGACCCATCTCTTAAAACAGCATGTGTATTACTCTGCATTTGATTTGTACCTGAAAGGGTGTCTAACAGGTGTGGGTATGTGAACTTTTATGTACCTTTGCTGGCAGGATGGTCCTTACTCTTATCTTGGAACATGTTAGGTGAGAGAAAAGGAGGCCAATACCTTTGTATCTACATAGCCTAAATCTCCTTTAGTTTCATCATTCCACATTTTGCTGTCCACTAACATAAGGCTGGCCTGTGAACTGCAAGAGCGGGTCTCCCAGCTGGCACCTGTGTATGTTCCTTGGGGTCACTGGCTCTTGCTGTACCAGTGCAGGAGCAACCAGGGAAATAAATACCTACAAATTCACACAGAAAATGCTTTTTGCTATGGACAAAGTATTAACCTTGCAGGTGAATAGGAGCTGCTTTGGATTCCTTGCTGGCACATGTTCCTGGTGATTAGTTGCCTTTTGTGAACTTGACTGTGAAACTACAGAACGCACTGGCATTTCCACTGAGGAGAAATACTGCTCCTTGCCTGGGCTCGACCAGAGTGTGCCACCTGAAAATCAGGTATTTATAGTGTATGCACCCATGCAGAAAGTGCTGCTGTTGTATTTGGGACACTTCAGTACTATATTTAACACCATTACCTCCAGTGGAAAACCTTACCTTTGGCTTGTTAATTTTTCTTAGCTTGCTCTAAGCTCATGTCACTTCTTTCTGCCTCTAGATGACTACTGCCACATGTCTGTAGGTTCCTAAACAAGAAGAATAAAAGGACTTTGAGGCAAGCGATGAGATTAAATTGACATAGTATAGGACTGCAACTGCAAATGTTAGACTACTGCTATGCCTTCACATGCCCTTTTACCAAGTAAGAAAAGCTGTCTTTAAATAAATGGTTGGGACATAAAAAGAGAGTGACATTTGAGAGGGAACAAAGGGAGCATCTGCAGAATGCACAGCCAAGGTGTGAGCGAGTACAGGAAGAAAATCCCAGTAAAGTAGCAACTGAACAAAGGTTTTCCCCAGAGGAGGTCTCAAATATTTGTCCTTCTGGCACTTTTTTAGAAGAAGATTCAAATGTCTTTAGGAGTAAAAATACATTGCGGACAGTGTTTGCTTAATATGTGAGTCTTGCCTGGAAAAACAAACTTCCTCAAGATGCATTCCATAGCAAAACAAACGTATTCAAGATCAAGTAGGAGATACTCGATGAAATACAACAGCAGGAAATTCAAAGTCAATGAAAGAAACAAACATGTTGTTTAAATATATAAATAAAATTTACAACCAAAAGAGGTGGTTGATACTTAGAAGGTATTTATAATTGAAAAAAGACTGAAATGTGGATATTGGGAATGTTCAGGGTCATTATAATCTACTGGAACAAACTGTGTTCCACAATAATTACATTTCAAGATTCTGTTTACTCCTGTATACTGAAGAACAGGGTGTGTTCCCTGCTAAGAGGGACAAATTAACCTGCCTCAGCCTGCGGTGGGGTGTTTGCCCGTTGCTCTGCAGCATCTTGAACTAACCACGGACAGACCAGTCTGTCTGCAGGTCAGTGTGGCTGTTCCTGTGTTGCTGAAGCAGCAAGTTGGTTTGTCCACTTAAAAGGCTGTATCTACCCTCTTATGCTGAAGCTTCATTTCATACTTAAGTCCTATTCCATCAATTGTTTGCGTTACTTATTTTTTTAATAGATCACTTCAGTACACAGAGATGTGCTCCTTTGGTGAGGAACCTTCTGTGAAGGACCTGCCTGTATTTGCAGTGTAGATACAGCTGGTGTGTGTCGTTTGCTTGCACTCGAAGTGAGCCCATCCTGAGGATGCTGTGATTTTGAAGTCTGTGAGCATTAAATACTGTAGCTTATTTTAGTGTGAGTGGATGGTTATAATGAAGGGAATTTGCAAGTAGAAACTTTGTTTAGGCTATATGTGCAGAAATTACACCTTACGGACTGAATTCGGGAGATATCCACGCATTTTTATACGAAAATGCAGCTGAACAGTTAGGAAAGAGGTTGAATAGATGTAAACATGAAACAAGGGTGAGGGAGAAGCCCTCCAAGAGCATCTGCAAATTAAAGAAAAGGCATTACTTGTTACGTATTCAGCAGAAGCTGGAGGACCAAAAAGGAAGAGGTGCACAGTACAAGAGGTGTTTGGTTTGGGGCTTTTAGCTGCTGCCTCCCTTCAGTTCTGTACACCAGTGATGTGATGAGGAGCACTCTGCACTGTTGTGTGCCTGGCAGCTCCCCTCTATAGCTTGTCTACAACCCCATCTGCTTTTAGAAAAGGCAGGGTTTTTTTCTGGGATTCTACCTGGCACCAGGTGGGAGGAGGCCAAAACATCAGTAGGGACTATTTTGTCACCATTAGGACTCAGAAGGTGTGATAACTTCACATTACATCTTCTTGACCTCTGCTATCCCGGCCCTCTCTTCCTGATGTAGTCCCAACTTACTCTGGGTCAGGCCTTAAGAGCAGCATCCAAATCTGTTCAAGAACAGCGAAGACGAAGTCAGTTGGTTTGTACTTTCATCTGCTGCAGCAGATGCTGGTTGCTGCCCTTCTACTGCTTTCTCTCTTGGCCCTCCCTGCTCCCTTACATTAGCTGTGGAGGTTCACACGGGCTGGGTTGCAGCAGCATCCCAAATGTGCCGAGCAATGTGAAACACAGAGGCCTATTGTCCTTTCCACAAAGACTGTATACACTAGAAAAGCAATAAAAGAAAAAAGGGGTGCAAGGAGCACTACACCAGGCAGCTATAACGACCAGCGTGGTGATACATAGTTTATTGTTTATATATTTTCATATATTTTCCTGTATATTCTGCATACATGCGTAAACAGAGTAAATTCCCTTCCTCTTCCCATGAATTCACCACTCGTCTTCCACTCCCCTAGCTGCTTACCGGCTTTGGTTTGTATTATTTACCTTACAAGGAATAAATTTAAATGAAAAATTAAATTAAAAGGGAGTAAGTAAATGATTTTGACTTGCAGTTTCCTGTAGGGTACGGAATTGAGTCATTTGAAAGAATTTAAATTCTTGAATGGGATTAAGGGAAAGGTGGGTGTTTGCTTTCGTTTGTCACTTTGCTAGAAGTGCAATAAGCCCTGGGCAGGTAACGGACTCGGATGTTATTGTTCTCAGGTTGATAAAGTCTGCATAGAAAGTACTGTTCGATTCTTTTAAATTACAGAACTGCCAAATTGTAAACAAACTCAGTGGAACACAAGAAGCTCTTAGGAATGTTATCTCTTTCATTTTATGATGCACAATATCCTGCCCTTTATTAAACCACCTAAGGGATGGACAGTGAGAACCAAGGAGAAGCCTGTTGCTGTTCCCAGGGGCCTACTCCATCCCTCGTTTATTTGACTTCTCATTTTTACTAAAACTATATCTCCCATCTTGAAATGATGTCATGCTCTCAGACACACACACTCTCACCGAAAGCTGATACGGAAGGGACTCTACGGGGTCAGCCAACTCCCCTGCTTGTCCAAGGCAGAGTCAGCTCCATCTCAGCCCTCCCTGGCAAATGTTTCTCTAACTTTTTCTTCGAACCTCCAGTGATGAACGTTTCAGTCTTCCCAGACTGTCAACACAGTTGCTTCGTGGTTACTCTTAGGAAGCTCTGGTGAATGGGAAACCCTTCTTACCCTTGCCTGAATGAGTAAGAAATTGTTTATTCATTGAGATGTGAAATCTGCCTTTGTCCCGGTGCTGGAAAGTGATCGTAGGGAAGATTTTTTTGCATATAAATGTTACATTATCTCTTCTTTAAATACATATGTTTTCTATATCTCTCTATTAACACACACACTCTGTTAGCAAGTTGTGTGTCAAGTTGTGTAACGGTGACTAACACGCATAGCTTTGCCCCGACATACACCTGCAGGTAGATGAGGCAGTAGCTGCTGTGGGGTGACAGTGGACATGCAGGATATGGTGAAAAACATATTTCTGTGTAGCACGAGAGTTCTGTGCTGTTTTCTGCCTGTACCTTGTGTATGTGAAATAAATCTGATGCAGAGACTTCGCTGCAGGAGGGTGCATGGAGCCCGTGAAAGGATGAGCAGTGCTTCGGAATAGATTCTAGGTCACCGGGTTTTTTAATTTTATTTTATTTCACTTCTTAAGATACAAATTTAGAAACTCATTAAAGCTTTGTCCTTATGGATTAGACATACTTAAAACAGCTACAGGATTTTCTCTGAAGGATATGATAGAATTTGTTGACAAGATTAAGGACAGGCGAAGGGTGTCATCCAGAGCCCACTGAGGAGCTTCGCTGCCTGCTAAGGGCTTGGGATCTGCCTTTCAGAATTTTACTGGAGGGTGGGGGAAGAGCTTGTTTTACTTCTTGGATGAGTAATAATTCATTACTACTTCCTAATAGAAACCGTGGGCATCGATTTACCATAGATTTATGTGTGGTGGTTTATAAGATTAATTTTTGTAAATGGTTTCTGTTTGCAGATGTAAGCAGTTTCTTACTGCAGTGTCTGTACAACTGCCATTAAGCAAATGGTTGTTATTAGCAGGTACTTTTCTTAAGCTTAATTTTGTTTAAGCATGATTTTTTTTAAATCTGAATATCTGTAAAATTGCAAAATGGGAAAAAAAAAATCCATATCTAGTTCAGATGGCTGAGAAATCTTTGAGAAAATTGGTTTAGAAAGCATCTTAAAAAGATTGACACAGCTCTACAGTTTTGACTATGTAATTCTAAATATAATTCTAAATCCTATTAGTTCTAAATAGAATTGCATGAAAAGAAAAGGGAGATCAGGGAGAAATATAACTGTGTGGAATTAATGGGTCTCTTAAATACATACACATTCTGCATTGAACTTACTTGCCCTGAAACCTTATTTTTAATCTTGCCTCAGGTAATAGATCTCTCTTTAGCAGTTCCTTTTTAGAGTAACACCTTAGCCAAGGGAATGTGAAAATTATAATCCTGAAGTCCTGTTTCTGCAGGTTTATAACTCCAACGTTGAACCATTTACTCTCAGGTGAAATCTGCTGGGTGAGGTCTCAGGTGTGCTGGCAGGGAAGTTTCGCTGTTCCATTAACTGCTCTCTGCGTTGTATGAGCTCCTCAGAAGCGGCTTTTCTGAACTCATCTCTGGGTGGGACAGCAGCAGGGGAGGGCGACTGACTGGTGTACTGGCCATGCTGTTGTTTCTCAGGCTCTTCACCGGGAAGGTCTCAGCTGAGAACGCAGTTACAGGTGGGGAATGCTCTGAGCTGAGGGCTGAAGAATGATTTCTGAAATGCAGAGACGTCCATCTGCCTTGAAAGCTGTGGCTGGTTTCTGATGTCATCCCTTCCCCACTGTATTTTGTCATGTAGCCTGTTGTGATTTACAGCAGACAGCAGTTGCTGAGAGCTATTGCACCCGAATAACTTTGAATGAGCAAGTGCTTCCCTGCATTTTAAGTGCCCCTCATTTACTTAATACCTTTGTAGAACCTCATGCAAGAAGTTATTTTAGTCATAATTATTTATTAGATGCTTATAACTGTTACCTTTGCCTCGAGGGCAAGGAAATCCTGTTAGTTCTGTGTGATTGCAGCTGCTGATTTCTGCTCTTTTTCTTTTAAGTGCTGAAAGGGTTCAGGAGCCTCCAGAGGCTCCTCTCCTCACCAGCACTTCTTTTGGAAATACCTTTTTCATTAACCCAGATGTTATGGGATCTGCCTTCTTGGATGTACCTAATTATCTAGGTCCTGAGGATTACATGTGCTAGGGATTGGCTGGGAGATACTTCTGAAATAAATTGGGATTTCTTGAGGACATGGACTTTGTCCTGGGAGCTGTGATACATGGCTAAACCTTTGTGCTCTTAATGCCAACTTTGAACATATGTGCAGGATCAGGTCCTGGGTAAAATGAGCTTGGCATGAGTAAAGGTAGCAGATTTGGTCCTTACTTTTAATTAAAAACAGCTACTTTAAGTTGCCCTTAAGAAAAGCCTGTATTGGAACTCCGGATATATGGTAGCTGCTGCTGTAAATGCATTATAAACTGATAGACTGTTTTGTGAAAGTAAAAATTATTTCCTGCAAGTGCTTTACTGTTTACTACACAATCAGTTAAGGGTTTTAAAACATGTATGTGATGCTATTTTCATGAAACTTATTATTTAAGGTATTTATTAATCTCTTCTTAATTATTCATGTTATTTAAATTTTACATGTTACTGCCACAAGATATAGCTACCTTTTCTGTAAGAAACGTTGTACGGTCATGTATTATGCTCCAGGGCAAGGTTAAGACTTAGTCTATTATGTGTTATAGCTGGATTTAAGAAATAGAAGAGTCATGAATCTCAATTAATTCTCTCTCTCTTGCTCCTTTTGGCTTTCACATCTGTTATGGCTTTGATGTGAAATATCACAAACTGCAAAATTTGATCTGACGTAAATTTAAAGAATTGTTTAAGCAGTTTACATTTTTATAGTGTTTTGTTTCAGTGAGCTTTTACATTCCATATAATTAAGAATTTTTAAGTCTTGAGTTTTCATCTGACTCTACTGATAGCAAGAGATTTTTTCCTAGTGGCTTCAATGGGAGCAGAGCTGGCACTTGGCTGCCTTTGAAAATCAGGCCCATAATTTATTAAACAACGAATCACTGTCGGCATTTACAGTGGATTTACAGCGGATGTCAGCATTTACAGTGGGTATATATAGCATTTACTCTATAAATATACCCATTAGATTAATCATTACAGAAGTGGAAGAGTTACTGCTCGCTTCAGCTGGGACCCTGCTTGGCTGCCAGCCCGGGCCAGGCTGCTCGCTGTCGGCTGGCTGCAGCGGGCTCCCTCCTAGGGCATTTCTCTCCATGGCGTGGGGCTTGCTCACGGCTGTGCATCGGGCCAGACAGCACGGCAGCTCTGCTGGGAACACGTAGTACGAGGCAGTCCCTTTTCCTGGAGTGGTTGCCTCTGAAAGAGGGAAGGGAAGAGGTCCTGTGATTTACAAAGCAAGCCGTGTCCCAGCCCAGCATTAGCACCCGTATTTCCTGATGCTGGTGGCAGTTTATGGTCTGTGCTTGGGGCCGGCTCCCCTGTCACTGCAGTGGGGCTGTGCTGCTTGATACGAGCTAGAGTTCCTCTTACAGCTCCTGGAGCAATTATTAATACAGTAGTTGTATAGGAAATGCAAATACATGTACGTATCTGTATGGTATCTACGTAACTTGTAGTGAAAATCAAATTGTTGTGCTTTCACTGAGCTGAATGCAGGAAAGAACCACAGAGAAGAGCAGTGGACGTGCTGCGGCAGGACTGCACAAAACGTGCTGCTGTGTCCAACAGGTACTGTTCTGTGCTGGTGGGATTCCCTTCTTGGCATCCTGTCTATTCGGGGAGCCCAAGAAAAGAGTGCAGCTTTGGATATGGTAGTCTGAGTTCCACCTAAACCCTGCTATAGGTGTCTAAATCAGTTTTAAATCTAACTTGAAACCGCAGGCACGTGTAGGTGGTAGAGGCACACTGTGGTCGGCGTACGTATGTCTCTTAAAGAGCATCACTTGGTGCTTCAAGGGCGAACGTGTCGGGCAGAGCGGTGGCTCCGCAGCGTTCCCGTTTGTCGGAGGCCCGGTGGCTGTGGGCAAGGCGTGTTTGCAGGTTGTTGACAGCTTTGGCGCAGCTGCAGCCAAGTCCTTGACTGACAGCACGTCCTCTAGGATGGCTTTGTGGGCAGCCTCCCGTCATTTCAGTCACTGACTTCACATCTTCTGTAATTTAAAGAAGCTTTTATGTTTTTTTTCTAAAAGGGAAGCTAGAAAGCTTTTCTGATTTTCTGACACAAAAGACGGAGAGAGAATAAAGAATACGGAGCTTGTCCTTATTTTTAGGGAAAATTGCTTCTCTTCACACCTGCTTGCATTGAATAACTCAAGTAAACAAATGGGGACCAAATTGTCACTCAGCCCCTGCACATTAATAATTTTATCCATACAGCTTCCTGTCGTGGAAGCTGTATGTCCCCATTTTAGGATGGGGACATTGTTGGAACTGTTTTATTACAGGAATTATATGTCATGAACATATGTATCATAATGTTCATTACATTTATGACACTTTAAGAATTAAAAGCCTTTGAAAGAAAATGCCATAAGTACTTTGTTCCCATGAGGTAAGTCAGTGAGTGAATAATCTTTGAAGTGAGCTCAGGAACTAGACATTTTCTCTCCGGAGGTGGGAAGAGGCCCTAGGAATAAGTATTGGCAATTCCTGTTTTGAAAGGAGCATTTAAAGGAGAGGATCTGTTCTGGTCCCCGTGCCTACGGCTCAGCCCACCTGCAGGATGTGTGTGGGACAGACAGAGGGACATGCAGTAGGGCTGGGCAGGTGTTACCAGCTCCTCAATCTGCAGCAAAGGAGGCCCTTCATGACTTTATTCTCCTTTTATTCTTTCCACGCTATATAACACCAAGTGCAACGAGTTCTTGTAACTCCCCTTTGGAAGGGCTATTACTTGCTCCTAGAACAAACCAGGCATGGAGCAGATACATGAGAGGACAACCACTGAACATGCCCCTGCAGAGCTCAGGGATGCTGATGTTTGAGTGGTGCACGTGCCCGGTGCTCAGCGATGGTTTTCAAGCCAAGACTTCAGAGTTGGGCAGAACTTCAGCCTCTGAGAAACGACTCTCAGGTCTGTGGCTGCCTGCCAAGGGGGATGCAGAGAAACAGTCAAGATGGCAGAAGTACAAATGACAGGTCAGAGAGGTAAAAGAAGTGACAAACCACGTTAAGGCCAAATACAGGCCCTTCTTACGCCAGTATTAATCTGCAAAAATAGCAGCAAAACGAAGCCTTCGGAATGAAAAGGCATGCAGACGAGCTCTTTAGATTGATCTTGGCTCAGATTATGTTAGTTCTACTAAAATCATTCATCCACCCTTGAATGTCCTCTAACTTTACAGCTATGTGGTGCCTTCTATGTGCGAGAGAAAACTGCTGGTTGAAAAGGAAAGTGCTGTGAACACTGGGATGGAAATACTGGTGTGCAGCTGGGTCTTACGTACCCGTAAGCGCTCTCGTACGCGCTGCCCCTCTCGGGAAGCTGCACGTCGTGGCACTGAGGTTGGCATAAAAGAACATCTTGTGCACATCTTCAAAATGCTCTGATGAAATCTCTGCATTCGGTGTCACATAGTTCATCTTCCAGCACTTTTGTAAAATGCTGAATTAATTCATGGGAGCTGGCAGTAGAGCTATTCTCACAGCAAATACAAGATCTGCAGCATACTAATATGAGATGGTACATATTTTTTAGAGGTTAAGTATAGCTGTATAAACAGTCAAAAAGTTTCTGTGTGTATGCCAGCACTCTGCAAAAGGCCCTAAGTGACACACTTGAAATGCACTTTTTTTTCACTCTTTTTGAAACTTGTCCTCTGACTTTTCTTTGCAACAGGATCTAACTTCATTTGAATGATATGTTTGGTTTTTTTTATTATTTTAAAAAAGTTTGCTTTGCTTAAATAAATAGTAATCTTAATTTTCATTCATATGGCCTCAATCTTGCTGCCTTTTTCAAAGCGTATTTTTCTTCTGCGGGTTCTCCAGCTGCAAAAATACACAATGTGAATGTCTGCCCCAGGGTCAAAATGACGCTTCTGAGTGTGGAATTTGACAATGTGCCTGTTTATCCAGCTGATAAACATGTCAAATACAAGAAATGTGTGTGACAAGAAGAAAGGAAGCAAAATTTTGAGGACGTGGAGGCATATGTCCACTCTTGCTGCTTTTCTGTGGGCTTTCAGTTGTTTTTGTTGACATATCTCCAAGTGTTCAAGCTAATAGTTCTGTTGATGGATGATACGAAGATGTAAGGAAGATACTTATTTATTAATTGTCAGTCTCGGAAATTGTCAGCAATGACAGTAGTGAGAACAGGATAAAATCTAAAGTCTTTGTTGTGATCCTTAATGAGAGTTTCTTCCAGTAAACACAGACTGAAAACTGAGAAAGGACTTAGGAGTTTGCTAGTTGTGATTGCCTTCACGAAGAGAGAAATCATATTTAAAAATGTGCATACATCATTTGTTCTAATGCAATAAGCAAAAACTATATACAAGTAATTTTACTTGGGGGGAAATAGTAATTAACCTATCCTGTTACCGTGAAACAGATTTTTTTTACTGGGGATAGCAATCTTACCTCTGATTGTGTGTTATTACATTGTGAAAGCTGCAGTTCACTCAAACTCATCTTTCATTCAACAGATTTTCAGTTTAATGTAGAACGAGCTTATTGAGCTTAAATTTGGTATGAAGATTGCTAAGGGTGACATTTCAAATAAACATCATTTTTCTGCAGTCTTTGCACAGCGAAGCTAGAACAAATGAATGACAGATGTGAAATAATCTTACAGTTAAGAAATGACTTGTAAAATTTGGGTGTTTCGAGTAACAACATCGCTAATTTCTTTTACACTTGATTAACTTTTATATTGTGGTTCACGGGGCCAGGAAGACTTAATTACAGTGTGAAGCAACTCATCATGCTCGTTTAGACTGAGTCTTGGTAAGGAGTGTTTAAGGTCCTTACCTTAAAAGTAAGTGGTGTATCTGCTTGGATTAGCGGCAAATTTAATCTAGTGTATGACACTACTGATTCAAGTCTTTTTTTTTTTAAGGATCAAAGTGACTTAGGCTTGATATGTGATCTGTTCAATGCACTAAATGAACTGGAGGCTGTATGGGTTTGATCCGTTATTTCAGTGGGGAAAGGAATTTAATTTGAGAAGGTTGCAATATACAGTATGGGAAATGATTTTTTTTTACAGTGTGGGAAAGCTTTTCTGTGACATACGAAATTTCCTCAAATATGATCCCCAAGCAGTAAATAATAACTTGTAAAGACATTTCCCCAGAATATCAGCACTTACCACATAATTTGTGAAAACTTGTGTTTTCCATGATTTTTCCAAACTCGAATCCAAATGACAAATATCCTTTTTCCTGTGAAGACACTTATCTGAATCAGCAGATTTGATTGAATGTTCTTACAATATGAAGATAAAAAACTGTGTAAATAGGTTAAGCACGGGCTGGATTTTAGTCTTGCCTTTGTGGGAAAAGCATCTTGCGACTTCATGAGTATATTTAAAATTGAAAGTCAAATTGCAACTGTCCTGCATTAGTCCTGGGTCAGTGTGTTAAACTTATAAATGGGGATTTAACTTATTTTAATGTCTTTATTTTGGGGTTCTGATGTACTTAGGTGCCAGCTGAGGAAAGAAACTGGTTAGGTAGCACCAGCAGTGGATATTATTTGGGCTTTGGCAAGAGCTAGTAGGGAAAAGTAGGAATTAGCATTGCGTCGTGAGCGTTTCTGAAATAAAATTGACTGTTGCCAACGCTTAACATGTTCAGTGGCAAATGCTTCGATGCTCAAGGGATTGTAGACTTTCTTTGGAGGTAATGGATGACTCGAAGAAAACTGTCTACAAAAAAAAAATCACCACTTTTTCAGTTTACAGGGAATTCTTTACCATAACACAAGAAACACTGTGTTCATGTTAAGAATAAGGCAGTAAAGATAAGGTGATTTTCTGAAAATAAGTTCACTGATTCTTACTTACTTCCTCTGATTTTACTTTTCCCAACAGGTCTGCATTCCTCTGACTTCCACAATAAGAGATTTGTCTCGCTTGTTAGTTCAAATTGAGGTCGAGTTTCCTTCCTCTGCCTCCCTCTCTTTCTCTTTTCTGTTCTGAAAGCTTCAAATCCAAGTGTGAGTCTATCCCGTAATCTTTTTCTAACTGAAAGACCCAATCCTTTTGAGACCTGACCCTTCAATCTTGTACTTTTCCAAGACAGAGCAATGACTTGCATGTTTGTGCTTAACACAAGTATCAACATTTTCATCAAAATATAAAATGTCCTCGGTACAGATGGTAATGGACAAGCCAATCTGGAAGGTGACCAAGGCTCTCTTCGTTACTGGTATTGTAAGGAAAGCTGGTGTCTGTTCAGTGCCCAGTCTGAAATGAAAGGGTGATCTCTGAGCATTTATTGCCCTGGAGCAGTGTCCTGGTCACAGGATCATTGCTGGATTTGGTGTCTGTGCTTGAATTTTTTGTGTGATATCAAAACCAGCTGAAGCTCGGGGCAGATGAGTCTGAGAGGAAATGGTGTTGCTGCGTGTTGTGCCTCTGCTCTCTTCAGCAGAAAGTGGTGCCCTGAACTGCAACAGCACTCAGTCATGTTCAGGTGACTTTTAGGTAACGCTCTTGATGTTATGTGACAATGATAAATGTTTCATTAAAATGTTGGCCAGGCAGCTCTCATTCTTTTTTTACTTCCAGACTCCACTGTGGTTCCCAAAGTCGTACAGCTGGGTGAGCCTGGTGTAACACTGTTGTTGAATCTTGGGCTTCTCCTTTTCTGTGATGATGGGAAGCAGCCCTTGGAGTCAGGGTTCCTGGGAGTGCGGGTGTTACTGAGACACACAGAGTTTGCCTCTTGGAGCAATTTGAGTTCATTTATAGAAAACCAAACCAAAACAGAGATATCAAGAGTGTGCTCTGGGTGTCTAAGAGCAGGTAACAGTTCCCTTTGTGGGAGATACAGAAATCAAATCTTCCTGCCCACCTCCGGTGTCCAATGCCAGCTTGGCGGTCTGGTCAGTGAAGTTAACCCTTCATAGCATCCTTGTCATTTGCTAAGGAAGTACTTTATTCAAACCAGAACAAGCCGGAGGCCTTTTAATATCCTCCCTCCAGTCACCACAGGTACTCTGCAACCATAGCCCTTTTTTTGCTGTCCTACACAGTGTGAATTGTTCCTGCGTGCTGTCTGCGGAGCCAGGCCTCTGGTCAGGGTATAACAAACACTCTCAGCAACACTCAGCCAACTGTGTCGACTGTCCCTGCAAGCATGCCCTTAGCAGAGAGCGAGAATGGAGCTTAGGAGTATTGCGGGTCATTGAAGTGGAAGGGCTTTATCCACAGACCTGCCTGTACCAAGCGGGTGTGGGAACACGAGGAGACTAAGGTGGAAGAAATGCCAACTCATTACAGCTTTCCAGCCTGTGGAGGTGGTTTAGAGATGTACTAAATGCCGTTTTTCTTTCCTTCTGCCTGTTTGTAACAGTGAGACAAAAAAAAACAGCAAAAAAACCCCCTCTAAAATCAGAAAAACAACCAAAAACCCAAAACAAAACCCCCAAACCAAAGCAGACGGGTCCCATTACTACTCTTGTAGCTCCATTTGCTGCCCAAGGGCTTTGGTCTACCAGATTCTGTTTGTCTGATGAGAAATGGTGGAACTTGCCCCTCCACTGGAAGAGGTCCAGCCCCGCCAGCACTGGCTCCTGAGTACTGAGGAAGGGGTTATCTCAGCTCTCTGAGAAAGCGCCGTGTTCCTTGGGAAGCGCGGGCTGGCCTGACAGCGCTGGCGGGTGTCAGCAGGGAGGCAGGGAGTGTTTAGCGGCTGCTCTGCCCGATAATTCTGCTGCTGCTGTTGTTGTGGAGCCTCATTGAAATGTGTTTATGCTACAGGAAAGGCAGGCTTACAATTTTCCTGAGCGCCTGGCACGATTCCAGGAAGGAGTTGTTTTGTGTGTCAACTGTTTCTGGAGTCTGTGTGTTGTAATTGCTGCTGTTAGAAGAATGAGAAGAAAGGAGGTTCCTTATTCTCTCCCATCTCGTGCTTTTGAGATTTTTCTTTTAGTCTTCGTTAAGACTGGAAGTGTCTGTTGAGTTTGTGAGCAGGGGTCTTTTGCCTCCTCCATGGCCAGTGGCACAAGCCCTGTGCAAAGCCTGCCCCTGGACTGCAAGCCCCAGTTTCTGCCAGCTAAGGACAGTTCCCTGGTAAACTCTGGTGGAGGCCAGGTAGTTGTCACCATCTGGGAAATACCGGGGGGTTCATAGAATCATAGAGTGGTTTGGGTTGGAAGGGACCTGAAAGCTCATCCAGTTCCAACCCCCTGCCACGGGCAGGGACACCTTCCACCAGACCAGGCTGCTCCAAGCCCCATCCAACCTGGCCTTGAACACTGCCAGGGAGGGGGCAGCCACAGCTTCTCTGGGCAACCTGTTCCAGTGTCTCACCACCCTCACGGTAAACAATTTCTTCCTAATATCTCATCTCAATCTCCCCTCTTTCAGTTTAAAACCGTTCCCCCTCATCCTATCACTCCATGCCCTTGTAAAAAGCTCCTCTCCCGCTTTCCTGTAGCCCCTTCAGGTACTGGAAGGTGCTAGAAGGTCTCCCTGGAGCCTTCTCTTCTCCAGGCTGAACAGCCCTAGCTCTCTCAGCCTGTCTCCAGAGCAGAGGTGCTCCAGCCCTCTGAGCATCTCCGTGGCCTCCTCTGGACTCGCTCCAACAGCTCTGTGTCCTTCTTCTGTTGGTGCCCCCAGAGCTGCACACAGCACTGCAGGGGGGTCTCACGAGAGCGGAGCAGAGGGGCAGGATCCCCTCCCTCGCCCTGCTGGCCACGCTGCTGGGGATACAGCCCAGGACACGGGTGGCTTTCTGGGCTGTGAGTGCACGTTGCCAGCTCATGGTGAGCTTCTCATCACCCATCACCCCCAAGTCCTCCTCAGGGCTGCTCTCATCCATTCTCCTCTTGGGATTGCCCCGACCCACATGCAGGACCTTGCGCTTGGCCTTGTTGAACTCCATGCGGTTGCACAGGGTTGCTGGGGGCCATCTCTGGGTAAGATTTCTCACTGTATTTAGGGACTTTGGTGACACTTAACTGTAGCATGACAAATCTGGTGCTACGGTGCCTGTTCCTGTACCCCCGTAGAAGCAGGTGGATGGAGAGGCATTGTGGGATGTCCCCCGGTGGGGGGTTTGCCAGCTGGGGCTGATGGGCTTCCTTCCTGTGTGCAACGCGATGTGACCGAAGCGGCGGGGGGTGACAGAGGTTTTCTCCTGCTGTGTCCGTAGGTGAGCACGAAGGCAGGGCTGTCCCCATGAACGGCAGGAGGTAAAGCAGATGGGCTGGAGCTGGTTGGAAAGCTGCACAAAACCCACAGCAATGGAGAATATAACCCTCCTGCAGCGATTTATTACTATGGATCTTATGTTTGTGTCCTGGGTCACATGAAAAATGCTGTTCATAAACTTAATTTCGGTCCAATTGTTCTTCCATTTTTGCCAAACTTTTCTGAAGAGGAAGAAGCCCCCAGCTGCCTTTTGCCTGTCTCCACTTCCAGCAGCGCAAAGGAAACCCGGCGTTCCTGGAGTCAGTATCACAATTCCTCTGTCTCCGCAGGGCAGGAAGCCAGGCTGCGTTGTTGGAAGGCATTTTTCTAGCCTTAAACCTTGGAGGCTCGCTGTATTTCTCAATTTTCTTCGGAAGTTTCAGAATGCATTTTGTTACAGCAGCCACCCTGACAGCTCGTTTATACACTTACTCTACCTTCCTTGCCCTCAGCGCTGTAGTATGAGTTCATCCCTGTGTAATAAAATAGTAGATAGTCTGGTTTTTTATCTTTTTAACATGAATTGCAGTGGTCATATGTATGTAATATAATCTGATTTGTAATCCACCCCCCCCCAACTGTTTTATTTGTAGTTTTCCTTCAGTTTGTAGTTACAGTCACGTATGTCTTTTATTGCCCAGAACTCTGGGAATAATTATGTCTTTCTGTCTTCATTCTAGAAAGTCTCAGGAGATACAGTCCTAGTTGGCAGCTGCTGGGAGTGTAAAATGTGTCAGTATTTTTTATTTGTCTAGAATTTATTGTATTTCACAACATTATTGTTTCAGTTTCTGTATTAGTAATAATCAGATAGACGTGATAACTGTGACTGTACCATACCCCCTGCTCACGAACTGCTCAGCTCAGGAGCAAAAATCTTTCTTCTGTCTTTTTGCCTGCTGAAGGAGCCAATTTTTAGTCCTTGTAATCCTATAAAAACAGCCTTCAGGTTGTGGCCGGAATGAAATCCTAATAACTCTAAGGCAGGTGGTGAATAAAAAGCCTCTCCCCTCCCATGGCCGTGCACACACAAACATGTGCAGGCTTGATTTTGAGGTCTGTCTCGTTATTCTGTGTGCACCGGGCAGGGTAAGAGGGACCTGGTGCTGAGGGGGCAAGAAAGGGGCCTCGGGAGGTCGTGCAGCCCCTCTCCTCGTGCCGGGGCAGAAGGACTAGGCGTGAACTGCTCGGTGTAAATCTCAGCGTGAAGGACCTGACCGTTTCCAACACCCTTTGTCGCCAGAATCCTTGCTCAATTATTTATATGTTTAGGGAGAGGAAGTACGTAAATTGCGTTCCCATTAGTGGAGTAACCAGGAAATAAACAAATGAGACCTTGTTTAAAGCATTTGTTTTGTTCTGATGATGCAGAGAAGCAGCTGGGAGAGCTCTCAGGTTTGACTGCTCTGTGACTCACACTGAGCTTTGTCTGGACGTCGAAGCCCCTCGTGTGACTGAACAAAGTACTGTGTCCCAGATTAAAGGAATACAGAGGATCTGAAGACTTGCAGAGTTATTGCAACTGGTTATTTACCATTTTCAGGTTCTAGAGTGCTTCTGACATTTGATTTCATCCCTGTTGAATTAAACGGTACTCGAGGCGTAGCAACAGAAGGTGCCAGGGCAGCCGAGAGCAGTGTGGCATCGTTTTGTGTGTCTGAGAGACAGCTCAGAGTGAGGCGTGAGGGCCAGTAATGGCCTTGCTGGGTGGTTGGTGGTGATGTCAGCAGCAAAGGGTACCGGCAGCTCTGCGCAAGCCTTGCTGCCCTTCATTTAGGGCTGCTTGGAGATACGTTTGAATCTTTCTCCTAAATGTTTTGGAAGTTTACTAAAGCGAGAGCTCTTAATTAACCTCTTCGATTAAGAAGGTGATCACATCATATAAAAGCCCAAGGATTAGCTTCACTAACACTGGTAAAAGACTGCATCAGTGGAAGGGCTGCCAGCAGGACAAGCAGTAGTGTCCTAACGGAGCTGCCACATCTGCTGTCCTGGGACCTGTGCAACCTGTATGGGATCACTGGAGAAACAGTTTATGCTGAGCAGGAAGCAGGCAGCTGGTTACTGGACATGCAGACTTAGGAAATCTCCTCTGCTTTTGCTCCAAAGATGTTGCAGATACACGGCTAGCAGGAAGGGCAGGAGAGCACAAGGGGCTCAGCCGTTTGCTGGGTCTGGGAGGCGTGGTGTTACACAGGCGTTCGGTGAGAGCTTTAAAGCAGATAGATGTGTATAGCGCAGCCTGTCACTAATGATACGTGCTGTGCTTTGTTACCTGTGTTTGAGGTGACTTTTAAATTATTAGTGTCTTAATCAGCATCGTTAATATAATAGCAGCAGATGGATTGCAGTGACATGGCTGTGGGAAAGGGACTGAGAAACCAGAAAATGATGTTTATGTGGTGCATTTGGTTTCCTCTGAAGCCCTGATAAAACGTAGGTGCCCGTGTTTTATTCCTCTCACAAGTGTTATTGTTCTGAATCACTCAATGATGTGGTTTTATATCTGTGTACTTTCACCAAATAAAATGCAGCCTTTGATTAGTTCTAAGGCCCAGCAGCAGTGTAGGATGTAGCGAAAGAGATTTTGGGGAAGGCCAGAAAGGCAACGGGGCAGGGAAAAATGTGGGCTCAGGGTCGAGAGAACCGTATGTCTGACCACATGAATGGGGAAATGTGTAAAACGTGCCTAAAGCCTGTCCCTGGGAGGGCTTGGGTTTCTGGAAGTGCAATGTGGCAGGGCTCGGCACGCAGCACCCCAGTGCCCTCTGCCTGGCCGTCACTGCCGGGCTGGGGTGCTGGAGAAGGAACGGCTGCAGGGAGTCTGACTGGAACAATCGCATAATCTCAGCATCGTATCAGGACCCCAGTTAGGTAATGGGTCAGATCTCCAGAAATTAAGGAAATAAAGAGGTGAAGCTGGGGCAGGATCCTGCAGTAGGTGGGTGCCTGGTCTGCTCTGGCGCAGGCATCTTTATCCTCCTCGGGTCAGGTGTGTTTGAGGTATCTAGAACATTCAGGAGACATCTGCAGATGAGTTCCCAAAGTGCTGAAGAAGTTTACGGTGCTGATTTCAGCTGGAGCTGGACATTCAGACTGATTCCTGATCTCTGAAATCCATCTTGGGGCTTTCCCCTGCCAGGGATTTTGTGTGGAGACATGGATGCTCCAGCTGAGGAGGAAGCAGCCTGGGCTCTCATGTTGCACAGCCTGGCAGACAGACTGTTGGAGATGTGAGTACCTACAGATAGTGACATACTTAGACTGACAGATTTTGGCTTAAAAACTGTGTCATTTGAATCCTTCTTTTTATTACTCCCTTCCACAGTCAGCCCAAAGAAGTGTCACAGAAGAGATAGAGGCTATACAGACAGCCTTCTCCTCTGCTATTGTGTAGCTGCCAGCATGAAACGGATAGTGAATTTTTCCTCAGAATTAGGTTCTATGCTGAGATTGCCAGTGGAGTAATTTTAGGAAATGGTCACCTTTCCTGCTTCAAATGTGCCCAGGCTCAGGAGGGACGGGAAGGCGTTATTGTGTGATGGCTCGTTAATGGGCTGTAGGAAGCAAGAGGGTGGTTTCAGTCTCCAGGACATATTTAATCTTGCAACATCTTGTACTGCATTTAATAGCCTGTCCTACGTCTTAATCACTCTCTGTAGAGAAATTAATCCAAAAACCCCTTTGTCCTGATAATTTTAAATCTTCGCTGTGTTTGCCCACATTAGCCTGTCTTCCACTGGCAGTTCTCCAGCTTCTGCTCTTGCCTGATCGTGGGGGGGCTCCTCATCGCTCATCCTTAGAGATGGATAACTGTAAATCTAGCTTCTCTTTCCCCTGGAGACCTGCTGGTTTTGTAGTTTTCCCCATTGTGTTTCCCAGTAAATATCCATCCTGTAATAAGACACTCAGGATTTTGGGGAGCACATTCTCCCGGTGAGCTGCTGTAGCTGGTGCCTCCTGCTGATGCTCTACCTCTGGGAGGAGATGCTGCTCTCCTGCCAAGTGCTCAGTGCTGCAGGGACGGGCCGCTTGGATGGATGTCTCAGCCATGCAGGCAGCCTGCCCTGGGCCAGAGGATGCCTGCGGGCACGTGGGAAGGATGGGCCGGTCCGAAATTCACAATTCGATCTCAGGCTCGTTAGAAAGTTTGACTCGTTATTCCAATATGAGATTGTATATCGACAGAGCTTTTAACACTGCTAGTAAGATGTTCTTGGAAATGTTTACAGCTCTGGCAATAAACCCAAATAGTTTTTTTTACCTTTTTTTTTCTTCTTTTCCATTCTATGGTTGAGAATTGAAGTAAGGACTTAAAAGCATCCCAGAGAAACATCTCTGCAGTTCAGTCTGACCATGTACTGACAGGGTTTTCTCAGTGAAGGACCATAATGTTCCTTGTGGGTATCTGCAAGATGTGAGTGAGATGGCTGGATGCAGGAGAATTTCTGTTCTCTTGCCTGAGTGCTGATTGAGATCAAATGGCAGAACCATTTCAGATTTCGCATGTTTTTAAATCTCCCATTTGGTTGGGAGATGATGTGAGTGGTAAGGACATCTGGGATATTAGTCTCTTAATTTCCCTGGTTAATTCACGTAGCTTGCCATGGTTTGGTCTGTTTGTGCAGAACTGATTGCCACGGTAACTTGGTGTCTGGGAGGTGTGCTTTAGTGCTGAGCTGTAGTTGTGGGAGCTGCAGCGGCGACTCAGAGTGGAAGGTTCTTTGTCCGAGGATGCTTGCGGAGCGGGAATAACAGCGGATCTAAATTTAGCGTCTTGGCGTTCAGCTTGCTGCTTCCTTCCTCTTCCTTCTCCTCTCTGACATTGGTTAAGGAATCGATTTCTCTGTTTGGATGAGGCAGTAATTATCCCTCCTGTGTCTGCTAAATGTAAACGCTTCCCTTTCTGTCCGGCGTGCTGCATTTGGGAAGGCTTTCTGCCCTCCTCATTGCTGTGTCGTGGGAGTGGTTTGGAACACGGAGAAGAGAAGCCACACAAAGTTTGAAAAAGCGGTTGTATCAGGGCTGTGTAATGCAGTTAAGGAGTTTCCCACACAGTGGTGTGAGTGGTTGGTTGCATTTTTCCTGATCTTTGACATGACAGGTGTTAATTGGCACATCTGAGTTCAAGAGTGAATGTAAAAGACCCCTGGCCCTCTCAGCAGCTTCTTGTGTACCCCTGAGGCAGCAGAGTCTCACAGGTAACAGGTAACATTAAATCCTACTGTCTCCTTTATTGTCCTTTCCTTATTGCAGTCTACAACTACCTGAAGGGAGGTTGTAGTGAAGTGGGAGTCGGCCTCTTCTCCCAGGCAACCAGCGATAGGACAAGAGGACACAGCCTCAAGCTGCGCCAGGGGAGGGTCAGGTTGGACATTAGGAAGCATTTCTTCTCAGAAGGGGTCATTAGCCATTGGAAGGGGCTGCCCAGGGAGGTGGTGGAGTCACCATCTCTGGAGGGGTTTAAGAAAAGACTGGACATGGCACTTAGTGCCATGGTCTAGTTGCCATGGTGGTGTCAGGGCAATGGTTGGATTTGATGATCCCAGAGGTCTCTTCCAACCTGACTGATTCTGTGATTCTGTGATTCTTGGGTTATTATTACGTGATGCTTTTCCCCTGAGGACTGGGTGTGCCAGCATTGTTCTGCACACAGGAGATGCCGTCGCCACACTGGCTCTCCGGCAGGGCTCACACACGGCTTCGTGCCGCCGTCTGCACACACGTCTGCTGTGATGAGCTGGTTGTCCAGGTTCTCTGAGGTGAGACTACTTCACTGGAGGTGTCTCTGAGCAGGGAGAGGTGTAAGGGGTCAGGAGGGGACTCCGTGTGCCGTGGTCTGCAGCCCATGGACAGTAGGATGCAGTCTGCTGCCCTATACTTGTAGTCCATGGTGACTAGTTTATTTAATGGTGTGTGCAGCTACAGGACCCTTTCCAGCCTTTTCTTCCCCCACATGAACCCAGAATTTGAACTGTTGGTTTCACTCGCACAAGGAGATGCCTTACCAAGGAGGAAGAGTGTGGGTTGGTTGTTCCTCCACATATTCATATGGCTGTCGATCTTTGTTTTGAATTTTGGCATCTATGTTGTAGGTGTAGCAAGAAAAAGCGTGTGTGCTGCTGTTCAGTGGCTTCAGTAATGCGAAAGCTGCTATTTCTGCTCTCTCAGGAGCATCATTGTAATTTGGTTTTGAGTCACACAAATAGTAACCTGTGAAAAGGGAGTTCACAGGTTGGATAACTGCCTCCTAACGAGGCAATAGACGAGCATAAAAATGATTCATAGGTTTGATGTGATGCAGAATTCCTGGAGATGCAGTTTCCAGTTTTGGCCTACATCGCGGGCTTCCAAGTGGAAGCCAATATAATTATTAACTGGAGCGTGCTGTCCCAATACTAAAACCCTCAACCAAACTAACTTTTCTGCGTTGTGTTTCTTCACCATCTGATGATTTGAGCCTGAAAAATATAATTCTATGTGATAAGAAAGGTGGCGATGAGTATCTGTGGGGAGTTGTGGGGATGCTAAGGGACAGAATCGCAGAATCACAGAATCAATGAGGTTGGAAGAGCCCTCTGGGCTCATCGAGTCCAACCATTGCCCTGACACCACCATGGCAACTAGACCAGGGCA
This sequence comes from Nyctibius grandis, assembly GCF_013368605.1. Lineage (NCBI taxonomy): Eukaryota > Metazoa > Chordata > Aves > Nyctibiiformes > Nyctibiidae > Nyctibius > Nyctibius grandis. Next base: position 2,240,148 of record NC_090658.1, read on the forward strand.
CTAAGTGCCATGTCCAGTCTTTTCTTAAACCCCTCCAGAGATGGTGACTCCACCACCTCCCTGGACAGCCCCTTCCAATGGCTAATGACCCTTGCTGAGAAGAAATGCTTCCTAATGTCCAACCTGACCCTCCCCTGGCGCAGCTTGAGGCTGTGTCCTCTTGTCCTATCGCTGGTTGCCTGGGAGAAGGGGACCTGTAGTGCATGTATTTGGCACTCCAGTTTCACCCTCTGGTCCTCTGCTTCTTGCCCTAATACTGCTGTTTCTGGCAAGCTTTATATTTTCATTTATTGTTTTTTCATTTCATTGTACAGCAAACGGTCATTTGACACGGGCACAGGAGAACTGGGAGGAGCTGGAGGTGGCCCTGTGGATGCATGGGGGCGTGAAGGCGTGCGTGGTTTCACACTGGCCGTGTGTTTGCAGGGGACCCAGGGCCTTCTCAGCAGGGGACCACTTAACAGATGCAAATGAGGAGGCACTGGTGTAAGGTCAAAATGTCTGTTTGTAGATCTGTGCACCAGCAGTGAAACCCTCCCTTATTTATCTCTCCGAGCCGGTGCCCTCACCTACCTTCCTTCCCTAAGCAAAGCTCTTCTCAGGCTTGCCTTTTCCAGTCTCCCCTTTGATTTCTCCCAGGAGCCACTGAACACCCCTCCTCTCCTCCTGCTGTGCTGCCAGTCCGGGGGGTGTGCCTGCGGGTGGGGGACACTCTCATGAGCAAAGGAGAGTGCGGTGGCAGAGGGACAGACCCAAGCAGTTAAGTGGAGTCGATAAGGATTTTACCAATCAGGAAACACACGAAATCAATACCAGAACAAGCCAACAGCCAGGGGGAAAGGTTTTAGCAATAGCATAATGGGTTTGATTTTCTCAGTTTTCATCAATAACGTGACAAATGCATTTAGCACAGGCTGAAGTGGAGCTAACAGGGTATCAAGGAGGCCAGCAAGAAAAGCTTCACCTCTAGCACCAAAAAACCCAAACAAACCCAGGTTAGTGTTACAGGAGACCATTAGCGTGACAGCGTTGTCCAGCTGTTAGCAAGAGCATTGTGGAGAGCTTCAGAGAAGTAGGGAACAAAACCTTACCTTGTCTGACATCTGATATCATTTTTAGGTACTACTGTAGTCAAATCCTCTTTGAGAGTTTTTTAAACTAGAGCTTTTTTTGTAGATAAATTCAACTAGAAATTTTGTTGCACCCGAAAGCTAAACATGCAACAAAACCTCCAACAAACGCCAGCCTAAATCAGTAAAGCTCTTAAGTGGCAGCCAACCCTATATTTTTAGTAGATTGTGTGACAGGCAGCAGTTGGGTGACCTTGAGCATTCCTTGGGTGACCTCAGCAGGAGTGCAACCCCCGGGTGCTGCCGCAGCAGAGCCATGCCTGCCCCTCGCCACGGGGCAGCCCAGACCCACTCGCTACAACCATCTAATCTCCAGTGTCAAAGTGGCACTGAAATCCAAACAGATGCAAACCCATGGGCCACCTGAGCCAGGTTCATCAGCATCGATGAGTCGTTAAAGGCATGGCTAGGGCTGCCTCAAGGCAACAAGGAGTATTTTTTCTATTAATAAATAGATAATTTGTGATTAAAGCTGCTGCAACTGAGAAAACACTTTTTATATGAAGTCTGGGTGAAAAGATCTGATTACAGATACTGTAATTAGCATGTCTGTGTGTAATGTGTGCTGAAAAGGGGAAACGTGGCACATGTTGCCTGAGAAATAAAACTAAGTGGCAGCGGTAACGTTGCGTTCTGGGTGTTTGAATTAGCATATGTAAGCTTTTCCCTTCGCTAGGGTTCAGTTTTGAAATACTCAGTGAACTAGCTGAGCGTAGTTAATTATGTTTTTAATGACAGGGAGAAGTCAAGAATTGCTGGGTCTATAATCACAAGACATCTCAGCTTGGGGTGGGAGAATTCCAGACAACAGCAGTATTGAGAAATGCAGACCCTGTCTTAATGCTAACGCTGTGGTGTTCCCTGTCCCAAAACTTTCCAAAAATACATGCCTTAGTGGTAAATAGCTCCTAAATATTCTGGTGAGCTTAATAAAATGTTGCCTTAGGCAGATGTCTTTCTGTCTACATGACAGCACTAATCCTAGTGTCGCTGCGTTACAGGGGAGTTGGGCTGCGCTTTGACGAGGAGTTCTCCAGCACTTATTCAATGGGAGTGTTACGTAAGATGTGCCACCGTGACAGAAAATCAGAGAAGACAGGGCTAAAAATGACCTTCGGAGGTCGTCGGATCCCGCTGCCGGGAGGCTGGGTGCTGCTGGTGTAAACACTGAGCAGCCTCACCAACTCAGGGGTGCAGGTGGTGTAAATTTTAGTGTAAATCCAACAGTGTGATTTTTTTTTTCTTATCCAAACAAGGGAGCTGAAAGGGGATGGATTGCAGTAATGTTTTAGTCATGAATATTAATATTGAAGTAATTAAATCAGATGACTAGGAATTGTAGGACAGGGCGATGCTTTGCGTGTCATTGAATCTGCTCCCCAGTTAGCGTAGAAACCCTTCCATAAACATATGGAGCTGTCAGTTAATTATGGGACGGTTTAAAATAGCCCTCGCACAGCCTTGGTTTTCATCTTCCATTTTTTGGAAAGATGATTTAGTTTTCATCGCAGGATGCTGGGTGTGGGTTGGAATGACCAAAATCCGATCTGATACGCAGTTATGATGTTCCTGACAACATGGTGCACGAAGAGCAGCGTAACAAATTACTTTCCCCGTTGAAGTTGAATATACCTTAACTGAACCTTCGGTGCCGTACATCAAAGTATCACTGCACGTGACATGCTGAATTCTTTGCTGAGGTAAATTGTTGGCAGTCTCCCCCATTTATACCCTGTGTGTTTAAAATATGCACATGGGGATGTGACAACTCTCCAGGTGCTGGTTGACCTCCTTTAGGAGCATGAATACCAAGTAGAGCTGAGCCAGTGGAAGCAGAGAGCGTTGATGCTAACGGAACCAAGGGGATGTTTGCAGCATCATGAAATCGTGTTTTCCCTTTTCTGGCCGTGAGGATGGAAGGACCGGCTGCTGCTGCTTCAAAGCAGCCTCCTGTCCAGCGTAGCATCTCCAAGCTGGTGAAGGGTCTGGAGGGTCTGACCTCCGAGGAACGGCTGAGGGAGCTGGGGCTGTTTAGCCTGGAGAAGAGGAGGCTCCGAGGTGACCTTATTGCAGTCTACACCTACCTGAAGGGAGGTTGTAGTGAAGTGGGAGTTGGCCTCTTCTCCCGGGCAACTAGCGATAGGACAAGAGGGTGCAGCCTCAAGCTTCGCCAGGGGAGGTTCAGGTTGGACATCAGGAAGAATTTCTTTACAGAAAGGGTTATTAGACATTGGAATGGGCTGCCCAGGGAGGTGGTGGAGTCACCATCTCTGGATATGTTTAAGAAAAGACTGGACATGGCACTTAGTGCCATGGTCTAGTTCACAGGGTGGTGTAGGGGCAGCAGTTGGACTCGATGATCCCTGAGGTCTCTTCCAACCTGGTTGATTCTGTGTGATTCTGTGATTCTGTGATCTCCTCTTCATGCTGGCCATAAATTAATGGCTAGGGGTCAAGGCAAACAGCATGTCTCTTTTCTCCCAATACCTCCAGCCTTCTGAGTATTTACAGCTTGGAGGAGTTTTTCTGCTTCCTGTGGGGTTTGCTTGCTCATCCACTGCATTACCAGTTTTCTTCAAAGTTCAAAGATTCCATACGTTTTCCAAGAAGCAAGTAGCATCTTCTGCATTGATGGGTTTATCCTTTAAAGTTAGTCAGAAGGAGGTCTGAGGAATCCCGTGCTCACTTCTGCAGACAACTGTTATAATTTGGAATAATTGTTTTTCAAAAGTGCAGAAAAATGGAATTTTAGTTGTTGAGTTAAACCACTTTTTGTGCATTACTTTGAGTTTATATCAGCACTGGGGGTGTTGCATCTCCTACTCTTTCTTCACCTCAAATCTGCTCTATTCATCAGATAAAATCCCTTCACCTGCCGCACTGTGCTTGTTACTCAAGCACATTTGAACAAGAAGTGTAGGTTGAACCCTTGAGTTTTTGCTTTCTCTGGGGTTCTGATCTGTTTGCTTTGCAGGGAGCTAGTAGGTGGGTAGAGGACCTCAGTCTGTAAGTTCTCCAGTGCAAACCCACAGTTGCTTGAGAGTTGTAACCCTTCAGCCTCTGGGGGGAAAAAAAAAAAAAAAAAAAAAAAAAAGGAAAGTATCAGAATTTAATGTGACATCCTCAACCATTCTAAAATAGCAGAGGATAATTTTGCTTAAATAACATTACAAATTACTTGACAGACTGAGATCGGACGCAGTCACGCAAAAACGGATGAAGCCAAGGCACAGATATGCCTTTGACAGCAACGTAAGTGTCTGATAAAGTTTGACTTAACCCCAAAGTACCTACTAGCTTCAAGAGTGTGGCTGTCAAAAGAAAGAGATCAGCTACGTAAGTATTGATGTTCTCTAATAACACGTTAGAGTGATGGCTGTGGAGAAAGGGTGGGCTGTCGCTGAATTTCCCTAAAAGCAAGATACTACTGTGTCTCTTGTAATTTGGAAAATAATTTTAGTTTCAGCCCTGGAATGAAGTGATCACATTTTCAGTGGTGGTAAGAGCACAGGAAGCTCAAGCAGGGAAGCTCATTTGGTAGGAATCTGTTCGTGGGAATGGGAATTGTTCAAAATTGTTGCTCCCATAGAAGTGCCTGGCGAAGGGAGATGGGAAGGAGTGGAAATAATGTCACCAAGAAACCCACAGATGATGAAACGGGTAGTTCAGCTACTGCAATATCATGTCCCTGTGGTCAGATCTTGTTTAGATGTGGGCCCAAATTGTTTGTTTGTATTTGAGTATACGTTTGATCTCCTCATAGTTAGCAGTTTCTGAGCTATTACCCAGAGCATAGTAGTTGAGCTTTGATGGTGTTAATGCAGATGCTCCTTTTCCCTGGCTGTGTTCTGGGCAGAGGGAGCTCGGCAGGTTTGTGCCTGGAAGTTTATCTGTGAGCAGTCTACAACTCAAGTGTGAGGTTCTGCCAAGAAGGGAGGGCTCTTCTGTGTACTTGCAGCTCTGTGAAAATGGGTGATGTTAGATAAATCTGTTTGGGGAAGGATAAAACCCGAGAAGGTTTTCTGACTAATGGCATCAGCTAGGGATCATGTTGTTTGCTCAGTTTGTGTTTCAGAGCGGCGGTGGCCTGACACGCTGTAGCATCTCATTAAATGCTTTATTGTAAGACAACAGGAACGTTATGGAAGCGATGCTCAGTTTCTGGACGGCTTTCCCTTTGGGAGGCGTTTGTTTTCAGCTCAGATGCTGAAGCTGAAGCATTACTATCAGAAGTTCATTCTGCTTCAGTTTTAAATTGCTTAATTGTCTTGTGAAAATTTGCCTGGAATGACAACGGGAGTGGCGTCAGGTGACCATTTCCTGGGTGGCAATTTTCAGATTTGCTCTTTATTTAGAGCTCTTTACTGCTCTCCAAGCTGATTAAGAATAGATGGATTATATAGTCCTTCTCATAAATACTTCTAAGATGCAACTTTTTTTTTCTTTGAAGTTTGCTATTGGTGTCATTGGTGACAGTGTTTCACTTTGTATTTTCAATTCCTTCGTCTCTCATGTCCTTGACTGGCTTTTCTGCTCATGTTTTCCTCTAAGCTCATAGCATCACAGCATAAATATATTAACAGATACTGAAATATATATGCATCTAGTCTATGTGTCAAGAAGACTCACAAATAAGGATTTGCTAGATCAAGCCTTTGGTAGATGACCTAATTTTCCATGTTAATCAGATTACAAAAGGAAATTTAAATAACTGTTTCACACTTTAGAAGGTTAACAGGCGCGGAGGTTTCGGACCAGATCTGTAGCTGGTATGAACTGGCACTGGGAAGTTGTGGGCTGACAGCAGAGGTGTGTGATTTGAAGCAGCAGAGATCTCAGCTGTGGACTCCCAGCACACAAGTGAAGAAGTCAAATAGAGAGGCAAACTTTGCTGAGAGGTAAACATCATAAGAGGAGCTAATAAATGATAAACCAGAAAATTTGTATAAAAGACCCAGAGCTGAAGAGAATCCAGAAGGGAGCTTGTGTGAAGTGGGTTGGTGGGCACAGCTGAGAAGGGAGACTTGAGCATGAAGTCTGAGCCCAGGCTAACATAGGACTTGTAACCAGTGAATTTAGAGCTGGCTAGTGCCAAGGAAAGCGCCTGCTTCAGTCCCTCCAAAAACATGGCTCCACAGAAACCATCTGACGTAGAAAACAACAGAGAGAGGAGGTGTGCTGGGAGCTATTGCCTGTGCTAGTGGCCGTAATGGTGAGGGAGCCCTGCACTCCTCCCAAACGTGCTGCTGCTGGGAAGGAAGCTGATTTGATGGGAGGGACCCTGTCATAGCTAGTTAATTGAATAAGCTGTTCATCTTCTAAGTGCTCGTTTGAGCCAGGCTTAGCGACTCTCTGGAGACGCACCCATCACTAGCTATGAAAACCCTTATGCAGCAGAGCGCGCAGAACCTCAGGTTACCTCTTTCCCTTTTATTGTACAGTGCTATTTTTAACCCAGTGCCTTGCTGTGTATTCATCATTTTTGACAAATTACTTCACGTTGTGTAAATTCCCACGCACTATTGTTGTGTAAATTCCCACTGCAGTCTCGTAAGAGCAGTGAGCAACACCTCATTTCCCATCACCTTTCCTTTCTGGGCAGGCTGGTGTGGGGATTGGGTATCAGAGGACACTGGTGCACAAATTGATCTGTCGGTTTGAAGCAGTGAACAGCTCTGTTGTCAATGCAGCTTTGCAGGGTTGTATCAACTGACAGTACTCTCCTGATATCCATGGATTCTGTCCCATTAATCATCAGAGAGATGATTTTACTAGTTACGTGGTAGTATGAGCACAAATACGTTACTGGAATTGGCACCTCGGAGAAAGCAGAGTACATCGTTGAGTCAGGAGTGAGTACCTGGTGGACTTCCATCTACGTACAAGGAGGTACAAGAGTCACAGCGGTGGTTCTGGACTGAGAAGATATCTTTTCTCTTACATTCAACGGGTGCTGCTTTCTCAGGCATGTATTTCTCTTAGATACAGGACTTCAACAGCAGAAATTGTGTGGCCCAAGAAATGCGAGATAAGAAAGCTCTCAGATACTTTTAGGGATGGATCATGGATCTACTCTTACATTAAGTTCTTGGGACCAGAGCAGACTGGGAGTGACTCATTCTCCATAACCAGCCCAATTAGCTTGTGAAGGTCAATGAGGTTACTTGTGAATACAGTGGGCAGGGTTTTGCTCTTCAGCCAAGCCTGCAGAGCAGAGCAGTGCTGTGAGAGCATGTCCTAGTACGTCCTGCCCTGGCGTCCGCGGGGTGAGGAGTCCTCACTGTGAGCCGCGCTCTGCCCCGGGCTGTTGTGCTATCAGCCAGGCTCCAAACCCTCTCAGGGCCCTGGGGGGATACATCTGGTTTCTCGCACAGGCTCGAGCTGTGATGACATGTCTGATCCTTGGCAGAGGCTGAGGCTTGAGCTGCAGACAAGGTCACGGCTTGCAGGGGGGCCGTGTGTGTGCCACCAGACCGCCGCCAGGCTGTGTGAGGGGCCTCTGCGTCCTCCTGCAGAAGACTGTCTGCTCTTTCTGGGCTTTTCAGTGGTGACTTGAGGGTTTAATGCCTTGCTCTTGTGGAGTGTTCCCAAAATACAGTACGAGCTCACAGAGCCTGGGGGGTGGGTTGGAAGAACTCAAGTCTGTGTTGCCTTTCTGTAAGGTTGTGTCTGAGGAGGAACCACCTTAAAGCGCAGCAGTTTAGAGTCACGAGCGACAAGGAGTTGGGTTAATTCTAGTATCAGCGTTATTTGCACTGCCCTTGAGAGGAGCAGAGCTGAATGTTCAACGGACACTCGAGGAGGCAGTCTGCTGTGAGTACCAGTCAGCATGTGGCACAGGCTCTGACACCAGTAAACACAAGCAGATCTCTGTGGATAATACGAGTTTTTTTCTTTTTGATTTTTAGAATCAACCTTGTCCTATGTTAGGCAGCTGGAGGCAAGAGTAAGACAGCTGGAGGAGGAAAATCGCATGCTGCCCCAGGTGGGTGACTTCTCTTGGTGGGAACAGTAGCCGGCAGCTAGACAGCGACGCGCGAGTCTTGGTGCTTGAGATAAAACCAGTGTCACTTGTCACTTGGCGTTTGAACACTCGAGCTGATCGTTCGGATAATCAAAGGCACTCACATCTGTTTGTTCATCTTGCTCGTGATTGAGTGGGGTGTTTATTTAAGACTATGACAATGCTTTCCTTAATTTATCTCCTTTGCAGGTGTTGATATCTTGCTAAGAAAAATTCACTGGAAGCTGCTACTTATAGTTAATTAATTTAAGGATTGAAAATCACAGTGAACTGATCCTTTACATTCTGCTTTTATTCCAAGAGCTAAAATATCAAGTACTGTTTATAATTAACCAAAATATTGTGCTTTAAAAATGCAAATGTTTTAAGTAAAAATAATTGGGTTATATTATTTTTAGTATTTTGAGGAATATATTAGATATGTAAATGCAAGACATTGAATTGAATAAATAAGAAAATACAAAGTTGAAGGTTCTACCAATATGTTCTTAAGAATGAAAAATTTTGAAATTCAGTAAGAATGAATCAGACACTTGTATTTTTTTATATATACACATACAAGCCAGGGTGTATTTCTATTGTATTTCATTAAGTCATTCTTAGGAAAATCCATAAAGACTTCAAATGAAGTTGCCCACTGGAAGAAAAAAGAAGTTGCATTTTGTTTAAATCCAACACTAGTTTAGATGAAGACATTGGTCTGAAGAAGAAAAATGCTTTTTATTGAATGTAGTACTGTTATTTGAATGTAAAATCCAAGGTAGCAGTGAAGTGTGGTAAGAAGTAAAATCCACTGGCTCAGATTTACTCATTTGTATAAGCCAAGATTAGCTAGAAAATCTCACCTCCAGGTTAACAATTTCCTTTCTTAAGGCAGATTTTAAGTCGTGTGGTGGTTTTTTTCCTTACCTCTCATATGGCAGTTGGAAGGGCTTCTATAGCTCTTGGTTAGCTCTTGATTTGGTGGGTGACCTTGAGCAGTTTATGTCTCTGTACCCTAATTTGTTGATCTGGAAGAGGAGGACAGCAAGAATGGCTGAATGTCTGTCCCTTAACATGTGCTCAGTCTTCAGTAGGAAAGACAAAGGTTGATCTTCAGTGATAAAGAACATTATTTTCTTGTCAAGAAGGGTGTTCAGGGCAAACGTTAAGAAGCCTGCCTGAAAAATACCATGGTGGTTTGTCTTGAGTCTGGAACAACACTGGGGGATATATTGTGCAGAAGATTCTTTGTGGGCAAAATCTTTAGAAGTGGCCATGTGTTTTATTTGTCTGGGGTTTGAGGTGCTCAGGTGGAGACCCATGGAATGCATTACCTGGTCTTGCCAAAGGCAGGAACACCCACACTGGGGGCATTGGGTTCATTGAAGACATCTTAGATGGGGTGCCAAAACCAGAAAACAGTGCCTGTGAAAGTAGCACTTAAGCCCGTAGCTGTCACAGAACTAATTGAAACAAAATGCAGCTTGTGGGGTTTTGAAGGGGAAGGACTAGGTGAGCAAGCCTGCAAACTGCTTGGTGTGTTTAAATGCACGGGGCAGAGTTTGTCTTGTGTTTGGTTGGCGTTGGCAGAAGGATCTGTAGTAGAGTTCTGGAAAAAATCTCCTAGTATTTCTGGATACTTTATTATAAGAAATAATGACTGACAAGGGTTCGTGTTTCCTGGCGTATCTTACTCACCTTTCCTCCTGAAGAAAGTCGCTGCTTTGGGGAGAGGAAGGAAGAGTAGACACCAGTCTTGGTCTGACTTTGCGCTTGATTGCCTCGGCATTACGTTTGCGTGAGCTCGTTTGGGGGGTTTGTCGTTCCTGTGGGTAACACCCTGAACGTGCTGTCAGCAGTGATCAGGCCCTGTCACAAAGACAAGGACACGGGATGGAAATGCATAAGCTCCTGGCACTGGTTTGATTCCGTTTAATGGGAGGAATGGGAGTTTGTTGGGCGTTAAGCCAAGCCGAGTGCTTTTGACAAATCAGCTGAAAATATACAACGAGCTCCACAACTGGTGAAGGTTTCTGGCACAGCCCTTACTCACTTAGTGTTGTGACTTAAAATGTCACCAGTGCTTCAGCAGGAGGGTGCCTTTTGCTTTTTGCCCAGCTCCTCACCGATGGTGGGCTGGAGCACCGGGAGGTGTGGGAGCTGCAGGACTGCGCGTAGTACGGGAGAGGTGCCGGCTCGCACTCGTGAGAGTGACGCCTCTGCTAGGTCTTTACTGCAGAGTCCTTGCCTTGCTTCCTGAGGCTTTTTTCTCTCCTCCTGCTATACTTTTTTCTTTTTCTTTTTCCTCTCTGCTTTCGATATCCTTTCTTTTCCTCCTTCTCTGTTGATGAGCCACTCATGAAAATGCCCCAGCACGTTTGTTGAGACCCTCTTCAGAGAAATCCCTCCTTTCATCTACCACTTAGGTGTGGTTCTTTCCTAATTTCTTTTGCTTTGCTCATCTCCCTCCATACATGTTAGTTTTCTTTTCGAAACCCCACAGACCTCTAATGTAAAGGTTTTATTAATATTTAGTGGCAAGAACATTGCCAGAGAAAATGGTTTTAAGTGCTGCCATCACTGTCCAAATGGAATGGGAGTGTTAGTTCACTCTGCTGTGCCGAAGGGCTGCTTTGTCGGGGAAGTGCGGTACCACCACTGAGTCAGTGTTTTAGTTGGGTCAGGTAATAGCAAAGGTATAAAAATGCACATGTTCACTTAAGCATGGTGATGTCTCTCCCTGTGCTGCACAGTTGTGTTGGTGGCGGTTTATGGCGTAGTGGTGGGTTTAAGAGTCCTGAGAAGCCATAGATGGGTTGTAGGTTTGCTGAGTTGGTGAGAGCTGTCATTAGCTCTTCTTTTTTTTGGTGGTTGTTCTTTTTCTCCTTCTCTTAGATAGCATGTAAGAAGATGTGATCCAGACCCTTTCAGTTTCTGGCCTCAAATAGGATTTTTGTGCGAGAAAGCAGATCCTTTCCAAGATTTATGGCATGCAGCTGGGTCTTCTGTTGAGAATGCCAAACTGTGCCGAGACAAGGGGTGTGCAGCCTCTGCTGGGTTTGCCATGACAGTAAGCCCAGTGCTCTAGCCAGAACATAGTGTCTGTGCATATGGTAATGAAGATACTCAGCAAGAATTAAGAAAATATGTAGGGACCAGACAATGGATTCAGATCCCAGTTACAGCTTCCTGGGCTGTGGCAGATCGGTTGTGTCAGTGAGTAACTTCAGATAACTGAAACCAGGAGTGGCCTCCCAGGCTTGGTGTGGTGCATAACTGCTGTCCACGCCTTATGCTGGGGGAAGCGAGATCAGGATCTGGCATCCACATGTCAATTAACTAAAGATATCCCTGTATTTTAGGGGTGGTATTTCAGGGCTGATAGGCTCAGCTGAAATGTTACAGAAATGTGGACATCTGTCATGTAATGACAGTGAATGCATTTGCAGGAGATGTACTTGGCAAGCCACACGATTTAAATTGCTTCAGGTTTTATTTCTTTCGTGGGAGGAGGGAGCAAGAAGCAGAGATGGAGAACTGTCAGATGTTTCCCCCTTCTAACTCTTTGCCCTTGTAATTTAGCTTTACCTTCTAATGAAGGGAAAAGGAAGCAGTGCCAGGATGCTGCTTCCCGAGTGCCCAAACTGCGTGGGTCAGGGGGCTGGGGGCTGGCCGCAGGGAGCTCAGCTCCCAGCTCCCCCAGCGTGCAGCACCAGAGCCATGGGACAGGGCTGAACCGGAGCCCTTCTGCTCCCTCACGGGGGCTCTTCTGCCTCCCCTTCCTCATTTTTTCCTTTCCAAGTCTTTTGGTCCTTTGCTGTCTCTTTTTGTTCTCTCTCTTTCATTTCCAGTGTTGCTTCAGGCACTTCTGTTGGGTGTTGCATCCTTGCCAGCCTTTTCCAGTCCTGGGACGTTCAAGTGTGAAATGGCAGGCGTGACCCTTGGGCACACACTAGTTTATTTTTAAGCACTTCCAACACTTTCCATTTCCCTCTTTCTTCCCCCTTCCGTGAGTTTATCACATTTTATTTCAACCCATTCCCAAATCTTTCAAAACCCTTTTTGCTGAGATCTGTGTTTTTCCTTTTCCCTCTGTATGGCATGGTTTTAGTTATAAATCTAATTAGAAGATGGGAACTGTTTGGTTAGTATTTTTTTTTTTTTGTAAAATCTGTGTCACTCACAGTCCAATAATGTTTGTCTTCTCCCTTCTGTAGCATGTAGAAGAATAGAGAGTCCTTGGACCAAAATGTAATTAAAACCCCTTGAACAAACCCATACTACCTAATCATGTCATCAAATATTTGCTGAAAGTAAATCAACAGCATCCACCCACCCTGTTCTTTGGTGTGCTCTCATCCTCAGTTTAAGTTAATAGGTCATTAATGGAGCGACTCCAGTTTATGACAGCTGAGTTCTGAGCAGGGTCTTTGTCTCAGGGTGTCCTAAGCACAGCGCTTCCATCTCAGTTCGTGTGGGCAGGCTGAATGGCAAGAGCTTATGGGCTTCAAGCTCTGAAGATACAACTGCAGGAAAACCCTGGGGCACCAAAAGGAGTTGCAGTTCAGAGAGAAGGACTGATTGTTATTTTTCCAGAGTAATTTCTTAAAGCCTGGAGTTACTTTGTACTCATGATTTTCTAGTAGAGTCCACTGAATCTTCCAGATTTGAAATAATGGTGGTCTTTATATGTGGCCTCCAAGATTTGGAGGTACGACAGCCCAGAACCTTTTTCTCTTACAGGTTCATGAGCAAAAGAGGATTACGAAGGGCCTGCTGAGAAGGGTTGTTTCTGAAGGTGTGTAGCCAGCAAGGGTTTTGGCCACTCAGATCTGAGGGTGCTTCAAATACGCTGTGATGAGGACACGTGGATTTCGGCAGCAATGTGCAGAAGTAGAGGTTTCTGCTGAGGTCTTTGAGAACAGGAATTATGGTGAACAACGGCAGCATTTTAAAATTGTGTATTTTAATTGACAGGAGCGTTCCCTAAAAAAAGTGGTTGCCCTTTTGTTTAGTGCGTTATTAATCCAGCAGAGCAACATGCTGCAGCTTATTGCTTTCTGTTTTTCCTTTCTCCTGCCTGTTTGAAACAAACACAGCCTGGGTTTTCTTTGAGCTAACAGGGAAACTGAGGGCTGGGAAAATCAGGAAAAAAGCTTTGAAAATCAGGTGGTGATTGAAGTGGCGTGGCAGGTACCCCACAGGAGGGGTTTACTGGGAAGTGCTCGAGCTGTGTAGTGTGCTTTGCGCTACAGTGGCCTTTGTTCATGACTGTCCCTATCAACAGTGTGGACTGAAAGAAGGATGTTTTCTGCTGGCTCAAGTAGAAAGGCTCATGATTAGCTCTCTCCATCACAGAGCGTCCTACTCTGGTCTTTATTCTGACCGTGACCTGGGTACAGTGCAGGGTTTGCCCCTGGCGCTGTGGGAGAATGGCCCCAGTATCCTTAACGTTTTGCAGTCAGTGTGAGGGGGTTGCTAAGTTTCCATTCATCTGATTTTTTGTTATATGATATCATGGGGGTGAGTCAGATTTCCTGTGCTTTCTATTCACTAGTCGCATGTTGGCATTAGGTATTTTGTAGATTTACTTCCAACAGAAAACGGATCTGCACATCTAGTGAGTGCACTCTCTTATCTGTGTGGCAAAATGTCCGTGGGATATTATGTGGGTTTTACCCGCTCCAGGCAGTGCTTTCTGCAGCAGTGTAATCCACACAGAGTACATGTTAGAGGAGGCACCATGCAAACCGTGCTGTAGCTTGGGCACAAGGGCTGGGCACGGGCAGTAGGGAACCTTGGCAGTGTAGGATGAGCAAAAAAGTAAATTATTTCTCAGTTGTCGATGTTGGGCAGCACTGTTTATTCAAAATTCCTCAAGATGTTTAAAGTTAATACAGATTTTTACAGCACTGTGGAGCCATGACTTCATCCCTTCTGTCTGATTTGGTTCCACTTCTTCAGCTTTGTTACTGGATAATAAATGAAAAGATCCGTCCAAAACACGTGGACACGTGGGATGCCTACTTTGAGTGGCTGAACGCAAGTGCTGTGTGTGGAGCTGGAGAAGAGGAGGAAGGGAACAGAACTTCTCCCATCCTCAAGGTCCTGCTCAGGATCCAGCTGTAATCTGGGCTGGGCAGTGACAGAGAAGGGGCTCAGCGCAGGGAAACTCAGGTCAAGTTTTGGTGGAAGGATAAACATTGCTGTGCTCCCCACTGGCAAGCACAGTTGTGATGATGGGTGGAAAGCATGCTGTTCTACTCTCCTAAGGCACCTTGTTTTCAGACACCACCACTTTGGCAAAGTGCCTTTCCCTCTTGTTTTGCTTCACTGCATCAGAAACCCGTAAGGCAGCCGGTAGCTCTGAAGTGCCTACAAGCTCACAGGACTTGCTGAGGAACAGGAGACCCGTGTTCAGGCTGGTCCCCTCCCCATCATCTGCTGCAATACACTCCTTCCAAGGAAGGCAGAAGCTGTCTGCCTTTGTGGAGTGGCCTCACCTGAGATGAGAAGTCCCTGAGCTGGAGGATGGGGCTCCAGGGCTGTAAAACCTGTCTTAAAAAATAAGAAAAGCTTATGTGTGTTATTGAGGACAGAGGGAGGAAGGAGAAGGATGTCCACAGGGGAAGTATTAATTTCCAGCCTCCTACCAGTGTGCGTTGAGAACGCTGTCTGCTTAAAGCAATGTGTTCAAACAAGTTTCTCGTTCTGCTGAAGGGAGGCAGAAACGCCTGTGGCATAGAAGGGGCTGTGGGGGACAGCTGCCTAGGGGAGCGCCTGGACCCTGATGGTAGCGTGAGTCCCAGGACTTTTGGGTTTTCTCATATTCAGGAGGCTTTAGGTGTATGATCTGTACTAATTTCCCCAGCCTTTTAATAGCAATGTTTATGTTTTATGGTTCAAAACTGACCAAAATCTTTGCTGGCCCTGGAGTCAGTAAAGAAACAGAATACTTTGACTTATAAAAAACCCAAAGCTGATTGAAGGAATTTATCCTAAACCAGAATTGCTCCAGTCTGCTTTATTACCCCTTTTTCTTCCCTTTTCATTTCCTTTCCCAAAGCATAGCATTAAGTCTGTCCACTCACTAACAGATCTATAAATGCTTCCCAAAGAAAAATAAGTCCTCAGTCTCCCTCCACATGTCACAGCAAATTGATAATAGTCGTTGCTGCGGAGAACTGTAGGATCATAGAATGCTTTGGGTTGGGAGGGACCTTAAAGCTCATCCAGTTCCAACCCCCTGCCACAGGCAGGAACACCTTCCACCAGACCAGGTTGCTCCAAGCCCCATCCAACCTGGCCTTGAACACTGCCAGGGAGGGGGCAGCCACAGCTTCTCTGGGCAACCTGGGCCAGGGTCTCACCACCCTCACAGCAAAGAATTTCTTCCTAATATCTAACCTCAATCTCCCCTCTTTCAGTTTAAAACCGTTCCCCCTCATCCTGTCACTTTACCCTTGTAAAAAGCCCCTCTCCAGCTTTCCTGTAGCCCCTTCAGGTACTGGAAGGTGCTAGAAGGTCTCCCCGGAGCCTTCTCTTCTCCAGGCTGAACAGCCCCAGCTCTCTCAGCCTGTCTCCAGAGCAGAGGGGCTCCAGCCCTCTGAGCGTCTTCGTGGCCCCCTCTGGACTCGCTCCAACAGCTCCATGTCCTCCTTCTGTTGGGGGCCCCAGAGCTGGATGCAGCACTCCAGGGTGATACCCTGCACGCAGCCCTGAGCGTGTGCTGGTGTTGTCAGCCGCGTTCTGGGAGCTGTTTGTGCCCACGGCAGCAGTTCCCACTGCACCCATTCCTTGGCAGGACGGCGGCACTGGAAGAGGGTTCGTGCCCCAAATGGGGTTTCCTATTTAGACTCCAGGTGCCTTTTCCGTGGGCTCAGCGTACGCAGCGTTCTTCTTCTCGTGCAGGTTGGTTACCTGTGTCCTGGCCAAGTCACGCAGAGCGTATAAACTTGTGTTGGGCTGGGGTACCTGTCACTTAAACACTTCCAGGCAGGCTGGATCTGTGAAGTTCAGCCCCATGTCATCTCTCTGTGCCCTTCCTCTCCCACACCCACCTTCATCTTCCCTGTTGTTTAGATTATAGACACCTCCAAAAAGTCTGCAAGGTGCTACGTGCTTGCTCAGCGGGGCAAACCAGTGCACATTGGGGCACTGGTTCTGATCAGAGCCTCCTTCCCCTGTCATTATTTTTCCTTCAGAAATGCATTTCCCACACGTTCCAGCAGGAATTACTGCTGTGTTGTTCCTTAATGTTTCCTACAGTGGTTTTTTTACTCTGTAAGAAAGGAACTTTTCCTCTCTCAATCTTTGAAATTTTTTGCTTCTTTATATTTCTCGTTTTTAATTGGAATTCTGCATGAAGAATGATAGTGAAGAGCAGGTCAGGTTGGAAGCACCTCAGAAGCATCTGCTTGGTCGGTGCAGCTGTCCCATTGCTGCCCGTGAGTGCAGCAGGGTATTGGCAGCACTCGGGTCACCTCAGCACTGCAGTCGCTCCAGGAGGTGCTTTGCATCCCGCAAAGTTTGAGCTGTAAGAGTTCAGGTGGCTTGCATTTGTTTGGCAGTGTCCTGCAGAACCCTTTCAGGTGTTCCCCGGGAGGACAAAGCCCTCAAGGTTGTCACTGTTGGGTGTAAGTTGACATCTCGCAGGCGAGCGGGGGGACATGGCCTCACACCAAGGCAGCCAGCGGCTGGGAAGGAGCGAGCGGGCAGCCCGGAGCTCCCAGCTCCTTCCCTGGTCGGCTGCGGCTGAGCTTGTGCTGCAAACCTTGCAGCAACGTTTGGAAATTTGAGTTTGGCTGAAGGAACAACCTTCAGAGTTATTGGGATGAAGTTAGACATTCTCAAAACCTTCCTCTGGAACTGAAATCATCTCTCAGAACCTCGTAGCACTTTTGTGAGGCAACGTACATAACAAATTTCATTACTATGTCCTGATTTTCCAGATAAGATGCCCTTGAATCACAGAATCAATCAGGTTGGAAGAGACCTCTGGGTTCATCGAGTCCAAGCATTGAGGGCCAGAGTGTTGGGGTGTGACACTCAACAGTAGCACTTGAGCTACCTCACGTGGATCTTGGTTACTGTGGCACAGAAAGAGGGGGACTTTGGAGTGAAACGTGCCTTCAGTGCTTCTCAGCTTTTTTTATTTAAATTACATCTGTTTTAATTAGTTACCAACCCTTTTCTTTATTAAATAGTCTTTAATTTTTTGCGAAGGATCCCATTAGGATGCCAGGAGGGGCGGAGGGGAGTTACTGCTCTGCCAACGAGCCAGCTAGCGTCAGTGGACATGGCTCAGCCTCTCAGCAGTCTGACTCAGTGGTAAATGCTCTGAAGGTAACGCCTCGCCGGTACCATCCGTGCAAAACGTCGTGTCTGTTGCTCAACACGTGTCGTATTGTCCTGGCACCATTCCTGTGGGCACCACTGGGATGTTGCTGTCATGAGTGGGATCGTTTTCCTGTTTGTCACTCATTGCATCTGTGGACTGTGTGTTTTTGGGGCAGGGATCCGGCCCTCACGGTGGGGGTGCTCCAGCTGTAGCTGCTCTCCAAACCACTTACACTTGTACAGTTCTTCTCTGAAGCTGAAAGTGGTGTTTTTCTGAATGAGGAAGTCTTTCTGCTTCATCTAGGGCGCGTATTTGTTCTCCAGTGGAATATAATGGATTCCTTTAACCCCTGCAGAGAGAAATACTTTAATGCACAGATAAAGCCAGTCGTTGCTTCAGATCACCTGGTGCTCCTCTGGAGAGGATTAACAGCTGATGGGGAGCTGAGCAGAGAGCATGGACTCCGTACTCCTGTCTCCTGACACTGGCTCTGACGTGATTGTTTTCTGGTTGTCACCTCTCCTGTACTTCACTCATTAGCTAAACTGCTTTAATATTCGTTTGGTTAAGTGGGTGTTATTCCCCACCTATACAGACGTCGCAGGGACATACTGGTTCCTTGGAGGGGGTAGCTTTGCACTCCTTCAGGGGAGAACTGGAAGGGACTTCTGTAGAGCTTTGCTCTGGTTTTGAGCTTCGTGGAGATGCACAGTGCACAGTAAGAGCTCAGTAGTGCTGTTGACCTGCCTGGACAGCTGAGTTTGTGCGCAGGGTGATTATCTTCCACGTGGCTGGGTGACATTGACTTCTCCGTGAAGCCTGAGGAAGGAGGTTTATGCAAGTGAACTGTGCACAAATTACAGCCATCAGATCCTTCCTGTACTGTAAAACTCAGGCCCAGGGCTTCACCGCAGCCACCTCGCCTGTTTTTCTGGCTTCCCAGTGGGGGAAGCAGCAGCAGAGCGCTTGAGCCCCTCTCCACACACACACAATCACAGGTCCCCTCTCTGATGGCCACCCTGACCACGTCCCCATGGCAGCCCTCTCCACGCTCACACAATCACAGGTCCCCTCTCTGATGGCCACCCTGACCACGTCCCCATGGCAGCCCTCTCCACGCTCACACAATCACAGGTCCCCTCTCTGATGGCCACCCTGACCACATCCCCATGGCAGCCCTCTCCACGCTCACACAATCACAGGTCCCCTCTCTGATGGCCACCCTGACCACGTCCCCATGGCAGCCCTCTCCACGCTCACACAATCACGGGTCCCCTCTCTGATGGCCACCCTGACCACGTCCCCATGGCAGCCCTCTACGCTGGTCTCGCCCTCGTACAGGAGGGGAGCGAGGAGCCGCCGCTCTGGTGCTGCCCCCTTCAGCAGTGCACTCTGTGCATCTTCCATGTATTTCACCTGCTGTTGCCTAGAAAATAAAGCTATGCCAAGTAATTTTGTCAAGAGATCATGCATAGTTATCGAAAAAAGCCTTTTGTAGTTCTCTTAAAATACTCATTGGCAAAGACACTTCCCTGAACAGAACATTTAACACCACGCTTTTGACAACCTGTAGTAGCTGGTTGGTGTGAGTGAAATATTTGAACAACGGCTGATACCTTGGTTGCTGAAATGGATTGAGAGGAAATAAACAGAATTTAGTTGGATATGATGTGAAAGCTCAGCTTTGAGTTTGCGAGGAGGTATTGCAGCAGGTAGAAATAGGTATAAATGATGCTGTGATGTTTGAAATGGCAAGTGAGCTGTCAGCTAAAGAGGCTGCCCAGCCTCCCCCAGCCCAGCCAGGAGGAGACCCTGCTGTTCCCCCAGGGAAGCATATGGGTTTGTTCCTGCCTTTCTGGGGAGGGCAGAGCTGCTGCTTGCATCACTTATCAGAATCAGATGCGGGAGGAAGACCAAGCCAAAGGAAGGAGCCTGCTCTGCTTTACAAATCTGGCAATTTGGAGTTCCTGCAATGAAGAAATAGTCTTTGTTACAAAGCCTCGTTGTTAGTGCAATCCCCTTCTGCACGGCGAGAAATGGAAAGAGCAGGAATGTATTTTAAAGGGACACATCCATAAGAAAACTAAAAATAGTGCTGTTTTCTTCCTGAGTCATGAGAAGACTTTAAAAAAAAAAAGGTTGCCTGTGACTCTCCCACTGGTGGAGACAGCAGGGAAGGGGAGAGAAGAGCCTTGCCAGGCAGCTGGTCTGGTGGCGGCCCTTCCCTGCCCTGCTCCATCACGCAGGGTGGTTGAGAGAAGGCGTTGCTGTGTGTGTGTGTCCCCAGGCCGGGGCCTTGGCGACCTTCCCCACCCTGGCAGTGGTTATGGGGTTGTTCCTTGTGTGCAGGTGGGATCACGAGGGATATACAAGTAGTTATTCCACAGGGCAGGACGTGTTTGTTTCATTGCAAGGTGTGTATGACCAAGCTGCATGCCCGTGCGTGGAGGTGTGCGTGCTGCACCCAGGTTGGCTTTGCAGACCAGGGTTGGTATTTACAGAGCCATGACTGTTATCTGCCTGCCTGGATAGCCAAGGGCACAGCCTTACCTCCGACACGGGCACTGGGTTTTCCTGTCCTGATTCAGTGTCACCTACTGGAAACACTACCGTGCCATCTACAAATTCACTTGAGGTATGCTTTAATTGGAGGCAAGCTCTGAGGCTAAGCGTAGGAGTTGCTACAGAAAATTAAGTGTTCTGTGGTACCCAGGAGGTCAGGCGAGAAGATTTAATGATCCCTCCTGCCCTGAAATCCAGAGCACTGTAATCAGTCTCATTATCTTTAAATGCAATTTGTCAGTTATATGTGCATGCCCATACTGAGGAAGGACTCATGAAAGCTTAAATACCACTGCTCTTATTTGTGGCTGCAAAACAAATTTGTAAAATAAAATCCCCCCCCCTTTTTTTTTTTTAAACATACCCTTGTCTTGGAAGCTCAGGAAAATACACATCAGCAGGCTGGTAAAGGCTCCTACCACTGCCTCAGTGAGACAGAAAGCACTGGGGCTGGAGAAATGTGCCGTGTAAGTTTAAGGTGTTTAATTTTATATTCCATATTGAGCCTGGAAACACCTGAATGTGCAAAGTATTTCTTGATTAAATGCCCTTGAAGATTCTATATGGAAATTAAGTCAATTACTGTTTCTGTAATGCAATTACTGTTTTATTACAAACACTATAATTTTAACCTGTTGATCAGTATTGATCAGAAAAATCTATGTGTGATAATATATCTGGGGTAAAGTACTTTATGACTCAGCTGACCTGAATTTATCCTTCATAAGAATAAAGTTTGGCAAGTATGATGAAGTCTGGCAGCCTCAGTTTCCCCATCGGTAGGATGGCACCTATATTTTTTTGCCTACACTATCGCTTTGCAATTTATGGATAAAAAAGCAGCGTCTAACTCATACATATTTAATGGTGATCCATAAAAGTTCTCATGATGTAGGTAATGCCACTTCTAAAACGCTGATATATTAACTTTGACGTTATCAGTTCCTTTTTGTAAATCCTGAGTATGTGCTTGTGTCCTGCCTTGTCTCTGTTCCCCAGCCATCCAAAGCTCTGCCACTGGCATTGAAATGCTGCCTTTTCTTCTGACTTTTCTATGTCTAATTTGACTATTGATATATTATTATACTTTTAAAATAGTTGGTTATTTCCTTTCTAGTGTTACTTTTTCTTCTATTCATCTGGTCCATGTTAAAAGTAGAGTGGATTTCTGATAAACTAATTATTTTTCTTTCCTTTTGCATCTTCCTTGCAGTTCCTCCCAGTTTGTAGCTCACTATTTCGCTGCAGCTTTATGTGCTGTGGGGGTTTTACGTGGAACATTTGTCACGGCATCGTTTTGCCTGTGAAATCAGTGGAACGATGACAAGGTTCATTTTGGGCTCGGTAATTTTGGTTCATAGTCTTAGCTGGTATTAAAATGCAGTTTGGATGTATAGCTCGTGTTGTATGAACTTTGTGGTGTTGGATGATCAAGTTGGTATTTTATCAAGATAATGGATGTGGGAATTCTCTCCTCAGGGGGGGTGTGGTATTGGTACCACCTCATCAACAACATATTGGGGAGTGGTTTTGCTTTGTATTTAGGTACTTGCATTGTCTTAGGAGAACGTAGCAATGCATAGCAGCAGGGTTAGAGGTAGTTTGTCATGTATTAGTGAGCATGGAGGTAATGTCAAAGCGCAGGCGTGTTTGGACTAAGTCTGGAGGTTTGTTCTTTGTGTTTTTCCTCAGGCTGCTGGTAAGTTTTGTTCCCAGGCTGCAGCACACTCCCTTGGGCTGGGAGCCCGAGGGAAGATGGGGTACACCATATGGGACTGGTGGGATAGCTGGGCAAGAGGGGTCAGGGAGGCCAGAGATCTCCGTGTGTCGTGCTGCACATGAAGTATCACGGGCCCCGAATGCTGCCACAGCTGATGGGTGACGTGGCTGCTGTCCTCTGCAGTTAGCGTGCAGGTTTCTGCATGGCTTCCAGGGAGAAGATTTCTCCATCCTTTCACTCCGGTGTGGTGGAAGTAAGCTAGAAATGAATTGCTGTGACTGTATGGTGAACCTCATAGCTGTCCTTTATTCAGTCAAGGTTTCTGCTGAAATTTTGAGTCAAGTTTTTGGTGCTGGGCTTTTTACTCTGTCGTAACTATTTAAAACCCATTGAGGAATGCCTAAGTATTGTATTTTCTCCTGAGTGCTTGTAAAGGCAAAGTAATTCCATTAGTGTTGCTTACGACAAGTTAATGTTGAACTAGTGAGCTGAGAAGAAAACAACCCTATATGCAAATGCAGAACGCACATACAATGCAGAGGGCCAGACAAGTATGTGCACAGAGCAGCTATCACGATTGTGCAAAGGACTGCCAGTGCAAAAGGAGAGTTTGGTGATAAATCTGCAGAAATTTAGTCTGTATCATCCCGTGTTTCTGAAAAAGAGGCAAAGAAAGTTACTGTGATGCCTTTGAGACACAGGTATCTGTTGCACTCTGTGCACAAGCCAAAGTGGCTGTTGATAAATACTTCTCCATTTCCCACCCATAAAAATGGCAGGAGACTATTGCTTCTGACCCCACCCTGTCAATTCTGCTTAGGATGTCGGCTTTGCAGGGCTGTCTCATGTGTGTTTGTGCCTTCCTAGCAATCAGGGGTCACTTGTTCAGCTGGAAATAAAGGACTTGGGAAGTGTCACCTTTTAGTTTATCGTTGTGTCAGCATCAGCTGCTTGGTAAATATTGTCTAATGTTTATTGAGCAGAAAAATTGTTGAAAGGCATCTGTAGGTACAGTGTGCCTTCTCACAAAGTCTTATTGCTTCCAGTCTTGGAGTATTTCTGTTTTTCATGCTTATACTCAGGTTTTCCTCAGCAAAGGCTCAGAGGAACTGGGTTATTTTCCCATCTCTTGCACAGAGTAACAGTAGGACCTTGGGGTCGTTCTGCCTTTGCTCGCCAGCTGTAGGAACTGGGGCTGGTGATGTCTGTTCAGGATGTCGGCTTCCCAGGATCCAGCTGCTTTGTGTTTATTCAGTCCCAGCTAATGCAACCTCTGTTCACTCCTGGGCTTTAGGCACTGTTAAAATACAAATAAGAAATAATGACAACGGAAAACAGGTTTTGCCTTTCTTGACAGTCATACTGCTATTGCTCACAGAGATTAATGAGTGGTTTAGTAGCAGTTATACCTTAGCTGGTTGCTAGTTGATTATTATTAAACAGAAATAATCTTCAATTGCAATACACAGTGTGGTCACCATTCTTGTTTCTGGTGGCCCCTGAAAGAGGTGCCTGGTGATATGACACAAGCTACTGATTCTCCTGCTTGTACTCGGTCAATCTTTTTATAAAGCAGTATAAAAGACTTCCCTAAGTGTTTTTGGTATTACTTCTCTGCATTTTTAATTCCATAATTGTAACATGGATGTTGTGCAATCATGAACGGGAGTAGATGTGAGTATGAGGAAGGAAACCTTTATAATGTACGGTCCATACTAAAAAAATATTGCTAACTTCTACTGAATTGTAGGTTTCGCTCTGGTTCACCAGAACACACAAGCATGTACAGAACAGTAACTACATGCACAGCTCCTCTGAGCTCCAGGAAGCACAAGTGAAATAAAACCCTTTTAATGCCTTGCTTGATTTTAAGTGAACAAGTAAATTCTTTGAAAAAGGGGAGAGCTGCTCTGTGCTTTTTAAAGTAGAAATGCTTAGACTCCTCTGGACTGAGCTTTGTGCTTCTGGATTGCGTTCTGCAAGGATCTGGTTTGGGAAATAGTTGAACAAAGTTTCGGTTGAGGCCTGTAAATGTCCTCGGTCTTGTATCTGAAGCACAAAATAACCTGGTGATGCACGTGCTCGTTCATTTGTCTCTGTTTTTAATCATTTTTACTGGGAAGCATGTGCTTTTTGTGTTCAGAGGGAGTGTTGTATCCCTCGAGAAATACTCTCTTCTCCTGTTCCGTGTCCCTCCCCTCTGTCCTTACCTGTGCTGCATGAGCTGCTTAACGAACGCGTGGCGTTGCCAGGTGCATGTCTGTGTGCACGCCAGGACCTCCGAACTGGTGATAACGACATCTCTTTCCATCCCTCCCTTTAGGTTGTGTGGAGGAAACTTGGAGATGCTGCAGGGTCGTGCCCTGGAATTAGACAACATTTGTCAGGAAATCAGTATAAAGGACCTATGTAAAAGGCCCTGAGCAAGCCCTCTCTCTGAAGAGAGTTTGAACTGCCGATGAGAGAGAAGGAACTGACCGTGTCCACAGCGACTTCCCAGCTGACGACGGGGTTGGAAGCTAGTAGAGGTTCTGCACAGAGGTCTGTCAGAGGAGCCCTGCTGTCAGCATCCCCCCAATACTGCTCTTTCCCTGTACTGGCTCGTGAAATGCTGCTGCCGCATCCTCGCTTCAACACACCACACTTAGAAGCACTGAGGTGTTTCCATCCTAACTGAAATATAATTGGGATTCTGCAGGAGTTACATGAAGTAAGTTTTATTTCGGTTAGTTGCAGTGAATCTCTAGTAAGTCTGAACGAATTTTCCACTGGATTTAACAGAGGTTTTCCACCAGACTGGAGAGACATTGATAAACTGTGCCTTTGGTCTCCGCAGTTTTGAGAAAGTCACTTCTTGGTAACTCACACTTCAGTCTCTAAAATATTGGTTAATGGTGCTTAGGCGATTTCCAGATGATTTTTTTTGCTTTGGTAGAATACCTGCCTTTGGAGGTGCTAAAAAACCATAAAGTCTCCTAACCAGCCAGTAGTGTAGCATAACTACAGTACTTGTAGTGAAACTCAATTTCTTTCTAAAGGAAAGTACAGATAGCTTTCTTTGCGGTTCACTTTGGTGCACGTCTTCTGAAGAGGTGTAGGATGTTCACAGCCCTTTAGTGAACAGGATACTCAGATGTCACTATTACAGGTCTCAAATCAGAATTTCCATCAGAGTTTTTTCGGGAAGTATTTTCCAATTGTCAGGATGCTAATTTCTACTGCTTAATTTAGAGACATGCTGGTTTATTTAACAAGAGTCTATAAGGATCTCAAGGATTGCACTGCATTATAAAAAAGCTTTTCTTGCCACTGTAGCGTTCTTTCAAAGAAAAAGGTTTTATTATACTCGGAGCACGTCTTTCATTATTACGAGGCAGAAAGCTCTTGTTCAGATTGCCTGAGGTTTGCCCAGACGGCGCCCTAGATGTGCTTAGTTTATTTTTATCTCTGTGTATGACACTAGCTGTGTGTATTGAATTGCAACGATAGGTATTTTGTGTATATCTAAAAGCAATGATAGTTTCATGTACGAATGTGCAACAGGCTTGTGACTGAATGCTGTTGCTTAACTTTTTACCATAGCTGAGCATCAAAAAAACTAATAAAAGTTTAAAAAAAAAAAAAATAGGAATGCAACAATTCCTGGGTTTCTGGTTTGTTCTTGGTTACTGAGATTTGAGCCAGAGTCAGAGCCTCTGTTTTCTCTGAGCTTGCAACATGCTGTATTTGTGGGCTATTTGCAGTGGGATGTAGCTCGGTTGCTGTACGATCTTTTGTCGTGTAGGAGTACGGTGTAAATCTGCTAACTGTCCTCAGAAAAAGCGTGTTGATTTGCAGCAGTAGTTACGTTGGTTTCTGTTGTTATTTTTCCTTGGTGCCATTTGACGTGAGGCCTCTGGTCCAGCATTGCTTTCTCGGGCAACACTCCTGTTCACTCCGTCTCCTTGAGTTGGAAATGCAGAACCTGCCCTGCCATTCGAAACGTTGCACTCTTGCATAATTCCTTATATATAACCCAGCCCAAACAGTTGTCTCTTCTCTTTACATGTTGTTTTCTCCCACACATATTGTTTGCATAGTTAAATTGTTGTATTCCTATATATCTATATATATATGTATGAAAAAATGTAACACATGTACTTGTGCCTGCAGTATGTACGTCCAGGGGCTAATCTGAGGGACGCTGGTCTTTTGACACTACACTTGTGTAAATTTTGATACTGTATTAAAACTATTTTTTTACAGTTCTGCATACGATTGGGTATCAAGTATCTGTGTTCATCTTAGCAACGGTAATAAATTATAGAGTCTCACCGTTGTTTGCTCTCCTTTAATGACTGACGCCACGAGGCGCTTGGGCTCACACGCTGTTGGCTTTGAAGGAGCTGTTTGAAATGTTTCCTTGCTTGCTTGAGGAATTAGCTGCATGTTGTGGATTTTTGTTCGCTTTTTCTCCAGGTGTCTTAAAAAATCCCAGATATGTGGACTTGCTTATATCTGTTATGTATTTATACATGGGCAGCGGGGCAGCTCCGGGCTGCCGCCAGCCGCGTGCCCCAGGCGCGATGCGTTGAGTCCCCAGCTGTGCTGCAAGGGCAGCCCCAGGACGTGCTGCGGGGCCCTTCCTCCCCCTTCCTGCACAGTGAGGCTTTGAGGTGAGGACAGGGCAACACGGAGCTCCCGGAGCTGTTTTGCTCAGGTAAGAGACGCAGACATCTTCGTGGTACTGGGGGAGGCTGGTTGTGTCCCCCTGTGTGTCGGTGGCCTCCTGTGCCCACCTTATCTGTGCCCTGGCACCGGGCTCCCTCGTCCCCTTGTGGGCTGCACGTGTCAGGGGGAAAGTGCAGCGAAAGGGCTGCCTGGTACTGCTTGTGCCAGGGAGCAGAAAACTTGTGCTAAATTTTCTGGAAAAAAAAATACTTAGTGCAATCAATATCTTACAGGGCACTGGTTTGTTTAATTCTTTATATGTTTTTGAGACAAGTCCCAGGGTGGTGTGAATTCTTTATACTGATCTCACCAGTTTGATACAGAAGAAGGTGGCTCAGCCACTTTTTTCCCCCACTTTCAGGGGTGAAAAAATCTTGATGACTGTCCTTTATTGTTGTGAATTCCTGCAGAAGGGAGTAGCAAATGCAGCTGCCAGGTATATAATGCCAAGATCTCCTAATATCTCCACACTTGTCTTTTCTAGGCTTGGGTGAACCATGTATGCAGGGACCCCAGCCATGAATGTCCTCAAGCCAGCAACTAGCTGTGCGACTCTGGTCATCCAAAGACCTGAAGGTAAGAACAGCAGACTCAATAGCAGCTCTGCCTGGGCTTAATAAATAGAGGTTCTGCATTATTTAATCAATGAGCGAGCAGGCATTTGCTGGGCTTCCTCGTGACTGGGGTACTTTCTAGCACATGCAGTCAGGCCCAGAAGTGATTGTGAGATGGCATTTGCCAGAGCAGGCAACTCACGTCTGATGTACGCAGTATTGGGAGCAAGGGGGAAGGAGAAGCTGCAAGGGGAAGAAAGAGCAAATAATCTTTGTGCTAGTAATGAATCTTCTTTTTTTTATTAAAAAAAAGAACCTTTCTCCCCTCCTCCTTGGTGACTCCAGATGCTTCATGGGTTTTTTTTAAGCCCAGAAACAGCATGGTGTGGCTGAGATTTTCTATATGTGCAAGAGAAACTTTAGTTGTTATGAAAAGCCAAATACTGGGGCCACTTCACCAAAAGATCAGAGGAGGGGAAGGCTTAGTTTATTGCTGAAGGAGTGTGAGACTACTTAGGATGCTCCTGGGCACTCCTGCTGACTTTGGAGGGTCAGACAACCCACAAATGCTAGTGTGAATGAAAATAAAGTTTTAAATAGTCTTACATAAATAAAAATATTACCATGTTTTAAAAACTTGAGAGAACATGGACCAGAGACATAAACCTTACTTGAATCTTTCTTCTGATCTGAGAAAGCTCAAACATTTCCGTGGGAGTTAACTAGGAAACTGAGAAATATTCATGGAGAATGATGAAAAATAAATGAAACCAGAGCATCTTCTGATATTGATATGAGGTCTTTGCTGGCCGTGCTGGAGCCAGGCTCTGGATAGCTCCAGCTCTGTACAAGCATTTGTGGTTCTTCTCATGCTACTGGCTGGTGGGGAAGGACCCCAGGGACTTCATTACATGCTTCCATCTGAAACAGCTTCCTAAACACCTGGTTCACAAAGAAGTGCCAAAATAATAATAATGAATTATTTAATATGTTTGTTAGAACATGATAATTACTCTCCACTTGAATAAGAATTTGTTATAATTATCTCATTGATGCAGTGGCTGTGGCCCTGAAGTTTCTTTGATGGGTTTTTCCCCACTACTGTGAATAGGCTGAAGTAAATTTTAGAAATAACTTATTTATGTCTTCAGATGAAAAAGCAAAGGAAAAAAATAACTTTGGGAACCCATCCCCAGACTCTGGAAAGAAAGAGGACAAAGGGAAGGGGGATGGGGACCTGTCCTGCCAGCATCCAGGCTTCAGGTGAATCTTCTGCATTGTTAATGTGACTACAACCCATGTGCTAGGCAACTCACCCGTGTGTGTGGCAATCAGAAAGGCTGTGTGAGAAAGAAGGTGTTTTAACATTTTCACATGTGATTTTGTATACTTTTTTTTTTTTAGCATTGCTCTTGGTAAATGCCAGGGGACAGGGTTGGCTTGTGAGCAGTAGTGTTCCCTGGGCCTGAACACCTCTGCTGGAGAGCAGGAGGGGGCTGATGGTGTGGTTTTTTAAGAAGCTTTGAATGTCCCCAGTGACACAAGGACATCTTGGCTCAGGCGGGTGCGCTGAGCCCTGTTAAACCGTAGCGTCACTCATGGCTTAAGCGTAAAGGTCGGAGAGTGAAAGGAAAACACTCGAGGT
This sequence comes from Nyctibius grandis, assembly GCF_013368605.1. Lineage (NCBI taxonomy): Eukaryota > Metazoa > Chordata > Aves > Nyctibiiformes > Nyctibiidae > Nyctibius > Nyctibius grandis. Next base: position 2,268,815 of record NC_090658.1, read on the forward strand.
TTGAGGTGGCCTTTCAAGATAGGAACTGGTTTGTTGTCAGAGTGGTGGGAATTGGCCTGAACATCAGTCTGTGGCATGGGGTCGTTGAGCTGCTCTGTTTTCACAGGCGTTAGACACTTCATAAGAGAGGAAATACACAATCTAAAAATACATTATTTTTCTCCCCCTGCTGAAGGGGAAATGTTCACAGACTGCTCCAGAGCACCCCAGAGCCCACCCTACACAACCTTCAAAATCCCAGGAAAAGCACACCATGAAACATGGAAACGTTTCCATGGGAACTGTCCCTCTTCTCCTGCTAATAAACCAGACCTATAACACAAATGATAACAGGTTCCAATTTCTGCACCAAACTACAAACAGTGAATGCTACAAAGGGAACCGGTAAAGAGCAGAAGCGTAAATCAACAAAACTGCTAAGTTAGGTACGTGTGTGCCTCCCCACCAAAAAACACAAGCATGTAAACAGAGCCATTGGGGGGAAAAAAAGAAGATCATTTTAATTATAGCACATCCAGCCAACATAAACCCCATGGATTGTGTGAAATCAGGTTTGTTCTTCTGATACGCAGCAGGAAACTCTGTAGCAGATCAAATACGTTCAGGGAGGCTGTCTTGCTAATTGCCTCTCCTAGCTGAGCCAAAGCAAACTATTTAGACAAAGGAAAGAATTCACTTTTTATTTAGTATTAGTTATGAAATAGCATGTCTGGATGGGCTTCACAATAGCACTACATTTCCTGGGGAAAAAAAGATGTAGTTCTAATCCTGTGAAATAATTGGAGAATTAACCCCTTGCTTCAGGCTGGAACCCCAACAAGTGCTTACAATTAAGAGCAAGATGAATGATGTCTTGGTAAGGCCTTTCCTTCAGTCACAGCAGATTATGAAGCTCATTTTCAAGCCTTCTTTACAAGCATTCTTGTATGTTCTCGCCTCACACTGATGTTAGAGCAATGCGTTCTTTTCTTTCTGTTGTGACTTTCACACTGCCTCTTGTTTTTTATTTTTTTTAAGCCTGTTGTTATGGCCTTTTTGCAGCATCCCTTTGGCTTCTCACTAAAGATTCTGGAGTTTTGCATGGGGTATTTTGGGGCTTGGATGCATCCCTTGGGCACTCTCGCTTTGTGCTGCCAGCAGCCTACCAAACGTTGCCTGGAGGGTTTATTTTCCTCTGATGCTTTTCTCCTGCAGCATGCGAGTGGTGTCTCGGAGCAGCTTAGCTGAGCATTAGCATTTGTAGCCACGGACAAATAAAACCAAAGTGGTGGGGAAGAAGTTGTGATACCGAATGCCAGAAGCGAGTTGTTCTCAGACGTGGTTAACCACCTTCCGCACTTGGGCAGCAGGACTGGAGCCACTGATGTTCAGGCCAGGTGGTGGCGTGATCCAGTAGAAAAGGAAAGCGATGGTGGCCTTGTAAGTATGTACAGCCAAGTTTGCAGGAAGTGGATGAAAAGATGGAATAGGAATTGGCTGGGGCTGAACGCTGCTTCGTACCGTTGTGTAACAGGTTCTAGTGCTTGCGCTGGTTTTGCTTTCTTTTGCATCAAGCTTTGAATATGTGTAACACAAAAACTGCTTCTTGGAGGCCTTCTGCTCTGGGTGGTGCCATCTAGAAAGACAAATCTGCTACAGCATGGGAAGGAATCTTCTCTCCAAGGGAACAAGATGTCATGAATAGCGTGAGGACCTCTAAATCTTGGCCTTTGTGGTTCAGTTTCTGTCTCGCTGAACCACCATCTCCTCTGCCCTTGCTTAGCTGCCTCCTGGCACCCCTGTCCGTCAGCTCCCTGAAGAAACATTAGTCTGCTGGTGCGTGCAGTGTCACTCTTCTGCGCCAGGGCACCGTGCCTCACTGGCAGGACTGCTGGCAGGACCGCTGGCAGCCTTAAATGGCCAGCAGGTCTCCAGGGCTGGAAGGAGAGCATGTTAGATGCATTTGCAGCTGAAAAAAAAAAAAGCACATCATAGCCATTGAGCCTTTCACAATGATGCATGAATTAAGAGCTGCTACTGAACTTATGCACAGTATAGTAAGAGAATAGTATATATTATTAGTTTCCTAGTTGTGAGGATCAATGGGTAGCATGGTACAGCCTCCCCTTTGCTCAGGTGCTCACACGTGCTCTGTGGGTCTGCACGCAGGTACGCACACGTGCACGCCAGGCTTTATTTAAAGGTCACTGAAACAAACAGGACGTAGCTTAGCTTGTGGTCTGGTGTGTGGTGTAGTTAGAGGGTGGGGCAGATGGGACAAAGTCTGTTCTCTGCTGTAATGCCCAAAAAGCAGTTTGTTGCTCTTGGTAGGGCCCCCAGCACTGTTTCTTGGCTTTGCTGATCAGGGTACTGGTACCAAACAGTTTAAAGGAGAACCCAAAGTAAAATCACAAGCAAAGAGGTTTGTAGCCAAACTGCTTATTTGTATCTTGGCATTCAGTGGCATCTGAGTGAGTGACTTCAAAGTAAAACGTGCTCCTTTGGGATGGTCTGCTCCCCGCAGACAGGTAGAGCACCTCATGTCCTGATGAGGTAACCTGTAGCTAAGAGGACTCCAAAGCTTCTTCATTTAATCACAGTAGATAAATTATGTATACATGTTAAATAAAACAAAAGATTTTGCCTCCCAGAGATTAATTATAGCTAGAAATTTTGTTAAAATGTTCATCTTAATTGTTTTGCTAATAAGTTTAAAAGGGGGAGAAAAGGTAAAATAGTGATGAATGATTAAACCTTGTCTCCATAAATCCCATTAAAGACATTAGGGGAAGAATGAAATAGATGTTGAAGGTGGTATACTCCTGAGATGGTTTCACTAGAAGAGCAAAGCTACCTAATTAGCACATTACTGTTTGTTTCCGTACAGGAAAATAGCCACTCTGTATTTGAAGGTTTGAGACCATCAAGAAGGGCCAGCTTGTCCCCAGACCAAGGGCTCGATGTGGCAAAGCAGAGCTGCCACCATCCTTCGCCCGCTTGGAAAGGGCTGTTTGGGCTTGGTGCACCGCACGTGGTTTGCAGCCACGCGCATAACTGGGCAGACAGGGAGAAAGGCAGGAAGGCACCAGTATATTTCTCTAATCATAAATTATGCCATATGTTACCTGGAGTTCAGGCTCTAAATTGTGCATTGACCCCAATAGCATATGGCTGTAATTAAGCTGTCCGCCAGAGTGGGTCTGCCCGGCGGTTACACGTCGGGGCCTGACTGCGCGTGACAGCGGAGGAAGGGGGTCAGGCACCTGAGGGCCTTGACAAGCCGCTTGTGAACAGACGAACTGCTACCACGATTTAATCAGGCTTTGGAAAACATGCTGAAACAATTCATAACAAGTAAACAGGATAGGAGTGGCCTGTAGTTATCTGGAGGGGAAGCTGTTGCCGTTGGCCGTGGCACGCGCCAGCGGCCGAGTGCCAGCGGGGAGCTGGGTGGACCAGGCTCTTGGGCTAGGCCATACCAGATGTGCAGGGTTCACCCCTGTGCGTTGGTCACCCCTTACCAACCACAGCGTTGCCCTGTGTTCGATCTGGTTAGATCATCCTCACGGTGAAAAAGTTTTCCTTATACTGCCTGGAATTTCCTGTGTTCCCATTTGTGTCTCATCCTTTCACTGGGCACCTCTGGGGAGAGGCTCACACCTTATGCTCCAGCCCCTGGCCATCCTGGTGGCCTCCGTGGACTCATTCCAGTATGACCATGTCCATCTGGGGAGCCCAAAACTGGACCCACGCTCCAGATGTCTCACCAGTAGAGGGGAAGGATCACCTCCCTCAGCAGCCCTATTTTATAAGGGTACTAAATGTGTTTAAATACCATGGTGACAAAGGCTATGTTGGTACTCTGACAGAATGGAAACTACAGGAATATGCATATATAGCATCCATAATCCATATGTGCTTATGTTAAGTAATAACTTTACTGTGTCCAGCAAAATGTTCCTGTAAGTGCTAATGGAAAATTGAGATTGATGTAAAGGCAGGTATGTGCCAGCAGTGTGCAATAAACATGCTGCTCTAAAGTAATTTTGGAGAAACTTTGGATTAAAAAAAGATATAGCAGTTGCCTCTACCAAAAAAAAAAAAAGAAAAAGAAAAAGGTGAGTACTTCAGGCTATCCGAGTAGCTTCTCTCGGCCCTTTGAAGCTCTTCTTTTTTTCAGATGAAAGGTCCATGTGACCATATACTTGACTTTTTCCCTGATAATATCCCTGCCTTGGCAGGAGGGAGGAACAATAGAGAGATGGCTTTTGATAACATTCAGACAGTGATCTGGTCTGCTCCCGAGCGGTGCCGAGACTAGCGCAGATAAGGGTTTATCTTTGATCTTGATGAAATAATTGATGCTGAGCATCCTTCAGCGATGCTCACGTGTCAGTTGAAAATTTCCTCGTCTGATTTGGTCCTGTACCGTTGACGAAGGGACCGAGGGGCTTGTTCCTGCCCGGGGAGGCATTAGGACACCCCAAGGGACTCTCCCAGGGCTGTTTCTCACACTTTTCCGTCATGCCTCACTGCCGGGCGCCATTTTGTCTGTGTTGGGCGCCATTTTGTCTGTGTTGGGCGCCATTTTGTCTGTGTTGGGCGCCATTTTGTCTGTGTTGGGCGCCATTTTGTCCGCGAGGGGCGCCATTTTGTCCACGAGGGGCGCCATTTTGTCCACGAGGGGCGCCATTCTGTCTGTGAGGGGCGCCATTTTGTCCAGGGTGTGCCCTGAGGGGGGGCGGCGGGAACTGGCTGGAACCGGCGGGAACTGGCGGGAGCAGCCCCTGCCTCCCCTCACAGCGCAGCCCACACCCAATGCAGGTACTTGTGATAGATATTAAAAATCCCAACTGAATGTTCTCCCTAAAGGTAGATGGAGTCTCACAACAAGCTCCGCGTTTTCCGGGTGGGCTGAACTACCTCCCCGTCCCCTCAAGGGCGGGCACGGAGGCCAAGGCGCCCAGCCTGGCCTGTGGGCAGAGCAAGCTCCTCCCTCCCCAAACCATGCCCCTTCATGGGTGTTTCTCCAAGGTGGTGTTAGATTTGGGAAGTGCTGAGACCTCTGTAACTGTGCATGTGAGGGCATGTCCTGGTTTCACTGGGATTGGTTTCAGTTTGTGGCCATCCGTGGTGATCAAGGCCCTCAGCAGTTAAATCTGGGGCAGCTGACCCAGGCTGGCCCACAGGTGTGTTCTATATCATTAACATCAAGCTCACTATAAAAGAGAGGGTTTGCTGGGAAGAGGTGGGGCTCTTTCTGCTCTTTTTGCCTCTCCTCCATCTTGTTTATTGTGAATCTTGGAGCAACTTGCTAGTGATCTGTGGGTAAGTATACTTTTGTCTGTTTTGTGTTGTCATTTATATTGATTTCTTCATTTCATTAAATCTGGATAACTTCAACCTACAAGTCTCCCTCCTTTTCCTAATTCTCTTCCTCATTTGGGTAAGAGACATTGGGTGAGAGAAAAACTGCTATTGTTTAGCCCCGGGTGTGGGCTAAATGAAGGCAGGGCACAACCCTGTCGCCCTGCCAGCCAAGCTGTGTGAGTCTGAAGGGGAAAAAATTGGTTTGAATTTGGAGGTTTCCAGTTGTTTTGTGTCGTAGAGGGAAAAGAGTGTTTCCTTAGGCAGAACGGCATCCACATAAATAATTTATTCCTCTGCTTACTGCCCATGGTTAACTGTGCACGCTCAGCAGTTGTCGGTACCAAAGACTGAGGAAAATTTTTTGAATGCATGTTATAAAAAATGTATTCTAAGTCGTATTTGCTGCATTTTAGTTTTCTGTCATCATAGAAACTATATAAACAGTAAAGTCCATAAATCAGAGCGATTGCAAGAGGGAAAGATATTTAGTCTAATTATCCCACACTATTTGTTTGGATGGGGAGGAAATATGAGGCAGACTTATTTAATTACTTGTAGGGAAAAAAAAAAATGTTCCCTGAAAGGTTTCTGACTAAACTGCATATTAACCACATTTATAATTCCTATTTCACACGTTATTAGGCTCTGAATTCTGGTAGCCTGAACAAGAGGAGCTAAAATGATATAATTTAAGGGATGGTGTTAGAAGAGAGCTATATAACTGATCCAAAATAGCGCTCTGGCTTATTCTCTGTTCATGTGTCCTGTAAGTTTTCATTCTTTACAGAGAAATAAAAATGACCAAAGGGTGGGAAAAATATGACTGCAATGCTGGACTCTTAGCTGAACTATAACTGCACACAAACCCATTTTTTAATGCTGTTTTCAGTTACCTGAGCAATCTGTACAATATTTAAACCCACCAGGAAAGGTAGAGTTGGTTTAGCTGGGCAGATACTCACTTAAAAGAAAGGACTTGATTCCCTTCACGTTTCTATTGCTGCTTTGAATGCATGTTATAAAAAATGTATCCTAAGTTGTATTTGCTGCATTTTAGTTTTCTGTCATCATAGAAACTATATAAACAGTAAAGTCCATAAATCAGAGTGATTTCAAGAGGGAAAGATATTTAGTCTAATTATCCCACACTATTCATTTGGATGGGGAGGAAATATGAGGCAGACTTTTTTTTTTTCAGGCAGAGTCCTGTTAACTGGGATTTCATGAGTATAAGTGACTGGAAAATTATCTCAAAATGATGCATTTTCTACTCCTGTTTTGGTGTGTCTGTTGAGGAGTAGGTAGATTACATGGAAATTGTCAAATTTAGTACTTAAAAATATTTAAAATTTAATTTAAACTTGCAAGTCCTTTCTTGTGGTGAAAAAACCTTAAACAGATTTTATCTTGAAGCAATGGTTACCACAATTGGTGGAAACAACATGTCCATCATTTGTGACTGTTGGTAAATCGCCTTTGTTAGGGGCTGCTGGGAATGCCCTGTAAGGGAACTGGAGATTGTAAACCTGTAACTATGGTAAAAATGATAATGTGTGTTGAAAGGAAGTGACAAAGCTATTCCAATGAAAGAGGAATACACTAGGTAAGCTCCTGACTGAATGCCATTTGATATACCTTAGCTGTAAGTGGATTTTCCCCCTCTGTACCTTCTAGGAAAAGTTGGTCCATGAACAGCAGAAATCTAATCGTTGTGGTCAAAACTGGTTGTGCTCTGCAGGCACTCTTACTCTCATAAATAACTATAGTAGAACTTAGTAGAATAATTAGGTATTTATCAAAGGGATACAGCTGTGGTACTTGACAAACTGCAATTCTAGTTGAATTACAACAAAATACAGATATGTTGTAACAAAAAAAAAAATTACTGGGTGAAGTGCAGTGATCTATACTTTGCAATTAAAAATCAGCTTAAAGGAGTTTTTAAAGATGTTTTCCTCATTTTGAAGCTCAGGTTTTCAAAGAGCTTCAGGGAATTTACAGGATCTATAAGATATCTCCTATTCCTGTTCACTCCTGTGTAACTAATTTATGCATCTCAGAACAACTCGATCAGGGAGTGGAGATCTAACAGGGATACTTTTGCATGAATAAGTCATCAACCTGGACAAGGTGTTCCTGTGCTCCTGAGAACTTCAATTCATTTCATATTGGTCTGTGATTCACTGGATGCTTTGCTAAAGCTTCTTGTTAGAGGGAATCTGTCAGATGGGATGTGTTAATGCCTTGGGGGATAACCCTGTGAACATGCTCAGTGACGGTGCTTTGTAAACCCTTGGTAGAGAGAGGTAAGTCTGTACGGGGTTTACTCTGGCTTTGTGGGGCCTGGTGCTAAAACGCACGCTTAGTTTATTTGGTCTTAGCTTAGTGTTTATCTTAGTATGTGACGTGGTGTTTTTTTCTGTGGTGCTACCGGCAGATATGTGCAAGTGCCTGATGGCCTTTCCTTGGGAACACTGCTCAGAAAAATACTGCTCCTGGGGGGAAGGAACCTCCAGTCCGCTTCTGACTTCCTGTTCCTTCAAAATAATTTCAGAAAAGGCACATCCCAAACAGCCTTATTAATACCATTATTATTAACACCTTTTTCCTCTATTTTAAAACTTCCAGCAGGCACCTGTTGTGTTTTTATTAAGTCAATGCAAGGTATTTATTTACGTGAGGAAATGCCTTAATCTATTTGAGAGGCACATTTGGTTTGCACGTATTACTGCTGTGCACAGGAACATTTGCTGCTGATTAGAGGGCTACGGCTCAGTTTGCAAAGCAAAGCGCATTTTTCCCCTTTGCCTTCTGGTCTCTCTCTCCTGACTTGAGTTTTCCAGGTGCACAATGGTCTTCACTCAGAGAAAAGACCATCTGTGTTTTGTTGATGCTCAGAGGAATAAAACTTTGCAGACGAGAGCTGATTTCAGCCCTTCTCCTTTCCTGCCTTGATGCTGGAGTTGGTTTCATGGCTGTGCCAAGCAAATTGGCAGATGCTGCTGGGCCTTGCAAAATCATGTTGATCTGTGACCGGAGCAGCTCTCAGCTCCTTTTATGCTGTAGGAGTATCTGTTTATATTTGTGTATGAATTTCAGTCTGTCAGAGAAATACCATTTATCCTGCAGATGGTGACAATAAAAACATTGTGTTGCTTTAGCTGTAAGTCAAAGGGACCCTCTTCTCAGCCTCTGCTGTCGGCGGGGCTTCTCTACTCAAAGCAAAACTGGGGGATGGAGAGAAATAACGCCCAAAGGAGGAGAATTTTCTGAACACCTTTGCTAATGCCACTTTAATGGGCGCTGTGAAACTCCTTGTGATGTAATTGCAGGGGTGGTTTTGATCACTGTGTGCGGTGCAGCCCTCTGAATCTGAATGTATATACATGTGTCCCCCTCCTGGCCATGGAGCTTGTAGCAACCACAAGAGGTTTCCCTCAAAACTTAGCAAGGCCCATTTGTTGACAGGAGGAATGAGTAACAACTGAAGTGTAACACCTCAGAAATAGCATCTGGGAGATTTTGGTGTCGGGCAGTTCACAGCTCTGTAATGTGGAGTACCAATGTAAAAATGACACTTTTCTGGGGGTTTTGCAGTGTCTAAGTACTTGCCTTGTGAACAGGAGAGCTGCTATTTCTGGGCTGTAAACCTGGCCTAATTCTCTAACATCCCATTCTTAAACAGGAGTGCTTCCTCTGAAGGCCACAGTGCTGTGCCGAGAGGAGCAATACACCCAGGCGTTGTCGCAGCTCTGGTTTGTTTGGACTGTCACCTCAGCTCTCGGCACACGTAAAAGTGAGTAGCAATTCCCAAAATGCTTGAGCAGATTTCCATTTGGAACGGCGGCTCCCAGCGGGGTTGGTGGCAGCGAGGAGGCCCCTGCCATCTGCAAGTGGTAGGTGGCAAAGCTCCTCAGTGACTGATGTGCTTTAAAAATAGATATATTTTAATTTTAAAGAATGCTGATTCTTATCTGATGGTTTATGCAATATAGCAATTGTTTGCATAAATAGATTTTTCCCTCCTCCAAGACTTGCTATGAATTTTATTGTGGCAGAGGGTTTAATAAATTACAGGAGACAAGAATAAAGAGGAGTCCAACCTTTAACCAGAGCACGAAGGAATCATGTTGATGTGGAACTTCTTCCCCCCCGTAATGAATGTACAATATTTTTCTCCATTACTAGCTGTTGGCTGTGGAACTGAAAATATAGAGGCTGGCGACCCAAGGCCATAGAAGTGAGGAAATACCAGTACATAAACCCATTTACACTGAAATATTAAACTTGTCCAGAAGATAAATAATGGTGTTTGTTAGTAGCAGCAGGAGAGTGGTGGTTTGCTATCAGCCCTCATAGTTTATCCCATGCAGCGCGTTGCCTGTGGACCGAGGGCTTGATAGATGCTCTCAGCCATCCTGGTGCAGCAGGAATCAAGATTTTGTGTTTCACACTTAACTTGATGGATCAAGAAAGAGAAGCCAAAAAGCAGAACTGATTATTAATTTGCTGAGTGTGAACATTAATACCTCTGCAAATCTGTATGGCTTAGTCCGCTTCGGGATCGTACGCTCTGTAAGGGACTAACGGCCTGTGCCACAGCACTTGTGCATGCTTGCTCCAGAGAAGCTGGTATGTTTTTAAAAAATCTTTAAAAAAAGTTTGAAGAATTTTAAAGAGAGTCACTCCTTGGGGCCTAGACGATGGGCAGCACAGCAGGGACTGAGCTCAGGCAGCAGTGACATTCAAAGAAGAAGGTGGGCCCACGCTTAAGTTTTATTGTTCATGCTATTTCTTTCTCTGCGCCACTGCCTTGAAGCTTGCATCACCTGTGGTGAGCTGCAACACACACAAATCCTGCAGCATGAGCTGAGGACATCCCCTGGTACTAACCTGTTCCCATCTCTGTACTGACCTTTCCTGCCTTGATACGGGGCACACAGCTGAAACAGTGTGGTGGGAGCTTCCCAGGGGTGTGATAAATCTGCATTTGCAGCATTGCTTTTGTGGTGCCTACAGGTGAGTGTCCGCTGGGGACAGCTGGATGTGGTGTGGCTTTGTCTGAATCCCCAAGGGTTATTGTTAAGCAGTATTGTCAGCACATGTGAGCTTAAAGTGAATATTGCTGAACACGTTACAAACTTTTTAAAATGAGTTTGCTAAATTGATACCACTATAGGGCAAGAAATAAATAACGAGTGGGTTTGCCTGCAGTCATTCTTGCGTGGCCATTTAGAGCTGATGATGCAACCACAGGTTGTTAAACAATTTCAAGCAGACCCGTTTTGAACCTTGTAAAACTAACATTTAATGAAGTGAAACATGGATCAATGGTAAATTTTGTGCAGTGGCTCAGTCGTATTGATTGCAAGGTTCAAAGACTTTCAGCGTGGACCTGTTAAACATCTATAATGTGAGGGTTGAAATGACGCTTGCCAAATGCTAACAAGGTTGAAAAGTCTGTGTTGGGTGTGTTTGCTTTCTGCTCTCAAATAATCTGCTGCTTTTCAGTCAGTAAGGAGGGGTGGGAACTGGTTGGTCCCACGGGAGATGCTCTTGGATCAGTTTTATTGGGTTGCAAAGAAAGGGACTTCTGTGCTGGTGCAACGGCAAGGGCACCACTGCAGCAGTTGTGGCTGCTGCGTATGGAGGTGTCAGTGCATTGTGCAACACTCGTCTTTTACTTCCCGAGGAGATTTGGCTGTTACCGTGTGTGCACGCACTTGTATGAGGGTTAAACCTGATTTGAGCATTACAGACCGTGAACAGGGCCTCTGCCTCCTGCAGCACAGCCCCTCCGTGCTTTGTGCATGTGGCAGCGTGGATGGCCATGCAAGGTGGCCCCAGCCATGGGGCGAGGACCTGCTGGAGACTGCATCTGCCACAGCGGCCGTTTGGTGAAGCAGACGAGAGTATAATGTAGCTGTATTGGCTTTGGCACACTAAAAGCTGGATCCTGGCTCCAGTCTGGTCCCCTAGTGAGAGGTCTGTAATTTGTAACCACTCAAGGATGCCGGCGGCTTTTTCTCTGCTACGCAGATAAGTGCCACACTCTGCAGTCTCAGCTGAATCGTGCACCCCCTCCCGCCCAGCGGCGGGGTGGAAAGGGGAAGATATATGATCAGGCAGGCAGTACTGCAAAAATAAAATCAATACAGATCCACCGAAGAGTTTTAATCTTGCCTTGTAAAAACTCTGTGTCTGTCCATCCCCCGTATACATTACACGTTACACCATTGAACGCTGCTCGCTTGCAAATCAAAATACTGTGATGCATTACACCATGTGTAAACATACACACACACATCAAAACACACCCCTTTCTGTGCGAGTGGGCACGTACGTGCGTGGGAACAAAACCAACCCGCTTTCAGGGCAAGTGTAGCAGTGCAGTGCTGTAGGCAAATAACAGGGTCTAGGAGCTGTGTTTGACCCTGACAGTTCATGCTCCCGTTAACTGGTTGGATGATAGTCATGTGCTTAACACCTGGGTATAAAGGGGTCTCTGTAAACCAGCAGCTGCCTCTCCTGCATATACTCTGACAGCAGCAATTAAAAACATAGCAGCGCACCAGGGAACTGCTAAATATAGTATGGCCTGAAGTGATAAGCTTATGTTTGCTGGATTTTGTTTGTTGTGATTTCTTTTTTTTCCACCCCTTAGGGATGGTGCAGGAGAATTTAAAGGTCAGGTGAGCAAACCCAGCAGCGGGGCAGGAGGAGGAAGAGGGATCCCTACCTCTGCCACTGCGGCATAAAGAATAGAATTAGAAATAAGGAAAGTCCATAAGGAAATAAAGGACCATTAATTCAGAATGTTTTTGCTAGCCTACGGTAGATAAAGCTCTTGCCAATTCTGGGAGAAGGAGGAGAAAGCAATGCTGAACTGAGAAAGTGTCAGGACTTGAGCGCGGCAGGACGTTGGCCCCGCACTGGTTGCTCAGAGCTGGGTGGCTCTGCTGAAGCTCAGCCCTGGCAGGTATCCTCTGGCCGGGGCCGTAGTGCTCTGAGACATTGCAGCTCCTGTGCAAGAAATATTGCCTTGAGGAAATTCTTTTCCTTTAGGAAATGCACAAAGAAGGAGAGCTTTGATTCTTGAATGTCTTAATTCAAGATGACTTGTTGTCGCTGCTGCCATAACACAAATTTTGCTCGTGCATAATACATTATTTATTTTACGGAGGCTGAATGAAGCAGAGAGCTCTCTCTGGCTCTGTGCTATGCAAACGTTTATGGATGGTTTGGCACTTGGTTTAACAGCTTACGCTTTTAAAGACTTGACATCTTGTTTGTATTACCTAAATACATATATGCTATTTCCGGGAGCTGTTGGTACTGCTGGGCTTTTATGACAATCTTTATATACGGTTTCATTTTTAGTGTGGGAGAGGTCACAGCATTTCGCTAACTCAAAATACCTGATACTGACAAGAGAAAACAAATTTCATTAAATAAAAAGGGGGTCAGCACTGTACAGGCTGATTATTTATAAATAGTGCCGCCAGTCAGTACCTGGTGGGTTATTGAACTTAATGAAACTCCTGGTAGCCAAATGTGTATTTTAAGAAGGCGTTTGACCTTGGGCATCTCTCCTGCTGGGAGGATGCTGCCTGCTGCGTCAGAGGTTCAAAATCAATAACCTCCAGCACTGTCCTGTGAGGGCTCTCTTATTTAAGGGTGATATTGTAAAATGTGATGATATTCTGCTGACGAATGACTCGATACCGATATCCCTGTGGGGAAGGGTGGGCAGGGTTATGTGGTGGCTCTGAAAGTGCACTGATAATTAATGAGGAAAAAACTGCTGGGGATGCCATTTTATCCATTTAGCGCTTGGGTCTGCTGCCCTTGCATCAACCTTTACCGTCACAGTCTGTGGGGACCTGAATGAAACCTGTTGCGTTTCACAAATTCCATAAGATCGTTAGGACTGTGAAATTCATACTGTTATTCTCCTGCTTTTATTAACGTTAGCAGAGTGAAGACCCCTGTGTGTGGAAATGATTCTTGTCTGTCTTGTACAGAAAACTGAGGCTGTAGCGCAAAAATCAGTGCCCAAGTCTCACTTTTAGGGCTGGTTGGACATTTTATGCTGTTGTCTATAAGTAGATTGAAGGTGAACACCAGAGAGGGAGAAGAGCTGTCTGGTGCAGGAGCAAATGGGGATAAACTAGCAGTGGCTGCTTTTATTGTACCCATTGGAAGAGGGCTTCAAGCTAGCAAAAGTGTCTTCCTCTGAAGGGTGAAGCAAAAAGTTGAATTTCTTTTTAAGATTGACACTTAGTTCATGTGAGGGGATGTACATGGGCAGACAGACGGTTGGGTTCATTGACTTGCAAAGGGCTTTTTCTGTGCCTTAAATGTTTAAGGCTCCAGGCTGAGATACTGCACATAGAGGAGCTTCAGCGCACAGCATCGTTTCGAGGTGGCTGGCACTATTCATGACTGAGATTGAACATGGATTTTCTGGGTTCCTGGTTTTGGATCTGGGATGCATATCAAAGTTGAGATGCTGTATAAACTTAATATGAAATAGTTCGACAAATCTGCTTATGCCAAGCAGCTGCTCTGTAACTTGGGTTTTAAAATTTATAGCCTTTCAGAAGGATGATACTGTTACTTTCTTGTGAGCATGCCTATAAGGGCTCCAAGAGTCCATCTGTGTAAACACACTCCTATGTCTTTAGCTTGACGCAGACTGACAGTAAGAGAAGCAATAAATACAAGTGTACAAATAGATGTGTAACTGCAAATTTCCAAAATAACTTTTTTAATAATATCTCTTAAATGCTTTATGTACTAAAGGACTCAGCGGGTCTCTTCATAATATACAGTGTGATTAATTCAAATGAGAAAAAACAGTCATGCAGACAGGCGTTACAGCTAATGAGCAGGATGCATAAAAACTGCTCTGCCTCACTAGGGTATTATTGTCATCTGACTTTTTTTTTTTTTCAAACTCCTATGGAATTTATTTTGCATTAACTTCTGGTAATGCTGATGGAGTCGGTGAATTATTGCCTCTTTGTCTTGAGATTTGAATGAATTCTCTGTGCAGGTTTTTGGAAGTTTCTTTTGCCCGGTTCTGAGTTATGCCCCTTATCAAGAGCATTACACATAGGAAAAGTTGTCCCAGCACTACAGGCAGCAGAGTAGACAGTAAATGGCATTCCTGCATCACTGTGGGTTAAGTTGACAATCATAAGCAAAGACAGTGGACCTGTAAATCCCATGTTTTCCACTAATATGTCTTAGAAGTTTGTTGCCTGTTTTACTGCCTTGTACATTACCTGTGCCATGTGTTTTTAAATGTAAATCCTGGACCTTGACAAAGGGGGCTGGTTACCAAACCAGGTTCTGAAGGAACCTCAATGAGATGCTTCTAGGTGGTGAGTGGTAAGGACTTTCTGATGATCAGTAGATGCCCTCTGGTAGAGGCTGGGGTGATGTCTCTAAAAGGACATCACAAAACATTGCCTGTTTGTGGAAGGCTGGGTGCTTTGGTCTTCTGAAGTAAAATCTCCATGCATGAAGAAGAATCAAGTGTCCTTTGCTTTTGTATGTGCTTTAAGTAATCTCTTACTTAAATAAAGCACATTTTTGGTAAGCACGTTGCTGAGCATGTTTCTGATAACTCTCTATGAACAGTTCTAGACCTGGCTGCATATTTCCCAGGACTTGGGTATGTAATCAGAACCAGTGCCCCTTCGTCTGTTTCGGACATTTGGTATGAATAAGTGCAGTGCTGTGCCGAAATAATAAACCACAAGCTATACTTAGCATATGTAAAAACCCGACTCCCTCCCTGCACAATAAATGATGCTGGGAAAATATCTTGAAGGGAAATCCCCTTAGTAAAGCCTCGTACGTGGTTTTCTTCAATGAGCTTTGACAATGTTTGAATATGTGACTATCCTGTAACATGTGCAGAGCACCTCACGGTCTTCTCTACCTGAAACTTCAGTAAACTCTTTTAGCAGGGAGCACTTCATTTCCCTTGCTCAATCAAAAAGCACTTTTTTGCTCTCTAGCTTCTGAAGTCATCATTTCCCAGAAAAGGTTTGCTACCCTGAAAGAAAACAGGCAGAAGAAAACAGGAGAGGAGTTGCTAAAGAGATAAATGACAGACTCAGCCTTAAACCCTGCACTTGCAATTTATTTGAAGATGTTCAGGGAGTGCGAAGACATGACATCTGTTTCATGTTATTCCCAAAGCAACCTGCTTATTCAGCTGCAGATACCCCCACCTGCTCCTCTAATGAGCTCGGATCTCACCATACTCCTTGCTCACCCCTTCGAACCTGGGCAGAGCTGTCTGAAGCAGAGGGGCACTGCCTAAAATTTAGCATAGGGTGAACCCTCTGCACGCGTGCTGTTGGAGTCTCTATAACTCCCACGCTACTGGAGTTATGATGGCTAAATTAGGTATTTACTGTACCTGGTCCTAATGTAGGATGTTGTATGTGAAATTAGAGCAGTCTTGGGGCTGGTGAGGAGTTTGGGCTCTGGCCTTGGAGAGAGAATTTTTCAGTGTGATCCTTTTCTAATGCACCACTGGCGTTTGACATTTACAATCGACTGCTTATGCAAACTAAGGAATAGCAGAAAGAAACTGATCTTTTTTTTTCCTCCCTGTGCTTTAATTTTATAAAGTAAATATCACAAAGAAATGCTTTGCAGGTACTTTTTAGCCCAGTGAGCATAACGCTTGGGGAATGCAGTGAAATCCTTGGCCAAGGCTGCAGAGTCACTGTGTTTCAAAATTCATATGACTTTGGTGAAAAGTTTGGGCCAAGCACTCGCAGCCTGCAGAGGTGCCCGCAGCAGTGGAAAAAGTGCTCCAAAATGGTGCAGTGTCTGCTCAGGCAACCTTGTTTGTACCATGGAGAGAGAGGGAGGGGACGCCCTTGAAACCTTGCAGAAGCGACAGATCCTGGTCCGAGCCCCCGGGCCTGAAGGTGTCCATGGCAGCGCCGTGCCTGTGCTCCTTTGGAGACTGGTGATTGAAAAATGTGTTCAATTGCACCTGAACACTCTGAGCTGACATCTCTTGACCTGTACAGCAGCATAGTGAATGGGGCAGCAGGTGAGGCAAAAAATGTTTTTTGTAGACTCCCAGGAATAGATTCCTTCTCTGGCAAAACCAGAGTGCCTTTCTGTGTGTCCTTCCTTATACCATAATATTTTTTCTCTCTGTACAGCCAGATATACATTCTCAGATGCAGATCCTTCAAGGAGAAGGACGTTTGGTGTTTTTCTATGTTAAGCACTGCTATTAATTTGCCATTTACTTTATGTGATGGCTTTTGCCTTTTACTAGCCACTTTTTCCTGGGCTAGTCTTGACAGGAGAGGATGTGTCTCTGATGGATTCCCAAGATGGCTTAGTGCAGGATCCTTAGGATGTGGGCAATGACTAAGGAAAATAAGTGAAAAACTGAAATTCCTTGTGTTGGCACCTTCCAGTAAATATTCTCGAATAAGAGCAGTGGACAGCCCCAGTCCAAACCCAGGAGGCTCTGAAGCATGTGGCTGGATTAAGGCACTGGGTGACGCAGCAGTCATGCGTAAAGTTTTGGTAGTGTCAAGGTGAGTTGTGTGGGAACTCGAGATGGGATACCTGTACCTGATAGCCCTGCAGGTGTTGTCTGTAGTCACAGACCAAAAAGACCATCCCTGGAATAGTGAAAATGGCTTCTCAGTGTCATCTGAAGTATCACCAGCTGCAAAGGAGACATTTACTCTCCTGATCAAATAAACTTCCTGGTTTTGTCATCCTGAGTAAACAGAGACTTTTTTTGCTTTGTTAGTATTTAATTTCCTTTCCCACTAATTTTTCAGAGGGTCAGGGCAAATATCAACAGCGCTTTTTCGTGCCAACACAATTGAGGCTGTGAGACCGGGATGAGCTGCGGTGGTGGCTGCAGACCATCCTGGGCGATGGCTGGAGGCACCGGAGCTGCTCAGCAGCTTTGCTTGTGCCTCCGCTCCTGCCAGGAGCCCTGCGTCACGCTAGTCACCCACTGCCATGTGCCGAAAGCGAGCTGCAGCGAGATCGTAAGCCATGTGGTCAGCTATGATGTGAAATGGGATAGCTCTTGCAGGGGATAGATGGTTATCAAAAAGCTTTTATATAAATGCTGGGTTGAAGGAGTCTGTGGGATTCTCAATAACAGGAAATTTTGTGTCTGTGTGTTGGGCCTGCCTAGATGAAACTCAGCAGCAGTAACATTATTAAGGATGTGTGAAAATGGGATCTGCAAAATGCAACCAGAAATTGCATATAATGGAAGGGGATCTGCAGGTAAGTGTTTCAATAAAGACCCCTGTGAGGATCTTCTTTTTCGTAATGGTAAAAGGCAGATCCTCTCTGCTGCTGTCTGCCAGGAACAGCAGACCCAGAGAACGCAGCTATGACTTTCTCTGTTGGAGTGAGCAGGAGCAAAGTGAGCTGCTTTCTCCACAGGAAAAACAAATTGGCAGTGGTTTGTTTGCCTGGTGCACAGCACTCAGTGTGGAGCACTCCAATTGTATCTAGCAGCGGTGTTTCCATTTGTAAAAAAACATCTCACGGTAATTAGTTTTATTAGCTTTGGCCAAACGCCAGGTGAAAGGCTGGATGCTGAGGCGTACAATACATAGCTGTTGGCATGGTGCTTCACGGAGCCAGATATGCTCCATTTCCAGGAGCTTTTGGTGTCTCTAGTGACTTGTGTTACGTAGTCATTGCATATATACTGAGTCAGTGTAGATAGCGTAGTCCAGAGCTAAGTGTTTTTTCCAATGCCCAGTATTAAATTTTGTGGTATTTAAGTTGATATATCTGTGGAATTAAGTATAATGGTTTTCTTTTTGTAAATGGGGGGGATGTTTCCTGTTATTGGCAGTTAAACTTGTTGGGGCAGAAAAATAAATGAGAATAGGGAATTACAGAAGGTTGTAAACTCAGTTGAGCACCAACTATATATAATTGCACTTAAGAAATGACGATAATAGCTGGAAACTATGGCATGGTAGAAAAAACTTGCGTCCTCACTGGAAGAATGCCTTTGCTATTTGTAGCCAATTTCACATGCTTAGTAACTTAGTTACACATTGATTTCTGTAAGTGGTGCTTTAGCTGACAAGATGGCAGTTAGCATATTAAATCAAGAGGAATATTGGACAAAGGGCTGTTGGACCGCACAGGGCAGTCAGGGCTCTGTTCTCGCTTAGGGATTACTGTCAGTGATCTGATAACTCTCTACTAGGACCATGAGAAATGAGAGGCTGTAATAAAAATAATCTCCCCACTGTAAAAACTGGCCTCTTTCTTAGCAGAAAAGGCCAAAGCACAAACACTTGTCTTGAACCTAGAGATGGTCCCTTCAGCCTGGGACTGAGCCATGCTCATAGAGGAGATGGTTAGGGAAGTGTTTGTCACCGCTATGTGTATTGCACCTCCTCCATGAATAAGCAGACATCTTCCAGACCCACTACTATAGTTTTTCCTACAGCGACATAATGTGATACATACACAGCAGGTGCTGAGACCCCTTGTAGCACTGATCCTAGTGCTTGGGAGTACTAAGGAAAGATGAATAGCAAACTAACAGAGAGTTAGATATGACTGAGATTGTTTCCTTCTTTGTGAATGACTGAACAGTTTATTCACTCCTGATTCAGAAATAAGGGAGCACCTTCAAAAAGCTTCAGTTACCATCGAGGTTAACAGCAGCTTCAGAATTTGTTCCCTTGTGCTGCTCGCTAACCTTGCCTGCAAATCTGGCATTAATAATAGTATGTGGCTGCAGGATCTCACATGATAATACCTGCAGGTTCACAGTGTATACAACAGGTCAATACCCTGCACCATACAGCTAATATCCATCATGAACAAACCAAGTGTGGAAGATGCAAAAGATCAGCTTATGCCTATTAACCACAGGACACGCTGTAAAGTAACTTCATATTCCCACTCAAATTGTCCCATTTAATTCACTGTCTCTATTACTTTCAATAAAACAATTGATTAACTCTGCTGATACTGTTATCGTTATCTCTACCAGTCAATATATTTATCTCAATCTAGTCTTTCTTTAGGGACAAGACAGTTCTTGATGCCTCAGCAGATTATTTGCAGGTATCAGATTGGTTTAAGCATTGTGATTACTGGCTTTAACGGGCTGATTTCATTCCTGTAATATTCATGTTAATAACAATAACTTTTGAGGAAGCCATTAAAAGTCTGTGGTGGCAATTTAAAAGAAAGGTCAGATGCACCGTTCCCCATTCAATTACGATCAAGTTAGTAACTTTTGATGGATGCATTAAATGATGCTGTCATCCCTGGGCATACCACAGAATCAAAATTAGGCTCCTGTTTCATTCAGAGTGTAAGTAACACCTGCAATGAAATGGTCTTCTAGCTACAGCAGGTGTTTTCAGCAGAGGGAAGGTTTGCTGTTTTCAACTGCATTCAGCCAGTACTGCGGGTGTCTGCCAATAGACAGCAACGCATAATCTATATATAAATTAAACAAAATCCCTTCATGACAAGAATATTATTAAAGCTGCAAAGTCAGACACTTGGAGGTGAAGAAACACCAGCATCAAAGTTTCCTGGGTGACCTCAGTTTGTCCTCTCCTTCCGTTGTGCACATGCATAATGATGCAGCTTATAATTACACAGCCAGAAGTTATTACTGTTTTATGCCATATCCCTGTATTCCGTTCCCAAAACACCCTTGCTCTTGGGGCTATGCAGTGCTGGGGGCTTGGCTCTGGACTCTTTATTACCTAAATGAATAAGGTGGTTTATGGAATAACATCAGAAGTGTATGATTTCTGCCCTGGAAGATGTGTTAGGGGTGTTGGGCTCTCGCTTCCTCAGTAGTATTTAAGCTTACATTAAAGTCGGACTTACCACGTCGTGGATAAGGATGTAAGAATGTACAAGTGCTGTCGGAAATGGGCTGTGGCCTTTGTGTACAATGCTGTGAGCAAAAATACGCTGGAAATCTTTCTGGACTTTGCCTCGAGGTTACGTGGCTCTGTGTCTGTGAGCCTATGGGTGTCTGGTGAGCCCTGGTAGGATTTTAAGCTCATTTAAAAATAACACTCGTGCTTTATAAGGAAATACATTTCTTGGGGAATTTGGAGCATCATTCTGTCAAGAACAAATGGGACAAGTTTCACTGGTCGTCTGTGTCTGCATTTTAAACTTCTTTCTATATACTTCTGGTCCTAGGTAATATAAAAGATTTTTTTTTCTTAAATGCATGTCAGGAGTGTATTGTTATGATTTTTACAGAACACGAACAGCAATATTTGCAGCTTCCAGAAAACAAATGAATTAATGGGGTATGATCTTTTATTTCCTTTAAAGAGACTTAGTAATAGTGCAGCTACAGTGACTGATGGTGGTTGTGTATCTCACTGGTCACTTCAACAGATCTGTTCCTCTATGATCTGCTATTTTCATGCCCAAATCCCTGCCATGGGCATGGAGTGCTGTCAGCACATCTGGAAGGAGCTCAGCCTCTGCATCTGAGTGTACGTAGAGGATGTCTCCGTTGCCCTGGGGCACCTCAGCTGGCTTTAATATACCCCTAAGTCTTTTGCTCTGTAGTAAGCCTCTGCTACCAGTGGAGCCAAAGTAAATGAAATTAGGACTGGTGTAAGTACATCTACTGTGCTCCAGTCAGAGCTTCCAGCAGTGTTGAGGGCATCAGATCAGCTCTAGATCAAGGCTGTGCTGTGTCCTCAGCTTATATTTTCATTCTAAATCTTTGCTTTTGTTTTGTTTTGTTTTAGGTCTCTCTTTTCTCATTGTTAGGTCTGCAGGTTGACTTTATAACTGTCTTTGTATGGTTTGGGCCAGAGGCTGTCTCAGCATGTCATGCTCGTACAGGACCTGCCTACCTGCCATGTAGGGATCGGTGTTTACAAGTGCTTTTCTGGTCTTTGTGAAATAATAGTGCAATATAGATATTTAAGCATGAGAAAAGAATTCAGAAAATGAACAAAAAAATCAGCTTTTCAGTATTAACTCTTCAGTTGCTATAACTCTATTATATTGTGTGTGCATAGTTGTCTCGTTTTGAATTTATTTGTTGTAAGCACAACAAAAGGGGAAAAAACCCCAATTTTATTCAGCGTGATTTTTTGATAGAGATGTTAGAGATGATAGATTAAGTTTAAATTTCTGGAGCAAATGTGTACATTTACATATGAAAAGTTCAATTGTTTTCTTTTTAAAGAGAAATTTTTTTTTAGTACTTGAGTTTACTCTTGCTTCAGAAGGCAAAGGAAATCCTGGTATAGAGCCAGAGACAAGGAGTCATAACAGAAATTAAACTGAAATTAGACATGAAAGATATTTTAATCTTTTGTCTCTGGAGCCTGAGAGAGTGTTCCCCCTCCAGCGAAGGCATCATGAAAAGGGAAATTCAACCTCATTGAAAAATGCTTTATTCCTCTGAGACAGAAGAAAAGTTTGAGCAGAAGTATTTTTAAGAGCGTCAGTCTTTCGTTCTCTGGTCAGACTGTGCAAACCCACCACTTGTAGTTTGATTGGTGGGTTACTCTGCAGCGGTGAGCATCTGGCAACAGATGGCCCAAATATCAGCGCAGACTCCATCAAACCCAGGAAAATCACCCCTTGAAGGCACAGGGAAAAATAGAAATTGTATATAACTTTATTCAGTGCCTAATCTACGTGAACGTACAGTGAATCTGGCAAAGGTCAGATCCTGGCATGAGAAGTTTGCAGAAATGGAGCAAAAATGTTAGGTTAGGCTGGATCTCACCGGTAGCCAAAGGATTTGCAGGTTGAAGTGAGTGGCGCTCACCTCCCGGGACCGACGGCGCAAGAGGGTCTGCTCTCTCCCATCGTTCTCCTCGGCATTTAGTGGCTCTGTGTGAATTATCCTTCAGACTGGTTTCTGGAAGGGAATTACCGTTCTGAGACAGGATCAAGCTGCTAAAGGTTGTTCAGAGAAAAAATACCACTGGTTTTATTTACAGAGACAAAACTTAACCTGTAAGGTTTGTAGCGTCAGCCTCGGTTTTCATTCTTCTGGTAACAGCTGGCACCAGGGGCGTGCAGGTAGAATGAAAATACACTTGGGCTTGTGTTGGGGAGAGCTGTGTGTTCACCATTGCGCTTTTATTTTCTTCGGTTGTGTTTGCTCACATGGGGCTGTAATCTGGTAAGCCTCCATTTCAGGTAGTAATCTAAAATACGGAAGGAAGTGCCTAAATTGCATAGATCTGAAAACTCACACAGAGGTTTGCTTCTCCAAACTAGAATATCATTGAACTCAGCAGAAAAGTGCTGCAAATGTAGCGTAATTGAAAGCCACATCAGACTCGCAGTGCAAAGGCTGTGTTTATGAGACAGATGTCTCAAAGACATCGAATATATGCAAGTCACTCTTGCAGCTAAGGAACATCCTTATACCTTTGTAGAAAAGTTTATCACCTTCCCAGGCTCATAAGGTTGATTTTTTTGTTTCCTTGGGTTGGGCTGGTGACTGAAGCTCACATGCTTGCAGTAGACTAGCTCGCTGTCATCTCGTTGGCATACTGGTTTGACATTAGCAATTAAATCTAACTGTATATGCGTGCGTTCCCCAAAAGACAAGAATCTGCTTGCAGTGAGCTTCTCGGGTGACAGGAATCCAACTTCCCAACTCCCTCACTTTCTTTGACTTTTTGAGTGTGGAAAGTTACACGATGCACCAATCTGCAGGGACCTGCACGCTGCCTCTTAATTGTGCACCGTAATCAGCCGCTTGTTTGCAACTCTCTGCAATGACTTAGCTTTGTCCTCCAGCTGAGGGCACGACAGGAACCGGCTCTGCAGGCAAAAGGCACGAAGGAAGCTGAAGTGCTGCTGAAAGCCTCTGCTTCGCTGCTGTGAGCCTGGCTGGGGTTTTGCGAGTGTAACTTTTTGTAAACTTTGGCTCTCAGCATATACCTCAGCATGTATTTTATAGCGTATTGATTGGTAAAGGGAGCATAAAATACTGCATAAGCCCATGTTCTCTTTGGCCGTTTCCATTACCAACGCAAAACTGGACCCAAAAGGCTGGGGTCCTAAAAAGCTTTAATTCCCCTGTAAAGATATACATGACCCTGGATTAATTTGAAGTCAGGAGAAATAGGTACCACTCAGCATTTCACAGGAGTTTGCAGGCTCTCAGGAGTGAACCCGTGATACACACCACAATAAACTTCTGCAGGGGTTAAACTGGGTGAAGCAGGAGAAACGTTCATTGCATCATCTGAGGTGAAGGAACTGCAAAGTTGTTCTGCTTTCCCAAAAAAAAGGAAGAGTGAAGGGTGTGTACTTTTGCCTTTGTTTTGCTTTGCATTAGTAAAAATCTGTGTCTAAGCTCTGTAGAGAAATGAGGGTACTCAGAGTTGTGAGAAGACACATTTCACCCAGCCAGCAATGAAAGTGGGCTGTTGCAGAAATGAAAAGCACTGGGGATGGTCCAAGAGAGATGTGACTTTGCTTGTTTGAGGTGTCCATGAGTCAGGGCTCCTCTGCCTGGAGAACCAAAAATGTAAGCGTAGAAATGGCAAAATAACCCCAACGTTGAATCAAAGTGCAACGTGCTCAGAAATGAGTTGAACGAGATATTACATGTTTGCGCTCTGTAACCGTGAAATTATGCTTTTGGAAGGGCTGAAGCGGATAAGCTCAGCCTTGAGGCTGCTTCAGCCTCATGGAGGAGATGAGCCTACAGCATGGGATGGCTCTTTGGGTCCTTCCTGGAATATTTAGCTTACAGATCCTTTCTGGAGCTTTAGCCTTTCTTTTCTAAAACAATCATTGCCTGCCTTGATGAAATCTCATGAAATATACTCTGCATAAGTGTAATTGCTGCAACCCTGTCTGAACTGAAGTGTATGCTATTATGTCTTAGGACACCAAGAAATGGTTGTGTGTTTTTTCAAGGCAAAATTTCTTACATTCTTGACAGCTTTTAAAAAGAAGTGGTGTATGTGGAGTGAAAATCTTTGAGGGGGAAGTGGAAGAGTGAAATAAATATGAATTATAGCTTAGCTGGTTTGTTTTTTAAAGGTGAGGTCTTAAATTTCTAAAGTGGCCATCTAGATGCTAAAAGGTGTAACTTTTACAATTTATTACAGCACATTTTCTTCTTTATGCCCAATAAAACAATATGGATATTCTTGACAATACACCTCTGTCATCGCGTGTAACGTATACCTCAAATATATTCCCTCAAACCAGAATGCCACGGGGCTGTGTTTGATTTAGTTTGTTTTACTGGTCCATGTGACGGGCAGAAGTTGGAATGAGCTCTAAAATCTTAATGGGTAGTGACACCAAATCAGCAACATGGTAAAAAGATCATGTAGTCCATGTTTTCCTGTGGTGTTTGGGGTTTAACTGGACTGAGGCCTAAACCAGGCCGGCTTCCTGCGGGTTGTGCTTGACCAGGAAAACAGATCTATGCTGCAAATGAAGTTTTGTACCCTTTTTCCTTTACTGTGGGGGTAGTGCATCTTGATGTTATGGGAAGAGCAAACCGGGAGAAACACGAGGAGGACAAATGCAAATAAATGCAAAAAAAAAAAAAAGAGAAGTCATGTGGAGTTTTCTGCCTGGGTGAGAAGAGGATGGTGAGCTGACAGAGCAGACGAGGAGTGATTGCTCCTTCTGCCACCATTCTATCTCCAAAACCAATGTTAGAGCCAGGGACAATATTGCTTCTAGGAGTATTTCAAGCGCCAGCTAACAGGCATGGGGAAGGAGCTTGGCTGGTTATCCCAGAGCTGTTTATTGTGTGCAGCTTCCTCCTCACCGCAGAGCAGATGGTGTCTGCATGAGGCACTGACTTCAAAAACAAATATGTTTGCAACCTGGGCCGAGTTTTGCTAGCTGTCAATATGGTTGTTGTTCACATGGTGAAAACTGGGCCAAATGATGAGAAGGGAGTGAGCCTGTACATCTGTTGATCAAACCAGGTGTATTGCTCAGCAAGAACGATTTGCTGTACTTTTAGTAGTAATTTGTGTTTTTAATAATTTGTGGTACTTCTATATGGCCTTACATTTCAGAGGGTTCAAATACACCTGACTTAATTGCCTTCAAAGTGCTGCAAGAAATAATCGGTGGTTGGGCAGAGCACAGCAGAGGTTGCACTGGGTGCCCAGTGATAGCACAGGGGCTTGAGAAATGCGTATTTACAAGCTCAGAGCCTTGACACGTTGGTTTTAGCCATATGATAAATAAGTAACTTCTTTACCTACCATAAGGGAAAGCAATGTGACTTAGAAAGTACGGATGTTAGTTCACTTTGCTTACATTTAAACCTATATATATAATATATATTTATAGGTATACTTACCATTTCTATTTAACAACCACACATTCTTATTTATATTAAATATAAAAATATATACATAATATAGCCAATATAGTAAAATATACAGCATGTCTTTTCTTATAGTAAAATATTTGCTATATTTGGTTCACTACACTTTAGCTTATTAACATGACTTTTAATTAAGTCTAGTGAAAATGTTATTTGTCTCCTGTAACAGTTCAGTAGAGAAGTAGGACAAATTCCACCAATAATTGCATTTAATCTCTTTAGGGGAAAAGGAAAAAAGATATATTATGCTTTCTAGTTGTGAACGTTAAGGAAAACATCTTCTGAGAAGGTCTAAAGTTGGGTTGAAAAATGAACAATTACATTGTTCCTAAATAAAGATAAAATGATCTTGCATATATGTGCTTAACTTTACATGAGACGGAATGATACTGGGCTATTCCCTTACTTAAAATTAACTGTGTAGACGTTTTCATCAATCTTTTGAAAGCTAACAAAAAATGAGGGTAAAATGTCATAAAAATCAAATGTGTTTGTTGCGGCATCTCCCCTCCCGCCATCTCTTCAGTGTCTGAAGTGCTGATTTGGCCATAACTAGCAACTAGCTGTGGAATAAATGCCCTTTTGTAGATTGAAAATGGAGTTCTTCATAACCCTCTGCTTGAATTCCTACTTTGGTACCATCGTGTATTTTTGGCCCTGTGTCACTGTTGTCTCTCATTTGGAAATATCTCAGTCTAATCAGATTTGAAAATATCTTTTCCCAAAGCTCAAGACCTCCCGTATAGTTATGGGTGTGAGACCAGCCTGTGCTCCTAGCCCCAGGTACAGTCCCAAGGGTACGAGCTGGCCGTGGGCTGAACTGGTGGCTCCACTTTGGAGGTAAATACCAGTGAGGAGGATGATTTCAACTGCTTGGTAATAAAATCAGGTCATTAAAAATCATGGGAACAACCAAAGGAACCAACTTTCAGGGTTTTTGTGTGGAAATAGGGCTTATTTTTCATTGGCTGTGATAACCTTGTTAGTAAATGTTAGGTGCTTGTATTATTCATACTTATAAAATAAACAACCAATTTATGAGCTGTTCCGTAGACAAACGAATTACAAAATGACATTGGTTTATGTTCAAATGCCCAGGAGTGAATGTGGAAATCCAGGTACTTGCTGGAGAGTGAATTGCTTCATTGAGTAGATAAGGAGCTGATAAGGGAAGTTGCTCTGGACTCCAGATGCACTATTGGTGGCGTAACTTGCCTCAATGACTACAGCTTCAGTGACACGCTTCGTGGTCAGTATGGGGGATTTCTAGAGTGTATCTGGGATAAGGTAACTGCATGACAGGCACAAAAAAAGGTATTTTCCAATATGTGGGTATTTTTACTGGTGTAAATATGAATAGCTCTGCCAGGAGAGTGCAGTAGATGGCCCCCATCTAAAGCCCTGTCAATGTAACTGGAATTTTTCCATTGCTTCTTCTGGCGTTTGATTCGGCGTCCTCTTGGAATTTTGCTGCGGAGCCTCCCTAAAGCTATACGGAATCTGGGGTTAGTCAACTGTTTATTTCCATTTCTGCTTAAGAAAATCAGCATGACATGGAGTAGGACATGTTCCTGGAGAAGGTTTAGTTTAGTTAAATTGTATTTTTTTGCATATTCAGAGATCGCTTCATCCTAGCTCGTGGATTTCTGCCATACGACTTTTTTGCTTTTGTCTAGAAATGAGGAGTTGGGTGGCTGTTTCTGTCCTTTCCCTGTTGAACTGGCTTGTGAACAGCCCTGCTTCTGGGTGGTTCAGGTTAGCAGCGAATTCAGACACCCATCACAACTACCTAGCACCTTTACTGAAGCAGTTATGCCTTGTCTTAAATAGGATATTCTTGTAGTGTGAATATGCATAGGAAGATATTTGGAAGACACTGAATTGGGTGTGTGTATTTTTATTATTACTGCAGTCTTTGCAGAGATGCAATGCCCAGTCAGATGATGCTTGATTACTTTTTAAAGGGCTCTGTGTTCTCACATTTTCTACAAATCCTTCTTTTATATTAGGTCAGAGCACAAATGCTAGGAAAAAAGTGAATTATTGGTAAAATAGTGATTTTGCTAAGAAAAGTTCAACAAAAAAATGACAAAATATCTCTCCCATCTGTCTCCTAAGCAGTATGAATTCTGTCTTGAGATGTTGTTCATTGTTTTCATGCTTGGAGAGAACAGAGAGCTGGTGACTCTTTCTCCTAAGAGCAGTAATAGATTTTCTTCTTTTAGTCTGGGTATAGCATTTGACACTTGGAAATGCTATTGGGGTGCTTGCCTTCACTTATCTTCTGTTTCTTATCTCTTGAGCCTGCTAGTAAGTCACTGCAAGTTTTTTTGTGTTGTGAAGGGATTTTTTCCATTCCTTTCCATGCTATATGAAGTCTTTATTTCTATGTCTTTATTGCTATAACATTTACATTCAGGGGAAGAACGAGGCTGTCTAAGAGCACAAGGCCACGTTGCTTGGGAATCTCAGCTCTGCACACCTTTGACGCGCCTTTGATTTGTAGGTAGTGAGTTTTAAATCTATTTTAAAGTATTTCTTTTGCAATAGTACAGAGTAGCCCACACCATGAAACACGACTATTATGCTAGGTTTTGTAGAAACATAAACCAAGAATAAATACATTTTGCTGCTTGTGAATAGGACTCCCTTCCAGTTATCTGTGGTGTGCTCTGATGGACTGCTGAAGGTAGCCTGGGTGTGAGTGTAGATGTACTAACACCCTTCCCAAACGATCATGTCGTCACTATTTCTGCAGCTGCGTGAGAGTTTTTGGGGTATATATTGTGTTTGTGATCTACAGTTTTATTTGGTCAGTCGCATTGGTGGAGGGTGTGATGGTGTCTCTCTGGGGAAGGATCTGGGACCCTCCCCAACTTAACTGCATTAACTTGCAAAATAAGTTAGTTCCTCCGTCCTGAGCAAAAGAAGAGTTTCAGACCTGGCTCTAATCTTTATACATTAATGAGGCACTTCCAAAACCACAGTGAGGAGCGTCCAGGTGGATGAGAGCAGGACTGGGATAAAACCTGGCTCACAGCCTGGGCTGACTGCACAGTGAGGACGTACCCGAAATGTCCCCCTGTGGCTCTTCTGACACTCTCCCGTGTCTCACTGCACTGCCAGGACAGCCCCGCCTTCCTGCTCTCTGCCCTTGCAAAAATCCACGTTGTCCTTTCTCGTCTTTCTCTTCCAACTCTTTATTGCTTTAGTAATACTGAAAGGATTTCCCGCTCAAGCTGTAGGAGAAGCAGCTTGTAATAATAGAGGCATGAAACCAGCACAAGAGATTTACCGGTTTGACTAGAGCTTTGTCCCCAGGAAATCTCCTTCTGAGCCCCCAGTGTGAGGGCAGAGAAACATTGCAGCCTGACTTGAGTTAGAAGAAAAAAATCGACCCTACCTCCACCCCCCAACAGAAGGAAGGAAAAGCATCAGCCAAAAATCTCCAGTAGCTGTGTGATTTAAGGCACCAGCTTTTGGGTGGTCACCCGGCCCCTTCACCCTCTGCAAGCCTGTGGCACTGGGCTGTGCTGCCCTCGCTCCCACCCGGTGCAGTGGCCAACCATGGGACCAGTGTCCCCTGACTACAGCTGGTTTGTCCTCTGCTTTCAGCTGATATCTGGGTGCGATGGGTGGGTGTGTAGCAGATGGCTCTGCGGATATTTCATTGCGAAGGGAAGCAGTTGCGTTGGGTGCTTTGGGAGAGGGCTGAGGAGCATCTTGCACGGCCTTTCCAAAACAGTGTGCTCCAGAGCTATTCCCGGGCTTATTAGCACTGAGCCCTATTAATTCAAAGAAGCTGCTCTAGGACCACTTGGGAGATAAGGGAAGATTAAATAAAAGAGCATAAGTGCTTGAAGATGAATCCTTAATACCCCTGGTGAAAGGAGGCCGGATTAAAAGAGAGTTGCACCTCTGCCTCTGTTAGCTCCATGTCAGCGCAGGGATAGCTGATCTCCCTGGCTTCCTCCTGCTGCCACTGGCAATCAGCCGGCTCCAGGCTGGAGGAAAGTTCAAGCCGTTCTGGCATTAAGCTAATATCTTTTCTGGAGGTCTGCACTTTAACAACAAAAAAGAAAGAGCTGTGTAAGGGACCGAGAGGAATATTAATTGAGACTCTCAGGATCTGGTGGCAAAAGGATTGTTTAAAGGGTGGTATGAGTCTTATAAACCCACAAGCGGTGGTGAATATGTTGAATCGGAGGGAAGTCCTGCTGAAGAACAGCCTTTGTTATAGGAAGGTGCTTTCTAGAGAAAGATGTGTCTCACAGAGCGCTAAAAAATAGCAATGAAGTGTGAACAATGGCCTTAATTCTTCTGTTGTGCTTCAGAAAATAGGGACAGACCTTGCCGAGATACATGGGCAGGCGGGGTGATCCTGTGCTGGGGGAATTCACTCTTTCTCTGGGCTGGACTCCCGGCTTGGCTCCAGACTTGTCTGGAGGGATTTTGCCTCTCAGAGGCATGCTGTGAGGATGGCTGGATGCCAGCAGCTACTATAATGGGGGGTGGTTTATAAGAAAACTAAATGGATTAGTTTTTTTCTCTTGGAAAATCCTTATAGAAACAAGAAAATAAATTTACAGGCTGCTGTTGACTCATGTGCCAGAGCTGCCCCAGGGTGTATAAGTGGATGCTGGGTGCCTGGGCTGTCCTGGAAGGCAGAAGGTAATCAATGTATGAGGGAAGTGCACAGAAATCAATCTTTTAAGAGTCTCCCATAAGTAAAAAAAAAAGTACTGAACAAAGAAGTGACCTCTTCCCTTCCCTCTTTTCAAGGATATTTGCTACTCCTTAGGTGGGATCTGATTCTGATCTCACCTATTTTGCACTGCTGCAACTGGTGAACGCTTGAGCCTTTGACCAAAGGCTTCCACTGGCAGGTCTGGTGCTACTGGCGGTCTGGTGGAGCTTTGCCCACTTTTTGCCTGCGTTATTTGCAGCCTACCTGTTAAAGTTTATCTAGGAAGAGATTTGAAAAATGGCCCATTTCAGCAGAGTGATTTTGTGTTGGTCCCAGGAAGCCAATTTCCTTGGCAAAGCTTTCAACAGGGAAGAGGAGCTGCAGCTCACCGCCTTCAAGGGACTAATCTTGATGTATTTATTTCTGGTATCCTTGTCAGAGCTCGGGCATTTTAGGGCAAGCAAAATTTTTTATTTTTTTTGTCTTCAGGGGGATTTTATGTCATACTCTGAGCGCCATAAGGTTATTGAAACACCCTGAAATCTGCCCTCAGCCGTCGCTTTGGGGCCTGTTTCAGAACACGCTTGTGCCTTAGCTGGAATCACTGCCCCACCAGTAAGTGCATTAAGAGAACATCAGTGGTCTAAACCCACAAAAGCCAGGGATTTTGGACTTCAGGATGAAGCTCAGGTTTTTAAAATACATCTGTGTGCCTCGGTACCATGGCTGCTCCTCCACAGGGGGTTCCCAAGGAGGTTTGTATGAGGTTGCAGCAGATGGGCAAAGCGGTGTGCTGGGGACGGGCTCTGTGCTGTACTGCTGAGTTGTCTGTGATCTCTTTCTGACTTGTGTTGTTATTATGACTGAGGCGAAATGTAGGGATCAGTGAGATGAAGGCACTGATCTGATTATAGAGTATTGACAGTTGACTTTTTTAGTGCATTCTCAAGGCTTGGGATATTATGCTTTTTATTTTCTCACTGTTCAAAGCAAAAGGTTACATGCATTAGGCATGCAGATATGCAAA
Source organism: Nyctibius grandis (assembly GCF_013368605.1). Lineage (NCBI taxonomy): Eukaryota > Metazoa > Chordata > Aves > Nyctibiiformes > Nyctibiidae > Nyctibius > Nyctibius grandis. The sequence goes on from NC_090658.1 coordinate 2,300,270, forward strand.
ATTAAGTGCATTAATAAAACAATAATTTTGAGCCAAATATATACCTCTTAAAAATCTGTTGGGTTTCTGACTTTTTCCCTTATGCTGACAGCCCGTGGTAGGAATTACACTGTTGAGCACCACAGTGGGAACAACATGCTGGGCTGTCAGGATGGTAGATCAGTGAAGCTTTGGGCTGTTCAAAAGACAGCTTCAACTGCACTGGGCTCAGCTCAGCTTTGCGAAGTCAGCTAAATGAGGAGTGGTTACCTGAGCCGGGAAGTAATAAAGCCTGATTGCTCATGGGTTTATAACTCATAGTTGATTGTGGGCTTCAGCAAAGCCTTTCCTGCAGCACAGCCATTGATACAGCATGAGGATTATAAGAAAGTCAGTCCTTTGCAGTCACTAAAGAAGGGAAAAAATACTAATTACATGTGCAATCAGTTCTGCTGGCAAGACAGTGGTGAGCTTTCTATAGTATTGTCTGTGGAAATCTTTTTTTCTTTTTTGGAAACAAAAAGCTCTTGGTGAATACTTTGGGGAAAAAAGGTCTTGACATTTTTCAGAGGCAAAAAAGAAAAATACCATACAGTGATTTTTTTCCACAACATTGAATTTGCAGTGCCTGGGCTCTGTACTTCTGTCAGGAATTTCCATTCCCATCCTATTTTTACAGGTGAATTTTACATGTGAATTTTGTCATTACGTGGGAGGCACAGGAATTGCCTTGTTTTACCCCAACCTGAATGTCCTTCTGTTCACAGGCTGTGAGGCCGGTTGTTAAGTACATGCGTTATTTATCTCCAGGGGAGAAGTGCCGTGCCGCAGGGCAGCAGCTTCGGTCCATGTGTGATGCTGCTATCAGCTGAAATGACTTCTTGTTTCTACCAGCTGCTGACCTCTGTCGTCTTGTGGAGTTGATTTTCAGAGGTCAAGGAGGTTCTGCAGTGAAAGGAGAGTTTTCTTTTGGCTGGTTTGAATTCTCCATGAGTTGGTGTTTCATGCTGGCAAACTGGGGTGGAGTTTTGCTTTGCTTTGTAAACCAGCACCAGGCAGTCTCGGGTCTGCTGTGGTTGGTGGTGGTGTGGCGTTGGCTGGTGGGAGCGGGTCTGGGCTGGCTCCTGCCCTCCCGACAGCAAAGGGGCAGCTATGGGCTTGATCAGCCACGAAGCCTCCTTCTTTACCGAGGTGTCAGGTATGGTAAACTGCACCTTGATTTATGAAGATTATCTCTGGAGAGGCTGTTATCTAACGGAAAATAAAGAGCATTTATTTGTATTCATATTTAATAAGCATGACGCAAACTATAAACTGCATCAAATCAAACATGGATTCCCTGTTGGGTAGTGTTAAATCAGTGGTGATTTATAAATATTTTACCTCCTCCTTTGTATACTGCAGGGTGATTCTTAAGATGAAGAGCAAAGGCAATTTGTATGATATTCCACCAAAGGCTGAATAACATTTGCACTAAAGAACAGCAAATGGATGCTTTTAAAATCGTGCGTGTTTATTCGAATGCGAGCATAAAATCGGTCTGTTTGCCTCAACCCTTCCTGTTGTTATGGATTGCTTATTAAAATGTCAGACACATTTTTGTCAATTATAAGTTGCAATTTTAGAGCGAAGGTGCTGTGCAGGGACTGGTTGAATTATGCCGAGGTGTTACTGGCACACACCACTTTGGAGTACCCAACGGGCGCTGAAGGAAGCAGAGCTTTTCCCACAGATTCCTGTAGGTTTGGGTCATCCTCTGCTCCTGGTCTCTCACCGTTTGCCATGCTGTGACTCTTGCTGTCATCAGCATGCTGGCAGGGTTTGGGCACTGCAAACAGCAGATACCAGGGCAATGTGTACGTATGGGGGCTCTCTGTACCAGTAAATACCAACTTTCTGCTTGGATCCGTGTCTGCGAGAGGCAGTGGGAGAGGGGTGCTGCTTGTTCCTGACTTCTTGGATTATGTCGCTCCCATTTCTCAGCAGCCATGTTCTCCCTTTGCAAGTGAAAAGAGGAGGAATCAAGGAAACCTATTTGCAGTGCTCTGACCTGCGCTCCCAGTGGATTTGGGGCTACCAGCACACCCAGTTTCCAGCTGTAAGGAGCACAGATCTGCTCTGCCAGGCTTTCCACATCTCTGCCAATTTTTTCTCACAGTTCAAATTGTCGCTTATTTTATGACTTGTTATAGCACTTCTCTTTTTTAAGGCAGACCGATGCCATCAGCCTTGCATTTAAGTGAACGTGTGTGCTCAGGGAGATACAACCAGTGCAACAGGAAAATGAGATTAGATGCGATTCTGGGATGTTTCCAGTCTTCAGGTGGGGAGGGTCAGTTGAGCTTAGCCTCTGTGCAGTGATCAAGCACCACAAATTCATCTCCTGCGACACTTTCTCATAAGGAGAGCTTCTGCAGGCAGCGTTACTCTGCGCCAACAATCTGCTTGTGTTTTCATATTAATTGCTAACAAGCCTTTCTGAGGAAGGCTTTTGAAAACAGAAGAGGTAAAACAGAAATGACAAAAGTGCAGAGGATGGATCCAGTGGTGCTGTTTGCAAGCTCCTCCGCTCGCTGCTGGGGTCTGTCCTGGGCCAGGAAGGAGAACAGGGCTTTGAAGAAGTTTGATTTGTTCCCTGTCCAAGGCCAGTGGTGAGATTCTGGGGGAAGCTGTGTGCCTGCCCAGAAAGGACGAGCAGGGCTATTTGCACGAGCCTTTGCGCGCTGGCTGTGAGAAACACGATGTCCGTCATTTACGGCGGAATGTTTCCCTTCTGTGGTTGAGAAAAAGATCTTCATTCCTCACCATTCCCAATTACTCCTCTTCCCAATGCCCACCATGGACAGACATGTGAAGTTGAAGGGCCAAAGAATCAGCCTGGCTCTTAGATAGAAAAGCTGAAAATACTGTGTCTGTCTGAGAGTGTATTTAGTGGGTGCACCCTGGGGAGCTGATGCGCTAAATTACACATGAGCAAAGCATGACCAGCTCTCCCTGGTACTTGTGCAAGGGCAGAGGCCACAGATGGGTCCCTAATCCTCCCTCGCCATTGCCACTTTTGAGGGACTTGCTGGAGTTTAGGAACAACCGTGTTGCTGAGGCCAGTTCCACTGTTTGACCTGGAGCACCCTGAACTGTCCCTGGCACGGCAAAATCAGAGGGATTGGACTTACAGTCAGTAAGGGAAACGTTAGAGCTTGTATTAAGCCATAGAGAGTTAAGGTACAATATGCTTTATCATATTTTAAGTCTGTAACATAAACAGTGATGGGTTGTTCTTATCTGAGTGCTTCCAAGCAAGATTTTGATCACACTTAGCAGGTTGCTGTTCCAGCTGAGGGGGTAGGAAAGCCAAGATAAAGTGCTGAGGTGAAATGACCTTCCCCTCTCTCTCCCTGGAGATGATTTGTATTTAAGCCCAGATGCATACCTAGATTTCACAGCTGGTTTTTAGCATAGACTAAACCAAAATTTTGTATCCAAAGCTTGGCAGTGTTCAAAGGACAATAAATTATATCATAGCTTAGTTTCTGTTCTGGCATAAATGAGAGAGAGTGAAGTTCTTGGACATAACTGAGCGTAAAGTGAAGAAAGATCCACAGAAATGCTGCGGTTCACTGGAATATATATTTATTTCTTCCATTTCTGGAAATGTGGATGAAAGTCAGGGAAGGCAAGAGGGATTGTCCTAATGAAATTGGCAACAATAATTGTAATTAAAACAAAACAGTTTAGGTTTTAAACAGCACCATTTAGAGTTTGACCACAGTTTGCAGAGGTTAGTTTTCTTCCTTTCTCACACTGCAGATACATTTCTGCTGAAACGTTATGTGTTTAGCATTGACTCCCATTAAAAAGACATTAAGACTATAGGAAGCTTTTTTTCTCAGCAATCAATCGCTAAGAAGATTTAGTCCTGTATGTGAAATATCAGGACGAAAAAGGTTATTCAAAAGCTGGAGCAGTGCCAGGACTAGGCACACAACACCTTTTGAAACGGTACAAATAACAGGATCGCTCTGAGGCTGCTCCTTCTTTGTGTATTTATCCATTTGGTGCTGCTGAGCAAAGGGCTGTGCTGGGGTGAGGATTGTGCTGAAGACCTGGGGAACGCGCTTGCTCCCTGGCCAGGGCGAGGAGTGATTGCAAACATGGGACTGATGGCCATTGCATGAAAGAAATTACATTAATTAGCTCCCCACAGCTCGTATGGAAGCGCTGGTGTGTTAATATGTCCTTAAACCAGAAATGTGGCATCTCTAGTGCTATGAAAACTGTTGTCTTTATTATGCTTCCCTTCTTGCAAAACTCAGGAGAAGCTGTAAGGGCTGCCTGCACAAAGGCAGAATTGTGGGTATTTTCAGTGGAAAACCTTTGGCTTCAGATTTTATTTCCTCCACTATTCTTGAGGGTATGCAATAAATCTTCCCTAGTTATTTTCACTTGAGGCAATGATGCACCAGAGTGATATGTTATAGCTTGCCCTGGTGCAACAAATATCTTCAATTTACTTTTTTACAAGTCTACTAATTTTTATGGATTTCCAGTACTGTTTATGATCTGGGGAACAGCTGTATGATGGAAAGGAAAATAAAAAAACCCTAGTATGGTCCCTTAAAAATATCTGCACTGAACAAGCAGACCGACTGATGCATTTGTATCTGAGAAGTGAGTGAGAACCTTCACAGCTGATCCTTCTTCAGCTCCCACTGGTATCAGACAGCACTGCTGTCTACACAAGCTTTCAGCTCCAGGAGCAAAGATCTGCCCTAGACGTTCCCAAAATGGCTCAGTAGCCGCTGGGACAGCAGACACAGGGGCTGTATAGCAAAGTTCATCTTCAGCGTGAGGAGATGTATACGTGGGGACTCACCTCGCTCTTGACCTGCTGCCATGCAATATGCTGCCCTTTGGATTTGGACTATATTCTTGAGGAATGGGGGGGTTTTATGGACTTTGATTGACATCTCTGGTCCCCCGCATGGCTGGACAACTTACCACAGCCCAGCACAGCTGCAGAGGAGGGTGCAACTGTCTGGGTGAGTAGCTTGTGCTGTCAGGCTGGCCCAAACTTAGGCCACACCCAAAGGTTTTGTAGGTGACCAGCGGTCCCTGGGTGGCACTCTGTGTCCTCCAGTCCAGATTTGAGATTTTGCTCCAAGACCTTTGAGCAAAAAGGAGATGAATTAGGGCTTCTTTTTGCTCAAAGGGGCCCAAAGGTCTTGGAGGAAAATCAATTTACTTGACAGACTTGGCAAGGAGAGCTCTCAGCTGGTGGCTGGCCTCTGTCCAAGCTCTCTCACTTACAGGGGCAGGCAGGATAATTTAGCAGATATTGTTACAGAATAGTGGGATAACATATTCATGAATGTCTAAGTGACTGAAGAGCTTAATGCCTAAGCACTTGGGAGCAAAAATCTGGTCCTTGCTTTTTCCTCCTGTTGAGCAAAGGAACTTACCTTGACCCTGTACTGTGACAGGCATCGGTTCAAAGTCACTTTGAAAAGGGGCAATGGAGAGTGTTGAAATGGTCCACGAATGTTTGAACGTTGTGATTTCTCTCTCAAATACACAAGATTTATCCTCAGTCCATGGTTATATCGTGACTGATTTGTATTGTCAAGAGCTGGTTGAATTTTCCATTTTCCATCAGCTTTTTTCTTACTGCTTTGACTTTTTTACCTTCTTATTGCCTCTAACTGGGTGTGTTTTGGGTGATTCTACATGAAATTTCATCACCACTGTTTTTCAAGAAAAAGCATTGGTGTTATTTGAGCAGCCTTGAGGACATGCAGTTATTACTGCCATAACCCAGCAATGGAAAGGTACGACTTGACTTGAACCCTTTTCTGTTTCTTTTACTGTCACTTCAAGTCTTCCTGGGATTTAAGGATCTCTGAAAACTTTCCATGTGTGCAGCTGCTAGTAAGAACCATTGCTCTGGTGTGGTGGAAAAATGAGTTTTTCTGTTCTTTCCAAATGGAGTTAGTAGCTGTGATAGGAAAACCAAGAAGTGGGAAAGGGGAGAGGTTGGCACATGCTCTTCTCGCTCTCCAGTTCCAGCACATCAGCGCCTGCCTTCAGCTTTGCAATGTGAACATATTTTGTTGTAGCATGAGTGTTGCACAAAGCAAACCCATTTGTTGGTATGAATATGCCTGGTGGTATTTTACATGAATCCTATGGTTTATATGGCATTTGTAGGATGGAGGCTGGTTTAAGTTCATTAGTCTTTCATTAAGAGTATTCCATGGGGCTTTCATTCACTGTTGCCTTTAAGCTGTGAGGGGTGAAAATAAATGAGAATCCTGGAATATCAAAAGAAGGTTGACACAAGGATTAAGCTTTTCCTTGTTTACCAAAGAAATGATAATATCATTGTGAGAGTACGGGAAGAAAATTACAGAATGCAAATTGTAAGTCCTAATTGTGCAGCCTTGTTTCTAACCTGTGTTTAGAGGAACCGTGTGGTTGTCCTGCTTTGAAGTCTCAAACACCTGAAAATTACTGCTGCAAGGGGGTCCACTGCTGTCCTGCTCAGCTAAGGCGAGGGCTGCACACGGTGAGTGGGAGGGAAAAAGTTATTCACAGGAGAGGTATTAAAGATCAGACCCTGGCATTGCAAATTTAAGGTCTGCTGTTTGGTTTTTTGGAACACTTTAGACAAATAATGTCAGGATTGATTTAGCAGAGCGGATCCTGCCTTGGGGAAGGGGAGAGAGTAACTGACCTTGTAGGATCTCTTCCCACTCTCCTTTCTACAATACTGTTATCATTCTGGTCCCCTGGGACCCAAAACTGCACAGCATTTTGCATCTTAAAGTCAGCCTGGGAGAAGGTTGCTAAAGGCAAAACAGGGTCAGCCAAGAGTATTAGAGAAGCATTTGCAGAAGTTATTGATGTATTATTATTTGCCACCATTAGCTTGAGCTTTTAACCATAAGAAATGTACCTGAAAAACTTCCTGGCCTCTCTCTCCTCCCTGGTCAACAATGGCTTCAGGACATACAAGAGAAATAACTCAATAAAGCCCTTTTACTCCTCACCTCCGTAGCAGGTGCAATAGGGTAACAGATTAACAATGGGACATGTGCTTTACAGCCTCCCTTCACTTCCCACGGGCTGCCATGTGTTCCCCTCTCCCTGCATTACACGGAGGGGACAGCCCTTAGCTGCCACCTCTCTGATTCTGCCAGGGCTATGCCAATTAAATAGACTTTTCTGTATTTATTATGGAAGAGTTGCTTATACCTAGTGACATTTCTGCTGACTGCAGTTGAAATTTCCTGTCCTTTAAAGTCAGCAGCTGCATCTTACAGTGTCAAACAAAACTGTTACTGGAGAAAATGTCTCCTGAAGTGTTGAATAGAAAATTGTTTCATGGTAAATAATACAGTCTGCAAAGGTATACTGGGAAAATGGGCTAAAAGGAGAAATCAGATTTAATGTACTCTGGTTTTTTGCTCTTTGCAGTTAGAGGAATTGGTAATGGAGAGTTAGTGAGAAGGGTAAGAAAACTCAGGGGAGACACAAACACCAGCACATATACCTTGGGAATAAAGAAGCCGAAGGGTTTCAGAAAAATGTTCTTTTCCTTTCTAGTTGTTCTGCTTATTGTGTGTTGGGTTTTTTTTAAGAAACAATACATTTCTCTCTTTTATCTCCTCTTTATTTTTTTTCCATCTTCTTTCTTAAATTTCTCGTTAGTTTCTGCTATGGAATTGTGCAAGATCAAATGTTGTCAGCCTGCACTGATGAATATCTATCTTCAAACGTTATATAATTCATCCCAGCCCCAAATCAGGTTAGTGCAGAAATAGCGCTTTACACCTTTGAACTGCCACTCATGCAGCAAAAAGCAGCCGCTGGCCTCGTGTGCCATGCCAGGGGTTTGCCAGCACAGTCAGGAAGACGTGGCACTGCGTTTTGGGACATAGAAATGAGGCAAAACTCGTGCCTAAATGTGTCGTTGCAGCCACGCTTATCCTATATCATGCTGAAAGTCCTATACCATTGCACTCGGAATCTCCTTTTTCATGATGACAAAGGTGGAAAACAATTTGTGGGGTTTTTTTTTGCGTCTGAAACTCATTAGAATAAAGCAGTGCCCAAGCTTTGTAAGAAGTGTGTTGTTTCTGGGGCAGGCTGGTGCTGGCAGGTGTCCTGTTCAGGCTCCATTGCCCCCGCTTCAGTGGCGCAGCTGAGGTCTCAGCTACACGGACTGGCTCTGGAACGGTCTTTATCAACGAGGAGCATGGAGCTCCTTCCAAGGCCCATTCTCCCGAGATAGTGGTCTGCTCTCAAGCTACTCTCTATTAATGAACTTGCTACGACTTCAGCAGATTTACCCATGGGTCAGGAAGGGCTAATTTGTGCCCCTTTCTGACAGCCTGGTGCTAAACTGGGCAATTTCATTTCAGAGTTTCAGAGATCAGACCCAATAATTAGTCTTAATTTTTCTAGCTCTCCATTGAATCTGTCATTTTTCCTGGCTAGCACTGGATAGCAGGGAGACTTCTCAGTCACAGCTGTGTAATCCCATTAAGTACCACGGGCCAGGGTTTCAGCTGCCGCCATCAGGTACGTTGGATTTGGGGAACAGGTTGTGTTTGCAGCAGCGTGGGGTGCAGCTCACACTGACTCTATCGCGATGCCCGTCTGATGTGGTACGTTCAGGAGCAACTGTGGTAGTGAGTGCTTCAGTGAATGGGGGACCTGCCAACATTCAGCTTTTTAAATAATTCATGGCTCTGCTGATAATTGCTATTTCAGTATTTCTGTCTCATTTATTCTACAAGAAAGGCTGATAGGGCTGCAGCTTGATTTTTCTTGGTTAGACAAAAAAAAGTTTGCTGGTTACACAGCATCCCTAGGGAATCCCTCAGAACCAGACAGGGCTGCTCATTATTTCCCACTGGCCATGACCACTGGTCTGTGTTAAGACAATTTATTGTTTCCATGTTTACTGTCAGAGAAGAGTGAGTTTGTTTTGTCTTATTTTAAACCTTCCTGAAGCTTCTGCATAAACATTCATCTGTTGCTCGGTGATACCTAAATAAGAATTGAGCCTTTTGTATGCTATGGGAATAAGATGGAAATACTGCACTGAGGATGCAAGCAAACAAAAATAGGATTATTGATCTCTTGAAAAATGTATGTGTGTATCTGCTGGACCTCCTACTGTGAAATGAGGAAATGTGAGCAAATGCACACACCTGAATCTGTCCCCTTTGCTACTTACCTTTGATAATCTGGTTCCTAATATGTTAGGGTAGCAGCAGCATAATGTGTTGGAAAACAAAAATACAAGTAAGACCTGCAATGAATTAAAAACTCTTGGAGATGATGTAACCTGCAGAGCGAAATGGTCATCTCCCAAAACGGGAGTGTAGGTGCAGCTGAGGAATTAGAGAGAAAATGAGAAAAGTGTTTTTAGACAGAAGTAATCCAGGGAAATAGTACACTACAACTGTTTTGCAGGCCAAGCTCTAATTTAATCACAGGAGATAAGATTCCTTCTATTTCCCTGCAGGACATGGAAAGATTACTGGCTCTTCCTGCTTTTCTCTTTCCTGTTTCTGCGTGTTTGGTGCCCTTGCCTCTCACAGGAGTCACTGGAGAATTATTAGGTAACAAATACATACGTATATATATGTATAGAGATATATTCTCATTAAATTAAGGACTCACTAATTGCACATTATTGACTTAACTGCCTTCCGAACATACAGCTGTATTGCTTTCAGGTCGGGGGGAAACCCAGCTTTGGACGTGTGCTTTGCCTGCAGGTCTTCTCCAACATGAAGGAGCCTTTCAATTAGAGCTGCCTTCACCATGGGGTTACTACTTGGTGCTTCTGGTCTAGTCAAAGCACATTTATTGGAATAAAAAACATGGCACAAGTGCTGTTTTGTGAGGTATCTGTCAGCTCCTTAGGGCAGAAAGTGGAAGGCAGCTGATGGACACCGTTGGGATACTCAGAAGTAAAAACCCAGTGACGTGTATTTAAGACTCAAGAGTGCTAAAGGGAGACAAGAGAAAAGAGCGAGTGCGGCTGATTCCTCAGTGCTAATCTTCCTCAGATAGTGTAAATGAGTTAAAGGGAGATTGAACCACTTGAAAAGGAAGTTTCAAATGGAAGGATTACCAAAGGCTGCTCGGGAGGCAGATGAAAGAAAGGGAGAAGCGGCAGAGCGACGCCCCAGTCCATGCTCCAGTCGAGGGGATGCTAATGTGGCTCTCGGCTATTCAAAGCCAAAACAGCACTAGATGAAGAGGCTGTATCCCTGGGGAGGGATCTTCATGAAGAAGGGAAAACATCTCTGTGCTACACATTAAACCAACCACTCTGTGCAATTTATTCAAGCAAAAGGCATAAAGGAAGGAAAGTGGAAATTAGAATATGCAGCCATAAAGAGCAAAGAACAGGTCAAATCTGTTTTTAGTTTCCATAAAATTATGGTTCTATTTAGTGGAAGAAAAAGTAGTAAATTCTTCCTTGCCATCAGGCAGGCATGAAGGAAAGCTCAAACTTTTTTCTCTCTTACTTCTCATTTTCTGACTAAAATCTACCTTTTCCTCCTCTGTTTTTCCTTGTCTCTGTCCAGCCCAGGTCTAAGAAATGAGTACCTCCTGGCTTTTTGTTCTAATGCTAATGGTGTTTTCTCTACTGTTTATAAGAAAGGGTGGAAATGGCCCTCCTTGCAGACAGCTTACAGGCTGTGGGATAGGCAGCACAGGACATGGCACCCACCTGGAATAACAAGGGAGCTCATTTCTTCTTTCAGTCCTTATTATTGAGTGCTTGGGTTGCTTTATTGCAGGTGTCAGGAAATATGGCTGTTTTTAAGGTGGGGTGAGGTACAGACTGACACAAAAACCGTGATGAGGAGGGCATATAGCAGGATTGGGAGAAAAATAGGAATGTGACTCTGAAATATCCATGGGGCATTTAGCAGAGGGGATGGAAGAAAGGGTCTGCAAGACAGCACTGGTGCTGCACTGGACATGCACCCCTCGGGAGGCGAGGTTTCCTGGGGACAGAAGGAGCTGACGTGGCTTCAGGGCTCCTTACGTCTTGCGTGTGTGGAATCATCTCTTTTAGCCCTACACTGCTGTGTTCGGCTTTTCAATGCAACAATTGCCATTTTTGTGAAGTTTGATACAAGAACATCTCTTCATGTGACTCAAACGCCTGTCTCCTAAAGATTGTGTCAAAATCTAATTAAGAATAATTACCCTATCAAATGTCTGCATAATTCATTCTGGTAATTTGGTTTGCAAGGCTCAAAGCTTTCTGCTGAAAGACATGTAAAGTGATCTAGGTTTTTGATATTTGCCTTCAAAATCTTTACTGTGATGTTCTGAAAACAGAATCTCTGCAATCTAAATCTGTAACCGTAATTGACTCTGAACAGTTGTACTATTAGTGCCGCTATCAGCATTACAGAAACATTTACATGTCCTACATACGGGGACTGCTGTGTTAGGCACCATCCATAGAACCTGGTGAGGAGATACCTGCAGGAGCTGTGGGTGTCCAGCGCTGGCTGCAGCCTGTGGCATTGGCAGCTCTTGGGCAAAACCCCTCCAGGTTTGGGCAAGGCCAGCGGGGAGCGCAAAGCCCACGGCAACGAGGGTCCCTCCTTCGCTACTCCTCATTCCCATTTTCGCTTGAATTCCTGCTGAGCCCCTGGGTCTTTTTGCTTGAGCACATCTGGGTCAGCTTCTGCCCTCAATTAGATGTTGGTTCATTTCTTGCTTTAAGCAGGTTTTCATAAGAGCAGCTGAGGGCAGAAACCGGCCCCAGAAAGCTGCTGGAAGTATGAACATTTACAAATCTCGTGTGTTGTATAAGCAGAGGGGGCAAAAAGGACAGTAATCAACAAGTGCAACTCTTCCCTGTCTTGTTGAAACAAACATCTTTTCTTCTAGGACAAACCCATTACTTTTTATACAGCAAATCAGGCTGTTTTGTTGTTTTAATGGATTTATAAATTACATTTGTTATTAGCAGTGACTTCAGTATTGTGATGTTAAACGGTAGGAAATTGGCCTGCTGTGTTGCAGCCACCTCTTATAATAAGTACCTTCCCCCCTCTCTTCTGAGAGTCTGGGCTTTGAAAACCCACGAACAAGGACATCATAGAGAATCTGATTCAGTTCAGTTTAAAAGCTAAATGAGAGCAATTGATCATTTCATTCTGGTGATCAGAGACTCCCAGCGGAAAATTCTGAAACATCTGTAATAGCCAGATTTGCAGAATAACAATAAGTGAATCAGAGCTGTTTGGAAACTTATTTTTCAGCTCATTGGCAGTTATGAATGTCATAATAATAATTCCAAAAATTTTCAAAAATAGCTTCAAGGCAAACTAAAATGGAAGGTCTTGGTTTGATTGCAAAAACTTTTAAAAAAAGAAAATGGACATTTCTGAATGAAAAGTCACATGAAATTGAACGACAAACCCAAGTCTTTATTTAAGAACATTGGTAGAGGTGTTTAGACTACTCAAAAGTTTTTTGCTTTTATTTTCATTGTGGGACTTGGCAAAGTTTCCACGGAGTTGCCCCACTGCAAAAGAGACATGAATTTTCTGAGCCCAGAGATCTCCTTACTGGCGTTATCAGAGCAATGGGCTCCTCTGTGAGACGCACGTTATGGCAAGGACAGCAGTAAGGTCAGTGTAGAAAACTGTGAGCTGGAAGCTCCTTAGGCAAGGAACGTACTGCAGAAAAGTCAGGGGCAAACTTCAGTGAAAATTTTAGCAGAACAGTTGAAAACCAAAAAATAGTTATGAGATCTTACATGAGGGGTTCATCTGGAATTGCAACTAGTGCATTGTTCTGGTGCTCCGTAAAAGAAACCCCAGTTTAGATTTACTATATTTTCCTTTGCACCATGTGGTTTTCATAGGTGCTGGAATGAAAACATGAAGACAAGCCTCTAAACCTCTCTAAAGTTAATCACATGGAAATCTCAGTATAGCTGGTTCGCCAAGACAAGAAAAAATCGCATTCTGCTCATCTTTACTTTTTGTCCTTTTTTGTATTGCTTTTGCTCTCTTGGGCAGTTTTTGTTTTAAACCAGTTCCCAATCAATGACTGTTCATTGTCCCAGAGCTGCACGCGGTTTCAGCTGACACCGACATTAACAGTCTCAGGCTCCATAGCACTAAGACATGAACAAAACCAGAAATAAAACTTACCTCTTAGCTGAGTCTCACAAATGACTTATGTTGATACAAATGTCATTAAATGAAGCAGATGGAAGTAAGGGACCTGCTAGAAAAGTCCAACCCAAATACAAGACTCCAGTAAGGATTTTTGCTAGACACCAAAAATCCTGTTTTGGCAAGCTTGATCAATGTAGCTGGGGAAAAGGCTCCACTGCTATCTCTGCCAACCCACCACAAGATACGAATCAACACCAAACAAAACTTTATTGGGTCGTGAAACAGTGTGGTCCTGAAAACAGTTGTATTACTGGTTTGTAAGTCTTGTGGTTTCTTCCTTTTTTTGTTGTCTCTATCCTTTTTTTTTTTTAATGTTTTCAGGTTAAAATCACCAAATTATTTAAATCTACCAAGCTTTCCATCCAACAAGCTTTGCAGGAAATAGGCCTGCAATTAGAATTAATTTCCCCAATGCAATCACCTCTGCAGCAAGCAGGGCTTTCACAGCCATGGGCCATCCATCTCAAACACGGAATGCAGCCATGCAGTCGTTATAAGGCGATGCAGGTTTTCAGAGAAAAATATTTCCTAAGAAGGGAAATTATAGCACTTCTCTGAGATAAAAGGAGTGTATGTAAATAAGGATACCCTCTGCTTCCATAACCCAATTATAATATTGATGTGCGTGATCTGAAAATAACATGCTGTGAAAATAACCTACCCTTACAGATGGGCATCTGACTGGCTCTCCTTGATTGCAGATACACGTAGGATAATGACATGCTCCAACATAGATCTTAATTTGAGTTGTTCCAGAAGAAAAGCCTTTATTTCTATGAAGCTATTTTAATCCTAGAGCACGAAATAAACAAAGCCTGTGAGGGAGCGACAGCAGCAGCTCCACTGGGTGAGAGTGGACCTGCAGAAGGAGGACTGAGACCTGCTCTTGTGTCTCAAAGCATGGTCCAAGAGGCAGTGCCTGGCTCGTGTCCTCACGCCATGGGGAGCAACAGTCTTTGTGCTGGTAGAAGCCCCAGGGTATGAATAAGATTTGGGAAGAGCGGTCTGTATCTGATCCGACACCAACTCGCAGGGTGAAAATGCTGTGGTAGAAGGCATGAGTGTGGTTTCACCAGGCCATCCGTGGGGTAACCTGCATGAGCTCGGTCACAGGAGCAGCGCTGGAAGTTGTTGTGCGTTTGAACACACTGATGGCCTGTGCACCAACAGGTGAACTTACCACTGTGTTTCAACCTGTTTTCACCCTGGTTGCATTGGGTGAGTTTATGTGCAAAAAAACGCAGCAACAATCAACACATTAACTCTATTTTTAACTAATTTCCATTATCAGTTCTCTGTGTCTGGGGCAAGGGAAAGCTTTCCTTTCAGATTTTATGTTTACACCCTGGAAACACTGGCCAAATACTGCTGTTACTTTGTTAAAAAATCTTTTTAGTGGAAAGCTAAAAGAGTTGCAAACATCCCCAAACAATCTAACCTGACAAATGGTTGTGTAAGTAACAGGATTTCTGGTTTCCAGTGCTTTCATGAGCTGCCTGCAGCCCCACGGAGGGGCCAGCTCCCTGTTGCCACACGTATGGTAACTGCCGCTGTTTGGACAGATTTTGTTGAAGCTGAGCACAAAATTTGGTGAGGAAAATAAACGGGTCAGTTTTCTATGCAATGTATTTACAGTAACATGATTTCTTTGGGATAAGGGGCTAAAAGTGAAGCGATGGTAACACAGTGTCATTATCCTTTGTGCACGTGTACTCAGACACACAGGCAATGGAGGAAGTGAGGATTAAACCAAAATATGTCACCCAAAAATACGGGGATACTCTGATTTTTATCAGTGCCTGGTGCTTGTATGGGAATTTAGTCTGTCAGGCTGTATTTTGGGCTTAGTGGTTACAACTTGCCAGCTTGCTAAGGCTGAAGAGGATTTTTAAAATGGAAGAATAAGAAAATTACTTCATGGTGTTGCTATCAGACATCACAGTGAAGCTGAGAAAGCATCTTCTGTAGACGTATTAAATTTTTGTGGTAATTTTGCAGGCAGCTTTATATAAATACATCTGAGCTACGATTTTATTTGTAAGGCTGGGTAGGACTGTGTGTTTTCTGACTACGGCAAAGAAAGCGTTGAGAAATTAACGCGTTAACCTGACGTTTTCTGAGCAGTGTTGATATTGCCAAATTACACCTTTTGGCGAACAAGCTGAAAGTTCAGCGTGTCCACTGCGTTTTTCTAAAGCTCTTTTAAAGCACCACCTTTCTGTTCCCTGACGGAGACGGGCTGGGAAGTTAATGTGTGACCAATGTGGAATGACCCATCACTGTTTGTTGTTGTGCAGATATTGTACCTTCATTGCCCTCGCCGTACAGGCGGTTTCCAGATCTAGCGTGCAGGTGTGAGTCAAGCTGATATTTTGAAACGAGGGCGTTTTGTGGGGAAAACGAGCGTGGCAGCGGTGCCGTGTACTGACAAAAGGCTGATCCTCGCAGCAGCTCAGGAGAGAAGCTGCCGCATAATAAATTGCCACCGTTTGAACTCAGGAGAAAAAAGCATCCCAAGAACTTAATAAGAATATTCAATTCACTGCTTTTATAGACAGGCCTGACTCAGTATGAACGTTCAAGCCTTAAAAGCGCAGGTTGAGCTCAGTTGTTTGAAAGATTCAATTGTAATTGAAATCAAAAGAATAATTTGAATAAATAACTCCAAAGTTGCCGCCCAATCGAGCACTAAGGCAGGACTTGCGGCTGCCTGAATCTCTCTATGTGGGATGGGTCTTTCCATCTCCTCTGAGCATTTTACTTCCTTCCTATGTGGAAAACCCCTTTACAGTTGACATAACTGTGGCAGAGTGTCGGTTTGGTTTGCTCTGGGCTAAAGCAGAGGTCAGTGAGGACCTTATGGCAGGAGGGGGAGACCTCCTTCCCTTGGAGAGTTACGGGACTTGCTCAGGAGCGGGCAAGGAAATGGGAGATTGCTGTGAGGTGCAGGTAGCAGCAGGATGGGTTTTGTAAGGGATGGGTGAAATTTCCCATTGATGGGTGGGAATCGTGTATGTATTTGTTGCCACTCAGAATATTATGGAGGTGGCTGGAAAGGACGAGCTGCCCGCCCAGGTGCCGTGGGTGGAGAGTGGAGCTGTCTGGAGGGTGCAGGGAAATCACACAGAGCTCGTGCACCAGGATGCAGATGAGGCCCGTGCTTTCTAATGTGTCACCTTATTTTGGAACATAACTGGTAATTTCCTACTTTCTGTTCCCTAAGGAAGCATGCTGTGATCAAGGTTGGACACCAATGCTGAAGTCCTTTTTGAACTCAATCCTCTTTGAACTGTGTGGCCTCTAATGCAAGCTGGGGAAGTTTAGAGAGGGAAACAGCTTATCTTTTCCTTCTCCTTGCTGGATGGATGCCCTTATTTTGTTTCGGATCATTCAGCTTTATTTTTGCTAGGAAAATGTTATTTATTCAGCGTTCAAATGTTTGGTCAGCTTATTAATTTTTCATATGCAGGAGCTTTGAATATTTCTCTTTGAAATGCCGTAACTAACCTTTTTTTCTCTGGGCAATGTACTTGGCTCTCCAATTATGACCTTCTCCCAAAAGTTGCCTAGAAAAACAGCCAGGAGCAGGTTCCCCAGCTCGTGGATGTCAGGTGGGACTGCCATGATTTATGAAGAAGTTCCCATTACACAAAGGTAATGACCAGAAAATGAGTGACAGATACTGAAAGGGATGGATATGCAATATTTAGTGTGTGAAGGATACGTGCCTTAGAGAGCACTCAAGACCACAGTGGTCAGAGGGGAAAACCAAGTGGCCTCCTTCTCTGCTGTAATGTCTTCCTTGTCAAGCCTTGCTGTCCTTGCAAATCTGCCCTCATCAGCACTGCTCTAAATTGAAAATAATCCACTTAAACACCTGGAGCTGCAGAGATGGTGACATAAGGAAGGTGGGTCTCCTTCTCCTTTGGCAGAGGATAAACTGTCTCTACTGTTGCTGTAGTACAGTTATCGTTTTGCCTCCTGCTGTTACTACTAGCTTTATGCTCTGGTGTTGCTTTAACAGGCACAGCTCTTTAGGGCAAATTCTCTGTGATGCTGAAATGAACTAAATGTGGAGGGGTTTGCTTTGTGTCCTGTACATAGTATTTTCCTTGCATTGCTTCAGGCTTGCTTCCAGGTTTTTTTCCTGTATGAAGAATGTACAAACAGCACTGGCATGGACTTGCTCTCCTTGCTTTCCACCAGCCCACACACTGCCCCTTCCTTACAAACTTTTTGGGCTGAATTTACCCTTTCCCACTTCTCTAGCCTTCATTTAATATTAATCCTGAATTATTGTTTTCTTTAGTTGTTCTCTAACAGAGCAATTTTATTCCATCCAACACCCTCCATTACAGTGCTATTTTCTAAGTTTCATATACTCCTGTTTGAGTTCAGCTCTGCTGGCTGCAGGCTCCAGCTGCCTCGTATGGTGAATAAATGAAGGTTCTCTCCGTTATATGGTATGAAGTGCCATTTCCTCCGCTCCCCACAACGTGCTCCTCCAGGCAATTCATTTCACACATCTTTACATTTGGAACTTGGGAACTGTGTTATGGATCAGCGCTTATTTATTGGCTTGTGTCCTGTTACTATTTTGATAGACGTGTTTTGGTGTATTGCACACCCACCCCAGGTATTTTCTCTTACCCGTTTATTACCTCTGTGAGCTTTTGTCTCTGGTGTTTTACAGCGCTCGGCTCCGGGTGGTGGCTGAGCAGCAAGTGCAGGGGAAACCATGCCTCGTGGAAGGCAATAGGATATTGGTGGCTGATGTTGAGGCAGCAGAACACCAAGGGCATCTTTGTACAGGAACAGGATGACTAATTAGCTTTTTAAAAGTGCCTGCATGACTTAATATACCAGCTCATGTCTGTGTTCAAAAGTATTTGGAACCCTCAAGTCTCCTGACTTGCAACTGTTTATATCTTTTATGTGCTTTTGTTACTTGTACTTCATTATTCTTAAAAATTAGACAAGATCAAAGGCTCATGGTCCACATTTGAAGGAGCTGATGTAAGCCTGAAAATGTTCCCTGATTTTACCATTAACGCTCTTTTACATCATGAGCATAGAAACTGAGGAAGCAGAGACAAAGCTGCAGCTCCAAGCACCTAAACAGACAGCAGAGGGTGTCCAGGCTGGCCAGCTTTTTTTGGTGTGACACATTGCAGTAAGTGGCTGCCAGCCCTACCAAAAAAAAAAAAAATTCCCTCAATATTTTGTGTTTTGGGGTTTTTTAAATGCTGGTTCGCGAGCTCTCCTGCCTGAGTGCAGCTCTGCGGAGCAGTGTGCTTTCCTTGCCCGTGGTGAAGGAGAAGAGAGTGTGCAGACATCCTCCTCTGAGGCTCCAACACACCACAAAAACATATTTTTGTCACGGTGTCAGAGTTTATCATTAATATCTGCAAACTCTGGCAATATACCAGTAAATACCATCCCACCACAACAGAAATTTTATATGCAGACACAGACTTTAATAGGGTATAATTGGTACCTGTTGCTCTACTTTCAGAGTGCTGCATTCAAATACGTTCACATGGAAAAAGAAACTGATGAATCTTCAATAGCAGGAAGGTCTGAGACCATCAACAGGCTTTTAATGAGTATCAGGCTGCTTTTCTTTTCTTGCAGTGCTGCTAAAACATGGCCTTGCCCAGGGGGGCACTCAGGAGCCAATACATCCATTTAGAAAAATAAGTTTGTGGTACCAGCGGAGCAAAGTATGGAAGAAATTAAAAACTGGTGCTTAAAAACCCTGCTGTGTGTTCAGAAAAGAGACTGAGGGAGGTGGGCACCGATACAGCACAGGAGAATGAGGCGTTCAGACCTGAGCACTGTGTGTGCTGGAGCCGGTGAGCTGGAGCCTCCTTAGAGAGGCCTGGAGTGTCAAAGCTTTATGAGGGGGTCACGGGGGCAGGGGCAGAAATATTAACTGATAAGTGGTTCCCGAAGGGCTACGTTATTCTTACATGACATATCACTGAATGGCACTTAACTATGCATTAACACATATGTGGACAAAAACATGAAGTCTGTGTTTGTTAAAAATATTAAGTGTGTATTTATCACCTGGCAGCCAAAGATCTCAGGTGCTACAGCAATATAAACGACTTCAGTCCAACAACAGCGTATGTGAGCTAGTTCTTGTGGCCCAGTTTAGTACTTTACAACACTTCGCTAGTGAAATGTTTAGCTCATAGAAAAATGGCCTTAAAAATCTGGAAAGATATGGTTGACGTAGGCTTGATTCTATGATTTTAAGGCCCTATCTTTAATTTTAGTTTTCTAACAATTTTAGATAGCTCTTACATTATATTTAATCTCGCTGTATCTCGCTGTTGTGTGGGGCTTTGTGGTGGTGTTCAATTTGTACATATGTCTGGAACTGAAGGAAGTGTTGGAAAAATTCCCCAGCACAGAAGTGTTGTGGACACATTCTGAGGTTCTGTTTCTCTCCTGACCACCATACACATCTCAGCGTCTTCTTTTGGCCTTCTAGATACCAAGACACTCTTGTAAGTCATTTTGTACATTTGTTTACAGCTTAAAAAAAAAAAAAATCACGCTTTTTTTTACAACCCAACCCATGCAGGTGGCTGGTAGCTTGGTTAGACACTGGGTTGGCGAAGTCAGTTGGCTCCCAAAAGGTGCTGCGTTAACCATAGCTGCAGACAGAGCTGTTCTCACAGTGTTCGTGTAGAGCTGCTCTGTCTAGACAGCAAACATGCCTTGAATCTCAGTGAATTATACCAAAGAAAACAAATCCTGACTCATTTTGCTGCTCTTTTATTAATTCAAATGTCATTCCTATTTTAATTCGCATATTCCCAGCTAACGTTTAATTAAAACAGGTATTCTGGGGTAGCTGTTTTTAATTTTCTTCTAGCTGTGCTTAGATTTCTGTTGGTGCTTCACTGCTGGTTTTACTTTCACGATTGATTGGAAAGGTTTATTCTTCCTTTAATGTTAATCTTTAAATACTTGCTAGCGATAGGGGCTCTCAAATGCTTGTTATATTGGACTGCGTGATGAGAAACAGTCTGCAGTGCCGGATCTGGTGGATGATCTCCTCCTGCTCTATATGTCTCCACACAGACATGTATGCTTTCAATATTTTTGCTACTTGTCTTACATTATCATATTTATTATTTCTTTCGTTACAAAGCTACCAGGTATCATAGGAGCCACACAAAGTAGCCATCGAGAAAAGCTTGTTTCTGTGATAGCTGTATCATACTGTCGTCTGTCTTTGGCACAGTAAGTTACTGAACAATGCCACCACTCCGAAGGCTCTTTTTCCTCTGAATATGGATTAGGAATTAATTTGGGCACGTGGAAGCTGAACTATTAACCTGCTGTGTCATCTAGTCCAGTGATTTCCTGTTTCCTGTCAGTAAATTTAACATGCATCATGCTGCCTAAAATACAAACTGGGAAGTATAACACAAGCAACACAAGAAAAGTTACCTGGAACTAGTTAAAAACCAAAGGGAAATAAGAAAGGGGGCCATGATGTAGACTACTGCAACGTTGTTCCCTGTGATAATATGGCATATTTTTTCATTTTATCTTCATCAGAATGTCTACCATAATTTATTATGAATGCCCACAACAAAATTGGATGAAGAAGCCACTGAAATTCATTGATGTTTTTTTCTTTCACACCACTTGGTTTAATAACAGATGCATCTAAGCCACCCTTAGATTAGGGCCAGAATTGCCCCAATCCTTAAAAAACACAATGGAGGGTGCATGCCCTTCCCCCGGGGAGGACAACGGGGCTGAAACAGTGCAGAGCACCTGTCAATGGCATTCCAGCTCAAGGCCGAGGTTCACCCTGGTTTGCAGTGGTTCAGTGATGGGAAGACCTGTTAGGCCTTAAAACTACAATACTTGGCGTTAAAACTGCGAAAACACCCCACTGGTATAGATAACAGCTTTTCAAACCTCAGTTATAACAGCTTTGTTTTTAACAGAACTTGGAGTAGGAAAAGCAAGACATTTGTTAAGAATTGTTGTCTTGGCATTTTTTTAGCCTTTTCCCTTCACTGTGGTGTCTCAAATGGCAAATTCAAAGGCAAAAATGTCATTTTATATTAAAACCTTGATGAGCCAACAGTCCACACTCTCTTCCCTGGGGTGACTTTCCTAGCGTTGTGCCAGGAACACATTTGATGAGTCTCAAGAAAGGATAAAAAAACACCAAAGGTCTGAGGTCTGTACCTCAGTGTCATACTCATTCGCAACTCCTTCAAGGTCTTCCCTTGCCTAACAGTTGTTTGGAGAGTTCAGGCCTGGGATGAAGGTGACAGCTCCCTGCTCCCAGAAGGTCTTTTGTCTCTCTGATGGCCAGTTTGTCTTCTTTTTCCCTGGGTATGAGATCACCAAGTGAAAGTTAAAAGCACTGTTTCCCCTTTAGTCTCCATAGCACTGCATGGATACAAGCTTTTTCTGTTCTTTAGTTTGAAAAATTGATATCTCCTGACATCTGAGTTGGAATTACACTAACTGTGGTAATGATTCAGCAATCTGGTTACTAATGCTCAGATCATTCACAGAAATGTCAATAGTCTCTCTACAACTTCCCCTTCAGAAGGGTAAAAAAAATGTTGTGATTAAATAAAACCCCAATGGCCCCACAACTAAACCTTTACACGCTTTAACAGCCAAAATGCCGCTGTCTTGGGGTGCTTCTTGCATGCTTTGTGCTCCCAACCTGGCTGCAGCAGAGACGCGACACTTGACCTTTTGCGGTTTCATGCTTGTATCCATAAAGCTGCCAGGTTGTCTGGAGAGGAACCCAGGAAGCTCTTTGCATTTTTCAGAGGTGGAGTGGCCAGAGGCAGCCAGGATGGAAACGGAAGGACCGAGGAATATTTATGAATACTTGATAGTCTGAGTTCTTTTTCATTCCCATCATCGACTGAAAAAAGCCTGGAGACAGTGGTACGTAGAGGAGAGTGGTTAGAAAACAGAAAATGTAAGCAGTAGGGGAGAAATGTAAAGCAAACGGTTTTGTTTGGTTCTCATGAAATATTGGGATAGATTCCAATTGTGTCTGCGTGCTTAGGAAACTATGAATGGTATAAAGTCACCCCAGGGAGCCTCCTCATTATTCTGGTGGGGGACAAGGAAAGGAGGGGGAGATACTTCAAGCTCATCACCAAAGAC
This sequence comes from Nyctibius grandis, assembly GCF_013368605.1. Taxonomy (NCBI): domain Eukaryota; kingdom Metazoa; phylum Chordata; class Aves; order Nyctibiiformes; family Nyctibiidae; genus Nyctibius; species Nyctibius grandis. The sequence goes on from NC_090658.1 coordinate 2,322,658, forward strand.
CTGCTCTGCAAATGGTAACCTTCCTAGTAAAGCGAACAGCAGCCTGGATGTCAGATAACCACGAAGGTGAACAAAACAGCTTCATTTCTCAAGCAAATTTTCTCTCCTTCAGATTTTGTTAGTGGGTGGATTGCTCCAAGTGAAGAGGATTGCCTGCCCTGTAACTGAACCAAGCTAGCGAAGCGAAGCGCCAATGCGAATAGGAAGGTGCTTACCTCATAGCTGAGGCTTCACTGAACACCAGAGGGACCCAGGAACTTGCTCTTCGGGGTCATTAAAGAATTTATCTCCAACCAGGAACGAACCAAATGGTTGCAGAATTCCTGTCCGAATTCCTCCATGGATGTGATTTGGGTAAGCTTGATCTTCACGGCAAAAATCATGGAACCGTCTAGCACCAACAGACCTCCGGAGGTCACCAAGCCCCGGGGGAGCATTTATTTTACTGGTGTCATCCTGACAGACATCTTTCTAACCTGTTAAAGACACGGAAAGACTTTACAGCTCTCTGTCTCAGTGATTCACTGTTCTTACAATTAGAAAGTTTTTTTCCTAAAATCTCCCTTAAATTTTCTTTTCTGTGGTTTCAGTCCGTTACTCTTTGGCCTCTGGGCTGACAAGTGCTGATGCCTGGGGGGCTGGAGCGGCTGCCTCTTCAGATTTGGGTAGTCTTTGCTGTGACTAAAGGACGTGATAAGGACAGTGAGATCAGCAGCTAAATTATCGAATAAAATGCTTTAAACTCTTTTAGGTTTATAATGCACACACACACACGTTATTGAAAGCAAGATAAGCTGTTGGCTGTTATTTGAATAATCCCAGGAAAATCCTTGGTTTCTGTAGAGAAGAATGAAAGCTCCAGCACAGTTAAACACAAGGACTGGTGAACGCTGCAAGAGTGAGCATCACTTACTATAAATATTACAGCTTCTCCTAACAGCATGAGATGATAGTTTGTGTCTTTCATCCCTGCAGATGTACTTTAACTTATTACATGTTAAAAGGTCAGATATGCTTTTTTTGTTTGTTATTATGTAGATCTTTGCAGTTCTTTTGTAAATGCAACAATCTAAATAATTCATAAAAGCAGAGACGCCAGCTGTCAGTGCCACAACCAGGTAAGTCCTAATTCCTGACAGTCTTCTCTTTCTTGAAGACCAGAGAGGATGGAGCTGCGCACTAACTACGTCGAGTTGTGGTATGTTGCTGGAGGCTTGTTTGAATTTCAGAGTAAATCTGTCAGTTGAAGACAAGAATAAAATAGGCAGAGAAAAAATATTGATCAAAGGGAACTTTCCTCTTGACATAACCTGGAAAGTGCACCTTAGGTGCTTAATTAGGATCAAACCAGGCAGAAATTATATTGGAAAAAAATTATTGACAGTATATCTAAAAATGGGCAGACTGTGCCTCTTGTAGGAGCAAGTTTGGGACTGTCAGGCGTAGCAAAAATCAATGTTGTAATGAAATAGACTGATGGCACATCAGAATAGCTGCTGTTATTCACTGCCTCACGTGGAACCTGACAGTCGGTATGTGTTTGAGGGTGTCAGCTGTTCCTGAAGTTACAAACGTTTTTATCTGAAATGACTGTTGCTTTTGAGGAGCTTGGCCTCCTTCTCAGCTAGGGTGTTAAAGCAGCTGGGATTCAGGGCCAGCCTGTCCCTGGCATTGCGTGATCTTTGGAGGAGCTGTTGTGGCAGAGAGAGAGTTTGCTGGAAATCTGTCTTGAAAGTTCTGAGCTGCCGGGAGCTGCCTGTTGAAGAGTTTTGGACGTGTCTCCTGGAGCACAGTCCAGTGACAAGAACCTGCAAAGTCAGAAATTGGGGAGATCAGCAGCAGCCTTTGATGCTCTTTACAGGCCTGTGTGCTCTTCAGCTGGAAGAAGATCATCTTAACACACCAAAAGAAAGAATATGGCTCGATGAGCTAACTGGCTGGGGCTTGGTGGGCTTGCCTTGATTTTCCCTGCTCTCCCAAGTCTGTGCAGGTCTGACTCTAAAGGAATCTGGAATAGCCATAGCAACAACGTAAATTCTAATTTTTACCTCCTCTGAATAACAGGGAAAAAGTAATTTCCGAATGCCAGGAGTGAGCAGCACAGTTTGACTGCAAACTTATAGCAGCAGTTATATTATCCAGGGTTTGGGTACTTCGTGTATTTGCATACAGATTTGACAACGTAATTGTCTACTGACATAAAGCACTTTGAAAGAAAAAAAGGTGAGTAAAGTCAGAGAAAAGCCTTCTTACGATCTGCTTCTGTATTTCAATCAAAACTAAAAATCTACCATTTTGCAGCACAAGTTGACTTTTTTTTTTATTCCATAGCACATACTTGGCCAGCTGGGAGCCTCGGAGCCAAATTTATTCTCTCTCATGCAATGGAGAGGCAGAAGTAAACCCGCTGTACTGAGTGAGTAAGGGTCAGCTCACCTGTCATTCAGCATTTAACGATGTGCTTTACATAATCAAAAATAACCTCCAAGTGAGGAAAGCATGAAGAAAAGGTATGTAACCACACCTACTGTTAACTTGCTTTGTTTAGAAGACTCTGACAACTAGTCACGTTGCACAAGCCGACCTGTTCTGCGTTGGTATGAGACTCAAAACCCACGCAAGGCCTTGAATTGGTGTGAGCCTTAAAGCCCCAGCAGGGCTTTGGCTGTAGGGTGGGTGGCAGCCCGGCTCCGCTCGCGCTGGAAGCGACTCGCGGTTTAATACTGACTGCGGTGGAATCAGGACTCACGGCAATCACGACCGCATTTGAAAAATTCCCTCTCCCCATCTGCCCTACTTTTCTGTTTCATCATAATTTTGAAGCTTCAGCATCAGGCTGATTTTGGAGGCATTTAGCAGCCAAGGAGCTGCGTTTGATAGGAAAATATGCTGGGGAGAGAAAAAGCTGACGGTTTCCCTTGAAATTCTGTCCTAAGTTATGATTTATGTTAGAATCATCATAGTAGTCTGAGACAAAGTGAAAAGAAATGGGTTAGCAATCATCTTTTGGAAAGATTAACAAATCTGGAAGGAAGCATAATTTTTTTTCTGCTTCATTTAAGGCTACCTGATTTGGAGTTAAAAAAAAAAATACACCCACGAAAAATCACCCTTTCTGGTGCTTGTTGTTTCCCTTTTTTTTCTTACGTAAACAGTTTGGTGCTGAAAATTTCTCACACGAATCCTGGTACCGTTTCTTATGGTTAAAGGGAAGGTTCGTGTGAGCTGGCGAGTCAGAAAACAGCTTCTTCAGGAGCACTGGTGAGGTCCTGTCCCTGCTGAGGTCATGGGCACCCACCGAGGCCACCGGTAAACCCCAGGGTCAGAGTCAGCTGGTGGCAGTGTGCTGCCTGGGGGGAGCAGAAGGAAATTAATTTATGAAATTGTGTCAAGTGCTGTTGACAACAGCTTTCCACACATACAATTAAAAGGAGTGAGAACCAAATTTAAAGATGAATTAGATGCTTTGAACCTGTCTCATTTAAAATCAATGACCCATCTGTTCCTTGGCTAACACTCTGACAAGCATTTTGACCAGTTACATGACAAAGATGCTAATATGAATCAGCAGAATCTTTTTAACCAGACAGTATGGGCAATGGTTTCTGTTTCTGTGGTTCCCATTCATTTTAAATATCACTCCCACCACACCAGAGATGTCAAATAAATGACAGGCAGGAGATGAAAAAGAAAAATAAAGCCAGACTAGCAGTAAGTGTTAATTAAAACAGGATTTGGAATAATCAGAAAGTTCTCCTTTCATATCTGTTGCATATAAACCTTCATTTAAGACCCATTTTGATTTGATTTACATGGCTATTTGTAATGATTTCTAGTGGGTATTTCACTGTGATAAACTGCATGAAATGAAATCTATCTGTGATAAAACTTCGTCACTTGTCGTAAGTCACTGACGGCGCTGCCATCGATATTCTGAACTCACAAACTTGACATTAACACACGTATGCTGAAAATTATGGCTTATGACTTGGAGATAAAGGTGTTTGTTATGCAATACCTGTTTGTTGACAATCATGGGACAAAAAAAAAACCCCATTTCTTTTCCTTTGAATTAGCTAGCAGTTTTTGTAAGTGCTTGGCAGTCTTGACTTTTAGGAAAAAGAAACCACGTTAATATTTACAGTATTGCTTGGGAAAAAACTATCTCATTGGTTGCCAACTAGAATTTGATCCCAAATTGATAAGACTTGTGTGTGTATGAACATACGTACACATTTGTGTGTACATATAGATATGTAGAGATACAGCTATAGATCTTTTGGAGAGGTATGCATGTATATATATAGATACCTATATATGTGTGTGTTTGTGTGTATGCCTGTATACACATCCCTCCAAGATGCATTCCTATTTATTCTCTAAATATGTAGTAGAAAGAGTTATGCAGTTTCACATCAGTCTAGAAGCCTCCTTTGATCTGAGATAGTTGTTGCACATTATTGTGGAAGCTTGGAGAGCTGTGCATATCCAGCTATGATAACTCCAGCTTATTGTTGTATCATTAAAACGTTTAAGCCCTCAAGATCTGTTAAGCTGGTGTTTTGGTTTGGTTTGGTTTCCACAAATTAAATCCCCTTTGAAAAAGCTAATTTAGCAACAGAAGTGGATTGTCATACAGACCATTAAGACCAAAATGGTAATAGCAAACAATAATGTTAAAATTTTGACACCATTGTGATTTTATTTTACAGCTTCTGCATGACTTCATCTCACTGGAGAGACAGCCTTGTGATGGACTGGATTTACTTCCTCGCTGACATCTGCTGTGGCAGCAGCAGCGGTGAGGAAGACAAAATTATCATCCTCCACCAGTGACTCTTTGGTGGAAGGTGCTGGCTGTAGTCTTCCGGCAAGTGGCTTCTGGTGAGATTAATTTTTTCCCCAGCCCGCTCTTCCACCCCCCATCTGGGCTTCAAGTTAAGATCTAAATCCAAATTACAGCCACTATAAAGTGTGTTTTCTATAGTTCATCTTCACTTTTACAGCTAGTGCCGTGGTTTAACAGCAAGTTGGGAGCTAGAATATAAATATTGGCTTTTTCTTCCTGGAACAGATGTACTTTGATAGAGTAATTTGTTTATATAGGATTACAGTTTGATATATCCTTTTAAAAAGGAGTGAACTGATTGAGTGATTCCCTTTCTCTGGTGTAGGAAGGCCTCACAGTACCAATTCTGGGTTGAACAGTGTGCTCCAGCGAGCAGCATCCCACCACGGGCATGGCTGGAGTGAAAAGCTTTCCCTAGGCAGGAAAGGAAGGGAAACACTAGTGCATCGTTCTCATTTTACCAGGAGTTTAGCCAGGTCAGGAGCAGGAAGCAGCCAAACAAGCATGAAACACTGTAAGAGCATTTCCTAATCAACATATCTAGGATTTTGGGAAAAAAAAATTGCAAGTTTTCACCAACATTTTTTTACCAAGCAGCTCTCCAAAGTGTTTGTTGGGTAGAGTCAGCAGAATTGTCTCCTTCAGTATTCTGAACTGAAGGCAAGTGAGATTCTTGGCAGGGAAATTTCCTAGGGTATTTACAAACCCATCTTAAGTTTTCAGCATTTCTATTTGTGTATTTTTTGGAAAATTGTTGGTGCTACCCAAAACATTGCGTTGGCTCTTTACTTGCAGAGTAGCAACATTGCTCAAAACGAGGTAAGCCCAGAAAAATGTATTAACAATCTTAAAAACTGCAGATTTTCCCATTCGCTGGGATTGATCTGCCTGAAGTGGACAAACTGAAGAGGGAGGTGGAAGGTTTTAGTACATACTGGAAACATTACAGTGCACAAATAACTTCTGCTGTAACAGAGTCGGGACACTGTGCCTGAGTGACAGAAATGAGGGGAATGAATCTGGTGGGTTTTCTCTTTTTCTTGTTAAAATAACCCGTCATCGGCAGTGGTGGTGAATTCATAATTCCCAGGCATAGAGCATTAAAAAAATAAGCCAGTCTTGTTTTAGATACGTTCTAATGTCAAACACTTTGGTTACTTTCGTTCTGATTCTCTCACTCCCAAAATTAGAAGAACATTGTGCTTCCAACATATCTGATATTATATCAGTCTTGTTTGGGCTGGTGAAACTCTCGAGGAGAGTTTTGGCCCCGTTTTTCACCTACTCTGGGGTTCTGCTTTGGGTTCTGGTGCAGGCGGGTTTTATTTTCAAAGGAAAGGAAAACACATTTGTTTGGCTGCCTGGGCCAGAGACCAGACTCACTGTTTCCTGGTCTCTGAAATACAAATTTGAACAGCACAAATGTGCCCCGTATTGCCTTTACCCAGGGATGAGTGACAGTAAGGTGAGTGCAAGGTAAGTGAAAGCAAATTTAACTGATCCCAAATACCAGCTGTCTGTTGTTTCTGCAACACTTTGGAAATGCATGTCTATCTAGATTTATTTACTTACATAAAATAAAAATTGTGAACTCCACCTCAACGTAACACAATTCTAAAAATACTCTTTTGGGTTTTTCCTTAGAAAGCCCTGCATGGACTATGAACTTAGGCTATTTTCCACTCCCTTTCCTGTTATCCTTCTTCTAAATGACGCCTGTTAAACTGTTGAAAGTCCTTGATTGTAATGACTGCCTTGCTGAAAAGGAAAATTTCCTCCTATTACTTGTGATGGGGATTCAGTTGTCACCCATGAGTCACCAGCAGTGCAGTCTTCCCTCTTTGTAGCCCCTTAGTTCCAGTGGGCAGAATCCAGCATCTCTTCATTACAGTTTATTATATTGTGTTGCACTCATTGGAGCTCACTTTAGGAGGTGCGGCCCTAGTTTCTTTACAGGATCTAGATTTTCATTACATTATAAAAAGTTGCAGTCAATTTTTACAGCATTTCAATGCAGGCTTAATTGGATGTGCAAAATGCAAGTGTAATTACAGTTGTGGAGGAAGTGCTACACAAATAGTTTGGCTATTTAGGGGCATAATTATCCAGATTGCATTCACAAGAATAGCAACTATGCGTACAAATCAGTCCAAATGCTTTCTAAATAGCTTCTTCTAGTCCTCCTGACCTTTTTCATTATGGAGCCCCAATGAAGAGCATCTTGAATGGCATCCACGGATGCAGCTTGCCTTGCTGAGACTTTGTGCAGGAAGAAGCACAGTCTTCTGAGACAAAAAAAAAAAGACTGAGAATGCACCAAAGCCTTTTGTGTGCAAAGACTTGAGCTTGGAGAAGGTCCTCTGTGGCCGCAGGAGGCCCCCGTTTGGATGCAGGTGCGAGGAGGTGGGACAGCACCGACCAAGCCCATGGGGAGGGAGCTGTGGGATGGATGTGCCTAGTGATGCAGGGCAACGAAAGTTTTTAGATCCATTCCATTTTCCTGAATTGATGGAAACGACAATTTAAGGTTAAGGCATGATCTTAAGATACTTAAGTGAAATACATTTATTTTCTCTAAGTCTTAATTATGTCTTCTTGTACAAGTACACTAAAACACTCCCAACAAACTTAGACTATCTTCAGACTTACAAAACAGTATCTCTTTGAAAGCTCTAGACCAAAGAACATCACTCAAATACAATTTCTACTACAGGACACAATTAAAAAATACATGTAATTTACATGGCTTGACCAGCTCCTTTTCATAAAGCAGCTCACCCAAAAAAGGGATTATTTTATTTAAAGAAGAGAAAAAAGGATCCAAGAAATTACAGAATGAATACTAAACAGACTGACAGGGCAGACAGAGCTTATCTAGGGAAAGCCTCAGATGTCCTCCTGGTTCTGCTCAAACGAGCTTTCCCCTGGACATCTCTGGAGCCAGCACTTCACACAAGGGTTTTAATGGCAAAAAGATGAAACTCTTCAAGGCTTTGGGATATTAAGTGGTTATATGACTGGGTTTTGTCAGTGTTGTTAGCTGGGGGAAGAAGGGCTGGGAATGACTTTGAGGAAAAAATAATAGAAAGGAAGGAGACATTAAAAGAAGATGCAAATTATGCAAAAAAAAAAAAAAAGAAAAAGGTAGAAGAGGTTCTTACCCAAAAGGTTGGTCAAGAGGATGTAGCGACTGCGAGTTGTAAGAACATGTGGAATGTGTCTGGGTTTTAGTGTTTATTTTTCTGTGGGCCTTGCTCTGACATGGCAGTGATGTAAATGGATTGATGCCAACAGCCAGGTTTGTAATAAGAATAGTGCCATTAGGCGAGGGCCTTCTGATAGCCAAAGGAGTGTTAAAACCTTCGGAGAATGACTAAATGATCCATTACGTTTTGGCAACTGCAACCTCATTTCCTACCTGCTGTTCCTTTTGTGGCTGCTATGAACCGATTATTTCAGATAATGTGGGAAACAGGCCATTTATGAGAATCCATCAAGAAATCATTATTCCACTAGAAACAATGTACTGTTTTTCAAACAGAATTGGAGGGTATGGCCTCAAAAATAATTTCTTGCTTTCTTTAGCCTCTTTGGAGGGGGAGGGGTAGGGAGGAAGGGGCTGGAGGGCTGTCACCACATTCTCCAGGATCTTTATTGACCACTTGTCTCATCTAGGATACAGTACCACTTGTTATTGTTGGTTATTTATTTTACAATGGAGTTACCAACCAGACTATTCCAGCTATCTTTTCTTTCTAGAAAGCTCTAAGCCTTACTAACTTTCCCCCTTCACTCCGACTGAGTTCTTTCAGTCACACTCTCTCCCGGTGATGTGGTGGCTAACGGCAATGGGGGTCCCATGGCATTCGTTAGCGGCGTGTCTCCTGTGTCTGGGGCTGACCATTAAAAGTTGTGGTTATAGGATGAGGTGACAGTACATAAAAATAAGCGATAGTTCTCTTTGCCTCATCTCTTCCACATAGCCAAAGAACAGGTTAAAAAAGTAGGAAATTTTTGCCTCAAACCAAAAATAGACTCTGCAAACCAGCCTTACATAAGAAGGTTGTGTAGATTAAAGCTCCCTCTCCTCTCAGCTGCGGCTTGGAGGCGGCTCAGCACATGGCTGTGAAGGCACAGAGCTCCCTCATTACTGCTGCCTCTGGGGTTGTTGCTGTTGCTCCGCGAGGCCCCTGCCAGAGGTCAGCCGTAGCTCCTTCGCGTTAAGCGCTGTACGGGCACAGCAAATGAGGGTTTTTTTTTTCCCAGATTCCTCATCAAGGGGAAAAACAAGGAAGCAAACAATCCCCAAACCTACCCCTGGGCTTCAGTTACCCCTAAGGGAGCTCCTGTTCAACCACGCAGCTGTCCCTAGGGTGTAAAACAGAGTGGTGGGTGGGAGCAGGGTGAAAAGCCCGTGGTGGTGCCACCGGGCGCTGAAACTGGAGCGGTGCTTGTGCACAACCAGTGGCAGAGGCAGCAGGTTTGTCCTCTCTGCTCTCAGGTGTGGTCCTTCGTGCTGCTCGCTTTCCTTCAGGCTGTGAAGTGAAGGAGCTGTGATGCTTTTTCACCCAAAGCCATTGCTTTGTAGGGCCGATTCTCCAAACATCCCTCAGCTCTCAGCGAACACAGAGTTTGCCCCAGGCTGCGTGGCCAGGGTGGAGCTGGTACCCCCTGCTCGCAGAGGAGTGCCTGCAGTGAATCATTACTGACCTCGCCACGGGGCTGAACACCCTGGTTTGTGCCCTGGAGGGGCTCCTCGGCAGACTATGCTAAAACACAACCAGGATAAACGATTCCGGGGCTCCCCGGGCCACCGAGGGCTGCCAGGAACCTTCTGAGGGTAAACCAAGGCAACGCAGCACCTCGGGCGGTCGCTGCCTCTGTCATTCACTGAAAGCTCACTGCTGTGGGTTTTTATTTTGGTTTTTTTTAGGTTACTGCTTTGTGCTTCTGCTATTCGAACAGCTCTGCCCCGGGGCGGGGGCAAAGGGAGCGCAGCTCTGGCTGTGGGCAAGGTACCAGCTGTAGCTGAGCAAACCACGGTGGGTTTGGGTCCTTGGGCTTTGACTTTGACCGAACACGACTGGGGGCTGCTTCACGCTAGTGCGAACCCTGAATAAAAGTGAGGGCAGCATAAAGCCTCTGTAGAATCACATGGGTGATATTTTGAGATGTTTCGCCTTCCCTTTCAATAAGTTTTGTCTTTAATTTGATAAAATCAATGTATAGCACCTCACAATTTCAGTTTTCTCCAAGAAAACTTCACTTTCCCGTGGATATGAACTACGTGTGCTTGCAGAAAAGCTCCTTGGTAAAAGCCAGTTGTTTAAAGGACACAATTATGCTGGAAAAAAACTATAGAATCTAGATAATGGTTTTGTGCAGATTAAGAGTATTTCCTGAAGAAACAGGCTCCAGGTCCAAATGACACAGAGTTTGGGGTGGCTTTTCTTTTTTTCTTTTCATTTTGGAGTACCAGCAACTTCCATCTGCAGACACAGGTAAGGCGTGAACACAGTCCGGGTCGGGAACAAAACCTTCCCAAAGCTCTTACCAAGTCATGGTGCTGGGAGTGCACCTGAGAGCAGGCATCAAAAACAAAAAAAAATCCTAAATTTTTTGGCTGTAGCCTAAAGCAAGGGCAGGAACTGCCTGTAAATGCTTTAAGTTATCACTCAGGATGAGCAGAAGGGAAAAAAAAAACCCCCAAACCTTTATTTCCCAAGCAGTCGAGAAGAGCCAGCGTGGCGCTCACCGCTTCAGCTGTGCGGTAAGTTGTACTGGGCCCTGCGTCACCGCTGACCGTGTGATGGGGTCTGTGTGTATGTGTGTCATGAGTGCGTCTGTGTGAGTCTGTCATGTGTGTGTCTGTGTGCGCACGTGTGTGTCTGTATGTTGTTTGTGTGTGTGTGCGCGTCTGTGTGTGTGACTGTGTGTGTGTCATCTGCGTGAAGGTCTGTGTGTGTGTGTCCGTGTGTCTGTGTGTTTGTGTCTCTGCGTGTCTGTGTGTGTGTGATTCTGTGTGTACGTGTCTGTGTATGTCATCTGTGTGAGGGTCTTTGTGTGTCATGTGTCTGTCCATGTGTGTGTGTCTCTGTGTCCGTGTGTCTGCATGCGTGCGTGTGTGAGGGTCTGTGTGTCCTGTGTGTGTGTGTCTGTGTCTCTGTGTGTGTGCTTCTGTGTGTCTATGTGTGTGTTTGTGTCTCTGTGTGTATCTGTGTGTCTGTCTTTGTGTGCATGTGAGGGTCTGTGTGTGTCATTTGTGTGTCCGTGTGTGTACCTGTGTGTGTCTCTGTGTTTGTGTCATGTGTGTGTCCGTGTGTGAGTGTGTCTATGTGACGGTCTGTGTGTGTGTGTCTGCGTGTGTGACTGTGAGTCTGTGCGTGTGTGTGTCTGTGTGAGTCTATGTGCATCTGTCGTGTGTGTCTGTGTGACGCTCTGTGTGTGCTTGTGTGTGACTGTGTGCGTGTCTGTCATGTGTATTTGTGTGTGTGTGTGTGAGGGTCTGTGTGTGTCAGGGTGTGTGTGTATAGTGTGTGTCTGTGTGTGTATCTGTGTGAGGGTCTTTGTGTGTCATGTGTGTTTGTGTCATGTGCGTGTCCGTGTGTGAGTGTCTCTGTGTGTCTGTGTCATGTGTGTCTGTGTCTCATGTGTGCGTGTGTCTCTGTGTGTGTCTCTGTGTGTCATTTCTCTGTGTGTGTGTGTCAGTGTGTGTCCCCCCGTGTGTGTCTCTGTGTTTGTGTGCCTGTCGTGTGTGTCTGTGTGCGTGTCTGTGTGTGTGCGTGTGTGTGTGTGTGTCGTGTCTGTGTGTGTCAGGGTCTGTGTGTATTTGTGTGTCTGTGTGAGGGGCTGTGTGTGTGTGTGAGTCTGTCATGTGTGTGTGAGTCTGTCATGTGTGTGTGTGTCTGTGGGGGAGTCTGGGTGTGTGTGTGAGGGTCTTTGTGTGTCGTGTGTGTCCGTGTATGAGTGTCTCTGTGTTTGTGTGTGTCTGTGCATTGTGTGTCTGTGTTTGTACGTCTGTCTGTGTGTGTCTCTGTGTGTGTCTGCGTGAGGGTCTGTATGCGCGTGTCGTGTGTGTGCGTGTGTGACGGTCTGTGTGTCTCTGTGTGTGTCTGTGAGGGTCTGTGTGTGTCTGCGTGAGGGTCTCTGTGTGTTGTGTGTCTGGGTGTGTGACTCTGTGTGCGTCCGAGTGTGTGTCTGTGTCGTGTGTGTTTGTGTGTCCGTCTGTCATGTGTGTGTTATGTGTCTGTGTTTGTGTCTGTATGTGTCATGTGCGTCTGGTGTGTCGTGTGTGTTTGTGTGTCCATCTGTGTGTGTCTCTGTGTGTCCCCGTGTGTCTGTGTGTTGTGTGTCTGTGTGTTGTGCGTCTGTGTGTGTGTCTGTCATGTGTGTGAGCGTGTGTGTCTGAATGTGCGCGTCGTGTGGGTCTGTGTGTCTCTGTGTGTCCGTGTGTCGTGTGTGTGTGCATGTGTCCGAGTGTGAGCATGTGTGTGTCGTGTGTGAGCGTGTCAGTGTGTGTGTGAGCGTGTGTGTCAGTGTGTCTGTGTGTGTGTGCGTGTGTGCGAGCAGTTGCGTGTGTGTCTGTGTGAACGCGTGTGTGTCTGTCGTGTGTGTGTGTGCATCCGTGTGTGAGCGTGTGTGGCTATGTGTGTGTCCGTGTGTTTGTGTGCATCTGTGTGTGAGCGCGTGTGTGTGCGCCTGTGTGTCATGTGTCTCTGTGTGTGTGTGACGTGTGTGTCTCTGAGTGTGAGCGTGTGTGGCCGTGTCTGTCACGTGTGTGTCTGTCTGTTGTGTGTCTTTGTGTGTGCGCACGTCTGTGTGTGTCGTGTGTCCGTGTGTGCTTGTCGTGTCTGTCCATCTGTGTCTGTGTCTCTCTCTGTGTGTGCATATGTGTGTGTGTCTCTGTGAGATTATGTGTGTCTGTCATTATGTGTGTGTGCGTGTGTACGGGTGTGTGGCCGTGTCTGTCACCGTGTGTGTGTGTGTCCATGTCTGTCACCATGTGTGTGTGGCCGTGTCTGTCACCATGTGTGTACGTGTGTGTGTGTGGCCGTGTCTGTCACCGTGTGTGTGGCCGTGTCTGTCACCGTGTGTGTGTGTGTGTGGCCTTGTCTGTCACCATGTGTGTGTGTGCGTGTGGCCGTGTCTGTCACCGTGTGTGTGTGTGTGTGGCCTTGTCTGTCACCATGTGTGTGTGTGCGTGTGGCCGTGTCTGTCACCGTGTGTGTGTGTGTGGCCGTGTCTGTCACCATGTGTGTACGTGTGTGGGGGGGCCGATGTCTGTCACTGTGTGTGTGGCCGTGTCTGTCACCATGTGTGTGTGTGGCCGTGTCTGTCACCATGTGTGTGTGTATGTGACCGTGTCTGTCACCGGGTGTGTTCGTGTGTGTGACCGTGTCTGTCACCGTGTGTGTGTGTGGCCGTGTCTGTCACCGTGTGTGTTCGTGTGTGTGTGGCCGTGTCTGTCACCATGTGTGTGTGTGGCCGTGTCTGTCACCGTGTGTGTGGCCGTGTCTGTCACCGTGTGTGTTCGTGTGTGTGTGGCCGTGTCTGTCACCATGTGTGTGTGTGGCCGTGTCTGTCACCGTGTGTGTGTGTGTGGCCGTGTCTGTCACCATGTGTGTGTGTGGCCGATGTCTGTCACCGTGTGTGTGTGTGTGTGGCCGTGTCTGTCACCGTGTGTGGCCGTGTCTGTCACCATGTGTGTTCGTGTGTGTGTGTGAGACCGTGTCTGTGTACGTGTCCGTGTCTGTCACCGTGTGTGTGTGTGTGGCTGTGTCTGTCACCGTGTGTGTGTGTGTGACCGTGTCTGTCACCGTGTGTATGTCTGTCACCATGTGTGTGTGTGTGGCCGTGTCTGTCACCATGTGTGTACGTGTGTGTGTGTGTGGCCGTGTCTGTCACCATGTGTGTGTGTGTGGTCGTGTCTGTCACCGTGTGTGTGTGTGAGCGTGTGGCCGTGTCTGTCACCATGTGTGTATGTGTGTGTGGCCGTGTCTGTCACCGTGTGTGTGGGGCCGTGTCTGTCACCGTGTGTGTGGCCGTGTCTGTCACCGTGTGTGTTCGTGTGTGGGTGTGGCCGTGTCTGTCACCGTGTGTGTGTCTGTCACCGTGTGTATGTCTGTCACCGTGTGTGTGTGTGTGTCTGTCACCGTGTGTGTGTGTGTGTGTGTGGCCGTGTCTGTCACCGTGTGTGTTCGTGTGTGTGTGTGTGTGACCGTGTCTGTCACCGTGTGTGTGTGTGTGTGAGACCGTGTCTGTCACCGTGTGTGTGTGAGAGACCGTGTCTGTCACCGTGTGTGTTCGTGTGTGTGTGGCCGTGTCTGTCACCGTGTGTGTGTGTGTGACCGTGTCTGTCACCGTGTGTATGTCTGTCACCATGTGTGTGTGTGTGTCTGTCACCGTGTGTGTGTGTGTGTGTGTGTGGCCGTGTCTGTCACCGTGTGTGTTCGTGTGTGTGTGGCCGTGTCTGTCACCATGTGTGTGTGTGTGTGTGAGAGACCGTGTCTGTCACCGTGTGTACGTGTCCGTGTCTGTCACCGTGTGTGTGTGTGTGGCCGTGTCTGTCACCGTGTGTGTGTGTGTGTGAGACCGTGTCTGTCACCGTGTCTGTGTACGTGTCCGTGTCTGTCACCGTGTGTGTGTGTGGCTGTGTCTGTCACCATATGTGTGTGTGTCCGTGTCTGTCACCGTGTGTGTGTGTGTGTGGCCATGTCTGTCACCATGTGTGTGTGTGTGTGTGAGAGACCGTGTCTGTCACCGTGTGTGTGTGTGTGTGTGTGTGGCCGTGTCTGTCACCGTGTGTGTACGTGTGTGTGTGTGTGTGTGGCCGTGTCTGTCACCATGTGTGTGTGTGTGTGTGGCCGTGTCTGTCACCATGTGTGTGTGTGTGGTCGTGTCTGTCACCGTGTGTGTGTGTGTGAGACACCGTGTCTGTCACCGTGTGTGTTCGTGTGTTTGTGTGTGTGTGTGTGTGTGGCCGTGTCTGTCACCGTGTGTGGCCGTGTCTGTCACCATATGTGTGTGTATGTGGCCGTGTCTGTCACCATGTGTGTTCGTGTGTGTGTGTGACCGTGTCTGTGTACGTGTCCGTGTCTGTCACCGTGTGTGTGTGGGGCCGTGTCTGTCACCGTGTGTGTGTGTGTGTGTGTGTCCGTGTCTGTCACCGTGTGTGTGTGTGTGACCGTGTCTGTCACCATATGTGTGTGTGAGAGACCGTGTCTGTCACCGTGTGTGTACGTGTGTGTGTGTGTGTGTGGCCGTGTCTGTCACCATGTGTGTGTGTGTGGTCGTGTCTGTCACCGTGTGTGTGTGTGTGTGTGTGTGGCCGTGTCTGTCACCGTGTGTGTGTGTGTGGCCGTGTCTGTCACCGTGTGTGTGCGTGTGTGTGTGTGTGGCCGTGTCTGTCACCGTGTGTGTGCGTCCGTGTCTGTCACCATGTGTGTTCGTGTGTGTGGCCGTGTCTGTCACCATGTGTGTGTGTGTGGGGGGGGGGGCGATGTCTGTCACTGTGTGTGTGGCCGTGTCTGTCACCATGTGTGTGTGTATGTGACCGTGTCTGTCACCGTGTGTGTGTGACCGTGTCTGTCACCGTGTGTGTGTGGCCGTGTCTTGTCACCGTGTGTGTGTGTGTGTGTGACCGTGTCTGTCATCATGTGTGTTCGTGTGTGTGTGGCCGATGTCTGTCACCGTGTGTGTGTGTGTGTGTGGCCGTGTCTGTCACCGTGTGTGTTCGTGTGTGTGTGGCCGATGTCTGTCACCGTGTGTGTGTGTGTGTGTGTGGCCGTGTCTGTCACCGTGTGTGTTCGTGTGTTTGTGTGTGTGTGTGTGTGTGGCCGTGTCTGTCACCGTGTGTGGCCGTGTCTGTCACCATATGTGTGTGTATGTGGCCGTGTCTGTCACCATGTGTGTTCGTGTGTGTGTGTGACCGTGTCTGTGTACGTGTCCGTGTCTGTCACCGTGTGTGTGTGGGGCCGTGTCTGTCACCGTGTGTGTGTGTGTACGTGTCCGTGTCTGTCACCGTGTGTGTGTGTGACCGTGTCTGTCACCATATGTGTGTGTGTGTGTCCGTGTCTGTCACCGTGTGTATGTCTGTCACCATGTGTGTGTGTGTGTCTGTCACCGTGTGTGTGTGTGTGAGAGACCGTGTCTGTCACCGTGTGTGTGTGTGTGTGTGGCCGTGTCTGTCACCGTGTGTGTACGTGTGTGTGTGTGTGTGTGTGTGGCCGTGTCTGTCACCATATGTGTGTGTGTGGTCGTGTCTGTCACCGTGTGTGTGTGTGTGTGTGTGTGGCCGTGTCTGTCACCGTGTGTGTGTGGCCGTGTCTGTCACCGTGTGTGTGCTTGTGTGTGTGTGTGGTCGTGTCTGTCACCGTGTGTGTGCGTCCGTGTCTGTCACCATGTGTGTTCGTGTGTGTGGCCGTGTCTGTCACCATGTGTGTGTGTGTGTGGGGGGGGCGATGTCTGTCACTGTGTGTGTGGCCGTGTCTGTCACCATGTGTGTGTGTATGTGACCGTGTCTGTCACCGTGTGTGTGTGACCGTGTCTGTCACCGTGTGTGTGTGACCGTGTCTGTCACCGTGTGTGTGTGGCCGTGTCTTGTCACCGTGTGTGTGTGTGTGTGTGACCGTGTCTGTCATCATGTGTGTTCGTGTGTGTGTGGCCGATGTCTGTCACCGTGTGTGTGTGTGTGTGGCCGTGTCTGTCACCGTGTGTGTTCGTGTGTGTGTGGCCGATGTCTGTCACCGTGTGTGTGTGTGTGTGGCCGTGTCTGTCACCATGTGTGTGTGTGTGTGTCCGTGTTTGTCACCGTGTGTGTGTGTGTGTGGCCGTGTCTGTCACCGTGTGTGTGTGTGTGGCCGTGTCTGTCACCATGTGTGTACGTGTGTGTGTGTGTGTGTGGTCGTGTCTGTCACCGTGTGTGTGTGTGAGCGTGTGTCCGTGTCTGTCACCATGTGTGTGTGTGTGTGGCCGTGTCTGTCACCGTGTGTGTGTGGCCGATGTCTGTCACCGTGTGTGTGTGGCCGTGTCTGTCACCGTGTGTGGCCGTGTCTGTCACCATATGTGTGTGTATGTGGCCGTGTCTGTCACCATGTGTGTTCGTGTGTGTGTGTGACCGTGTCTGTGTACGTGTCCGTGTCTGTCACCGTGTGTGTGTGTCCGTGTCTGTCACCATATGTGTGTGTGTGTCCGTGTCTGTCACCGTGTGTATGTCTGTCACCATGTGTGTGTGTGTGTCTGTCACCGTGTGTGGTGTGTGTGTGGCCATGTCTGTCACCATGTGTGTGTGTGTGTGAGAGACCGTGTCTGTCACCGTGTGTGTGTGTGTGTGTGTGGCCGTGTCTGTCACCGTGTGTGTACGTGTGTGTGTGTGTGGCCGTGTCTGTCACCGTGTGTGTGTGTGGTCGTGTCTGTCACCGTGTGTGTGTGGCCGTGTCTGTCACCGTGTGTGTGTGTGTGTGACACCGTGTCTGTCACCGTGTGTGTTTGTGTGTGTGTGTGTGTGTGTGGCTGTGTCTGTCACCGTGTGTGTGTGTGTGTCCGTGTCTGTCACCGTGTGTATGTCTGTCACCGTGTGTGTGTGTGTGTCTGTCACCGTGTGTGTGTGTGGCCGTGTCTGTCACTGTGTGTGGCCGTGTCTGTCACCGTGTGTGTGTGTGGCCGTGTCTGTCACCATATATATGTGTGTGTGGCCATGTCTGTCACCGTGTGTGTTCGTGTGTGTGTGTGTGTGACCGTGTCTGTCACCGTGTGTGTTCGTGTGTGTGTGGCCGTGTCTGTCACCATGTGTGTGGCCGTGTCTGTCACCATGTGTGTTCGTGTGTGTGTGGCCATGTCTGTCACTATGTGTGTTCGTGTGTGTGTGTGACCGTGTCCCTTTGTGTGTGGCCGTGTCTGTCACCATGTGTGTGTGTGGCCGTGTCTGTCACCGTGTGTGTGCGTGTGGCCGTGTCTGTCACCGTGTGTGTGCGTGTGTCCGTGTCTGTCACCATGTGTGTACGTGTGTGTGTGTGGCCGTGTCTGTCACCATGTGTGTTCGTGTGTGTGGCCGTGTCTGTCACCATGTGTGTGTGTGGCCGTGTCTGTCACCGTGTGTGTACGTGTGTGTGTGTGGGGGCCGATGTCTGTCACCATGTGTGTGTGTGGGGCCGTGTCTGTCACCGTGTGTGTGTGTGTGGCCGTGTCTGTCACCGTGTGTGTTCGTGTGTGTGTGTGTGTGGCCGTGTCTGTCACCATGTGTGTACGTGTGTGTGTGTGTGAGAGACCGTGTCTGTCACCGTGTGTGTTCGTGTGTGTGTGACCGTGTCTGTCACCATGTGTGTGTGGCCGTGTCTTGTCACCGTGTGTGTGTGTGTGTGACCGTGTCTGTCACCGTGTGTGTTCGTGTGTGTGTGGCCGATGTCTGTCACCGTGTGTGTGTGTGTGTGTCCGTGTCTGTCACCGTGTGTGTGTGGCCGTGTCTGTCACCATGTGTGTTCGTGTGTGGGGGGGCGCCCCGATGTCTGTCACTGTGTGTGTAGCCGTGTCTGTCACCATGTGTGTTCGTGTGTGTGTGGCCGTGTCTGTCACCATGTGTGTGTGTGTCCGTGTCTGTCACCGTGTGTGTGTGTGTGTGGCCGTGTCTGTCACCACGTGGGTGTGTGTGTGGCCGCGTCTATCACCATGTGTGTACGTGTGTGTGTGTGTCTGTCACCATGTGTGTGTGTGTGGCCGTGTCTGTCACCGTGTGTGTGTGTGTGTCCCTGTGTCTGTCACCGTGTGTGTGTGTTTGCTGTGCGTGTGTGTCTGGGTGTCGTGTGTTTGCGTGTGTGTCTTTGCCTGTGTGTGCGTTTGCTTGTCGTGTCTGTCTTTGCGTGTGTGTGTCTTTGTGTGTGCGTGTTGTGTGTTTCTTTGTGTGTGGTGTGTGTCTGTGTGTGCATGTCGTGCATGTGCATCATGTGTGTCTGCATGTGTCTCTGTATGTGTCATGTTTGTGTGTGTGCGTCTTTGCGTGTATGTGCATGTGTGTGTGTCTGTGTGCATTTCGCGTGTCTGCGTGTGTGTCATGTCTGTGTGCGCGTCTGTGTCTCTGTGTGTGCATGTGTGTGTGTCTGTGTATGTTTGTGTGAGGGTCCGTGTGTCTGTGTGTGTTTCAGAGTGTGTCTGTGTGTCCGTGTGTGTGCCGGGTCCCTGATGTCCATAGATCCATCCCAAACCCGCAGTTCCCCCCCGGCCCGTCCTGCTGGTACCAACCTGGTGTCGGAGGGGGCCAACGTCCGTCCCGCGCTGGGCTGGTCCCAGCACACGCTGTACCCGGTGCCAGTTCCGTGTGTCCCTGCAGCCCGGGCAGGGTCACCCCAGCTCCTCGCTGGCTGCTGCCCAAGCCCACCCCGAGAGTGTGGCTGCAGCACCCACGTCACATGGGAGCGGCCGTGGGTGCCGTCAGTGAGGTGCACGTGGAATTACATGGGAAAGGAGCAAAGGGCACCGCGGTGGAGCACGGAACTGCTGCCTCTGCAGGAACATACAGTCCTTCTTGTTCCATCTGCACTTTGCCCGGTGGTGATTTGCACAGCGGGGACAATATTAGTTACAGCATTTTGGAAAGGCTCTTTAATTGCCCACAGGTAGCATCTCTCTCCTAAACAGCCCCCAAAGGGAGACCCAGACAGCACGAGCAGTGTAATGTGCTGCTGCTGGTCTCTGCTGCCAGCTTTCTCCAGAAAACCCTCATTGTGATATATTATATACATTTAATATAGAATTTATATATATAAATATAAGAATGGATGGAAGTAAGGAAGGACAGATGGAAGGATGAACAGAGAGGACAAAAGGAAGGAAGGATGGACACTGAAGGAAGAATGGATGGAAGGTAGGACGGATGGAAGGGCAGACCTAGGAACAGATGGACAAAAGGAAGGACAGGAGGACGGAAGGAAGGACAAAGGGAAGTAACAAAGGCAGGATGGACAGAAGAAAGGAAAGATGGATGGGAGGAGGGCCAGATGGAAGGACAGAAGAGAGGACAGAAGGATGAACGAAGGCCAGGATGGATGGAAAGGAGGACAGAAGGGCAGACAGAAGGAAGACTGGAAGGATGGATGGTAGGAAGGGCAGAAGGATTCATGGAAGGATGGATGGAAAGAAAAAAGGAAGGATGACTGGAGAATGGGCAGAGGATTGAATGGAGGGGAAAGGAAGGAAGGATGGAAAATAAATGGAAGTATGGAAGGGTGGATGGACACACAGGAGGGCAGAAGTCAGGATGGAAGGGTAGGGGGTGCAAGGAACAAAGATCAGAAGAAAGGAAGTAGGGATGGACAGACGGAAGGATGGAAGTTCGGAAGGAGGGAAGGAAGGACAGAAGGATGGAAGCAAGGAAGGACAGGTGGAAATAAGGACAAGGATGGATGGAAGCAAGGAGAGAGATGGAAGGGTGGAAGGACAGGAGGACAGAGTAAGGGAATGATGGATGGAAAGAGGGAATGAATGAAGGATGAAGAACAGAAGGAAGGAATGATGGATTAACAGAAGGAGGGGTAGATAGATGGATGAATGGAATGATGGAAGGACAGGAAGGATGGACAGAAGAACAGCTGGAAAGGATGGATGAAAGGAAGGATGAGTAAAATGGAGAAAGGACAGACATATGGAAGGACAAACGGAAAGGAGAGAAGGAAAAGGATGAATGGAAGGACAGTTGAAGGAAGGACAGAAGGATGCACGGAGGTATCAATGGATGGAGGGAAGAACAGAAGGAAGGATGGAAGACAGAAGGATGGATAGAAGGATTTTTGGAAGCAGGGAAGGAAGGGAAGAAAAAAGTAATAGAAGAAAAATGAAAGAAGGGAAGATGAAGACCTGTTCAGTGGGTTTGTCAGCCCAGTAGGTCCTGCACTGCTCCAGTGTGATGACAGCATGGGAGACGCTCTTGTACCTGGTGTGATACTCACAAATTACCTAAGAGGAGCGTGTGCTCTGAACTATGAGGAGCAAGATGAATCATTTGAACTTTTCCCATCTTTCTCCTGTGCTGTACTCACAAATGAACGAAGCCACAGCATCAAAGGGAAGGTTGTGCAGAGTGTCTCAGCACTGAGTAGTTTCAGTACCGTTTCTGTCACACACGAGGCATTTCCTGTTGTATGGTGCTACACAAAGACGGTTTCAGGAGAGAACCAGCCAGAACAAGTATTTGCCATCTATGCCACAAGCATTCCTTTCCCCCAACAAAACCAGAACTTTAGCAATCATTGCAACATGGCAAAGCCACCCAGGAGAGATAACATGTCAAAGCTACCTTTCCCTTCTGTAACAAGAGATTATTGCTTCAGCACTTCACACTGGTGAGAAAAGATAGGACTCATTAACCTCCGTGTGTTCTCAGATACTCTGAGCACAAAGGTCAGATATAAATTACAGGATAAAACTAACTAGCTATTAGTAGGTTAGGCTGAGAGTTAACACACCATGAAATATTCATATCAAAACGAGCAGCTGGCATTAGATCTAGTATCAGTACCTTGGAGAAACTAAAAAAATACCCCACAAGCTCCTTCATTTGGCATTTACTCAATTGTTTGGTTATGTTAAAGACGCATTGCGGTTGTAAATCCTGATCCACAGTTCTCTGTAATCACAATTTATTGTGGTTTTCATGACACCCAGTTCCTACAGAGATTTTGCTACCTGTCAACAAACACAACAGAAAAGTGCTTTTGTGAAGCAGCACGCAGTGTGTCCAAACAGGAACCAGAACTATCTCCGTTTTTATTTCAAGTACCACCGAAAGAAAAGGCAAGGAAAGCACTAACAAATGTTTATTACACATTGTTGTTCTGATATGATTCTATGATAACAATATTTTATATGAGTCACCGTATATTTTGTTGAGGTTTTTTTTTGCTCCCAGTAATGACCTACCTTCCAGTTCTTTTTGCTGAGCTGTTATTTGAAAAAGTACGAATAAGCCCCTAAATAAATAAAAAATAACCCAAGAAAATACAACTATCCAGAGGGACAGTCCTCGACACGCTCCTGCTGCTTGCTCTGCCTCATGCCCAGAGAGCAGGGGCTATTGTACCTTCAACTGTCTGTGGAAGGTTACGCTGAATCAAACATAATGATACACTTTTCACATAAAAATATCATCCGTCACTGCAGAGAACTGTGGCAGTGCTCCCCAAAGTCGGGAGAAGTTCTAAAGACATTCTGAGCATTGCACGAGAAATCCAAGAGGATTTACAAGGGAAAATTGTATTTACACTTGTGGAGATGGAAGCAGCACACATTCAATTTCATACACATTTGGAGTCTTTTAGGTTAAACACCCCTGTGTTCTCGTCCTGAGCTTGTTATAACCATTAGCCACTCTCCATGTGACCCACAGTATGTTTAGCTACATTTGTTGTTTTTTTTTCCATTAGATAATTTTCCAATTAAAGCCAATTAAGTCTCTAACCTGACTTCACTGATGTCATTCCTTGTGCTTTTTAATGTCTTGCAATTTTAATTTCTCACTGAAAGTACCACTCATGGGACTGCAGAGCAATTCCATTTTTATTAAAAACAAAATCTTTGAAGATAATCATGCAAAGATTGAAATGATGAACGTGAAAAGCTAAACATCCCAACTCTTATTATTTTTTAAAACCTCCTGAGTTTTTGATGCTTCAGTCATGATGATTTAATGCTTGGATGATTGATAAAGGCATCAGACCAGAGCCTAGTTCTAGGGACTGCTATGTCCAAAGCACTGAAGGAAAGTATTTTTTCTACCTGGTTTTTAAACCGCTTTTGGCCTATATTGGGGTGGAGATGTATTTTTAACCAAGACCTCTTCTGCTGTGAGTAACTGTTCAACTAACACAATTTAACGACCATTCTATGTTCCAGGGAGAAAAATGACCACACTGGAAACAAGGCAAATGAACGACGTGCTCTGGCCGTTGGTGCTGCACCGTGAGCACTGGCGCAGCTGCTCGGCCGTCGGTCCTTCTCTTTTCCCCAAACCAGCAAGAGTCAGAGCACGAAACACAGCTGCTGCCCAAGGCACAGCGAGCAGCACCTTGGGAGCGTGTAAAACGGTCAGGATTTACTTCAATAGCAGCAAATGCAGCCACAGCACTTAACTATGCAGTACCCACCTCATGCCAGTAAAACCATGACACAGAAAGAGTTCAATGGGAAGAACAAAAAGCCACAGGTAAAAGACATTTGATCCAAAGTTTCTCACTGGTCTCGCTCAGAAGCACTTTAATCTCAAATAAGCACCTACTGTCCGCTACAAGGAGGATTCTCAGTGACACACAGACCGCACACTAGAAGTTGCCAAGGAAACTGGATTCATTTATGATGCCATGTGTTGATTATTGCAATCTGCTTATTTTTCTCCACCCACATATACCTTAAAATTAATGTTGTCCTTCATGGTCTAATTACCTCGATGGCATTGCCATTCAGGACATGGAAATGGATTTGCTACCTGAATCAAAGCTTAAGCCACTCTCATTTTTAAAGCAAGACATCAAAAAAACCCTTCATAATTACTTTGTTGGTAGGTTACTTCAGACTGTTAGCCAAAATATTCAATGGCAGATCTAGATGAAGTGCATAAATACAACATTCCTCAACCGTGCTCGCTCTTTAAAACTGAAAATATTTCCTGGTTAATGAGTCTCAACATATTGGGCACGGGTGACACAATCCCAGTCCCTTTAAATTCAGTGGGAGTTTTTATTATTGGCCTCAGCAAAGCTGGGATTTCACCTGCATTTTAGGGAAGTCACCAGCTCCCTATTTCAAGTCAGCTGGAGCTGGATCCCATTGTCCCAGAGCGGAATCTTATTCCTGATTTGGTTTTCCCCCTAGTTTGGTCATAGCTCTATGCATAATTTGCAGAGAGACTCAAAGCAGTGACCTTCCAATGAGACAGTCAAATGAGCTAGCACAGCTGAGAGAGATTATTTTTCCCTTCAGTGTAGCTGTTGGAATAGTTTTGTTGATCTTGGGGTGTGTTTTCATTTCTGTACTTGTTTCCAAATGATATGAAAAAATGTACCACATGGCAATGATGGATGAAATTAAATTAATAGAAAATGAAGCGCATGAGCTGTGTTACCACAAGGAGACCACCTTACCTTTGTCTTAACCACAACTTCAGTGTTTTGAATATATGAAATCCTCCCCTGTGCCTCCCCCGCCCCTTTGCTGAAAAGTCTAAGTCTAGAAGATCTTGGATATCTGATCTACCTGTAAAGCTTGAGATACATCCAAATAAATACCTTAGATCTGAGCAAACCTGAACCTTCTCATGAATTTTGACAAACATCCTATCCTGCGCCTCATGATGTTGGTTGAAACTGAACTACGGGCTGGTTCTTGTGAACTTTGAGAGAGTTTTACTGGACTGAACTTTACAGCTGGTTCTTTCCAAGCCACATGATGTGTCTTGGTCAAGATGGATTGTAGCCTCTTTGAGGGTTATCTGTTGGCTGGGGCTGACCTTAATAAAGAACAATTAAATAGAATCTGGCAAAACACCAAAGACTACACTCTCTTCTTTTAGAGAGATGGGTGTGGAATCAGCTCAGAAATTCAGCAGCGGGTCAGAAATATTCCCAGGATAAGCAGTCTGAAAGGTACTCTCAAGGTACTCAAAGGCTTAGGTACAGTGAGACAGAGGACGCAAAATGAAAGGCCACGGAAGCAGGGGCTGACAGAACTTGGTTGCATTTGCGGCCTCCTCTTCTTTGCATTTTAAAGCTGAAAGATACTGAGATACTTACGTGCGTCCTTAAAAGCACAAGTCTGCATCTAGACCTAAATCCCGCAATGTGTATGGTGACAGAAGATTAACAAGTATTATAGCTTCGATCTCTTCCCTGTCCCCTTCACACTAGTAAAAAGTACAGATTCATTTAAATCAGAACAATGGTGCAGTGATCAACATTCTGAGGTGTTTTCAAAACTAAATATTTATTTCAGAGACTTTCCCCTCCTGAACAGGGGTACTGGTTCCCTGGTCCTCTTCAGAAATTAGATTAATTCCATCCCAAGCAAAGAACTTACCACAAAACCTTTATTTAATCTCATAGGAAAATATTAATCATATTAATATGAGCTCTTAGCTCACCCTGTCATCTCTCTAGCAGGCTTCTAGAAAATATTGGCAAGCACATCCACACATATCCTTCAAAACTCAACCTGATGGTTGATTAAAGAAAAAAAAGAGGAGTTTGCAGAGAAAGAAATAACATCTTTGTTTGTTGACAGCAATAAAATGTAACTTGTCACCAGAGTTGATATGTTGTATTAATGGCTCTTTTGTGAAAACACAGAGCTGAATGTTATAAATATTGATGCGAGCACACTGGTTTTGGAAGCGTGTGATAGAGGAAACTGTAAGGTGAATACAAAATTGTCTTCAGTGTTTCTCCAACTTGAAATTCAAATATCCCCTTCTAATTAGAAGCCATTACACTTACCGCCAGGAACAATCTTTGCTGCCGCTGCAACGTACCTACGTGTGATGCCACGGCTGTCAACATCCATAAGGAACCAAGTCGAGGGACAGATCTCCAAACGAGCTGGAGTGTTAATGTATGTTGTAGTGTATTTGGGTTTCTTTATTATTTGGTATGGAAATGTCTTGATGCTCGCAGTGACAGCTTGGTTGCCACGGTTACTTGTGAGCCAGCCTCTACCTCAACCTACCTCAACCAGAGTACGTTTTCTCCTCTACACTGGATGTGTCCACACGGGCATTCCCTTAAACAGCTCAGCAGAGGCTGTGGGATCAAGTGTCACAAATCAGCATCAACACTCAGCGCGTGTTTACAGGGAAAAGGGTGTAACAGCATTCCTGGTACTTCTACGGAAACAAAAAAAGATACCACCCCCCCCTCACCAGCCTTTACAAGTTTCTCAAAATTTCCTCCTACATAGCAAATGTTAATTCTCGTGAGGAAGGTGAGGCTAGATAGACTCTCTGACGTAAACACCCAAGTCTCCCTGAAGAGCTCCCAAGCCTGTGGGCCACTTCCCGCGCCCACCCAACGGCTGCTCCCCTACTCAGGGAGCTGGAACTGGCCCATTCCAGCGCACGCTCTGGGGTGGCAGGTGAAGAGGGCTTGCTGAAAAATAGGCATATGCCAAAAAAAGGAAAGTCAATTTAAATCCAGGAGAGAGGGAGCTAAAAAGGTAACACATGTCCACAAATAGCACCAGCTGCTGCCATAAAGGGGCTAAATTAAAAAATAAATAAAATTAGTTTTCGATAGGATATAAAGCAATGAGGGATTTTCAACAAGCCATTGTGCAGGGACTGCATTAAGACAGAGGAAGGGAGTCCTTCTCCCACAGTCCTATACAGGCACACAAGCCTCTTCGTGAAACTGTCACAAGCAAAAAAAAAACCCCAAAACCCCACCCCACCTCAAACATTTGCAATACTGTCAAAGAATAGGGGGAGAAACAATTTTCTACTCACTTTGCAGATGGGAACCACGGCACAGACAGCCGGTCGTGACTTACCCCTTTTGGACAACACCACGTGTGAGTGCTCCGAATGGCCTGGTGGGAACCAGAGCTGTACAGCACCGTCCAGTGAAGCTGCAGCGCAGTGGCAGCAACACAGAATGTCCCAACAGGATTTGCATTAGTTCTGTCATTCCTGAAAAACAAAGAAAAGAAAATCAAAATAACCCAAGGAAGTGAACGTGAGACTTAAGTTTACAGGAAATTCTACAAAGCCCATGAGCAGTTTTGACCTGTCCCACTGCATTACAGCAGAATTTGAAGGTCACAAGCAATTTTAGACCATGATTACTGTTTTTAAACAGATAAACTCTAGCTTATAATATAGCAAAGGTAACACACACAGTTTTGAAAAGGTAAAAAGCACAATGATAAAAAGGAGTCTTCCACATGTCAGATGCCATTTCACCGCTCACAGGTGGGACAGTGAAAGATAAAGTGATTTGGCCAAGTTCGTAGAGGAATTTGTAACAGAGCTGGAGACTGAGACCACAGCACATCATTGCTTTGCTGATATTTGAGCTGCCAGAGCAAAAGCTCCACCTGAAGTGACATAGAGAACAAATAGCAGATCTGTAGTGGAACAAGCACACAGGGAAAATAAATGGCAAAAGAGCTTTTAAAAGTATTTCTAACTCAAGAAAGAAGGGCAACACGTTTCTGGTGTTGATGGGCATCTGGGCTTTATACAGAGGATTTCTCAAGAATTTCTGAGCAGTCTACATTAGGGAGGAGAGCTGGCAGAAATAACTCATCATGCAGACTGAACAGGCTTGTGTGTAACGGGATTCAACACCCAAACAAGAGGAAAAATGCAGAACCTAAGCCAAAAGTAGTTGACAGGCAGGGAAAGATTGTGTATAAAAGGTTTTAGCTTTTCTACATTTAGAACAGAGGAATGTGAGGAAGTTAAATACTGGCTACTCCTTCTCATGCTTTAGCTATAGTAACACATAATTTATGCTTCACACTAATATAATGCTATACATTATACAGCACATATATGGCACGGGAGAGCAGTGAACAAATAAACACTCTTACTGACATCACAGAAGAATTTGGAGACCGTGACCAAGATTAAGAACCGTGGTCTAGACCGTTCCAGGTTAGCAACAAGAAAGACTAGAAACTGGTGTCAAGCAAGTTTGAAAGAGCCAGTGGCATAATTTCACTGAAATCTAGAATATAGTCTCCCTCGAAGGAAAATATATTCAGAATACTGGGAGGCAAAATCCAACCCTAGTATATAAATGGAAAAATCCAGTTATTTTATCCTCTGTGTGGGTGTTACAAATTGTTTGTTGGCTAAATTGGATGAATTTGGCTAAGAATCTGCTACTACTGGTATAAATTGTAAGGTTTTCTTTAACTGGAAGACACAAGTGAAAAACCAGCATTTCCCAAACAGCAGCTGTAAAGAACAAGGCACTCCAGGTCCAGCAAAACATGAGTTCTCTGAAATTCATCCTCAAGCAGCATTATTGAAATTCATATTCAGGACTTAATCCCAAAACCCCGTTCTCCAAATGCTGGTGTAGTACAAGAACAAAAGACCTGAATTTTTAATTGGCATGTGCTTTAAAGAAGCATTTGGCTGCAAAGATACAACAGATAAATACAGAGAGGAAAATGCCAGAAAACAAACTCCTTGACCTACTTCCATACCAGAACAAACAGGCACAATGCAGGATTTAAAAAATGCAGGAATATTCCAACAAGGGCTTACTCCTGCCTGCAACCATCCTCAACCCAGCTACCGGGGTAGGTGCTGTAAATCTCGGCAGCGCTGTATTGTACATTTCTACGGCACTCAGATAAAGAAATCAATACATTTTTTTCAGACAGAAGCCACGCCACACATTTGTAGGACTGTTGTAGATTTGAGAATTGGACCTAGAGGCAAATAAATACCAGAGCCCACGACATCACCCGTGCAGCATAGCTCCACGGGCAGACCCACGCGCTCAGCCAGCGGCGGTAAGGATGGGAAGCCAGACGGAGATAGGCAAATCTTTATTTCATAGATTTCCTCTGCCTTGCAGGTTGAAACAGCACCCAGGAGCTAGAGTTAACTTTACAAGGCGATCCCTATTGCCCCAGGATCTTATCACTTGGTTTGTTCGACTCCAGGATGTGGATTTTAATCGGATTCATGATGGGTGAGGACCAAGCTTACTGAGCAGAAAAGTAGAACAGCAGCTTTCAGAGTCGGACCCAAATTATTTAAATAGCTACACCAAATTAATTAAAACCTAAATGCCTGCTTCCCCTAGGTTTAACGGTCTGGGGGATAGGACGATCCCTGTCAGTGTTCATTAGGAGACAGAAGGCTCAGCCCAGCAAGGCCCCCTCCCTGGTCCTGACTTTCAGTCCCTGATCCAAGGATTATTTCTTGACACTCCTCCACAATTCTGCTTTCAGCCATCATTTCCTTTGCTCTTCCTGGTCCATGAAACCTCCATTTCTTTCCCAACCCTCCTTTCCAGAACTTTTCTGGGCACATGAGTCCAAACCACACGGGCTCAAGAGGAAGCCAAATCCTGCCTTCCTGTGGTTTGAGTGGTTGCTCTCTCCGCTGCTCACTGCAGGGAAAGCTGGGCACCCATCAACCTCCTCCCACATTTGAAAAACTAAACCCAGAGCAATTATACAAGTTTTTTAAAAGTGAGGCAGAATCCCTTTCATGTAACACCGAGGAAGCTGGAGAAGGGAGCGAGCGTGCGAACTGTGTGGCAAGGGGAGCTCAGATGGTTCCTGGTTCAGCCTCTTCAGCTTTGACATTTATGGCCATGGACCTCATAAAGATCCTTGTGGCCGTCATTCTGCAAACTTCTTGTTCAGCTCTGATTTATAGGTTGAGTAAATCCAAGCAAAACAGAGCAGTAAAAGGAATTTGTGGGATAATTTACTGCTTCAGTTTAGGTTAGGGTTTTTAATAGTTATTTACCTTTATACTTTAGATAAAGATTTGTGAGTAGCCAATTACCCAAGGCAGCGTGAGGAGCTTTGACAGCCGAGTTCAAAGCGTGAGCTACCCTTAGAAAGTACTGCCTTATTTTCTGATAGAAAATGCTACAGCTAAATATAGAGGCCAGAGCCTGTATCTTAAAATGGGGAAAAATGATCAAGATAATCCACATGGAACAAAGCTATTGAGAATAAAAGCTGCCCAACAGAAGAGGGAGAGATCAGTACTGTATATTTCTATAAAGCCAGGGCTAGGTTTTTTGTGGGCTCCATTGAAGCTGTGCCAATTTACACCAGCTGAAAAACCACCTCTAAAGAGTTCATTAAACCTCCGTCTCACCAGCGTATTGCTCCAGGATTTGAACATTTGTTCACCTGAAAGATTCCTTATTCCCTCAGTCCAAAATGGTACCTCAGGTTTTAAGACTGGGTGAAGCGTTGACGTTACCTGCGCTCGCTCTTTCCCCCACACTGAAATGCACGGCCGGAGCCCCTGCAGAGCCTGGGAGGTGACAGACACCTGGCAGGAGCGTGGCTGGAACAAAGGCAGCCGAGACCCAAACTGGAGGAGGCGGCTCAGCAGTGCTTTCTACAGCCCCATTTGGTTTTTGGGCTCCTGAGCTGGGCTCTGCTGCCCCTCAGAACAAAGGGCCTTTTATTGCTGCCAGGTTGGGTTTTTTGCTACACTCGTAGTAAAGTCAGATGAAGAATTTACACTGAGTTTTGATTGATTTTGTGTCTGTTTCAGTTTGCTAGGGAGCAAGGAACCAATTGCAGTTTCTCATTAGAAATCACTTCTGCTTAATTCCTGCAACTACGTTGAAAGCAACTCAAATTCTAGACACTAAATCTCAAACATAAGCCTCGTTGATCAGATGCTCCAGTCACAAGATATATATCCAGCTGGGTGAGCACAACTTTGCATTTTCCTTGTGGCTGGTGCTTGAGCAGTTATGAACTAGGAAGCAATTGTCTAAATAATCTGCAGTACTCAAACAGTTGTTGCTTTTAGGCTACTGATGAGAAACGGTTTAGCATTACAATATCATAGGCCTCACAAAGTGACCAGAAAAGGGACATGAACCCTTGGCCCTCGAAAGGACCATGAATTTCCTCGTTTCTAGCAATTACATTTCTCCAGCCCCTCTTTGTCTCCTTAGACCCGTGCCTAATACCCTCCTGTTGCTGCCACGGTGTATCTTGGCAGCCTGCAGTAGCTATAGAAAACCAAAGCTTTAAAATCTTTTAGGATTAAAGCATTAGGCATCAAGCATATGTGGCTGAGGACATGGAAACTCCCCAGAAGTTATACTGAAATGAGCCTCAACTATTCTGCAGATCATTGTGGTGACAATACCCGTTTGCTGAGCACAGTCACAGTTTGTCGGGTTTTTGCCGCAGTTTGCTATAGTCTAGCGCTTACATTCGCACGTCTTGCTCGAGGATCCACAGCCACACAAACGCTTTGCTGGTGGATATTTAATATCACAGTCATAGCTAAGGCTATTTTATACCCACACCCACAGCCTGAGCTTTCAGCCACACTCTAAAGGAATTTTTCTACTTTTGATTTCACATATGGGCCACATCCAGAAACAACAGCATGATAAAGTTAGGGACATTTTGGAGATTTGGGGCATGGTAAGACAACACATAAATATTAAGCCTGCATTTATAAAATACAGGCAATAGTAAATTATTACAGTAATCCTTTCTAGTCTTAAACTCTCTTATTGCTTCCAAGAGAATTAAAAATATATTTCAAGTCAGAGTAACTAAATGCTGACTATTCTTTGCTGTATTTTTCTCTCCACTTTTCGACGAGGCTAACCCACAAGCAAGTCGGATGAGATTTTTTGCCACACTTCTGTCCCCTCCTTGATCTCCGTGAGCACTGCAGAAATTCCACATCTTTGTACATTTTGAAATCTGGATTTACATTTTTGTCTTCTGTGTTGCTGGAAGCGGATCTCCCCTCCCCGAGGCAAAACCCAGTGCGATGCTTCCAAAGCGATGCCAGTGCTGCCACCGTTGCAGCGCAGCCAGCCCGGCACGTTCTGCCTTCAGCGGCGCACAACAGTGCGGCCCTGGGGACTAAAGGGGACTGGGTATCTACTCTCTCCTGGAGAAGTTTCCTCCCAAACACGTGCAGTTCACAGTTAAACTTCAAGCTGATATGATACAGTTCTTGTCTCTATCAGTTAACTGTGGCAAGCAGCTTCTGATTGCCTGCTATAGAGATTAATGCATTAATGACCAATTGTGCTCCTCTGGAGGAGGCAAAGTGACTTCCAAGTGTTTATGGTGTATTGTATGCAATATTGCCCAGTCTCAGAAGTCAAGAATTTGTGCTACCATAGGGTAATAAGCTATTGAATTCCACTTGGGGAAAGTTCTGCTGTGCTGAAGTAGAGAGAGGAAAAAGAAAAAAAAAATCATGCTTTTCAAACAAGAAAGAGTTTGATAGAAATCCACCAGAAAGCTTTTAGTCTTTCACATATATTATGACTTGGTATTTTGCTTGGCTTTTCTGTCATTATCTACAATATATTATTCAGGCAAAGGCTGTTCATTTGGGAACAGTGAAATGCAATACTGAAAAGGTTAGAGACTCCTTCTAACTGTGCCATCCCCGTTAGCTCGCTATCCGAGTGCTAACATATGTTATAAATAATGCATAACTTCATCCTTCTGCATTTTTTGAAAAAAACCCAACGTACGACAAAATAACAGGAGGGACGAGAAGCACATTTCCGTAAATACATCCAACTACTATAAACTACCTAATCAATAACTTTTGTAATACACTGAGCTGAACAAATGCTGGTTAGTGAATAGTTTAATGAGGTTTGGCAGTTCCTACTCCAGAACTGACCGTGAACAGTTTAGATTTTCTCCAGCACATTTGTTCTACAAAATTTCTTCTAAACCATTTGTATGAACAATTATTGCTCTTTAGAGCATTTACGAGCACTTCACTGTGTCTATGATTAAATTTGAGCTCTTTCAGACAGTTTTAATTGGGTGCATCAATCAAATAGCACAATTTCCTTTCCTTGACGTAACCTTATTGACCAAGGATCTTTTTTTCTAATTTGTAATCCATCGCCCAATCCAGAGTGATGATTACTAATCTCTATGATTTGTATACTCGGATTTGGAAGAACATTTAGGGACATGGTAATCTCTAAACTGGTTAATTGCTTTCCTGAATAAAGATAGGTACAATATGAGCTTTAATGAGTCTCTGAATTAGATTTTTTAGGTCGTTAGAAAGTTACGGTGTTAATTTAAAAAGTTGCTGCCCCCATCTGTCCACTTTGTTCACCCCAATTAAAAAACAAGGGACTCTGTGCAAACTGGCATTGATCATTAGTTTAAGGTAATATAAGCGTAAGCGAAGCTGCTGATGTATAGGCACATATCTGATTCTGCCACCCCATTACAGCACCTACAATAACAACGCTGTGATTCATGGCAGCATGGACAGTGGGATGCAGAGTTTTAACTCACTGCAGCTAAACAGGTGAGGAGTCTCTCAGACAAGTAATCCCTCTGAAAGGTTCAACCTGATTCAAAACCTCCCTCTTATTGCACTGTTACTCTAGTAAGATCCCATTCATCAGGGACAACAGCAGGTCAACAGCTTTTCAGGTGAGTAGGAAGTGCTCAAACCCCCTTAAAATCAGGTTTTAGGAATGTAACAATCTCTGTGCCTGTCCATAGGCAGTCCTAAATCCCTTTTAAACCTGATCAAAGTCTCTACGGCAGAGGCTCAGCAGCTGGGAAGCCAGCTGAGCATTCCTCATTGCTGCATTACTTTTTCACCAAGTTGCCTGATAGAGCTCTTCCAGAGACACCACCACAATCTAGTCCAAAATGTGACAGTATGATAGGTTGAAAGACTGCAAGATAACACAGAACTCGAGCTTTTATCAATACTAGTAATATAAGATATAAAAACATTCCTTTCTTAACACAATGGAAATTCAATTTGATAAAGACAGTGTTGGGTCATGGGTCAAGGAAGATGCTTCAGGAAAGGACAGAACAACTCTTACATTACTTATAAAATCTGAAATTCTCTCAAGATAAATGCTCAGAAAATGCGGCATTGAAGATCTGAAGATGAGAATGGATATTGTAATAATGGCTTTTGAAAGGAGGAGAAATATTTGTTTATATTGCCCACATGTATTTCACAAAAATAAATTCAAACGAAAAGTTACAGTTCTAAAACTAAGCAGTTTTTGGCCAGCTATTGCAGTACTTCTAATCTTCCTTCCCCCAGATTCGCCATTAATAAATCAAGAATATTGGGAGGATGTAGAATGATAGCGATAGCTGGAAAGGAAAAGGATGTCAAGTTTTTGTTTGACTTTGGAAATCTTGCACTCTTTAATTCAGTAACTTTGTGAGTCAACACTGAACACAAGAAATTCGGAGCAGAGCTAAAGGGTAGTAGGGTACTGAGTTTCCGCCTTTTATGTATGAATTCTGTTAAGACCAGCAATAATAAAAAATTCCTCAAAGTGTTGCGTAAGTGGGGTATGCAGAGAGAAATGAGGCAGCAAATGGATACCCACATCAATACCGACTGCTTTGTTGGCAGCCTCAGCAACGGGATGGCCCTCGAGACTGAGCTGAGACAGCAGAGATATGTGTACACACACACACGTCCACCCTTGCATTGCTTTGCAAATTTCTTGAAGCCAAAGCCCACATCAACTGATGGGCCCACAGAGGTCAGCTTACAATACCCCTCTCTGCTCTGTGAGAGGAAGGAATATTTCTTGACCTGTGACCCTGGATATTTTACTGAATATGGCACTAACATTCGAGGCATTTTCATCTAAATAGATTTACAGAGCCTTTTCTCAGTACTACAGAATATAAGCAAGTTGAATGATCTTAATGATGTTACACAGGTATAAAACAATATAAACAAAACAGTGCAAAAAAGGAATAAAGACTGTTTTGAGAGTGGCCCCTCTTGAAAAATTCTGTTATATTTAAATTTTAAAGTCTTAACAGTAATAGAAATTTATAGATGACTATTGCCCATTCTCTACAGCTAAGGAAATCACTCAGACACATGCACATTAATAGGATCTCAGTTTTAGTTGACTTTGGACAATTGTCTCCTCGCTCCTTTCAGCTTATATCTCAGTGCATTAGTACAGCAAGTGTTTCTTATCTGCTGTATGTTTGTTATTGTTTCCAATGATGTGTGAAATTGGAGACTCAGATTTTCTCCAGTAAACTTGCATTGTTGGAGGATCAAAATATTGACAGCCTGATTTTATAATTGTAACTCAATCTTGATTCGTGCCTTAGGGCTGTCATGTAAATTTTACTTCAGGATTATGTTATACCATTCAGGGCTTTTCTTCAATAATCCATTGACTGAAATTGCCTTTGGACCCTGTTCACTAGAGTGGGCTGAAACTTTTCAGATTTAATGTTTTCCAACTTAATGTTTTTCCACTGAAAAATGCCCCTGTCTCAAAATCTAAACTTTCCCCAGATTTATGCATTTTTTAAAATGAACTGTTGCAGGAGACAAAACTTACTCTCAAGTGTTTTGTTTAGGAAAGAAATTCCTGTTTCTGTCTGACGGGAATGAAAACTAAATGGTTCAATTATTCATTTCAAAGCAGCTCTTCCTTCTAAAGCCTGTAAACTACATTTCAGTGGAGAAGAGGAAAAAAAATGGAATATATTTATTGAACTAAAGCAACTGAAATTAGTATCACAGGGAGGGGTTTTGTTTGTTTGTTTTAGGCCCATTTCAGAGCAGACACAATTATTTTTCAACAAGCTTTGCTGTTCACACACCAGATGGCTTTATTTTTCCAATACTTGATTTTCCTCACATCCGTTTTCACTGCAAGTATTTTGCACATGGAAGCAGGACACGTGTGCTTTTTATTAATGTGCAAGATATTAAACTATACACTAACTCATGCTGGCGTCTGATCAAAATTTGGTGAACCAGATGATTCAATGTATATTCCCAGTAGGGAAGAGGAGGAACAGGCAGATCATCCCTGTTCAGTAACTATCCTAGCTACAAAAAGAGCTGTTTGCCACACATGTTTGGGGGTTCAGTTAACGTTTTCAGAACTGCCTTAATTTTCAAGCTTTACACAGAGAAGCTGTTTGAAAACAGCTGCAGGAAAGCAAAAGCTCTTAAGGTCTTGCAGGTATTCTTAGCATTTATAATACATAAAGTTACGAGAAACCATCATGTATACATGAATCCTTCCATGTATACTGTGTTTATTTGAAATCTATTAAATCCCACTTTAAATGAGAGAGGAATGAACTATATGTAGTGAAATTCATGGCACTCACCTAGGAAAAAATTTTCTAAGAGGTAGTCTATCAGTTTTAAAAATACTTGGCAGCCTTAATTGTGGTTGTCTCAGCAAATTAAATACTTAATTGCCCTTGGACTACTTTTCTCTCCAGAGCCAGTGCTCATTAAAAAAACCTACTGAGATTCAGTAGCTTACTAAAGGTAATCTGAAGCTGGGATGCTACAGCACCCAACCCACTCCTGGCATAGCTCTTCTTTTTCTGCTCCACTGAAATTATCCTGAAGGGGCTAAAATAGGTTTCCCAGTTTCCAAAAGGGGCTTTTATTCACCAGCACAGTCCCAAGTACGTTCTGCTGTATAGCCTGATCTCAAGAAGAGTTTATCTTCTTCCAGTTTGTTTTCCTTTCTCCCTCTCATACTTTTCCTTCCTTCTCTTCTTTACCTTTGAACTAAGATTTCTGTGTGTGCAGACTCCTTTTGTCCTCCCAGGGAAGCTCTGATCAGCAGCCACGAGATGCCAATCTGTCAGATCAAAACTGATACTGAGGAAGTCGAGAACCCCACTTCCAAGAGAGTCAACAAAAAGAAATGGATAAAAGTAGCAAGAAAGATCAATATGACTCTATGCAACGGGAGAAAAATCAAAGGGAAGCAAAACCAACACTGCTTTTGGGGGAGTGATCTTGGGGAGAGGCAGGCTCAGCCGCAGCTCGGTGGCTCTTCAGGAATGTCACTGTGAGGGTGGCTGAGTTGAAGGGCTGGTGATGGCTGCCTCAAGCACGGAGGAGAGCCGGGGCTGGATGGAGTGGCTGCAGGCATCTTATCTTACACTCCCTCGGTTTTAGGATTTCAGACTCCAAAGCAGGGAGACCAGACTGCCAACACCAGCAAATGGAGAAATACTGAGTACATCTTTCTGCAAAGTCCCACTCAGCTATTCTGTTTTCTGCACACAGGTGTAACAAAATCGACTTTAACCAGTTAGATTTTCAACAGTATTTGGGACAACTTCTGAGCTCCAAAGTGAAAATAACAGGCACTCATACGATTCTTTTCTCCCTACAAGGCCAAAGCTTTCAGAGACCACATCCCTCTGCTGCTTTTATTATTTCACCCCATTCTGAGACTTCAATAGATGGTATCTTTTGATTTCAGTTGCATTTCTAAAGGATGTTTTGTTTTGAAGATTTATTCCTTGAACCACTGGGGAAAAGAAACCAAAGAAATATATTTTTTATTTTTCCAAGCTATGTTTATTACAGTCTGGCCAATAGTTTTGTGAGTCATTTAAAATTATCCTCTTGATTAAGCCAAAATATTACCTACTCTCCACTTAAAATTGTTTCTACATCCTACTTGCAGGATACATTTCAGGAGAGATTTTTACAGGAGAAGTAACTATTAACACAATATATTGAAGACCCAGTTAAGTTCATAACCAGAGAAGTTAAGTAATGTTTTTTCTTTGGGGATTCTTCATTGAAATGATGTGGAGGGAAGTTACAGTTCTGTCAATTTCCCAGAAGAAATTTTAATTTCCTCTAAATACTGCCATCTAAGAAAATTTAAAAAAAGAAAAAGTTTTGGTAGGGTTCAATGGAATCACTTCATTTTAATTTGCCAGACCCCCTTGCCACAGCTGGTCAGTCTGGCGTGCCACGGCGTGGTCAGGCTGTGCCCTGCCCCTGGTTTCTTTGATACAGCTCTGGACCTTACACTGGGAGAAGATTTTGGACTCCTTTTAAAAAAATATTTTTGCTTAGTTTTTCACAACTTCAATATCCTTATTTCTTTAACATTTTAACCTTTCAAAAATAATCCTATTTGAGGAAAAAAAGGTTTTTTTTTTTCTCCTACTAGAATGGAAAACAGTAGCCAAACGCTTGTACATTTCCAGATACAAATCCTAATTCTCTGTGTGCTTGCTACATGAAAACTAAATAACTTCTAATTCTTTAGTAATGAAGACAAAGTCTTTAAACTGATTACGAGCTAGTTTTCTTCCTTTACATCTGCTATCTTTGCATTACTAAAATTATGATTGTGTGGAGCCCTAGTCACGGACTGAAGGCCCACCACCACATCGAAGAGCAAGATGGTTTTTTCACGTCAAAGAGCAAAGAGTTTTTAGCAGAAGGACATATTATAATCAATCATCTAATCCCAAAATCCACATCCCAGGATTTGCCTCTGGTTTTGCAGAAATGTTGCATACAGCTATTGATCTTCTCTAGCATCTTTCTCAACTGACTATGGCAAAAGATCTCTCTCATCACATTGCCACTTGATACATAAAGTTTTAATATAAACCCACAAACTATACAGCTAGTCATAGACAAAGTCTCACACAAAGGAGATCAGTTAGAGTAACCTACTGATGACTGATTTTCATAAAAGCTTCAGGGTAGCAACATAATCTTGTTAAAAAACTCCACAAGCTGCAGAAATTAAGATAGTGTTTCCAGAGATCTCCATTAGTGTAGGCAAAATTTGCTGTCTAGACTTTCCATGCCTAGAAAGACTCTTTTTCTCTTCCATCTACCCAACATGGTCTGAGCCACTTAAGGTGCAGGTTTTTCTAGACAAAGGTACCTCTTCCTTAAGCCAGTGGAGAGTTTGCTCCTGGTACAAACAAGCCCTGACCTTTGATAGAGCCTTTTGAGTGCTACTTCAGCTCAAACTGAATTAAGACAAGATGTGGCATCACCCATCCCATTACTGGATAAGGGCTTGGTTTCAGGTCCTTACAGCATTGCCACATCATTTAAAGATGAACCTGGGGAACAGGGTGGTTTTGAAGGAGGAGACTCAGATCTTGCTGCCTCAGCATTTCTAACCCTACTTGCCATAAACAAGAGAGAAACTGACTTTAATGAGAACACAATGCCAAAATTGTCACAAGTGCTAATGTGTAACTGGCTGATTACATTACTGAGAATTTACTCTATTTTGGAACCACAGTTTGACATTCTCAGGAGATATACCACCTTCCTTAACAGGCAGAGAAAGGCAGAAACCGAGCTTGCAAATAAAATTTAATTTGTCACTGATATGTTAATATAGTGGCAAATACTTAAATTGTATCATCTGCCTGCTTGCTCCATCACTTCGAGCAGGTATGGCTTTTTAACGCATGGGAGCCCTGTTTTACTTTAGCCTTCCCTTGGCCTGTGGTACAGGAGTTTGTTGCTGTAGTAGCCGATTGATATTGGCACAAGAGAGCATTTATGTAGTATGGTGAAATAGAAGGAGAGCTGGATTTAAAAAAACAAAAATCACAAAAGCAGAATTGGCCTTGCAAGTATTACTGTTGCTACATTAGCAAAGGTATTTATAAGGGGAGCACAAAAAACACCACAGTGAACCAAATACTTCTCTGTCTTGAATGCCCAGTAAAGAGGGTTCACTGCTGGTCTCATTTTTAAGGTTTCTGGTTTCCAGTTTCTTGTTTTGAACAGATATTGTACAAGACTACATCACAGGACAAAAATGTGCCTCAAATCTCGTTTTAATTTTGTGGTCACTCTTTTCCATTTTTTTTTCCTACGTTCCCCATCTCGCAGAACTCATTTCCCCAGCCTGGTGCTGGAGAGTGCCTGTCTGTAATGAGGCTCAGCCTTCAAAATGTCAGACATAATGAAAAAGAAAAAAGCCATAACAAAATCAGCCGTAGGGACCTGCGAGGGCCTTCTGGTTAAACTTGGGCGAGTCTGCCAGTTCTGCGGCTACAAAGACAAATAGGATCTCTGCCCACATCAGAAGGGCAATTCAACACCAGCACAGGCTGCGAACAACCCGAGCTGATAGCACGTACACAGCCGAGAGGACTGGACCTCCAGGTTACTGTCACTCATGCAAAATGAGCAACGCCAGCTCCTCAGACTTGGCACCAAAAAAAGTAAGAGCCCAAACTGCACAAGGGCCTGCATTTCTGGTTTGGGCATTACAGACTATCTGTATGAAAAAGGGAAGAAAACCAGAGTTGTCCTCACAAATTGGTAGAAATTCTGTAAATTTTCTCTCTCTCCACAGACACACCAAAGAGAAGGCTGAAAATAAACACACACCCCCCGGTCTTTGCTGGTGTTAGGCCTCACCCTCCTGGGGCAGAGCAGCGCAGGGATCTCAGAGCTGGAGCAGGTGACACCAGGTGTCCCATGTACCCACTGCTTCAGCTCCAGGGCCCACAGCCCACACCCTGGGCTCCCTGAAGGGCGGTGCTCTATTTGCAGCTCAGGAGTATTAAACAGAAATGAATGACAGAGGGACAGGAAAAGGAACGGAACAAAAGTTGAAGTGAAAAAAGGTTCAGAAGGGGCTTTTCAAGACTCGAGGTCTTCAAACTGATGTTGTTTTCCTTTTTTTTTAACCTCTGAGACAACCTAGTAGTAACTCCTGCTCAATAAAGATGTCCCAAAGGACTTCACTGCTCTTGTACATGGTGAAATACATTTTACCGTACTTCAAGACCAAAACTAATTTCTTTCATGTCATATAATCACAATGAAGAAAGAAAACAGAAATGAGAAGTTATTTTATGTGTAATTGCATGTGTGACGTACATACCAACACTGGTAATTTCTCCGGCAACAGTGAAATTTCAGATCGGAGAGACTGCAGAATTTTTATGTCTACTTCAATTACGGATGGTTAAATTAAACCCTCAACTTCCAGTGACCGTGTCGCCATCTCAAATAAAAGCTGTAGTATTCTCATGGTAAACCTTTCCAAAACTCAGCTAGCTATCTTCTTACTACACAATGTATGGTTTCACCTGGGAATAGGTGTGCTGACTTGAACTTCTAGGCAGGCCTTTGCTTGTTGGACAAAGGAGTGTTCTAGCATGAGTTATCTCCTGCTCAGGAAGGTGCTCCCATATCGAGGTTAAGGTATCTCCTAATCCACTCTTTGATAACATATGCTGAGATTGTTTAAATTGATTTTTAGATATGCATTTGCTATGTCAGCAAGATATATCCTAACCACTGTTTTTAGTTTGCATTTTTTTCCTATATTTAAATGAAAATTCATTCACCTACCATTGCATTTATTGTAAATTGTTGTAGAGTTTGTTGGCATCACAAAATCAACAACAAAAATATTGAATAAATTTGTTTTGACTTGTGTTTTGAAAGCACTGTGAAATAAAAGCACCGAACATTTGGGGCTCATCTACGGCAGGTGGGGAACGCCACACTGAAAAACGTAACAGATGCTTGATTACATATAATCGTGGATGAGAAAAAGGATATTGTATTATTATCAGTTTAACGTTTTCACGAATTCCTGCATTACATTTCAAGATATGCAAGGATTTTCTGAATAAAAGTTTCTTTTTTTCCGTCCTCTGAAATACATCTGTTACTGCTTAGTTAAAAAAGAACGGTCCCCCTACGGAATTGCTTAGCCACAAATTTCTTACACATTCGATTCGAATTTTTTTGTCTCTACCCATTGCACACAAACAGCAACTAAAACAAAATTATTTGATAGAGGGATTTCTGGAAGAGATTTTGTAAATCTGTAAACGACATTAATCTGTGAGCTGGGTGGTTCCCTTGTTATTTTAACTGCAACACATAAGGCCTAGTTTTACAGAAAACACACCTGGTGTGTCACTGGTGTACCAGTTGGAGGGACACATGAGTTATAAACGCTGGAGATGCAGGTGATATTAGATCAGATCTACATTAAAGATGCAATTCTGCTCTAAGTTCTGCAACACTGAGGCACTGAAGTACAAAAGAAGCGCACTTGGAAAAGCTCAATGAAGAACAAATCTCTCTCAAAATCCAGCTCTGTGTGTAAACATCAGTATTTTAAGCTAAACATTTCCAAAACTAATTTCATCTACTTTTTAAGTAGTTCATTTCCTTGGTGCAATTTGATTAGGTCTTAAATGCACTGCAAAAGCCACGCATGACATTTTTTGAATATTTGTGTGACCTTTAGCAGGAGAAGGATACCTAAGAAGAGTTGATTGTAGCTAGTCAAATCCTGGGCAGCGTTCCTTAATGAAAAATCCTACTCTAGTGTATTTTTTTTTTTTTTCTGGAACAGCAGCAGCACGTCTGACAGCAGCACAGGTATTTAGGCCCTTGTAAGAGGTTTTTCAGTGTGCACAGTATAACTTCTGTAAATTGTTCAGCATAACATATTGTCCTGCTCTGGTGTTTCAATATTTGTTTGCAGGAGGAAAGGAGTGTTTGGCCTATTTAA
Source organism: Nyctibius grandis (assembly GCF_013368605.1). Lineage (NCBI taxonomy): Eukaryota > Metazoa > Chordata > Aves > Nyctibiiformes > Nyctibiidae > Nyctibius > Nyctibius grandis. Next base: position 2,364,535 of record NC_090658.1, read on the forward strand.
GGCTGAGGGAAGGAATTACTATTCAGGTAGGAAAAGAAAGGAGTTGCTCAGAAAAATCTGAACAATTTTATATCTTTCTCTTCAACTGTATCTGCATTTAAATGCTTTTAGCCCATAATAACAGTAATTAATTTCCTGACCTCCTCAGCTGAATGGGGAAAGAGCAGAAACACTTCCCAAGAGCATGAGAGTGTCAGCAGACGTGCTTAACAAAACGGGAGGGGGGGATGCTATGAGAGTTTAAGGTTCCGAGTGAAACTTGTAAAATATTAATTAATCTTTGTTGACAATATAACAAAGAAACATAATTCAAGAAACCATGCAACATGGATGGAAAAACTACTTTTTGCCTCTAGCAACTATAACATAAAACATTGTCTCATTCACCAGGTGAGGAGCAAGGCCTACCTGGCTCGGTGTCTGCCACAGGCCGCGCCCTCAGCAACACAAAATTCCTCTTTCCTCCAGACATTTTTTACATTCCATCCTCAGTCAGGGATGCCTTGGTCATTTGGAGAGGCGATTAGGTTGCATTCCTGTTATTCCAAGTAAGGGAATCAATACTAATACACTCAGCTTTATTTTAGAAGTGGCTAAAGAGATATAACATCAGCCTCCAAAGAGGGAGGACACTTCCTGTGCATGTAAGAATACTAATAAGAGTTGGCTCAAGGTAACCACCCAGCAAGATCTGTTTGCTAAAACAAATTAATTACTAATTAGGAGCTTGCTCATTTTAAAATGTTTGACAATTTTAAAATAAAGGAAAAATATAGCCTGGAGAGCAATATCAATCCCAGACCCTCCTGAAATCATGTGAGAAAATAAAAGTATATAGCAGAGATTTTGTAACCTGAAACAGACCGTGAAATTAATTCAAAACAGAACCTTCTCAAACTGAAGAAATTTGAATCCTCTTTGCAAACTGGACTCTTCTCTACTCAACACTTGAACTTAAACCTTGGGCTCGGATATACTGCCATGGAATAAGCATGTTACAGAGAGAAAAATACAGAGGAAAATTCCTTTAATGATAGTGAGTTGGACTCCAACCCACTGTACATTTGTCACTGTGGCAAGTGACAAATCAGTTGACTCGTGCAATATACTCGACAGGTTACACATTTCAGATCAAAGGGCCATGGCTGGCTAGAATAATACTCTGCGTTTGCAGAAATATGTACTTTACTTCCTTGGATTCTTCTCTGAAGATCTCCAAGGACTAAGCGCTTAGCAATGAAGAACCTTTCCTGGAAACTCTTTGTAGCTGGTACAAGAGTCACTGGGATAGACAACCTGAACCACAGGAGAAGGTAACATCCTTTATCTCCAGTCTCTGAGTTAGGAACTAGCTTACTTCTAAATCCATCTGTTTGCTTATCTGTAGAGCAAATTCTTTCAACATGAATATCCTCTAAAAGCAAACTCCTCTACTGCTGCAGCCAGTGAGAGCAGCATTTGGTCCCAAAAGAACTACAGACCAATTCAAGCCATGATTTTCATGGTATTTTGCTTAGCATTAAGCAACACCTTGGTTGCAGTAATGTCCATTCCCTTTTTTTTGTCCCCTCCGAAGCTGTTCTACAATATTCTTTCTTCAAACCCATTACTTTCACTTTTGTCAAGGACTGACTCTTTTATACAGAGGTTTCAGTTGGCTTAAACTATTGAGTTCCCCAGGATAAGAAATCAATAACCATTTAATATTTAAGCAGCTTACAAGCAACAGTTGAGCTCTAGATGTGGCAGCAGTGTCCCAACTACAGACAATTTTTGAAAATCAACATGCTAGAACTAGCAAGGTATTAGCATGTGTTATGCTTATCTTGATTTGAGGACCAAGTATCTCACTTACAGGATAAATACTGTTAATGATGCCTTCCAATGTTTTCTTTTTCCCCACTGAGTGCATCCTATTTTGGTCTGGATGAGGTAAACCTGATTTGGGGCAGATCACCAATATGGCTTTAAGAGAAAGACAACTCGTAAGTCAAGCAAAGCCTACGTGGCAAGTGCTGCTATTACCTCTTCCAGTAAACAGGTATTTTTGATCAATTAATCCCCAGCAGGTGATCCATATCTGTTTTGTTCTCTCAGGATACATTTGGCTGCAGGTCAGCTCCTGAGAATATCTTTCCTGACTCTGCTGAAACAGAGCACTTAAAAGAGAGTTTATGTGCCAACCATCTAAATGCAGCAAGATGTTATGGACAGGTTGGGAGTTCAGCACTAAGAAACCACATACTACACAATAATATATATACAGAGAGACTATATACAATATGCCTTCACACAGATATATCCTTTGGTCTCAGAGGTATCACTAGCAGAAAGGAGAGCTCAAAGGGCAGGTTAGGCAGGAAGAAGAGCTCAAGCAAACCCCTGTGCTGACCCCAATTTAAGGGCCTTCCTCCGTATCTACATACATGCATTGACACATAGTCATATGAACAAGCAGTTTCCAAATACATTTTCACTTCCAGTTAGTAGCTGAGAAGTAATCCCTGTAGGAACAGGTTAAATAAGTATAAAAAAATATATATATAAATCCTGTCTGAAATCTTTAAGATCCTGGACAAATTTGGCAGAATAGGTATCTTTTCACATTGATACAGGAAGACTTAAAAGCAAAATAATCCCTGCTCTTTTATAAGCAGTGTGGGTACTTCAACAGTGAACACATTCTTAAGTTTTAAGGGAAATCAATGTTATTTATTCCAAACCTTTAAGAAGAGGTAAGAAGCCTGAAATGAGGATTGTCTGGAGATAAAAGTGTGTGGGTCCTTGTAATCCTCAGCTTACCTTTTATCCTGAGAAAATGTACTTTTTTGTTGCAGATAGCTGGCTGCTCCCTGAACGTCGCTAATCTGTTGACCGTGTGAATGATCAGTAACGTCTGAGTTTGCAAGGAATGACATTTCCCTGAAAACTCCCGTTACAAATTATTTTGTCATCTACCAGTGCAATGAGGATGTTGCTGCAACACAATGTACTGATCAATTGTCATTGTCCTTTCCTGGGTGATAATTTTGTTTATTTTCCTGTAGTCTCCCCATGGCAAAAAAAAACCCAACTGAATTGAGAGTAAAGAAAAGAGTCAGCTCTGATTCCCTGATGATTTCTGCATGTCTCCCTAGTTCGCTTTTTCTGTAATTTCTCTCTACCTAGCTACTTGGGAGTGAGCTACTCAGAGCATGTTCTCTACAATAAACTCTGTTTGATATTTGCCTGTGAAAAAAACCTACACCCTTTAATTCTTATGAGCTCTTGATTTTTAAAATTGCTTGATGATTTGAGCAAGCCTTTGCCAGCTTTGAGTAGCTCCAGAACCGATTATGTTGCTCATGATTCCAGAAGTTTGGGCACTCCCTACTGACTCTGCAACAAGATGGGTTTTCCCAGTTGTAAAAGCAATCCCAGTGATGCCTCTGGGGCTCTGAGGATGTGGCATGATCTTCCAGGGCAGGTGAAACGGCAGCTTTATTTAGCATTTACAGGAGTTGAATAATAGGTAGGTATCAGCACTGAGCAAATATGACTTAAAAAACCTGCTCCAGCTGCTGGGGTCTTATAAAGACGTCTAAGCACAGCTTGGGGAGTGCATTTCTGAGCTAACACGTGGATCTCTGCAACTGACACCGACCATTTGCTTTAAGACACCGACCCACATGGACCTGCAGTTTATAATTAGTAACGGATGCATTATGTTAAGGATAGTTACTCTCAGGGATGATACATTTGAGATCCACTCTGCATGGTATTTTAGATCAGAGCTCTTAACTACAGAGACTTACTAGTAGAGTTTTCCAAGAGAAAATATGTTACTATCCTGTTTACTGGTCAATTACTGTTAATGAAAACAAATAACTTGCTTAGTTAAAGTAATTATAAACCTCATGCTAAGAAACAAAAATTAGGTTAAGTAAGCACAACTCATTTCTTCACCATTTCCCCACTGGCAAAATAATTAAATTATATTTTGCAATTTTTAAGTATGCTTAGCATAAATTATTGATTTTATTATAATATTATTATTGAATAGTCCACAGTTTTTTAGAAGTTGCAAGCTTTGACAGCTCCACATTCTCACCATACCCAATTTAAAAACATATCAACATATGAAAATGGTTTTACTTGAATCTTCCTTCATATCACCACTAGCTACAGAAGCATTTTGCAGATGTTTTCTTTTACACAGGTATTTGCCAGCTTTGACAGGAACAGAATGACAACAAGGAATGCAAACCTACCTCATCATAGTAGACAATTTTATTTCATTTTTCTCTGACCATGACAGCCTTTCCAGAAGAACATGAAAGAGGAGACTTTTAACAGAGGGCTTCCTTTTTGCAAGCCATTCTTTTCCTATTACCAGTAAAAGACCTTGATGACCAGACCTTTATCTTCTGAAATTCTATCCTTATTTCCTTTGATTTAATTTCTTTCAGATTTTTCTGAAGTCTTTCAGATTTCTTTCTAAGCTTTCCTCTTTGATGCCCACCTGGAACTTAAAATGCTTTTTATACTGTAACATCTCTTTTCAGAAGTTTCTGGGTCCTTTAGGAAAGCACAAAGCTGTGTACATACAGATCACATAAACCCCTGTCACCTGAGCTCCCCACTTTCCAACAGGTTTGTGTTGCTTCAATGCTAAAAGAATGATACAGCTGCATATTTTTAACCTCTCTTTTCTTATCTTCGTCCTCCTCCTCAAACAATTTATCTGCTGGGTCATCTAAATTATTAACTCCAGGCTATATTCCTGTAATCAAACTTTAAATCAGAGCCTGTGACCATTTGCACTTGGGTTGGATTTACTGCTGTTTGGATTTGTATTGTTGCATTTAGCTTTTCCAAAATAACTGTGGTGTTTTATGTTTTTGACATAGCACAGGCACTGAGATGTCTTTTTTCATCATCTCTCAAGTATGTCAACTAAGCAGCCTGTCTACTTCATGGTTACAGACTCCTAGCAACAAAACTTTGTCTTACACTGACCCTTGTTTTGGAGACCCTGTGCCCAGAGCATGTTACACCTGTTTCTCAAACACTTAGTGCTTTTCCTTTCTCTTATTTTGATTACCTATCAGTTTATGTTCATCATCTTGCCTGAAATAAAGCATCAGGAATATGCTAACGTTTAGACTCACACTACTCCTATTTCTGGTTGTTCCCTTGCAAATAATCCACAAGTCTGTCACTTAGCAAACCCTTCCCTTAAAGAAAAAACAACAACAACAACAAAAAACCCCAAACAATAAAAAAAATGGCTTTGGAGGCTCAGTTGCCCTTTTCTGAGTGCCTCACAGAGAGCATTCACGTGTCCCAGCTGTCCCAACCTTACGAGCCCATGGGAAGAGGCTTATAAACTGCCATGACCTGGTTTCCTCAGGACAAGGGTTCCTTTGCTCCTCAGGAACTTGCAACCTCTCCCGCTTGCAACAACCAAGTGACCAAGGTGGGGGAGAGAAACACCCAAAGGAGAGCCTGACGACCACTGCGCAAGGCAGCAGCAGCCAAAAGCTGCTTTGGGCACACTCCTCCAGGCCACAGGACTCACAAAACACACACTCACAGCCCCCACCTGAGTGGCATGTGAAGGACCAACACAGCTAAAACTCTCTTCTGGTCAAGGTAACAGTCCTCCTGGGCCACCCCGACAGTGAAAGTGAAGTCAAACACTTAAGAACTCTCAGAGGTGCAAAGACATGGAAATGATTATTTAGGGGAGTCTAGTTCCAGCAGACTTCAGTGAATACAGCATATGTACAGCTTGATACTGGCTCACAATTTCTCTTTGATTTTAATGATGTACATGGAAACTTTTACAGCATCCTGTCACAGAGATCCCTCTGTCCCTCCAGTCCCTTCATCTCCTTTTTTTCTAGCTGGGCAAAGAGAAAGGCAGATCCATCTGCTTTGCATCCAGTGAGAAAATCAGATGCTGAAGAGATGGGGAGGTTTTACAAATATTGCAATTAGTGCAAAGGAAAAATGGGCAGGAACAACAACAACAAAGTTTAAAAAAATCCAAACTTTATAATGCTGACACCTTCACGGAGGATACCCACACCTCACAGTCAGAGCAGCCCACTTCACTTGATCATTTGTAGCCCTGATTGCCAGAACTTCAGATCTTATCAGTTCAGCCAAAAGTAGAGAATAGCTTTGACCTCCTCTCTCCCAGTCCAAGGCATAGAATGCACACATGCTATTTGATTGGGGGTAAAAAAACAAATGAGCATTAGTGTCACCTTCACACACACCCCACAGACACATATTTAGGCTTAGAGATGTTTCTTGAGCCCTGTTTCTTCAAACTCTCATGTGAAAAAAAAATGTTGTTTGTGTAAAAGCCAGACAGATCAAGTGAAAGCCTCGTGCAGTACCAGCAAAGTGGCTTAGGTAGTCATGACAACCACATCAGTGCTTATAAAACTTCCCTTCTTCATAATCTTTTTTTTTGCAGTTTAGATTACACACATGTGAGCTGTAAAAAATGAATATCTGATCTACAGCAATAAAATGAAAAGTAAAATGTTCGTAACATCCAAAATAGTGGAAGCTGAGACACTGACAATTGTTTGGTGTCATTAACAACAACAGTTTTGTCCAGTTTCCATAGGGGCTCCTCAGTGTGTCCAGGCTTAAAAGAGACCAACAGCCTTACCCCAGATTTGGGGGTGAGCAGGGAAGGGAAGGAGGGAAAGGGCTAACACTGCTTTTAAGGGAAGATCAGACACTAAATATACATAAGCATGTTACAAATGTATTCAAAATTCTCATGTACTTATTATTTCCTTCAGCACCTGATACCAGAAGGGCTCTGCTGCTCCAGTCCCATCACAAGGGACACCCTCTGCACGATTCGTGGGTTCCCACAAACCAGCCTTACTTTAGCAAGAATCAGCATTATGTTTTTCTTTCAATCTTCTATGCTCATTACTTCTTTTACTCTGCCTTTGATGTGGAAATTAAAAATCCCTCTCAGTCTTATCATTCACAGGTGGAAACCAAAGCGCACCAGAAATAAATACCCCTCTCTACCCTGGAGAGGAGTAAATGGATTTGCTTCCAGCAAAAAGGGAGGGACTGCTGTCAATAAGACAAATCACCATCTTTCTAATCAAGTGATAAACCCAAGAAAATTGCAAAGCTTTATCTACCAAAGTCTGCCAAGGAGTTCTATGTTGCTTCAAAAGGAAAAAAAAAATTTGGCACCTGGACTTTTTAATAACTGAATGTACTTTATGTACTATTATTATAGCTAAGAAGTGTCATTTGCTGGGGAAAAAAATAATTAAGACTTTTCTTTTATAATAAAATACGTATGGTCAACATGTTCATTTTCTCTCCTTTCCCTCAGCTAAGAAGAATAATTCGCTGACATCCATAAGAATTCCCAAGTTTTATACGATACTGAACTTACAAGGTCTCCATCACCAGTCTTGGGGAAAGAGCTCCATCTTCTGGGAAACAGCCCTTCCGTGGTCAGGGAGGGACAGGTTCTGAGGGATCCTCATGTGTCTTCTCCAGGATCACACAGCAAATATCAGGGGTTTATCAGAGATGTTTATCGGTGCAGGATAGTTCATCTCAGAAATCAAACCCCTGTGAGCTGGTTTGTAGATGGCAGGGCTGTTAACGCAAAGAAGAGGGGCTGAGTAAATAGTGACTTACCAGCTAATCCACTGCAATAAAAGCATCTCAAAAAAATCAGTAAGCACAGCAAAAGGAGCAGTTTACCCAGAAGCTCAACGGTGAGGTAGCTAAGTAACCCAAATCCACGATCAAGCTGGTATAAAATACAAACAGGATGATCTCTGTCACAAGAAAGTTCCATAGCTCACATGATGGAAATGATGAGAAGGTATCAAAATAGCTCTAAACCTCCAAAATTAGTGATACCAAATATAAAAATATTTACCAGGTTTAATACAGCATAGCAAAAACCCGAGAAGGCATCTTCTCCAGCAGGTGAAGACTGGAAGTTAGCTACTAGTTCTACATACTGGAAAAAATTGTCTCATATTTGAGGTACTGTATTTAACAACGTATATAAATGGCAGTTCTGGATGGAAGCTTTGCGTTTCTTTTCAACTCAAAAGCATCCACACAGTGAATGTTCTTGTTTCCATTAACCATAAATACTGTGTTATACAAAGGCTGTGCATATGTTCCGCACACTAGTGATGCTAAAGAAACTTGTTAGGTAGAAATCAGTGATTTAAAGTTGTGTTATTTTACCAGATGTGACTCTGCTTCAGCCATGTAAAATTTGACTGCAGTCAAGTAAGCCAATAAACAGCCAACTCACCTTCCTATGAACAGTAATACCAATTGTTGAGAATTTTCTGTTAATTATATACAATATAGTTACTTCTAGTGTTAGACGTTCAGTCTTTTTTATGTAGCTTTCAACAGCACTGGGAAAACTACCTTCATCTTTAGATTCCTGTCTGCTTGCTCATTAGCTACAGAAAGATCTTAAAATACCTTCCCAGGTAACTGATCTTATTAAATGTCTCCACCTTTTTTTTTTTTTTTTTTAGAAAATAATGGACCTGGAACTAATACAATGAAAAGTTCGTTCCCTGATTGATCCCAGGGAGCTGTGCATCATGCTCCTGGACCACCCTGTAGGGAAGGGGACTGCTATCGGGCAACAAATGAGGACAAATAATCATTCTTAGAGGATGCTGATGACAAAAACCTGTCTGTACCACCAGCTTGTATCGTTTAAAGACAGGAGTCCTCTAAGGACACCAATAAGAGAACATTTACTACTAACTTTTGGGGTTTTTTGGTGAGGTGTTGAGGCAGCGGAGGGGGCACGTTTTGCTTTTTTTGTGGTCTTTCTTTAATGACACCAACTTCAAGGCTTTGATGTGTAGTTTCACTTATAGCACATTGATTTACCTCATGGCAGGAAAAAACCCAAGCTTGCTTGTACAGCAAAGAACCTACTGAAGATGTTAGCTTTTTTTTTTTTTCTGGTTGCAGAATGTCTGTGAGCAGAACATGTCACCAGATTGATTTAATCGCAGGTGATGTTTCATGATTTTTTTGCTACGTGAATTGAATGAATTGTGTTGATCTCCTAAATCACACCGAATATTTTCTCTCAGTTAAAGCCAGAAGATAAATACTTCAAGAGCAACTATAAATCCTAGTTGGACTGAGATGGTTACAAAGAGAGGCATTGTCTAGACTCCCTACTCAAAGCAAGAAACGAACAATAGAGCAGCTTCACTCTACAAAGGAATTTCCAGTCTTCATAAAATGCTTTCACCCTCTTTTTTGTCCCTCTCCTTGTCTGCCCCTCCAGCTTATAGACAGAATCAGTGTCAGAGACTGTGTTTAGTTTAAATGTTTTCTCTCCTAGTTCCTACTCAAACGTTATTCTCAACTTTTGCTGAGTTCGGTACAATGCATCTAACTTCTGTGGCAGCTAGCACCAGCTCTTACCTCTGTGAACCTCAGACAGATTCCATCTTTCTACAACAGCTCTCCAATTTCTCTTTTACCACAGCAACCAGACTGTCCATGGAGTCTAACAGAGCCTAATTTATTCAATTGCAATTGTTTTCCCCCAACATTTCTTTACTCAAGGCCTTCAAAAAGAGAGAGAGCAAAAGGGAAAGCTACTTAGGTGCCTGCACAGACTTCCCTCCCCATTTCTCCTCCTGGTATTTTGTTATGGGAAGGTCAGTCTCAATGACTGTTCAGGAAGAACATGGGAGCTGCTCCCTCCTTCCAGAGCTGTAGCAAGGGCAAGGAGGAAAAGGGTATCAAATATCTGCCAGTCCCCTTGGAAATTTCAGCCCGGCATGAAAGGCTGCTGGCTTGTTGTTGAGAGATGTGTGCCAAGTCATGAGAAATGGCCCTGGAGAGGAGAGGGAGGACAAGGGAGAAGGGTAAGGGAAGGGGACACCCGGACAGTACATGCTGTAAGTGCCAAAGCACCTCCCAGAGCTGCCTGAGACGTTGCCTCCCTCAGCGAGGTGCCAGGAGCCTGTTGTTCCTGCAGACAGCGAGGCACATCCGTCTTTGCTCCAGAAATAGTCACCGGGTACTTGCAACAGATGCATTTCACCCCGCGCCCTCCCTGCCCGCCATCCCAGCCTTGCCTGGGAGGCAAAACACCATCTTCATTTGCCATTTGTTACAAAATCAAGCACCGTGTCACACAAAAGCTTTGGGTTTCTTTCAGCTTTCTCTGCAAAGTCAGGGAGAGGTCGGCACTGCCTGCCTTGCCATCCAAGAATAACTTTTTGCCGAGCTTTAATCAATGAACTCGAAAAGATTTGCTGATCCAGACTATAAAATACAATTTCAGCTCCTCATCCCTGGTGCAATCAGCTCTTTGTAACACAGATCAACAGGGAAACCCCCACTCCAACACAATGTACAGAAATAGCAAAACCCACTAACAACTATTTTGCTCCATAGTAATGCTCAAGTGTGTTTGCTGTGTTTCTAGAAGTTATACATTTGCATGAAGAGGCAACAGTTTGCTTCCTCTATGTTTGTTATCCGTGAGGGCAAAGAAGATAAAGAAGAAAAAGAAGAATATCCCGGTCGTTACCAGAGCAGCTGAGCTGCAATGTTCTCCTGCACCTTCTTACCACACAACTTCTTGGACAACGCAACTCCCGAGATGTTGCATTTAACAGCCTGTGTAATGGTCGGAACGGCGTCACAGAAATAGTGAACAGAAATAGAGCTTTTAAAGTGACAAATCACCCGATTCCTAGGGATTTAGGGCAGAATTCTTTTCCTCTCTCAAAGGCAAAAATCACTTGAATTAACTTTTTCTCCCTACCGGTCCATGTAAGTTGTTCTTGGTTAAGTGTATCACGGTCAAGGACGGTGTTACCTCCAGCCTACAGCCATCACACGCACACACTCACATTTACAACAGTGTGTACCAGGCCTGACTTTGGGTCTCCCCTTTTCCAGGGATGTCCCAAGGGCAATTTCAACCTGCCCTGTGCCTGCTGGAGCCACGTCTGCTCTCTGCCAAGAGAATTGCTCAGGAGCCCCTCAGCAAGCTGGGCTGCCTGTTTACTACATGGTGTAAGTGACTTGTAGCACACCGAAGCACCCAGCAGCCATGGGCTTGATGCTGCCAGGGGGTAAGAGCCCGTGTGTTCAGCACCGAACACGTCAGGAGAAAATATTTGAGGAGAGCTGAGCCAAGGCCCCGCTGAGAACAGCCACACGTTTTTTTCTGTCAGCTCCTGCATCTCCTGTACTCAGCAGATGTTAAGGTCAGGCGATCAATTATGAAAAATAAAAATTAAAATATTTACCCTGCAATTGCAATCTCTGCAAGGGCCTGAGCACGTAGTTGTGAAATAAGAAATTAATGCAGAGAAAAAGGCAGTACAGTATTGTTACTGTTGTGCCAGACACCCACCAAATCCCAGGCCTTTGCTGTGGGAAGCGTAACGTGTCCTGTAGTACCTCAGCGAAAAATATCACATTGAGAAAAACAAAAGCGGCCCCCCACTGGCTTTAAGGTGTACCTGACATATGGTGTATTTTGCCTCATCTGCAAGTAATTTTATTGCCTGGTTTTGCCTAGCTGCTCTTTTTTCAGCCTGACTTCAGAAGAATGATAATTAATTTTAAAATAACCATGGGCTCCTTTTTGACTTTTTCAGACTAACACGAGAGGCCCCTACTAAAGTACATCCACTGGAGTCAAATATAATTAGGCGTATTTTACTGCCTCCCTTTCCCAACCCCTAAAAAGGGTTTTCCTCAGAGGATGGAAAATTTGATGAAATGAAAGGTCCCACATCACACGTAGGTTTTTATTTCTTTTATACCACCGCCTCTGTGTTTCACACCCCGCAGTGACAGGCTAAAGGCACTCACACTTCCCAGAGCTTCCTTTATATAGAGACGACAGAGACATGCTGAAAAGGGAAACTGAGGCATGGAGAGGCAACGTGACCTGCCCAAAATGTAGCACCTGAACAGAGCAAAGCACAGATTATAAGTCTCCTGGCCCCAGTGCCCTGCTGGCTTGCTTTCTCTGAATCTCTAAGCATCTGAAGAAGGCACAATAAATTATTTTCTACTTTATTGAGGAAACGCTTGACTTTAAACCTCTGCTAGTGTAAGATACATATCCCATGGCATAGCTCCCACCAGGAAGATTTGCCTGACCAAAACCCAAGGTGCATGAAATACTAGGATTGGGAATAGAAGTCTGAAGACCCAAATGCCCTGGGCCACGCCCTGACCATTAGGAAATACCAGAGAACTCACACCCTATGACATGTTCCAAAACATGGCTATTTTATTGACAACGTTGCAAAATCTAGGATCACAAAATGTACAGGAATGCAACAGACCAATTTATCTTTTTTTAAAGACTCTTAGAAAATTAGCTCCCTGAGCCACTGCCCTCTAAAACAGGCATCCTTTTTAGATCTTCTACCACTGGAGAAGGGTTCCTCGGTGGGAATTAAAATGCAGAAGCAAACGTGCACCACAACCTGCAACCCCAACATCAGGTATTTAAGCCTTGCAGGAGTTTGAGGTAGTGGTGTTTCCCATCTAAGAATTCAATGGGCAGAGGGACACTGAGCAGGGGCTGCTTCTGAAGGAGAACATCAGGTAAACAAGGCATCATACCGAATGACACCGGCACCCAGGGCAGGGTGGCCGAGTTGTCTGTGTCCAAGGAAATCTCAGCAACTGGGGAAGACGGCATGTCAGCCAGGTTGACCAAAACAGGGGAGACGCTGCTGCTACTATGTGGGTATCAGATTTTTAGGAATGCACATGGAGATATCCACATGCTTTTCTCCCAGTTCCTGCAATCCAGTAACCTCTTTAAGTACATTCTCTTAAAATATTTCTGCTGACCTGTAAGCTGCTTCCCGCCTGAGATGTTACGCAATGAATGTTAAAACAGATGATGATCGCACTGAAGCTCCTGAAAATTCCCCCAGTGCCACCCTGCAAGAGCTAGATGTTAAACAACCCTCCTTGCCTGCTCACAGAAGACATACCACTGTGATTTAAAAATTCAGATCGTGGTGTGATTTAAAGCCAGAAGCACATACAAGGTACTAACTTGCCAGGAAGACCTATGGCTGTGGTCACCCACTGCTCAGCCCCCGGAGCAGGATCAGGCATTTCCAATGCCAACCTGCACACAACAGTCTGACAGCTCTCACTGCAACACCGGTGACTCTGCTCTGAAGGGTTTGCTTGCAGCACCAGATGCTGCGCTTTTAGATTGAGCATTATAGATGGAACCATGTGTCTCCGAGATTAGTAAAAATGTCATTGACTCTGATGGCTACAGGGTTCGACCTTATATTCACTGTCACATATGGATGAAACCTCACCTTGCAACCACAGGAATCAAGAGCAAGCTTTTCCCTTTCTCCTCTACCCCATTTCCCCATTAAAATTGATGACTATAGAACAATGGCTTTAGAAATCAAAATACAGGATCTTCTTTACTGTCAGCTAGAGAATGACAACACAAAAATGAGAGAAACTATCCCTTAAATTTATCAAAAGGCTATTTATAATAATTTGAGGTTGTCAGCAGGTTGGCATGACTGACTCGGACAGGTTGCACTGCAGCCGTCCCTCTACATTCATTAAAATTATCTCATTTTGACAGAATTTCAACAATCTCTGGCCCAAACAATTATACGCTTTTCATTAGCAATTTTGAAATTCTCAAATACCTGCAGATAACTGGAAAAACTGTTAGCTGTCTATCAGCAGAGCTCTTCTAGAGATGGAATAGCACTGTCTTTCTTGCTGTTTCTTTGAGATAAACTATTGATGTACAATAACACGAAGTGCACGGTATTAGAAAGAGCGAAAGCAAAGACTTCCTATCCAACAACTGCTTTTGGGCTATTGAAGTTCTGTGGGCTACTCAGGCTCCATGAAGTTTAAATACCCACCAATTTTTGCAGTTAAAGTATGTATTGTGTTTCTGAGGCAAATGCTCTCGGTGTCTGTAAATGACGCACTGGACGAAAAAATTAATCATGCACAGTTGAATGCATTTCTTTAAAGGAGAAGGATGGCCATTGTACAACCTGCGGGCAGCCCAGCTCTGTGCTCCCTTTGTGCTCCTCTAATGAAACGAAGAACAGAAATGCCATCAGCTTTCTGAGGGCCGTGGGGAGATAACATCATTCCCTGCCTCGCAGCAGCTCTCAGGAGAAGTTACCTGGGCACAGACCCCTATATGTTGTCCTCAGCGTTTTCTCCCCTGCCCTTCCTATTTACTGCACCTACAGAAAGTTTAAGTAAAGCTTGGAGAGAGTTTGCTTCCAAGCTTCAGGTGTTTATTTGTGGAGGTATTTGGGGCAGTTCCCATAAAATGTGGCTGTGAGGACTAACCAATAATGGATACCAAACCCTTCTTAAAAAGTAGCGGCCAAAGGATCTGAAAGCCACTGTCAATACAATAATATTTGGAAAAGGGAAGGAAAAAAGGAAGAACATTGCAGCTTGGTCACATCCCTCTGCTTTATATTCCTGCCTGCTTGCTAAGCCAAACTGAAGAGAAGCCGGAACCGCATTTTACAATAAGATGCTATAAATAAAGCACTTTCAAATAGGGGTTGTTTCGCTACCATTTTATTTATGTGGAAGATAAATAGCCTGTAAAAAGTACCTTCACTGCCTTCATTGTGGATGTACGTAAACAAACCGCAGAGTGGCATGCTCTGAAGACTTCCCTAACTGGCGTTATTGCCATCCTATTCAACATTTTAAGGGAGGAGAGACTTTCTCTCACTTTTTAAAGGTAATACAATTTGAGGACCACTTACCTCCCTCTGTAACCTTTATATGTACATACATTTCTCCACGGAAGTATAAATCAGTGTCTTTACGTGTCAAATAGCTTAGTGTCAAAAGACCAAGGAGTCATATACTAGAAACCCTACAGAATCCCTGGAGCTGTGTGGAATTGGAGCAGCAGCAGCACACAAACAATAAAGCATAACAACACCCAGAATGTGTTTTTCCTGCTCAAACAGTTCCTTTTGATTATTAAATGGCCTCATTGCAGCTCCCATCTCCTTTTTGCATTCACTGCTTATAAGCATTCTGACAGAGGAGCTTTATTGTCAGGCATGAAGGCCGTTAAGTGAATATTAGAACAGATTTAGAAAAACCGCATTTTGCATGGTTGTAACAGGTACCGGCACCAGACAGACAATTTTGAAGACTTATATTTATGTGGTTCATGTAGGAAACCTACCAAGTAACCTCTGTATTCTGGGAAACCAGCTGGACTGTTGAAATTCTTGACTGAACTACTTCTGAGTGACATGCCCCTTCTAGATGATTCTTGGCCTGTCTTTGGTGAATAATTCCGAACAACAAAACATTGTAGCAGTGGTTAGCCGCTTGCAAACAATTTACAGTAGTGAAGGGTAGACCTGAAAAGTCAGTTTTCCCCTATGTTTACTTATATACCAAGTTCTGCTTAAAAGGAAGTACTCTGGATTTGCGGGGTCTGCAGCACTCGCTGAAGAGCCAACTAGGCTTTTAAGTTATTTTCACCCTTTATAGTGTTTTGGGTAAAAATGAGGAGACCCAGTACCATTGCTGTGACTTATCACAAGACAACAATAAAAACAAAGACGAGAGCGGGTTATGTTTCTCAGGTCACTATCTATGCTTACTGAGTGTGATTTTGACACGGCATTTCCATCAGGAGAGCCCTGTGCACCACGAGCTCTGCTGCAGATTGTAGGATTTTGCAGGAATCAGCCATGGGCGTTCACTGTAAGTAAACCAAGATTCTGGCAGCAGCTACAGCAGTAATTTAAAAGTCACTCTGGGTTTACAGAGATGTAAAAGGAACCATAACTAATGCTAGATACAGCCTGGATAACCCTACAGCCTTATAGCTGCTGTTTCCAGGGAAATGCTGATCACAAGGCATCTTTTCCGGACCAGAGTGCGGTTTGACTTCCCTACACGTGTATACAGTTTACAAGAGCATCACAGACAAATCCGCCTCAACGATAATGAGGAATTACCCACAGGGTTAAATGCAGTTTCTAAATACTTTATTTAAAAAAAAAAAAAAAATAGTATTGTCCTGCCCTGATGTTCTATGTATCTTTCATAATCATTTATCTCCTAAGAATAAAAGGCACTGGAAACATGTAAAAGCTAAAAATATCAGTATACTGGTTTCTCCAGGCAGTTTGAAAGGTCCTTATCTTTTGAGACTGCTTGATTAACAAAAAGTTTTGACAGATACAACAACCAGAGACTGCATGACAGCAAACAAAAATAAATGAATGCAGATCACACTGGAAGCAGATAGTTAAGACTTGTTTCAACTTTTCAAAACCATTTTTTTTTAAAAAAAGATGCGTTTCAAAATGTTAGATTCCCCCCCACCCAGTTAGTCTTGTACCAAAACGCTGAGGTCAGTTACTTGTGCCACACACACATATTAACTTGAGCAACACGGGGAAATACCTGTGATCAATAACACAGACCCTGAGGGCACAAATCCAGAAACTCTGCAACAACACACTGGCTGTACCTGAAGGAAAGAGGGAAGTGCCATATATACTTCTAACTACCAGTAAAACATTCTCACCAGCATGAAAGTAATGTTACTTAATGAAATGATTTAGGTTAAGTCTTATGAAAGAGAAAAAAAAACCCCTCACTGTTCAATGTTCCTACATTAGAGACCTAAAAACCATGAAGTGCCATACAGGAGCTCCTTGATAACAACACACCTGAAACACAGATGACTTACCCAACTGAAAATTCAAAGTCAAATGCTAATTTATCTTTAAATAAATCATGATTATATACTATTAAGTCAATTTGCAAACCAAGCTTAAAAGATGCATAATTAACAAGTTGTCTGTTCCACACTTATCTAAGAAAATATTTTTAGCTCTCCTGTGTATCACCTTTCCTATACCATGTCAGACATGCACTCCTTAACATCACCTCAAAGGTCCTCTGCTCCTGTCCTATCTCCTGAGCTCCCTAAAGTTGACTTATGTCCTCTCCCAGCTGACGATACTAGTCTTGAAGACATACTCTGTATTTAACCATAAACCCCATATCTATATTGGTAGGGCCACACCTAATGCCCTTCTGAATCGTAATGAGAAAAGCTGCTTTGCGTGTAACTGGCAATAACTTTCGTTTGCACTAATCATTGAGTCAGCGCCAGACAGACCAGCTGCCACTGCCCAGCTAGAAAAGACCAAAAGATGAGAAACCTGTTGGACAAGCAATGGCTGGGCTGGGACATGTTTCCCCTCCTGCTCGCAGCTCTCCTGCACTCCCAGGCCCAGATTTGTGCTGTTTGAAATTGTCTGCCGGGTGCCCCATTTTGAAGCCACCCATTTTCAGTGGGACCTTGATAACAGCAGATGTTATCAAAAGGCTCAAGGAAGGGTTGTCTACATAGCATCAATCTATGTCGAGAGGCTTCTATTTAAGGAGAACCAGAATAATTTTATACTAGAGATGACAAAATCAGAATAAAAAGTTTGTGTCCCCCCCTCTAATTTCCCCAAAGTCATAAACCAGTTGAGGCTAAGTGTTAATCCTTCTCGGAGCAGATGACCATTTTCCTAATCACAACTATTTAAGTACAAATAACTGAGACTTTAACTTTGATTACTTAGACTTTTGAGTACCTGATTTATGACAATAGGCAGATCACTAAACACCTTGCACTGTACTTAAAGACAATTTAAGCAATATAGATACTTCTAGTTCACTGAATAAAAGAACTACAGAAAAGCATCTTTATCATTTATATCCATCGTGTACAGAAGTGGTGGTTAAACGTCAACAATTTACATTTCTGACTTGTTTAATGGAAGGACCTGTTCTGCTCTGTTCCTTCTTCAGACATGCATGGGCATGTCCTGGGTCAGCAATACTAATGAAGCATGAATTGTGCAAACTCACACGTTTGTGCTATGAGCCAGACTTTCAGCTAGACACATGTCTGGAGCAGAAGCAAAATGAAGCATCTGGACCACTGTGACCCACTACCAGAAAAGCAGGTGGTAGCAGATGAAAAAATCAGATTTTTTTAATGCTCCTTTGGGAAATGCACTCTGACTTTTGCAAGCAGCAATGCCCCGATGGCAAGTCCATCCACTGAGGAAGAAACATGGATCCACTGAAAAGTTCAGGCTGGACAGGCCTCAGTGGTCACCTAGTCCTACATTCTCCTTCTGAAAAATACCCCCACACCTTTACAGTCAAGGCCCGAGTTTGGAAAACAAGAGACAACACTTAAAAGTGAGACGTAGCAGTTCTTGTTCTATAATCTCTCAGTGTGGGTGTAAATCCAGATTAATTTAATCGACTTCAGTGAAATCCTTGTAAAATGTCACAGATGTAAGTAAAAAGCCTAGGGATGGATGGGACAGTAATATGCTGCAATGCTGGAAGGAAAACGAAAATCTGAGCAATATGAGGTGTTTTGGTTCCTGATATGGGAAAAGTACTTCAAAGAACAAACTCTCTATAAAAGCTTCAAGTGTGTGATTATGTCTCGTGCAAACCAGTGCAACTAAGGATATACCTTACAATAGGCATGCTTTAAAGCACAAGAGTAAAGTTTCTTCTTGGAATTGGCTTTAATCCCTCTTTAATCACTCTTACCACAGTGATACTACACAGATGGACAAGTTACCTGTTACAGTCTGATTAATCTTAACTTCTCCTAGTAGAAATTAAAAGTCACCCAGATCCCACGGTTAACTCCCAAGATGTCCCAAGGCAGAATGGCTCTAGCAACTCCAGCAGCCCCTGAACGCTTCAAGATATGGCTTAACTGGATTTCAGTAGCATTTGTACACGCAGGTGGTGTGAACAGTTATGCAGGCTGTTCACTTGCAGATCAGAAACAGAAAAATTATTCATTGCAAGTTATTCACCCAGTCTGTAAAAGGGAGATGCATAAAACTCCTGAGGAGGCTGCAGTAGGTGAAACCGAGTCCTCTGCAATACATACACCTGTAATTGAGGGATATATCTTTACGTCTTTTATTGGAAAATATAATTCCCCACAGACACATGAATTCGATTTTAACAACAGCTTTTTGTCATCTCAGCCCAGTTACACAACCTCCTCTCTCTGCAAGCAGAGCTGTCAGCTTTGTGCATGTGTAATTTTCCTCCAATTCTTAACGGTCTTGAAAGTACAGTTTGTGACTAATAATTAAAAGCACAGTTCCCAAGGCTAATGTATGCCCTGCTCACAAGCTAAACGTTACAGCCACTCTCTCTGTTCTCGTTCCTGTGAAGTTCATTAAAGAAATAAGACCAAAAATCAGCAAATTTCCCTATGTTCTACCTTCTCTGGGATAGAGAAGAGATGATAAGACATGAAAAAATGCATTTACCAGATTAAAATAAAATAGATACTTGCCAAGAAGTTGTCACCACTATTGCTGTTCTAAGCCCAAATGCTACAGAGTGTCTCCAAGAACCAAAACAATAAATTCCTCCAGTTTAAATCCATTTAAAGTGTCACAGTTTCATCAAATTTGAATTAAGTCAAAATAGGTCAACTGAGCTATTCAGCAAAACACTGAGCTGCCTGGAA
The DNA here is from genome assembly GCF_013368605.1 of Nyctibius grandis. Lineage (NCBI taxonomy): Eukaryota > Metazoa > Chordata > Aves > Nyctibiiformes > Nyctibiidae > Nyctibius > Nyctibius grandis. The sequence goes on from NC_090658.1 coordinate 2,384,153, forward strand.
CTGAAGAGTGAGCATGTTCCTCTCTCACCTAAAAACTCAATGACCCTCTACACTCCCAGTTACATTTCAAAACCTCTTTGGAGAAGGACACTCCAGGCCTGGTGTGGATGACCACATCGGTGCAGTATCCCTGCCATTTCTGCAGCTCAGTATAGTTCTAGCTTGTTGACTGGTTGAAAAAGCTACAGCAAGTACGTGCTTGCACCTTTCTCTCATGTCTTCTCTCATTTTCCTGAGTCTGTCAAAATGAATATATATTAGGAGTATCAAAAGGAAAAGTCCCAATTGTTTCCTGCTGCCACCCTTCCAGCCCTGGAAACCTGAGAGCTGCTGGAGCTGCATGAGGTCCTGAAGACTCCTGTGGCCACACTCTGTTAGGGATCGTAACTACCGTCACGTTTAAGGTAGCATCACGACCGTCACTATTTTAGATATTGCATTATGGTTTGTGCTAGAGAAGTCCCACACTTCACCTGCTGGTAACTAGGCTCCCCTGACACATCCACGTGGTTTTCACGTTCTTCAATTTATTCCTTACCATCTGCTAGTCAGATGCTCCAGCTAAATAAAATGTTACTGTTCCAGTTTTCTTGAAATACGCTACTTTGCCCTGCTGTAGCTCCTCTGATCCGCTTCAGAGCATTTACTTTGCATGCAAACACTCAGCTTGTTGTTTAGAGCAATTGCTCCGACTTAAGCGAATGCCACAGAAAATCAGCGCATCTTTGACTGGAGAAGGGGAAACCCAGGCAGTAGATCAACAGTCACATTCACAGACTTCAAAACTGCTAATATAACTGCCATTTCCCCCTCACCCTTGTTACCGAGCAAAGAAACACTCCTGGACATCATCCTTTCTCCTTCAGATTTACTTTCGCAGTGTGAAGAGAAACCTGGTTTACCTTTGGGAGAGAACTATCAACTGCTGCAGCTTCAGAGTTATCATTGCAACATATATAACCCTGACACATACATTTAGCCCTGTGGGACACACCCTTAGCTGGTAGGTGCTACTCTTGCTCCTTTGATTTCAGTGGCCTGCGCTGATAAGTCACATTCTTGCCAGAAGTACGTCCCAAAAAGTGAAACTGGCTCTCAAATACGAGGACCATCTCTGAAGTCCTTTGTGGTTCACAGAGATTGCCCAGACACAAAGCAGGAGATTTGAGGGATGACCGTAAATAAGGAATGTGGCAGTTCTCTTCAAATACAGGGTCAAATTTTGCTTTGACATATGCTGCTGTCACCTTTGTGCCATGAGGAGGTTCTAGGCTTGGATCGCTCATAAAGGTCTGATTTAATACATGGAGCAGCCCTTTGAAACCATCCACTGAGAATCTTAACATTCAACATTTTTGAAAGGTGCCCAGTTCATGCTGCGCTTCACATGCAGCATGAACTGAAAGCAACCAAAACATTAGCAACTGTCACAACTCCGCTGCCAAATCTGTAGGTTTCTCACGCAATTAATTTTCACGTACTCATTTCCATGCCATTTGCAAACTGAACCTAAAGCCCACCCAGGAATCTTTGCTTGTTATATCACTTCAAGTGATTTAAAATGGCACTTTGCAAAATGACAGCTTATGTCATCATCTAAAACCACTCTGCAAACCAATAAAGGATTAGGGCCACAAGGTTTTCTAACATGGGTTTGTCTAAACAGCATCAGCTATCAACGTGCAGCTATCAAACCTGGCTGCTCTTGAGCTTCTAGCTTAGCGCAGGTAGGACACAGCGCGGCTCTGGGCTCCAGCCTTGGAGGGGGCTGGGAAATAAAACAAACAAGAAACCAAACAAAAGCAGGGCTGTTAACCTCACTGGAACCAGGCAAGCAAAAAATATCTTAAGCAGGAACGTCTTGCTGTTTCCTGAAGGGGCTCTTGATATATTTTCCCCAAAAGCCTCTTTTATCATAGTTGCTGCTTCATTTCCTGCTTACTGTCCTGAACAGACTTTTCTTGGTGTAATTCAACAGTAAAAGACTAAAGCCAAGTAGGTAAATCAAAGGCACATGACATTCATTATAGTAATCTTTCCCTCATACCCTCGTGTATAACAAATAACCTTTGCAAAGCCTGAACGAAAAATTCCACTCTCTACTTGTTTAATTTCCTTTTCTTTCTTTTTTCTTCCCCTCTTTTTTAAATAGTTGTGATACGTTTCAGCTAGGAAAAAAACCTTTAAATGCCATAGCATTCCCAGGGTTTCAGAAAAGTAGCTGGTTTATGGGGAACTTATTTTTGGGGCTTCAGATCAGCATGCTGGATGCACGCGGGGATGGCAGAACAGTGTCAGAAGTGGAGCCTGATGCCAAACTTGGGTGAACTGGACACAGCAACTTAAAAACTCAAGACTGTAAAATTTTCAAATGCTTCTTTGATCAAAGAGTTCTTGCAGCACAGTTTTTAATCCCATCAAATCTGCATGAAGGTGAGAGCTGGTACCTCCAAAAGCAGCTTGTTACATTCTGGCAACCCAGCATGTCCTTTGGTATTTCAAGAGACAGGATACTGTATTTTAAAAAGGGTTTAATATCTGGAAAATTAATTTAAAAAAAGTTTTCACTGATATTTTGCAGGCTCTGAAGGCCTGGTATCAAGTCTGGTGTAGCACAGACATTCCTATACCGAGTGACCTTTGTCAGGTCTATAAAAACACTGTTTTCTTTCAGAAATGGTTTCCAGCACACAGGGGAGAAGCAGACAAGTCTTCAATGCCAAACTAATTACAACCAACCTCCTTTATGAACTCGAGTTTTTGCAACATCCCCATGTAATGTCATCTGGGTTAAATCCATTCATCTGGAATTTCCCATGTATGTCTCTATCTCGACTAAAAATATTTAAATAAAATTTGATATTTAGGCAAATAATTTGTTAAATGGCACTTGGAAACACATAGAGTTTTCAATTTTAATGCCATTTAAAAAGCTCATTGCAATAGCAGCTTTCATTAGCCACTCTAAGCCGACTTCATAGGATGGAGATGAATTTATATAATTGAGATTAAGCACCTTTGGACAGCTGGATCACTTGCTATGAAAAACTGTATTCGTCTCAACCAATGCTTATTAACTAATGTTCCTACTGCGAGGGGCTGGAATGTGGGGGTTACATCCGCTTGCAGGCAGAGCTCAGGTGCTCCACTTCTTGCAGCTCCCCAAATTAAGTTCCCACAAATGCAAAAGTTAACGTCCATGGAAAGAATTGTGTTAAGACAGAGCTAAAGAGGGGTTACTTAGAAATGTAAACACATGGCTGAACTACATGGATTAGAGGCCCTATTAAACAGGGTTTCACATCTCTCTCTACCATAGCTGTAGAGTCCGTCATGACAGCAGTTTGGGAACTTGGTCTCTCTGCAAGGGTATAAATAACTATTCATTCCTCCTTCATATTAATCTGACTAGTCGGCAAACAGTTATGTTTCCTGAGCCACAGAGCTGACCCCTTTTGTAGGTCAAGATTGTAAAGAGCTTTGAGAACGCACAATCACAATTGCTTTTACTATTATTATATTATTCCCCAGACTGGATCATAAGATGTATCAACCTTCTCACTTATAAACTGATGACTTATGAGCAGAAATCTTATAGTCTAGCTAATTGGTTTGCATGGGCAAAGGTGGTTCTCAAGAAGAAAAGGCCATAAGAAATTCGGAAGGATGTCTGGGAAAACGAGGACACCTCCTACAAAATGTTGGTCTCGGAGACAGTGCTGTCACCAAGTCAGTCACACGCAAATGGAAAGCGCTCTCTGGGTGACAGATACCAGCAGGCAGGTGCGTGCAGCTTTGTTTAATGATTTAATTAGCATCTGCAATGCATCCAATTACTCGCTATTAATTTAAAGGTTGTTTGATTCTGGTATTAATTTGATAGCCTTGAGTGATTTTCAGAAGTATTTGTGCGGATATACATACAAAGTGAAAATAATACAGAGCAAACTTAACCTGCTGTCTGCAGAAAGGCCGACGGGTCTCTCTGAGCCCCCCTCCTGGTCTGTAGGTGGTTCAATAACGAAAGGTGCTGTTTGGGAATTTCAGATTACATACAGGCGGCACCGACTTGTGCAGTTCTGTGTTCGGGCAGAAGGGAGAGAAACCGGTCTGGAGCTTGTACAAAAACACTTCAGGTAAAGTTCAGCCTATTTATTTAATCTTAAAATTACTCAAACTCAAAGATCCATAAAATTCACTTCTAAAAGTTAATTTAATATTTGCATTGCTATATGGGGAGTAACTACCAGAACACATTTATTTGAAGTTAATTGGTCATCTAGACCATACCCTGCTGCATGCTAATTATCCTGCCTACGTTGAATATGGCAAAAATAAATAAATAATTAGAAAGGATTCATTTCTTCATGTTAATGCAACACACATCTTCCACTGCCAGGAAACAGGCGGTCGTTACAGAATATCAAGGGCACCATTTATGTGCTTGAGCATGATGGAAGTGGGATGCACAACAAATTTGCTGTATTAATGAAGCTGAATTATGCTTTAAGACTTACTGCAGCACAAAGATATTAATTCGTCATTATAGTGAAGTGCGTTATGCAGCCCTCTTGAAAACAGACCTTTCACATGTCAGGAAACATCTTTGGCCGTAAAAAAAATTGATCAAAAAAATCTGGCTCACAAAAATCGCTCTGAAATATTTATTTTTCCAACCCCATTTGAGGACCTGGCTCCTATTTTTGGTATTCCCTGTTTCAAAAGCTACAGCTTAGACTTAAGGTGTACTCATGTATGCAAAGACGACACTCTCACCCAGAAAGTGCCATTGCAATTAACAGAGTGCTCATTGAGAACCTGGTCTAAAGTAATCCAAAATTAATAACCACTTATGATAATGGCAGGTCTTAAATTATACTGGGCTTTGTGATCCAGATACACATCATTTGTAACCAGCTAAGTCTTTGCAATGCCACCTTCTCCGAGGACCTTCTTTCCTAAAGCGACTTTAGGCATCACACACAACCAATTGCATTCAGGGCTGTAACTATAATTTTAATTGTGCTGTGGGGAAGCACGGTCAGAGCCCATCTCTGATGGGCAGATGCTCCTCCTTAGCTCTGAGCTCCGACCAGCAACCTCAGGGCCATGTTTTCCAGTTCTGCCACTGCTCAGGGGTCAGGTAAGGGTGAACTCCTGGGGTGGAGTGGGGGTGAGAAATGGAGAGGTGAGGTTACGAGGAGGAAAAGACAATGATATTATGTCATATGTAGCCTGTGGGAGGCCAGGAGGAGGTGTTAGGGGATATCAGTAACAGTATTTCCCCACCCTCCTCCGGAAAATGTTAAGAATGAATTTTAAACGCTAAAGTTTTTCAACAATTTTTTTTTTTCCTTACAAAATAAAGTTCATTACCTTTAATATGAGTAGATGAAGTTTTAGAAGAGAAAGGGTTTGTGGGTTTGTGTTGTTGTTTTTTTTGTTTTGTTTTGTTTTTTCCCTGCCTCACACAATGGAAACATTCCCCCCTCCTCTTTTTTTTTTTCTTTCCCTTTAAACAAAGACACACTTTCAATTAAAAAGTTCCTGTGACAGAAAAAGGTAATGGGGAAAAAAAAAAATCTTCAAGACAAAGTCACAGCTACTCTAAATAAGAATAGCCTACAGAAGCCAAAGTTATATCTATTAATATGAACACTGAACCTAGGAAGAAATTTTCTTTTCTCTATTTCTAAATCGATAGCCCAAAAGGATTTTGCTCAAGTGCAAAGTTCTTGTTATCCCCTTTGCACTCTGCTGGCTGTATGGCACATCTGGAAACTAAATTTGAAGTTCTCCTGCAATAGCCATGCTGTGCAGAAGACAAAACAGGAGTATATGGTTTACTGCTATTTTATCTAAAGCTAATATACATAAAGAGAACCTCAGCTGCTGGATAATGTGGTGAGTACAAAGGTCAGCTTCCTCCTATTAAATTCATCCCCTTTTCTCAGGGGAAGTATTTCTTCCAATATTAATTTTATTTGGCTGACGTGCAAGAAGAATCCAGGTCTCAGCAGATATATCATAGTCTGTATATTGCCTAAGTAGCTTATAAATACCCAGATTTTCTTCTGCACACACTCTGCTCACTCCCGTATCTTTCTGACAAGAAATCATGTTTGGAGATTATTTACTCAAAAAAAAAAAAAAGTGGGCTTTATTAAAAAAAATGACATGCAGTTTTCCTGATATATGCTACAGTAAAAGCGTCTGATGTCTTCTCAGCAGCACCTGAGTTTGAGTATTTTGCTTTGGGGACCTTGTCCGAGTTGTAGCAGTAACCACCAAATTTTGGATTTCAATCTGCAGGCTATGTTTGGGGATGAATTCTGCCTCAGAGAGAATTCCATGGGGAGCTCAGGTAAAGCTGCTACAAAAGGGGCAAAGCCAATCCCCAAACACAAAAAAACCCCAAGCTTGTGAGACTAATCTCAAGGTATTACTTGATTAATGTAGTTACAGAATTCAAGGTTCTCACTGAGGTTTTAAAATATTGCCTATGGAATTTAACTATGTAGATGATTAACATCTAATACTAAATTTCAGCCAGAGTGCTGAAGCGTGAGAAAACATTTTGGGTTTATTTCGAGCAAACCACCACCCCCCTCAAAAAAAAAACACCCAAAAGAAACCCAAACCAAAAACAAACAAAACCCACCAACCCAAAAAACCACACCACAAACAAACAAAACACCACCAAAAAAAAATCCCAACCCCCGCAAAAGGAAAAACCCACCCCAACCAACCAAAGGAGAAAAACCCCACAACTCACTGCAAGCACCCCAACAGTTGTCCCCTCTTTTGTAACACACCTTACGCAGTCCTACCTAGAATAATTCATTTTACACCTCTCAGACTGAGCAAATAGCTGGTCCTAAAGAATCTGTTCAAGGCAGTAAATAACTATATATCACGTAATTGACTTCACTACTAGAGAAACTGGTGGGACACCTTTACTGTGTTTAGTGTTTAGTTGATTTGCAGGGTGGAAGCCAAAGCATTATTATGCCTAAATCAATTTGGGCAGGTAGCTTGTTATATACAGTTAATGTAGTCCAGGAGCTTGGGGGTTTTGTCCCTGTCCTGTCCCTCTCCCTGGCTTTGTAGTAGAAAACAAGTGTAAAATAATAACAAAAATATTTTTCAAAATAAAATATAAACATCTACTTTCAGATTTATCTGCCTTATGTTTTTTTGCTACCCTGAATTATTGAAAGAGTGCTCTCTTCCGAGCTGCTCTCAACATGCTTTTATTAGCAATATTTGTCAACTGCTGTTCTTCTTCATGCAAACCCAGGCTTATGAATGACGAAGGAAACAAGAATGGGGTAAAACTCAGCAGAACGAGATGCAAACTCAGGCTCAGGAAGCAGCAAAGTTTTCTGACGTAAGCCTGTTAAATGGAAAATTAGCTGAAGAACCACTAAGGTGATCTCAGACTGACTTTAAGCTGCCACGTAGTGACAAAAAAGGAAAAATTGAATCTATGAGAATTATTTTCAACATTCAAGCTGCTGGACAAGGCCTAATTACCTCATCTGAAATGCTGAACGAAGGCTACCAGAGCTGTATATAAATCAGAAACTAAAACTGGTTTGAAAAGGGTAATTGGGGAACAGAAGGCAATTGGGAACTGAGAGACCTTGGCTTGATTAGCCAAAATAAAAAGTGGATGGGATTGCTGCTGTAAGTGTGGCTGAGGTAAGCCCCAAGGAGGGAAAACAGCTCCGTAAACTAAAGTACAACGGCTACAAAGCTTCCCAAGAGTGAATGCTCCTAACCACCACTACAGCAACCGGACTGTGAAATGGCCTCCTGGGGAGACCATGTAGGAAGAAAGAAGGAAAAAAGAAAAAAAAAAAGAAAAAGGGAAAAAAAAGAAAACCCCCAACTCACCCAATACCCCCCAAAACACAACCTCCTCCCACTAACTGCTTTTTAAGAGCCGTCCATTTAAATGGGATGCTGGCTGCAGCAGCAGGACACTGAAAGCCCCCCGAACACAGCATATTGCTAACAGCTCCCAGCTCATTCCCAGGAAGCACAACTGAAACACACGAAGTTCAGGGCGAGAGCATCAAACACTCAGCTCGACGCTGTCAAAGTGCCTTCAATGTCATTAATCAGAGGCTGGCATTTTTCATTTTTCCCCATGACCAGCTATATAGTTGCAGAGTATTTAAATCTCCTCAGTTTCAATATTTCAGGATGACAAAGGCTGAGCTTGCAATAGGAAACTCTTGCATGGTTGATGAGTGCTCTGATAAATGATTCAGAAGTCAGCATCCTCCTACCTGCTGCACAGTACAGGGCTTCAGAAAACCCTTTCTGGATATGTGCCATCACAGCTCACACAGATTCACTGAGAAGCACCTCTTTTTTGGTAGGAGGAATATAAAAGAAGTCAAGATCGAGGAAATTAATTGATGTTTTTCGGATTATCTAAAAGAGTAGATGTGCTCCTCAAGTAGTAGCTAAGTTGGTACAATAATGATTAAGAAAGCAATGATTAAGTGGTGAGGCTGCACAGGTGCTTGCTCATGAAGCAGGAGGTGTCGAGGCAGGTGTTGCGCAAGACACGTAGTGTTTGTAGTTGGTGTTAAGCACATGCCCACGAGAAACCCCTTGCAGGACATAACATTAATTTTTTACTGACACTAGAAAAGCCACGAAAACGCTAGCAGGTGAGGCTGAAGACCAGGCAATGTGTAAGTTTTATAAAGGTATTCGCAGGCACTTCTTTGTGCCCACCTTAGCAGTTGCTATCTTCAACATCCCCTTGTTTTTTTAAGGGTTTTGAGCATTATTTTCCATAAAACTACTGTTCCCAAGGTCACTTCAGGCACTCCCCTCCCAGGTCAAAGTGACTGATGTCAGATTCGGCTGTCCTTTGCTTTGGCCTCAGGCGTTAGCTCACGCAAATTGAACATGCATCTTTGTACTTGCTTTCCAAAGCAGCAGAATGGATTTTTTCCATGAACAGATCTCTTAATCGATTTTCTCCCGTTATGGCCATGCTTGCAGGGAGAGCGTGAGGCCCTGTTAGACTAGCAAATACAGCTTTCGGGCACACAAGACTTTCTTCTGTCTGATAAAGTAATAGCAACTTCAAGCAAGATGCAGGTTAGAGACAGTTACTCCTAGGTAATGATGTGAACAAATTACACAACTGCTACTTACAAAGTAAGACAGTAACACCACCACCAGTTAGAACTGACGGCTGGCAATCGCTGACCTGTCACACATTTCCTTTCTGTCACAATTCCCTATCCTCTCTAGGGCTGGTGATGAGCAAACTAAACCAAAGAGTACTTTTTCTTCCTGCTTTGCTGCCAAGAGACCCTCATCTCATGCCCAGCTAATTGAAAGGGAGGGATCCATTAGTATAAAAAAATTACCATTATTTATTACAATAATTACTAAGAATTATGCCTACTCTAGTGACTACATTTCTCAGTGCTTTATAATGTAAATTGCTTGCTCACCATCCCACCAGATTATGGGAAAACCAACAAAACTAGCAATTGTTGTGAATTATCTAGGAACAATTCCTATAGCTGTCTAAATCAGTCCTTGAGGGATGCGGCTAATTATTCATGACACTTATCATGCATTTGTAATGCTCTGCAATCACTCCCCCCTCCGCCACGTATTGGGTTCCACCAAGAGCCGATCCACTCTATGCTCTAACGTCAATCCGTCCAGCTCCCACCACTGCTGCTCATAACACTCTCACCAGGCTGGTTCGTGCCTGGAGGGAGCACCACCCCTTTCCAACCGTACGTGGTTAGGAAGGTGCAGTACTCCCTGCCTGCTCACAGGTGACATTTTTTTAATCTCACTGAAGTCCCAGGAACATATTTCATGTCTAACATCAAAATGAGCACATTTATTTTACCAGCTGAATGATCAGGGCCTGCAGGGACACCATTACGGAAGACAATTACAAGATTATGGTAGTCTTAGAGCAATATTAAGAGCTGTAGTTGATCATCTTCAAACCAATTTTACTTCAAAAATGAAAAGAAAATAATTTTGAGGGGGAGATGGACAAATTTGATACAAAAATAATTGTTTAGTTTTGACATAAGGAGCCTGTGGTTACATTTTAAGAACTTTTTGAGTTAATAAAACCTTAATATTAAACTTGTGTTAACAGAGTCTAGACTATCTTTTTTTTTTTTGTAAAAAAATGTAATTTGTTTTTAAACATCAAGCAATGGACTAAATTGTGAATACCAAATTATGTTTCCTCAGATTGGTACCAAAAGTGTTTCTGTAACACACCACCATGAAGATTTACTCAGTAAACAACAAATGCATATTGTACAGACTCATGCACAAAACCAAACTAAGGATGGATGCAAACAAGATGGGAATTGGGAGACAAAAACCACAAACCATCTGAGAAGCCTTTAGCATATTTTGATGTCTTTATGAAAAAAAAAAAGTAACTGCACTATTAAGATCCATTAGTTACACTGACATTCCTTAATACAGAATCTATTATTTTCTGCTCCTGTATCTGCAATTACATGTTGCCTTGTTAATGCTTATTAAAATAAAAATTTAATTCAGAAATAGTCAGGTATTTAGGCTACAAAAACAGAGGAATGAACCAGAGAATAGGATGAAGGGGTGGACACCAGGCCAACATCTCTGCTGTCAGCTCACATTTCCCTTTGCCAGCTTTTATCAACTTGAGAAGTCTCTACCTGAGCTCCAGGTTAGGTTTATTTTGAAGAGCAACAAAGAAAATAACCAAAAATTGGACTGAGAGTCAAGTTTTTGAGCAGATTTTAAAAATTGCCTCCTCCTAGGAATCATAAATTGCCTAAAAATGAAGGCATAAAACCAGTGAGACCCTGCACTCGGGGCCAGATTCAAGACAGACGGCAGACTTGGATTTGCAAACTCAAGCTTGAAATTGTCTGTATGCTGGCAAGCTCGCTGCAGGAGAGCGTGCCTTGAGAGGCACTTGGTAAGCAGTTAGACCTTTACAAATTGGCTTAGGTGCTAAGTGCCTGAATAAAACTAGAGAGAAAAAAATGTAAAAGGAAAACATCATACAAGATCTTTTAGATACCTCTCTCAGAAATTCAGGGAGAATTACTTGAGGGTTGGATTATGTTGAGCAGTTAAATCTCACTTCCTTCTCACACATTTGTCCGTCTAATCCCATCTATGATACTCCTAACTGCGCATCGCTGTGAAGTGGAACTGCTCGATGGAGTCAGGAAGCAGGGTCAGGCTGCACCCTTGCGATGCACAAGCTCAGATTCAAGGGCAGGGGGGAAATGCTGAAGGTTAATGAAGGGATTTAACACAGCTGCTTTCAAAAGAAGAGCAAGATGGGAGGCAGTAGAGCTAACGATGCAACTGGGAGACAATAAAACCTTCAGGAAAAGTTTAGTCTTTTTTCTGCAAAGACAATATCAGGGTGTTGGATCTATTATTTTACCACAATTATTCAGCAGCATTTGTCCTGGAAAGGGAACCTGTTGGATCTGCCAACAGTTTGCTTAGAGATGGGCATTAAACAGAGCTAAAGCTGTGCTGTTTACCCAAGGCAGGTTAGCCAGTGCTGCCTTCTGCCTCTGGCTGGGACGACTGAAGAATATCTGAACATCTGCAGTAAAGTTTGTTTCCATGGATACTTCTACCTCTAACACTTCTGTGAACCTGTGTTCCAGTTAAAGTCCCTCTTGTGTTTGGCAGAAGCTGAACATTTTTATAAAAATAAACCAGAAACAGGAGATATTTGTGGGAGTGTTTTGCAATGCTCAATCCTGAGTAATAGACGTTCAAAGAGAAGCGACTGTGGCAACAACTCAAATTGCTCTATTTGGCAAAAAAATATAAATGAGGAAAAAAATTGCTTGGTGGGGTAGAGAGGAAAGAGGGAGAAGGAGAAAGATGCTCTTAGTTTAACTAAAATTTAAGCAGCTGCTTATAACCATGAAATTTTAAAGGTAAGGAATCTGGCAAGACAATACCTGATCAATGTATTAGTATGTCGTAGAAAAACATTTGGAGACTTTTAATTAAAAAGGAAAAGAAGGGTATAAACTTTAAGTGGGAAGAATAGATACAGCAATGTTTGTTGCCATGTTGACTGATACAATTTATTATCTTTAATAATGAACTGGCGAATAAATCAAATTGATTGTTCACTGTCTGATCAATTTTTTCCATGCTTTATAGTTTGGGATCATCTCTGTGTTTCATCAATATACATTCCCTGACAAGAAAATAAAGATGTTGTCTATAGTCAGCTCTAGTTAATGCACAATTAGTGTCTTAAGAGGAACAAGTTGCTTGTCAGACCTACTGCTAAAATACTGACCAAAATACCGGTAACTTGCCCTGAGGTAAGTTACATTTATACCTTACACAGACACTGGAAACATGGTGAGAAGGGACCATGAAAGCAATTCTGCTGGACTATGCACAATAGCTTTTCAGATTGTACTCCCAGACTCTCCCCCAGCTCACGACATGATTGCTGGCAAAGTGACAGACCGAATACTCAAGCATTTGCTGATTTTGAGAGTCAGGTGATTTAAAGGTGAAGAGAACACAGCAGAAGATGCCCACCTCCAAATTTTTGCCAGTTTGGTAGTCTGCCCAGTTGATGAGCTTCCCAACGCGCAGCGTAGCAGGAAAACAAGCAGCATTTCAGCTCAGGGGAATCCCAAAGAGATGAGACAGACAGAGAAGCAGTGACTATGAAGAGACTGACAGCTGTGAAACATTATTTTGGGCCACTGTAAAAGCTGGAGAGTGCTTTTGCCAGAAATAAGTGCTCGAGGAGCCCTGCGGTGTATGCACACATCATCGTTATCAGCATTCAGCCTTTGCATCTCACTATATTGACTCTCAGGATAGCTCCATCCCAGATACTATTTTCTCCATGCATTAGACCGAGCAATGCAGTTTTGATCACCTTTACGTATGTTGGAGATTCCCAAGCGATTTAAGTAATTAGATCTAAACTTTAAGGAAATATTTATGAAAATTAAGAGGTAAACAAAACAAGATTAGATACTAAATCTGCTTAAAATATAGGTAACGTAATAAAGGAAAAAGATTTTTTTTTTTTTTTTGTGGTAGAGAAGAGCAAGGAATTTGGAGAAATGGCTGTTAGACAGAAGAAATAACTTTTACTAGCAGCAATTAGACAATAAAGTCACTGCATGGAAATTCAAGCAAAAAAATAGAAAGGCCAACCTACAAGAAAAGCTTCTTCCATAAAGGAGGTGACTGTCTCTAGTCTTCTATGCAAGGGACATTTCAAGCCTCATATCAACCATTTAGAATTTCAATTTTACTGTCTGTCTAGTTCAAAGATGCCATTTAAGATTTTTTTTTCCTTTTCATTCTCATGCAATGGATCTTTTTAACATTAAGTGGAACAAACCTGCCAGAAACAGCTACAAGAGAAATCAGCTCTTTAGCCACTGTAAAGAAAAGCACAAACCAACTATAATTAATTTCAGCCTATGACTGAAGTTATTCAAAAAGGCTTCCCATCTGATTTGGTTTAAAAAAAGATAACTGACCGCCTTTGTTCAAAAACATTGGGTCAGCTCTCAAAACATGGAATACACAAGACTGAATCATCCTTTCTAGCTGTTAAAATAGAAAATCGCTATATGAGAGAGTCTGAAATGCAGCGACACCTTCAAACCCTCGTCCTGCTGCCAGGCTCCTCACTAACATGAAGCTGCTTTTCCACAGAAGGTTAGAACAGTAAATACATAGACAAGGAGTGCAGTAAAAAGCAATTCATCCCCTGCAAAGTTTTCCAGAAGCAAACCCCCACGTTTCCATAGAGTGGGATGATAAATCCTGTGAGAAGACACATACCGTGGGAGCCTTGCCCACTGCTTAGGGGTATCAGTAACAATGTAGATACTGGAAGAGACGGTCCATGGCTCCCAGGACCTCTGCTAGCACGTGTGGTGGCTTAAAACACATGAAAAGAGAGACAGTACACAGCTCCAAGTCAGATCTGAAGGTTCAAAGTCTCTCTAAGAGCTGAGAGGACAAAATTTTCAATTTTACCTCATAAAGTGTAATATGAAGTGCAATTTTTATGACAGTCATGACTCAAAAGAAGCCAAGGCACTTTAAAAAAAAAAACTTGCGTAAAACTAAGTAACAAAACCCAAGAAATCCTCTTCAGGCATAGATCAAAACCAGAAAATTCTATGCTGACAGTGAGTTTTGAGTGTTTGAAAACAGGAAAATTTAATAGAAACCATTTTGTGACTTTATGGCTACAAGGCATTCATTAAAACACATTAGCCTTAAATTACTGCTATATTCAAATATCACATAAGGTGTAAAAATTCATACAAGTATCGAAACATTCGAAACCCACTGTCTGCCACCTTACATGGTCACTTCCAAGCATGCAGATTTGGGTTCACATCTCTGCCACTCTAACCTGACACCATGTTATTTCCAGGTCACCTTTTACAAAAAAAACCCAAAACCACGACAGCAAAGCAATAGAAATGACTTTATGCAGACTGAAAGAGAGCTGGGCCCAGTGGCATTGGTTCCCCCAGTTTTGGATAGCTAATACAACCAGTCTGACTCATGTTACAGTCAGTGGGGGGCAGGAGGAGAGAAAAATGAGAGATTTGTGTTTAAGCCTGACCGTGGATGAACTCTTCTCCCCTGTACTGCAAGGAGAATGGGGAGGGAGAGGGGCCCACGCTGTGCCTCTGGCTTGCCAGGATCAGGCTGACCTGAGACACCGGTTTGTACAACAAGGGACAGCAGCAACTTATGCTTTCATAACAGCAGGATGAGAAGGGGAACTGTAATTCCTCTCCAGGAAAGATGCTAAAAAGGGAGATTTAAAAACATTGTTAGCAGCTGGCTGTGAGCAATGTGCATTGCTTGCCTGGTGCCGGCCACAGTCCTCACCAGCAACCACATGGTCAGGTCCTGATATTTACTCTTTTGTACATACTGAAATTCAGAAACAGACTGTTTGAATACATACCAAGCATGTAAACATGTACTGATCTACACTGAATACAATCTGTCTGTTCATAGCAGCATGTTCATGTGTGCCCATAGTCCTGTTTTTGCCTGCATGTGACAAATACACCACGAGAAGTGTCCAGAAATTTTTTTCAGGTTTGCTTTTTATTGTTGTTGTCAAGAAAGACTAAATTAATTTTGTTTAGAAATACTCCATTAAAAGTGATGTTAAAGACACAAAATGCAAACAATAAATGACTGATCCTGTCTGCGTTTTTCATTTTTCTCTTCAGTTTATGGCAGTATTGGAGATGTCAGCTTTTTGGTGGAATTCAGCGTAGAAGAAAACGTGGGAAACCAGGGAAAAAAACCCAAAACAACCACCACCACGTCTCACTGGACAGGAAGATTGACTCCCATCCCAATCCATTAACTGCAGAGCTCTTTTATTCTGCAGAGACAGATTTGAAGTTGGCAGGTGAACCCCAGCATGGGCACAGCCCTGCAGAGACTCCCCACGTTGAAGATGGAGGGGGACATGGCTTTACCCCTGTGATGCAGAGACAGGGCTCTAAGGCAGTTAAACATCGGCAGGGAGGACGGACAAGCAGCCCAAGGTTTTGTGGACAACGTGGCTCTGAAGTTAAGTGGTGAATATCATGGAAACCACGTTTTTACCCCCATCACCATTAACAGGCAAGACCCCACAGTACTCATTTGGGAAGTGCATACACTCAATTTCCAGGTAAGCTTACAAGAAATCAGCCTTGGGGACCCGCAGGAAGAAAACGAGGGGAAAGATGTGGGGGGTGATCATAACAGCACCCTTTAAAGCTGATTATCACTTATTTTGAAATGTACTAAATTGCATCTAAGTGAACACTGATGCTGCCACCTCCAAAAACGGTCATCGAAAACAGTGATAGCTGAACAGCTGAAATAAAAGGCAAAGAAATGCTTCCTAATAATAAAGCGTTACTACAAACCTGGCAAAATGTTGGCACTTTGAATAGTTAGACCTGACAGTAAACAGGCGGAGCAGAACGTGCCTTCAGTAGTCCCCAGGAGATATGTATAGGAAGAGATCTTGCTTGTTATTTTGCAGGATTTTCATTAAGAAAATCCCAAATCCCCCTACCCAATGAATCTAAGTTTTCAAATATCCCATCATAGGCCCCATAACTCTGAATTGCACAGTTATGCTTTTTCAAGTTGCCATATTAATTTGTCTAGATCCTTCGGGGGTTTTTTTCTTTGATTTTCCATCTTAATTGCCTTAAATTTATTTTGCTTTATTATGTTGTGCTTCTCATTGCTATTTCTGAGACAAGAAAACATACTGATTTTGTGCTTTTCCAGAGAATTTAGTGAGATGAAACACATCAGCTGGGAGCATATCGAACAAAATTGCCAGTGAGATGATAGATATCTACTGAAGAGCTAAAAAGCAGATGGCTTTTGTTTCTATTCTAAGTGTAAGAGCAGATAAAACTCAAATTACAATATTCTACAATGCTAAGGTTATTCTAAAAAAAAATGTGATCTCCATTTGGATGATTAGCCTATAAAATTAGACCCTTTTTAAAATTGGGTTCATCTAGTAATCAGACAGCTAAACAAGACAACACCAAACTAAAATTTAGCCAGTAAAAATTCAGTACTACACCGGCTCTGGGCTGTGCTGACCATTTGTTACAGTTTTGTGGTCACAGGACCCACAGGAACAAGCTGCAAAAAATTCCTCTAATGTCCCCAGAACACAAAGCTCATAATATACCTTTGAAAATAAATATACTGTAGTATTTTAATTGAAAGGAATCAAAAGTATATGCTAACCACCACCCCCCTTTTTTTAAAAAAACAAAATCTGTCAAGGAATCCTTACCTAAGAGCTGAGCTCTCACCTCTTAAATCCCATCTCTAAATAGGACTATGGTCTCAAACATTTTCTTAACAATTTCTTGCATTGAAGGCAGCTCTAAAGTTTTCAAACAATAAGTTTAAAGGACTTTGAACAACAAATGAAAACATGCCATGAAAAATAGGGGGAAAAATTGCTGAAGTGCTTATTTTGTATATAAAGGTCAGTGCTTCTGATGTTTGGAGACTAAAAGACACTGTTGTACGCAAACAAATCAAGAAATTAATGAGGATTTCAAGGGAAAGGAATGTATTTGTTACATCCAGCTAAAGGAGCAGGGAGCTATACTATTTGCGTTCCATCTGTCTTTCAGCAACTACTGAATTAGCGTACTGGTTCACTAATAGCTCTTGACGATTTATGTGTCTCAGATATGGATGGAAGGTGGTGGTGGTGTTGTCCAGAAAGCTAACGGTATGAATAAGCTTCAGGAAAATCTCTGGAGCAGACTAGGATTACTACTTTTGTATCTTCAAAGACAAATGTGAAAACAGAGCAGTTCATGCCATTTTGGAAATAAAATGGTGAGCAGCTTATTCCTGACACCACACAAATTCTCTCTCTGTACAACACACAGCTTCTGGTAGACACGGTGTCAGTCTGGGAGGTCCCACACTTGGGTGCCTGCCCTTCTGTATACGTGTTTCCACCCAGTGCACCTCTCAGCCTGTCTCTGCACATCGGTGTTTGTGGTATGGGAGCACTACGCTGTTCCTGTTCACTACAGAGGCAAAATGTGGTGGAGAAAGATTAGCCTGACAAGTTTTAGGTTGCTTTATGATTCGAACTTTTTTTTTTCTACAGCACAACGTTATTGATCTGATCTCTTTGCCCATCGAGCAGGGTGCGTTTGGGTCTGATTGCACGTCTGTTTTCTAATCAGTCTTTGTTCTAATTTGGTTGATTATTTGGAGCCCTTGTACTCTAAATTCAACATGTTCAAATACAACTTGGCATAAATTGATTATTTTTGTATCACTCCAAAGACAACTGCTGGCAGCCAAGCAGATATCACTTGTTTATAAAATGCCTCCAAAACCCTGAAGAAAGAGTGTCTGGAGGATGCTTCTACATCACTACAAATAGTAAGGGATATCTTCCTAGAGAGTTACAATTCCGGGAAAGCTGGAAAGTATTTGTGTGCTCCCTTGCACAGTCACTCCTCCTGCCCCAAGCTCTGCAAGTCTGCCTTAATTCACACATGACCTAACCCTGCAAGCTTCCAGGATAAAACTTTCAATACTGTTCGACTTAGAGGCAAGTTGCACCCGAGCGAATTGTCTTCAGGGTCAGTTTGGCCATACCTCTCTGCTGCAACAGCAACACCGGCAGCCTGCAAAGACAGCTGAGAGAAGAGTTTCCCCACCAGCAATGAAACCAGGCAATAACCCAGCGCTTACTGTCTTGTGCAAAGGGAGCACATTTTAATTTCCTTTCCAGGCTGAGCACTCGGCACCACAAGGAGGACAGGATTCTTTTTCCTTCATACTTGCAAAAAAAAAAAAAAAAAAAAAAAAAAAAAGGTTTTGCTAGCTACATTTTGAACACACCTGTGATGGAAACCACTTCTTAGTGTCTCCCATAAAAGCTACAGGTAGAAGTTGTGTCTTTATATACCCAAATACAACATTCTTGAAGAAATCTGAGAGCCAACTGGCTTTTTTTTTTTCCCCTCTAGATGATCACACTTTATCATAAGACGAAAGCAACTGCAAAGCAATTACATTTACAATGTACATATTCTTTGGTAGATACTTTCAAAAAAAGAAGCTGGGATTTTTACTCCTAAAATCATACATAACCATTTTATGAGAAGCACTCAAATCACTTCAAATGTATAAATATCATTGAAACTATTAATGCACCCTGTGTCCCTGTACATTTGTTTGTTCTACAGGAGTTCTGTGTTTAAACAGGTGAGCGCACAGAGAAGCTGTGCATGATGCACTGAGCAGCGACAACGTTGGAAACTCTGGGGCTTGATAAAGTATGAGTAATGAAATTGGAAAGCTAGTATGACTGATTCATCTATTATGGCCACTTGATATATGAAGTACTTTTCATATTAGCAATCCATGCATCTTAACTACACTGCAATTACACCATACACTATAATAATTCTCAGCTACGTGTTAAACTCTTTAGCTATGTGAATGAGTAGTTATCACACCTCTTCCACACTTGACTAAGAGGTAATTGCAGTTATGTCACCCTTATCACAAAAGGGGTTCTTCTGAGTAATTAATGACAGTGATTAAAGTTTGACCATGCTGCCTAGATTAGCTGTTCTATTGACAGATGAGTACTAAAGAGTGTGCCAAAACTTATGGCATAGGTAGTCATAAAAATATGAAACCATACGGCACTATAAGAACACTTACAAAGTAACACAAAGTACTAAACGCTTGTATACGAATGGGGCTGATGCAGAACAGAGACTGGCCTAATAGCTCCAGATAAAACATATGTTTTTGATAATTTCTCAAATATAAAATGAAGTAATTAACAAGACCATTTTCTGTATACTCTATACCATCTACATGATGGTTCTTTGATTTTTCTTAAGTTCCACACAAACGAGATAACTGTATTACATCATTTTTTCCAATCAGCTTGGATAAATTGTGTGGAAATTAAACTGACTGTTTATGACGAGTGAATGTCAGTCAGAAAGTCACCCAGGGTTAGCACCCACAGTTCTAATGGCTCCCTAAGTCCTTGGCATTAACCACTCGCACATGCTTAGCTCGCAGGTACTGACTCTTCCACTGATTTATTATTTGTGCAAAGCTGCATCTATTCTGTACATAAATACATCTCTACTGATAGAGGAACCATTCAATATCTGGCTAATTTTAATCCCCCTCAGAAGAGTAATAACAAAAAGAACTAGACCAATCAAAAGTGACAATAATTGAGATACTTATAGCTAAATAATGGATCTATTTTATCAGTACAATAGCACAATTGGCTGACCAGAGAGGGTGTTTCAGAGTAGAAGGAAAATGTCTGCCTTTTTGAAGGCAACAGCTCTGCAGCACTGGGGCATAAATAAAGGGGAAAATCAATTTACTGATCTCTGCTCAGAGGATTCAACTGCCCTTACACAAAATACTGCATTTCACCATCACAGCAGAAAGATGCTTATTCTGGTGTATCAAAGTGAACTGCAGGAGGAGGATCAGTTAATGGCATCATTCAACAGAAGATAGTGATGGGAACATGACGCCCTTAGAATTAAGGGTAAGTGCCCCATAGGAAGAGGCACTCGCTGAAGCACCAGCTGTTTCCCTCCTCTGCTGGACCCCTGTCTACCCACGGGTACCTACATAACCTCCTACAGCCCGAGGCATGTCCTAACTTGAAAGGTATTGTAGGCTCGCAAGTCATATTTATGAGCAGTGTTTCTCTTAGACATGTTGACATCAATTCCATCCTGCAGTTCTCATGACACCGTATTTCTAAGCAAGAGACAGAACACAAAAATACTCTTTGAAGCTCTAAAATACCTGCTCCTGGTGTTTTACTCACAAAACTTACTGTTACTTCTGTTGAGATGGTGTAATCTCTATGACTTCCACGACTACATCTCACTGATTTTCAAAGAGGTTTAAGCCTTTGGAAAAAGTCACCCTTAATTTAAGCGCAGTGTCAGAACTGGCTCCTCTTTGGGAAAATTCAGCAAACACACATACAGCTATCTTTCTTGAATTACCTTCCTGGAAAGTAGAATATGACCCTTTGAGAGAAGGCTTGTGATTGCAGTATCTAGATAATGTTACCTCTCTTCTTCATAAGTGGTGAAAAATCGATGAGCTTGACTAAATTAATTTACTTCAACCTCAGTACTTGTCAATAGCAAACAAATTATTCTAGCTGGAGCTCTCTTCAGTGAGATATAGATACAGTCAATAACTCACAGTAAATGCTAGCTCACAAGTGAAGCTGCTTAGTTGTCTAAGGCACAGTCTCAAACTATGCATATTTTGCATATAATGCAAATGTCCCTTTTGGGTGGGTTTTCCAGAGTTGCTAGCATCAACGTAACTTTACCTCCACTCCTGGCATTTGAGTTTTAACACACTTAGGCCCACGCTACCTGTTATGAGTCCAGAACCCAGGACTGCTTCCCTCCTGGTAAGTACCTTTGTGATTGGAATACAGAGTTATATTCCTGTATTCTTAGTCCAGATCTCTCATTTGTCCTCTTCACTCTCGTACTCCTTGCAGCATGCTGGCAAGAGCTGATTTATCATGGTGCCTGTAAGTCACACTTCTGGAGATGCCAAAGAGAGAGAATGCTTTAAGTCTCCTGCTCTCTCAGTGCATCCTTTAGGTAATTATATAAAAGCAGACAATGCCATCGTCTGCTTTGAGAGAGAGTAATCCAACTGCCCTTAACCAGAAAGACAAACAAGGTGTTAAAAAGCAATAGCTCTAGACTGGAGTTCTCCAACATGTCTAAGTCAAGCTGTAGGTAAGTACTTCTACCTGGGAGACAGGTAAGACTTCATCTATCCTCTTTCTGGAGTACTTTCTTTTGGTTAATGAAAGAATGCTGGTATTTGCATCATCCTGCAGGCTTAGGACATATCTAAAGCCTCTGGATTTCAAACACATTTATGAGCCTTATTGCCACTAAAACCGACTTTTCCAAGTCTGTAAACATAGGTGCCCATCTTGGTATTGTGACTAAAATACCAAGGGCTGAATCAATGGCACTGGTTGACACAGAAAGAAGTGGACTGCAGATCTCCCAAGACTCTGCTTGGTTCTTGAACACCACCACCACCACTCCCCTCCTACTCAGCCGTGGGGCTGTGCGGTCAGCAGATCATGGGCCATTGTCTATGCCGGAGGCATAACTCAGCTTCTGCTCTTCCCATTGATTGCTCTGAGTAGCATTTGGGAACAACAAGAAGCTAAGGGGCAGGGAAAAATTCTAAATGTTATCTTGTCCTTCAGCAAACTGGCACAGACCCTTTGAAATCAATGAAACAAAGCTCACTTACAGCACCAAAGGCTCCTACCTACTGTTTGCTGAATGAGTATTTGTGACCTTCTAAGATATCATAAACTACAAAAACTCTCTTCCCTCCCAGTAGTTCAGAGTGTAGATAAATCTCTCCATGTACACGCCAATTTACAACACAAACTACATTTCTTCCAATGCGATACTGTTGGGTTGCTGTTTGGCAAGGAATGCTAGTGCATGCACTGGGTGACATACTGCCTGTGCTGAAGGAACCAGAGCTCAATTCTATTGACTTCCGTGGAGTAATGATTTTGTCCAAGGTGTTTAAGGTTAGTCACGTGTGTAAATGCCTTGCTGAACCAAAGCATCAGAGATGAAAATCATCCATCATTTATGTGTCTCGGGCTTTCAGATCAACTAATCTTTCTCTGCAGCTCATGTCCTGCAAACAAACCAACCTACGTGCTAGCCACCTTGTGCTATTTGCTTCTTATGAAAGCGGCAGCAAAAGCAATGGTTTTGTTTGGTTTGTTGCCATTTAATTATTAAAAGGAGGGAGCTCTATTTCCTGACGTCTCCACCAAGTTTAACATTTTAGCAAATGCTGAGGAACTGCTTTAAAATAATGTGATGTAACCCCCAAGTATATTAACTCAAACAAAACACCATCATTAAGTTATGGGTTTTGGCAAATTACACAGCTTTTTTTTTTTTTTAAATCCTTCCCTTCCAGCTGACAGAAGAGCAAAATGGAGGGCAGGGGGAAGATGAGGAGAAAGAGCTTATCCTTTTATTTTCAGCATTAGAAGTGATTGAAAGCATTGTGGTGGCACGGGGCTGCCAAAGAGCAGAGCAAGTTCTGCCCATCTCTGCCCCACTGTTGTGGGATGGGGATGAAGAGAGGTGAATTGCTACCAAACTGCAAAGACTTTGAATACTTCTATTTTCAGCCTGTCCTAGTACAAGAACAGAAATTACTTCAACGTTAGCCAGATTCAAATGACACTAAATGCCACTGTCAGCTGTTATTTTTTTCCTTGCCAGAAATATGCCCAATTAACATAAAAATCAGACATTTAACATGTAGATGAATTAAATAATTAGCTAGCTAATGCAAATATCATCTTGACACTATTAACCCTGCAGCAACTAGGTACTGGTTTGTACCACAAAATTTAGACCTGCTCCCCCTGCTTCAGATTAGGACTTTCTGATAGTTTATGTTTAGAGGTGTTTATCACAAATTTCTGACCTGTTCTCCAAATATAAACTCTGCCATGATTTGTCTAAAACAACCATCGTCTTCCTGGGGTCACTAGTCCCCACAGAGGCTATGAGTAAGCATCTCCAGAACTGACTGCAGCTCTATAGCTACATAAATCACAGCTGCAAAGTCAGGACCTCATTGGGATCAGAGACTCAGGATGGGATAGTCTGCAAAGAAGATAGCAAGAAGTTAAGGAGAAGGCAAGGGAGCTACCAAGAATAAACTCTTCTTGCACCTGAAAAATTGAAATTATACCTTATTCCAAGAGTGGCTTTCTTTTATTGCCAACTGAAACAACTTCATTGCCTCGGCAGAAGGGGTCACATCCTATTAAAAGCTGTCCTGAACACCCTGCACTGATAGTGCTCACACCTTGGTTACTGTGAACAAACCACAGTAGATACTGGACCTTCCAATTGCTACGTGATTTGCTAGGTCTGTGCTTAGGCTCCTGCTGATGGTAGCCTCTCTCCTAAATAATTAAAGATGAAGAATGGATCTCTAATACAGCTTCTCTGTTGGCAATTACTTTTAAAAAATGGAAGATTTGGAAGTGTAGTCCTTGAAAGCATGCCTGCCTTATTACTTGAGAAAAGATGACACTGGATGGAGTCCAAAGCATTGTAAACTACTCATTCTTGCTACAATTTCCTTAAAAAGATGCTACCTAAGGATTTGGAAAGTTACTTGGGAGCTGAAAGATGGTTGAAATTGAACTTTTGTTGAAGGCAGCACAAATGTGGCCACATAAACTAGTACAAGATGGAAAATAAGTATTTAGAAATTGAACTGATTTCTTTGGGGGCTATTTTTATTTGGTTTTATCCTGACATGGAAAATCTGAATACCGTACACTAAAGAGCTGCTATATTTAGGCAGAACCCTACCTAGATATCTCTGCCAGTTATTAATGCTGCTGGGCATGATAAAGTGCTGTATCAGATTTGCCTACGTTTGCTATTCTCCTCATTTAAGCCATTTAGGCTGAAAATTCTCACGTGGAGTTTTTGCCTCAAGCTCTATCAGTTAGAAATATTCAGGCAAGAGGGAAGCAGCTGTTGCCAGTGACAGAGCTCAGTGTCCATAAGCTGCCCCAGCTTCTCTCCCAAAATAAACTTGAATTTTTCCCTTACTTCTCTTATACCTATTTTGGGGAAAGATCTTCAGGTTTTGCATTGAGGATCAGTGGATATCCAGAATGCTATTCCCTTGAAAAATCCATCCAAATTTTGGCTTTAATTTTTATTTTTTTTTTTACTTTGCCAACATAAGGAGGAATAATTAGCTTCATTAGCCTGATCTTACTCTTACTAATGCCAACAGAAAGACTTCCATTCATTTCCATGGGAGCAGACTCTCAAGTTTCATCGATACTGTCATCTCACATCCAGAATAGTCTTTCATTTGAAATAATTTACTGCCAAAAGATCACAGGCACAGGTATTTCTCACTGAAGACAAGCAGTATCTTCTTCCTTTTGTTTCAATGCATTTTAACAAGCCAAGGTTGGCCTGTTAGTTTTGTAAGATGCAAGGACCAAAAGTTTTAAGAGAACCTTAAGATTAACAATGCCTTGAACGAAAGCTGCGACAATCTACCCACCCTTTATGTTGCTGTCTCCCTCTCTTCTGCAAAGGGCCTTGACTTAAAGGCTACACATTCCCACAAGTCCCAAGCCAACAAGCCACTTTCATTACACACAAGTAAGACTTTTCCCATCTGCTGCATTTCCCTTGTTGTATAAAGCCACAGGATTGTTATGAAGATTCACGCTTCGATTTTTTCCAGCTCCCAATATGAAGGGGAGTTTATGACTTCTGTGAGTTAAACTATAAAATCCCAATCAGCTAATGACTTCTTTTAAAACACCCCAAGACCCCTCAAAGCTTTAGGATGAAAGCTACCCCTTTACCTGCTATGTCCTTCCAAGAGCAGTGAAGGAAATCGGTCTCTTCGCTGTTTCAGAGACGTGCGAGGCCAAGTCCTCCTGCTAAAAAAGCATCTCCATGGAAACACATAGTCACTCTACCCCTCTAGCCTGAGGCGAGCAGGACTAAGAAAAATTGCTGTAGACCTGCTGTTCCTCAATTAGGAAGAAAATCAGCCATGGCTTCACAATATTTGATTACTCCCAGCACTGTTGTTCTTGTGACAGACAGAGGAAAAGGCCATGGTGGAGATGGCAATGCTATCAGCCCCCCTAACTTTAACTTTGGGGATTTTTTTTTTTGTTGTTTTCTAATGGTTGCCAGGATGAGCTCAGCTGCTCCAGCCAGACTTCATGTTTCTCCCTGATGGTTCTGGCAGTTCAATGGTAGGCAAGGTTGAAAGTTAAACACAATTAGCAGCTCCACATAGAAATTGACACCAGCTATCTTCCATTTAGTGGAAGCCCCTCACAATTAAAAAGCAGTTCTGAATGAAGGGACTCGCAGCCAGGAATAGAAATTTCCCTTATTGTTATCAAGGGACACATACTCATTCAAATCTAGCACTATGTGGACAAAATGTGAACAGCAGGAATTCAAAAGCAATTCACAAAGCAAATCAAAGTAATTTTTACCACCACTACAAAAAAAACCACCCACACCACAAAAACAAAACCAGACACCCAACCAAACCTAGCATTTCACTTTAGAGCAACTGTTTGGAAAACAAACAAACAAACAAACAAAAAAAGGCTAAATGCTTTGGAGTCAGTGGCAAGCAGGTCTCTGCTAATCACAATCCTCTCCACTCCATGGAAAATTGCATTGGATTTTTCCATGATTTAAGGAACGTTAGAAGATATTTCTAGCTAGAGAAAACCAACCACCCAGCCCTCAGCAGTTGCAGGTTTCCAGCTCAACAGATACTGGTTTTGCACTGACAAGGTTTCTACAGAAAATCTGAAGATTTGGGGTTTTTTTTTTTGGAGCCTCTCTGCAACCCACCTCAAAACTATATTTGGGGCTGTAAACCTTACTCCACTCAAGCACAGATTATACAGAAGTGTTTGATTCAACTTTTCTCTCTACCACCATCTTAAAAGATTTGGGGGTTAAATTGGGGTATGACATTGTTCAGCCATCTGAGTTGAAAGTTGTTGTGGGTTCCTTGCCTGATGCCTTTCTGTATCATGTACTGTACATGGCTGATGGATTTTTTTCCCCCACTATGCACACATTCATTAACTTCAGTTGAATGATTTTTATGAAGAATACTTGCATGTTCCTTGATCTGCTTCCTATTTAGAGGAAAATATATTCTTTTAAAAACATTCTTTAATCAGTTCATTTCTATATAGCCAATGTGATAGCTGCCTTTAAAAATAAAAAAAATAAAGCTTTTACCCTCCATGGAAAGGCAGAAGGGTAGAGAGAGATTTTGTAAGGAAAAAAATCCCTTGAAACTGGAAATGGGAAGTAAAAAAAAGATACTTCAGCAGCATGTCTTCATCAGAAGACAGATATTTGTTTATTTAACATCTAAGGCCACGTATGGGTTTGCAGACATCTGTAGAGTCCTGGTGAAATAAGTGTAGCTGAATCAAATGATACCAGCTAACAACAAAATCTCAGGTGCTGACCCAGCATGACACCCTACAGCTCAGCTGCAACAACTCTGAAGGCCTCTTCAGTCTGGACATCCATACTCCAGGCCTTAATTATACCAGGTAGCTCATTCACAGCTTTTATGTAGACATAGAAGCAAGTGAATCAGTCTGCAAATCACAGCACAAGGTGAGCTCAACAAGGAGTTGCCCCACTCTTCAGACAAAAATGCACTGAAAACTGTGTCCTGTCCATGTTATTAAAAAAAAAAAAGGCAAGCAGCATCATTCATGTCCTGGCTTTCCATGGGACAGTGGTGGGACATGGGGGAAGGTGGCCTGCCTCTAACCAGGTGCTGAGTGACCTGGTTGTGCTGGTTTGGGCTGGGATAGAGTTAATTTTCTTCACAGCAGCTAGTATGGGGTTATGTTTTGGATTTGTGCTGAAAACAGTGCTGATGATGCAGGGATGTTTTGGTTATTGCTGAGCAGTGCTTACACAGAGTCAAGGCCTTTCCTGCTTCTCACACCACCCCACCAGCAAAGTAGGGTGGGGGTGCACAAGAAGTTGGGAGGGGACACAGGTGGGACAGCTGACCCCAGCTGACCAAAGGGATATTCCATGCCATATGATGTCATGCTCAGCATATAAATCTGGGAGAAGGAAGGGGGGGACATTCAGAGTGATGGCATTTCTCTTCCCAAGTAACCATTATGCATGATGGAGCCCTGCTTTCCTGGAGATGGCAGAACACCTGCCTGCCCATGGGAAGTGGTGAATGAATTCCTTATTCTGCTGCGCTTGCGTGTGCAGCTTTCACTTTACTTATTAAACTGTCTTTATCTCAACCCACGAGTTTTCTCACTTTTATGGTTCCAATTCTCTCCCCCATCCGGCTGTGGGGAGAGGGAGCGAGCGCCTGCGTGGTGCTTAGCTGCTGGCTGGGGTTAAACCATGACACTGATGCTGATTGCAGTTCGTGTTAATGTTTCAGGAGGGACAGACAACAGCTTGCAGGCTCAGGCTGGTGCTTGCGGGCACAGTGTAGTGCTGTTGCCAGGCGAGATGCTGCTCTGTGCTCATTTTACTTTTCAGTTATCATGTCTGGTGCATTCAGAGGGAATATTAAAATAGATAACGAGCAGTACCGATCACTGTGATGGTGCTGCTGCAATCCAGTGCCAAAGATCTTTCCCTTTCACATTCATGAAAGCTGTTCTTGCTAGTGTTAGTGCTATGCAGAGCTGTCACATACCCCTTGCCTTGCAAAGCCTGAGATTTGTTAGTGTTGGGGGAAAAAATAACAAACAAACTGAAAAAACTCCACAAAAAAAACCCCAAAAAAACCATTTTGATTTAAGATTAAACATGACAGCCTATCAGACAAGCTTGACAAATGATTAAATGTCTGGCTGTTCTTCGCATGGTGTTCTGACTGGGCGTGCAGGGAAAAGGCTTTTCTTATAGGACCACATTCTGCCACACTGTATTGTGCAACCCTCCTCAGGGGAACAGCTGAGAAAGGCATCACTCAGAAGGGAAATGAACCTGGCTTATTTGGATATGAACCCACACGTGCTGGATGTGCCATATGAGAGTACAAGCTAGGAGAAACATGGGTTTGGGAGAAAAGACAGCATGGAATGGATGATACTACACTATATATATATATATGTGTGTAATTCATGTTACTTAAAGTATTTTCTGCTGCATTTGCTTTACAGTTAAGTGGTTGAAAACCCCTCTTCTGGGCAACTTCAATGAAAAAGTGTATGCATTTTCCTCGCCAAAGTGGCTTTCTTCCCACTCCCCACTCCACACGATAAGTGTGCAGCAGAGTCCCCCCAGGCAAAGCTCTGTAATTGCAGCTTCTCCCGGAGTGAGGGGTCTCGTTCAATGAAAGGGAGGGAAAGGCAAATCCTATGGCCCCAAGCTTTAAGGGGATTCATTACTATGCAAAATGGCTGATGAAGCAAGTCTTCGAAATGGCTTTTACTCCCAATAGCACCTCATTAGTAGCACAAACTGGCAAGATAGAGACTTCAAATGCATTCAAGCCAACCAACCCTCTTAATGGTACCAGGCATAGATTCTTATGTTAAATAATATATTTTCTCAGCCACAGCAGCAGAACATCTCACCTACTTTCAAGCTTTTACAAAAATCACAGTATTTGCGTAATCCCCATCATATCAAAGAACATTTTTAATATCAGCTGGAGGAAAGGGGTCACTCTCATTGCTAGTACTTTCCACCATAGAAGTGGATATAATTTGATTCTACATAAACCACACAGTGCAACTCTTCTGAGAATATAGATCTCCAAATATGACACAGAGCACTCAACAGAATCCACAAAAACACTCATGTATCATTTTAAAGTGCATTACTTGAAGCTATGTACCAACTGCTTTATCTCTAAAAACACTGTTTTATACACACTTCTACCTTGAACACAATCCTCAGGTTAATAGTACTCAGCCAAATCATTGATTTTAAGCTCATAACCAAGAAATGCCCTATACTGCAAAGTGTGCCACTAGCTAAAAATGACAGGGAGGATTTTGCAAGATTTCAGACTGTAACTGCTCTTACTTGGTGAGAAATGGGGCAAAACTAAGCATCAGGATCATGCAAATGCACTGAAATGCAGGAGTATGATTTACACCACAGAATAATAAATACAGTTTAATCAAGAAAAACATTTAGTCCTCATTCTGAAATATTTAACTCCTTCAGTTTGGAGATTTCAGGAATCTGACAGTTTTTTATACCTTCTCCTATACTACCACACCTGGAAGTCTATATTTGTACCACATGTAATTGGAAAAATGTCAGCAGGGTGCAATCTTGAAACCTGTTGGCTGCAGCCCTGGGGCACAGTGAAAGAAAGGAATCCATACAAAGGACTTGCAGCCTCAGTTTTGTCCGCAGGGTTACCAGACTGTCTTTAGAGACCCTAAGACCACCGTTATTAACGACGGCACAATTCTGTGCAAGGCCCAAGATATCTACTTTGTTTCGGGAAGATCTATTAAATCCCAAAGATAAACTCAAATTGGCAGAACTCTTTTATTTTATAAAGGTAAACTTGTACTGTCTACACAATTCCTGCTCCTTGATTAAGAGATATTGCAGCTACTGTTAATAGCACGCTGCAGTCTAGGAGCCAATACCTTGAGGATCCTAAAATGATTTGACCTGAAAAGAATTGCCATACATGTAAAAAACAAAAAGGCTAGATCAATCCACTCTCCCTGTGAACGGGAAGAAAAGGGCGATGCCACATACTGCATACTTGTCTCCACTTTTTTCAGTGGATCTACCATCATTTTGGGGGAGAAAGGCTTCCAGTCAGAAGGCCTATTCCTCCTCCCTCCAGGATTGCAAGGCCCTGTTCAGCCAGCCAGAGCCCCAGTCCCCCCTCATCCCAGAGCTATAGAAGAGCAATGCTTCAGCTCAGCCAGAGCTGGGAACGCTTCCCTCCCCAGAGAGAAGAGGCTGGAATAGAGCTGCTTGTAACTGCTCTTTAGAAATCCTCAGGAGAATGATTAAAGTGACTTCACAGCCCTTTTGCATCGCTGGAGAGACTGAAGCAGCTCACCGTAGTGGTAAAACCTGGACAGCAATGCTGTGCACAGAACTCTTCTGATCTCACTGAAAGCGTTGAGGAAATCAACCCTACAAGGTCCCATGGTATAACGACAGCTCCAAAAGGAAATATTGCTGTTATTGCAATGAAGTTGATACTAACCTACATTCAATTATTTGGCAACAAAGCAACCAAACTCAAATAGTTGTACAGAATATGAAGTATTTAAATCTAAACCTCGGTACTCAAACTATCAGATTCAAACAGGGTAACAAAATCAAGGAACAGGCTGTGAGACTGAGCAAAGATGATCCAGGTGTGAAAAGCACTAATCAAAGTGGAGTTTCTCTAAGTTACAGTCATGGTTATGTGAATCAGAGACAAGTTCCACAAGGCCGAGGATTTACAGGCTGCTTGCTACTTCATTAATCCACTAACTGCCTACTAGAAAATAAATCACTCAAACAGCTGAAAATCTGAGCTAATAATTCTGTAATTGTCTCTCCAAACTGCCATCGCATTGGGATCAAACAGCTTTCGCTGCCATGCCACAGAAGTAGATATTCTCCAAATTCCACATAACAGCTGGCTTCGGCAGATTTGATGCAAAAATTTCTCTTGTGATTTATTCCTTCCATCTGATAATAATTTCTGAGGAAAGCAGAAATATTGGCCTTCCATCAAAGCAAGCTAACATAGCAGTAATGATTTCAGAATGAAAGATTATGTAGATCACTAGCTACACTTGCAAGTCCATGTCTCGAATCGCTGACGTGATTGATGCTGAGGGGTCTGGCCTCCTGCATCTCGGCATACGACACGGAAACCGCAATTTCAGGGAGCAGAAAGGCTGATTTCAAGGATACTGGCTCTTAATCACTGCCTTGTTTTGGGTTGCAGGTAAAGAGCTTGGGTACAACCCTCTTACTGGCTATGCACATACTGCCCACATTTAAACCAACTAGATAATCAGGCTAGTTAAGATTTTTCTAAGCTGGAAAAGAATTTTAGTCAAGGTAATTAGTCTGGATTTTAAAAAAGAAAGAAAGAAAAAATACCAGTGAAGATGATAGCCCAGAATTAATTTGTGAGAAAGAGTCTAGAGATGGTTAAACTTCAGCTGCCAGATCTAGTTAAAACAGAGCACCATCAACACCAGATAGAAGCATATTTTATCCTCCCTTAAGACAGGCATATTCCTGAGATCAAGTGCCAATTGCTCTTTAATTGCTGAGGTGGAGGGTCAAACCCAGGGCTGAGCCAAGCTCCTGCAGAACAGCATTTTATATTTAAGTCCTCAAGCCTGGGGTGGGGGGGTGGTAGTGGAAATTAAGGTGAGCTTAGAACCAAGCTCCCCTTTGGGAAATGCTGGGCTTGACCACCAGCAATGTCAGGGATGCTGAAGAAAAGCCAGCATCTTGTACACCTTCAATCTCTTGCGTAAGTAAAGGGCAACACCAGACCAGATCCTGATCCAGCACAAATTCAAGTACTTCATTAACTCAGTCCCTGAAAGTCACTACTCATACCTGCATAAAAAGGTCTGTCTTGGGGAAAAAAATAAGTCTATATTATCATCTCCATATTCACAAATAATGTCTCTTACATTTCTAAGTATATAATTGATGCTTGGGATTTATTGTAAAAGTAAAGGCCACTTTTAGAATGACTTTAGTAAGAGTCATGAAATACTGGAAATGAAGAACTGCAGAGTCCTCTGGCACATTTGACTCAGGAATGGGCACTATATTTGCAAGTAAAATCAGTTTAGGATATTATATAATTGGATGAATAATCAAAAAATGCTCATTAAAGCATCAAAGGATGCTGATATAGCAAAATGCTCTCCTCTGACCTTCATTGTTTTGCATTGTCCATTTTGATTGTTCCTTGTCTCATGCCAAACAGAATCAATCCAGCCTTTGAAATTATTCTCCAGCAAACCCCCTTTCAGCTATTTCCACCACCCATTACAATGTCCTTTTATCCTTCTTTAAGTGGTACCAGCACAGTGGCAGGATCTTGTGAGTTAACCCTGTCTCGCTGTCATGGAGCACACGGAGGCAAAGATGAATCTGTTTTTGTGAGCAGTTACATAAAAGCAAGGAAAAAGCCCAGCATTAATTTGCCCTTCTATCTGTACCACAGACATCAACTCCATGGTTGTCTGTAGTTTTTAGGGCCTCAGATCAATGATCCAGATGATCCCTGCTTAGTCCCACGTATCCCTCCTCTGCACACACAAATACTGAACCGCAGGCAGGTTCCCTAAAACAAATACCTCCTGGTGCGACTGGCCTGATTGCTGCTGGAGGTGGGACTGGCACCACATACCAGTCTGTCCTGAAGCCTTCATTGAGCCTTACTAGAGCGAGCTGGCTATATTAACATGCTGGCATGTTACTGGCATCCAAAGCAAAGTGGGAACAAGGATTAAAAATTTTAGGGCAGAAGCCAAAACATTTGGTGCCGTGCTAACAAAACTATTACGATTCATACCATAGCTATCAGCATCTAGATGCACCCTTCTGTGCTTTGGTAGGCACCCTAAAGACCAATTCTACCAGAGAAATAAACAAAGAAAGACAATCAAAGCTTCATTGACCCCCCAAACCACAAAAAGGCACTTACAACATAACACAGCAAAAGGAAGGTAGAACACACATCACTGAAGTACGTTTCTAGCAGAATTTGCGCACTGATGCCTAAAATGGCATCATAGGGATTTCCAGGATCACTGTGTTGAGGACACCTCAGCTCCTGACACTGCACCTTACTGCACCCTCGAAAGAGCTGCAAGTATCTACAGCTGTGTCCCGTACAAGCTCATCTTGCCTCCCCCCAGGGTACTGCTCAACTAGTTAACACCTGCCCACAACCTCAGCTTTCTCTCTCTATTTTTGGTTTAAGTGAGGCTCAACAGTAAAATAACTACAAGATAGTAGAAGGATACTGTTGAATTTGAGAGGGGCCAGAGAGAAGTCCCTGAGCATGCAAGGGACAGCAGGGAGCTTCTGACACACTCCAGAGAAACTCAGTATTGGTTCTTACATGACAAGAAAGTGGAAAAATACCACCAGTTTTCCCTTATTTTGCTTATACATATATTAATTTCTTTTCCTTAGTGTTTCCATTATGTTTCTCTTCAATCTGGGTGCTAGGAAAAAAAGGTTAGGAATCAATGCTTAGATATGGGGCAATTAATCTTAAAAGATTGTTGTAACAAATGTTTTTTCCAAAATATCATGAGCCTTTAACATACACAGTTGATCACCAAGAAACTGAACTGCTGTGGTCAAAGTTAAATACATATCTTATACTCGGTTATGTGAGATGACAACCTAAGTAAGTACATGTAGCAGCTATTATTCTGTTAGTCATAATTTCAATCAGCAGGCGTCAAACATCATTAGCTGTGATAGCTTGGGGATTTTGAGATTTTTTTTTTTAATGAAATATAGCCTTAATGGAATACTGCGAGGCGTATTTGTAATTATGTATCAGCTTGGCATTTGGCTTTTCCTCCAGGGGGAGGAAAGGGTGGCAGATATTTATGTTAAGAAAAATGACAAAAAGCAGCTCTACAATAATTCTCAACAGAAAGGAAAGAACAGGAAACAACAGAACCATAGATCTTAAACTAGCACAAGGTGTGAGGAGGATGTTTAAGTCTGACCTGTGTTTATTTTTGTAGTTCATTTTTCAGAATAGAAGTAGCTTAGATTTATGATTTCTGCAGCATAGAGGGGGAGGTTAAAGTGCTAATGAGGAATATTTTTTATTATGAGATGAGATCTTTGTTATAAAGAAACCTCAGTTTATTATTAAAAAAACATTTTATAGGTTAAATACTGAAGTTTAAAACTCAATTGTTACCTAACCATGCACCTTCCAATTCCCTTTTATAACATATTATTTTTGATAGGCGTCTTAAAATAAGCTTTTAATACAAATCCACATTAGCACTAATTCTGTACCAAAGCTTTAACTGTTCTCACTTGGATCCCCCAAGCCATTAAACACATATTCTGTTCAAACAGCTTCACTAAAGCTATTATTAATTTTCAGACTAGTGAAATGATTTTTGTATTAAAAATGAATGTAAACAGAAACCAGTAACAGTCCATTTCATAAGCAACACATTCAGAGGAAGCAAATATTAACAAGCCCTTGCATATATTTACAAACAACATATGATAAACGTTTCAGGAAGATTTTAAAACTTTTGCAAGAATGCCATTAATACAATTCAAAAACTTCCTCTACAGACCCACCCACCATCACACCTAGCTCAGCTCATGAGACTGGAATTGCCACTGCCTCATACTTTTGCAAAGTAGAGTATACGAGCACTAGATAGATGCAAACTGTTCATGTTTTGTTTTGATAGTAAGTTAAGCCACTTAAATTCTGTTTATGATTACTAAGCAGGAAAAACCTTCAGCTGGAACCCAAGAATAGTAAGAATAACTGGCAACTGGGTTTTGAGCCATAGTGCTTGCATATGTATTCAATTAGACAAGAGAGACCTTTCTGCCCAAACCACAGCTACCTCCCAGGGCAGACATCTCTTTCCCTCAGTCCTCCATTATCAACATTTGGGACACCCCCCTGCCCCCCCCCCCCAACCTCAACAAACACCACCTCCCCCCCAATACACATTAAAGAGCCACCCTTCTCAGGCATACTCCAAGAGCAAGTTTTCCACACAAGTTGCTCACTGGGGCATACTGATTTGGGTTTAGGGCACCACCACAGCAGCTCAGGCGAAAGCAGTCTTTTGTAGCTGCTCTAAAGAGATTTAAATATTTAAACAGATCAAACAATTACAAGCCCCATAGCATAGGTATAACCCCCAGCACATCCAAATGCAGAGCATGTTTAATTAAACCTCATAAAGCATAAACATATGTAGACAACATAACTTTGCTCATGTCTAAGTCAAAGATACAGCACCATTTTCCTGCCCTCTCCCCAAACCCAGACACACACACGAAGGCTGGCTCAACCCACAGGCTCCTACCTGGCTCCTGCCCCAACAGAGAAGCAATTCTCATCCTGTAGCCATGAGAGAGCAGAGCTTGTGTGAGCCAAACCCACAAGCATCTGCTCAGAAGAGCAGGAGAAGAGCTCTCTTCGGCTGCTGAAGGGCGAGTGGAGGCAGGCAAGGGCAAGGCAGAGGTGGGGAGGCCCCAGCTGCAGGTGATAAGGACCTCAGCACACCCAGGTGATGCACCTGTGTGGCTCCCTGGGATGCCTTAGCAGTGCTCTTAGTGGGCCACACCTCAGCTGAGGTTATTTATTTGATTGGAAATGCTGGATGGCACTCAGAAAAAACAGCAGCCCCTTGGTTTTGCTCACCTGTTCTTACACTTTTATAAAGTCTTTGTACCATCTTCCATGTTTGGTCTAACCCAGACTACGGGAGGAAGTCCTGTTATGCTGAATGTTTCCTATGCATGTGAGAGAGATAATATTCTGTTTTCTATAGTAGGATCCTTGTACCAAATGTTGGAGGAGTTGCACGGTATTAGTGAGCAGGAATGAAGGATTGCTTTATTCCCCATTTCCATTTCAATTCAGTTTGGCCTGGACTAAAATTAGCTCTAACATTGCACCCAGTGCTGCACCCTCTTCCACCCAACAGGACTTCTTCAAGTGTTATTTGTCTTTCACATCGCTGTAGACGAAATATTTACCATCTGACTTCAGCAAACACAGGACAAAATCCCTTGTCTGCAGCTGAAAGGCAGGCTGGCAAAGGTACCTGCGAAGAGCAGTGAGTCTAGAAAAACAAGAATGCCCCAAAGACGGCTCTGTCCTCTTAGCCACAAGCTCCAGGCTGATCAGACAGTCAAATACTCTTGCAATGACTAATGGTAGGTAGGGAGCAATTGCCCCTATCTGAGGATTGTCATCACGTAAATTAACAGAAGTAATTAAATAGAAATAGGAAAAAGATCAACGAAGCACTGCAAGAATTTTATGGAGTCCTTCATGCATAGATCCCAAACGGACGGGGCAGGACGGTGGCCGAGGGAGACAACTAAGCATGGGTTTATTAAATTCACATAGAGCCAACATGTGCCAAATAACCATAAAACCATCTGAATTTGGGGGCGGGGTTGTTTATGCCTCCTTAGCATTTTCTGTTATTTCTAGTAGAAAACCACACAAAATCTACAGGCTTTGGTGGTTTTTATTGTTGCAAATCCATTCTCTGTGTGAGTCATTGTCTCCCTTTCATCCTTCAATACAGAAAGCTCATTCAATGTACAGCTAATATTTCCTGTCCTTAGTCTGAAAGTATTTCATTGACCAGCTCCTGAACACGACACAAACCTCAGATCTTGAGCTACTCTGCTTAAGTCAGTGGGAGTTTTTTCAGTCCTTCAGTATGGCTCAGAAGAAATAAACTTGTCTTCACTGAGCCATCTCAGATGAGATCTCCCTGCTCTTACTCACGTGTAGTATTGTGGCTGCTGCACTCTCAGTGATTTAGGGGGAAACCACATGGAGATATGGCTCAGTGAAAGCAAAAATGCTACAGGGTTTTGGAAATGCAATGCCAAGCATCATTGCTGAACTCTGTATTGTAGTCTTTTTTAATTCTGCCTTGGGGGAAAAAAGTCCATTCAGTGCCTTACCCATAAACGGGGATGGTATCGTGAACAGGAGAAACTTCTGTGCACAGGTTTGAATACATATGTTGTCACAGAACAAAATGAAAATGAAAAATAGGCCTTAAAAGCCAAATGAGTTCAAGAATAGTTTTCATGGGCCAGCATTTATTATGACTAGATCTTTTCAGCCCTAACCAGTGCTAAGAAAGTAAAGGCTTCACTGAAGCCAAGTTTCAGCTAAAAAAAAGGTGTTCCTTTATTTCTCCTTCTCTGGCATAAGCTCTACCTCCTTTCTGCTGATTCTGCCTCCTTCTTGCTA
The DNA here is from genome assembly GCF_013368605.1 of Nyctibius grandis. NCBI lineage: Eukaryota > Metazoa > Chordata > Aves > Nyctibiiformes > Nyctibiidae > Nyctibius > Nyctibius grandis. Next base: position 2,421,386 of record NC_090658.1, read on the forward strand.
TGTTAAGGAAAGTAAAAAAAGATGAGTGGAGCTGGGCAAGTGTAATAGTTGGGCTCAATTCCTACCTTTGTAAACAGTTCCTTTCTCTGAACAACATCTGCAAATTGAGAAAACAAACTAGAAATCTAACTAAAACAAGCTTTGTGGTATGATCTGAGAGACTCAAAAAGGCGTGAAAATAGCCTCGCTCACTAACATCTCTATCCCATATGAACTCATGTAAAAAAAAAAATCCTTATATCTTATACTAAATAAAGTTTACCTTATGGAATGAGTTCTGAAGGAATTTTCCTACATTTAAAACAGATTTCCTTCTCCTGTGTCATGCTGAAATCATGTCAGACATGGATTTGACTTGAACCATACCAGAGAGCTGGGGGCAGTTTCAGTGCTTGCTTTGCCAAAGTAGATTTATCTGGAACCAGAAATTCTTGACGGTACAATCTGAGAAAACCACTTTTGTTGCTGTGATACTTACAGGCTAGAAAATCCACTCAGAACATTCACGCAATAATCATAATAACAACAACAACAGAATGAAAATATGTCAGTGCTCCCCTGAAACACTAGGATCACTTTCTGCTGGATAAACAAGAGTGAGCTGGAGAATTCTGCTTTGATTTCCATCATTATTGATCATGTGAGATGCTTCACTTATTCTTGAAATATCTGGCTGTACACTCAGTGTAACTTATGTAACGTATTAATCACTGTGTTGTTTCTTATTAACAAAGAGACCGATTTTTGTCAATATATTACTAATCAATATGCTACAGAAGTTGACTGCAGCTGTGACAATCCCAAACATTTATTAATACCATCAGAAGAAAGGTTGAGTACAAAAGCTGGAAACTCACCGAAAACATCCACAGGCTTATAGATTTTATCCAGTTCAATTTTGTATGCACGGGTATTACCACAGAACTAAGGATTTATGCAGTGGCTACTTGCTTTGAATGAATTACTGACAAAAGTTCAATTCTGCTTAGAAAGTCAATGAAATTCACAGCCACGAAACTGATGCCCTGTTCTTGAAGACTCGAAGTATTGCATTTGTATTTCAAGCTTTATTGACAGGAACTCTGCGCTCAAGCCCAGGGCTGAAATAATTGGTAAGGGTCTACGAATGAGGATGCCAGTTCACTTCAGCAGATTAGAGGGGTCTGTGAGGGTCCCTCATTTTACAAATGCAACTACATGATATGCATCAGCAGAATTCCTAAGGGCCAGCAGCTCTGGTGTGCCATGGGGCTGGGGAGAAGGATCACAGCTGCTTCTACTTGGCTCTTTTTGATATTCTCTATACAGCAACTGAAAGAAAAATCTAGCATGTCAAGCACTTTATAGGACAACCAGAGAAGTCTTGGTCAGACAGATGCCTGTGAGCATGTCTGAATGAAAGCCCACCTACGGAGCTGTAAAGCATCACCTTTTAAAATTAAGGTGATTTCTCTCTGTCCTTAGGGGCTGCTTAACATAGCCACCATCTTTAAAGACTGCAGAGTTCAGCCTCTAAAGAGCTGTTTTTCCAGAGACAGGCTGGAAATCCAACCCTGGAGCAAAATATGGAAAGTTGAGTGCAAAGATGGTAATGCCTCAATGCTTGCCCTGCCTCCCTCATCTTCTTTGATTAGGCATTGACCATGATTAAGCATTTTTCCCTGGGAACAGGGAGAGCATCTGATACAGCCTGGCTCTGAACTCCATCGGATTTCCCTGAAAACAGCTCAATAGAAAGAGACTCCTCACATATGAGAAGCGACTCTGATTTTGATGCAAACCATCAGGAACTGTACACTACTCAAAAAAGACAACCTGTGTTTGGAATTATGAAAAGCCATTAAAAGAAGCTAGGTAGACTGAACAGGAAGAAATAGATTAATAGATCTCCATGTGAGCATAATTGATTTTGGACATGTACTCCACAAACCCTTTACCAATGATTTATCTTCATTTGGTGGGGATAACACCGAGTTCAATCAGATCCTCAGAGAGCCATCCATCAAACGCATCATCAGCAAAAAGAAGTGCTGCCTTCTCTTTCTATTTTATCTTTCCTTTTTCTTTCATATGTGACATACAAAACAAGAGATCATTTTTCTTTTGAAAATAAATAAATCACTGCTAGTTATTGAAGTATTTCTAGGTCAGGTAACCCACCAGTATACGTAACAATTGGATTTTTCCCTGAACCATGAATTTGCCCTTTCTCTGGGTTTACAGCAACACACCAGCCAAGAAAGTTTGGAAAGACATGAGGAAAAGAAGGGTTTGGACAGCTGAGGAGAATTAAGAACAACTTTGCCCCTTGCGCTCACGCACACACCCTAACAAGTTACACACTGTATACAGAAAAGTGGTGAGACCCAGGACAATCACACAAGCCAACTCCAAAGCTGATAACGCATCTCCCACCTGCCGCAATTCCAGCTCTGCTCAGCCCCTGCGCGCCGAGAAGGGAGAGCTAATGCCATATTTAAGCTGCTGATGATAAAGCTTAAACAATCTTTTCTGCTGTAGCTATTTTTGTGCAAAGAACATTTTCTTAAAGGATTCATACTCGGTGCTTTAACAGGCTCGTCATTCTGGTAATGAATAAAATAGGAGAGACAGCTATTAATAAAAGGAGAACGCTTGAATGCCTCCAGCACGCTCCTTCTGCCTTCAAGTAAAAGCGCCATGGGAAGGGAGCTCCAGGCCAGGCTATCTTCATTTGCCTCCAGGAAAAACTGCTGAGGAAGGCTCTGAAGAGCAGTTTCTGCAAGGTGTCCCTCGCAGATATTTTACCCAAATTGCCAGCATAGCATGGCACCAGGCTTCACTCCTAGTGCTACAGCTTTCAGCCTCCAGTTTAGCCCTGCTTAGAACCCACACCAATACACTTAGCTGCCCATTGCAATAGACTGGACCTACATTTTACCTCTAGTAGCACTCTGCTTCTTGCTTACAATTGATTTTCTTAGATAGAGGGAAGTTTGTATCACCTCTATTTCTCCCTCTCAGGCTGCAGTAAGAGGCTTCAACAGGGTATGGAAAAGGTGGGGAGAAGGAATGTGTGTAACACACTGAAGAAAAAGCACTAGAGGGGAATTACCAGTAAGCTGAAGCCAGGGTTAAAATGATCTCAAACATTAAATGACGACAAAGGAGGATGGTACAAAAACGTAATGGTCAGGCATGAAATTTGAAAAATAAATGGCATGCTATGTCCCAACCATCCTCTTTTTGTATTATCTATTTTTTCTGCACTTACTTTATTGTAAATTCTGAGGAAGAGCAATACAATTCTTTCAAATCTCATTTAAGAAAAGAATGGACAGCGGTATTTGCTTTTAGGTGTGTAAGCTCATTGAAATGAGCACCTCTCGTATTTATCCTATTCTACACATTATTTTTTGTGACACTGAAGTAACAATGTACTCCATCAGGGCAGAAACCATACAGCAATTTTGGGAGCATTTTCTCAACTTCTTCCCTTGTTTTTCATAATTTTTGGCTAATCAGGCCAGGATGCAGGTGATACACATGGTAAACACACAGTTTGGACATTTGCAGTCTCATACATCCTTCCTGATGATATTTTCACAGGCACATGGAAAAGCTGAGGTAGGAAGGCATCTTTGGTGATCATATAGTCCAACTGCCACTCAGAGCACAGTCAATCAGAGCAGGTTGCTCAGGACTGCGTTCAGTTGGGTTTTAAATATCTCCAAGGATGGAGACTCCAAAACATCTCTGGGCAACCTGTTCCAGTGTTTGATCATCCCCAAAGTAAAAAACCAAACAAACAATCCAACCAAAACAAACAAAAAACAACCACAAGAAAACCCCAAAAACAACCAAACCCAACAATCCTTTAATTGGAATGCCCTAAAAATCAATTTATGTCCATTGCCTCCTGCCCTGTCAAGATTTTGCATTCAGAGCAATGCAGGGCAGGAAAGGAAAAATCTTTTCCTCTTTTTTGCTCAGGACAATTTTCTTTCAGAAACCCTCAGCTGCAGGTATAACCATCAGTGAAGTCCAAAGTCATACTGCCAGTCTCTATGCTTAATCTACAAAACTGTAATGAAATGCGATTAGTTAAAATGAAATACAGTCCCCAAGTAATTGAGATGGATTCAAATTTAATTCAGCTTTTGCAAAAGAGTTGGAAAAGTTGATGGGAAAAAGGTAATTTTTCTTTTATAAAACAGTTCCCAGCATGAGAAAGCCCTTTTCTTTCTGTACAAAAATGACCTAAACTGAAAAGAAATGCCTCTCTACAATGGGAAACCTGATCCTTCATGAAAATGTAAGTAGTACAGGAATTAAATTAGTACAATATTTTCAGCTTTTTGAGGACTAAAAACTGGGAATCCTTCTGTGGTATTCTCATGGAAAGCTTAACCGCACTAGTGAAGGGCAAGGTTTTCCTGAAGTTTTGTTAAAGCATCCTAGATGAAACAAGAGAATTTAAGCAACTGACCTATTCCTGTATTGTGTTATTTCTCAGATTTGACCGATTAAAGTGCTTACTTCTTCTAGCTGAAATGTGTCTGGAATAACAAAAGAAACAACATGTCTTTGAATGTTACTGATCACAAAGAAACGTCTGTGGAGGAGAATTTCCTCTTTCAAACACTGGGTTTGTTCCTTTACTAATTCCAGGGCACATCTCTTAGAAGCTGATACCAGAAGTACAGCTGCTGTGAGTATTAATACAGAAAGCATGGATTTCAGTGACAGTGTGGCACTGCTTTTTTTTTCCTTTTCTAGGGCCCCCTCCCCCTTCATTTTTGGGGCCTAAAAGCAAAGGTCTGTTTAATCATCAGAATTCATTCTTTTGGAAGAAAGCAGAAACCAATCTGATTTCTAAACCAGAAATACTCCTGCTTACGATCATCCAAAGAGTTTGTTGCAGAAACCATGCTCTATGACTTAGACGACCAAATGTTTTGCTCTAATAGAGATTATCCATGGAGAATAATTGCATTCAACCTTTAATCTGCAATTTTGTACAGACCAATAAATTTCAAAATGACAATTTCAAAAGGCCAAACACCACTGTCAAAACTTGCAAACTATTAAACCTAAAAAAAAAAAAAAATCAACTATTTCTTCAAGGTAGTTACCATGAACTGATCACTCAACTGTCTCCTGTATGTGTGGGGGCCCCCAGCTACACAGTACCCTGTTAGTACTCTACAAAGATGCAGTAACATATCAGTTTTATTCACCATACAAACTCTTCTATTAAAAATTATGGTTCCTGCCTTCTATTTTATGAATATTTAAAAACTCTGAGTGCATTTTTTGTGTTCTTCATCATTAAATACTACAATTCCCTTAGTGTTCAATGTGCTGATTTATCCCTACTGAAACCAGTAACAGATAACAGATAACACCTCACAGCATTATTAATTACCACAGGTGTTAATGAGATGTTACACATGGGAACAAGACAGATGGCAAGACAAACAGCAGTAAGACAGACAGGTATGGCTGAGTACCTCACACTGTCCTAGGAAGGTAGATGATGCATCACTATTTGTGTAAGCTGATAGGGAATGACCTTCTTTGTCATAGAAGGCACTCTGTGGTAAGAAATATTAACGATGAGACAAGTATCAGAAACTAAAAATACAGTAGAAATGTAAAAACAAAGAAACAAGGAAACACTTCCTCAGCTCAGCTGAGTCTGTTAACTGAATAAATGGAACACCCCAACTGGAGAAAGGCATGGCACTGCACTGTGTGACAATGACTGCCGTTATGAAAGATGGAGAGCTGGCTTCCCACAGCTCCCGTTCACTTGGGTTAATTGTCTCCCAGCAGTAAAGAATGATAACATGTCAAAGGTTGCTCATGCCTTTTTTTTTCCCCTCCCCCTTTAATTGCTATTTTATCTTAAAATAATTGGCAGATGCAGAGCCTAGTTATGCATTTGGTACTAACCAGTCAGCAGAGAAGAAAAACCAAAATAGCTCTGGGAATGGGGAACAGAACCCAAGCCCTTCCATCCCAGCTGCAGTCCAAACGCAGGGGCTGTAGGATCAGACTCCATCTCCCTCCTTTGCCAGCCCTCTGCTCGTTGCCATCTTTGCTGTGCCCATCAGAGGAGATGGGCAGGATGGTGCTGGGCAGCAACCTGAGGGTCAGGTGTGTTCCTCAGAAAAGGTAGCATGGGTGTGACTGGATCCAAAGTCTCCTTTTCGTGGGCACGTACCTTAAGGCAAAGGTCAGATGAAATGGAACTAGTTCAAGAATTTGTTAACATATGTCAAACCTTAAGAGTTTTGAAGGAACTGAATTTTCCTTTTGGATCTTTTTCTTAGGATTTGGCCAAACCCTAAGGAAACAGAGGAAGGAAACAAGAACAATACCCATGACAGGGATTTTTTTGCATCTTGCTAATGATGCCGTTTTTGAACACTTGCTCTTATCTGAGTGATCTTGTTATACCACTGTTTGTAACCGAGACACTGTAAATTTCAACTGAAAAATATAATGAAGTGATTCAACTGGGTCACCAAGTCATTTAATGTGGCTAAGATTTTCAAAGGAGACGACGACATGCTACCCAGAGAAGTTATGTCAAACTTTAATGAGATTATTGGAAGGTTATCATGCTGTGATGGGAATTAGGTGAAAAATATTTCAAACGAGAAAGGCAAGTATTTTGCTTCTTTGAGCAACTGCACACTTGGGTTTGCAGGAATAAAATGAAACGATTTAATGGAGTTCCAGAAGGTCATAAAAGTGCCAAGATATCAAGTATCCAGAGAGCCTTTGTGCTAAGATAAACAAATCACTTCCAAAACAAGACTTTCTGATGTCAGAAAAGAAAAAAAGAAAGAAAAAAAAGAAGAAAAAAGGCAACTATTCATAAATTAAAAAAAAAAAGCTTTCATCTGGTGTGATTAAATTTATGGCCAGGTGGGTGTGCAGATATCCCATTTTCTGCTTTTATTGTGTCATTTGGTCAGTCTCCTAAAATATTCTGCAGTTGAACCGCATTTTTATAAGAAAGCATGTCAACGACGGAGGAACTGCACTAACCCAGAACCCATTAAACTGCACCACTCAGGCAAGGGCTGAGCTGCAGCTGCTTCTGCTCTTCCTTAAAGAGTTTGCCTTGAGTGCATGTGCTGAAGATAGTATTTCTTGTGCTTTGTCTTAGAGACCACAGTGGAGTAACACGGCTCCTGGCACAAGGAGTAAATTGAAACAGATCTAGCAAACACTTCACATGACAGCATAAATCCCCAAAGCAGAGCCTGACTGCATCTCTTGGCTGATAACATTGTAATATACAGCAGGAAAACCCTGTATCATTTCCCCCTGTTGCTGTCGTTCTGGCACACCTACTTGCAATCCTCGCACTAAGAAACAGGAGAAAAGCAGTTTTCCCTGCCAAATCTTTTTAGGGAAATTCTTATATCCTATGGAAATAAGCCGAGAACTCAGTGCTCCTTCCTCCTGGCCATCTCATTACCACGACCTCAGTCCCTGCTAGTAGAAAGCCAGAAACAAGAGAAAGCAAAGGAAATAATTCCCTTGAACTCCTTGCAGCAAAATACAACTCCTAACCACAAAAACAGGAGTTTATTTATTTCATATTCGCATAATATAGCAGATGAAATTCAATTTTTAGTTACACCCGCCATCCTTTCTAACACGAAGGGATGTGTCGTAGTGAGCCGTGTGGCTACAGCTGCCTCATCTGATATTTGCATCATACCAACGGACGCTGTCCAAGTGATAGGAACAAACTAGTTTCCACAGATGCCCTGTCCTCCATCCATGCCCCTTCCCCCCTCAGATAAGCATGATTTAGCCAACTAGGTTTTGTAATTGTGTTTACAAGAAACGAGCGTCCTTGGCTTTATGACCCTCCCCTCATTTATTGCCTGAATTGCCACTTGAAATCTTAAATTTAAAACTGATACTGTTTGCGTCAGACAGCAGAGAGCTCTGCAAGTTACAGCAAGAGCTGGACCCTCAGTGGTCCATGAAGTAGGAAAGGCTCATGCATAATGCACACCAGCTTCAGGCCCCACCTGCAGCACTGCATCCACGCAGGGGCTGCTCCATACTTACAGAGGTGCTGGGACAGACTTTGTTGTGGCAATCAGTTTTAGGATTCTTATAACGGGACAAAGAAATCTTGTGGTGGACTGTGCTCTTCTACCTCAGAGCTATTGTAGCTCTCCATTTGTTAGGTACCAAGAACACATTTAAGCAAAGTATGGCATGTTGCTTCCTACCTTAACTGTTCGGATAAGGTAGCATTGCATTTGATAGAAAACCAATGACAACAGAGTCAGTCTCCCATTACCACGCAGTCAACCCCCATCTTTATTCCTACAATCACCTAGACTCGGCAGGGCTAATACATAATTAAGCAACCAACCTTGGCAGTTGTCAGTAAATAAATACTATTGTGCTCCAGAAACTTACTCCATATTCTAAGAAAACAGAAGGTTTTCCACATTACCTCCAATGATTTGCTTTCAAGGTTTTCTGTGCAATTGATTTCCACTGGGCCAGAAAGCTGCTAATCAGCTGAAGACTCTACAGGGTACATCCTGACAGACATGTAATAGTTTTAAAAATATTTTTTTTATTACCTGCCAATGTTATTTAGGTTTTCTTCAAGCTTTGTAATACACCTCTATGTGCCGATTTATTGAAATTATTTTCCAATATACCTTGAAAACCACAGAAAATAGAAATAAATGGATAAAGCATGGAGTGCAGGGATGTGTTGCTCCAGACTATCTGTCTCCTTGGCTTCATCTTCACATAAGCACAGAAACAATATGAGTTGAATGTAAAGAAATTGGAAAAACATCAGCTTAAGCAAAACAAATTACTGTACTACTGAATAACATGAAGAACAAACCATACATGTGCAGCTCAGAGAGAAAACTGGAATTTTTCATAGTTCTTAGATAAATATGTGATCATTATCAAGTCCACAATATTTTAAGATGGCTGTTGTCATGTAGGGTCTTTCAAAAATCTCACATTAATCTCTCTAATTTCATTCTCTGAGTTTTAAGGGAAAACCCCCAACTCCTACCAAGCAAAGAAAGCTGAGGAAACTTAAAATGGAAATCCCCAGCTGTTATATTGAGGTACAAAGCTTACCACTTAAATTGTTTCATGGATTCTCATACATTATACATTTATTGCACCAATCATAGGATCTCTATGACAACAATTCTAACAAATGCTCTCTGAACACTGGTGCTGCACAACGCATTTACCATGCTTCAAATGATAAAACCATTATGCTGATTCCCATCAATTATTTTTGGATTGAGAAATTACTCGTTCTGATGTTTTACGAAGAACAGAGAGCGCGCACTAGCACTGAAACACGTAAAAAGATCTGAAACTTGGGATATCTGAGCACAGAAACAAATGCAAGAGTTCATGGTGATGTCAGTGCTTTTCTGTCCCTCCTCCTTTAGGGTGACAGGCATCTTCCTGGCCTTCTGGATTGGCCTGGCTACATCAGCCAGAGCACAAACAACTGAGACTCAGAATTATTAATTCTCTGGAAGTTTCTCAGTGCATTCTACCTATTTTAAATTAAGAAATAATAATAATAGCACAAGCAACTTCCATTCAGATCTTCTGACACACTACCAATCCTGTGCTCAGGGTTGTTATGTCTTAGCATTGTTAAAATGATCAGTTCTGCAGGCGTGCAACTAATCACTGCCTATTGAAATGCCCTCCTGCCCCCTCCTCACCTCCTATAGAAGATCAGTAGGAATTGACTGTTTTGGCCCAAGATATGTAGATCCAGGAAGCCCAAACTACAGTTCAAGCTGCATCATGGAGAAAGTACCATGGAGAAAGGTGGAATTGGAGAAAAGAAATCTCCCTTGCCTTTCACTCTGTACTAGCTGGGCTGCATAAACAGCCACATCATTTAACAAGGTTCCCCACAACTGAAAATTTCAATGGAGAAGGTGAAGGATGTATGAACTACTCATAATGTCTGCATTATTCCCTACCACTAATAGGTATAGTTTTGTAAGTGCCAGCATTATGAAACTGGCTATGAAATAGGACCAAACATGCCACAAGAGGCATTAACCTGCTCAGTTTGTTCATACAGTGTGAACGGGAAGGGAATACACAAATGTCTGCCAGTAGTAGAGAAGCATGAATAGGTGCTAAATCCCTCTCCAAGTGTGTTTGATTTCATATTTGCCCATTTATTTACGATTAGCAATAATGGTGCTGTTGTATAGCTATTAGGTTTTTCTTTCCTGAGTCTGAAAGCACTTCAGAGGTATCTGTCAGTATTTACAGTATCACTTTGAAACAGATTTTAAATACCCGTTTGCACATGCTGTAAGCATCCCCTGAGGAGTGGCCACAGAGGAAACGTGAAGGCTCGAAGCGTCTCTGTGTGACGTGAGCCACTTGCCACCAGAGCAACGTGCACTGTGAGCCACAGAAAGGCCATGGCACCAGCAGCTGGGGTGGGTTAAAGCCAGGCTGAGCAGCCTTGGCATAGCTCTCTGCCAAATGAGGCATTTAAGTCAGATTTCCAGAACTCCAGTGCAATGCTTCAACCACAAGAGCATTCTCTTACAAGGTTAGCAATTAATTTAAAAATACCCTCTACCACTTGATTCTTAACTCTCTCATAAATTAAGAGCTCAGAAGCTCAAAAATCCCCCAAAAGAGTTCTGCCAGCATTCCACCTCTTGCAGACGCCGATCAGTTCTGTGACACCTCTCAGTCCCCCTGCCAGGGCGATGGCCACATGCACTGCTAAAAAACAGGGGCAAAGTCCTTTAAACAAGTCATCCCACAAAAGCCTATTTTCCTTTTTTTTTTTCTTTTTCTGAAATAGGAATGAGTTGAAAGCAGCCTCCCCTGCTTGCAGCAATGCCTGTTTCCATGGCACCCAGAGCAGCAGCCGATGGCCTTGTTATCACAAGAACTCCAATAAATTTCAGCAGATTACTGGGAATTGCCCTTCTTTTTTTTTTTTTTTAAAACCCAGATGACCCTCCAGTCCTGGAACGTCCAATACGGTCCAAAAGTCTATGGCAAAGTTAAACTCTTCATAGTGACATTAGTTTGAGTGGGAGCTTTTTGTAATCAATAAATAGAACATATATCCTCAGAGAAAGAGAGAGAGAGAAGACAACCCACACCCTATCAATTTTTCCTAGTTATCATGGGCTTGATGGAGCTCTAAATATGATTGTCTGATGAATCCTACCTGAGCAGCATGTCTTGCACCCACCAAAGAGCAACCATAGACGGCCTCGGAGACAGAACATCTTCTCCCTCTATCCGTATTCTCAAAGAGTTGATACGCTGATGTGCTGCCCTGTGAATTTTTGAAGAGATTAATGAACATGGGCATTTTACACTCAAATATACTTTTCATCACTCTGATATTCATTTCGGTAAAACCTCATGAATATGTAGAAATGTCTTATACTTCTCTCCAGGATCTTCCAGGCTCAGAGGTTTTTTGATGCCTTTCATTTCTAAAGTATTGATTCGGTGGTTTCTACTTTGATTTTTGCACAATTATAACTGATTGAATAGTGTTTACAGAACTGTAAAAAGCAATGGAAGAAAATAGCTTTTCACAGATTCATGTACAGATGTACATTATCCCTTGTGCTATGTTAATTATTCTGGTGTCAGCCTGTATTACACTGGCTTGTAGTGCGTTCATCCCTGCGGTAACAATCAGATTTCAAAACCGAGGAGAAAACAGAAAGCAGTATTCAAATGCCTGCAAGAAAAAAAAAAAAGGAAGCAGTAGTAACCACTGCATTTGAGAATTCAGTACTAATAGAGGATTCTGTGTAAAATTCTAAGTACCTATTTGCCAGAGATGTCCTTTATGTTGAGCATTACCAAGTTATTACATTAAAGGGAATCAATAAACATTGGGCCTGAGCTAGTACATTTTCAGGTTGCCATCAAATGCAGTGTACTACGTGGAGAACTACGGAGCAAAGCTGCCATCAAATTTCCTTCCTTTGCCACGGCAGAGGAAACGGCAGCTCTCCACGTCCCGTTCTCAGATCAATACCTCTTACTGCATCTGCTCCACTCTCTGTGTCCCAACACTTTACAGATGGGCCTTGTGAGCCCAACTCAGTAAATACCTGCATCTTCCCCCAAAGAACCTGTAATTCAGTTAATGAATAATAAAAAATAATAGATCCTCTAGAACCATAGGACTACATATTCCTAAAAACATTGCTTCTTGGTACACTGTGAAAAATAAAACTGAAAAGCCTCAACTGAATTTCAAAGAGAAAAACTGCTCTTCTCCACATTTAGATATTAACATTTCTGTATGTAAAAAACTTGCTAAAAGTAACTGTCTTACAGTTAATTACAGAGAAATGAACTTAACCAAAGTTATCAAACATCACCTCAAAGTTATCAAACTTCACCTCAAAGGAAACGGGCTTTTCTTTGGGAGCCATAGGAAGGAATATGTGGACATGCAGAAAAGAATAGGTGGACTGGGAATAAAGATGGTAGAGTGAGACCGCTTCTTTGGCAACAATAACTTAATCACTAGAGTTACTGACAGATCATTTTAATATGACAAATAACATACAATAAAACTATAGAAGATTTTCTCAGTGTTTTGGAGACACTGCTGTAACATGTCTATATTATCACTAAGAGGTTAAAAATCCACTCTGGCATCCGAGGCTACACATATGGTTTGCATCCTCATTTCTGAGGAGATGCACACATGTTCTGCAGAGGCACAGGGAGTATATTCAAAGAAAATACAGCACCAGCAATCTCCATTTCATTCACAAAGTGCTTAATAAAATGACTGAGATTACTCCAGTTTAGCACATCATTATAACTCGTTTTACAGCCATAATATTCTCAGGTTCAGACATTTAAAAGACAATAAAAATGCTTAGGAGGTATTCTCTCCAGTTAATAAGCACAATGCAATTCACCAAACTTACTTCAACTTCTGGGGAGCCGCCAAGAATGTTAATAAACTAAAGTGGTTGAGGAGTCTATTAATTCTGGACAGTGTAATTCATATTCAGATACTCTCTAGAAATAGTTGCCTAGACAAAAACCCTCATTGACTGGTATTTTGCACTGTCCCCAGCACTCCAGTAGTTTTCCTTCCGCTCCCTGCCCCTGAATGGACTTTTTCCCCTGCAGATCCAAAGCCCTCTGCACACCGCTACAAGACTGTCCTGCCACCGGAGGGGTCCGAGCAAACATGCCATTTATGAAGCGTTTTCCTCCAAATACACGGAAGGGATGACCAAGCAGCCTCCTCCAAGGCCTTTTTGTTTGGATAGTCCTAAACACACTGCTCACAGCTGCTGTAGGCATTAAGATCCTACTTTTGAGCCATGCAAAAGTTGCCCCACTGCTGACCAAGCTTCAGCTCCATGTTATGGATTAATTTTTTTCTTTTGTGTTCATTTGACAGACTGGAAGATTGAAATAACCAAGGGACTAGTATTTGTTTTGTTTTAAAACATTGCAGAAAACGTTTTGCTAGCACAGCACATCGTTCACCGTGTAGACTGCTCTGTCCTCCAGGGAGTGACACCACATCGCTGCCACCAGCCAGGACTTGCTGCCATTTTTGTCATGACACCGTTGCTACTGGCTGAGCAGGATCGCATCTAACACCTCATTTTCCACATAGCACAGCCCTTACCCACCCCACTGAAAGGGTCACTGCCATCCTGTTGATCTGTGCTTAGCTGAATGTCAAAAAACTGTATTGTCTGTCCCCTCCATGAGGTTGTTCACTGTTCCCTGGTGCCATGAAGGCTTTAGATGAAAACTACGCCATACACTTTGCCCTGGAAATACATACATCGAATCTTTCAAAATGCATTACTGTAGCAAAGAGTATTAAATACCATTGAGGGAATAGTGAGCAACTCCAGAAAAAGCTAGCATTCTATCCAATTTATTTCTTTGTGTCTCAGGCAGGTAAATTATTAGGAATTTGATATCAGAGAGCAAAACAGTTCAATCTTGCACAAGATAATAGTAGTAAGATGTGACAACAACTGTAATTGGTGCATTAGAATAGATCAAAAGAGCTGCTTTAAAGGTGTGATAGTGGCTCATTTGCAATGGCAGATGTGTGACATGTTGTAAAGTCTGCGACATAGCCCTGATTGTTTTGCATTACGATTGATAGGCCAGGGCTCTTCCAGCTGCTAATGCACTTGATCATTGACATTAGGAAGGTATTTATTGAATGGGGCAAATATTTAAGGGCTTAAAATGACTATAAAAGAGCCTGCGGGATTTGGGGCAGGGAGAAAGAGCAGAAAAGAAACCCCAAATAGTGCAAGTATGAGAGTTCCCCCCTCAACCTAAGTCTGATATAGCCAGTAGCTACACCATCGCCAACAGAACCACAAGCTTGGCTTTAACCATGGAGATCTTAAACATGACACAGAGAACAGGTAGCCCGACAATCTCAGCTGACGTTAGGGATGAAGGGAAAAGGGCTGGGAGCTAGCTGTACACAACAGTAAATCTTCCCCATCTCTGTTCCCTGTACATCACTATTTTTTTTTCTTTTTTTCTCTCAGGAGGATTGGGGGAAGGCTGACTTGTCTTTGCTGCATCCTACAGGTGCTTCCTGGGCAATATTCCGTTAACTGAGTGCACATGGATGGATCCTGTGCAGGTAGGTAGAGCATCCAGGTCCTGCTGTGTAGGCCCAGTTTCCCACCTGCACACACTCCTTTCCTCCTTTTCTCAGTCTTGGTAGGGGAAACTAGTTCCTACATCTACAACTGTAAACCAAAATAAATGTTTGAGAGGGAGAATTAATTATTTGTGTCTGATGTGTTCTGCTTCTCACCACTGTATAATTTAATCCAATAGTACTGCTCCACGCAATTGATGTGATTTATCATGATTCTCTAGCAGCTAATGTTTTTATTTTGAAACTGTTACCTTATTGATCAGATTTTTCATATGCTTCACATTTACTTGCTTGTATCTCCTCCAAAACACTTTCCACACTTCATTTTATCTATAGTGCAGCTCTACGTATATATTGTAACACATAATTTATGTAATTATAATATACAACATAAAATGAATGCAAGGTTCATGGTCAATTTGAAAGATCAAAAGCAAGACTTAAATTCTCCTGGCTGGAAGTGAATTCTGGAAAAGTTAATTATTCCTTTTTATCTCTGATTTACCTCTTAAAGCTTGCTACTAAGTTACAAGAGATCTGAAAGGATTTTGCTTTTCAGTCCTGGCCACAGAAGGGCACAGCAGAATATTAAAAGCTCAAATAGTGTGTGAAACACGAAGAATTATTGCTACTATTTATGAAGTACCAGGAACAAGTCCTGCTTTCAATTATTTCTGAAGTTACTCCACTGAGTCTGATCCCCTATTGACCTGCATAATATATACATTTAAACCTATACAAAGTGGGTTAGAAAGCACTCCTGGTCTGCTCTGCACACATTTCAGCTTGACGTGACACTGACAAAGAGCCACAAGAGAGCCACTTGTTTCTAAAAAAGATGCTTTAGGCTAACGGAAAATATTATCTATAAACCTTATGTGTATTTGAGGAGGCCTGGAGGGGAAAAATAAGCTGTATTTCTAAGATGTCCTGTCAAGGTACCTG
This sequence comes from Nyctibius grandis, assembly GCF_013368605.1. NCBI lineage: Eukaryota > Metazoa > Chordata > Aves > Nyctibiiformes > Nyctibiidae > Nyctibius > Nyctibius grandis. The sequence goes on from NC_090658.1 coordinate 2,437,044, forward strand.
GTTACATTTTTCATTGAGTTTAATGGGACGCACTCGGTTTCTGTTGAAAACTGAGTGGAAATGTAACGTCGGTTTCACAGAACGGATTATTAAGATTTCTTACAATATGATTTCTAGAACAGTATTGTATTAGCCCCAGAAAATCACATAAACATGTAGCAGCTCTCGGACTAGAAGACGTTAAGCATGATTGCATTGCATGTACCCACACGGAGATAGCAAAGAGGAGAAGATGGAAAAGTACCCGTTGAGGTGTGAGCCGCTGCCTACAGCCCTTCGACTCCCTGCAGAGCAGGCTCGTGCCACAGATGGGCACGAGGAGAAGGAGAGATCCTGAGAGCCACCCCCGGGGGGACGGGCTGGAGCAGGGCCAGCCATGACCCGCGTCAGCTGGGGGGCTCAGGGGGAGAGAAGCGGCAGCTCCATTAGAAGGGAGCAGGGTAAACTCGAACACACAGGAAAGACCCCTCGTAGCTGCATAGGAGGGAGGGGAAAGTTCTTGTGGGATGTGTTGTGAGAAGATCTGTTGCTCTTACAATACAGTAAAAAATACAGGGTTGATTTGGGGCTTTACAGCATTCCTATAAGAATACTCCGAAGGGTGGTGGAGGTTTGTGTCAGCTGTCCTCAGCAGTTAATAACACAACCTTGTGAGCAGCCGACGGGCTGATGAGCTCACAAGCCCATCAAAGACTCACCACTGTCACTGCCTCTCCCACATCCTTACCCCAGGGCTCAGCTGCTTATTGCCAGTGAGTTTTGAGGTAACTTGTGGCTTTCCACAAGTCATTTGGGATGACTGAATCCAAAACCCCTTCTCTTTCCTCCTCTCGCTCCCAGTAAGCCCACAGAGCCTCGCACACCCGCCACCACAAGCCTCCCTCCTCCCCGCAGCGCTGAACCCGATGGATGCAAGTGAGGCCACCCGGCACCGACAGGCAGTTGCTGGCGGGGAGCCTGGGAGGGATAACTGGGCACTCACCAGCCTCCTGGAGCACAGACAGATCCATAAAGCCAGGAGAGCCTCCTGGCACGAGGAAAGAGAGAGAGGTGGCCGCCGAGCGCTCACATCAGTCATCACCATGCCCTGACACCCGAGGCTGCAGCAGAACCGACACGCAGCATTAGGCAGCATGGTAACATTTCCACCACGCTGAAATGTTTTCACATTATTACATTTGGTGTGGCTTAATAAATAAGTTAGAGCAGTGCAGGATGCTATCATGCAATCGTGTTGCATTAACATGTCATAACTAATGATTTTTATCAACCCTATAGGAAAAGAAGCAGTGTTGAAAGTAAATTGCATTCCCAGCATTACCTGCTCCTCCCTCCTCCCCCCCAAAAAAACAGAGAGCCGCCTTCTGCCAAGAGAAGTGTAGTCAAATAACTCCAGACATCTGTGTGCTTAGTAATAGAGATTATTTTCCCAGAAATAAGACCACGGATTTCACAAAAAGCATTACAGCTTTTCATGTGATAGGATACCAACAACGTAAGGCTGAAATCATAAATACTAGAGTAAGGGGAACTGCTTGCAGTGGGGCATTTAATGGATTCATTTGGCCTCTTTTTCTTTGTTAATTCTTCATGAGCTGATTTGAACAAATCCTACTTATTTGACCACCAATTCATACAAAGACATTTCTCTCTATGGACCACTTGCAAATTATACACTGATACTGCTGTCTCACAGTGTAAACAATCCCATAAATTACACAGTATGAACTCTATTTCCTGATCAAAGACTCGCCAAAAACAACCAAACCAGCGCACAAGAAGTGCCACGTCACTTGTGACAAAACTACCAACCACCAATCGCAGGGAGAATCCTTATCTCAGGGCATTTTTGCTAATGTATTCACACATTCTTGGTGTAAACATGCTTTCCCATCTGTACAACAGCAGACCTGGAGAATGATACAGCTTTGCAGACAACTCCTTTTAAATGATATGAAATCACTGGCACGAAAAAGGGCTCCAAGATACAAGGTAGCTTCAACTCTATTAAAATAACGAGAGCAACTTAACGTAATAACTTCACATTCTGTCAGGATAAATAAAAGGGGACACTGAGGAATTTTTAAATGCATGTCTCTGCCTCTCTCTATTTGGATTCGTTGCTGATCAGTTTTCAGGTTAGCACCACATGACCTACAGAATCTACCTGTTTTGACGATATATTGCCCTACTTTGCAGTGGGGATTGTTTTAGACTGAAGAAGAGCAAGACTCACGACCTTGTTGGAAGTAGGGGGCACTGGCACTTCACAGCAGTTTTCCTGGGTTCTGCCAAGGGGTGGCTGGAACAACTCCCATTAACTTCCTGAATGGCAACTTTTTGAAGCACCACTTTCAAATAATATTAAAATTGCAAATACAATGTGAAGTTTGTGGCTACAGAATAAGTTCTACTCCATTAAAATAATAAACAACACTGACAGGATATTAAACTGAGTTTCCATGAAAACAATTCTCTGTGGTCTCCTGTGCAGGTTCCTCATCTCAGCTTGATTAGCCATTGCCATTGAGAGCAACCCGCAGCTGAGAGCTAGCCCAGGGAGAACAGCAGGCAGTCCAATCCAATTTCACCCTGAAATGATTTTTTGTTTGCTTTTTGTTTGTTTTGTTTTGCTTTTTTTCCCCCAACACTGCTAAATTCACACGACTTCAACACAAAACTGCCAGACATATTTAATGCCAGACAGTTTTTAATCTATGAGACAGAAGTAGGAAAACTTAAAACAGTAAAAAGCCACAAAATCAAATCGAGAGGTCAAGTACAACCCAAAAAGGACTGAAAGAGTGAACCAGTTGATCCTGTGTAGATGATAAACTATTAGTAGCTCATCTACAATAATTTAAAAGCCCATCTCTTGTTGGCCCTGCCTAAACTTGTGGTTGGTGGCTATTATGAATAGTTGCTGGAGCAAACAATGCTCCTCTTACACCCCCCTGTTTGTGAACTCCACGGCTTGGCTGTTAAGGTATTTCCACATTCATTCACTGCATCTACAATGCCCCGCTGCCCCTGACTTACTGAAAAGATGATTCATACTAAAAAGGCAACTAAATGGTGGTAAAGGAAGGCACGAGCCTTGTATAGCACTGGGTACGGTCTTGTACCTGATGGTCTCTGATCTTTGTGAGACTCTTCCAAGTCTTACTGTCAGACAAATAAGAAATAATAAGCACACCAACACAGTAATGTTGTGAAGTTTAGGCAGTGCCTGCATTAGTGAGGTTGCCTTTCAAGAGCTGGGATAGTGTTTTTGGTGGTTTAGACACATTAGGCAGATAAACCTAGCACTGCTGGTTCTTTGTAAGGAGTGGTGACATAGAAATGACAAGGGAGGAAAGAATTGAGCATATAGAGACAGGGGTGAAATCAGTTTGGTGAAATCAGTTTGGTGGAATCTCATAATTAAAGTTGTGCCTCTTACACCCTCATTCATCACATTTTGTCCCACAGAGCTCTTGCGGTCAGAAGGAATACTCAGTGAAATGCATTCACCATCTGTATTCCACGTACGTCTCATGTGCAGGTGTAATGCTTTTGGCTCTCGCTGTATGAGACTAAATACTTATGTAGAAAAGAAACCAGGGCAGTTCATGAAAGCATAGGGAATGACCATGCTTTACAGTGACACTTATTGTTCAGATCCATTATTAAATACACTTCAAGGGTATGTGGGGACTTTGAATAACTGTAACTGCAACGTACAGTCTCCATAAACCCTAAGCCCACCGTGTGAAGATGAGACTGAACCTGGCAAACTGGGATGCATGTAATTGTACTGCTGGGTATAATTTATCCATCCTAATAATACAGTTACAACTACACTAGTCCCTAAGCAATAATCTATGTTGAGCTAGCAGATACCAGAGTCCCACATGCATAATTCAAGCAACTGATTAAGATGATTGTAGATTTCCTGTGGGTAATATTTAGATTTAGGTTTAGTACTACTAAACTTTGCAACCCATAGCATTGCTTTCTACAGACAGAAGAGTGACAGTATATTTGGTGTACATCATTCCTAGCTGTTCAGGTGGTCCTTATGCTGTTTGATGTCTCTGTTATTCTTCTTTTGTTGTTAGTAGAGGGCTTTTGAACCACTGTGGCACAATAAAGAATTCAGAAACACATATTATGTAAAAAATTTCAGATTTGTGGAGGGGGACATATTCGAATAGTATGATAGTAAAGCATTTACTCCACAGCTGATTCGGTTCTTGACCCACTAGTGAACGAGTTAAATTTAAAATCTGATCCAAAGTGTTTTTAGTCTTCCTTATCCCTTTATATGTTTTAGGTCCTTTATGAGCACAGAAATATTTCACTTATTTCCTGCCAAAGTTTTGATTATTCATCCCTGCATTGCAAAGAAAGTCTGTCTGATCTTACCTTTGCATTTTAAAAACAAAACATTTTTTTCATCTTTTGTGTGAAGTTATTACCTGTCCCTTTGTCAATGATAACCTTCATTTTTCATACAGGTGTAGCCAGAATTTCTTTTGAAATGTCCAAGAATTAAATCAAGTAGAGAGTTTGGCCTACTGATAAATTCTTTAAGGATCTGATACAGACAAGTCTTGAAACTTCCTTAAGGGGGTATTGACAACAAACCCCAAACTTGCTGTTTTAGGCGGCAGAGGATAGAGATGCTGATAGAGAATTTCACCAAAATGACATACTAAAAAATATTAGCAACCCTACCGAGGGAAGCACAAAGTTACTAGTATTTACGCTGCAAGAATAAATGTGTGAAAATACATATTCTATCTCTGACTAGCCTTTCGCTTTTACCACCCACTGTGGTGAAACAATATGAATTTCCCTCTCATAGAACCTGTGAGCCACAGAAAGTGCAATGTCACTACAAGAATTTGTAAGCTATCCCCGATTCAGGCAAGGGCAGCACATTTGTTTAAGTATTTACTTATGAAAGTCAAAATAATTTATTTTTAGGGCTGCAAATGTCTGCTCTGACATTCTTTTGGCACATAGTTTCTGACTTAATCTTGAGGCATTCTTCTTTGATCTCTAGGAAAAGACAGAAAAGGACAGTCACGCTGCATAAGCTGTGGGCTGAAGCACAGCTCTAGCGTGAGGATGTCACATACACATCACTCCTAGCAGAGCCCTGTGGCCACTTCTTCTCCACCCTTCTGATCCAAGTCAAGTTTCAACACTCCATTGCTAAGTCAAAGGAAAGCTCTCATTGCATCATTCACGTTTCAATAAAAATGGCAATTCACTTGAAAATTTCAAAGGTGCAACACTGACCCAAAACAACTCCTTTGAAATTTTGTCAGTATTTGCAGGACCCTGATTTACCAGCATTTTTGAGTTGCTAAATCAGGGAAGAGCTGCGGGTAGATGCTTGGAGGATTAGCCTGCACTTTGCAAATAAGAACTGACTGCAGCATCTCAGAAAACAGTGAAAGTCATTCTATAAATAGTAAAGGTTTCTGTTACAAAAAGCATTTACATATATTAAGTCAAGGTGACATGATTAAGGTAACCATTTCAGAGGAATGTATAATTAAAAAAAAGTCATTAATAATCTCTTACTGCATGTGATTCTGGGAAAAGAATCTGATTGAGACAAGCTAACAATTTTTTCCATTCGGAGAGAAATTGTTACATTCTCATTGGTTTGATATAAATTACTAGTAGCGAAAATGATACGGAAAACATACAAGTCCATTAATAATATCCACTGTCATAGGTCTTCTAAGGCTTTACTAAGTATATCACAGTGTTTTCATAATTACAATCAGCTAAATAGCTGCTTAAGTGAGTGATGCAATTTAAATTACAAAATTAAAATGTTTGAACTATTTTCCTGCAGATTTGGAATGGCTCCTTAAAGGATCTAAAGTGCCAGTGGAGTGCCAGGATTCTCTATAGTCAGTGATTGTCTTCTGTTTGCAATCAGTCTCCAACGTGTCATACTGCTTCCAATAAAATATTAATGTAATCAGATGAAATTATTTCCCTTCCAGCCCCACACTTGGTTTGAAGTCAGTGTTGTGTTTGCTATTGTTCTAAATGAGTACGTGGTGCTCCAAGGAAGTAAGAGATGGTGAGAGAACAAAAGGTGACAATTTAAAAAAAGATATTTGAAGTAGCATTATAAAGTACTACACAGCATTATAAAGTACTACGTGTTACTCTGGCCTGACCACTGTAGCCTAGAAGCATCACCCCTGTGATCCCAGAAGCTTCCTAGCGGAGGGGACTATTTGAGATCGCTACCACATCATTGCTTTTGTCCAAACATTAGCAGTAAAGCTATAAACTATGAACATCAAAAATCTGTAAAGAAGTTACCTTAACAACACAGCGGCACAATTAGTGCAGCTACAGATTGTAAGTGATTAACAATGAGCCTCAGATAAAGAGGGTGAATTTGACTAAAAATGTTTCCATTAGAAAGATTTGACCTTCTTACGCATTAAATCTGAACATTAATCTGGAGATTAATATCAAGCTACAATTGAACAGAGACAATTACATTTCAATTTTGGTTGACAGTAAGCTCAGGTTTCAAATCTAATACAGTTCTTTTGTGACCTCAGGCACCTCATCTAAAGTTCTTTCCATCTCTAAATGAAGATAACACTCTCCTGCCTTTGTAAGGAGCTTTGAAACCTTTGCTGAATTGTTATTATTTCTGTCTACAGTCCTGAAAGCATAACTCAACAAGATGGCTGTGTTTGCACATCTGAGCCTGGATGGTATTGTGAACAAAATATTTATCTGTACCCAAACAAATTTTGCTAGAAATATCACACCAGATGACTTAATAACACTTTGCTTGCTTGCTTGTTTTGCAAACAGGATCCTAAATAAGGCTCTGGATCCTACCAAAATATATGCACTTTATTTCTTCACAGAGATCTATCCACTGAAATCCGTGAGACTGGTCACATGCCTCAGTTCAGGCTTAAGTACACATCTATACAATCAGAACTTAAGGGAGCATAAAATATGAAAACATCCATGCAAAGTCAACACATCCTACACCAACCTCAACTCAGTGCCTTTGTCCTCATGTATCCAGTCTTGCCACACTCCCACTGAAGTCCTTGAATCAATGTCCTATTAACTTCAACGACAGATGAACGACACGTTTTTTTCATTCTTTACAGATTCTGGCTATCACCTGAAGAGATGCCTGATCTCATTCTCTGTGATTTTAGTGTGTTCAACTTAATAAATAAGAAAAGGAACTAGAGTGTTGACTGGTGTCAGGGTTTGATAGATTCAAATTAGTAGTGATGACACCAGTGAATATATTGTCTAATTTAACAAAAAAAAAAAAAAAAAAAAAGAAAGAAGAAAAGATTGGAAATGTATAAGCATGAAAGAAGTATCTCTCTTTTAGCCTCAACCCTAACAAGTTACCAAATTATCTCCTCTCAAGCTCTGTAAGCATTGCCCTGTTTCCAAGGGACAGCTATATTCTAATTACCGTAACGTGAGTGAGGAGAGAAGATTGCATTTAGCAGTAACGTACAGGGCAAAAGAACACATCCAATTTTGCTAAGCAGTATGACAGCACAGCCACTGTATCGAGTGTATTTGTGTGGCTGCAGAAAGGCCCTTAGAGGCCTCTCAGTGACGTGCACTCCAGTGACAGAAGACAGACAAGTCACTCGTTTCCTCTCGTGCAGGAGACGGTGTGAGTAACGGCTCTGACAATCTCTTGGATGAACTGTGCCAAGCTGAAGTATGGGGGTTCTCTTCCTTTCGCATTTTCTGCTTGCACAGTCCAGGCGCTGCTTCCCACTCCAGCTGCAGCCATGGCTCACACAGAAAACAGCCATTCAAAGTACCCTGCTGGATAAACTGACTCAGCAAGTGTCAGAGACCCAGACTCCTACAAGGTGCTAATTGCATAAAGCTGCAAACAGAGCAAGAGGAAATTTTCACCAAGTGTTAAGCACCTAACTCCCACTGAAGCCAGAGAGCATAATCCTAGTACTGGAGCCCAGAAACACCTCTCTGGGTTTGTGTGCCGGTCCATACCTGGTTGGTGCAGGCTGACCTCCATTGCAGAGGTCTGTGATGAGGATATAGGCTCATGCATTATCAGGTTTCACAGTTAGGAAAGATTTTCCTGTCTCCTAAACTGCCTATGCAATTCTGGAAACAGGGGTGAGAGGGTGTCCATACAGTATATCCTGCATCATCCCTGTTAGCGTGATGTGACATGAGGTAGTCACACTGGCACACAAATATCAGTCACCTCTAGGACTGAGGTATTTTTCTCACATCACTAACTTCTGAGAAGGTGATGGAATATCCTCTCCTCTACAGAAAGTGACTGTTCTTTCTTATTCTTAAGCCTTCTGGGTTGCATTTCTTACCTAGCAGCAAAAAAGTTCAGTTTTCAGCAGTCTAATGAAAGCCTATATGTACATGAAGGTCATGTGCACGGTCACCAGAAGCAGCTGTATTTCTGCATTGCAGCTGAAATCAGCCATCATCAAGATCACATTTTAGGTTTTCTCTGCAAGTCTCCAGGGAGAATATTGCCCACAGAGATGCAAAACTAAAAGTACAAACACAATGGATTTTTTTCATCTGGTACGAAGGCCACAAACAACACGACTGCACTTTCATAAAATAAATTTTTAAAGTTTTGATTTAACTATGACTTTGCTATTATCAAGAATAGCTTAAAAGATTGCAAGGTATATTTGCAAGACTCCCTCTTTTGCTCTGCTATGAGCAAAAAGCAATGTAGAGCAAGTCAGTATCTGGCTCAACCTCAGAATGAGAGCCAAGCACCATCTCTGACAGGACTTTGTATCATTTACAAGGAGTGAATGTTATGCATGCAAAATCAGAAGTATTACCTAGGAAAAAAAGACCTAAAAAGTACCCCAGGGCTACAGATAAAGCCATAACTGTGTCAAAACAACAAGCCTGAAATAAAATCCATCTCTTAAAGAAAAAAGAACAGACTAAAAACCATATGAAAGCTGTTATGGACATATTTTTTTATTCAATGACACTTGGTTTGTTTTTTTTTTTCATTTGCTTAGCAACACTGACCTTTTGTAGGAAAGCTAAAGACTGATTTGTTTTTATGATCCCTGATGTAGTCAATGCACTGAGATGTTTCATGCAAGCCAGGGCAAAGCTTAGAAGTCAGCCCAAGACAGGTTCAGAAAAGTTTGGTTTGTTTTTCTTTTCCCTTATTTTGGCTTCTGACCTAGCATGCAAAAGCAGCTCACCTCTAAAACTTGAACTTGTCTGAGTTTTCTCAGTTTCTTAAACTTCTCTAAAACCCAGAGGAGTGCTGACAGTGAAAGAGTGACGATGCACCTCCAACTTTGTTTGAGCTCCTTGCAACCATATCTCGTGCTAAATTGTCTGTGTTTATCTAAAACTGTGATTCTAAACTCATGACAAAGATTGTTGGGACTATTTTATTATGAGTCACATGGAAAATCATCAATCATATTCCAGAGGAACATATATATATATATATATGTTTAAAAAAAAAAGGTATATAGGCCAATACTTCGGGGCTTTTGGTTGTGGTTTTTAGGGGTTGTTGTTTTTTTGTGGGTTTTTTTGTTGTTTTTTTTTTTTTTAATATGCATGTGTGTACATGTGCCAATATGTGAGGAAATAAATGGTGTTAACTTCAGAAGTTGTCCATTTCTTTCAGCTTTTTCAGCTTCTAATGTTGCTTATGTGGAATTTATAGCCAGATATATAACACAATATTCCAACTTCAGTAAACTGGGCCAGGTTCCAGCTTTTCTTACACTGATGTATCACAGATTATAATTTTCAGAAACATCCTATGGTACTATTTTAAACTTACTTTCTGGCTGTAACTGTACTGTAATTTTAAGTCTACAGGCTTGTCAAGGGTTACATATCCTGTAGTAATAAAAAATCCATTGTGATGGCAAAGTTAAAGTGGACTTAAGGTGAAGCAATATATACAATCAGTTAAAGGATGTGACACAAACTTCTTGTTTTCTGGTGGTGTTTGTTCAACAGGAAATATGATGAGAAGAGGCAGGGGACATGGGTACAGAACAAGGCTGTTATCTTTTTCATAGGAAAAAGACATTGAGTAACAAATATGCAACTTGAATTGCATGACTCAAATTATTTGGTGCCTAAAAACTTGTCCATTTTCTTCATTTCTGTAGAGTCATTTAATTGAAAAACAACTCACGTGGGATCATTAACAGGCTGTCCAAATGTCTCTTTTGGTCACACAAAAGAGCACTTAAGGAGGCCAAGTGACAATTACATGGATTGCTGTCAGACAAAGCATCCGAGTGCCTCATTTTGACATCCTGTTAAGATGCTGTATCTGAAAGTTAAACCTGTGGCATTAAGTACCTTCAAGTCCAGGACAAGCAATGCTTCTGAGTCTGAAGCAGCTGTGTGAAAATGACCTGATACTTTTCTCTTGCTATGAATTTAAAGCACTGCTACTCCCCTGCTTGGTCTGTACACTATGGGCTGTGAGAAGCAGAAATATTTTACTTCTGGGTATTTAGCAATGAACTAGATTTAATACTTTTGCTTTGTGTAAGGCAGACATTTACTTTGCAGTTGCTGAGTACACTACTGTATTTTCTACTTGTGCAGCATAAGAACTACCTGTGAAACCAACTCAGACCAGCTCACTTCAGCCAAAGTCATATGTCTATGCAAGTTATATGCAGATATTTACCCCTTGTTTTGCTCCATCAAAACACCCAGTGCTCCTCATACCGTGTCTCCCATCTCAGACACAGCTTTTTTACTTTATTTCTCTCAACAGCTTGCTTTTCCTCCAATTGCTCCTGCCTCTATCCCTTACTCTGCACAGCCTATTTGAAAACGTGTTTCCACTTTAAACAGGATAGCAGTTATCCAAGGTTCATGTCACCTGAGTATATCTGGTGTGCTCCCAGTTGCTAATAGATTCTAGCTACTGTCTTGCAAGAAGTAAAGAAAATATCCCACACAGCTAACAGAGGAGCTCTTGTGACTTTGTTTCAGTGCCCCTTCTTCTCACTAACTTTAGTGTTAGTCTTTATTTATAACTAATCTCAAGTAATATTAAATTATACCACTAGAGAGACTTTTTCTTAAATAATCGCTACACAAGGTGTCCCACTTCATCCCTAAAAGGGAGGGGAGTAGGAATGTTAAAGAACCAAAAAAAGATAAAAGAAAAAGAGATACCTGCAAATTGTCAAAAAAAAAAAGCTAAGGCTGGCTGGTGGCACATATAAAAACTTTCTAAGGTTTACTGTATCGTGAAAGAGACTTCTGGAATACTTCAAGAAGTAACATGTTATTTGAGACGAATGAAAATGAAACATTGGGTTGTTTTCTCCGAAATAGCACTGTTTGTCTAAGTAGCAGTGCATTTTGTCTTCAAAGAAATCTGTAATCCCCTCCATCTTAGTCTGATTCTGTGCATGCCATCAAAGGAATGGTGGTTTATGCAGCGTACTACTGATACTGGTCTGTTGTAAAGTCTCTGATAGAAATATACGACTGGAGTTAAGAGAGAAAGTGAAGCTGCACAGAGTTACGCACGTAGTTTAAAACCTCCCAACATCAATGTTCAGTTTCAAAGCAAACTCTGATGTCACGCCAGGCCCTCCTCTATGAAGCTGGCAATGAAAAGGTAAGCTTAGGCTTAGCGAACCCTTTCTGCAGAAGACTGCTTTGTGCTTCACAAGCATTAGGATTCACGAGGGATATCAGAATGGGGCCATATGTTTAAATATAAAGACATATATCGGATACGTTAGTAGACATGAAGTCAGAATCCCTTAGCTGTGCCTCACAAGAAGGGTTGCAATGGCCCAAGAAACATATCCTGAAGTACATTAAAGCTACTCATTTATCATGTCTTTCTGTTGTACCAAAATCACTCAAAAAGAAATAGCAAACAGTAGTGAAGGAAAAGAAACCATATTACTATAAACTGATTTTAAGACGGTGGTTCATAGCCTTTACTATTAGGGAGATGCTGCGTTAAGGCTGTGGTTATAATCTCCATGGGGATTTCAAGAACTATTAACTGGGGGAAGGAAGATAAAGGGCTGATTCAGAGTCAGAAGTTGTTAGACAGCACTAGGTATTTGTCTGGCCAAAAATAAAATAAGATGAAACAAAACAAAACAGTAAAACAACTAGGAGAGGCAACTCTTCCTGTTCAATATAGTTTCAGCATTTTACCACCACAGCGAATCTGATCCTCAGTTTTCCCAGCCCCGCTGTCCACAGCTATTCCATTACACACAAATAATAATCAACCCAGGATGCTTGAAATGACTGCACACAGCTGGTAAATCACTTTTCTAGCATATTCTTTGTCAATTTTTGCCCTTAATACATATTTGACCTTGATGGTCAGACTACCCACTGACTCAGACTCATCAGGATCAGAGGAAACAGACCATTGTCAACCAAGGGCTCAGCTGGCTCGCTCCCTGAAAGTGTTTCTTGAAGGAATGACTAAATCTGTGTACAAGTATCTTGGAAAAAAAGAAATAACTGTCTGCTTGTTGTGCTCAAATAAATATCTTGTATTGCCTGTGTGAAACTACTAGAGTCAGGAAGGGAAAAGACTAACTACATCATGCCTGGCATACACTTTGGGAAACCTAAGCCTCACAAAATAAAAGCAAACAGTGTGGACTTCATTCCCTGCTCCCTTCCGCTTGCCCTCACATTTGCTCTTGTGTTTCAAGAGGCCAAGCAGAGCTGCTGGGCTCAGGACTTTATGGTTCCTATCTCAGAGATACTGCAAATAATGAACCTCCACCCCAGCTGTTTGCACGCTGCATGACCTGCACAGAGGCACAAAGTATGGGAACACCACAGGAACAGGTCAGCTGCTGATAATTTCTAGTCGAGATTTGTAGGCACAAGAGGTTTAGATAAGGTTAGCAAAAGCACCAGCATTTCACATTGCACAGAACCAAGGGCTAAAAACTGAATAGCTCTTGTCCAAGTAGACTTAAATAGGATGGATATCACAAAACAGTCATTTCTCTCTGCATACATCCAAATCTAGTTTTTCTGTGTTTGCTTTCATTGAAACAGGTCATCATATAATCTTCATAATAGGGCTTTATGGAATGACATGTTTACCAACACCACAATACTGTTAAACTCTGCTCCCCTGAATGTAAAGCAAGTTTTACAATTAATTTCAGTGTGACCATGATTTCACACTTGGGTCATTTTTCATTCCTTAAAAAAATTAAAGTTTACTAACAAAAGTTCTGATTTTCCTACTCTCCATCTTTTCAGTGCCAGCTCATTTCATGTCTACGGTAAGGTGATAAGTCAGGTCATTAATTGCTTTTTTATAAAGCAATGCAAAACCCATTAATTTTAAACCTGAGCCTACATTATGAATGGTTTACACTAAATATTGATCTAGTATCTATTTATTAGTGCAGTTCTAGGTACTTTAACTAATGGCTCTTTAGGTCTTCAGACTAATGGTTTCTTCATATGTTTTCATGGAGAAGTATTTGCCACTAACTTCATAGAAAATTAGCTTCATGAAATAAATGTGTATTACACTGAAAGAGAAAAATCAATGGGGAAAAAACAGCCGCATAATTTAAAGGTCTCCACTGATACGGAAAGTCATGCTTTATACAAATAGGTAAATGGATATGATTTCAGAAAAAAAAGCTGGATTTCTACCATTCTTGGCTGTTACAGATCAGAAATCTATTGGTTGACTGAGTCACACCCCATTTCTCTTTTATTTTTATTTCCAGATAATCTGGTATCTGTCAGACCCACTGACAATTGTTTCACCCTCGTTCTCCCTAGCCGCCCAAGTGGGCAGATAGGTAACTGGCATTATTTGCAACATGAAGAAACGTGGCCTGAATATTTAAGCTAAAATACATTGCTTAACTTAAACTTCCATCACACCAGAATGGTATTTTATTCCTGATTCACAGAGGTCAAGACGATCGTATCCGAGTAATGATGATTTATCACTATGAAGGTAGTGAGTGAACTAAGTGTTGTCACTTCCAGTGATGTTTACTAATATACAATTTTTTAGTTACTTATGTTTAGGCATTTTAACTAAAAGCAGTCAGCGTATTAAACTTTTAAATGTAGACGCATTTAGGATGTAAGCACCTATTCATTTTTAACTCGGTGTGCACAACAACTTAATAACTTCATTACACATTATAAATACATCGCTGTACATGATAAGCATGCTGTGGCAGATAAGAAAATTGGATTGCACATTCACCCTAATTATATGATGAGACATCATTATACCAATTAACTATATTTTATTATTTATCTTTCCACTGAACTGTGCTTGCAATTGCAAAACCTTAGATCGTTACCATGTAAGCCTAACTTTCAACCAAGAGAACAAAGACAATTCTAATATCGTTTAGAAAAAGCACACTTAACTAGAAGTCTTACAGAGAAGGGGGGCCGGGATGACGTGATTTTTTTCAGTATCTATGTAAATCAGTCATGAAAAGTCATTCAGATGCTGATGGAATCCCATCCCTTGCTTTAATGACACTCTTATGTCCCTGGATTGTCCTTTTACGAGTTCTGTGAGAGAGAAACCCATCCAGTTTTTCCCTGACTCCAGAGTCCCCAAATGGGCACGTTGAAGGCCAGTAGACATTCCCGTTCAACCTCCACTAACACAGTCAGGTTAAACTTCCTTGCCATAAAGATGCTGCCCTGGCTCCGCTTGGATATGAAAACAATTTGCTTAGAAGCTCATCGGAGCTCCGGTGCAAGCCCAGCTCTAAAAGGAATGAGGCTGCACATGCTAACACGGCTGGGAAAGGTAGAACAAATGGGAGAAAAGCTACCAGACCAAATCTGTATTTCTGAGCAATTTGGTCTTGGGCAGACCTCAACGCTGCCTGGTTACACGGGGTCAAAGAGGGTTCAAAGTTGTTATGTTGATCATCACTAACATAACTTTTTTTTTTTTTTTATCTGCAAACTAAATTTACTTGACATGGAAATTGTAAATCTATCAAATGTAAAATCTCACAATACTATCTTTGAAAACCGAGGTAGGCTCAAATCCTATCTATAAGCACAAGCAGAACCAGTGAAGACCCTGTAAAGTATCACATAGGCATCTCAGCTGGGGCTTCTGGATCTCTCACCTCTTACCTGGGGCACCCGAGTTGTATTAAAGTCCCCCAGTTTAACATGAAAATATGCTCTGTTCTGCTTTTACACAGCTCAGCAAGTAATTTGCATTTAACTCTATGAAGAACACACACATGCAGAGAAATTATATTTTTCATGGCAGAAGCGCAAGACAAGTCATCTAACGATTGCCTGTTACAATCAGTCAAAAAACCTAAAAGAGAGAAGCCAATGATCTTGGTCTTATAGACATCTTTGTATATTTCTTGAACAGATTTAAATATCTTTTCTCATTTCCAGTGTAACTTCATTGCTTTGCCTTCCTAATTTTTCCATTCTTTGCTGATAATCATCCCTCCTTTGCTAAGTGAAAGCCTCACCTGCCTCAGCAAAATTCCCAACCAAAATGCCTTAAACTCAATCAATAAAGGTGAGTTTTATAGAACATTTGAATTAATGAGGCACTGATAAAAATTCAGTGGTTTCACTTTACATGCAAATGGGCTCTAATATGCTGTATTCAAGGTACAATCCTTATGGCACTAACAAGAAGTAGTGGGCTGAATGCTAAATGGTCACACTGTGAATTTGGGTGGTAGCTACCACCTTCAACAGCTGACTGTCACAATTATTCCAGATAGCTGAGCCTGTCTTCCGAAAACTAGGTCAATACAGACATTCCCAGCAAAACTTACCTTCCAGCCCTGTTTACTACTTGCTGCTTAATAAGCTTTGGTAGTGGCAGCAACAAATCCATCTAAGAAACGTCCTCTGGTACTTACCACTGTAAGTTATATATACCTGCAACAGAATTTTTGCTCCCCAAACTATGCTATCCTTTATTCATTATGCCTCGCAAATGAGTAACTGCATATAAAACCCGTTACTTTACTCTACTTGACTACACCTCAACGGCCCTGCAGAGTAAAATGGCCCTGCTCGCAGAAGCTACCACCTAACAGTTACTCTCTTCTCTAGCAAGGCTTGTGTATAGATTTTCACAGCCCACGTGAATCCATGGATTAATACACAGCGCATGCTTTTGCCTTGCTGCTTCATTTATCATTCAAGTACGGCCTTGACCCTGGCTGCAGTGAGGTTGGTGCCAAGAAAGCAGTCAAACTTCCCCAAGTATCTCTAAATACCTGAAGCCCAAACCCAAATGCAGATCTCTGCTTGCCTTTGGACACGTGCTATTATACAAGAGCAGTGTGAACTATTAATATTCATTGACATGAAAAAAATAATTTAACTAGAATAATTTATTTTAAAAAAACACCTTTTAGCAGAGCAGAATCAACTACGAACCCTGCTTATCCAGACCATTTACCCTACAGGTCATTTCCTATTAATAAAAGATATATGTAACTGATATTTAATAGGAATCCTGGCAATGCTATTTGAAACATGCTTTTGCCCCTCGTTGTTTTTGCATTTAGAAACACACTGCTGTCAAACTCTTCAGTTTGATAGTCACTGGTGGAATAAATATTTTGAAATTCTCTTTTTGTCCCCTGGTTAGAAGGAAATAGAAGCAGGATGATGGCTGTGTGCAGCTCAGCTGTACTTGCAGTCGTTTGATCTTGCACTTTGGTTCAGATTTTTGATCTTTGATTCCCGTGTCTGTTTTCTTGCCTGACTGCTTGTTAACAGCAGTGCCTGGGACAGATCTTCTCACTGGAGGAATTCACCAAGACTTAACGCTGCCTCTCTATTTGTGCCTTCCCTCCCTTGATCCTTCCCTTTCACATCTCATGCTACACAGAGCACGGTGCCAGAATTGGCTTTCCAAAACCTGAAATGATTTAATGTAGCATACAAAATGTCATCTATACAATTACACGTAAAATGGGAAAAATACTCAAGCACAGAGAATTATCCTTGGAAGACTTCCATGGAAAGATTTTTTTTAAAAAAAATAGTCTCCATTGTACCCAGGGGAAGTACCAGGGGAGTTTCTGCTTCCAATTTCTTTACTCTTATGAGGCATGAGTTCTTCACACTGGGCCTCTGAGTTCTGCAAGGCACTTGATAATACAGCTGATGGAGAAAGAAAAAGAGAAGGTCTGAGGCTTCTAAGTCTTCATGGTCTTATCCCAAAGACCATCATAGGAGTGGCTTTTTGTCTCCCCATTTTCCTATGTGTGCCTGCAGCCTAATCTGGACCATAGCATCACAGATACAGCCCAAATACCAACAACAGGATTCAGCTAGGAAAAAAAACCCCACAGGCACTAGATAGCTATAAGTAAAATCATACACATAAAAATGTACGTAGATGTATCTATGATGGGTGTGTGTATATATATATATAGTAAAAATATATTATTGTTTTTTAGACAGTATTATAATGCCTTGAGAAACAATAGCCTGAGAAGAAGAAACTGGATAAACCAGGTATCCACATACTTTGGAAAAGGAAAAAACATTACAGGTAGCTGCTGTTTCCTTCACAGCCATTTCCTATCTGTGATTTGCTCCACAGGCAATACTGGAGAGAAAAAAAACCCAAACAAAAATCACTACACATTTTTCAAAACATCTGCCAGTCACCTACTCTGTGTTATGTTGTCATGCTGACTACAAATTTGAGTGACATCATGAAGCTGACTGTCTCCAGAGAAATAAAGCGATGAAGGCTCAGCAGGATATTTGCTGGTTTATGCAAGGTTCGGGCCAGTCAGACCCAGAAGAACAAGAACTATTCCCTGTGCACCAAGCACGCAGTTCTCTCTGAACCACCCTCCCAGTGCCAGCAGCACTGGGAGCCTGGCTAATCTCAATCTACCAACATCTTCAACGGCACCTCTAAAAGGTAAAGTAATTCATTGCCAAACAGGTGAGAAAAGGAAGGCAACCGTTAGACAAAAATTCTGGGTGACACTGCTTCTCTTCAGAGAAAAGCATGAAAAGGAGCGTTATAGATGTTAAACACCACCAAGCCATAACACAGCAGAGGGTTGCTTCTTCAAGTGTGAACAAATGAACTAAGACTTTTAAAGGAATAAAAATAAGCTTACGAGTCATTAAGAAGCTAAATTTTCAAAACATTATTTTTTTAATGCCCCTTGGTGAAAACTCACCCTTTGCTGTCTTAGTCTTACTAGGGAAAGACATTCTGGCTTTCTTCCAGGGGTCCTTTGGCTTCCAGTGACTGAAGGAGCAGGAAAAGAAAGAGGAATGGGAAGGATCAGGAAAAGGAGGAATCCTGGACTTGGCATATCAGCCCTTGCCATCAGCGCAGCACCTGCCAGCACAGCGCTACTCCATGTGTCAGACCATGTCCTGCCTCCTGCTCTTTTCCTCGTGTGACAAGTATCTTTATCCACACAATTTTACAGCCATCTGTTAACTGGGCAAGCAACACCACCCTGTGCTCCCATTAAAGCCTCCACCTGGGTATTTAAGGTCAAGGGATAATTAAAAGACGGGTATTTGAAAGACATATCCAAAACAAGATGGGTATGAGAAGGGTGAGCCATTCTGAGGTCCATTCCCACAAACAGCCCTAATGATCTTCTGAATAATGAATTAGGAAAGAGCAGCAGTTGGTGCAGGAGAAGCAGGAGTTAGTGCGAATACAGTCAGTCTGGCTGCCAAATTAAAAACAACAAAACCAAACTAACCCGTACTTTAAAAGGGTATGTTCTGCTTAAATTGCAATGCTGATAGATCTTAATCTCAAAAGCTATTTCAGTTACATCTAATAACGCCTTATGTAAAATAAATCTCTCTCTCATTTCACTTTTTAATGGCTGAAATATTATCATAAAGGCCCCAAAAATTTGAAAAAGCAATTAATATTGGCTTTTGCTATGTTCTTGTCAACTCTGGTAAACAACTGATTGTATCACACAAAATCAGAGAAACACCCAGTCCAGCTTCTCCCAGATCATGTAGCATGGATGAGGCAAATACAGACTTGGATAAATCCACCAGGAGAAGGTGTGAGGGACAATCTTTTCCATCAACCTTTCCATTAACCTTGGCCTGTTGCTGCGGAAGTCCCCTCTGGAACAAACCAGGAGCACTTTCACTATTTATTTCCCCGGGCAAGATATCCTAAAAGCTAAGCACTGGGACAGGAGGTGGGTGGCGGTTGGTGTTCTTTTTAAAGCTTCAATTAAGGCAGGCATCTGTGTTCAAGTTTAAGCACATTTAAATATGTCACTTGCCTAAATGGGATTCTGGGATTACTGCCTATTGGGCTGCGTGCTATCGGTACATACTGTGACTTTAAGTCATAGAACATGGAAAAGAGCAATGACTATGAGTACAACGCTGCAGAAGCTCCCAGATTACTGGTGCTTTGCAGCCATATGCTCTTTTTTCTCTCGCTGTCTGAGCAGAAGTATCACAGGAATTACATGAAAGAGATTCACCTTTTGTAGTCAAAGATGTTGTTTTTAAAAAAGGCAGAAGGTGCCCTCTTGAGTCCAGTGCCCCTCTGAAGTTCTGCGAAGCCAGGGAAGGTGAGCAAGAGATCCCCCTGCTTCTTCAGTGCTGAGTTCACCGAGAAGCCCAGTGCGTAAGCAAGTACTGACGTACGTGGTGTTCTTCAGTGGGCCATCCAAAGCTTGCTGGGATGTTTTACAAGTAGAAAACTTTCTCTCAGTGAGGAAGTCCAGGCTTTTAGAAGTCAACAGACAAACTAAGACTAGAATCCATTAAGATTAGGTAAAAATCGTTACTTTGATGCATCTTTTCCATTTTTTTCATAAAATACCACTGGAAGGCTAAATTGGCAGAAGGAGTGTATTTAGCATGACATCTCCTTGGGACAAATTATTACTTCATAATTCAGAAGTACAGGATCTTTAACCGAAGTCCTTATAACCAGTGAGGTTGTGTGAGATGTCCAACATGCCACTTTGGACTTACTACTCTTCCAATTTGGGCAGCTTCCACTGTATTTTGAATTGCCTAGGTTGCAAGAGTTCAAAGTGAAGCCACACTGGTAGAGTCAGGTGACATTGTAAAGCAATGACACATTTTACAGCATTGGAAAAAGTAATATATACGGCTGTTAGCAAAACTATCACCCAAAGACCTACACCTCATTGAAGGTATTCATGCCTTTGCAAACTGAACTTTACAAATATGCGGGTAAAAGTGCAGTTTCTGACTACAGCCCGAGAAAAAAAAGGAAGAGCGAAACATAAATAAAAAGATATAATTTTTCTTCTCCCTCACTTCTATATTTTAAGAAGAAATGAGAGGGCAATAGCTTATAGCAAAGTCTTACCTCCTCTCCTTTGTCAAAAGTTTGAAAACCTCAAAATTTCAGATTTGCATTTTCTATTTCCAAATGAAAAAATATTATCTGCATGGTACAACCCCAACTCTGTGAGCTGAGTAAGAAGTTTCTTTAAATAAGGCAAGGTAAACAGAGTTTCTGTTGTCCATTCATTTATTCAGCTCTTATCCCTTGAGGCTAAACTATACCATCTCTTCTGTACACAGCTCTGCTTCTTATTTTAGCAATTTGCTTATCTTTAGGTACTGTATTAAGTTTACAGTTGGAAATCTGGAATTTTAGAACTCAGAGGATGCAGCCATTCATTATGCTTGATATCATCCACTAATCCAAATCATATCTCTCATCTGCTTACAGGCTAGTCGAATACCACTCCATCACATCTTACCTACCTGAGTCTTATTTCTGCTCTTACTTCAGTCAAAAGAACTGTACCTGTGCTGCAGATCATGCCCTTTTTTCATTAAGAATGAAAAATAAGATAACTTAGAGGATGTAGATGCAGAGAATTAAATTAGGGAGAATAACCACGAGGAGTCTGTGCTCTCCCTCACTGTACCTTGGAGATTACAGGTGAGGTTTGAAGCTTCTGGAAATATATGTGGAAGTGTCAAATGTTTGATAGTCTTCCCTTTTGGAAGCAAGATATGAAGCACATTTGTCATATCCCATTATGAAAAGCACCTAATTCAACTCATGATAGAATGCAAATTGTTTAAGTGGCCACAGTTTCCCGGGGTGTAGAAGTGGCACTGCAGGGAGCTGATTACCGAGGCTTCTTGTACACAGTGCGTAGTGCCCAGGAGAGCTCTGCTGAGGGGGATTTTGCCTCCCTGTCAGGTGCTGTGTTGAGCTGACTTATGAGTTAACATAAATTATTCATGTCCCTTTTATCAGTTGTTACCCTTACTTTGTCCTCTGCTTGATTTTGGTTCCAGCTGCCAAATTCCCTGAAGTCTTTCAAGTATAAATAATGAAGTGATATTCGAGGCACAATTGTAGTTATTTGACTTTTGCTAACAACTTCATACACTTCAGCACTTCAATATTAATATATCCTAGGGTTAAATTACAGGAATTACAATGGTTGTTTTATGATCACAAAAAATACTCTAAATTCTTTCTGCTCCATTGGAGTTCTGAAATTATTTCGACATTTTTAAATCTCAAGAGTTATTTCTAAGATACAATGGAATTGTTCAGTGGCTTCCTTCTGCGTTTTCTTTAGCTTTTCAGTTTGTAATAATATTCTTTACTAAATAATGCCCATTAGCTACATGTATATCCTATTGCAAAATGTCTAAAAGAGAGTACAATCTACTATTATAATCCTACCACAGCAAAACTGTTTGGGATTTCCTTTGCAAAATGCATTAGAATGTTCTTATGCACACAATTTTCATATCAACAGCTGAGAAGGTTTAAGCAAAAAACTCAAAACTTTCAACCCTTTTTTAAAAAATATAAAATTATGCAAATTTATACTACTTAAATAAATTCATAAGGCACAAAATCTAAGCACAAATGATCCATTTTCCAGGAAACTACAGAGATCAGAATCCATTCCTCTTTGGACTTTCCCTGCCATAAAGGAATTCATTCAACATCGACAGAGCTGACACCTGTACTACCTGAGGATCTGTCCCCACACCTTACAAGTGAATCTTTGACCTGTATAGTTGTATGTCAGCTATAGTTAAATACACCACATTAATGGTTTCTTCTTCTTAAGATTTTAAATACCCAGAGAAAATACCTGTGATATCCATTCGTCCCTCTGCTGCTTCCTAATCCCATTACAAGTGCATTGTAATGTTGGAGTGGTTAATTGAGCAGTTATGGAGCATGAAGTGCAGGAAAATGAATAGGAGATGAAGAGATGTGAGAGTCCAGGAGTGCTACAAAAAAAAAAAAAAGACTGAAGGAGACACTCAGAGCTGCTGTGGTTAAGATTCATAAATCTTTCAAATTCAGGCTGAGACTTCAGTTCTGAGGAAAAGGTAACCCCAAAATTATGGACTTCTTATCCTCAATATTTTACCCCACTGTCACATCTGGTTGAAAGGGCACATCAGTCCAAAACATCTGCAGAAAAGGTGAGGACCAAGGCACAGAAAAACTAGTTGTGAAAACCTTTGTTCCCCTAAGACACCAAGCTTTAAATTGCCATCTCCAGTAAGACTGAATTACATAGCATGCTGTATGCTCTCTCTGAGCTCTGGAGTGACAGGGTGGTGTTGGGAAAGCTTGACAAGGCCAAACAGCTGAGAAGCACAGATTTCAAAGCAGAAGGTGGTGACTGGAGGTTTTGAGAGAGAAGAACAGAAGAAAGAAGAGAAGTGCCCAAGTCAGCAAAGCACTCTCAAGAGAGAAGACTTTGGAGAATTTAGCCATGGCTGATTTTTGGCAACAAAGGCAAATAATATAGGCAAACAAAGCTG
Source organism: Nyctibius grandis (assembly GCF_013368605.1). Lineage (NCBI taxonomy): Eukaryota > Metazoa > Chordata > Aves > Nyctibiiformes > Nyctibiidae > Nyctibius > Nyctibius grandis. Next base: position 2,459,907 of record NC_090658.1, read on the forward strand.
GAGACTGCTCCTTTTTGAGAAGCACCTGACCCTATCAGTGATCTCACCAGAGCATACCAACTCTCCTGCTGGAGAACTGAATCTGTGGAGGAGCAGAAAGGTGGGAGAAAAAGCAACTAAGACCTGGGACCTAAAAAGGTCCTGTCATCAGCCATGATCAACAGCTTCAGCAAAGCAAACAAACAAAACCAAAATGAAAGCCTTCTTATAGAAGTAAACATAAGAGATTAAACGATGTTGCTTCTTTCTGCTGTCAGTCTGCTGTATTCATTTCTCATATAACACTTGACACTGGAGCAAGAGCAAATTCAGCAACTAGATTTCTTTGTTTGTCTCAGTCCAGTCTGGATATGTAAATAATACATCATAATATTGAAATGGTTGCAGCATTTATCACATCATCATCATCATAAAATGCAATGCAATTCTCTTCTGTGCAGTCAGTCAAGTGCAGACAGGTAGGTGTTCAACAGCTACTTGAAATGAGAATATGTGACCGCAGGCAGCGCTGCTTAAGTAAATGAAACAGTCAAAAGTCATGTACCAGTGCCTGTTTCTGAAACAGTACAGCTTCTTGTCAAGCACTTACTCTTCCGCATTTGCTGGTGCTTAGAGAATTGCCTGAGCAGTCACACTTTCTTTCAGGGACATCATGCTGCGATTCATGAATTGGATGTTCCTTCACCTTGGCCTCCCAGCAAGCCTGATGTTAGAGACATGCTCCTTACACATATCAGGACCCTCACAAAAGGCAGCGTTTTCTTTTTTTAAATGAAAATGTTAGAGCAAGGTTTAGGAAAACTATGCACTTGTATGCTCTCTGATCCTGTGGAGATTTAGACCTCATATCTCTGATGCTCAGGAGACTGGCAGGATCTGCCCCACAGGTCAAGGGATCTCCCACCTCTCATGATGAAACTTGGCCAACATACGAGGAGGAATATGAGATTTACATCTCCACAAGGAGCGTGCACAAAAGATAACACAGCTCTATAGCCCATAGAGAGCATGTAACTCTATAGGGCACAAGTACTCAACAGGGAGCAGAGGGACGCAGTGGTTCTGATCTTTGCTCCCGAGTATGTTCATGCAGCCACTTCTGAAATCATTAGATAAAAATTGTTCTGAGAGCAAAGGCTCTAGGACTTTGCTCTAAATCCTTGGTTACAGCCTGTTTATCCATCTCTTTTCTGTCCCAAGGTGAGTAAACCTCTCACTGCTTTCTAAAGGGCAGCCAGCTACAACAGGCCAACAGAAGTGCCTACTTCTAAGAAAAAAAAAAAATCAATAAACTTCTCCACCGACAAATCAAACAAATCCATAAATAAAACGTAAAAAACAAAAGCATGCAATTAATCCTCACAGTAGGTGCAAAATTCCAGCCCTTAAGACTAGATCTGAAAATACCCAAAAGGACAAGCAAATCCTTGTAGCCAGAGTTTTTCTTATAATATGTTTCTCAACATACTGCCTTTGTCAGAAACTTGAGGAACGAAAGCTAAGTGGAAAAAAGGTCTCCTGAGTACATGTCAAAGTGTTTCTATCAGAACAGATGTCCTCCCTTTTCTGTTATAAAGCAAACACACTCTTGCGTGACTCAATTAATGTGCAAACACGATAAAACTACTAGAAACAAAATAATTGTGTTTTTCTTTCCTTATGTTATTATACACGGCAGATAGATGATCATTTTGAATGCAATGCTTTATTAATCAAAGATGAGGTCGTTGCCTTTCTCAGTCATTAAAATTTAATGTTTGCAGCTGCTGATCACCTAGCACTGTAACTTTGATGTTTTGCATTTTTCCTTATATTTGACAATTCATTAGCCATTTGCTTATGTTATTTCCCCAAGGAAGTTACACATTAAGTTTTAAAGTCATAAAGATACGTAAGTGTATACATGAAAAGTTTCTTGCCTAAGAGTGATCTTGCTTTGATGGATATATTAAATTAAGACATTTTTAGATCTACAGAGCTGCGTACACCAGATTTCTCATATCACAAATATATTCTTATCACTCTGGTAAATGTTACCCACATGATACAGCGTGTACTTCAAACTTAACACAATACAGACATAAGAAGTGGTCGCCAACATCCTCTTCTCAACTGACTGAACAACTCCAAAACATTCAAAGCTGTTATCAAGGCTACAGACCAGAAGTTTCCCTAATGGAGAAATACTCCAATTTCTTTCACAAAATAAGGTATATTCAAAGAGCAGGTTTCAAAGGCATCTCAGGAATCTAAGTACAAATGCTCCAGTACCAAATACAGCTCTTAACTGCAGTATTGTACAGTTCTACCCATACACTCTTCAGTGGAAATTCCTATCGCTTCCACATCAGATATATCCTAAAACTTCCCTGCAAAATTAACCTGAATTTTAAGACCAAAACTAAGTTTTTCGCCTTTTATTACTTATTCTAAATTGGGGGGGGGGGGGGGAGGGCGGACACGGACAACAACCTTTTGTAAAGCTGCCACATCTAAATAATGATCGCTGAAATCCCATTTACAATAAATTGCACAAGCAAAGGTGATTAGAATATATGAAACAGATTTTTCAAACCTGTCTCTCGTGCCAGATCATCAGTAGCATGGTATTAGCACAGATTCTCTGTGTTACACCTGCAGTACCAGAAGAAATAAGAGCAATAATTACCTCTACAACACAAGCGGGCAGTGCTCCTTTTGCACGTGCTCAAGAGGCAGATGTGTTGCACTACAATGTGCTATTTCAACATAGCTGCTCTGTCAAGGAGTGTGGCACTTTAAATTCCACCAAATGCTCATTTTTTGAAAACAGCTAATTATTTTCCAATGCTGTTGAAGGCACCATGACCCCTCTGTGACATATTTCTGGAGCAACTGTCTCTTCTTTGGCTTATACCCATATTCAAGGCTGCACACACAGATGAGTTACGTAGTTCTAGAAAGGATAGGAGGTCAGCAATGTCTCAGACACTGGGGTTAAAAAGTAATCTTTCTACATCAACTTCAGTCAAGCAGAGCTTTCAGCAGGACCAGGCTGATGCAGAAATCCAGCTCTGAAAGCAAAACATAGTCATTCTTTTCCCATCTGTGTGGCCCCAAAAAGTCTGTCTTCCAGAGTATTTTTCTTCTAAAAAGAACACATTTTATTCTCCAAAATTGTCTCAATTAGTCCCTGCCTTCAACCTTAGCCACTTGTACATGTATGAATAGAACAGGCTTTGCTCAAAAAGTTAGAGCGTCCTCTAGAATGACAAGTTTGCTCAGACCGCTAAGAAAAATTATTTTCCAAGAAAAGCCACTACAACTGAAGTAACATTAAATTTACCATGCACAACCAATGAGCCCTGGGAGAAAGAACGAGTACACTGGATAAAATAATCAAACATTAATCAGATGACAGCCCCTGTTTTCCTCTTGTGCCCTTCAAGATACTTGACAAAATAACTATTATCCTTTCGGAAAGTTCGCTGAAGGCAGAGTTAAAAGCCAGCTAGGGCTATTCTCAAATGCTGTTCAAGAATAATCCTCTTTACATCTAAGTACTTGAATACGTATAGACCTTAAATTAATTTGCTGTCCATACAGTTGGGTGAGGGGTTTCAGCCTCTATGTTTTAGGGTGTACATGTGCCTCTGAATCACCTAACAAGGATACCGTGTCCCATTCAAGACCGAGCACTGCCAGGCATTACCGTACACAAGATTTTTCTTTCTGAGTGAATAACACGCCTGAATTAAGAATTTATTCTGGAATCAAACACCGTAATGCAGAATTGAAAGGGATCTCCTGGGCTTATGGGTTCTGTGTGCTGCTATTGCAGACAATCTCACCACATCATTTTCCTCCTAAGGGTATCACATTAAAAATTACATGAAACATCTTTAAATGCTAAAACATTTTCTGAATATTGAATCATTTTCATATAATTTAAATTGTTTCTGAGATCACTATAAATATATATATTTTTTTAATCAACTTGTTAGTATCTGAGTGTTAAAGGCCAGGAATTCACAAGCAATTTAAGCTCTTAAATAACTTGAAAGGTTCCCCTATTAAATATTGAATATATTGAAAAACCCTTCCAAAGTATAAAATTACAGACTTGTTAATTAGGATGGTGGAAGTAACCCCCTCTCTTTCCAAATTATCCTACTTCCCTTGTTCAGACTGTGTAATTTATTATGGAGTGAATGAATAATTCATAGGTACTGTGAGACCTTGGCCAACATGGCACAAAATCAGCTGTGAACACCACACTGTTTGAACTTTAAGCCACTTTGCTGTAGTTGCGTTTACTATCCCAGCATCTATGTTTTACTGGCTGGCACATTCTTCTCAGACCTGGAATCACCAATATTTGCACAAGAACCTGCCTCCACACTTATCCAGGAAAACAAGAATATATAACACATGCTAAAATCTATGAACGTAACCACACGCTGTGAACTTTCAGAAGGAATTACTGCTACTTTACCAAATATCTTGAAGGCACAAGAACAATCTTCTGTGTAGTCCAGAAGAGAGACAGGGAAAAGGCAAAAAGGTGTTGAAGAATTTAACACATGAATCATAATTACAGCAACACCATGAGTTCTGCTCTAAGTCAAGAGAAATCTCAAATACACCACACGTTTCTGATTCCCGACTGTGTGAAGTAGGTTAGATATTGACAGAGGATCAAAAGGCAGATGACTAAAGGGACACAGATTCATTTCAGACAGTGGTCTGAGATACGTAAGGTAGCTAATCTATATACCCATCGCTGTCTCTTTTTATTAATAACATCTAACGGTGAGTTTGGGACTAATTTTTCTCTTTTTCACACTCTAAACCCCAACAATGAGAAGCTGTAGCCATAGTAACCCTGATGCCGCTATTAGGGAGAACTGCTTGCATCCACTCAACACCAAAGACATCACCACTGAAACAGCAAGGGTGGGGGCAAGGCATTTGCTACTCTGTTGTAAAAGCAAATACATCCAAGGACCACTTGAGCACCAGTTGCTAATAAAATGGACAGGTTGTGACATTCTGTGCTGCTGCTGGTTTGTGTTCCTTTGAAAAACCAATTCAGGCAGTTACATCAAGGAGACCAAAAGGCAAAGGACATCACCTGTAACATCCTGGCCCCACTGACATCAGTGGTCCTTCTCACAGTGATTTTGGCAGGGACAGGATTTGGTCCACAGTTTACATCTGTGGAGTGTTTCTGAGCAGCTGCTAATGTGACTTTGTCTCAGGATAAAGTCAGAAGCACACTGAAAAAACCACCTACAGCAGTGCAAACTTCCTGTACTCCATCCTGAATGTAGGTGAGGCATTCATGCCGCAGATATAATCCCAAAGGTGAGAACATCCTCAATTCATTGTAGCAGATCCAATAAGGAACCTTTCAAAATCACCTGGTAATAACAGCATGGGTGAAGATGGACAGCAAAGTTTCTCCCCCTCCATGCAGTCCCTTATAATAGCAATATCTGTGCATTCGGCACATAGCTAACTGTATTTTCTCACTTCATCATTGCAGTCTTAACAGCACTATAACCCCAATTATATAGCGACAGCAGCATTAGGCATTTATTAGACATGACACCCTCTACCCTCCTGCAACATGACCATGTCCTGCAGAGAAGATGCAGGAGAGAGGCCCCAGAGACATGAGTAAGCTATTATTATTCACTCATTTTCCCACAACAGCCTTATAACTTCGGTACTTTCTTAAACTGCAGAAAGATCCGAATTGGCAGCAACAACTAACACCGATGTCCAAGCAATCCCGCTGGGGAAGGCAGCTCAAGCCAGCAAGAGGCAGAGGCACAGAGTCATTTTGCAGCTTCCCCAGTGATACCAGTGACCTGACAGTGGGTCTGGGAGATGATCCATGCCAGGCATACCCCAAACAGCCACAGTTTGAGCCCTGTTTGTCAGTACTGCTGTAAAGACAGAACTGCTCACAGCTCCCATCCAAATTTAGCAAGGCTTTTTAATCAGCAAAACCAGAATCAAATAGCACAGCTCAGGAACACCTGCAGTGATGCCCAGTGCGGTACTGGCTTTTCCCTGCCTTTATTACAGCGTTCCTGAGAATATGCCCTGATTTCTTTTAAAACAGTTCTTTTGCATATTCCCTGCTGGAGCAAATGGTAGCTCTATAAATGCCTCAAAAAAGCATTTAATTTAGATTTAACAGGGCAGTAAAAAAATCTATAGGTTCTAAAAGAACACTTACAGCACTTTAATGAGTACATGGGATAAATCTGGGTGAGAAATATTCCAGCAAGACAACACAGTGCCTGGTTTAGAGTTCATTATCCTAGGAGAAACACTTCCTTAGTTTACATTTGTGATTAAACTTGCAATAAAAGTTGCAACCCAACTGAACCTCAAACCCTTGTTTTTCAATGTGAATTGGCAAACGCAACAGCAAAAAACCCACCAGTGCTTCATCAACTTGTACTCGTTGTGGACATTTACTGAAAATAAGCCCCTAGAAGCTCATGCACTTGTAACAGCCAGGATGCTGCCTCTCACTCGCCAAACTCATTTACAGTAGTTGCCCCATTAAGGATGTGCTTTAATCATCAATCCAACCATGCAAAACCTACCAGTGTCTCTATGTCTCCCTCTTTTTTTAAAAAAAATTTTTAAAAGCATTTTTCCTGTTTAACCCATCTGCAGTAATCATTGCTCCATGTCAGTTCCTGGCTTTTGTTCATGCTTTGAGCTCTCCAATCTCCATTGTTTGATCCTGGAGGCTACTTCTGGGCCTAATCCTGCAACTGCCCTACATACAGGGCTATAGGAAAGCCTACCCTGTGCAGTGACAAAATTCTTCCAGAGAGCATTTGAGATTGCACTTTTTAAGGTGAGAGTCTTCAGTGGAGACAGGCTTGATTTTGCACTTCTCCTTTGTCTGATACAAGAGACATTTGTCTTGTGGCTCCTTCCACGAAGCGTCGCAATGTGCTGCCACCGCAGTTACCCAGTGGCACTCTCACGTTTCAGGGCTACGCGAGAGACGAGGGGCGGCTCAGGGCTTGTTTTCTCTGTGCAATAGCTTGAAAAATCACATTCAGGATTGACCACAAAGATTTCTGCGAACAAGTTGTCTTCTTTCATATCCCTTCAAGTGGGGCACCATTGGGTCCCCTCTTAAGACTGCACTGGAAAGATCTTGCACTAAATTGTGCTTGCTGATAGAGCTAATAAATGAATTAAAGGACTTATTAGGGAAGATGGGTTTTGAAATATATACCTTTGCCATTCAGGTGCTTTGTCCATAAAGTTCAATTAGCAGTAACTACATCAGAGAGACTGGGGAAGGTGCATTTATAATTAATTTATGTCCTGCATTTTAAGGTACTCAGAAGAAAGGCACCCTAAGTGCACAGCATAACTATTAATAGCATGTTTTTGCACTGGCTCATAAATGTCTGCCCTGCTTCTTCTCTCTCTACTTTTCCCCCATTTTCAGGGAAATTATCATATTTTAGAAAAAACAAATGCTAATTGGATGAAACCTCAGGAAAGAAAATGCTCAAATAACCTTGGAAATTATTATTTTTTTTTTTTATGATTGAGTATGTTTATTTCAGGCAGTAGCACATGTAAACTAGGAGAAAATGGGATTATAAAAATATATAGGATGCCTACCACATAATGGTTCCTTGCAGGAGGGGGAACGATAAATATTTAATAAAAATGCAAATATAAAGCCATCTGAGGAGCAACTTCTGCCATAACTTCACAGGGAGAGGCCAAGTGCAGCTAGATTACCACCCTGAACTTCCTTCAGAGCTGGGCCTTCAGCAATTCATTCCCCTGCACCTAGGAAGGATTGAGCTGAATTATTTATGTTTTGGAAATCTTTGGCAGTCTGTATTCATCACTCTGACACAGGAGATACAGTTACTGCATATTGTTCCAGCCCGTGTTGCTTGACAAGCTCTCCTCACACGTAAAATGCAACAGCAGAATGGAGCTTGCTTTCAGCTTGCTGAATTATCTCCTTGGCCCCATCGGGGAGCAGGCAGGTGACTGCACCCACAGCAAGCAGAGCCTGGTGCAGGGAAGGAGGCGCAAGCAAGGACAGGAAAGCGGATTGTTGGCTTAGACTCTGGGCAGCCACTGTTGAGGAGCTGTGTCCAACAGAAGATGAAAGGACCTAAAGACAATTTGTGGTATGTTGTTCTCTTATCTCCTGGGTGTCTTTCAAGACATATGATCCAAATGAATGAGTTCTCTGTAATAATTAAATACTGAAACCTATTTAACTGATCATATCACCGAGCAGCTAACAGGAAGCATAAATCATTTTACTATCTGCTTTCTTAGTATAATAAAACTTTTTTTTTTTTTTAGACCTGTTGTTTAGATCAGTAGAGAAACTTCAGTTGCAGAAATCTTGCATGAAGCACTGGTTATGATTTGTACTGGGCTCGTGGATGATGCCCCGTCTTCCTGGGCTGCAGGCAGCACCTTTACTTTTAGAAATGAAGATTAATAGAATGTAATTTGGTAGGCAAAGCTAGAGCCATTAGCCTGTGGTCAGACCTGCTCATGAACGCAAATTTAGAATAAAAAGAATGACTAAACACACCTGGCTGGAAGCACTACAGGCTGCTTGTCAACACTCTGACTGCTCAGCTGAGCCAGTGCTGTAAGGAACAAAGATGTGTAGGATTCATCCACAGGCACAAATCTACCACAGGGTGCACTCAGCACCTTACTTTGTTTTCTCCCCAGGAATGCCTGGAAAAAAAATTAGGGACGAAGTTAAAACTCCAGCAATTTGTGGCACCACATCTCTGCCAAAGCACTGCAGCTCAGAGTACTGTGTGGAAGTCCAACACATGGATATACATCTACCAAAACTCCTTCAGTGGTATTTGAAATAAGGTAGCCACAAAGCAGAAGAAACTTGTATTGCAACCTGATGTTGCTTTCCCTATTTGTCCTCAGTTCTTCCATCTGCCATGGAAATAGGAAGTGCCCAAACTTGTAAATGATGCGATGTCATTAGACAAAGATGCTTGACAGTGACACTGTGCCACAGCCCAAACTGGTGTCAGCTTATGAGATTTCACCAGAGGTGGAGAACATACCCAAGTTTCAGCACTGAGAGCAGGGCTTTTGTAGTACAATTTTTCCTCTGAAAAGTAACACAAATGACAAAAGTATTTTTCTGTCTGTGCCTTGGAAAGAAAAGGTGACTTCTCTAATCATCAGCTCTGCAAATTCTGTCTGACATCTGAAAGCAAAGCTTTGATATTTCTGGCTGTTATACCATTGATAGCAACAAAAATGCAGCATCTTAGACTATGCTGGGCAACCATGAAGTCAAACTTAGGCCTGGGGAGACTGGTGTCCTCTGATATCCTCCACCAGAAGAGCGTGCCTGGCCATCTGCAGAGGGAGAAGGGCTTTTCCAAGAAGGAATTCAGGCTCCGTGTTGATCCTTGCTCTGAACCTGCTGCTGGCAAAGCAGCCCACTCACACCGACTGCAGAGGGGCAATCTCACATCTTAGCCTCCACACGACAACTTTCCACTTGGGAAATGTATTCCTGGTGAATTGTTTAAATGTTGGGGCCTGAGCAACCCCAGAGGCCACACACTTTGCCCAGGACTGCCTTTTCCAGGGGAATAGACATAGAGTGCTCACCTAAGCAGAAGCTGCATAATGTGTATTCTATCCTTTCTGTTCATTTGTGTGGCTTTTGGGTTTATCTCCTGTGCTCTGTTTGAGCCCTGTTCCACAGGCAGTAGTCAGCTTCCTCATGGGCACTCCTGGGAAAATCACTGCTGTCTTACTCATGTTTGGGACTCGGTGACGAGTTTAATGTATGCCACATTGCTTCCTTCACCTTATCATATTTTAAAGAATCCCTGTTCAGTTTTGCTCCTGAGATGTCTTGTGGTGCAGAACCATGGCATGGCCCCATTTCTCTGTGCCCATATGTCATGCTTTTCCCTTTGAGCCCACTCCTGTTGGAGACCAGGATAAAATCCCCCATCTGTTTATGAGCGCTCTGAACAGCAGCAAAGGACCAACCCCTCTACATCAGGGGCAAAACACACTTGAGCTCTTCTGTAGCTTGTGGCATTCTTGTTTGCCCGACACAAAAAGAGTTGGTGAAACTCAGGATGCAAGGCAAAAAAATGTCATCTTGCTACTTTTCTGCTTCTGTTGGAGCAGCCCTGGGGAATGGCTTTGCTCTTTTTATAAGCTGGAAGAAAGCTGAGACTATCGATCTATCAGACATAAATTTCTACAGTGCAAAGGTACTTCAAGCCTTCCTGGGCATGCCGTAGCCTAGACACAGTGGTGGGACAGCAGCCAATAGAGCAATGCCAGCCACTCCTGCCCGTAGCAGTTTCTTCATACCTCTGAAATGGTGCAAAGAAATAATAGTGCCACCAGAGGTATATTTGCATTCAGCCTTCCTCTGTTAACATCCCTGCTTTGATAGCACAACAGTACATTTTAATGGTTTGTCACTAAATGTCTGCATTTTTTCTTTCTCTTGTTCACTGCTCAATGCATAACATTTTGTTTTCATTAACTTCAAACTTAAATATTCTATCTGTGGTGTGTTCCAAAAACTTGTACCTGTGAGTAGTTTCCCACAAGGCCAAACTTTCCTTTTGAGAAGGATTTGGTAACAAGTTGAGTGGGCTGGCTGATTCCCAACCAATTATTTATTCAGAGAAACAACTTCTGCTTGTGAGCAGACTGCAAAGTCCTCAGGTTTGTTTCTCACTCAGAATTATTCACGGGTTTTCTCAGTGACAGATAGTTGGTCTGCAAAAAATGTGTGTTTCACAATTTTTTACCCAAAGAAAGCTCAGTCACTCAGGGATCTGGGAACGTGACAATCCGTACAAGAAATGCTGTACTTGGTATGCTGACGCAATGCAATACACTGTCAAGTAAAAATACCTAAAGACACTCATATCCTAGGAAAAACGTTGAGTTTTTCTTAGTTAGCCTCTACCTGGACAACTTGGTCCTGTGTTTCTGTAAGGGGAATGCCAGCAGGTCTGCTTTAAAGGGGCTCGTATAGCTTGACACGGAACCAAATCGTGCTTCATGGACATTTCATTTTGGTTACAAAGTTTGAGAGCGCCAAAAGGCAAGAAAGCCAGCCAGAACTGATCAGCGGCTACCAGGCTCTCTGCAAGTGACCTACCAAGCAACATGCCTCCAGAGGTTACGGGCTGGAGGGAAGCAGAGACGTGTGTGTACTACAATAAGCAATGAACCTGTATGTAGTACAAGACACTACAGAGACAGGTTTTTCAATTGTCTTGAGGGCCAAACAGTCCTCATCAGCAATTTCAAACTAAGAGCAGAGACAGAATTAGACAAGGAACACCGTGCTCTGTTTTCATGGGGTAAAAATACCAAATAACAGCAGAAAATTAGACCAGAATACACATTTGGGTGACAAAAATCTCGACTGGTGCCAATGAAAATTTTAGAATCAATAATATGGTTTCATCTGGAGCTATAGGGATCAAATACAGCTTCTGGGACTTCAAGAGGGACACAAAGCAGCACATTTTCCAAACAAATCACGATTTAAGGGTTCTCCCATCCCAAAGAAGGTATGCTTAAAAGAGGTTAGCGCCTGCCATTAAAGATGATACATCCTATTTTGCAGTCAATCTAAACACACAGGGGCAGGATCCTGAATACACGTGCATCATTGTGCTTGCTGGAAAAACACATGAGGGTTTCAAACTAGCAGGTCAAGGCACAAAAAGTCAGAAGGTAAGGACAGGCAGAAGGGAAATTGTGGCTCTGTACTGAACTTCAGCATCCTTAGTGAGTGAGAGGAAAGTTGCAGCTCATCAACTTTACTTCTAAAGGTACCTACAGATGGAGATTTCCACTTAGCTAAGAAAAAGCAGCCTGCACGGGCTGTATTGCATTTTCTTTAGCCTTGTCTAAATTAAAACTGGTTTTTGTTCAGGGAAAGCAATTAAGACAAAATATTCAAAATATTGTAAGAAATAAGCAGAATGCTTCACTTACTAGAGGATGAGTTATGAACTATTTTAAACAGCCAATATCCAAATTATAATAGGTGGAGGTAACCAGCAAAGAACTGACACAATGTATGTTTTCCTTATGTTCAAAAACAAAGGATGTGTTAAAAGATCCATGCTATATGTGATGCACATAACCAAATATCTGCATGGATACTTTATGCACCAGTAACATGAGCAAATCCTCCAAGTAAGCCATCGTGAGCTAAAAACCTACAATGTGTTGGTATCTTCTCACCAATGCTCCTCAAGGCTGGGAGACAGAGTACTTGATTTATTATATTTTTATTTATGAAAAAGTTTATGCTACAGTCTGATCTGTTTAAATGCTGATATATGCCGCCCTAAATTTTTTGTTGTTGGTTTCCCCTTGCCCCCAAAAAATCTGTATCTACTTATTCTAAGAACTAGAGTATTTAGATTTAGATAGTTAATCCCAATACCCCAAAATAGAAGATATTCAACACATATTTTTGTCTGTGGAGGGTGATTAACCATCAAGAGGAAGACTGGATTTCTTCTCCAGAGGCAACCTCAGATTCAAGTCTTGATGCTTTCTTCAGACATGTCATCTCATTAACCACAAACATGCATTACATTGTTTTTTTCCTTAAAAATATACAGCAAGATCCCTATCCCAGTGAAGTCCACTGAAAGTCTGCCATATAATCCAGCAAGGGGATGATATTTCTCTTATTCAATACCACAAGGGGACCTGAGTACTGACCATAAGCCATATCACCCTTGATATAATACCTCTTATACAAATTTATCTGGCAAATTTTTGTTTCTCAGGAATAAACATTTTGGAGAGTTAGTTCATAAAAACTGTTATTTTACCAAGCTGTATATTTACACAGACATAATTTGCCAGTTCCTTGGTTCACTTGACAGCATCCAATTATCCCCTGAACCCCTTCACAGAACACTTAATTTCCCACTTTGGCCATTCCTACCGTATTTCAGCTAACCTTTCTGTTAAGGCTCTGTCTCCGACCTGTTAATAGCTCTGGCCTGTAGGACCTGCAGACCCACTGACAATTCCCACCAAGTCCTTTTACCATGGCACTAGGGCCTTCCTCCCCAGCTGTACACTTGCGTCTTCCTCACCTGGTTTCCGCTACACCCCCATCTTTCCTAACTTAAGAATTTTTGCTCCTCTCTTTGACTAATATTTTGTCATGCAGGCAAGACCTGATTGAGTCATTTTTATTGCTGCCTGGTGCACTCTGTAAACCTTTACGTTTTCCTTCCTACAAATTATAGGTTATAGTAATATATACCCTGTAACCATGCATTAACATTCAGTCTATTTTTATTTTGCATAAATGCTAGCACTGACTTGGAATCGCTCTTGCTTCAGCACCAGAGGAGGAGGGAAAAAGAGGATGATTTTGCAATTTGTGATGCCCAACTATGTTCCTCCAGAAGATGACTTCAGCTGCTGCAGAATCAGGCCATTACTGAACATTTTAAAATCCTCCCTGAATTTTCTTCAGTATCCTTAAAGCAACTGTAACTAGATCCAGAATGATTTCCAAACATCTTAGTTGTATAAACCCTGAGAAAACAAGAAACATTTCAGATAGTGATCACTATCTTGAGAAAAAAAATAAAATAAAAACAACTACCTGGATGTGGATGGGGGAGACTTCATTTATTTGAGGCACCAAAAGGTTTTGAAATTGCCCTTAACAAATAGCTTCATCTTCAAGTACTAATTCACTTTTAAAAATACACCTTGAGTGCTTTCAGTCTCTTTTGAAAGTGTCTTTCTCTGGCCTCGATAGTAGATAGCACGAGTTTCAAACCGGCTGTGATGAAAGTAATGTAAAGCAATGGTCTATATGTTAAATGCGGGGGTACCCTCTAGTGGTGGCAGTGCTGGATCTTCTCCACGGGACACAAGCAGTCCATCAGAAAGGACCCAGCAGGGCTGTTCCCTGTATATTAAATGCCGTCCCAAATGCAGGCATTTGCTCTTTACGCAATGTTTTAATTTTCTTCTTGCACCTTTTTCATTTAATTTCTTTCCTACTTGTTGCTTCTTTACCCCCTGTGTGATTTCTTTTTCACTTCACAACATCCATACAGAAATTCAAACTATAACTTTCCCTAAACATGACAATGAGTTTAGGGAATCAGTGGAATAATTTGAAAGCATCAGGATGTTTAGAAAGTGCTTTTATAGCCCAGTTGGAATAATTTGATTTTCAAATTTGATGCCAATTTTTCCAGGACATCTGCATTTTGATTTTCACCAGTGCAGACTGACTAATTAATTAGCAGAGGGACCAAACACAAACCTGGCACACCAAGCAATCCCTCCTCTCTAGCTGTGCCTGCACACAACAAAAGCCTAACATCCCTTCCACTACTGCTTTCACTAACCTCAACGCCGAAGAAAACTGCGTAATGAGAAAATAAACTCAAAGAGCCAGCAGAATATAGAGCCTCAGCATGGCAAAAATGAGAGCTCAGCAGGAACTGAGGATGTTCGCTCAGAGTACGGCGGCTTCTGTGCAGCCAGCAATGCTCAGCACCAAACTGCAAACTATGCAGCTTTCAGCCCTTTCCTCGAGCTGGGCTGTAGGTCAGTAACGCAACACTGGGGGCTTGTAACGCATGGAAAATACCATGCTCAAACTCCTTATCAGCATTTAAAAAAAAGCCTAAGCTTCCCTGACAATAATTTCACATGGCAGGTGGCAGTAGCTTGTTACACTCATTAATTTTAGTTGATAATTAAATGATTATTTTTAATATAATTAAGCCTTAGTAGCATGGATTTGGTTCTGTTCTCAAACAATTAATCTTGTGAAAATCTTGCAACCATTCTCATGAAGATTCATGCCTCTCTGTTTGTGTGCATGTATAGCAATACAAAGGGACTGTCAGCTGCTATTTTTGTGCTCTGCCATCCCGTGGATTTGTTGGCATTTAATCAAAGGAGAAGATTTCATTCTATATGTTGCTACAGAAGAGAAGAGGTGGTACACGGTAATCGCAAACAAGACTGAGCAGAGCAAAAGGAGGGAGAAATCCATCTCTGTTCTTTACCTTGTTCCACTTTTTCCTTCCAGTGGGAGAGTTAAAGGAAAATTTGACATGGTTTATTTTGGGCAATAAATACCAGAATTACTGCACACAAATCAAGATGGAAATTCGCTAGTCAATGTTAGAATGTTCCTGCGGAAGGGTACCACAGTACAGAAAGGAAAATGAAAATATCGGAGCAACCTGGGAGAGTGAGAAGGACATTACTGAGGGCAACCCTTGCAGGCAACACAAGAAATCAAGTTCAGGCTGCCCACACACCCTCTAGCAAACATGTCAAACCGCATCACCTGGAAATGTTTCTTTTGTAAATCTGGTCTGAAAATGTCCTGGGAACCATGAGAGTCTGGGAAATTTTACATCCTGCCAGTTTTCTCCTAGTAGTTTAATGATCTTGCTGCCAATCCAGGCTGTCAACAGAAAATATATTTGTTTTAACCTAAAGCAGGTTTCAAACCACTGAATGACTTCAGGTCAACTGAATGAACTATGAGGTTTTGTGTGAAGTTTCATTTTTCTTACTCAAAACTAACCAATAGAAAATATGAAGATGGCTACAGCAGCACAGAAGTTGATGGACACCAGCCGTTGTCCGATGACAGCTCTGTAATGTGGGAAGACGACTGTGAAGAAACAAGTCTGAATAACGTGTTTGGGTGTCAGCCTCCAGCAAACTCCAAAGTCCCACAGTAAGTGTGATTCCTTTCACTTTTGACAGTTTGGTGAAAATAAAGTTCAGAAGCCACCTGCTATTTGGGATACTAGAATAGTTTGCCAGTCAAAAATCAGATATTAATGACATTAGTATTTTAATCTCATTTAAGTCTTCCACCTCCGCTAAGGAATCATCTGCTGATATTTTGAGCGTAGCTTATTTTACTGATCCGTGTCTCAGTTGTGGAACAGCGTGAGTTTCTCACAGCCCCTTCTCAGGCTTTCAGGCTATTTTGGAGGGAATGGCTCCAGCCCTGTGCTTTTGCTCCCAAAGGCTGCTGCCAGCATGCCCAAGGCTGGGGAACTGCCCAACTGCTCTGATGCATGCTGGCTTTCTAATCTCTGCAAATTTTCACCTATGACTTCAGCCTTATTGGCACAATGATGTCCCCTTGCCAGCACTTCTTAACTCGCTCAGTCTACATGTTCAGACATCCCTTCTGATTATTTCTAGGTTCTCTGGCTTCTCTGGGACTATTTTCAATTGATAAAATTGTTAGTATTACATGTTAGTCCTGAAAGTATGTTGTTCTTTCTAGTTTTCTCAGTGCTACATAGATGTCCTTAAAATGCAGAATATTTAAGAGAGAAGAAACACAGTCTGGATAGCTATATTCTTCTATTTCAGGGCTCTTCTAGAAAATCTCCTTACTGCTAGTCTCTCATAACCATGTGCAGTGAGTAAAATGCAGAATACTTTCCTAATAGGACAGCAATAAATATTTTAGTGGTAACTCCTTATTGTAGGTCTTTTTTATGTTTTAAAAAAATTGAAGTTACCTCTGTCATACCAGTTTTTAGGTGAAGCCCATGAGTAAATGCTTTTGATAGCCAGGTTTTACAGTGCAAGCCAAGAAAATGTTATATATAAACAGAGATATGGAAATTATTTATTACTGTCACTGGAAAATGTTACATAAACCTTTCTGCATTCTTCGTACCATCTAAGAACAAGCACAATTCTCCTTTGCCTTATACCAAGTGATCTCACGTGGAAGACATGCTGAATTATGAGCCTAAACAGACATCAATCACCGTGGAATTCCACAACTCATTAGCTTAAAGGTGGGTAAAATGTTAAAAAAAAAAAAAAAAAGGGTGGGAGGGGGAGAAACAGAGAACAAGTGACAAATGTGATGTTATATAATTAACATTAAAATTGCTAATATGTTTCTTGTTATAGCTCAACATCAGCAAGAGTGACAGAACTATCCTCTTAAAAAAATAAAATGTTTATACTTAATAATTCTCATTCATTAATGCTAAGTAGCTTGAAACAGCTCCCAGGACCCAGCACAGCATTGTTGGCAAAGCAGCTTCCAGTCCTGTGAAAATGTTCTATTTCTGTAACGCAGCTTAGTCAGTATTAATGCACTTATTCACTGAAAGGCAGTAATCACCATAAAGACACTTGGTATTTATATAGGAGCAACGTGTGTAATCCCATCAGAAACGCATTGCACTTCAGTATTCAGGATAACATGGCTAAAGGCTTCCAAAAATTTGTCCCATTACATACAAATGTCTGTCTTCCAGAGCTAACTAATTTATACCTATCTAGTTTAAGAGCTTAAGGCAAAGCCTAAGGAAATATTATTTTTCTTATTAAATGAGTAAAAGCTCAGTTTTTCCAGTATAATACCATCCACCAATATAGTTATTGCTCTCTTGTTAAATGGAACGTTCAACTTAATTACGGAAATTCTCAGGGAAGATCTGATTTCTGTCAGCTAATGGCAGGCACGCAAGCTCAAAGAAAATAGCTGCTCTTTAACAAAAATTAGGGCATTTTGCAGGCATTAGACTGTAGCTTTACACTTTATTTTGCTCTAGCAATCTGTTTGGTCAAAAAATACAAGTAGAGATGTATGCAGGCAATGAATCGAGGCACGAACTAAACTTGGGTAAAAGCAGAGAGTAGGATTGAATACCTTCTTATCTCAGTACAATTCCTCAAAGGGCTCCTTCTACATGCTAGACATTTCCTTTGGTTTTGCTAAACCCACTGGCCTCTGCTCACTTGAAAGCTGCTGAAGTTTTCAGCAAAAAAAACCCATATTGAGCTCCAGCCTTAAAGAAGGCCTTCTCCAGTCACCTATGAAAAACGTGGGCAATGTTTATTCCTGACGAACAACCTAATTTTGTTTAATTTCACCTAGGGAAGAGAACATCTCTACAGGAAGAGCAACATTTACAACTAATCTTCATTAAATCTTCTGTTTTCAAGTGTGCGGACAGCATAGCAAAACCCGTAGCTTTCACCTAGGCACCAGCATCGCCCCAAAAAAAGCAAAAGGAGGATTTTACACCGTGCCAGGATGGCTCCGAGATGATCCATGTGATGCACAGGTTGTCACCCCAGGCCAAGCAGAGGAGGGGCCCTGCGAAGTAACCTGCACAGGAAGAAACAGGGCAGTGTCCAAAACACTGTCGCTGTTCAGCAGTTAGCACCTTGCTTGGGACTGGGCAGAGCTGTCTTCTCTTCCACACTATTACAGCTGGGTCTATCAAAGCCACCTCCTCCCTTTATTTTTTTTTTTTTTTTTCCTTTTTTGAAACTAAGCACTTCTTTCAAAACAGCTACCAGCACCTCCCTTTTGATGTGACAGCTCTGTGATAAAGCCACCATGAAGCTAACATGAAGAAATGAAAGATTTTGCAACTCCCTACCCAGTTTAACGTTTCAGCACTATTTTTTCACCTCTAAGGAAGATGCCTGAATAGCATCTGTGTGAGGAAAAGATGAAGAGGAGACTCAGAGCTGAGAAATCCACTCCACCCTGTAAAAACAAAACCAAAACAAACTATCCTCAAAATGTATTAAGAGCGGAGCATACGTGTGTAAAACTTGCTAACCTAGTGATGAGGACATTTTCCTAGGAGGAGAATATGTGTGTCTTTTATAGAAAGCCATCGTTAGATAAAATAAACTAGTCCTTGGAGATGGCACTGAAAAGTCAATGTTTCCTGCCAGATGGTACAGCACACACACGGGGCCTGAGGGAGCTCCCCCAGCTCTCAGCAGCCACTCAGTGCCCCAGGGAAACCCAGAACACCAGAAAAGAGCACGCGAGCACAGCAGGTACTTCTGTGTTGGACAGCACTTGACCCGATCACAAAACGGATGCTGTCTCCATCATGAATACTTCTTGACATAAAAACAAAAGTCCAGATTGCTACATGTACCCCACAACCTTCAGAAAAAAATGAAGATAAGGATCTAATTTTGTTTTTATTTTTATAGGCAGCATAAAATAAAGTGCGAGGAGCCTGATAAATGCAAAGAGCATGGTGCCATGGTTACAGTGACATTAGATCCCTGACTGAGCAAACTAGCCGCAGGAATGATTTCTGTATAAACAGAATTACTCAATTATGTTAGCTGTATGTCTATAAAACGTGATGCAATTGGATTTCACAGATGCAGGATGGGGTTTGTGTTTGCTCTGTCTGTGTGTAGACTCTTCAATAAATACTCTTTTGCTCTGCTCAGCGGTCACACTGCTTTCATACTGACTTAACCTATCACACCAGCTTTGCACTGACTATCAAGAAATGGACTGACACGGAGCTGGCTGCAATTGTGACTTTGTTCTCAAGTCCTCTCCCATATTGTTCCAGGCAAAATAAAATGTGCCAAAAAAGATTAATTTTCCCTCTCTAATGGAAAATAGACATTTACCTTGCATGACATAGCAGAGACCAAACAAAGCACTGGGATTCTGGAAACCTGAGTGTCATTCCCGTCTCTGAAATTAAAAGCATAGCACGATACTGGTTGCAGTTTATCTGGTCTAACCATGGGCCAAAAGCAGGGCTACCTTCAGAGTTAGAGCAGGTTGCTGAGGGCTGGTCCAGCCAGGTTTTGAATACATCCAAGGATGGAGATTTCACAGCTGCTCTGACCCCTGTTCAGTGTTTTACCAAGCTCACCGAAACATTTTTCCATCGGCTGAGTTTGTAAGATGCAGCAAGCCCCATCATCTTGCTTTGCCTCTATTTTCACAACTGTGAAGTGGGAATACTATTATAATCATCTTTCTTAAAGTGGTCAGAGATCTTCTGATGAGAAGCATGGTGATAGTTATTCATTTCTACTTACACGAGTCAAACTTAAGTCTGAGAACAGCAACAATTTTAAATGTAAGCACGCAAAAGCCAACAATTTTTTCTAGAAGTAAAAAGAAGAGGAATTAGTCATACTCCCAGATCTAATTCCCAGGTCAGTGCTGCGTGCAGCTGCTGCTTGCAGAGGTGAGATGTCAGTTTGGATGTTAGGGATTTTGCACCAGTGACATGATCCCAGAAATGAGAATCCCAGAGACTGAACCATTCTCTTTCATGGGATGAAGGTTTCCTTCACCAAACACAGCAGCAATCACTGGGGTAACAGTTGAAAGACAAAAACTACTGAGGATGTTTGATAACTCAGCAACAAAGCAAATCCTCCAGGACTCCAAGGAGGAGGCAAGATCCTGCTGTGAGTCAAGCACTTATTCTTGCCTTGGATGCAGGATGATATGAAGTGAGACTGCAAACTGGTCATGGTTACTTGAACATTAAACAGCACCATAAAGCATTGACTTAAGGCATGAATATAACAGAGCAGCACAACTTCCAACACCAGGACAAAGCGCTGAGGCCTGACTCTGGCTCTCAGCAAAGATTTCTACAGGACAAGAGGACAAGCTGTGCCCTTGGAAAATACCATCCTGAACAGGAAGCATTCATCTACTGCGTGCTTGTGTTAAAACTAGACAACACCCACACCTGGGAATATCTGAGGGTCCGCTTCCTTGGCATCCCTAGTAAATGTGGGCACAAAGTTACCTTGGGGATAGCAGAAGGTGCATTTGACAGGTTTATTCAGTTTGTATCACGAGCAAATTGATTATATATCACACCCAAACAGCAGCACATTTACAAGTGCTTATTGACAGTTGCTGTTACCTAGCACTGTAGTGACATGGATTTTATATTCATAAAATAAATTACTAAATTGGCCTTAATCCCTTCTGCCATGGGATTAAGGCAACAAGGCATTGCAAATTAAAGGAGCTACAGCCATCAACATCTTATCAGCAGCAGAGCCAAGTGGACAATGTCTCCCAGTCTCTGAGATGATGACAGAAATAGCATTTAAACATGGGGGTAAAACCCCCAAATCTTTCAATATAATTGCAAGAGTTTTTTCTTCTGAGTTTCTACCCTAGAAAGTAATCTTGATGGTCTCAGACTAATCCAAATGAAGGCTAATCCAAACATAGCCGGTAAGTATCGTTTGGTAGGTTTTTATAAATAGTACTCTTTCATATCTCACTTCACATCTCTTTATGCTCCTTCTCCCTTAAAAAGCCTTTGATCAATGCTATGAAAGAAAACCTTTGGAATCCCCATCTTCTCCTGCGTTACCTTTAGCCACTTCACTATCAGATAGCCACTGTGTACGACACTTTCTCAAGCTTCAGATGCTGGTCACAAATTCTGGAAACAGACAGGTTATGGCATCCCTCCCCCTGCTGCCAACACACAGCATTTACAAGTGCTTCACTCTTCCCTTGGTACATAAAAACACAGCTTCCGCTTAATTCCTTCCTTGTGCCATAGTCATAGCAAACAACCTCTGCATTCCTCCTGTGCTGAGACAGCTGGATACAGTGAATGGTAGATTTATTGGATGATTCTTTTAGAAAACAATGTTTGTCACGTTTTTGACATTTTCTGTTGGTCTTTTCATCACTGAGCTAAATATGGTGGTGTAAGAAAGAGAATAAGTTAGGAAGCTTGAGAGTAACAGAGGCTGTGTGACGTGGGTGGACTTCTCACTGTACTCATCTCAGTCGTTGATAGGAATTACAAGGAAGGTATCAAGGGGAAGGTGTAAATTTGGAGTCCAATATTCTTTCATTAAGTTGTATCTATTTAAACTCAATGTCTGTGGAGTGGATGTCAGGGAAGCATACCAGAGCATAACAGGGCTTTCGGGAGCGCAGGTGGTCTGACTGGCACAATCTCACACACCACTGCCAAACCAAGAAATTATACAGAGGCACTTAGGTCTTAACCAAAAATAGTTCATAGCCCATTTGCAATACTGAGGTGAGACTTTGAAACCAAGAGAAACAATTATTCCTTTCATGCTTTCATCATCCTTTTGTAAGCTATTCCCACTGCCTCAAAGAGTAAATTAAGGAGAAGTGGATTAAAGATAGAAAAATAATAAAGGATGAAAAAAGGCAAAACACGAAAAGATAACAATGGCACAAATACTCTAATTTCACCTCCCAGTAGCGACTTTTGCTTTTAATCCTTCACTGGCTGAGAAAGAACTATGTGGATTTATGAAAGTGATTATTATATACAATTTGTGACTATACTAAATAAATTTAAGAAACCAACAATGAAGAATTTCTACCAAAGTGATATTGAATGTTCAAATAAAATGAAGAAAACTCAAAGTCTTATTGTGCATACTTCATAATCTGGTCTTCCATCTGAAAGGAAAGAAGCTGCAATTAATCCCTCATTTTTCTTTTCCATTCTGTATCTACCAATAGCAAACCTAATAGCAGGGCTGATGAGAGTATCAGTTTAGTTTTATGGCCATACACCTCCCCTCTGCTATAAGAATGTTCCCACCTGCTAAAAATGCAAGTTCCTTAGCAAGTACAATGCTTACTCCAACAGATGCTACCCCAAACTACAACTCAATAATGTTTGTTCTTGCAGAATACTAAGAGTTGAAAGTCAGCCCTGTCTGGGTGGTGCGTTCCCTCTGCTTTCCAACAGATTTTGCCTGGATATAAGACAAGACTACAAGGTTAGCATCTTACACTCTGATAAGGTCTCACATTGCTACCTAGGAAAGATGCATCTCGAGTATATTTACAGATTATGCTCTTTGGCTCAAAATCTAAGGTAACATCCTGAAAATGTGCACAAAGACAGTTATGTTGTCAGCAGCACTGTACAATAACAAAAGAAGTGTCCAGAAGACATCCACCACACTATGCTGGTTTTTTTTTCAAAAGTGTTTGCTCTGCCCTGTATTGTTTTTCTTTCCTTTCAGAAATTCTTTCCTTCGCTGCTTCCCCCAGTCCCAGCAAAGGTGTGCAGATATCCTAACCAGCAAATCTAAGCACAACAGCTGTCCCTCTCAGAACCACTGAGGTGTCCCCATCATTTGGGCTAAATCTTACAGAACACAAGGCTGACCTGAGTATGAAACTGTGTAGGCTTTGGTATGGGTAACACAGACACAGAGGAGGGAATCCCTTCCGAGTTCCTAGTAAGTGTTACCAACAACCAAAATGCATGATGATAGCAGGCAGTACAAGCATTTTCTCTTTCCTGGAGTACAGCACAGACAGGAAGGTCTGGAGCATTAGCAGGGCACGTGCCTGCCTTGCAACTCCAAAATCGGAGTGCTGAGTTTTCAGTAGGTGTCCTCGTAGCCCCACAACCGATTTCCGAAGCAAATCATAATGCAAAGAGCTGCCAAGCATTCGGCATCTTCCTGGCAAGTCAGAAACATGCAAGGAAAGGGATTGCGAAGTATGCCAAAAAGGATGTCTGAGTTGAAAAATTCTCCTCTGATGGGGGAGGCAGCCCATCACCAAGATTGGCTCCAAGATCACAATGCCTTTGGATGTCCCAAATGAGACAAACACATTTCATACCATTTTTAACATGCATCTTCTTCTGATTTTAATAAGTCAAGTACCTATTAACACAGACACATATAACAATGTGCATATGGAAATGTATTTAGAAAAGTAGATACAATATTTTACCTTCTGAAAGATAGTGTGTGTACAAATGTGTGTGTACAAATTCATCTCCATTTACATCCTTCTTGCTTTATATCTACCCATCTAGATAGAGAGAGGGAGAGCTACATATATTGCCTTATCTTTCATTCAATATGTGAAGCAGTTCATGCATTTCTCTAAATATCTTTTATTTAAAACAAATATACCCTGTACCAGTATTAGTGTCTTGGAAAATAGCCATGTTAGCCACTGAGTTTAAGATGTTGTTCTTTTCTAATTATAAGAGCAGTAATAATGGGATTTGATGTGTCAGTGTTCAAGATAATCTCTTGGCAGAACACCAGGAGGCAGGCATAGGAAACCACACTATAAATCTGGCTGAGATGTTATGACATTTTAAACAGTGACTTTTCAGTGAGTACAAGTAACCTACTTATCAAAGTAGCAATTGTGTCATCTCTTTCACCTCTGCTTATTTGGGTACTTCTAATGCCACTCACATAGTTGGGCTTTAGTGCTAGACAATAATTATCTATAGGACTAAATACAAAGAACGTCATTTTCACAATCACCTCCAAGGCATGTATTTAGTTTTTACACTTTCTGCTGGTGGTTTCTTGGTGGCCAGCCCCCCCGCCCTTGCTTTTCTCCTCTATTTTTTGTATCCACTGCCTTTTCGTGGTTGCAGATAGATTTTTTTTGAGACTTGACAGAATATGTTAAAGACATCCACAGTGCAACTTTATAGGGTTACTTTGAGAATGTAGAATGATTTCTTCTAGGTCATAATTTTTTCTGGACACTTGTTCCCACCTCTGTTAAGATTCAATGGAAGCCTCCCATTCCCCACCACACTTCATTCAGAGTAACTAGAGTAGGAAAGCCCTCTTAGCTGCATAGAATATTGCAACATACAAAACCCAAAATCCCAATGCATCCGAAATTACCACTGCTTTTCACCAGTTGCATAATGTACCAGCTATAAACTGCATAATAAAAAAAGTGGCAACATAAATACTTAAAGACTCTAATACAGTTCAAGAAAGAAAAGAAAAAAGAAAAAAACAGAACAATCAGAGATCCTGTGAGAAAGCAGAGAATTAAAATAAAAGCAGCCAACTGGGTGTTGGTTTGAAGGCATTGTGAATACATCAAAACATTGCACAGCATATAGTTAACACAGCAGGGTGCAGGGACCAGGTAAAAGAGGCAGCATTTAAAGATAACTTCTCGCTCATATTTTACCACAACAACAAAACAGCAGCTCCTAGTTGACCAAGACATGCCTAAATAGGAACACCTACATGAACTACAGACACACTTATCATACAAGAACAAAGAATGAATGAGAGAAGGAAATTTTTTTAGGCTAATAAAAATCAGAGTTTGAAACCAGACACTTATTTAGACAGTGACTCCATAGTTCAGAAGAACTTGGATAAGTGGTGCTGCCTTCAATCCTCCTCTCTCATCTCCCCAAGAGTAACATTTCAGAGATCTCACCTATCAGTATGGGAAGAAGGTGGTTCATCACTACTCCCACGGTTCCACAGACAGGGTGGAGAAAGTTCCAGTAATGGAAAAACTCAAATTTCAATTTAACATTTCTGTGGGAAAAGTGTCTGGATTTCCATTTAAGAGGACACCTTTTCTTTGGAGAAAGAGGAAGGATTTGTTTCTGTAGGACTTGCTGCATTTCCTTGTGGAAGCTGTTCATAGTCCCACTTCACCACACCTCTGTCACTCTCTCCCTGGACTCTTCTCCAGAACTGCATCATGTTAGCTCACAAGGGGGGAAAAGCATGGTGTGTTGTAGGCCTTGATAACTGGAGACATCCAAACTCCATCTCCGTTCTCAATTTCTTTTCTATCCAAAATGCCACAATTCTCCACAAATAAAACACAGAAAGAAACCACTAAGTTTTGAAAACACAAAGTCAAGATTTATTCCTATAAAACTCGGGCACTGAGCAGAGAGAACAGCTGTGATGCTTCAGAGACTTGAGCATCTAGCCCTGCCAGCTCGACGCCATCTCCTGACTAACGGGTGTAACTTCAGTTATATTGATCTTGTCTACACCAAAATGTGAACAGCCTGTCCAAAGTCTCCCTTACAAGGTAGTGTGGGTGAGAGGAAGTGTCAGGCACATACACACCATCACAGATCTGCTAATGGAGACTTAACTGGGGCTGGGGGGCAGGAAGACCACTGGAAAGTCATTTGATGCGATGGGGATGTGCAGTTATGTTGATCTCTGCAGCACACGGCATACAGAATTGAAATGAACCAATAGAAAAAAAAACAGGTATGGGTTGCATCAAGAATATATATTTCAAATCAAAGCTGATCCTCACATGAAAGTTTAGTCAGGAAGTTCTGACTCCAGGATTTCACGTGTCCAATATCCAAATGGGGTTACCTATTCACAGCTTCACTGGAATAGGAGAGATCTGACAAAATCAGCTTCATTCTGTGGTCTGAACAGAAACAGAGCCCGTGGGGGAACAAAAAGTCTCTCTTTGAATGTCAAAATACTTCTCAGCTGGTGAAGGTTTGTGACAGCAGCTTTAGATTTCAGTTTGCTTGCAGTTGCTCTGTAACACAGCCACGACGCAGGTAAATACAGTCCATTTTCACAGCCAGATAATCTGAAACATGGAGCAGCTACAGGGCTTGATCACAAAGCAAATCCATTGCAAGAGAATGGAAAAAAACAGAGGTAATTTGCCTATTATTATTTTTATTATTGTAAGGAAGTTATTAGAGAAAAAACATCGCGACTTAAATTTTCACTGCTGTAACTCAGGAGGAGTGCCACTAAGTACACCACCACCCGCACCACTCAGAAGAATTTTCAAAGCTGATTTTCAATGAGATTTTCTCTAGCTTTAAGTTGAACTCTTTGTGAAAAACAAAGCTTAATTTTAATCAAGAATAGCCAGGAACCTCATGGAAAGCCTAATAAGAATTTTTCTGTGTTTAGATTTCTATCAATATTTTTTCCCCAATAAAAATCTGTTTTCCATAACATATTAGGCTTCTGAGTATATTTTCCTCCGAAGTTTTCACTGGGAAAAAAACAAACTAACTACTTGACAATCTCTAAGCCTCAAGATCACGTTTCCTTGCACATGCACAATGAGAAATAGCGCATAAAGCCTGGAAGAAATCTTTCATTGCTGGGTACTTTAGCAGAATTGATTGAAATTCAGATCTGCTGCCTAGTGGCAAATTTTGATAATTCAGTATCCATTTTCATCCCAAATCAAGATGAAAAATTGAAATATTCATAGATTCTGTAGAACAAAATGCACTTAACAATTTTGCCGTAAAGAGAATTGACTTTTCAAAGTCATTTAAATGCTATTTTTCCTTTCTTGGATATGCTTTCTCCTGGAAGTTAGTGTGGGGACTTGTAGCCCTTATTTTCCCCAGTGAGATATTATACTCATTAGGGTTTTTTCCCCCCACCAATTCCTCTGCTATTGTCATATATATATATATAAATATATATATATATATAAAAAAATATATAAAAGCCGCAGTTACTTTTATTCAGAGCTTTTCTAGCAACATACTGCTACTTTTTAAAAATTAAGTGTTTTAAGTATTGAATGTAATATCATGATGAAAACAAAAAGGGTTGCACCCCAAAGTATCCAAGTGCCCATTAATCATTACAGTCAAGATCACCTCAAGACCCAGATTTAAGTTATTACACTAGAGACTTGAAGCTAAATCTTTCCTCTCTCTCACCACAACACTATTGCTTAGTGCAAGTTCTTTCTTTAGCTTTTTCCTAGGGAATAAAACAAAGCAAATGTAATTTTTGACCCAAAGCAAAATAGGAACAAATACAAGTGTCTCATGTGGTTCATGGAATGGGAAAAACCTTTTTTTTTTAAAAATATATTTTAAAGCCATGTCCATTGGGACAAGCTGCAAGCTCCAATATATCTCAAAATACACTCACAATCCTATGTTTCCACCCAACATTGTCCAAAGAAAGCCTGCACTGTGTAAAATGATATACCATCCTGAGGTAACTGAAATAACAGGAGAAAAGAAGGAACTGACCAACACTTCACGTGAACCCATGAGCTAAGCAGAAAGTGTAATTTTGTATTAAACTTAATTGAAACACTTGGTTGTGTTTAACAGTAAAATACCCTGTTTTCCCTATCGGGGTGATACGTGTTCCCAGTGCAATCAGTGTGCAGGTTTGGGACATACTAGGGTTTTTTTTTTTTCCCCACACCACATTATCCCTAGGTCTTCTGGGCAGTTAGCCAAGCAGTTCAGCAAGATGCCATCGAGTGGCAGCTAGAGACAAAGCATACTGATTTGTTACTGGCCATTTCGACACTTTCCTGATAGCAGAAGTAACTTGCAGAGACCGTGTCGTCACCAACAATTTCACGGGGAATGCTGCTGGGGCCACACAAGAGCGTCATCTTGTCCCTCTGACATTCTCCACATTATGTTTTGAATATGCATGTGTACATTAATTATAGCCAGCCAATGACTCACAAACCCAAAACGACTCTTTCATCTCATGGCTACGCAGAGCAAGCCATGCATATCAAGACAAAGGCCGTGTCCTCGCACGCACATCAACAGCCTTTAAACACCGCACACAAATTTGCATGTTTGCAATGACAATTCCAATCAGTGAAAATGAGGAAAAAGGATTTAAGGCTTTTCAAGAGGATTTTTTTTTTTTCTAAGGGAATATCAGAGAAGAGGGTAGACAATGAGCTTCAGAGCCTATAGGTGCACACCCTTAGCCAAGCAGAATTAATCACTGTAATTAACAGTGCCAGGGTCAGCAATATAAAGCAGAGATTTATATACATGGGAAGTTCAATTGTGTTAGAGGTTCTCCCTGTCAGACAACAGGAGGTTACCTGCGATAACCACACAGTAATAGCAAGTTGTCTTCAGAGATGTTTTATATTAACAGCAAATAATAATTCTTACAGTAGGGTCACTTTCAAAACTATCTGAAAACGCATTACGATTAAGAGCGTATTAACAGATTCAGCACAAGTGACTGTTAGGGTATGCCTAGGGCAAACACAATGGAAATCAGTCACTCCAAATTGATTACCGTCATATCTGGTCTCCATCAAGAGCCAGTAATTACCTACATTTATCCCAGAGGCATTTGCATCATACACGTCTGTTAATGTATAAATAGAGATAAGTGTACAATATCTTGTGCCTAAATACATCAGTGAGTCACCATAGAGGGGGAAGAATAATTTTTTTTCTTGCCTGTATAGGCAAGATACTATTTATTAGCAAGTTAAAAGCAAGATTAGGGCACAGGAAATTCTGATTAGAGAGAGAAAGCTTTTTCATCATGAGGCTGGTCAAACACAGACAATGGCCCAGAGAAGCCATGGGATCTCCTTACGTTTGCTGGACAAGGCCCTGAGCAACCTGACCAGACATGAAGCTGGCCCCGATTTAAACAAAGGGTTGGACTAGAGGCCTCCAGAGATCTTTCAAATTTGAAGTATTCGGTGATTCTAAGAGCCAACATGGCCCAGAACAGAGAGGCATCTCTGGGAACCCACAGTATCTGAGAAGCTACATGAAACTGTGCTCAGAGTCTATTTGGTTTTCTTTGAGGCCGAGCAATCTTAATTTTCTTGCTGGTAGCTTGTTTCAAAGTTGCTCTGAGTGATAACAGTACCTAACTATAAATATCTCTCAGACTTCAGGAAAGCTGTATTGTACAGAGACTATAGAATATTGTACTAGAAGCACTGTAGGGGGGGTTAGGGAATAGAGGGCTTAGGGAAAGGGAAAATGCATCATACTTGTAGCAACATCATTTAAATCCAATTCTGATGCTTGCATTTATCTCCGCAGTGTTTTCTAACAGAAAACAGATATTATTTTCCTTCTGCGCAGCAATAAACAATAACAATCAACAGCAACATCTGGGCTCTGCTCTTCTTAATGGCACTTTCATGCAGTTATAATGTAAAGTACAGGAATTGAAATTGGAAATAAAACAGAAATGTTAATTTGACACTTGGAACTTTACTACAGCTGTGCCATTTTAAGTCATTTTAACCACAGACTTCTGCTGTTAGGTTATATTTTACAATAACATTTTATTCACCCAGAGGAATTTTCTTAGTCATCATCACTCCTGTTTTGGGGGACTTAAACTTATTTTCCCTATTCTTTTTTACAGGAGGTTATGGAACTGAAGTCACTTCAAATCAAGATTTCCCCATACGCACCAAGTATCCCCACCCACTGTTCCCTGACGTGCATCAGGATGAACAGAGGTACACAAGCTTCATCCCAGGTGAGGTACAGACTGACTTGCAGGGTTGCTGCTGTCTTTGCTCAGTCTTTGACATCAGGCACTTATAAGAAAGCAGTCTACCAGCCAGCACAACCTGGGATGGACTAGTTTAGGTAGAGCACTGACATTTTACCTAGCATTACCTTCTACTTATCTGACCAAGTTTAGAAAGGGCATATGCTGAAAACCCTCAGAGGATCAGTTAAAACATCCCTCCTAACATTTCTGTCACTGGTGGTGGCATATCAGTGCCTGTGCAACACACCTCAAGGAATTGCCCTTCAGTAATAAAAATGCAACAGCATCCAAAACTCTAGGGGAGAAAAGTATAATCCTGCCCCGATGCCAACCGTGTCAGAGTTCTTTGGAAAACCATAAAGCAAAAGACCATGGTTAGAAGATGCTTTACCTGATCTGAACTTAACTGCAAATGATTGAGTGAATGCATGGTAGTGCTTAAAGTGTTCCTTGCAGAGTAAATTCTTTGCACATTAGTTTATGTGACTTGTATCCCTGGGAACACCAACAAACCTCTTATTTCCTTTACCTCAACATAATATTGACCCACAGAGACTTCCGGGATTGTTCCCCCTTCTCCTTATATTAACAGGGATTTTTTTTTCCTGGGGAGAGGAAAGGGTTCATAGTCTTAGATAAATATTGATTTTCCCTTCAAATACCACCTTAGCACTCTATGAAAATACCATCAAAAATTAACGCAGTTGATGCTGCTGGAGTGCAAAAGCTGCTGCCCAGCACTTGCTCAGCTGATGTGAATGCTGGACAATGTCCAGCACTGTCCACTGTCTCATCACCTGTTTGTCACTCCTGCCTCTTCAGTCAGGCTTAGAGAAAAGACTTTGGGGTTTTTTGTGCTTGTTTAATTTGCCATCCTCCTCCAAGAAGCCTTTTTGTGTTCTCTGGTAGCACCCTGAAACTCTAGTCCTGGTCTCACAGTGGCTACAATAATGCCAATTCACCAGTAATTCAGGAGCAAGGTAATTAGCTACAAATGTATGCAATATTCACAAGTACTTACCACATAGCTAAGATTAGTAAAATGTTTGCATTGAGTCTCCTATTTTGTTATTCATTGTTCTGCCTGATTCACACATGATGCATTTCCTTCTATCTTGTGGTTAGAGGTCTGAAACTTTTCAGCAGGGAATTACAAGCTATTCACATTTCTTGACTTCACATTCATTATTTCACTAGGGAAAAAAAATCCAAACATTCACCAAGTCTCACCATTTTTATTTCCCATGAAATCAAATAATCACCAGTACAGGCTGATCCCAAAATCTCATTTACTTCCACAGCTTTGAAAAAATTATTTAATAAATCTGGATCAAACACTACTTTAAGATTAATAAGAGATTTACTGTCGACTTTGGGTAACCAGAATTCCAGTTTGTATCTCCACCAGCTTAGCACATTTGAAACAATCCCCATCTGCCTCACACAAGCTAATTACTCCTCTTTTTGCTAGCACGAGGCAATAGTAACTACAAATTGGACAGGTTTCCATTTAGGTTTATTTACATAGCAACCTCATAGTAAAGCTGCATATATGACAAGTACATTGGGAAATCACTGGGAGAGGAAGATATTGTAAAATTACAGAGGGTATTTTCTGTAATTACTGAGTTCAACTGAACAGTTATAGAATATTAGGGGCTTCAGGCTGAAAGGAGAAATATCAGCATTAGGTTTCAGACTTGGTAAATTACTAAATTGAAAACTATGGGAAACATAAAAAGCTGCCTGAAGTGCACTTCAAAAGTATAAATTGGAAAAATGATTTGTAGCAGAGAAATAAAAACAGAAATGGACCAAAGAAACAAGGAAGTAACAGGAGGAATTCACTGCATGTCATCAATGGCCAGACCATTTCGTTATACAACTGGCCACCTTCACAGCACCAATCCATACACCAGCAACTAAGTGGATGTAATGCTGCTTATGAATAGAGATTGACAACACTAAGCATTTTATCAGGGGTGAAAAGAACAGGTCTGTCATGCCCACGTGTGCATTATACAGGCCAAGGAATTCATAAACCCCACTATCTGAACTGCAGACAGAAATTCTGAGAGCACTGCATTAACGAAATCAGACAGCTACGCACAAACCCAACCAGGAGCACCCCAGCCACACCAACCACACTTGTATCTAAAGTCTGAATGTGAATGTTGTCCATGTTACTTATTTGCAAAGAGCTTTTAGTGAAAGGAGGTTAAGTAGTTTGACAGAGCTTGTCTGAATATAATACCTGTGGAGCAGACACAAAGTAAGTAGCTGCAGTACATATGGCTGGAGGCAAAGGGGAGAGATAGAAAAGGAAAGAGGGAGGAAGGAAAGCAAGCAAGAGGTCTACAGCTGATTCACCCCCCTCATCTTTTTTTCCTTTTAAGGCAATCCTTGGATGTGGGAGTTAAATGCCAGCCTGTGCCAGTAACTATTACACAGAGTAGGGGATTAACTTTCAATAATTCCTACAGTAAAAGGCAAAAATGTTAATGATACTATCTCATAGACCTCCCTCACCTGATTTTTTGATACTTCCTCTTCTCCTTGCCCCCAAATAATCCATCTCTATCTTTAGAAAAAGAGTAACAAGCCATTCCAGACTTGTTATTTTACTGACTGGCTCTAAACCTCCAACTACTCATTTTCTATCCTGGTCCATTATGGGACTCCTTGAACAACACATGCAGGTGGGAAGCCATTGTGGCACTTAATTCAGGGTGGAATTACACCAGTTTAAAACCACTGAGGATCATATTTATGACACTAATTAAAGGGGAGAAAATAGAACACACAAAAACTCCACAAAAACCCAATGATTTCTATGAGTAAGTGCCCAAAATCCAAATTGCACAGGTGGCAATTGCAGAGAAGCTCCTCTGACTCCCTGCAGATTTCTTTTCAGCAGGAAGTTTAATTAAGGTGGGTTGGTTTTTTTTTTCTCTTTCCACACAGGAAATTCCCTCTGCATCTGCCACACAGACCGATGCTTTCATTTTCAGGAACAGGAATTCAAAGGAATCCCTGAAGCATATCAGAGTTAGGCTTGTGCTAAGTATCAACCATACTTACCTTTTTAAAGATTTTATTTACCTTGTTTAAAACTTGAACATTAAACCAAGGCTAGCCACCATTTTGCCTCTGCATTGCTAAGACAACTGGAGAAGTTAGTGGAATACATAAAATACTGCAATAAACCAAAGTTTGCCCTACAGCACTTCAAGTTCCCTTTCTAAATTAGTTCAGAGAAACAGCAATTGGGTCACTCTCAATTTAGATCTTCCAACAGCAAAAAGGCTGATTTTACTGAATTTGGTAAAGAAGCCTAAACTGTTGGTTAATTAACATAGCCATTTAACTTTAGAGAACGAGTCAAGTCCCAGAAGTGAACGTCAAGGTTATCTTGAGTCAAAAGCATTATAAAAGAATAAAACAAGGTTTTATCAACATCACTATGCCACACAGTATCATGAAAATAGAACACGTAGGAGAAGAATCCTACTCCCCCTAAAATCCGCTGCTCTACCCAGAACATGTATGAAAGAACGAACTTCAGTGGGTAAAAGTAGAAAGCAGTAGCAGCAATACCTTCAGGCAGTTCTGTAATGATCAGGGACACAGCAATTATTTTTTCTCTCCCAAACATGTAGGGGAAACTAAAATACACCACTGATTATTTTTTTTTTTAAATAAAAAAAGGTTCATTCAGATTGAAAGTTTTATAGCTGTTTATCAATAGCACTAACGTTAGCCACAAAGCATGATAAGTTTAAATAGTCACAGTATCTACAACACTATAAACCCTCGCTGCTTTGTAGCATCCAGGAGAACAAAACCCCCCAGATATCAGAGGTGATATGTATGCCCCCAGATCCAGGAAAAGAGGAAAGCTTTGGGAACGGATCAACAAACCAATTCTGCCTAGAAAAGCTAATGACTTCATGCTCACTCACTGATATAGGTCAGAGACGCACCAGTGAAATAAATACTATGATGCAGCACCAGTCAGCATCATTCCCTCAACCAAAGGCAGCCAGATAGTTCCCTGCAGACTAATTCAGCCTGCTCAGGAGGATAAAACGCAGCTATGCTGCCTCTAGCTTCTGAGCTGGCTCAATTATTGCCACGTGCTAACGTGGCTACACCACTCCTGACACCCAAACGAGCTTCCTCAACTCTGTCCTGCCTCACATACTCTCAAGAGAGCACGAATTTAAGAAAGCTCAGCTCTATCCCAGCCAGAGACACAGAATGTTAACTGCAATCCCGACCTCAGTGTGGGACTGAACAGCTTCCAGCAAGGGGCCACCCACAGCAGGGATGGATAAAACCCAGCAGCAACAGGAGCGTGCAAGGAAGGGGGTCCTGACCAGGACACAAAATTGCTACGGGAAGCTCTGCTGGGGCTGCAGAGCTGAAGGTCTGGGAGCATCAACCACCTTCCAGAAGTGCTCTTCTTCCCTGGGGAATCTTTACCAAAAATGTTGATACTGAAAGTTCACATGTGTAAGTCCTTGTCAGCACAATCTACCCAACCATATGCCAAAAGACTGTATGAACATCGTGATCCAGGGGATAATGAACAATAACTTAAGAAAGCCAGGGAGTGGGAGAAGGGGAAAGAAGTTATAGAAGGACAGTGGTGTAAAAACAAGTTGAGATTTAAGTTAGGGAAAAGGATATGAAAAACACATTAGCTTTTCTATACAATACTTCTAGGTTTGCTAAAGACAAATTTGTCTAAATTTATTCCATATGTACTAGTGATCCTCTAAGTATGCAAGTCACACCCACAGAATAGGAAACTTGTTCACATTACGAGCCACAACTCTGCCAGTCCACCATCAGAAAACAGGAAAACCAGCTAACAGCCTTACACCATAATACAATCTGCAATGGGTAATTATGCATCCGCTTCACATATTACCAAAATCTGTATGGGTAACAGTGTGCCATATTAAAGAAGTCAGATTTTGTTTGGGCAAAATCTACAAAAATTAGTCTAATTATGAATTAAGAGAAAACCATTTTTAAGATCCCAAAACCTAGAAATTATTTCCCACAGTGAATTTAATTATCCTCATTTGTCCAAAAAGTTACGCACCTTGTAAAGCCTATCACACATTATTTTCTCTTCCTGGGTTGCCTTTAGCAGTCTCTGTCACCCAGGCTGTTCTCCCTACAGATGAACTAACAACCTACCATTTCCTTCTTTACAACTGTAAAAACCCAATTTCTTGGCTAAAGTGTTACATAGTCAATTTCTTACAACATTCCTTTTGTTTGTGGATGTTGCAGGTGACCACACTTCACAAGACAGGCATTCATGGGGTTTTGGGTTGTTTTTTTTTGTTTTGGTTTGTTTCTTTGTGGTTTGGGTTTTTTTCTTTAGTTTGGAGGTTTTTTAATTTCTTTTTTATTGTTTTTGTTTATTTTGGGGGGGAGATGTTGGGGTCTGTTTTGTTTTGTTTTTTCCCCCCACACAAAAGCCCTCAGAGGCACGGACGCACGCTCTCGGCCTATCCACTATGTGTGCTCATGTGATTAAAAATAAATAAATATTGACAAGTTAACTATTAGGACAACAAAAACTAATGCATACTATCAAATACCCGTGTCGCTTTGACAGGGGGAAGGTTATAAGTAGACTAAACTCACCTAACACGACAGCCCGGGAGATGTTTGCCGTCGCTCGCTGGCAGATTCACAGGTGAGGAGTTTTCCTTGCGGCCCTGAGGGAGCCAAACACAGCCCAGGCGCCAGAGCCCCCGTCAGGGCGTGGAAGAAGCCTCACGGTCTGAGGATCAAGCTCAATTCCTTAAATATTTGCAGTCCGAACTGTCACAAGTGCTTTGGCAAGTGCCAGGTAGCTGTACGGGCTGAGGGCGCCCAGGCGTGGACTGCGCTGTGAGGGGAGGCAGAGGCTGCTCCCGCCGAACGCGGCTGGTTCCGGCCGGTTCCCGCCGCCCTCCGCCAGTTCCCGCCTTCCCGCCTTTCCCTCAGCAACCCCAGAACGGGCAAAATGGTGCCCAGCAGTGAGGGAAATCTGTCCTTTTTCAGAGCAGTACACACATATTTTCTTACTTTGTGGTAGCAAAGGAGTATTATATAGTTATTTTATATATATATATGTTTATATAGTGTGTGCTACCTCTCCCACAGGAGCACCATTCCCAGCAGCACAGTTGAAGCTTCCAGTAGCTTCCAAGAGCTCACGCCTGAGCCACAATGTCTGTGTTTTTATATATATAAATTAAAAAAATATAAATAGCATCTTTAAACTAAACAAAAACTGACTACACAGAAACAAAGGACTATGCGGGAAAGAGCTGTTTCAGTCAAGGCTTCTCCTGTCGCCCCTTTCTGCCGTTTCTCAGTTCTCATTTGCTTCTCCTGCTGATAAGGTCACTGGCAGGATATATAGAAATAAAGTGAAAACACAGGCTAAATAAACTCAGCCTGGCCCCAGCCAACACATACAACTTCTGACGGTGCAGCTTGTCTTCCAACCAAACTCACAAAAGCCTAAAAAATCCCATCACAGATGATTTACTGTTTAACTGATCAAAACACAGGCAGTGAGGGACTTCGTTTGGAGCCAGAGTGAAAAATGGGAGTCCCTCCTTTAAATGATATAGCACTGGAGATGAGATACAATTACTTTTTTTGTTTGGGATTTTTCCCCCCCCTCCTTTCCCATTCTGCATTGTCAATTAATGCCTGCAAGCCAAAACCCAGACATTTTTTAAAGGAAAAGAATAGGTATGGATCAGATTCTCCACGTTGCAACTTCTTTGTTTTGGTCAGCCTCATGCCAGGGGCCCTCTTTCCTATTAACAATATTTATGAAAACTTTTCAAGAAGGTTTGCTGCAACCATTAAAAACAAGCCAGTTACGTCAGGTGAAATTACACGGGACTAGAAAGACTTGTGGGAGCCTTCTGTTGGCCGAGAAAAATTAAAACGTTCAAGTTGAAACGAAAGAAGAATTTTTATGTTTTATCCAGTGAGTCTGAAGAAAAACCACCAATTTCTAACAGGTACTGTTTTATAGGGAAGACACATTTCCCAGGGATTTGACAGCAAAACCTGACTACTTGGTAGTTTTGGGGAGACAAGACAGCTTGCCTGTTTTTGTCATCCTCACAGCAGCGGCGACGAGAGCCCACTCACCTTGAAGTCCATCCTTTCCTAAACAAGGCAACATGACTGAGTACAGCAGCTTAGGAAGTGGCAGAGCCAGAATTCAATAACCTACAAATTCAGATAGGTAAGGAATTTGGGCAATTTTAAACAAGTAACCTCAGAAAAAAGAAAAAGAACAAAATCAGACCTCTTGCTACCATATTGACAAGCTCTCTTTGGCTCATGTTCTGCAACAAGTCCTTCTGATCAGATGGTCACATCTTCAGCAGTATCAGGATATAATATAAAATGTGCATTGTTTATCCTTTCTGATATATTATGCATACAACTCAGCTGTCTCATAATGCAGAAGCAACCCAAGCACAGTAGTTTCGATACTAACACTCATTAGAAAACAGACTCTCTGGTCTCAACCAAAACAAACCATTTTTTCTTCCTTTTATAGCTTTCCGAAATAACCTTATGCAAAAAGTGATTATAGTTGTAACAATAAAAAATGAGGGGAAAACGACAATAAATAATGCAGTATTTTTTCTGAGCACATCAAGGGCTTTGAAGCTTCAACATGTGAAGAGGGGTCCTTCTTACCTCAGTGAGCTGGGTAATATAAGGTGTCTAAATAAAAAGAAAAAGAAGGTATCATCTGTCACTGCCATAACAGCAAGACAAAATTATTTATATAGGCTGCAGACAGAAGTGCTTCTGAAAGAAATCATCACTGTAGAAATATTTTTGGATAAATAGTATTCATCAAGAGTTAAAAGGGGGAAAAGAAAAAAGTATACTTTGAGGAAAAGAAATGTAACAGTTGAAATTAAATATTTCAAATTACTACTGAAATATAATTTCTAAATTTTCTAGGATGAGTTTACAAATATTTCCCTCCCTCCTTCTGTTTGGATGGACACAGCCCAAGCTTGATGCAGAAAGTGGGCCAGCACACCAGACTTAAAAATCCAACCTGAGACAAAAGCAGCCGTACTAGCAGTTTGTATCTCCTACAGTTCTATTTCCTATATTGTCACCAAAATACCTAAATTGCCATGTAGAGAGGACATTCCCCTTCACTTTCTCCAGTCCATCTTCGTATTACATAGCCAAGGAGGGACCTGGGGGGCCTGGGTACTACACTGGCTTAAGCTCAGAACAACACAACTTCTTTTGAATCAGCTGTGGATGGCCTGAACCACCACATACAGCATAAATAGCCCTGCAATGCGTACGCTTGCTAAAAGAGACCAATTGGACAGAGTAGACTTCAAATCTTTATTTAGCAGCTCAGTGAAGCACTGATTCTGCAAACTGTATGTTAAAGAGGGAGTCTCATCACAACCTAAGGAAGAATAGCACAGGAAGCAATTTTAGGAAATTATACACAATTAAACTGCCATACGTTTTTCCTTTTCCCTCTTGAATGGGTGACACATAAAGCATACAAGCAATCTGCAAGGATAAAGACCTTACACAGACTGATATTGATTCCCTTTTTTTTTATGCCATGTAAATCAAGACTTGAAATTGACATAGAGAACTCAGGGCCAAAAGATGTATGATATGAGCTGTAACAGTCATGATCAAGTAATACAAGAAGACTTGATTCGATTTTTCTTGTTTTATGAACAGAAGCAAGGCTGCTGTTTTGTCTCTTTTGCACAGCTGTGGGTGCACCTTCTTTCCCTTCCTGCTCAGAACTGCGATTTTGGGCAATTTAGAATAAAGAATCAGATCAAAGCACTCACCAAATTTGCAACATGTCTATAAGAAATCTGAAAGTGTAGGAGCGATGGTGTGGAGAATTTTATTCAGCTATCTGAATGCAGTCAAGAGCTCTGTCCTCTGATCATTATTCTTTTTTTCAGGTATAAAAAATAATGCTGTGTTGTCTGATTAAATTGCAAATTTGTAATGTTTGCTACAAATTATTATTATAAAGGAGAAACAGGGGGAAAACTTTATTATTGCTTTAAAGTTATTTATTTTTCGTTAAAGTAGGGCTTGATAATTTTCACTTTCTACACCCCAGCCTCCACTTCTAACACCGTTAGTCTAAAGAAACCTGATCACAGGTAGGTGGTCTCCATTTTTCAGCAGCTGGAAAACCTTTCTTGCTTTAAACCCTTTCACTGGAGAAAAGACTGCAGTAATTTTGTTTAACATTTCTGAGCACATTCCATCAGGCTGAAGTCAAATGGGAGAGATTTGAGCCCCAACAATGAACATGGAATGTGCACATGGTATATTAATCATTAATGACTTTTAATCAGTTCTGCGCTGACAAAAACGCACCTGCAGGCACCAGGCACTCAAGAGCAGCCTCTGCTCCACCAGTGCACCGTAGTGTGGTACAGAAAATAGTATACCACGTTCTGAAAGAGGAGGGGAAACACTGGATATCTTGAACTTCAACGTGATCAAAGGGATCAGCTAAAATATTCATGGTATGTTCTTTTCACATAAATCCTTTTTCTCAGGAGGCAATGTATAACTCTCAGACAGGATTTAATCTAAATTTGCAGAGAGCATTTATATTTGTCTAACTTGCTACTGCAGATATCATTAAAAAAAATGCACTAATACTTTGTCATCATCCTGACAAATCCTGAGGGAATGTAAATGCCTTGCTGACAAAATCCTTTCAGATCAAACCCAAGGTAGGTCACTGAAGAAATCTGGCTGAACATTCAAGTTCATGACATCAGCAAAATTTGTAGCAACTACATGATGAATGGCAGCATGGCACTCCTCGATAAGCGTACAAAGACCTTAGCCTTATCCTGACAAGTTATCTTTTCTGTGAAAGCTGCCAAAACCAAAACATTGTCGCTGGAGAAGATTTCTAGGATTTGGCCACAAGTCAGCAAGGATTTTGACTGTCTTGTTCTGCTGCTTAACACAGAACAGCAGAGAAAGATGGCAAGCATCGAAGTCTGTTGACTCACCACTTTTCTGCCTTTCTAAGCACATTCCTCCTTGTGCTATAATGTTGCCATAGTACTGGAGATCTGAATTAATATACAAAGCTTCATGCCATGCTTACAGTCCCCACAGACATCATTAAGAGGCCAAAAACATATCAAAGGCAGAGAAATGCCTGTGCAGCAGCAGACGCTGCTCCATCACTACCTGCATTGCCTTCCAAGAACAACAGTTGCCTCCTTTGACTCCATCCCAACAGGCTACTACAAGGCTGGCTGATCTAACATAGACAGAAACATTTTTAAGAGTTTCAAATTTTACCTGATCTTGAGAACACATAAGACAGTTTTATTAATTGCTTATCTAGACAACCTTCCAGAAGTTTAACATGAGTGTGCAAAGGAAGGCAAGTCAAAAGAAAAGAAAGAAAAAAAACCTCAACCCAAAAAACATGCACTACATATTCAGTTTCTTCTTTATCATTTCTATTTAAAATCAGGCTGTGTGTTTGTTTTAACAACCAGGGTGGAAAAGCATGAAGCAGGACTGGAGTGGAAGATCCAAGTTCAGAAATGATTCTCCAAAACTACAAGGCTTTGGTGCACTTTCCTGAAGCAGTGCCTAAGAAAAGCTCTATCGCCAGCACCAACTACTTTCCTCTAGCAATAGGAGGCAGATTAATAAATAAGCATTCTCACTGGGTTCCTCCTCCTGCACGAACACCTTTTGTGTTTCCTTGCCCCAGCTTTTGAGTACTGAACCTGCTTCAGAGTCTGAGAATGCAGAGGATCACTGCCACCTGCAACAAAACTGTTCTGTGTTTTCCCACCTACACAAAGGTTCAAGGAATTTCAAAAATAAAATAACCCTGTTGTCTCATCAATAAATACAAAGATTTTTCTTTCAGCAAAAAGTTTTTTTACTAGCAACAGCAAATCACTGAGACTGCTGCATTTAACATCAACAGAGATGGAAACTGCCAACAGCAGGGTTTTACAGCACCTTCTTAAAGAAGATTGACACTAGAGACCAAAAAGGCTCTCAGTTACTAAATCTACTCAAGTTATTTCACTCATGTCAAGACTCCTTTTCAGCACAGGATCATTCAAATATCTCTTCCCTGATAACGCTTACAGATAAGAGTAACCTGCACTCTCCCATGCTGCCCTGATCTCATACACTAGGCTAGGCTTTAAGACACTGTGTACAGCCAAGTTGCTATTTGTAGGCAATATTTTGCCTTGTCTGCCCTTTATTCTGCCTGCTCTCTTCCCACATGTATATCCTTGTTTATTCTCAAAGGTTTTCTTAAAAATCAACCCAAAACACTTCAGATTTCTTTTGTCCCTAAAGGTCTGCCACACCTGGAATTGCCACATATGAGTTGAAACATTACTTCAAGCAAGGAATTGTCATTGATTTTCATCCATGCTCCAGGAGGATTTCAGACATTCTGTGATAATCTTGAGTTTAAAAAATTAGTAATACGGTCATAAAACAACCCAAACTAGGAAAGAGAGAAAACAAGGGAAGTTCTGTTTTATTCTACAAATTGTTTTTAAAGGCTGCCAATCCTATTACCTTGGATTTGAAGTCTGGGCTGTCCCACCCTTTGGCGTCGTGTACTTTCGAAAGGAACAAGGTGCTCATCGCCGCATTTGAACCATCTGGAAAGGGGAGCTCATTCTGGAAACGCTGAGACCCTGGGCTGGAGGGGCACCAGTAAGTGCCACTGTCAGCAGTTCTGCATGCAGGGGTGTGAAATTCATTTTTCTCCAAGACGAAAGCCTAGATATTCAGCTCTAGAAGTG
The DNA here is from genome assembly GCF_013368605.1 of Nyctibius grandis. Classification (NCBI taxonomy): domain Eukaryota; kingdom Metazoa; phylum Chordata; class Aves; order Nyctibiiformes; family Nyctibiidae; genus Nyctibius; species Nyctibius grandis. The sequence goes on from NC_090658.1 coordinate 2,501,732, forward strand.
AATCTCACAGTGGAAACAACAATTACCACTTCAAGAAGAGTCTTACTCAATTAAAGCCTGTAGCATTAGCTTCAAGTGAAGAGATCAGACAGAAGTCCCTGAGCAATTACATGAAACAAAGTCACCCCTACAGCAGCTTCTCTAATAAAACCAGGACTCTCTTTTATTCTCAAGAGAGATTTCATAACTAGGTTTCAAAAGGAATTCAACTTGTACAATTCACAACCCCAGATTAAGAAATCGAGCCCATAGGTCAAAGACCCAATTACCTCCTCGTCTCACACAAATCTCCTTCCCTAACACAAAAGTTGGCCTGCATTTTGCTTGAGACTAAGTGAAAAAAATCTAAGCCTCTTCAACTCTTCCACCTCCCTGCCACTTCTATTCAAACAAAGCTTGTTATACCCTTTGCTATGGTCGTCTCACCATTTACACGCGTACTTATACCTACTTTCCAGCAAATTCCTTGGCCTGTGGCTTTGCAAAGGCAAAGCGGGTAGGCAGAAAACTTTCAGAGTTTCTTTCAGGTACTAATGGCACATGTCTTAGAAGGTCTGAAGTCAGAGCCCAAAGGCATCTGTATCTTTTTTTTGACTACACAAAAAACTTTATGCCTAATTTTGATCCCCTGAATTGCATTAAATTTATAACTGTAGCATGAATATTTTGTCAGTGTCTGTGACTCTTCTCCTAATTTGCCTGACACTTCAGTTTTCTGAAACTCAATAATGTTACTCACTAAAAACCAAAACAACCTGTGAACAAGTTATTTGTGTATAGTTTGATGAAAGTAACAGATCCTAAAATGCTGTTTTGAAGAAACATTTGTTAAAACCAATTAAATAAAATGTTTTTTTTCCAGTCCTCCAGTCGGAGGAGCAGCAGTAGGGGAGCCACAACCTGCGTGACTACTCATGATTGCAATTCAAAATGTGTTTTATATCAATAGACCAATATTTGCTTCATTTTCTTTGCCATCAAAATGCCTGCTAGAATATTTATTAGAACACTCACAAAAGGAAAAGTGGAGGACCTGAAGAAGCATAAAATAGAGCTATTTGAAAGATCTACAGAAAGATTTTGTTTTGCTTGTGTTTTTGAACTGTGCCACAGAGAGTTTCTTCCGTTCCAGGAAACTGTTCTATGTAATAAACTTTTTCTGCAGTTAACGTGAGCCTATGGATTGATTATATTTTAACATTAAAAAAATCACTTCAGATATGATTCAAGTAATCTTCATCAAAGATGTAGGCATGGAATGAAAAAAGGTTTTTCCAAATGCCTTAGGAAAAGTTCCCACAACTAGTGCTGAAAAATCAGAAATTTCCCCCCCTGGATTTTTTTCTCTCTCATTCTGTTCAGTGGCATTTCCTACCTTCTGCAGAGCTCTAGTGAAGCCCTTCAGCAGCCTTGCAGACTAATATCCTGCAGTGAACTCAGTCTGCTGCATGTCGAGTTTTACCTTATTCTCTGTAACAGATTTAAGCCAAGTTTGTTGCCTTGTCTGCAGCCACATTCTGTATTTTCTTCTGAATTTTACAGTCATCATCAACTTATCCACACTCAGTTTAAGCACTCATCCAGATAGAAATCACAAATATACAACAATACTGCGCTCTATGTGAAGCTGATTAATGTTTCTCTTAACAAACACTTTAACTAGTACCTAACTTGTTGCACATTGACGCAAAACTATCATTTGTCCCTTTGCTGCAAGGGAACAAGGGGATAAACAAGCATCACTCCCTTTGCAAGCTCGCGTGTTGGAGCTGACATGCAGAACAGTAGAGGGATTAGAGGCAAAATTTCAGTTCTACTTAAAACAAATTTAAAACACCCTCTGGCCAGAGGAAAAATCATCTTTTTCTTAAAAACCAGAACTATACAGAACAATGATAAAAGGTAAGCTTCTCATTCAACTTTATTACAGAAGTAACCACTGAAATACAGGTAAACCTTTAGTTCTTGCAGAGGCATCCAGAAAATCCAAATGATACAATAGCTTAATATCAAAAGCTATTTTGTCATTTAAGAATAATGCAATGAAAGTGCCTTTCTGTAGCCTTTTATGCACAATTCACAATACAGCAAACTCATGGCCAGTGACTGTGATATTAATCCAGAAAAATCTATCAAGCAGATTCAAAGCAAATGTAACATTTCATCCCGAAATCAAACCCTTGGGTGTGCACTGGAGAGAGGCCAGGGAGCCGTGCTGAAGTGTAAAACTAACATCTTTATGTCCTGTTAGTGCCATGGTCTAGTTGACAGGGTGGTGCCAGGGCAACGGTTGGACTCGATGATCCATGAGGTCTCTTCCAACCTGGTTGATTCTGTGATTCTGTGCTTATATGATGTCTGGCATACGGACCCAGACAACTGCAACTGAGCCTCTAAAGCAATAATGTACTAAATAAAATAAGGTATCAAATGCCTGCAAAATCCACCACTGCATTTGAAGAATGTGTTTAAGAGCTATGGTTAAAGTAGAAAAAAAAAATAGATCAATAACATGAAGAGTCTGACTCACTCCTGAAGCTTAAATTTTCAAAGCATCACAGCTAGTAGATGATGGCATGGAGATAAGGGATGAGCACAAACACCCAAAAGACAAGGCTGAAAATTAGTCTAAATATACCAGAGGCAAATGCCATTTCTAAATTAAAAGCATCTTTAAATTATCTGCTATTTTAGAAACACAATGTGCAAAAATGCAACAAGGGCACACTGCAATGATGGTCTGAAAACCACAAAGCAAATGAATGGCCATTTTCTGGGTAAACTAAAGGCAAAGACAGAAAGTGAACTTGCTGGAGCAAGTATAGGCATTTTCAATCAGCACTACTGCTCTTTGTGGGGATCAGCAACAATTTTACTAAGGCACGTCCTGAGCCATGTCAACTGAAAGCATCGCTGTCTCACTACTCACGTCTCCATAAAGAGGACGACTCTGGAGGAGCATCTGAAGTGAAGAGCATGCATTCTTGCAAAGAGCTTGGCCTAAGTACTTCATGCTGCTGAGAATTTTCTTCTGTTAACGCAGACGCTTGGCACTGGCAACTGAGCCCTTTCCTCTGACAACATCCCCACGGAAGTCAGGGGATTGTTTAGCTACAAGTATCATTTCTTAAAAGTAACGCTAACAAATCCTCCTGCTCTTTAAAACAACTGCAATGTTAAGTTCTGAGGTCAAGCTCAAAGGAACTGTTTGGTACTTGGGTTCAGCAAGAAAGTAATTTCTTCTGTGTGCTAATGATGGAGAAAGAGAGGCGCGTGCTCAGCCACAGATCTCATCAATCACCTGCAGAAATCAACTTCAAGCATCTCTAAATGCGAAAAGCAAGTGCTGTCTGTTTGTATTCTACGTATAACCTTTCAACACCTATAAAAACCCACTGCTAAGCAGCAAATTGCATTTCAGGTGGCATTTTTGGCCACAATAGCATCACTTCAGATTTCTCACTGTAAGCAGGACCTCTCACTATGGGTAAGGCAAGCTTGCTGCTGTCACCAAGGGGGTGGCAGCACAATGGGAGTGCTGTGCTTTTTGCTCTGTGGATGATAACTTGCTTTGCCTACTCTGGGGTTGCAACTCAACAGACTGACTTCTAATATATAACAACAGGGACCAGAGAACACTGCAGTGTCCAGCCATTGTGCACTGAGCGACCGCCCAAGGGACTGTGCATTTAACCAACTCTCCTCCAGCCTCTCCAGGCCAGAAGCAGGAAGAGATGTAAGGGGGGCTTTAGGAGGGGAACGGGAGAAAATCCAACTAACCCAGCTTTGCAGGAGCTGAGACCTACCTGTCTTCTAGCCCTGCGGTTCTGGAACAGTGGGGATGTGCCCTTGGAGCCCTCCAGGTCACTCATCACTTCAAGTCTTACAGAAAGATAAATGCTAAATAAACCATTATATCCCAAAATGCTCTAGAGAATTTTCAACATTATTTTTTTTACATTGTCAGGTTATGTAATGACATGTTACGCTGACAGATTATGAAAACATTTACTGTTACTTTTTTGAGCAGGCACAATTCATTAATTAGCAATGCATCAAAAGCAAAATAACTGACAGAAGCCTCCTGCCTCTTCCCAGTGTTACATGACCTTTCCCGATAGACCTATCACTTCCACTTATAGGTAGTTCAGAAAACATGTGAAGAAGGGATGCAAGAAGAATTGTTATGCTAGTGACATATTCAGTCCTAAATAAAGCAAGAAGTTGTGCAGATACAACCAGAAGAGGTGGGCACTTTAACCCAGCCATTTCTGATAAGACAGGAATAGTCTGACAGTGGGAGTACTAGATTGTAACACACACTCTACGAGTACTAAACAAAAAGCCTACTACGTTATGGGAAATGTTGAGACGTTCTTACAAAATTAGGAGTAATTAAGCACATTACGTCCTGGTAAGTGGACTAAAACATTCATTGTAATTACTCCTATTCAACCAGTCTGTATTTGCTGTGGTACAATAATGAAGAATGCTCATGTAAGACAGGGGGATGCTCCCCACCACAGCACCTTCCCTACTTTTCTCTTTTTTTTCCCCCCAATATGTGCCTCTGTTTATCTCAGAAATTTCTGTAAGTTTTGCCTTTGTTTTAAAATGCAGAGGGAAAAATAAACATCTGCACCAAATCCAATGGTTCACAGGAGAGAAGGAAGGATTAGCCGCAGAGAGGGCTGCAGTGAGTCTGTTTAATGTGCTAGAGCTTCCAGAGCTGTTATGTTCTGCAGAAGCATGGCTATTACTTAGGTGTCTGCGCAGGAACACGCTGTTAAAAAACACCAGGTGAAGCTGTGCTCTCGGTTAAATCACTATTCCCCAGCAAGCCACAAGGGCCACATGAGTGTAAGTAAGGCTACAGTTTAGGTCTTTCCAAATAAAGCAGGCCAAAGAGCTGAAGTTAGATAATTAAAAGAATATTTTCCGAGCATTTGGCATCGAAAGTGAGGAAAGAGAAGTAGAGGGTACACTGCCAAAACCAGTCAAATCTACATGGGGAATAACATGCTTGTGGAATTACAAGTATCTCAGATGCATTGTTTTTCCCTGATATAGTTTGGTTCAATTGCAGGGTTTTTTCAGACACTATTATTAATCTACCTACTGATAAGAATAATACTTGTAAAACCTGAAATCATTCTTCCTTTGGAGTTACAGAGAGTTTGATCTGTCTTCATAAAATTAACAAGTAAAAATCATTATCAAACATGGCCCTTTTAAACACATTCAAAAACCCAGTGCTTTCATGTCAAGGTGTCTGAACTTGTATGTGCTGCAGGGATTCAAAACCCTGTGTTTTATTAATGAGGAACCCCAGGGTGGGGGCAGGATTGTTTAACAGACTTATACCCATCAAGACTTTTTTTTTTAATATACTAATACACCAATGCACTTCTGAAAGCGTACGCCAGATTTTTTGCTAGAAAGGACATACTACCATTTCCACAAAAGCCTTTGCTGGCACTCGATCACGAGTATCTTTTCTTTGACACTAACATTGCCTGTTCTACCCATCCAGCGAGCACCAACCTGACCAAGGTAATCAGGCTTGAAAGACAGAAAACAAAAGATATAGCATAAAGACATTAAAAAAAACTACTGTCAACAAATCATAATTTGGTCTTCTGCAGGACACTAACTGTTCAGCAGTGGCTGACTGCCTAAATAAATTAATTTATTTTAAAGGCAGTCAGCTTTCCACATACCTCTGTATAAAATAAAGCCTACTACTTATCCATTACCAACACCGCTGGCACACGCATTTAGAATTATTCCTCATTTGTCAGCACTGCTATCTATATTTTAGATCAAATATTCTATCACCTGCTGTTATTTTGGTTCATTCTTGGGAAAGCAGACTATCCACAAATCCTTAATGCTACCCTGCTGATCCCTGAATAAGGGAAGTAAAGTGACTGCTTGATCTATCAAAAGCAGATATCAATTTCATTAACATCATCTTTCAACAATACCATCTGAAAATCTGTAACAGCTTCCAGCACCAGTTCTTAACTATTACAAATTGAAAGGTTTATATTTATTATTCTTTCCTAGCTTGGGATTACAGACTTCAGACTGTTAAATTTAAACACATAAAAAGCATTTTGTGTTTAGTCTCAAGAGCTTTGATGCCTCCCTTAAAAACTTCTGGAGTTCAGAGAAGCATTTCTAACTCATGGGACATTTGAGTAGCTATTGAATTTTTAAAGTAAACTTTGGAACTACTGCCACGTGCTGACCACTCACCCCTCTCGCTGCTCCTTGGCAGAGGATGGTCTGGCTTTTGTTTTCTTAACTCCAGGAACTTAACTGAGGGGCTAAACTCTGACTGGAAGTTTCTAGTGGAAAGAGATAAATGGCTTCAGCTGGACCACTGCCCCATATGTGCTCAGTGAGCTCACTAGCAAACCAGACCACCAATGCTTGTGACAACTTTTGCAAAGAGAAAAACACGGCAATTCTGTCTGCAACAACATAAATGTTTGTTCTAAACCAAATAATTTATCCTAGAATTCAATAGGAAAAACCTAGAAATATTGCTGGGAGTATACACCACAAGTCACATTCAAATTATCACCAAGAAGACATCCCCCAAACCCTAAAGGGCTGCATAATGCAATAAGGTTTTTAAGCAATTGTACTTGCAGCAGAGGTCCTGATCCTGCAGCATGCTGCTGGGGAGAAGACCCAGGAGCCCAGCAACACCACACTTCTTGCACAACACACAAAAAAGGCAGACGTATCTCACAACAGAAAGTGAAAGATTACAGGCTGCTGATGAATATAGAGAACTGTTATATATCTTGGACTAGGTTAATGAGTACTCATCTCTCATGGCAGAGGAAGGCAGGCATACTACAGGCCACGACGGAGAAAGCTGCTTTCCACGTGACTTGTTCTCTTTCCACTTCAACAAGTGAGGACATCTCATGTTTCCCTCCTCAAATTTCTCTCTTTCTCCCTTCCCTTCTTATCCCCTCCCATGCTACCTTGCTAAAAGCAAGCAGAAATCAAGAAGCTCAAGAAGCTTTCTAGAGTCCCACTAGTCTGCCCATCTGAAACCACTGTGACTGGGCAGTAGAGAAGGAGGAGTTAACCCAAATGCAGATGATTGTTTTCTTCTGGGCTTGGGGCTGGATAACAGAGTTTGCATCCCAAAAAGGGCAGTTGTTATAGCTACCACCTGTAAGTAGTCTACTGGCCATCAGAAAGGACTTCTCCTGCCTTGTGCAGCTCAAAGCTCTGCTCACCTTTCTTCTGGATTGAGGCAGAACGTGTGCGTTTCATAAAAGCGTTCTCTTCTTGAAGTTGCAGAATAATGTTCATGAGTGTCTGAAGGCTTCTGACCTGAAAAAACCTGGATTCACTATCTTGGTCTTAATGAGGCAGAAAAAGGATTTAAATCTGTGTCTTTTTCTGAAGCCAGGCTTCAGTGTTCGATGCACTCAAATGGTCTTTTATGCCTCTGTAAATATTCAGTTTCCATCACAGAGGAAGGTGACCACACAGCTTTCAACTCCTGTTTGTGGTGCACCTACAGCTAATTACACCATGTAGAGAGGCACTGTGATAGCCTGGTGGGTGTTTCTAGGTCATTACATCATTATGTTATTAGTCCACATGTAATGATGCAGTCTCTCCTGGTAATTGGAGCCTTATAATTTCTATGTTGAGATCATGTGTTTGTAATATAACGGCAGAAAGATGATAATGTCCTGACTATTCAAATACAGCCTGAAAAGGGACAATTGTAAACTGTACCAACGAATAAAGCAAAATGAAAGGAGGAAATACCAAATAATATTATTTTCCACAAAAAGGGTATCTAACATTTTAAAAAATAGCACAAGTAATTCCAGATTATGAGACAGCTACACCTTTTATTCCATCTGAGTACTGGAGCTGAAGCACTGTAGAAAAGGTAAATGAGACCACATAAGATATTTCAATATGGAAAAGGACAGGGGTTTTAGTGATTTGGGGACTGAATTTCAAAATAAATTAAGGATGAAATTGGTTTTCTTCCCAGTATGTTTTAGTAGCAAATGGAAGATGATATGTCTTTTGTAATTTGAGAAATGTTCTAAAAAATTTTTTTCCTGAGAATTCTTTTGGAAATTGATGATGTGCACAATAAATTATTGCTTTATCAATAACATTTTCACCTCAGAAATGTGTTGAGGACAGTATGTATAAAATCTAATTGGACTTTGGAATTGAAGATTTTAATAATAGTTTAGAAATAAACTTATCACAGAAATTAGCTTACTTTCATTTTATTAAAATTGACTTGGTTAATTAATCATAAGGCTTTTAACAAATATCTGTACTTCTCCAACAGCAGAGACTGAACATGACAGGACAGAGGTCTGCCCAAAAAGGAAGAGCTATTCAGCAAGATATCAAGCAAGGATGAAGGTCCAGTTTCCAGGGGCTACTTCAATGTTTTTTAATAACAGAAATATTTCAGAACTTTCCTCAGGGACCATGTACCCCTCGCATTAGGTACAAAGAACAACTGACAGGGAAACTGAGTATCTGTGTCACAAGCTGTTTAACTGCCACCAATTTTTAAACAGGAATCAAAGAAAAAGAAAAGTCTGAAGTAAATAATATAATACGGTTGGCAGGGCCTTACAATAGTTCCTTACACATGAAAAAGCATTGGGAAAGCCTGGAATTGAGGCGTGAAGACGACACCATCAGCAACAGGAAAGCAGGAGACAACCACACTATAAAATAATGATCAAAATGAACTACCTAGCTCCTACAGAACATGTTTCATCTTGGGGTCTCAGCAGGGCATCGGTGGTAAGAAACGCAGAGAGGAGCTGAAACAGCTCTTGAACCAGTGTGAGAAAGCCTCTGTTGATGTGAGGGATAATGAGAAGTCAGGGAAGAAGTGCAGAATGGGGAACGTGCTTAGATTGATGAGTTAGGGATGCAGGTGTAGAAGTAGCTGGGTGGATGGGTAAGAGTAGGTAAGACCAGGGAAGAAAAAAATATAACGGGGACATGGGATCTGGCGATGAGCTGGCATCGCTGTCATGATTATCACCCCTCAGGCCACACCTATTTGCTGTTGTTAGTTTAAGTCAGGTAGAGTAAACAGTGAAGAGGAATTTCTTATAGGGAAACCACTCAGTAGCATTGTCCATCCCGTGTACCACATGTGGCAGCAAGAGCCATATAAAAATACAGCACAGCCTGCAATTTTATAATGAAACCGTCTTGCCACTCATTTGCATGTGTGAGCTATCTTAAAATCACACAATCCATCAAATCTGGTATTTGATGTCTTGACAATGCAAGATGTTCTTAGAATAGAAGCCTGTCTGGTATGTACATATGCTCATTTCTTGTAATGATCCCTCATTTTATTTCACCTTCCCCGAACTGCAGCAGGAAGGCAGATCATTATGAATGGGAATCACAAAATGTCATTGGCAAGCTGGAACATCAGAAGGTCTGAGGCCAAACAAACTGCACTGTGAAACTAACAGGGAACAGTAGTTTGCATTTTTATGTATAGTTTGGAATATTACTGTGAGTTTCCCCTTGGGCCAGAGAGGTCTCAGGCAGGTGGCAGAAGCGCTCTGTGCAACCCGCTGCTGTTAATGCTTCCTCCGAGATGGAACTGTTTGTCCTGAAGAAAATAAAGTAACAAGTAGGAAGCACGACTGTAACATGAGGAAGCAAGATTACAAGAGCAAATCTTGGGCATTTCTGTTTCTGCATTGAGTAGAAAAGCAGCTTTTGCTGGCTGGTGATTTCGGTTCCAAAAAATGAAACATCGCTGCCCCCTTCTGTAACCCAAGCAAGCTGTATCCTTCAGCTACCTGCAATGTCTATATGGGAAGGCAGGTAGTCGCATACTAACTGATACTGACATACTGAACTTGCCCAAAATACTAAACAAAAGCTATTAGTTCATTTTTTCCATAATTATTTTCATGCCTGTATTTGTCCTGAAGAGCCTGATAAAGATTAAGCCTCAAAGGGAACAAATAAGCAATAAATATGCTCGAATTTATTGATTATCAGTTTGTGTATGAGACAGAATCATGCTCATTTCTGAATTTATTAAAAAGCTTTCAGAATTTCCTGACATTCATTGAAATGTCATCTGAGGCTCTTGCCTAAAATGAACTAGCTTTTTCCCACAGTTTTCAAACAAATTATATACGAAGTTGTTGTTCAATTACTCTACACTCCAGGGAAAGTGGAAGATCACTGACTAGATCACATTTCTAGAAGGAACCTGGAGACACTCACCCACCGCTTTATGTCAGTTGCAGATTTTACCATCCCAGCCCACGGTATCCTGATTTAATTCCCTTTTTACGATATTTAGAAACCCAATGCATATTCAATCTGCTCCTGCCAACCTCCATGTAAAAGAGCAATTCCCTTGTTCTGCCCACATTATCATATCCTCCACCCAAGACCTTCCCATTTCTCATTCTTGTTCAACTTAAGCCTGCTTTGGGACCGTGTCTGTAAACTGCCGTGATCTGATGCACCCTGGCCATGGTACACGAGGAGAGTGTGTCAGAGCACAGGGCGCGAGGCTTAGCTGAAGGGAGTTAAAAGCACCAGTTCCTGGTTGAATTGCCCTTGTAGCTTTTAAGCCCTCCTAGTGTCCAGACCTCTCTGTTTTTTCCAGTTCATGCCCTTTGAATCTACTGACTTGCCTATTACCTTTTCCAGAGCCTTCCCCAGGACCTTTTCCATACAGTGATGTCTCTGGCCACCCACGCCTGCTTTAAGCCTCCACTGAAGTACCTTTTAAGCTATAACCAACACACTTTCAAGCCTCACTTCTGAAAGCAAAAAAGTGAGCTCAACAAACTGAAGGCTCCCTCATGCAAGTTGTTTAAAATAGACTTGAAATCTAAAAATATTTCTTGAAAGCAGGCAGCAGCAGCAGCCTTTAACCGTGTGGGCTGAAACTCTGGATTGTGGATTTCCCTGCAGTGCCAAGGCTGATTATTTCTTGGGGAGTAAACTGACCTACTGGTATGTTTGAAAAGAACAGATCTTACAGATCTTTTTTTTTTCTGACAATGCTATAAAGCTCACCTTCTTTCCCACCATTGCCTCCTATGCTGCTCGAAAGGGTATGTGTGAGAGAAGCAGCCTTGCTCTAAATGATTAATAGACAGTTGAATATGAAAAGGAGGGAGAAAAGTAAACTTCATGTGCCCACCGCTGCTCAGAAAATGGAAAGGTTTCCTGCTAATGTCATGATTATCCCCACGGGGAAAAGGTACAAGGCAGCACACTGTTGAATTGTACACAAATACAGATACCCTGTGTAGTGTGGGCAAGTTTCCTAATCTGCTCACTCACCCTCCCAAGGCAGAGTATTCTTTGTATCGCAGTTGTGTAGCGAAGAGAAATCTCCGTTAATGTTTATGAATTGCTGAGCCAAGATAGCGAAACCATGTGAATGATGAGATTCTTATACAGAAAAATACAAGGAGTTATAGATTTCTTTTGCCATGTTAAATAAACATGCCAAGACTGCAAGAGTCTCTGTTGAGAGGCATTCCTCATCTAGCGCAGCTCTGCAAGCCAGAGCTGATTTATGCTGAAGGGAAGATAAACATATAGGTATGTTTTGAAAGCTGAGCCAGGGCCCTTACACTTTAATTGCTTTGAACTGCCCTGTGATTTTTTATTTCATTTCACTCTACAACACTGACATATAGAGACACTGAAAGTGTAACGCAAATGTAATTATCTTAGTGTCAGCTTGATTCAGTGGGGTGTGAGTGGCTCAGTTTCAGTCATTACTGATGGCAAGGCCACAGATACTGTAATTTTTAAGAAAACAACTGTCTTCTGATTCTGGAAATATCGCCAAGCAAATGCGTGCGTCTCAAACCAGCGGCACTGGGGAAGTGATCAAAAGGCTGAGTGCCGTACTGGGACTAGGAACAAAAGTGAAATGTGAGATAAATAACGGTCAGGAAAGTAAAACTGGAACAGGAGTGAAGTCTGAACAACGCCTGAATGGCTCCCACCATGCGGTGCCTGCAAAGGTGGGGAATGAAAGCCGCTAACGCAAGATCTTTCCATCCCTACACAAGGTGACAGCAGATTAATAATAGTAATGTCTCTATCAGTGGATGTAATCAGGCACAGAGAGTCCTTTTCTCCACTTGTAGTAACCACAGAACCACAGCAAAGGAGCACAGCATTGACACACACAAGCCCACACACTGAAGCATGATCCCATGTCCAAGCTCATGAACCCCACTGAAATCTTACTACCACTCAAACAAGAAAACATTCAGTACAGTAAAGCACTTTCCAATCCTGTTTGAAAATGAGAAAGACAACATATCTGCTGTAATGCATAAGAAAATATTTGATGTTTAGACATCAAGTGTCAATCTGTGAAGGTGGTCAGCTTGGATTAACTGCATGACTCCTATTCAAATCTGCACTCTGGCTCACTTCCTCCTCACACTCACTTTGACAGCAGACTCCTAAAGCCATTTTTCCTGGCTGTTAACATCATACTACAAGATGGGGACTACGTAATGATGCAGGGAACATTTCCTCTGCAACCAGTGCTGCAGTTGATTTCAAGGGATAACACAAGGCAGCTGCTTGCAGGCACCTCAGAACTGCTTCGTTTAGGGCAAAGAGTGAGCTCATAGCACAGTCCGTAACCGATGGGTGCTGAGTTATGCATCTCAGATTCCCCCCACACAATCCAAGAGCAGCTCGGTGGCTCATTTCCCCCGTCTTTTTATGAAATTGCCTCAGAAATTATTCCCTAGATATCCCATTGTGTCATTAGGTGCCAGCAAGGGCTGGACAACTTCCCTCCTGTGCAAAAACGCAATCCCAGTAAAGTCAACTACTGCTCCATCTCTGCGCAAGTACCGCGGCTCCAACAGGTTTCAGCACAGAGTAGTTTCTGCAGTGCCAGGATGGCACCAATCCACGGCTGCATAAGCAGTTACGGTTGTTCATTTGCTGACACGGTGGCTTGTCAAATGAGCATCTGATGGTACGTATGAATCACGAATCTTCCCATTTAAACCTAGGCCAGCATTTGCTGCAATTTCCAATAATACAAACAGCCATAACGAGGAGGAAGCTGGCAAATGCACAGAGCATTTTTGAATTTCCCACCTGAAGGAGTGATGCGTGTAAATGAGAATGAGCCCTTCTGCTGTGGTGCTGGCCAATTTTTTAGCTAATCAAATAATATGGCTGTCAGTCACATTTGCAGCACGTGCAAGTAGCTTTCACGGCGATTTTACTGGGCTGTAACGTGCACATGATAAACCACCAACCAAATAAGTTCCACTCCCCAAGTTACAAAACAAGCAGAGACAAAGGCAAAAGGATGGGTGGCAGAACCAAGGCTCAGAGGATGTCAAGAAGTGGCCCTTTAGAAAATAAGCCTGTTTAGACTATAATTAACCACACGCTTCACTTCAGCATTATATTAAACCCCGGGAAAGCGTACGAAAAAAACTTTATCAGCATGAGGCGACTGGAATCACTTTATCAGTGTATTTCAGTGAAACACTGTTTCATGAAAGCTGAGGGATTTTACAGGGACTATAGATGTTAACATTTTGATGGGTTCAGGCCAAGCTCCCTTCTAGATAGAGTAGACTTGGTATTTTTGATTCAAAGAAGGCCAAGTAGCTTCATGTCACTGTTTAAAAAATAATAGCCTTGGTTTTATTTTAGTCTGAAATAAATCTGGAAATCATGAAAGTTGTTGCAAACCAGAATTGTTATTTCTCCTGCCAACTACGATATCAAAGACAGGCAGCCAAGTATCACGGATCACTGAGTAGTTTTCACATCTTCCATAAATCCTTATTACACTGATCTGCTCACGAATATTGACTCTGATTCAGGAATGCACTTAAATGTGTTCTTTTGAAGTCAGCATCACAGAGCTGAACTCCATCGGGGAGGTGCAAACAGCCGGTTGGAGAAGTGCGAAGCGTAGTCACTGGGGGCTGCCGAGGCAAGAAAAAGAAGATGATAAAACGTCTTTGTCAGTCAGATGATCTAATTTCCCCCTCACAGAGGACTGTGTAGAAATAGCATGTCGGGAACACACAGATTTAACAGCAGTCATTGCACTTTTTTTCTCGCACAGGACTAAGGTGTCTACAAGGTTTCAAAGCATTAGACACGTTAGCCCTGCCCCAGGAATCCTGCTCTCAGCTGGTTTCAAAATGTACTTACATCTAAGCACGTGGTCAGCTGTTTTCCTGATTTGAGGGCCTTTGCTTCACACGATACATATCATAACGTAAACTTCTCACATACACCCATACCCCTTAGGACTGATTCTGATCTGAAAGCTGCCTTGGTGTGCTCTGGCCATGCCAACATCATCAGAGACACACAGTCCAAATGTGAGCTACCAACGCTGTATTTTACAGACACTTCATGCCAAATTACAGTCCTAAGGGTCAAATGGAGAAAAAAGAAATGTTTAACTAGAATGATTAAGATAGACACTGTTCCAATTTAGCAGAGGACAGGCTTGTAGAAACCAATGTTTAGGTTTTTAGAAGAGCAGATATTTTTAAAATTATGCTGGCTGCTTTGACATAAAGTTGCACTGCCTGTGTCCAGGTATTTTATTTTTAAAGCTCAGTATGAAATCCCTGAAATTCATCAATTTTTTTTCCTTGGAAACTTCTGGAAATATTAAGTGCTGTAATTTCTTTCTTGAAAGAAGCTCCCACCCTCTGAATCCCTGTGAAAGGTTTACCACCACTTACGGTCACAAAGCCCCACCTAAGGGGCTTTTCAGCACTTCCCTGGAGCTTTAATTCTTAACTAGCACATCTATGTGATCTGTACATAAATATAGTCACAGGGATCCTTTGTCCATTCTTTATATTGTGCTAAACAGAGCAGGGATCAGAAATGCATGAAAAGATAAGATTTCCTGTTTCACTACAGACTTCAAAGGCAGTAGATGCAATGTGTCCAGAAAACAATGAAAATACATTCTCAAATGGAAGAAATTGGGTAAGCACAAGTTATCATCAAGAAACATCAACAGAAAATAACGTAGCATGGGCTATAATACCTGTCCCCTATCTCTAAAACCAAAGAAAGCATCAAATTCAGTGCTTTCAACACTCAAAATTGAATCGGGAAGGGGGGGGGGCGTGTTGTTTGTTTTGGTTATTTTTTCCCTCGTGCCATTCTTCTGTACAAAAACACAGCTAATCACAGAATTCCAGTAAGTTCAGGAAAAGTTTATAAAAAATTACGATTCATAAAAGTCTAATGAAAAGGTTACAGAAGTTCACAATTTTTCCCTTTTTCACGGACATCAGAACTGACTGATTTTATGAAAGACATCAAAACGGTGCATCAATAGCTATCAAAAGTGAAATAATTTTTCAGTTGCTTTCTCAAATTGTAGGCTATAGGCAAAAGACTAAGCAACCCCCACACAAACGAGCAAGCAAACAGTAGTGCATCACCTATAATTAAAGCCACTAAAAACGGTTTCTCTACACACTTCACCTGCTCCTCCTAAGAGCAGTGGCTACTGACATGCTATTCTCAGGTATTTGTTTGAAGACAGTCTCTACTTGTATGAAGTAGACGATGCTGAAATGTTCTTAAAATGCAAAGTATTTGCTTTAAAAAAAAAGTTAATGAGAGTACTACATTCCAATGTGTCATTTGATTATAAAATCAAACCACGCTTTAGCAGGAGGTTTTCTGTGTGCTCACTTGAGCAGATTCCGAGCACTCCCCGTTCGACTCATGAACCCGTGGGGCACTTTAGTTATTTTCCATCCAGTTATCTTCATTCTTTTGCACTGATGAACTGCAAATCCTACATGAATGCCTAAGTGCTTCGCTGTCTCTGACGGGCTGCGTTGCAACCGGAAAGCAAGCAGAGGGCCAGGTACCCTCTGGCAGTTTTCACTTGACTGCAATTAGACAGACATTTTTCATTGCTGGGTGGGCAGTGGCCAACCAGCTGCTGGGTAAACAGGAACGGTGATTGACACAAGAATCTCTATTATTCTTGTAAAAAAAACATGTCAGAAAAAAGCAAATAATGGCTCTGAATCACAATTATTTCTATTGCCTGCCCGAAGACAACACAGAGAGATAATCAGCTTTATTTTTACTCTTTTCCTTCAAAATTACAGCAAGGATTCCCTTATCTAGAGAAGTGATTAGGATCTCTTTGAAAAGGATCCAAACCCCGTGCACCTTGCAAGATGGGAGAGTTTTCTGTAAGAGTCCTATGGGAAAAGATGGGGGAAAGGTTTTAAAAATCATTAAACCTCAAAAGCTTCTCCAAGTTTCTTGTTTACGGCGGTTGGGTATTTTGAAAGCCCACAACCAAACAAGTAATTGTGCAGGCCAGAACTGAAGACAGGATCCTAACGTTACAGAAAATATGCATACAGAGAGATGGACAGGTTTGCCCATACATTATTTTTGTTGAAAAGGAAGCAGACATCAGACCACATTTTCTGTAGGCATTTCATCATCACTGGGACTGCACTTCTGATTGCTGAACGGCCAATGCCTACTCTGGTTACTCTGTACATGAGCACATTTGTGTAAATTAATATATTTGTATACTTTGTAAAAATATATGCCTAAAATATACAGCACAGCAAAACCTGATTACAGAGTGTCAGATAATATGATGGAAAAGAGAGTCCTCTAGTGGTCTCTGATTGCCATAGTAGTAAAAGCAGTCAACAATTTAGGGAAGAAAGTGGATGATCTCAAACATGACCTCACAAGAAACAAATCTTGGTCTACAGCTAATAATAATCAGGGCAAACTGCCCCCACGGATGTCTGTGGCAGTCTCCAGAGTTTTTCTACACTTAGTCTGCAGAAAATCTTCCAACGTTGCCAGTCATTACATGTACATTAAAAAGATCTTAGGAAAAAAGCATTTCTCAACCATATATATGATGCCAATGTACCATTTGCGAACCGTGCTGATATAACAAGCACATATTATATACATATACTATGAGCTGTATAAACACACACGTGAACTGTGCTGATATAACAAGTACAATACGTACATATTCTCTTTGGAATAAGTAACAGGATGAAAAAAAGCATGAAGTGTTTGAAAATTTAACTGGGCTTCACAGAGAATTGGCAGTGGCAGGCAAGGACTTTATGTTTGACACGAGAAAATAAGCTTGCAGGGGAAATATGTAAAATAGAATGAAATGGTCCAAGTGATGGGCTTCGAGACAAACTTTGCAGGTCAGGATTAATATCAGCTGGGAGAAACCTGGTGTGTTTGGGTCAGAGGGAAGAGTACTGCAGAACTGGGGATGTGAAATTGTAAGAAACAAATGTATTTTAGATGTGTGGATGGAAACTGAAGGCTGCATCTGAGATATATCAGCTTAGACTTTGGGAAAGAATTTCCAGAGCAGGATCATAGATATAAAAGAAACTGAGGAGGGAAACAAGTGAAAAAAAACCACAATTTATGTAAACTTCCCAAGAAAACCAAGGGGAGGATGAGAAAGCTTTGCCAAAGTACATATTACAGGAGCTACTGGAAACACACCAGGAGAGGGAGGGAAAAAATGAGATACTAGGGAGAGTAAACAAGGCCCAGGGTACAGGTGTGCTGGCAGCAAGACCTGCTTGCTGCCCATGCCAAGTTGACAAGACAAGACTATAGGTCTTCATAAAAAAAAAAAACATAAATAATCTGGCGCAGCAGATAGGTAAAATAGGTATGATGCATGTGTTGGTGACAGTTTTGCAGCTGTTTTTATTCAAACCAAGAATTCACCTTATGTACAAAGAGTATGAAACGAGTATTCCTGCATTCAGCTTGTAGGAATCCTGAATAATATCTCACGATTGCAATAAACTCATAAAATGAAGTTTTGTAAAATAATCAACTCATTCTCTGTAGATGTTAATATTTCGTAGCTGTATCAATACATATGCAAAAGGCAACATAGCATTTCTCAATTATACAACGTATATCCTGCCATCTGCTTTATACACTCCCAAATCTTAAGCAACCCTTTGGCAAAGCTACATAACCAGCCATAAAAATCCAGCAAACAGTAGTTTCTAAGAAAGATTTGTGTGGTCTTCGTACCAGACAGTTCCCAGCACTGTCATTAAAGGCTTATCTCAGGAAAGCACTTGGAAAAATCTGCTCTCCCTTTCAAGAACCTCATCAGTCAGAGCTATAGGGGTCATCTGTCATGACCATCAGCTTCCCTCTCCCTCCAGCATACCTCTGCAGAGTTAGAGCATAAAAAGATAAGTTCCATATGCAAAAATCCAAGGGTCAGACATGGCCTGGCTATATTTCTAGATGGCATCTTCAAATCTCTACCCCTACCTCTGATTTTTCTTTTCAGTGCTGGCATGGCTTTTGTCAGCTTTACCACTTGTCCTTCATACACCTATCAAGAAAGTATTGCTGAACTTTGTGACAGACATAAAATAAAGTTTGCAAAGATTTCATCTTGCATACAGCAGGATAAATTATTTCCTTTGAACACGCTGTCAGCCTCAAACAGGGTAATGGATTAGTGCAGAGTGCTCAAACCAGTATTTTGTTTCATATTTTGACACGTGCAAAAAGATTCCAAACCACTGAAAGCTGCCGTGTCTGAATGAAAGCAGAACTGCAAACTGAACAAGCCTGCAGAGATACAACTTGGGAGGTAATTTAAGGCTGCAGTCTCAAACAGGCAAAGATGTACAATAACCGAGGACAAAAATTCCTAGGAAAAAGATTAACCTGCCATCTAACTAACACAGGAATGCAAACTAAGTTTCATAAGGGCAGCTGTCTCACTGTTCCTGCATTAGGTGTGACCACCAGAGTGCCAAACACAGACTCCTTTTCCTTCTAAATGGGAAAGGAGTTTGCATTTGGAAGTACAAAATCCTGAACACTGTTGTGTTGTCAACACCATCAGCACCACAAACACCCAAAGGGCCCAGAGGAGCCTGAATTGGGATCAGTCCTTCAGACTCGGTAAGAGCATTATTTTTTTCAATGATAAGACACAGTTTTCAGTGTAGCTTTGCAGAGGACAGCTCCTGCTTTCTAGGCAAGAGCATCAACGCAGGGGCAGAGGATAAGCTCTTTATTGACTGGTCTACTAGGGCTTCATGCAAAGAGCAAGAGATGCTTTTTATGGACTGCAAGTCCACTGGAGATGATGGAGATCACAGAATCACAGAACGATGGAGGTTGGAAGGGATTGCCTCTTTCGGGCATCCACCTGCTGCGGTGTGGGGTCCTCCACGGGCTGCAGGTGGATATCTGCTCCACCATGGACCTGCATGGGCTGCAGGGGGACAGCCTGCCTCACCATGGTCTTCACCATGGGCTGCAGGGGAATTTCGGCTCCAGTGCCTGCAGCACCTCCTCCCCCTCCTCCTTCACTGACCTTGGTGTCTGCAGAGTTGTTCCTCTCACTTATTCTCACTCCTCTTTTTGGCTGCAGTTGCTGTTGTGCAATTTTTTGCCCCTTCTTAAATACGTTATCCCAGAGGCACTACCACCATCGCTGACAGGCTTGGCCAGCGGCAGGTCTGTCTTGGAGCCAACTGGCATTGGCTCTATCGGACACAGGGGAAGCTTCTAGCAGCTTCTCACAGAAGCCACCCCTGTAGACCCCCCATGCTACCAAAACCTTGCCACAGAAACCCAGATGACAAGTAAAGCTTTCTTGCAGCTGGCACAATCGCTGTAATTTCAACCAGACACTGTTCACAGTGGAAAGAAGCCTTGATCAGTAACAGTCCTAATTTTTAGTAATAGTGATACCTGTGCTCAACCTCATTGTCATGAACTAAGGCGATCAAGAAGCTAAAGATGGGACATTCTCTACTGCAGAGTTTCTGTGCCACAGTCACTCAATATACATAACTGGTCAGGAAGAGAGATCCTTCTGATTTTGATGGCTGAAGAAGCATCCCTAGTGATTGCCACAGAAAAACACTCCTCTGCTAAAGGAATTGAAGGGCTCAGCAGCCTTTGGCATGACTAATCGGAAGGTCTGCTGTGATTCATTGGGGGCTCCTGACCCAGCGAACGTGCAACTCCCCAAGGACAGCACCGCGCATCGGCATACCACCTGAGGTCCTTCCCGTGGAGCTAGGCACGGGGATGTCTTTTGTCTCCTTGCTCTTCAAAAGGCATCTGACAAGGTAAGGTGCTTGAGGATGGATCGATACACAACAATACATAACAGTGCATTGATCAAACACAGCTCTTGACCTCCTCTCCACCGCACTAACGCTGCTATTTTTCAAGTGACTGGCCAAAGCAAAGGCCACAAAAATAAATTGTTCTTGTATTCCATTAAAGAACAAGCTTGTGAACGGAAACTAGATTTGATGAGTTTTGAAGTAGTCAGATCTCCGCACCACACTGACAGTCACATTGCTACCCACTTTTCTGATGGCAGGAGACAGTTTATGATGTTCAGTGCTGCTGCTGCTTTCGTACGGACAAGTCACACCACTCCTAACCGTTAGCACACATTCCCATCTTCTGAGTGGAGTCAAGAAGGACAACAGGATCTTAGATAAAGCATGTGGCCCTCTCAGAGTAAGAAAAACAATGGATTTCTAGTTGTGACACTCTGAAGTGGTATGACTGGAAATGTCAAGTGCAATTTACTCACTGATGGCTATGAAACAACAAATACACTCAGTGCTCCATGATATCCAATCGCTATTTGCATTATCCAAACATGGTTATTTTCCATCCAAAGTCTCTACAACTTCATCTCCTAGTTGTGTAATCACCTGCCTAATGCTGCAAGTGCAGTAAAGTGTTTTTTTTTCTCTTCCCCAGCAACTCAAACAATAACCTTTGTCTCACCTGGTTTTCCCTTTCGAACACTCTGTTCCTATCTCCCACAAGTTCAGTCTGCCTCTGCTCTCAATAGAGGCAGAAGGGGTGAGATCTCTCAGCCTCTGGAGAAGTTGCCCCAACGAGCCTCCAGGAAGGAAGGCTATTAGCATAAAAACAACAGGTGATTATTTTAGTATGAAGACCAGATTTATATGGGTTTAGAAGCTAGCATCTGCCTGGCCAGAAGAGGACAGCAGCTGATAATCCTCACTCAAAGACACTAGTTTCTCAGTCATGGTGGATTCTCAAAACAGAGCTAGCAACAGTTTCCGTAATATATTTAAAGATAATGCTTACAACCATGGGGCAATTTTTGAATGTGTCTAAAACTGAACGCTTTGCTCTTCATTGAGCCACACATCTTTTCACATTTACTAAGCAGCCACAAGGCAACAGAAGGTGCTTGTGCTCAGCACTGTTTGGAAAAAAACTAAATCAGCATGTTCTTGTGAACTCCTCTTATAATTTAGATGTATCAATCTGTGCATGCAACCTGGCCTGAACAGAGCACATTTTGTTAGTGATACTGTTTACTTCACCCTTCCTACCTATCTTTTCTTGTGGTAAATGAGACTGTCATGTTTTGCTTTATTCAGCACAGTCCCTGAAATATTCAGGCCACTGGATCTGATGATCCCACAGGTCATTCCCAATCCCATATTCCTAATCACTTTGAGGAAGGCAATGCATCCTTCCCATTTGCTTATGAGGTCCTCTCATAGTCTTAATTGAGACTGTGGGCATAATCCAAATGCAAGTCATAATCATAACAATTTAATTAGAATTATTAAATCCAAAGAGCCAGAAGTACTTAATTAAATAAGCAGCTTGGTTTCTAAGCACAGAGACATGCTTCAGATCACTGCGGTCATAAAATTCTCACTCTGCAAAATTATGAGTTGTTGTTTGATAATAATCAATAGAACAAGCTATTGAATAAACACCTTCTGACTTGTTTTCCAAGCCATCGTATTGGTCCCAGTCGTTCGCAAGACAGATATAAATAACAATGCAATTGTGTTCCCACAGTCTTGCTGTTATTGGTATCTAAATAACCGCTGACATGACCAGACAAAAAGAGAAAGAAGGGCAGTTTGTCAAACCTTGCAGATAATTGTCACTATAACCTCTGTACAGGGCTGTCGCTGCCAGGGTTACTGTCCGTATCACCGTGTTCATAGCACGGCTTTTTTGTTTGAAGTTCACCACAGCTTCCAGGGCCAAGGACTGAAAATACTTAAAATATGCATTTACAAATTAGTACTAGAGATGACAGATGTTAGGAAACCAGATATTATATATATGGCATTGCAAATCTCTTATGGATCTGACTCAGATTACCGGCTTTGGTTTGGTTCCTGTGGGAATAGTCTCATGGTCCTTTCTAATCTTAAAAATCTATTCCTCTTGTCCAGTCCTCCTGAAGTCAATGGAAAGTCTTTCCAGTTCTGATGTGGGTTTTGGATCACACATCTACAGCTAATGAGCAACTAAAAATAAACAAATTTATAAAATAACGAATTCTTTCTGTAACCACGTGTCATCCGCAGGTGATTTCCACTAACACACCTGCAGGAACAATCTTTGACAGTTGTGTGGGCAGTTATTCCTGAGTACATGCCTATACCTCAGCAGTGCCTGGCTCCCATGAGATTCATGGGTGTCCCTTCTGGCTGCAGTGGGTGCCATGGGGCAGCTCACCAGCCCAAAGTCTCAGCAAAGCCGTGCCAGGACCATGAGCTGGTGCTGTGAGCCTGCCAGAGCGTACCTGTGTGTGCTCAGGGCCCCTGGGGAGCCTACTGCCCGATGGGTGCGTGTGGCCCTGTGCATTCGTATTTAAAGCACTTACCAGTTTGTGCTCTAAATTAGGTGAGGGACATCCCTCCCCTGAGGCAAAACTGTTCAAATTTGTCTCCAGTAAAACCAGAACTTGCTTCCTGTGGCTGGACTAATTTTGAACCCTTCAGAAATGTGCAAATGACATGGAGCAAAACTGTCACCTGTCCTCAGAGGAAGTCCTCCAAACGATACATCCTTTTCTTTGGCCTCCCGATGGCAAGGATTGCCACGAGCATCTGGCACTAGCCTTAGCCTGCCTGGAGCATAAGTACTGGCAAGAACAAAAGCAAAACCTCCTTGCACAACAGATGATGTAGGCTACAGTTTCAGGAATAAGCTTCTCCTGCCACAGGACGCAGCGACATCACCCTGGGCTCTGATGGCACCGTCAAGGCACGCGTGGATGTAAGCGTGACAGGTACCTTCCCCACTCTGTGACCTCCAATAAGGCCAGTAGAGGAATCAGGAAAATATTTAAGAGGTGCATTAGAAATGGAACCATTTCAGTACACTTGGGCTGAGCAAATAGGGTCATGAGACATCGATTTGCTGCTCTCGTCAACACAACTTCCCTCCTGCCTTTACCCCTTTTGTGCCTCTGATTTTTTGGTGATTTGCACTGCCCCAAATGCATCACATACAATGTGATGTCTGGATGTGTACATACACGCACACACGTAAAAGCCACCCAAACCCAACAAAAACTCGGGAGGAAATATTCCTTGAGCCTCATTCCCAGCTATTCAGCCCACGAGCAGCAGATGGCAGTCCCATTGCCAGTCTCCTCTCCGCCCAGCCTGGGCTGCCCTCGCAGCCAGCGCTTTCTCACGCTTCAGCCCCCCAGCACAGCAAATCCTGCTCTTTCCCACCTTTCCTGCGTTTTTGTATTACCCATCACTGCAGGTAATTGCCAGGTAAACTCAGTCTGCCTAGCGAAGCCTGCTGTGGTCTGACTGGAGCTTTCCACCCTCTTCCCTAGCATAATGCCAGTGACAGCCCCTGAGCTCTGTAAAATCACTGCTCATGATGGAAGCCTGAATGTAAGTGCCTCATGGATGGACACGCAGTCGCTGGCACGCCTGCTTCCTCGGCCGAAGAAAGGGTGAGCAGAGGAAGGCTGTCAACACTCCCTGTAGAAAAGGCTATTTACAACAAGAATCATCCTAAACCCAGTGCAGGGCTTTAGGCTCACTCACTTTGAATTTAACTGTATGATTTGTCAGTAGTAAGCAACCCCTGCCTTGGAGAAACTTTGAACTCTGGTCTTTGTTGTCAATCTGTATTGTTTTCTTCCTTTGAAAGATGAAATGTGTCCTGCGTGATATGTCTTAGTCTGGTAATATTTTTTGAGTGATGTTTTCCTGCAAAGTAAATAAGCAATTGTCTGCATATCCTCTCCTCAGCCCTTCACAGTGTTTCTCCTTGGATAGTCACTTACACAAGCACAGAATACAAAGGAGAATAAAAGGTTTTGCTGTTCCTTCATACAAATGTATAGGAGAACACAGAAACTACACCTGGCAGAGAGAAGCAAATCCTCTTCCTTGGGATTAGGACCCACATTTCGTTCTCTGCATTGTGCCCTGCTTCTGCCACGTGCCAATTCAGGTAAATTTTGTCCAAGTCAGTTCAAATTCAGAATGAAGCAAAAATAAATTCATCTTTTCCCTGCAGTTACTGTAATATTTTCCAATATAATTATGATTCCTGTGAGGGTTTTAGATAGGAGAACAAAACAGGTTTAAGAGGAAAACTCAGTTGCAACTTTCTCTCTCGACTGCCTGCCTCGTGTTGTGAGGCTCATGGCATATAAAGCCTCCATGCCAAAGCACGGGAAGTTTTCTATAACCAGTAAAAAAAAAATAAATCCGAGAGCAACAATATTTGTTTTCTACACTCCATTAGTAGCCCAGAAGCAATTCAAGCATGTTACTAGAAACTGAACCCAGCTAATTAAAAATAATGTTCCAAAGCTACACTGATGTCTTTTGCATCTGGAGCTGGCTTCTGCAAATAAACGTACACAAAAACAAGGACAAATCACAATAAATCTAAGCAGACAGGTACAAGCAAATTGGTCTGTGGAAGTGACATGTCTCTCTCCTTAAACGTCTACCGCAAATCCCAAGGAGACATGGTAGAATTTAATCTAATTGGGTTTGCCACTTCCCTGCAGCTTAATGTGAGAATAACTGCAATTGTATATGACTGTACTTAGCTCAGTACCAAAAACCCATTTATTAGGCTATTAGAATCTACAGAAACCAGGGGTTTGAGATCATTTGGATATGCTGGTTACATGCTTGGCCTGCTAGTTGTTTTGTGGTTACAGTTTCCAAATTGCTACTGATGAAGTGGTAGTAGAAAAGTAGATGCAGTTAAGCATTGGAATAGATGGCTTAGAAAGGTTTTCTTCTCGCTTCAGAATCCATAACGGCACCTTATATGTTGGCTCAGTGCTCTGCAAATCTCATAACATCCAGCAGGAGACTGGGAAACCAAGAGGCTGCTGAGGTTCAGAAATCTGTTCATCATAAAGCAAAGCACCTTTGTACGTGTGGGGCCCCACAGAGTTGGCACAGCACGGCATAGAGATGGAGAAGAATTATGTTTAAGGCCAGTCTTAGGGGGCAACAGAGGGAAGAGCCTTGAGTCTTCTACTTTTGCAGCATTTGAGGGGGTGCAATTAGCAAGAAATGCAAGAAAAGCCATTGGGCCATTCCAAAAAAATGTGGTATTGCCACTCTCCCACCTGTTCAGCCTGCAAGCAGAGCAGATAACTGGTAGGCTCACTGTGGAGCATGGCACGATGAAGCTTCAAAGTCCTGTCCTTTAAGCTTTTGTCAGATCGCGCGACCGTAATAAAACTCTTCTTGCCAAACAGATGTTTTTAAATGAGGCAGTAAACTCTGACAATTTCATTTTTTCTAAATCATGGTGATTGCTGGGATAAAGGTGGATTTTCTTGGAAGTCTGGAAAACTTCACCTATAGCCGTAGTCCTCCAATGTACACACAGTGGGGGCAAAAAGATTAACAACAGGTTCCTTCAGCTCACCCATGCTACAGTGAATGCCCGACTGTGGGGAAAGATTCAGGGGCTGTTTGTGACCTGTTAGACACCATTCAAAAGGTATTGGGGCCATATTCAATGTGTAGATTTGTTTTAGGAATCCAGACTTAAAATATGTGATCCCTACATTCAGGACCTGGGATTGTGCAGGTTTGATTTTATTCCCAACAAACTGAGTGGCAATGTACCCATCGAGATGGCTGCTGTGGATACAGGCTTTGTGTGCCCCATCCAGTCTAACTTCACTAGTGGCCGAGATGTTGATACCTTTGCACACTAGTCTGAGTTACACATAATGTCAAAGAGATTTCTCTTTCAGTGGCTTGACACTGATCCAAACACACAACTATCGTAAATGAACATATGAATCCCCCCAACTACCTGCAAGCAGAAGCCCCTTCAAATATAAAATGCCAGAAGATTTCAAAAAGATTATTTGTTGCTCCTTATGGTAAAAAGCAATCAAGAATAATTTGCTTACTCCAATATTACCTGCAAGCACTACTGAAATTCAGAGACTATCAGTTAATGCCCCTGTCCAACTGCAGCAAAACACCACAGTGAAAATCTTCTCTGGGAAATGATTAAATTTAAACATAGTTATGGGCAACTTGTTTGGTAAAAGAACACAAACCAGAGAGGATTGCTTGGCAAAATCATTACCCTCATTACTTGCATTGCAGCACCACAAACATAAGTGGGCTCACCGAAGCTGGAGCCAGCCTGAACCTGTCTGGTTTTATCCTACCTTCTATCCTTAAGATTCCTTAAAAAGCTTATAATTAATATAATTACTCTGAATGATGTCTAAAATGAATCCACAGTTCAAGTTATCAGCTATCAGGACTGGTTCCCAGTTTTGAAGTCACTTCTCTCCCTACACATACCCACCTCTGTCCTCGCCCTTAAGCAGAGGTGGCAGCGACATTAAGCAGCAACCTGTCAGCCTTTTGTGTGGCAGGCAAAGGCTGTGTTCCCTGACAAAAGTAACTAGTCCCCATCTCCTCTGAGGAAAGGTGTCAGGCGAAGCAGAAACGCTCCCAAGTTGAGCCAACAGGTTGCTGAGGGCCAGATGCCACCCAGCTCTGTGGACGGGTGGGCAATGCAGGAGGAAGCACCCAGATCTTGCTCTGTGTTCCCACTCTCCTGTAGAAAAGCTAGTAAAATCCTACTGGGAAATAGAGTCTTATCGTATTCATGCAGGGATTGGAGTACCATGGTGAGGTCTTATTTTTCGTCCCCTGGCTCACAACTAAACAGGGAAGAGGTACAGGTGAATGCCTTTCTTCTGTGGCAGCACAGTCCCTGGGGTTTCCTAAGAGGAACCCCAACTTCAAACAACCTGAATGTGGTAGGTACAGCTACCCCAGCACTGGGCAAAAAGTGTTTTTGACAATACTCACTTTTATCAGCCTAAGCCAAGGGCCAGTAAAATATTAAGCCTTCTGAGGCACCTATTGAATCAAAAGTTACGTTTAACATACTCATATGAGAGACACGTAAACTAGTAGGAGAGGGGTGACCAAGTATTTTCTCTGAAAACCTTTAAATTGTAACTCAAGTGGGGATATACTAAAATACTTCTGACTTCTAGCAAGACGTATCATGTACCATCACATTTAGAGACGCAGAAATTATCAGGATGGGATCTCAAATAGCTGTAGTATATCACACTACAGTGAATTCACTGCACCACACAACCTGATGCTACATGACAAAGCGTGACTGCTGATCTGTATTACTTATGAGAGATTGTAGAGATGTGCTGAATGTTTTCTAAACTGCTACCAGAAAACATATGTTTCCAAGGGGTAATGATACAGTGGGTCTGAATAACTCATAAAAATTATGAATGAAGTGTTCTCACCTTCGTTTGACCTTTGTTACTTCTCCAGCAGACAGAGCTAAATGTGCAGCACACCAGAATGCATCCGAAGAAGAGACAGATGATAACAAGAAGCTGTTAAGAGGTGCTCACTCCACTGGCTCTGTTAGTTCAGCTTGCTTGCTTAGAAAGAATTTCCCTGGACGTGTGAACCTGAGTATAGATCAATAACGGGAAATATCCAGGCTGATCCTTTCTCAGCCTGAACTCCTTCAAGCAAGATGCACACACAGTCCAACGCCTTGTTGAAGATGGAAGACAGGGGTTATACACAAGGAGCCATGCAGGAAACGTGGTGCTGTTCTCCCTGCACAGCACATCTCCAGCACCAGCTGGGAGCGCTCACTCCACCTTCGGCTGAAGTCACATCACAGAGGTATCTGAATGCCTTCACTCTCCACCTGCATTCTCCTGTCTCTCCTACAGCCAAGGAGAACAGGAGAACAGGAGAACAGGAGAACAGGAGAACAGGAGAACAGGAGAACAGGAGAACAGGAGAACAGGAGAACAGGAGAACAGGAGAACAGGAGAACAGGAGAACAGGAGAACAGGAGAACAGGAGAACAGGAGAACAGGAGAACAGGAGAACAGGAGAACAGGAGAACAGGAGAACAGGAGGAGAACTTGGCTGTTGGGCTACTCACCTTTTGCAGAAAGGTCACAGATCATACGAGATCTTTCTTGCATATAAAAATTTTTTCAAACGTCAAAAGGAGAGCAGCGTTTTTCAAATGTCAACAGGAGAGCAATATCTGTGCACACTTAGACATACATATGGGGCATAAAATATAGAAAAGGAGAGTTTGGCCAATCAAAGAACCTTCTGTCCATAGGAAAGTAACGCACAGATTGGACAAATACCTGGCAGGAATGGTTTAAACGCAAGCAGCCTGGCACAGGGTAGGAGGAGTGCCTCGGTTTAAGGCTTTATAACCTGTGTTCCCCACTCCTCACTTCTGTCAATTCTTTATTTTCCATCATCACCTGTGGGTATTGACTTTACACCATACCCTGTGTGCAGGATTTGGGCAGTTGGGAATGCTTGGTGGTCTAAGAGCATTTGCCAGCTCTGGGAGCCATCCATCCCTTTCCCTTCGATGCTATCTGGGTCAGATACTCAACTGATTTAACTATTAGTTTATCCCAGACAAAGCTCTTGACGCTATTCTCAAATAAATGTATGATCCAAGACCAACCAGGATCAGCTGGGAGTTACCTCCAGTGGTCACTGGGATTCACAGGTTTGATGTGCCCATGATTTTCTCATATCTTTGACATTAAGGCCTAGAGCACTTTTCAGGGCATAGATTTTCTGAGGCATTTAACAGTCTCCTTGTCTTATTATGCATCACCTACCTCATTCTCATGCCAAGCCCTCGGGCATGATAGGCATGAAGAATGTGCAGCGTTTTGTCACTGAGGAAGCAGGTTTCCACACGCTCTGCTAAACAATCTCAACAGATGCTACTAAGAAGGCTAAAAAGTGATTTTCACAAAGCTATAAATTTCCTCACAGTCCAGACTGTGGTCTCCAAACAGAGCCAGAGCTACACACAAACCCATGAAAACGGCACGGGTCCACATTGGGAGCTCTCAGAGGAACTCAGGTGGGAATTACATCTGGGGAGCTGGGGGGGACGGGAACCAGGTGCCCAGGCTGACCCTGAAAGCAGGACTGAGCGTGGTGGAAGGGCTAAGTGGGCAGTGGCACTACTGAGTACAAGTGCTCTTCTTGAAGGGCACAGTCAGACATATATCACAGCCACCTGGGGACTCCCATCTCTCTCTGCTTTCTCCCACCAGTGGCTTGTTCTTTAACGCCTGGAAGCAGCAGGGAGGAGGCAGGAAACGGCATTAATGGCACCTATCAACTAATTGAAGCTATGCACAGGAGTCTGAACAGCAAATACGCTGTGTAGGTGCTAAGCCACTACAGATGATAAAAAGGCACGAGGTAAAAAGTAAGGCAATTGCAAACGGGTACGAGCGAGCATCAAACACAAAGGAAGTTGTAATGAAAGCAGGAGCGTGAAGAGTGACAATTCAGCATGGGAAAGATAAAGATGGAACAAGAATGGGATCAAGAGAGAGAGCAGAGAAAGGATGGGGAGGAAGAAAAATTTGAAATGGAAACGATGAAAATGGAATATGATTTCCAGAGGGAAAGAATAAGGGTGAATGAGGGTCCTACTGGGTCAGCCCATGCATATTTAGTCAGTTATAATAAGGTGAAATTGCTTCCTCATTACAACGAAGGGAATGATGTTGATATGTTTTTGCAGTCTTTTAGAAAACTGTACAGAACTTATAATTGGTGAGAGGAGGCATGGGCAGCACAGTTCAGACCTTGCTCAATGGGAAAACCCTAGAGGCCTGTGCCAAGCTGGTCGATAATGACTGCCGTGACTATCAAATTGTGCAGGGAGCTTTTCTGAGAAGGTACGAGGTTGACCCCAGAGACCTGCAGGGTTACACTTAGGTCTCCAAGGAAAGGATCTGATAACTCCTTTCCTGAATTGGCTGCAGAAATGACAAGTTTATTTAACAGGTGGATAGAAGGTGAAAAGACATCTGTATCTGTTTCTTTTTTCTTTTTAAATGATGAAATTATCTTGAGGAACAGCTTCTAGAAGATGTTCTGAAAGATTTGGAAGCCTGCTACACAGAAAATCCTTCTATCAAAATTTTCAGCCTATTAATCAGAGCAATTTTTTAATGTGTATCCACAAAATAATGAGAAAAGTAATGGGAATCCTACCTATTTCCACAGACTTGCCCTCCTTTCAGAAACAGAAATAGACAACAAAGTACACAATTGCCAAAATCTTACCAGCCACACTCTATTACTTCAAGAACATAATAACAAAAGAAAAATCTCATTACATATATTATATATGCAGAAACTGCAGATATGGCATGGAGTGCGAAAGAGATCAGCTATCATGCTTACTTCAGCACTATACAAGCACACTGTAAAAATGTTTTACAAAAGCCAGTTCAGATACAGTAAAAGACCCTGAGTGGAAGCACTGACACCAGCCTGTGTTCCAGAAGGGGGGCTGGTTTCTTCCTCCTGGAAAGCATTACCCAAGAGCATCTACATTCCAGCTTGGATTACCACTTCAAACAAAGCGTGAAGTACTGAGAAGTGACTGGCTGGAACAGGAGACAGATGTTACCCTCCACTTTCTGAAATATTTACTAGTTGTAATGAGTCTGTAAAAAGCACCGTTGACTCAGCTACTGCATTCCCAAATTCCTCGCAGACTCTTGACTAAATATCCTCTATGCCTGGCAATGTCGTGCTGCTTCCTCCAACACTTCCCTGCAGCACCTTCCCCTGCAGTGCCTCCGATAGCACCCCTCCTTGTTAACCAGCAGAGTAGTCCTGAGGCGACTGCTTCACACCAGGCTCTGTAGCCAAGGCTGAAATGAAGGCATTTCCTATATACTCAATATAATTTTCTTTAATTTCTCCTTTTTCACTATCAATCATTTTCCTTTCTTTTTTCTACTCATTTACTTCCCATTTCTAATACACTTAACAGAATATCTGTTTTAATTTTTACTTACATCTGACTGTTCCATCTTCAAATTCCCTATGAACCTGCCCACATTTTACAACCCCTTTACTGCCAGCATCATTTGGGCTTTCATTTGATTGGCTTTTAATTTTCTGGGTAGTTTTTGGCACGGATAATTTACTGCATTTTGAGGACTGAAGATAACAATGTTTCTTTCTCCTTGAATTCCCATTTCTCTTCTAATTCTTGTATAAAAGTATCCCCTATAAGGATTTCAGTGGAAGACTTACCATTCCTTAATCACATCTCATTTCCCTGCTTGTACAAAGATGCTCACATCCAGACACCTGCCACACCATCGACAAACTGGGGTTAAGACAGTGGGACTTCACTGACATGAAGGGAAGCAGATCTTGGTCTAATGGCATTTCTGGAACATTTCACTTCAGTACCCACACTTGTATATGTTATATGCTATTTCCCATATGTGTTACCAATGTAGCACAAGATCTGTTTCATGCATCTCCTGTGCCTTTTTTGTAAAATGTTATTATGTTAAAGAAAATGCTTTCTAAGTGTTCTTGGATGATGATGTGTGGTTGCCCATGAAACTACTAGGTAGTCAAATGAAGCTAAAGGCACAGTAAAACTTGCAGCACTCCATGCTGATGCACGTACCAGTACATGGAAGTCTGGCCTTTCAATTCCTCATTAACCTCTAGAATAAACATGTTTTTAGCATTTGCTCGACTGCCAATACTTAATCCTGTGCCTGTTGCATGTAAAATAACAGAAGTCAACATTTAGAGAAAAACTTCAGAAAGATCAAACAATTATCTCGGGCATCCTGGCAAAAGCTAAAGGCTATTAGAAAGCTTTGGGAAAAGTGCAAGAGTAGATCAAAAGAACATTTCATGAAGCAAAAAGTTTGCATTTCCATTGCTCATGAAAATACTGGCAGGATGATGTGATAGTCCATATTTGATGGTGTACAGGTTAGTGCTAGACCGTCTCCTGGAATAAAGTGTAAGAGCCTAGCTGGCAGAAGGCTGAAAATACGTGATTCTGAAAAGAACTGCCCTATGGTCCTCTTCAGGATGGCCACTGTTTTTTTATTTCTGTCACTTTTAATGAAGTTTTTGTCTTCGGATCTCAAAGTACTTCACAGAGAAGCCAATACTAATGTCTACACTTAACAAATAGGGAAACTGAGTCACAAAGTGACTTGCACAAAGTCACACAGCTCAGAAAAGTGCCATAACTTTGTCATGCAAAAGCTTTATCTTTGATGTAGAACTTACTCTTGAATACGCCCATCATATCTCAGCCCTGAGAGAAAAAATCTTTAAGAAAAACAGAATAAGATCTTGACCTGTCCAACATAGTGGAGTTTTTCTGACTCACATCAGCTCATGAGCTGGCTCCTGATTGATCATTTTTCTCTTGCCGAACAACTGTAAGCTTCACAACATCTCTTAACTAAAATAAATTTGCTTATGTACTTTGTTAAGCTTAAACCAGTTCACAGAACACGTGCAGGGAAAGCACGTGGTGTGCAAGATTTAAAGCGAGGTTCAGATGCTCTTGTGGTTTGGGTGTTAGCATTAGAGCTCAATGTAACAAATGTGGGGTTATTTTAATCTTCTATAACTGCATGAGATTCAGATTTTAATTGACTTCTTCCCTCCTGAACTCATCTCATAAAGTGTTAGGTATATCTGCTGAGTAAATAGAAGACAATAATATGTTTAAATGTCTGTCTAGAGAATTTCTTCCACCCAGAGTTGAAAATCGATCCAGCTTAAAGAGACATCTTTTGTTAATATAACTTTTTCTTTCAGCATGTTTCTAACACGTTTAATATTTTTCAGTGTTATTTTGCTGGCACTGAAGGCCCAACCCGTGTCGGTAGATCCCTGAACTGAGACTCCGGAGATACGTATTCTACTCTTGGAGCCATTTTTAACGTCTTGGACAAGTAACTACAGCTCTCCAGGCCCTTATATCCATTCCCAGCCATTCCCTTTGGGACCTCGTTGCTGTAAAGATGTATGCATGTATTTGAGTGTATAAACTATGAAGGTATTTAGCCAACTGCATGACTGTGAGCAGTCCGGTGAGTTAAAGTCACTATTAAATCCAGCATTCAAATCTTTGTAAGACACAGTTTTAGATTGTGCTGAATTGGGCTAATTTGTCTACAAAATTCGATGCTCTCAAAGTCAACCCAGTCTCTACCTGTAGCACCCCAAAAAAGCCAGCGGGTTTTGCAGACTGGAATGCTAAAAATGCCAGAAAAATGGGCCAGTTGTGCCTCATTTTAGGTGAATTAGGGAGTCCCATGAGCCCTTAGCAGCAGACACCTGAGCACAAGTTCTCAAAGCCCCCATGGACAGCAGAGCCAGTTTTCTTTCCGCAGGGCGGGGACAGCAGCATTCGTGGCAGTCTTGTCTAACCTCAAAGTCAGATTTCAGGCTTGGGGTTGGGCAGAGGAGAAGCTTCAGGTGAATTGTGTCTGTCCCTGGGCTCTTACAAATAGCCTGAATTTGCCCCTCTGGACTGAATACTGTCAGGCTGAAAATATACGTTGGAAAAACACTCTCCATTTCCCCTCCCAAATCAGCCTATAAATAACACGTGGGGTCCAAAACGGCCCTGATCTCACATCAGGAATAGATGCTGCGGTGCAACAGCAACAACAACAAAGAGAGGGGAATTGGTTAAGTACTTTGGGGGTTAAAATCTGTGCCCTGAACAGTAAATTTTATGGCTGAAAGTGAGTCTTCTATAGTCTCATTTATTATTGCAAAAATGATTGGAACTGGGGACCATGACACTATTACCTGTTACTGCAGATTTATTGAAAATTAGCAATTCCATTTATATCTACGAGATTTCAGGGATTATTCTGTTATAGACTAGAAAACTGATAGATTTATAACTCTGGTGAATCTAGTTGTACCAACTAATAGAGCAAGTGAGAAAATTTAGAGGTTTGTACTCCTAAAGGAGTTAACCTTTGGATAAAGAAACATTTTTCAAGTAGCATCTGAGAAATTATTGGATCCATAAATTCTCACTGCTGTAGCATGAAAAATATTCATTTCCTGGGTTTTATATTTTTGTTCAAGAGAGATACAAAAAGCAAAAGTTAGTACAAAAAAATTTCACCCCACTCAGAGTCCCGCTGTAATTGCTACCGTACCTTTTGTTAACTCTTTGACATATATTGGCAGAGTTTGCCTGGCTGGCCCTAAGGAAATTTTCAAGCTATGCATCTTCTAAATTCATTAACATTGTATTGACTTGAGTGAATTTGATCTAACTTTAATTTTTATTTTTGTGTACTCACTGGACTCCTTAAAAATTGAATCAAACCTGAGAAGGTATTAAATTCATGCCGGGACATTGGTTCTTTTTTGTGTGGTGGTTTGTTTTTTTTTTTAATATGAGAAATCTCTGACTGTGGATGAGGCTTATGTAAATCACTAAAATGACCTTAAAGCCTTCTGGTAAGTCTGTAAAGGATTCTGGTAAGCCCAGGACTCTGTCTCTCAACAAAGATACAAAAGCGATACAAACACGTTGGTATTCGGCTCTCTGGGGCAGGAGGTTCGGCCAGCCCTGCCGCGGATGTCCCCTGGGACTCCTGCCATAGGAGATGCTCTCCGCATCTCCCATGCAAACTGAGTACATGCAAACCAAAGCGCGTCCTCAGAAAGACACTCAAGTACTACAGACTTGTGCGTACAACATCTGAACCTGGCTGAAAGCATTAAGCAATACCATAGTACACGAGGACGAGCTTTGCAGCTCCCTCTTCTCTCTGACCCAACTCTTTAGGACTAAGTAAACATAATACCATACCCTGTGGTTGCTGCGACCCCTTGGATTGCAGCTAGGGCACACAGCTCTAATCCCTCCATCTTTTACCTGCTACAGATGGGAGGCCAGCACCAGTAAGGCTGGCAGGACCAGACGCACGTCCACTGCCTCAACTGCAAGACTTAACGAGATGAAGTGAAAGTGTAAATAAAACAGCCGTTAGCGAAAAGAGTGGCTCCTGTTCTGCAGTGAAATACATCATTTACCCGATTGAACAGCACGTAGCTGTCACTTTTGCATGGCTGCTTTCCTACTGATTATTGCAGAAACTAGAGAACTTGCAAACAACTATGCAATTTATCTATGAATGTAAGTACATGAGAAATACCTAATGGGGCCATAGTTTCTTAGTCAAGTGCGAATGGTGATCTTTGTATTCCTACACTGAAAGCATCATCACAATTAAAATCCATCACCTAATAATATATATCACCCATTGTGGCATGTTCTTTCATTCAACACTCTACCCGTTGTTCAGGTGTATTAAGGAGGTGGCTGTGCCTGCTTCTAAACTCGGCTATGCTGAGTGAAAACATTATGACTTCCTTGGGGCTCCCCCAGTTTCTCTTGTGGGAACAGAGGTAAAAATCTGTTTTGCTGATTTCAGCCAGAGAGTTGTAAGAATTCAGGCTTGGACACTGGAGAGTGAAGAATCATTTTTGCTATTATTAACTTAATGCTATTTTTGTTCAAATTACATATACAGATAAACAGATTTTTTAAATTACTTTTTAAAATAATTCAAGGTTTTATAAATCATAAAATCTTCAGGGGCTAAGGTCTGAAAAAGGAAGAAATGTTGAATATCAGTTAAAGGTAATCCAGAGTATTCCCACTTTAAAGGGGAAGAAGAATGACAAGCATTTGTAATACGGACCACATCCCCTCCCCAGTGGCATCAACTGATTTTGGTTATTAACTTTGGAAAGAAGGAAAATCCTTTATCTGACACTCTCTAAGGAAAAAAGCCCCTGAAAATATCGCATCATTTCACAATCAATAAGGCAAAAACAGAGTGTGCAGAAGAGTTATTTATGATTCCATCGCACCATTCTAACACTGCACCTGTAACTTGAGAGAGCATTTCTAAGTGTCCAGAGTTTCATATGAGCCACAAACCAAGTTTAAAATGCCCGACAGAATATTTATTTCCATTTATTATTTAATTTAAACTTATGTATGAGATATTTCCAGCTACAATTAAAAAAACCTTCCGAAAAATAATATCCTCTTTCTATATTCTATTATAAAGATTGTGCTGGATGTTTATCCAGGATAAATCAGCACAGCTCCGTCGAAGGCCATTTACAACACCTCAGAATCCAGCCCAGCACGCAGTACTTTTCTGATTACAGCTGCAAAATATCCCAACCTGGCTGAATTCCTTAGTGCAGAACCAAATACAAGAACTAGTCATGGAGCTACACATACGTGTAAGACTTGGCCATAATATTGAATTTTCTGTCCTTAAAGTATAAAGGAATTATATTTCAAAGATCATAGATCATCATTTTTCAACACTAGTAACTCCTGTTTAAGTGCAAAAAAATCTCCTTGAGTATACCTGAAAGATTATTTCTTGTACGTTTTTCTATAAGTCTGCAAACGTGACAGATTACAAATCCATTTTTGTATCACTCCTGCTCTAAGGAACGAACACAACTTATTTGGCAATGTTTATTCATTAATTTAGGCTAAATCACCTTAAATTTTGGTAATTATCTTTTTTTTTAGTATGAGAGACTGCTTTATAATCAGCAGTGAGTAATCGGAGTGGAAAGGAATTGTTCTGTTCTTCACAGAAGGTAAATTCAGGGCAACCATGCAGACGCAGCTCCTGCAAGAAGGGGCTCCTAAGCCCAAGAGAGTCACTGCTCACCGAGACCCAGATCAAAATAAGAACCTTCAACGTGGACTTTAAGGCTGTCTACTTCTCGTCAATTTGTAGAATTAAAAAAAAAAAAAACAAAAAAACCAAAAAATAATAATAATAAAAAAATTTAGAACTCTCATATTTAACTGAGTTCTGCTCCCCTTAAACTCAAGGGTAAGCAAACAGACAGCTTGGTCTGAGAATCGATGAATTAATGATTTTCAGTAATCTTCTAATGAGACTCAGTGAATGTCAAGACCAAGGAAGAATGCAAGAATGATGCAAGGCAACCAGTGAGAAGTTGCTTAACTAAACAGAAAACATTTAATCCCCCAAGCAGCTGCTGAATTCCCCCAGGAATATTTTTCTTTATGCTGTTAAAGGAAGATGGACGAAGCCATGATATCTCGTTGCTTTAATACGTCAGTGCATCAGTACTTCAGACTGCTATGGAGGGAAGTATTTTAGCCCAGAGACAGGCAATAAAAAGGAAGTTTAACAAATAATGAGTAAGAGAGCAAGAAGATGGGCTACGTTCTTCATGTACATCAAAGTTGTTCCAGAGAGGCTTAGAAAGAGAGGTTGCTATTTTCAACTGAGAGCCAACTGAAAGTTAATGGGGACACTGCTAAAGATCACAGACAAACGGTTACTGTACTTATAATGAATACTTTATTCATGTCACCTTTAAATTAGTTAAATTTGATAGGATGATAATGTAATGCAAGATGGCTTCCTCCCCAGACCATTTTAGGTGGAGGGTAGATCAGAATTTAATTTTAGGGTAATGCCAGGTCAAAATTAAATTTAAAAATTATGGTTGGAAAGTAATAAATCCAAAGTGACCAATGGAAAAAATATTAAGTTAATGAGATGTGCAAGCCATTTAGAAAACCACAGATATTTTATATGACATACATTTTTCTTATCTGGAAACAAGCCATTTTAATACCTGCTGATAGGGATGAAATGGGGAAAGGAGAAGAAGAAGCACTCTTAAAGCTATTGCTATCTGGTCTTCATAAAGTTATCAAGATAAATGAAAAAAGTTCACGATGGGGATATTCATCATTTGATCAGCAAGCTTGTTAAAAACTTAAGACCCCTAAATGCTCTTTCAGGTATCTAAATATGTGTTCTGCTTTTCAGGGCGTTATCACTCACATATGCCAAAGAAATTGTTCATGAATTAGGTTGACGTGGCTGCCCTGAAACCACGAGGTATGGGATCAGATAGCCCACTTTCTCCCTGTGTCTTATCCCTCTCCTTTCTCTTGTCTGTCATGAAGGTAGCACACATGAACACACAGTATATGCAAGGGATCTCACCATTTAAATCTACTTTTATACAGCCTTACCAGTCACATGGATACTGTGCTTCCCTGAGTTACTCTCCTTCCTCAAAGGAAGGTGGTCCTGGACAGTGCCACAGAAAGGGGCCAAGGGACAGCTAAAGCAGCAGCCTGCAAAAAAGCAGGGCAACAAGCTAGGAGGGCACAAAACAAACCTGAGTGATGCAGCTGAGGCAAGAAGGGAGGTGTGAGAAAGTAAAAGTTTGTGTATCACTGGTAGGGCATCACATTACCATTCAAATTCAACAATAAATAGATACTCCCAGATAGCACGCCAAAAAAAGTCGTGATGTCAGATATTTCTTAACTTTAGTTATAAGAAAGATGATTGTGATTTGTAGATTGCACCAGATCTAAGACAAGAGAAAATGTAGCCCCACATGTTGCTCTTGATGCCCGCTGTCTATCCACCAAGAGGTGCTGCTGGAGTTGCTGAAGCTTGAGAAGACACCAAGGCTATAAGGGCACATCAAACCCAGTGCAGAAGCTGTGAGCGGGGAACTTGGTAAGAAGAATGTGCTCCACTGAAATGAGGTCTGAGTGAAAAGCAGCATGGAAACTGAGCTCTTCAGAGAGAGGTAAACTCATTGCATGCAAAGACGTTAAACTACATCGTGATGCGAAACTGCAGAGCATGATTGTTCCCTTGCAGTAAAGCTTTGGTTGTGTGAATATTGTTACAAATAAGTAGAGTACACTCAGGAAGTTTCAAAAATTGACTAAGCCCCCTGATTCCAAGTTATTTCTGGATATTCTGGTGGCAGCACTGCAGCTAACTAAGCCAAGCATGTCTGCTACATTAGCCACGCCACAATAACTTTGACACTGCACTAATGGACTATCCCATCCCCGGGTTCCCCCTCCAGTTCATTTGCAGACTGAAGCTAGAGAAACGAGTGTCTTCCCACCCATTAAGAAGCACATCAGGTTATCACAATGCTTCAGCGTCTACAGTGGCAACCAAAGGCATTCTGGGTAGAATTTCAGGTGTGGGTGTTATTTCACAAAATCTAAAGTGAACCCTGAGCACGTGAATGGACATCACTGTCCCCTCTCCGCACAAAGATGAGAGAAGGCGTTAGGCTCGGGCAGAAGCTAAGGGGTGCCCCTGCTCCCTGGTAGCTTCAAAATGAACAGTGCCCCCAAATCCAGCTCACTACCAAACACCTGAAGGATCTGCCTGGGTTTTAAAACACTAGTGCTGCACATGTCCCAGCGTGCAGGTTTCAGAAAGAGCCCTGGGTTGAGCATTTTAGACATTCTGCATCTTCACTGAAAGCCTGGACAAGAGATAAACCCCACTGAAATACACAGAGCCCTGAGTGTCAGCCCCAGCGCATCGTGAAGAGAGTGAATACAGAGAACTGATCCTCAGCAATGCTGAGCAGTTGTGCTCCACGCTGGACCTCTCCTCACAGTATAGAAATTATTCTAATTCATTGTCCTTCCTAGACAGCTCACTGATAAGCTGGAATGGTCATCAGGACTATTGATTTTTTTTTTCTTTTTTTTTTGGCTTTAAGCAATCTCTTCTCAAGGCTCAGCTTGGTAATCCTTTTCAAGCTTTTATTTAAACTCTCTAAGAGAAAAAAGCAAGAATGAATTAGCAACTGGAAGAACACAAAGAAGCTAGAAAGAGAGGATCAATAACTCACAGACACAGCAGTAAACAAACTGGAACAATTACAGTGAAAGATGGTTATTGATCAATACCAGGAGCAGCTCATATGCTGGCACATCTGTTTATACCAGACCTTGATTATATTCTTACTTTCTCATAATATAACTGCATTCTACAATTTTTATAACCACTGAAATTTTAATTCCCTTTTATTAGTGAATATTAATCATATAATATTTTTAGGCAGTGGTCGTTATCAGTAGATATACATATCAGCAAAACGCTGACTGCCCAGTGCAGGTATTGTTATAACCTGTCTTGCAGACTGGAAAGCTGAGCTGCAGAACGATGAACTGACCTCCCTAAGGCCAAGGGCAGGGGCAGAAGTTGACAGAGACCTGGATCTCCTGAGTCTTGGGGTCTTTGTTTTCTGGCAATACTAGTCCCTGTAGACCTTCACAGCAAGGGGAGATTTTCTTCTTTAAAAAAAAAAATAAAATGGCAGCTATTTTGTTTCAAAAGCACCAACCAAAACTATTCACACCTGCAGTTTACAGTGTAGTGAGAGAAGCAGAGGACCTGCACTGTGTGTATCCAAGTCATCCTGGAAGACTTTCAAACAATGCTCTTCACATCTGTGTCGATCTGCTCATTGTACTGAAAGATGCATCAGTATTTACAATACTGGTAGGAGTCCTCAGGACAGAAGTCTTCCCTGTTTTTTCTTTTCACAATTCCTTTAACAAACTTACTTGTGATACCACAGAACAAAGCTGTGCCTTTCATTTCTCCCATCTCCAGTTCTTGTAGCACTTCTAGCATAAAGATCATCAGAGAAAATTACCACCAAGTGCAAAATCATCACATGTAAGTCAACGCAATGAAATACAAAATAAACATCTACTCAGCAGAAATGTCCACCAAAAGAAGCAAATTGCCTGACCTTGGGACTGAAAGTCAGAGATTCCAGCCCCTCCTGCCAGTCCCACCACTGCCTTGTGCAAAACAGCCGAGGTGGTTCGTTCTCTCTGAACTAGGACATTCGCTTCCACTTCCCTCTCGGGTACTTGCCTGGTCTGTAAAAACTATCACACACTTAAATTTTGTTCAATTACACGAGTCAGAGTAAAATTTAACTTCCAGTTGGTTGGAACTTTGTGCTTTTGACTTAATGAGATGTATCAGCACCAACACAGCTTTCCCTTTCTTGGGAAATTGCTCCCTCATAGTTATCTGAGGTAACTGGGTTTTAATTTAAGGCATACATATCCATCCGCAAGCCTGTCTCCATAAAATCTTATTTTAAAAGGCAAGTTGCTGAAAAATAATGAGCTGAAGTCTGTCCTCTTTAAAAGTTTCCTTATTAAAATAAGCTCATCTTTAAAAAAATAATTAAAATTTCCCAGAATCTTGTTCACAAATCATATTGGAAATTTAGGGGTGAAGAATTAAATCTAGCCGAAAAAAATTTCAGAACCAAGGTTAACACAAAGTAAAACAATTTATGACAAACTTCAAAGTTTTTTCCCAGAGTTTGAACTAGACCATTTGACTAAAAACTGGCTTTTTAATAAACTAAATAGTTGGGTTTCAAGCCACTGGTTCCAAACACCTACAGAAATATTGATGAAAATATCTATAGCCGAGAGATCGTCCATAAAGTTTCAATTTTAAAAACTACAAAGATTTTCAACAAGATGACATTTGCTGTCAACAGCTTCAACAAGGTCTATTTAAAAGGTAGAGGATCAAGAGTCTTGGTGAATGTTAACAGGCGTAAACATAATCAGTACACCGAAGCTGTGGACACATGCCCTGGCTTTAGGAGAAAAGTCTGCCTTGATGATGACAATCCCAGTAAAACAGATCCCAGGTCAGGAGTTTCACAGAGAGATCACAGAAAGTACAAACATTCAGGAAATCTACCCCTGCTTCAGACAGCAAATTTAGATTTTTCCAGTCATACTATGTAATAACTCGGGTCAAGGTTAGTGACTGCTTTATGGGAGCTTTGAGTTGAATTTATCAAAAAGGTTCACATGGCACACTTCCTTCATCAGATCCCCTTCTCCCTTTCCTCACCTCTTTGCCTTCCCTACATCCTGCCTTTTAGGAAAGCTGAAGAAGATGCCACGTGAGGTTTCTGATGGAAAAGTGATAAAACGCACCACCTCAGCCCGAGGGAGAAGGCAGCAGAAATACCTTACGATGCTTTCTGAGTTCAGGGCGTACTTTGTGCTGCCTTTGCTGAAGACGTCACGAACACCTCTATAACTTGAAGGATGACCTTCAGTGCCAGAGCAGTATTGATATCAACTGATTCATGCTGAGGAAAAAAATACAGAGCCACTATCTCTGTCCTTCTGCCCAAGAGCTGGTATCTTGAGCAAATAGGGTAGGGAGGCACCAAAATGAAGTCAGCAATGGGCTTGAGTTGGTGGCTTTTTTTTAAATTCTCTCATTGCCCCAAATACAGTGTTATAACAGCTTGTGTGCTGTGCACATGAGCAGCCTGAAAGAGATGTTTCCTTGAGCACCCTGAAAAGAGCACTGAAGTTGGATCCATGTCCTATTTCTGTTGGGTCGTATTACAAGCTTTACCTTCCCCCTCACGCCTTTTTTTTTTTTTCTTTTTAAAAATTCACTGTGCTTTTCCACTTTAGTTTTTATTCTGACCCAGCCCTCTGCTGTCTTGACATTCAGGTGCTCTTCAAAAATCCATCACTGATTTCCTTGTAATCCTTACACAAAATGGACAATATGCTAAGGAAAACCGCCTGGCGAAGTTGCCAAAAGAGCAATTCCAATCTAATTAGGAGTTCGTACTGCTTCAGTGAAAGCAGCACAAACACTGTTAATATTCACTGCAGCTGCTTTGTCAATAACTCCCAGTGAATCCTCCAATTTATAAGAAAAATCAGGAAACTATTGGATTCTATGACACTGATAGATCTATCAGTATTCATTGCCCCTATCCTCTGCAACACAAGGCACAAATGCCAATAACTCTAACGGTCCCTTAAATGCTGAAGGATCATTATTAAAGTGTGCTTGGCATCCCTGGTCATTAATTATAATCTTGTGCACATATGCAGTGTGATTGCAGGAAATAATCAGCTTTG
Source organism: Nyctibius grandis (assembly GCF_013368605.1). NCBI lineage: Eukaryota > Metazoa > Chordata > Aves > Nyctibiiformes > Nyctibiidae > Nyctibius > Nyctibius grandis. The sequence goes on from NC_090658.1 coordinate 2,544,839, forward strand.
TCTGCCAAATTGGCAACATTTAGAAACTAATTTGTTATGACATACCATCAAAGATATTTAAACAACAAACCCAAAGCTCTGCTGCACTGCGCACACTGTTAAAATATCAGATCGCATCATTAAAAAATAGTTAACATATCCGAGGGGAGGTAATATTTATCCTTGAACCCTGGTTCAAGTGGAATTTCCAGAAAGAACGGTTATATCCTTTCTCCTTCGCAGTTCGCAGGAGAGGAAACTCTCTCCAGAGCGAGGGATGGACAGAGGGGGTGGGAGGGAATGACTTAGATTACACTACAGATTTGCTGTCAGTCAGGAGCTATTAAACGGCCATTGAATAAATGTTTGCCAAGAGCAAAGCTTACCCAGGATGACTGCGCTGCTCAGGACGCCTGCAGATTCATTTAGAGACGTTAAACTCATATTTATCTGTCTAATTTCTTTTATAGCTCCTGTCGCCACTCTCAGCCGCCGAGCCCCTCCGCTTCGCCAGCAGAAGGATGCGAACGCCTACAGCCCCTTCAGTCTTGCAGCTGGGACTGAAGTAAAGGTGTGTTGTGGGGAGGCGGATGTCTCTGCCCCCCGTCTCTGCTAGGAACAGCAGAGGAGCGTCCCACTGCCTCCCAGCCCGGAGGAAGCTGAGCTCCCCAGCAAACTCCTGGCTGCTAAACTGTGAACCTCCCCCGTACCCTCTTCCAAGTTCAACCTGGTTTAATTCCTGCTCACTAGACAGGAACTTTTTTTCCTTGTTATCTGGTTTCTTCATATTGGCCAGGACAGTGGCAGTTCTTGCAAAGCAGCCAAAAGGAATAGAGGGGCTCCCTAAAACCCCTTTGTGCCGCTGTCTCAGAAGACCCTTTCCTGCCCATGCAGGATGCAAATCCTACAGAATTAGGACTTTTCCCTCTGGACAGTGTTCAGTGCCCTCTGAGGAGAGCCAGAGCGCTACACTGCAGATTTTCTGCCGTTGACATTTAAGCTTTGGACCAGCAGAAAACCCAACCCCGATGCTGCAGGGCTTATGCTAGGCCTAGGAAAGGGCTAGGCTGTGCAACAGGATTGCGTCAGAGGGGTGAGACTCTGGGCATCCTGATGGCTGTTAGGGGTGAGCTCTGGATTATTCTGTCATGAAAGACATTCCTCCTTGTTGAGAACACGCCATTTAGACAGTACTAGGATAAGGTGTGCAAAATGATGACAACCAAGTCAGCTTTAAAACTCCCAAGTCTCCAGAACAGGAACTTGCAATGGAGCATTTGAGACTACGGAAAATTCAAGGCCTTGCCAGACTCACCTGTGTATCAGAGGGAGCAGAACACCTCCTCATATTGTGTGCATACCTAATATGATGTTTTTTCCTCAGATCTATGTTCAGAGTATTAAAATATGCAGCAAAATAAAAACAAAAAATAAATATTGAGCTATGCTTTCATCTAGGAAAAAACCCCACTTTTTTCCCTCCACAAAAATGAACAGAATGATTTAAAAATGGCAAAGCAGACTGCTTGTGTAACGCTTTTTAAAGAAAATAATTGTTTCTAAACTGCAGTACGGCTATACTAATTAAGAGAGTTAAATATGATGCTTTTCCCTAGAGTAAGAAGCTGAACTTGCATATTTTTCTGCAGTCTTTTCTGACACTTTTTCCTCTACATGCTGTTCCCTTCAGTGCATGTTACTGCTTATGTCCCCTCCCGTAGCAGGAGTCCATCAGCCCAGTCAAAGTTGAAGATGGAAAATACAAGGAGATCTGACAAGTGCAAAACACTTAACCGGTGTGATTGCTTCTCCGCTCTTACACTAATGACTGTTTACTCCAGGAGACTGTACTTCAACAGGATATTTTGTTTAGTTTCTGTCACAATTTCCTACTCTTTTCCCATGTTTTCTCAGAATCCAGCGTTCCGTGTTATTGAAACAGCAGTTAAGAAATCACAGTTTTCTGCAAATCCATTTCACCACATCCTCAATTGCTGTCATGGGCCACTGAACCAACAATAACATCTTTTCTTTCTTGTGGTATTTTGTGGCTTGTAACTAATTTAATAACCAAGTCTTCCAAAACGCATAAAAAGAACTGATATTTTTTCCCTAAAGTAATTAACATTACATACATTTCTTTACCACACTGTTTTGAAATCTATGGGTCCCAAGGATACTTCTTGAAATAGGAGGTAATAAAATTATCTCAAATGCATTGTCATGGAAAGATAAGCTCTATCAAGAGATACATCAGACTATTAATACCTATTATATCTATATTCTTTAAATGTTTCCATATTTTCAAAGAAAAATAATAGATATCGACATCTAATTAACACCTTAAAAATAAAGCAAATATTTTCTACGTAACTGTATAGATTTCACTATAGTATTAGCCTTTAACCTTTCAAATGAATAACTTGTATAGCCTTACTTTTTTTTTTTCATATCTGATTGTATAGGAACAGCTGTGAACAAACTATAGCCCAAACCACCCCAAACAAGGACATGGGTAAAGCCTATTCTTTGAGTTGTTGCAGCATGTCTACAGATAAAACTTTGAGCTTCCCATTAGGATAATCATTTAACTAAAGCTTTTCATATAAATGGGGTAAGATCACAAAAGTACCCCACACTGTATGTAGGGTTTAATACAGTGTTCTTAAAAAAAGCAGATGGAGAGTCCATAATGCCTTTTAATCAGGCCACATTTCACCTTGAAAAGTTCTATTACAGCGTACTCCATTAAGGCCAACATTTAAATTACATATAATAATATAGCCATAATTATTTTCTCCTTTTTCTTATTTTGATAAAAGTTATTCAACATCTACAGAAAGGCCTAAAACACCGGCCTTGGAAACAATGTCCTTTCAAACAGACTATTCTAAATTAAATATCCAATGAACAATGGCTTTACACTGGGAAGCAAAGCTAACGGTGCAAATTAACAGAAGGCCAACACAGCGCGAAGTTGAGGTGCTGTCCCTGGAGCCACCCAGGTAACGCATTGTAAGGACAGCAACCATTGTTTCCTACGTATTTCATTGGATTCAACTCCAAAAATGAAATGCCTCGAGAGAAAATACAGGAGGGATTTAATCCTGACTAACTCCAGCTCTACTGGGTTCATTTTGACACTTCGCATGATGTGGAGGGAAGCTCTAAAGGCAGGGATTGCATCAACCTTTATAGCAGAGAAACAGAAGTTCCCCTTCCCAGTGCCAAGCCAAGGCAATGCCCCAGTGGAACAGAGTCATTATCAGCACCCTGAATTCCACTACCGAGTACAAGATGAGAAGGAGGGTGCCCTGAGGAGGTGGAAAGACTGTACGTACAAGGACAAGCTCCTTGAGTCCCCACCTCTCTCCTTGCTGAGGCATTATTTCCAATACTTTAATCACTCTTGTCATTATTCTCTGAACACTCTGCAGTTGTCAGTATCCCCTTGAATTATGGAGAGGAGAACTGCATGCAAGGCATATGCCAGCAGCAGGCACGCTAGCACCAAAACCAGAGGTAGCAGAACCGCTCTCATTCTCCTGAAATTTCCCTTCACGTTCATTCCAGAATCTCATTAGCCCTTTTGGCCGTGGTGTCTCCTCAGAGTTCCCATCTGCCTGATCATCCACAACAATCCCAGAGATGCACGTTATATCCTCCCACTTCACACGCAGAAACTCCTGATTAATATTCTCTTGACTCATGGTTGGAACGGGAAGTATTTCATCACCACCACTTGGTCTGACCACACGGCTGTTCTCCTGCCTAAACACAGAACAGAAATACCTACTGGAAATGGCAGCCTTTTTAGTCTACATAGAGAATTTTTCCACTTAGATTCTCTGATGAATCAGTGCCCCTGTTAAATTTTCCTAATGATCTCATACCTGAATGCTCCAAGCTCCTTATTCTGTTCTCATTTGCCTTTTCCATTTTCTATAATTCCTGCAGTTTACACTGCTCGATTTCCCTATTCCATTTGTTTGCATCTGCTTTCTCTTGTCTGAGCCAGACTGCTTTATAAATAGGCAAGACTCTTCTCCACTGAGTCTTTGTGGCTTTTGAGGGAACCTGCTGAAAGTTTTTAACTCTTTGTAATTGCCTTTTCTATTTTAATTCTTCTGTTGGATGACTGGCTCAGAACCATTTTCAGCTTCACTGATAGAGGCCCTTGTAAAACACAAGACAATATTACTGCTGAAGCTTTGTTCACACGTGGCATCTGTAGTCAAGTTATGATAACCTACACCAAACCAGTCATTAATTTTTAGTTCTGTGATCATTTTGTCTGTCGTTATGAGGTCTGGCACAGAATTTCCCACGTTGGATTCAGTTCTTTTTGGCATTGCATTCTTCACTTTTTTCCTGCAAAAATTACTCCTCATAATTTTGCTGTCATCTAGTTCATATATGGTAGATGTGAAAGGAGCTGGTGACCCATGGGTAGGTTATACACCCATATGGATCTGATCATCTTGGCCAACTTTCATTGCACCCATCCCTGATAGCACTTGCTTCTGTTCAGTTAACAGCCCCACCTCTTGTCATGGCACCCAATTTCTGATCTGGTTCACGACAGTAAAAATGAGAAACAATTAGTGAAGTCAGAAAGGCTCCTTTTGTGAGAGGCCTTTAGTTTAGTCCTTCAACATACAACAGTTCTTCCAGTAAACACAGTTTCCTTTACCTACCTACTTTGCCACTCCTAATTTCACTACTTCTTGTGAATTCAAACTAGGGGCAAGTATGATGGGGTTAGCAAACCATTTGGCACAATAAACTTCTTGGACTGACGTTATGAACAGTTATCACACACATATCCCAACTTGCCCTGCTTAAATAAGGAAGAAAATTAGAACTCAGCATTCCATTCTCTTAATGATGCTGCCAGTGACTTACCCTTGGAAAGATAATACTTATCTAGCAAGTTCATAAGGCTGTTGGGAGAATTATTTACTTGCTATGCTAAAATTAATTATCTGAAGTGCTGCATAATGGATCGGTAATGTTTTCCTCCTCATCATCATCATGAAGCATCCTTCATTCGTCTGCCTTAGAAAATAAATATGTTGAAAAAATAAGATGGGCATTATTTACAACCTGTACAACTTTCCAAATCCAGAAATAGAAGTCATTCTTCTCCACAAGCAAAACACTTTTCCAAAGAGACAGGCAAAATGGAAATATGTTTGTTTCTTCCAAATGCTGAAGGGTACTCTGAGGATGAAAATATAGCGTGATCTCCCTATAACTACCAGTACTTTGGTATGGGCTCCAGTAACTAGTTAGTAGAAGTCACACAAAATTAGCTGCTCCATTTCTGTAACATATATATAAAATGCTTGTATATTAAAAATCTAGAATTTTAAAAGTCTTTGCCTTGCTCCAGGAATCCTAATGCCTATTTCTTAACTCCTTGGGGAAATTAGGAAGCTACTAGACAAGTTAATGCTTTGAAGCTGTAATTTAAAAGGGTTTTTTTTAAAGAAACTCTTCTTTTTTTTCCTAAAGAACTTGGCATATTTTAAACAGAAAATTGTAATAATAATTATGGATATATTGACCTCTTTGTACTCTTAGGCTGGCCACTCAAGTGAAGTAGATTTTAACCAGCTCCCTGTAGGATTCTGTCAGCTTCCCGTGTTTCTGTGCTGTGGCACTTCTTGCATTCATCCTGCAAGTTGCTTAACGCTGTCTTAAGATTTGACTCTCTAAAGAAACATTTTCCCAGATAATTTTCTCACATGCTTTGAAGAATTTAACGGGTATATGACACCTAGCTGACTGCAGGCCTGTCTGTAAAAGCACTGCACTTCTCTTGGAGGCTATATGAGCAGACCCTCTAGCTATAGCTTACCATGGTGATGGTGGGAGCTCTAGTGCAGGGAAGGTTTCAGGATATTAACTGCATTGTTTAATTTTTCACTTGATAAAAATGGACAGGCCCCATCTGCAATATAATTTGCACTACTGGTCTCACTGGTATAGCTCTCTGATGCTGCTGAGACTTTAAATGAGCCAGACGTCCCTATTCAAAGCTCTTTGATATCAATGAAGAGCCTGAAATCAACTGTCAGGCTTTGGATCAGGCCCCCAAGGTGTGATTTTGAGGAAACTGAAGCACCACAGCTATACAGTGTAATACCCTCTCTGAAAAACAACTCTACCTGAAACACAACTGAGCTGCACTCAGTGTAGCTTCATAGATATGGAAAATATCTGGGGCTTTGGCATTATTACAATGAATAATCTGGGGAAGTTTTGGGGAAATACCTTAACTTTACATTTTTTTACGCAACTTTTCTTTCTTCTTTCCCTTTTAGCTAGGAAACATGACTCAGTCCATAGCTGGAAATATAGAGAATGAGCTGAAATACGAAAATGAAGAATCGGTTTCTGTACTCTGGAACTAAGCCCATTTGCTGCAACTTCCACCTAACCTCTAAAGATCTGGCACGTTTTTCCTGGATAAACCAAACCAAAAAGGAAAGGTGTGTGTAAATGTGAGAATACATCGTGGATTTGACACTTGTGTCAGTCTAACTGATGCAATTGAGATGTTCTTCCAGTGAAATCCTACACTAGGACTGTCAATGTCAGATAAAGAGCTCACATTACTTTCCAGTGTAAGAACATAGTTCACAATAAAATACACTTTGGATTGAAAAACTGCACTTACGTCCAGGCTCAGCCACGCTGAAATCAGTTTCTTAACGCTCCATCTCTGATCTGAATGTCAGTTCTCTACACAAGTTACCCCATTTAAGTCAACACATTTACCATAATAAAAGACAAGTGTCATCCCAGAGGCTCCACTATGTTTATGTACATAAAGACAGAGAAAGACTGAATGAACATCCTTTTCTTATCCCCTTTATATCCACTCACTAATATGCAGAGGTATATAATATCTTTCAAATTCATTGTACAGTCTTGGCAAACAGGGCAGTTGTCTCGATGCACAGAGATGTGGAGCTTGCTGCACGCCCTACACACCAACTGCAAAAGACATCTGCAGTCTGACAGGACGTTGGGAATCTTTTTTAAAATAAATATGCCTCCTAACTCAAAAGGAGCAGTTTACATCCAAATATATTTCCCCAAATATCTCCTTGCTTCCTAAAAGCAGAGGATACAATTATTTCAATGGATGCACTGCTGCGTGCCTTATTCATTACATGATTTATAAAAGTGAAGTTGGAATTTAAAAGCAATCTAGATACACTTGACTATCTACAAAGATAATGAAGTATTATTTTTATTGTTAGCATTGCTGCTAAAAATGAGGTGTTTGGTGATGCAGACCTTCTACACAAAAAGCCTATAGCTCAGTCATATAAAACTAGTTCAATTTAAGTAGCACTGACATAACTATTTAGCTGCTTCGAAGGTTTTAGTCCTCAAAACGCAGAGACATGGAACACCTTGAAATGAATCTGGATATTTCTTTTTGTTCCTTGGCAGGATTGCGATCTTTTCATGTTCAATGCCAGACATAAAACTTCCTGTACCTCTGTTGCTGATGAGAACAGTAACAAATGATGACAAGCTGATATGAAAGAAATTGTTTCTAACACTTCAGGACAGTTCACTTGGCTTAACATCACAACACGCATCTAGAAAATTCATGATTTAGAGTAAGAAAACAGGTTTTTGACTCCTTAGTGAATAGAAGAAAGCTATGCTTATCTTATAAACAAGAAGTTTTAATCATTATTATCATTAAAGGATGAAATGGCCCTACAAAGAAAAAACTGAAGTGGTGAAAGGAAATTTTTAGATGGGATCTCCTGCAGTATCTCTTACTAACAGTTCGGACAACCCTGTCTGAAGCTGCACAAATGTTCCGCCCCAGGAAGGTATAGCTCAGCATTAAGGCTAAAGAGATTGATTCCTTCATAACAGTTTAGTAACAAATCATAGGATTTAAGAGAGTCATTAAAGCAATCACAGCTTCCCCAAAACACGAAAGTCTTTGGAAGATGCTTGGAAGAAAGACATTTCAACTTCTTCTAGCACTTTATATGTAAAATTAGACATTTATATGTATACTATGCACACACACATATATACACACACGTACATACCCCCCTCAAACGCATGTACATACATATATACGTGTATACATACACATACACGCATGTTTATGACACTTGCTATTAACAATTGTCTAGGATCTCAATCCTCAGTCGCAACTTTGTTATGCCAGGTGTCACACAGATATAAAACACTTTAAAGAGTGCTTGTAAGTGAAATGTAGGGCAAGACACAGTATGTGATTACATACAAACAGGAAAGAGCTAAAAAAAATCCACTGTGATAATACTGGTCAGCTTGATGGGCAGAGCTCTCTGCACACCAGTTGCCTAGCTGCTGTTAAGTTTATGCATTATGTCCTGTCACAACAGAGTTTTAAGAAAGGAATTAAAGGAGAATAACAAAATAGCCCTGCAAATGTCTAAGAACTCTTCTCCAGCATAATATAAAATTAGCATGAAGTGCCTTCCATACACCAGCCCTTAAAAAACCAGACACTGTCTTCATCTACTTACAATTCTCATGTAAGCACAGAACATCACCGAACCTCAGAGAGCCATTTTTAATAGAATTACTAAGATGCAGGACACTTATAAAAATTAAATGCTGAATACCAACAAAGACAGCAAAATGGCAATGTATTACAGAACTGACAACTCCAGGTCCTTACCGCTGATACTCTTGTTTCTGATGATGCTGAACCTGCTGTTTGTAAATAAGTTGTCGGCTTTTCACTGACTTATGCCTTGATGATGCTTAACAACTGATTCCTGAAAGCTGTCATTGGTAATATTGGGGGGAGATCCTCACACAAGAGTAAAAGGAAACACCATTTGTTTGGAATGGTCTTGATACACTGCCACAAAAGTGTCACAGCAAAACATCATTCCTCCCTTCCCAGGAACAGGACATTCCTCAGGGAAAGGAGTTATTAAGCAGTAACGAGAGGACTTTGTGAAGTGACTTCATGTGATAATGTTTGCTTAGAAACAAGAACTTAAAAAGGGGCTGGTGAGTCTCTTGGTTCAGCTCATGTTGAGCCAAAGGAGGTGCCAAGTTCCCACTATGACCAACAAAGCAGCTCGCAGCAGAAGCCGAATACACATATTCATAGAATCACAGAATATCAGGTTGGAAGGGAGCTCAAGGACCATCTGGTCCAAGCTTTCTTGGGAAAAAAAAAAATATTAAGAAGGCAGAGAAAGGCTAGGACAAGCTTTTACTGCTGACTGGATCAGCGAAGAAGGACCACATCAGCTATGCTTTACTGTTGAACACACACCTCTGGGAGCTCAAAAGCAGCCTCACTGCAGCGTGCCAGAGGGTGAACAGCTGAGATGGGATGCATCAGGCATCGAGTGAGCAACCAGACAGCAGGGCACTAATTCACAGCATGAACTGCTGTCCTGTCACTCCTCTCTGCCCAGTAATCAAAAAAGCCCTTGAAAACACTTTTAACTTCATCCACTCTTGACTCACACTGAGCTTCAAGAATTTCCTTTGGCCAAGGCTGGTTCTCAGGGCAGACAAAACTAGAACTCCTTGGCGGCATCCCCAACGCAGAAATCACCTCTCCACCAGTACGCATGGGTGGCTTCCTGAGGCATCCAATTAAAAGGTTACCCTATATTTCTTCCTAGACTCATCTTTGGAAACAGCTGGATCACTTCAGCCAAAGCTTTCTGAAAGTTCAAGCTTAAGGGAGACAGCTGCAGCAGATAACTTCTGCTCAAGCAGTTCAGGTTTGGCAAAGCTGTGAGCAACTGAAAACAGGTCGATTCTACAGTCACTTCTTTGGCAGTGCTCCTGCTCCCAGCTCAAGCAGGCATCATCCACACATGCCTGGTGCTCACTCATCCTTTCCTGCTCATTTGATAAAAAACAAGAGTAATGAATGACCTAAAAAGCAGTGGGCAGATGAGAACGTCCGTTTGAAATGCAGCTCATAAGAAATTAAAACATGTCTTTCTAAGTCAAATACCTTAAATGGAAGCACAAAAACTTTCTAGTTCTGTTTAAATATGGGGAGATTTCACTACACTGATCAGCTAACCTGTGCCTGGAGTTCTGTACCGTAAGCCTTCTATCTGATCCCATTAATTTCTATTTGTTCCTTTTGCTAATATTGGCCTTCTTAATCTCTCTTCATTTGGAAGCACCAGCCCTCCCAGTACCTTTAACCATCCTCATTGCACTTTCATTGAAATCAATGGGGCTTTGCAAATTACCATTGTGCAGCTGACTCCATTATGCCCATTACAGATTTAAAAACATGATGACAAGAAGCTAATCTGTACGCACAACTCCCTCTCTTCTGCTGTAAATAACTCAGCCATATAATTTTTTAAATACTGAAGTGCCTAAATTATAGACTAACAATATGCAAAATTTCATCTTCGAAGAAGTCTACGGGGTTTTTTGTAGCTAAGATAACACAGCACTTTTCACAGACTCAGCTAAACTGTGATAGCTTTTGTTTGTTTTGTCTTGTTTCTTGTTTAAAAATGGATAAAGGCATGTCGGGCCAATTTAATTTAAAGAGGATGTTCGGAGACTAAGAAGCGAAGTGGCAGAGTTTCAGTTCCACATAACGTTAATAGCAGAATCAACCATCCATCGTCCCTGCATAGCCCTTCAAAACAGGGTCTGACAAACTCCTCATCACATTAAAAAAATCAGTTTCCCCATTAGTACCACGCCTGTGCCAGCAAGGAGGGAAGCAGCAGAGTCGGCTGCTCCTCAGATGTCACCCCACAGAGGCTGGTTTCACCACGGGACACATTCAAGGTGCCAGACTGACCTCCAGACCTCCTGGCTAGGACTTTCCTCCAGGCAACACTGCCCAGATGATGAAGGAAGAGCGCAGCACCGCGTGGCTATCTGACCCCACCGCAGGAAGCCTCAGGAGCTGTAAACACCAAGCTTGAGCTGATGCTATACTTCCAGCTGTACCTTCCAAGCCCTCCAGTGCTGAACCACAGCAAGCAGATGCCAACACAACAAAGGGTAAATGAAACCCTACAGCTGCTGTGCCCTGTGCCAGGGATTTCAGGGACTTTCTGGTGCCAAGTCTACAGCAGAGTTTTCATTTGTGCCCTGAAGCTGGTGCAAGGACGTGAAGAGGAGGACAAAATGCAAATGAAACATGGGGACAGGGAAAGTGTGGGAGCACAGAGAAGGTGCTGTTCCCTCTTCTGTGGTTATTCAGCAGAGAGCTGAAAGAAACACAGTGGAGTGTGAGGCTGGGACAGCCAAATCCATCTGATGCCAGAAAAATAGGAGGAATCCCAGAGCTGGCTTCTCCTGGCACAGGGAGCCTTGCACTGCCGTCTCTAAAGCCACACAAAGCAGCAGGGTGCTGGCAGGACACAGCAGCACCACCAACCCCCGCCCAGGGGCTGTGGGCACCAAGGACACATCCCATGGGTCCCAGGTCCAGCGAGGAGCTTCATGACATGCCCCATGAGACCGCTCTCACCTGGCCAGCAAAAGCCCACGTGAGCAGCAAGACAAGACGCCGCAGGAGGAATAAAGCTGTTTTCCCCAAATAACTTTCCTCCTCCTGTGGGTGGGGATGATTTAGCCCGTTGTGCAATCTCCGCCGCTGTGTAATTTATATTCACTGGGGTGCCAGAACTGCACAGTTTCCTCTAAATATAAGCAATTAACTCCCATTAGCATTAGTGGGAATCACTCAGGAGACTATCCCCCATTATTGATTATCTCGTTTTTGTACCAACTCAAAAAAATGTACAAAGAAAAGAAAATCACATAGTTAGTGGCTTTGGCTAAGTTAAGGCAGGCAAATTAGATTCATTATCATTCTTGAGCTAAACAGTGGGGCTTATCAGAATGTAGTTCATTTACATACTTTGATCTGATGGGTGTAGATACCTAATTATACAGCAGCCAGCAACTTATTTTTGATGTTTTTTATTAATTAATATTCAGTATTATAATTAAATGCACAGGCTGCTCTTCTGCAAATTCGGGTTTTTTTGTTTCTAAAACAAAAATAACTTTAAAAACATACCTGTGAAGTACATGATCAGCCACAGATTCCTTCACAATGCAACAGAAATGTACGCCATCACACAACAACCATGGTCCACAGCTTTGCCTGAGGCCCTCTTACACCTCAGTTCATCCTTAGCAGCTAGCAATGCCCCTGATGTTAAACCTGATACCCAAAATATGCTCCTTTAGGAGTATCTATACCTTTAAGTAATGTAACAGTTTATATATATTCATCCTCTCTAGTGTAAATATCTTATTTTGATATAGTTCTTTTTAACAGAAGCAGCCATTGATGTGACTGACTTTGGCAGATCTTGATAGCTGATATTATTTACCATGGTTGTGATGGCAAAGCTATATGTAGACAAACGTGCAGATTTTGGGAAAGCCTCAACATGACCCAATGTGACAGAGTAGTGGCTACAGATTTTAGAAGACATTTAAATTATGCACTGATCTGCACCTGTCAGAAGTCTCTTGGTCTGAGTAGCTCAGAAGCCTCCTCTGCAAAGCAGCATTTCTGCAGGAAAAGGCAGTTAAAACTCCAGGAATTGCCTGCTGATTAGGTCATTAAATAAACCAGACATGAGGGGTGGAATTATGTACAGATCACTATAAAGGAAATAATAGTAGAATAAATATAGCAAGCAAAGCTCACTAAGCCTTCAAATACAATGATCTTTTTTCCTGAGCAGACAGTGCCAAGCAAGCTGAAAAATTAATTTACTATTTGTTACCATTTTTGTTATGATTGGTATCTTTACAAGTCTGAGTCATTAGCATGCGAGTTTACAATTATCCTCGGAGCCTTGTAATGTCCTGTCATTTACCTCCAGGGATTTATGTCAGAATCCAACTCAGTTCATAAGTGATCTTCCAGTAGGACAGAATGACAGCACCATTATGGCTCCCTCCAGCAGATGATGGTAATGATATTATTATTCCCCTGATCAGCTTGGTGATGATTGTTTGAACTTTATCAGTATTAATAGAGAAAATAATAAAGGTATTAATATTTGAAAGCTCTCTGTATTGTGTTTAGTATCATATTATTGCTACATTTTATGGCAAGTACTTTGACATTTCAGGGAATTTCCATTTACAGTATTACCACTATAATCTACTCATTTTATAATTGCTTCTGGATACTTGTAAGGTTTAATTTCTGGTATTTCCTCTCAATAAAGGGACCTGCATACGAAGTTCATACACAATTATCCTCACAAATTTGCATTGTTAGCCTAGAGTTGGGAGGGCTTAAAACGGCCAAAAATATTCTATATGGCTACTGGACCAAATAAAGCCTCATCGGCTTCTTGGGTTTCACAGTCACCAAGATTGCTTCTAGTTCTACACCACAAGTATCCTCTCTTCCGTAGCTATTTAAAATATCCGTGCTATCCACGTAAAAGGACAGAAGCTGCTGAGCAACCCAGACTGACAATTTCAGAAGGAACCTCACGATGGAGAACAACATGTCAAAAAATCTCCCTACCTTAGAAAAGAGTCAGGAAGACAGAAGACTACGCACACTTTCCATCTAGGAAAAGGTAGCATGCATAATAACTGCATTGGGACGGGGCCATCCCATGTTGGCATAACCTGAAACTAACTGATGGAGAGAAACAAGCCAGCTGATAAAGAGTTGTGAAATGAGTTTTCTGAATTTGGTCTTTGCAAGGAACTGGGGCAGGAAGAAATGCAGAAAGGGGTAATATAGATGGACATAGTAAAGATGTAGCTCATGGGTTTGTGTGGAGGACACGAAAGGTACAGAGCATATGAACCAGAAGTTGTACTTCATTTCTGGCTTGACATTATTTTTTGAAAGCATTCTAGCAAACACTTGCCTTGTGCCACGCTAACTTCTTCAGATCGGTATAGATGGTCCCGCAGAAGTACGGGTTTCATGCCAGTATCTGTGCAGAGCTGAGTTTCCTAAATTCTTGCAACAACTTGCACTAAGTTAATAAAGCTACAGTTTTGTAGAGACCATATGTTCTGACTGCTCAAACCCCATTTTTCTAAAGGGAAACGCATAAGAGAAAACTGACATTAAGGAAAACGCAAACAGTGGTCTACCACCTCCTTAGTTTTGTGAGGCATCAAAAAGGCAAAAAAGTTGGTAACAGTAGAGGCAAAAACTATTTCTCTTGTAAATCAATGTCAGACACCTTATGTGATAGATCCTATATGAGATGTTTATAGTACGATGTGACACTGAGTGAGATGCACTCTTAAAAGCTACCTCTGATATTTCATAGAATCATATTCTCAGCAGCTCTCGTGAGAGCTACTCACCAGTCTTCATAGCCAAAAACGAGGTGCTAGGAGGGATGGCAGAGCTGAAGGGGAAGGTGTTTAAACAACAGCCAGTTCATGGCATAGTATTACAGCAGCTCTTGGGAGCCCTGGTCACCCATGACTCCCTGTAGAGATGCCTTTAAACAGAAAAGACAAATAATGTTTATAAGAAGGCCAAGCTTATTAAATAGTGCCTGGATCATGTCATCTATTTCAGATGAAGGGCTAAATCCCAACACTTTAAAAAAAAATCAGTTTTAAGTTTTGCTGTTAAAATTCTGACTATGTAAGACATGAGATAAAGAGAGCTGGTCTAAGGATCTACTATCCAGACAGAATACACTTGCATTATGAAGAAGACTCAGTTACCAGGTATTGGTATGGTATTGAAAGTAAAAAACACAGCAGTTTTAAGATAAGATACTACTACTCTTCCACGCTTGTGCTTACTCACCTACCACCACTCAGAAATGCCACCATCCAAGACAACAGCATTTCCTGTGTTCAGCCAGTTCTCAGCATAGACCCTGCTTGAGTGTCATTCATCCAAGTTTCATCCCAGAAAAACTTGACCACAGATTTGCATCTTTCTTTGCTACCTCCTAGGGCAGGCAGCGGTGACATTGCCCATGAACTTAGCGAGCAGTGCTAAAAGCAGTCTCACTAGCCGAGGGTCTCGTGTAGTTCTCAAGAGCTCCTGCCTGTACCAGGTCTGAATTTGTGCCAGTGTCTGACTGCAGTAGAAGTAACATTAAAGGCAACCCCTAGGCTAGTCGGCTGTCTTACAATTGTATTAGCCTCACTGTCTTTGTCAGGCTTGTTCTCTATGGAATTGCATATCCACTTAAGGTTATGGAGTTGATTTATCTTCAAGATTTGAGGTGAGTTTCAATCCTTGCGGAAGCAAAGGAACAATAGTGTGGAGCAGACGATGATACAGGGAAGATATAACTGTGTGTGAATTGACCACATGTGGCTTTGTCAAGGCACTTCAGTCCCGATTTGCAGACCTTTGCAATATGCATTTCTTGTGTAGGGACTACTAAATTAGTTCTGATTTACATCATTGTGGGGAGCATGAAAAAATACTGATCTGAGCCAAAAAAACAAACACATGTTTGAACTGAGGTGTCAGGAGGCACAGATGTATTGTGCCAACTGCACTACTTGTGGGACGCTCCTTCCAGTCAATTCTACAGCACATTCACTTTGAGCTATCTTGCACGGCATTAAATTACAAATGTATTGATTTTTCACAGCATTAATTTCATGGTGATGCTTTAAACTGCTTAAGGCTCTATCCGGAATAGTGCTGAACTTGGGGCAAAAAAGAATGGAGGCATTTTTAACGAATCAGAAGAGGTGACCATGAGATACCACGTAAGCTGCTCACATTCAGTACACTGTACCACAGGCTACATTTTTCCATGGGTCCCATGGAAGCAGCTGCCCCAGAACTGGAGAGCTGTCTTTTACAGCAGGTTTCAATATGCTGTTTATTGGAAACCTGGAATTCACTTTAGAGCTGTTTTCAATTGACATTCACAAGTATAATTGTGAAGACACTTCAGATCTTATTAATGTCCTCAGACCACTTGGCAAAGAGCCATTAAGTTTTCCAGTTGCAGGTTCACAATATACAATCTGCACCTGATTTCTAGATAACGCTGAAATACTATATCCAGCTACAATGTCGTTCACATGGATGTTCCACGTTGCTGCGATAGACCTAAATCTTGCATTCTTCAAACCAGTGAGAGTTTTGCTTGAGGAAGAAATGAAAGATTAGGGCCACAGAAAACACAAAGTCAGTAATTTGGCAGCCTGATTTTATAATAATTTGTCTAATGATTATTTAATATTGTACTAGGCTATTTAAAAGAATATTCTACAAAGCGCTGGAGCTTCCTTTTCAAAGCTTGTGTAAAATGTGATTTGTAATTAGTAGCTTTAGATCTGTAATGTGGGTGAGAGAATATTAGTATTCCATAAAAGCTGCTGTCAGTATAAGTTATATGGAGAAGCACAAAATAATATGAACACTTAATGGCTAAAATGCTTTGTTTAAAACAGATTTGCTAGATTTTGTAGAGGGTCCACCTTGGAAACTTTATTTTTTTTTTTTTCCTTTAAATTCTGTTACAAAGAAATGAGTTAGGAACTATGACATAAGTGACCCAAGCACTAACGGAATATATTAAAATTTGCTTTTAAGTACTTCAAAGCATTTTACTATATTCACATATAGATACTGGAATTATTCACAGAGCTTGTTACTACAGCTCTGGAAATTACTCACCAGTGTAAATGCTCATAAAAATATTATGATGTTTAGAGTAGGTGTCAATGCAGTAAACTCCACTGCCTGCTGACACCACGAACTCTAACCGAGCTGAGAATATGGCCCGATCCTTAAAAAGATCTGGTGCAACCAGTACTCGGTCACCGTGTATCACAAGGATGAACACCCTTTTTTTCTGAAAAGGTGTTTTTTTACCTTTGTTAGAGCTGATGAAGCAAGCGGGAGCTCCGCGGGCTGCACGGCTCGGCCGGGAGCAGCAGAGGGCACTCACAGCCCGCAGCACAGCCCGCCGGCAAGCCCTGGCCAAGCACAGCTCTCCCCTCTGCTTCAAGAAAATTCCACAGAAATTTTCTTCTAATTCCCTCTGAATTCTTGGTGTACTTAGGAAAAAAGCTAAAGAAAAAAGACCAAACCACAATTCCCGAGGAAACCTTCACACACGCATCCTAAGGCTCCCAGGGCCACATCCCGTGGGTCTGAATCGCGCAGCAAAAGGTACCGATTCTTGAAGAGCTCCCCAACAGATGGAGGGAGCAGGATTTGGCCACCAGGCACCAGAGAAGTAAGAAACCAAAAATGTTTCTTAAATAGCCTAAAGCTGAGGTAAGAATTTTTTAAGCCAGCAATAACATCAGCATCGGTTGATACCTGATCCTGAAATGCTGCTACTAAAATCGTTAACATTAAAAGAATACCTAAATTAACGCATCTTGTGTTCCCTAATGTTGTGAGATGGCTTGATTTCTCCCTTCACAAAGGAGTGTTCTCGGCTTATTCCCTTTCTGACCTAGATAAAATAATTTCTTATTCTTTATCTACTTCTGTAAGGTACCGGCATGGTGAGGAATGTGATGTGTGCGCTACAGATGGCACTGAAAGAATCCAAGAATCTAAAAATACAGTAAGTTTTACAGGAGAGGTTTCGTAAGGTGGCTGTCTCCTCCTTGACATCACTATTCAGCCGGCTATTGGAATGGGACTAATTTAATTAAGAGAACAGCTCAGATAAAACATTTTTGTCAGATTCTCCAAGTCCTATTCACCTTGTTTGAGAACTCAAGCAAGTCTCTTAAGCAGTCCAGTAATACACCTCCCGCCGTACCCGCTTAGCTGAGCATAGCGACAATAGGATCAATTGGCACAAAGAAAACTACTGAAGTTAATGTAAAGATTATCATATTAT
Source organism: Nyctibius grandis (assembly GCF_013368605.1). Classification (NCBI taxonomy): domain Eukaryota; kingdom Metazoa; phylum Chordata; class Aves; order Nyctibiiformes; family Nyctibiidae; genus Nyctibius; species Nyctibius grandis. The sequence goes on from NC_090658.1 coordinate 2,562,667, forward strand.
TTTTCCAATGGTGACCCAACGGTCAAGGCAATTGCTAGCAAGAAATTGTTCACTGCAGACTTGATCTTTCACTCCTCAAAAGCTCCAGGTGAGTTTTATTTGCAGTATTTGGTCCTGAAACCCTCACAGCTTGCCACCAGCTCATTTCACTCCTCTGCTTTCCAAAGCAGCTGAAGCAAAAGCAGCTATTTCTAAGCAATAAACATCAACTGTGGAGTGTTTTTTCTCTGCAGTGATCACTGCTATTGGGTTTGGTTTTTTAGTGAGAAACATAAGTAGAATTGTGAGATCACAATATAGTTAAATCCAAGCCAGGTTGTTAATTTGACTGTGCTCCAATCTCTCCTAGCATGAAACTAGATTTCCTAATAATAAATTTCTGTATCTGGTTTCAGTAAGTAATCGAACACCACAAATCCACTTTGCATTTTAAAAAGGACAGTGTACTTTTAAGGAAATAGAAAAAGCTGGAGAAGATGGTTTTGTGGCTAAACAATACAGTTCTTCAGATCCCAAACAGAACAGCTCTATTCAGTAAACGCTGGGGAGGTGGGTGACGGGGAAAGACGGGGGAAGAAAGGGAGCCAAGAAGAGGGTTAACAGAAGTTTTCCAATCTAATCTTCTCAAAGTAAACACAAACAACAACAAAAAAAAGCTTCTATCTGACCAAGGAAGAAGTGTGTTAGAAGGATGTAATGCAAACCCTGCAGCATTTCAAACTCTACTTCAAATCTAGGTCTCTTTCCACATAGCATGTTCATTGCTTGCAGCAAAAATGGGTTCTTTTAAAGAGCATGTCCCTTTATCATCACAGAACCAGCAGTTTCAGATTTCATACTTGTGATCTCAATAGCTTGCAGGAATTTATATTCAGAACACAACTTTGGTGTATAAAACTGGGGGAAAATGTCAGACAATGTATTTGTGTATCGCCCAGCAATCTGAGAGGGGACGGGTGCATTTTAGCTGTCCCAACATTGTTTTTCAGACTTTAGGAAAAAAGAAGACTCAAAAAAACAACAAAATAATTGCTTTGTATACTGTTTGAGAAGTGGAAAGGATAGGTCACCATTAACTGGTTACTGCTGTATAGTTGAGTGACTGTTTCCTAAGGAAATGTGCTGTCTCCAGTCTTTCAGATTCACCTGTTAAAGCCATCAGTGAAGAAATCACTGGTTTGGTACATCTAACTGTGCGCATGTATGTACAAACACTTGCACTACTCATTTACCCTAGTTAACAGTCCTAATTATACTTTCACCTGAGCTCTGGATTTCTTTGGCTTGATAAATTATAAGGTAGTCTGCTCAAACATCAGTCTTCCTCAGGCATGAATACAGAGGGTTAGTGACACACTAAGATATGCACAACGTTCTTGGTACTTTACAGAATAAAGCTCAGAATGTTTTTCTCATTCAAGACTCTCTAACTTGATGCCACCTTTTGCCTTCTTTTCCGTACAACGTATTTCAAAGAGAGACACACGATGGAGCATTCAAGCCTTAGTGTTCCTTTTCTAGTGGTTCAGAAAGAGCACAATGTCAGCTTACAGCGAGTCATCTTTGCATCCTCCAGCGCCCTGGCAAATACATATTAATAAAAACAAATATGAACCCAGAGTTCCATTCTTTTTTTTTTTTTCCTCTCGTCAGTATAAAAAAGGGAAAAATGCACAAGTGTAACCAAAGGCAGACGTTGGGCACGTCGTACCCCTGAACCCACAACGCAGTCTCAAAAGAGGAGCCCCGCGCCTGCAGTCCTGATGGCCAGAGGAGACACTTCGAACCTCAGAGAGCTCCAGAAAAGCAAGGAGATCTCCTTCAACCAAAATACTTCACCTACGTGGAATGTGAATCCTGCTCTTGGATATTTCTCACTGGTACACTGACTTTTTCAAGATGGCACAGGAACCATCTTAACTTGTATTTCCTGGCTTTTGAGACATTATAGGCATTATTTACTCTTTCTTTTTTTACCTACCACATTTTTAATTAAATTAAATTCCCCATGCATGGTTAGTTATAAAGTGCATATTACTTACCTGCATCTTCAGATCTTTTACAGTCCCGTGGGTAAATCCATAATTAGATGGTTTTGTAAAATGCATATTATTTACTTGACAGGCCAGAATGGCTCTAGAGGAACTGTCCTCATGTCTTGGTTAAGTGCATAATGAGGCAGGTTTTTAAAACCCATATTGTGTTCCCCACATTGAAGGCATTGCACTCCGTTTGTTAAATATTCATTCTTTTTTTAAGAAAAAATATGTATTATTTACTCAATCAGCCAAGGCAGCATGTAATTATGTATTTAGGACGTGTGCAATGCGTAATAAAAAATACTCATGAAAATGTATGGAAAAAATTACTTTGCACTATTAGGGCATTTTTAAGCCACCACGTCCTCACCACTTCCACCATTTCCTCTCAAAATACCAAGTACGTTCAGAACAACAACTATTTCATGAGAAAAGTGTCCAAGCAAGCACTACTTAACTAGATACTTATACATTTACCTAAACTTTCAGACTCACTCCATATATAAAGGGAGTATTTGTGCTCTTTCCCAAGGACAGAGCTATTTAATAACATTAGAGCAAAACTTTATTTTACACTCCTACTTCCTTAGTCCTTTGGGACAGATTCTCACCAGCATAAATGCATGTTGTTCCACTGAAGAAGGTGGTGGCATGTTAATCAGCAAAGCAGAGGGTCTGAATCACCATGTCCTAGAAACCACGCACTACTTTCCAGAGGATATTTCAAAGAGTAAAGGTTAGAAGACTGACAAGTGCCTGTGAGTATGTTCATATCATTGCAATGGAGACCTTTCAGGGTGACCATTCCCCATGAAAAAAACCCTGCAGAAAGCCAAGGTATCATTTTCACGCGACTCTCGGGTCTTACAGGGGGATACAGGTTGTACACAGGCTTTGAGGACTCCGAACGGGGCTGCAAATCACAGTTTCATTAGTGACAGACCAAAAGCCTCAAGTAGTAATTCACACAGCAGTAATGCCAGACAACTGCCCAAGTACCGTTCACCTCACCGGAGTCTATTAAACACCTGGACACACGCTGTGCACTGCTACATTTTATGGACCAGATTCATACAGGAACAGAAACATCAGCTCCTATTGATTTTACTAAGTGAGATACCCAGGCAACTGAAGAGCTGTGCCCTTGTGCGCTTGGACTCTCAGTCTACCAACAGAGCCTTTATGAAGCTGAAGTTATTGGACATCAGGTTAGCAGCAGCATGATGAAATCTGGAGAAGATTTGAAACTGTCAACAACGGTTTAATGTTAAACAATCAGAGCAGAGTTTGACCTCCCTGATCTTATATCATGCTTAGTGCTGCTAAACTGAATGAAAATGATGTGATATTTAGTAACTTGCAATGTGACAGCTGTTCAGAAGAAGCTGATGTGAATCACCCTTTCTTGAGTAGAAAGGGCATCCTCCTAAGTACCTGGTGTTCACTTACTGGGGACAATTAAATAAGAATTCATCACCCCTCCCCTCCCATTCACTCTCATCTCCCAGCCTTTCCCCACAGCACTGCTATTCCACCCATTTCAGACAACACACCAAGACATCTCTGTAGCTCCTCAGCCCCATGTCCGGGTGTAGAATGAGACATAATGCTATGCCTTAGGGGGTGGGCACCTCCTCCAAATCACAGCTCAACACTAAAAGCAACCAAAACAATATGTCCCGCCACATGGCCCAGGTCAGGCAAGAAACCACCAGCTCCTCTCAAAACCTCATTCACACTCATTTGAGTTCACTCCTTCCCCTGAGTGCTGCACCAAGGCCAAGCTACACACCAAAAGCATGATGTATTGCATAAGGAACTTGCCATAAGTAGAATACGACTCCTTTCTGGAATCTGCTCAGGTTACGGGCACACAATCAAATGCCATCAACACACAGCAGCTAAACAAGTTAGCACCTGTCAGCTGGGCCTCTAAACCTACCTCTGGAAGCGCCTTTATGTTCCACCCAGAAGCGTGTTATGGAAAGGGCCACGCAGTGAAAGATGCTGCCTTCACCCCTGGTTTGTTTGGCTGCTCACCACCTCTCTGCTGCAAGTTGCCACCTTCATATTTCAGCTGGCAAACCCAAATCCGTGAGTGGTCTCGTTTGCTTAACTGAAAAAAAAAAGAAAGAGGAAAAAAAAAAAATCAGATGGCTTAGTTAAAGCAGATCTCAAAACTAAGTTGGCTGCACTAGCACTAAAGCGCAGAAGGACTGATTGAATGGTTTTTTCTCCTCAGACAGCTGGTTAAGCTGGTTAGGGTGATAACCTCTAGGACATCAGTAGTAACAAATAGTTGGGAGGAAATGAAGCTGCTTTTGCAGCACTCCTCAGCACTAGCTCCAGCCCACCCTGGCTGCAAAGGAAAACATGCTACCTTACAGCCCAGCAGGAAGGGTCTTAATTTCAGTCAGTATTCTCAATAAATTTGAAAAAGAACATGCAAGGCAAAACCAGACAGGTTCCTTAAACAAAGACTATGATTAATTTTAAACTATGTTGTCCAATCATATTGATCATTATAGCCACTTACTATAAATCTACTAGAGTTTTCCTGGTTTGTTTCTTTACTTCAACACAAAAACAAGAACTCTCTCCCACCGTTGGCTAGATATTTCCTGAAATAACACATGAGTGGTGGCTATTTTACCCAGCAGGTTCCTTTATCACCACAGAGCAGGAAAGTTGACAGGCTTTGTGTCTGAAATGTAATTAGCTTGTGGGAGTATGGTCATAATGAAAGTAAAATTTACATTATTGCAGGCATGTGATTGTTTGCTCTTTCAAGCAGGAGTAAAGAGTGAATTCCGAGGCATGTATTTGGGGGGCTTATTCAATCAATATCCTCAGACCTCCTATACATCTGTTGAGGGGAAGGGAGGCAACTGGAGGTTTAGATCAGGTTTCTCTGTGAAAGCTTTTAAGACCTCAAAAGAAGAAATGAATGATGAAAAATGGCTAACACCATTGGGCCCGAGTCCCATTTCAGTCCCATTCAGGATTCACCCAGATTAACAGAGGAGCAGCTCTCCCTTAGAAGCAGATGTAGAGGTTTCCAAACCCCTTCAAAGCACAAAAAGTAGCTGTCCTTCATTAAAAAACAAAAGGTTTCATTTTCTAAGCTAAGTTCTGTCAGCACATACATTTGTAGACCAAGCCTCAAATACACTGAAATGCAACACACTGACCCTCTTCTATTCATTTCTGAAAGGCTGAAACACAAGAAAACAGAGCATCTAGGACACAATTAACGCCACGATCTCCTCTTGGTCCAGGGGAAGAAAAAAAAAAAAAAGGAGAAAAAAAAAGAAAAATAAAAAGGAAAGAGCAGTTTGTTCCAGGGAACTGTAGTTTGTTCTGTAAATACTTACAGCCCCATGTGACAGATAAAACACTTATCAATCCAGGTTGGGGCATGACATATATTAACAGCAGTCAAATCCTGCCTCTCAGATCCCTGGGTTCTTTCTTTGCTAGATGCAGTTGAACTTGTTGGCCACTACAAAATTCCCAGGAAACAAACAGCCCTTTATCAAACCAAGTATTTTGTAATGGAGTTCTCCACCTATTGATAGCATCTTTCCAGGAAGAAGAGGGGAAGTAGGAAATTCTCCTTCACTCATCCAACCATTTACCAGGAATAAAATAATATACTGTAACAGCAGTAGTTTTAGGAACTGCATGGATATACACAGAATCATATGGTGGGAAAAGACCCTGACACGTAAAGGTCATTTTCCCTTTGAAGGCAAATTATGTCCTTTCTACCTGATATTTATCTACCCAGTTCCCAGCAGGGCCCAGTAAAAGAGACGCCAGCAACCTACTCCAGTGATGCTATAAACTCCCTGCCCAGGAAGTAAATCCAGCCTGAATCTCACTGGTTTCAGTTCAGTTCCTTTGCTTTACCCACCACGGACAGGGAGAGCAGACTTTACATACACGAAGACAACAATCAGTGCTTCAGGCTCAGTAACCCTTTTCTTTTAATCTTTCTTTGTGGGCCACATTTTCTGGGTTCTGATTATCCTCCTTGTTCTCCTCTAAACCATGTCCGGCTGATCCAAATCTTTCCCAAATTACATTGCCCCAAATAGAATGAAAGGCTCCAGCTGGGACCTGATGAGAAACGGGAAATCAATGCAACTTCTTGCAAATGTTCCCCAAGAGCTGTTACCCAGGCACTAAAGCTAAAGAGGGATATAAACAAGGTTCTTTCTACAAAATGCTGCGTTAAACAAGTTACTGTGTTGTCCCAAAAACCAACAGTGGTCCTTACTAGAGTGAGACAGCCAGCGCTGACACAACTCCCATCATGTTCTCATATTCCCCACTCCCCATTTCCTACCACCAGCAGCAACATGACCAGCGCAGAGGGACAAGGAACGCACCTTTACATTTCTGTGTATCTAGGTGTCCTGACCTTGTCCAGTAAGAAGCTGGTCAACGCATTAGAGTCTATTTTGATGCAAGAGAAGTCTAAGTTAAGCAGAAGCAAATCTGTCTGTATTGGTGCTTTGGTGCAGCAAACAAACAAACAAAAACTTGTTACAGAAAAATGAGCAACAAATTTAGGAAAAGTTAATAACTACAATTTAGCCAAGAAGATACAAATACTGTATCTGCATTCTTGTTCTCTGCATTGACGCTGATTTTATTTTAATGTCATGATAACTGCTGGGAATGACGTTATCATTGGGACAGTTGGTTTTAAATAGAAAAAGCAATCAAGATGATGAAGAGGGAGTACATTTTCTTTCCATCTCCCTTTGCAGAAAAGATTAGAAATAATTTCAAATTTGCTTGAAAAGTCTGAATGCTTTACTTGTTTTGGCAGTTGCCAATTATGCCAATGCACCTCTTCCCATCTCCTTGCCATGTACACATGGGTTGGAAGGGACCTCAAAGATCATCTAGTTGCAACCCCCCTGCTATGACTATATGGGCTATACATCTACTGCAACCACTAAGTATGAGAATATTATGGCTGTGTTTTGACATTCCACCAGTGAGCTTTACACAACCCTTTTGAAGCTATTTTTTCAGGCTGCCTGCAGACTCAGGCAGTCACTTTTGCCATCATTCGCATGCCACTTGTAGACGAAGAGCCCGTTATTTGAAAATTTTTCTTTATGATCAGAGAGACAGTGAGTATGTATTGATATACAGATGTGTGAGGCATACTGGATTCTGAGGACGTTCATGAGTTGCACCATAGAGAAGCCAGCACAGCTCCAAAAAGACATGACTTTCCAGACAACGGACTAGATAAACCAAAAGACATGCTGGTAGTAGTAACACCAGTGAAAGGTGTTTTACTGCTGAACACCGAAATCGGTGCATGTTCTGCTGAGAAGTACAGTGAATTAGCATCACGCTGTAATGTAGCAAACTGGGATCACTCACAGTTAATGTCACAGGACCATCCCTTATTTCTGATAGAACGATACCTGTTTCGCAGATGAAACGTTCCTCTCCTGATCCACAAGCACTGCTTAAGCCCCTGGATACAACTCTTGTTGAATGTACCGTCAATAATTACGGATAACTGGTGACCAAAAAAGATACTACAGCAAGTATAAAAATCAAATGCAACGGTCAACATACTGGAGTTTGATATTTTTTGTTGTCACCCTATCCAATTAATTAGGAACTGTTTCTTAATGAGTGGACTTACAAACTGGTATTATTCTATCCTTTGAAGTAAAAGTAGGTCTCAATCTGCCTATTTTATTTTTATTTTTTCCTTTTCCTTAAATCAGCAAATCCGCTACATAGCCTCTTGCTGATTTTAAGAAGCATATGGTTCTTAATCCAGCGGTGTATGAATTATGGCAGTAAATGGCTTTGAAAGTGCCTCGAAAGCAAAAATATGGAAATTTCCCCCCCCAGAGACTAGGATGAGCAGTCATTATTTTTGCGATTGCAGAAAACACTGCCCAAGTGTTCCAAGCCTGTGTGCGTATAATTGTTTGTCTCTTTCTTGCTTTGAAGTGTTTTTTTTTTAAAAAACTGTAAAGCCTCAGACAGGCTCAAGGACAGCTTCCACAGCTTGGTCAAGAACACTAGCATATCTACATATTCACTAAGTCATAAATCTTCTATACTTGGGCTATGCATATATGACACATGACCCTTATTTCTCCCTTGTGGTTGCACTCTGAGAGACAATAGAGGTCCACTAAAGCACACAGCTTCCCTCTTAGGTAATATTTCATACGTATCTCTTTACAACTACCAACACATCAAGGTAACTGAGCTGCAGTCTGGGAGGGGAGTTTAACCATAATTGTCTTAAATCGTCTAATTTGGATAAAATGAGCAAGAAAATTCCCTCAGCTATTTGTTAGTATAATAATGGCTTCTATATGTTTCTTGCCTCGTGGTATTCTGTTTTGTAAAGGGGAATGAACTATACTCTGAATCCTTTGGATATTTGGTTCAATCTGTCTATCAGACATTAATTAGTTTCATAGCAATCTCTCACTGCTGTCTTGTGGAAAGACAGCAAGACTGAAAAATAAGCCAGGATGACAAAGGGAGAGCTTGACTTGCTTCTGACCAAAGAAATCTGTCATTAAGGAAAGGTTCAGAACTCGGATCTGAAGCTCCCTTGCCTGCCTTGCGGGAGTACAGATGACTGGATTAAAACATTAACATGTTATTATACGCAAAATCATCTTTTCAAAGAATGGTCTATTTGCTCATTTATTTCTATGTACATAAACAACTGTAGAGAGGGAGATTTTCAGAGCAGAGCACTGGAACTCAACCATGCGACTCTCACTAATGACAGTGGCTGTTAGGCAGCCAAAACGCCGAACGAGGTTTCCAAATTAACCTTAAAATAACATTACGGAGGCCTCAGTAGCAGCTCTGCAGTTAAATCCATATTAAAATTTGCACTTAGAGCGTTGCTAATGTCCCAGGATTTCCTACTCAAATTACTCTGCATCATCTCCCTATTTTACATACCAAGGTCTAATTCTCTGCTTCGTAGCAGCATTTTTTAACACTTGTACAAAGCATATTTGCAGCACCAGCAGAAAAGTACTACAACAGAGCAGAGAGTCATGTCCTAACTCTCCAGGAGACAAAGGAACTTGTTCACGTATATTTAAATATATTAACTTTCACTCCACAAAAAAATTTTAACCTACCCTATTAAAAAATCTGGAGCTCAGACTCCCATCTTGTGTCGGCTAATAGCAGTAAAGAATTACGTGCATTTTTGTAGATATTTTAAAGATGGGCCTTTTGATACATTTTTTTAACATAAATTAATCTTTCTTTCATCATTAATTTTCTTCAGCTCCAGCAGACAACATCAACATTTAGTTCAAGACAGTGCATTCCCTTTGCAGCAGCACCCAGCCTTCGCCTCACTGCCCCCTCTGAATTTTAGCACTGAAGTGGGAAGTAGCTCCCCACATTTGTGCCTCTGTACGCAAGGATCACTTCAAACACGGTAAAATGTGGGATTTTTCCAAATCTATACTATCTTCCTAACACTTTCATCTTATACCAAGCCTTCCTCCATAAAGCTCTACCCTAACCCTCTCCTGCTTACCACCAGCAACCTCCTGCCCCAATGGCTTGTGTTTGTCCACGCCTGTGACCCACCAAACTGTCCATACCCTTTTCTCTTGGGCACCAGCCCGTACTTGCCTCCCAATGTCCTCACTGCCTCAGCTGCCCTGGCACTCCCCACCTGTGAAAAGTTCAATTTCCACCTATGCCACATGTGCTACGCTATTTCTCCAATCACTTGGTGATTCCTTCCTTCTATACCTTATCCCTCACAGGTTCCTGACCATCTGAAAATAAAGCAATGTTATTTAGATTGCTAAATACAGACATGGGTGTCTTAAAATGCCAGTTGACAGGTTGTGTTTTTACATGAAAAGTGTACATCAGGCTTACATTACAACACTTAGTTTGCAGAGGTAGGCATGACAATAAATACCTGGTTTATTTAAAAATAAAAAAAAAAAGGGTGGGGGGAGGAGAGGGACTAAACTAATCAAGTCATCTCTGAGGCATTTCATCCCCAGGGTGTTTTAAAGAACTAGTAGCAAGAGGAGGGCTTTCTCAACGTACTGCAGAAAAAAAGTGAAATGGCCTGGCAGTACCCAGCCTGAAATATATCCCTCCAAAGAGGGACTCAGCAAGGAACAGGTCTATCACCTTATTCCCCCTCCAAGAAAAGAAACAGGAGAAAAATTGGTTTGCTCAACACATGGGAGCAGAGGCAAGATCATTGATTCTTTCCTTTAGCTTAAAAGAATTCAAGAAAGGGTTGTGCAGAGATCTAAGGTTGTTTGGAGTCAGGGCTGGCAGCTACCGAAGGGAACGGGCAGGCACGTGAGCATTGTTCAGCTGTAAGGCCCTCCCCTGCTGTCCGTTGACATGCCGATGCCCAGAGAAGACTGCTCAAGAGCCCATCAGCCTTATGAAACAACTGATGTACTCACAGCTTTTCAATAGTTAACCAAATTCCAAACCTTTTCAAATTTAGCACATTACTGGTGCTAAATCCAGTTTAGATAGAAGATAGAGACGAAAAGAAGATAGAGACTGAGAAGACAGAAATGAAAGTGACACCAAACTGAATTTTCCATCTACTATCTTGTCTTAGCATCTGCTGCTAACACCACAACAGGCAAACCAACACACTCACCAGCAAACTACTGGATAAATCAGCAAATTATTTAAGGTAGACACAGTTAATACAGTGTGCCAGTACAGATGATTGCAGGTGCCCAGAGTGAAATACACTGTCCTAGCAGAGATGCAAGTCTTGATGCTTAAAACAGCCAAACTTGAAACATCACAGTGAAGAGACTTGGGCATTTGTGATATCAGATCCAAGGCAGAAAAAACTCTCTCCTTGACCAGATGAAACAATGGACAAAAGTGGAGAGAAGTAACAAGATTCTTCAAGCTGAACGGTTTAGTTAGAAGACCTTCCTCATGTCTTACCACAGAGATCTGATAAAGGTTTACAGGAGTTTTGAAATGCTCATTAAAGGCTGCTTACTATCCTACAAATTCCTTGTATAATCATCCCTCCTTCTCCAACATAATCCTGCAATGAATCCCATAAGCCTTTCATTTTAACCTTAACTGCAGAATGATGGTGAAATCATTAAAGGTGAGACTTCACTACAACATGAAGAACACGCCAGATTCCTTACTCACTTTCATAGTATCTTATTCCAGTTCCAACAATTTCAATATTAGTTCCTCTGATAGATACTAATGAGATTTCAAGGCAGTTTGCAGTAATGCAGCCACATAAACAACTTCAAGTGCCTCATGCAATTTACACACACACACAAACTGTTTAACTTATCGCAAAACAGAGATAAATCAACTGGGGAAGAGCTTCCTTTCCAGGAGAAGGAGGCTAACACTTCCTTCAAAATATTTCAGACCCTTTGCCACCCTGAACTCTAATCTAAATCAGGTTTGGGGGGCAGGAGCATTGGGTGTTTTTGAGAACTCCTAATTTCATTCTGGCTAAATATGCCATGGGAAAAAAAAAAATCCCTTTACTTGATTTATTTCCTGTGCTGCTTCCTCAAATGAAATTTAAATCTCATGTATTTGGAAAAAAAAAAAAAAATCACAGACAACTGCAGTACAGCCACAATTTTTTAAAGGGAATGCTTAAAGGGAGGCTTCTAAATCCGTACATTTCTGCTGAGCATTCACACCAGAGCATCTCCTGGGCCAAGACACATCAGACCCCATTTCAGAGGGTTATCTTCTGATACTGCCAACCCGTGAGGTACAGTAGGAATACTAGAACTGTAGGAAAGGCAAGGTACACTAGTCTTTCCAAATCTCCAGCAGATTGTTTCATGGTCTGGGTAAAGACACATTTGATTTCATCCAAAACAGTTCACACATTTTCTTAATAAGTACTTGTGTCAAAATGTTTCAGTTGTCAGAATATTCACCTCTGAGCCGGAGCATGTAAGTACAAGTCTCCACATTAGTTTATTCATCGATATACTGTCTGTATTTTTGTCTGTGCATTCCTCTAGTGCCCATCACCCTGATGCATAGGTGCCAGTTCGAATTCTCACCCCATGTTAGTTTGACAGCGCTGTCATCGGGGAAGACAGAGCTACACTGTGCTTCAACTTAAATACGAAACCATGGCTACTTCTGTCCATCTCTGGTAGCTACTCGGGTGGAAGCTGGTGGCTCCACTTCAAGAGGAGTAGCAGGTATAATCCCATGTTCAGGTCAGTGCTCCCTTCTCCAATAAAACAGGTTATAAATCCCAAGCCTGGACAAAAATCTTCCTCATCACAGACTGGCAGATGGTTCACGTAGCGAGCTCGGCATTGAAGTCTTAGGGAGACTAGTATCAGACAAACAACATATATAAGCAAAATCTATTCCGTTCCTTATCCTACACAAATCCTAAACAAGGAGCACACCCCTTCTTTACAGAAAAATCTATCCTCATGTTCAGGCAGCACCTAGAAGAGATATAAAATAGCAGCTCCTATAGCACCAGCACCATTTATTTTAATGGCTGAATGCAGAATTAAAAAACAGGCTTCGCTTCCAGGTGCAGACAGATGTCTGATGTGAAGATATTGGCTGTCTCTTACCTTTTTGGTAAGGCTTTTCTTAACAGATGGCAAAACTTGGGTCCTACTGATTGCAGCAGGATCTGAGGGCATTCAGCGCACAGCAGGATCAGGCCCAAAGCATGGCTCTGAACACCAGGTTTCATCCACATTGTTAAGAAGAGGTATTGATGTGAAAAGGATGTGCAGACACTAAGCATCAGATTCAGAAAAAAAAGACCAACAAACCTTTACGGTATATTGTGATGTTTTCTTTTGTATACGCTATCAGTGACTGCGTGGTACGCTCACTGAAAAACCAGCCCTTGGTAATTGTCAGGGAACTTCATTCCGAGTGCAGGCTCTACTGGAAATTAATTGCTTCAGTGCAATCTGAACCACATCATAAATGTCATGTAGAAGTTGCAGGGAGTGAGGAGGCAATGACAGCTCTATCCGCACTGTTTCATTTAAAGGTGGGTAAAACACACTGCGACAGAAGTGCTCTTCATCAATAATTTAGTCCGCAGTGTAAAGCCAAGCCTTGCCAAAGATGCCAGGGGAGCAGCTACCTCCCTGGTTTTAATGACACCAGCAGGGAGGGGTTGAGGGGCCAGCTCAAATCAACATTCATTGCACATCTGGGCATGTCAGCAGATGAAGATATCTAGGACTGAGCTGACAGGACAAAGGGTTGAAAAAAGAAGTGTAACCTAGAAAACCTTTACTTTGAATTCTTTGTATAAATTCAAGGGGGATGACAGTTCCTAAGGTCATCTTACATAATAAAACTACAGCGATCTACATAGAGAATTTTAACTCTTTCCGACACACAATCAAAGAAACTGCAAGTTAAGTTTATATTATTCACTATGAACATAAAATGAAGAATCCTTAATTCTCTGAAAAGAAGTATTTTAATGAGCAGAATATTAACATTTATATGCCTGATTTTATCATAATAACCCTAATTATAGTACCACAGAAGCCCCACTGTACTGGAGGGTCACTGGAATTCCTATTATAACCCTTATCTTAGGGGAGTTTAATGTCTTTGCCTTTTTACAGCCTATCAGGTGAAACTTGCCATGCAGGTTAGCACTGTTTCACTCCTCCTTAAAATTATTGGTTTAGAGCAGTTTAGTTTGGTTCTTAAACAGATGCTGCTTGCCAAAAATAAGAGGTTTTACTGCTTCTATAATAGTCTCTACACAAAAGCCCATCTACTCGCTCTGAAAAGAATATGACATTCAGGTGCAACGAGACCAATACATCATCACACCAAATGACCGTATTCTCACCCTAGGAGGTTACAACGCCTTGTAGTTACAACATGGTTGAAGCTATCCTGGTTTGCGGCATCACTGCGATTCTGGCAGAGGTTTTAGGCAGTAATCTCACATTCTAGGTTACACATTGGACGCCTGTGTTTTGGTTGAGTGGGTGGTGACTCATGTAATCTTTACATGGTGGGATGTAATACCAGAGCGGTGGAAAACAAATGGGGGCAGACAGCCTCGATCTTAGTGATGCATTAGTTACAGATTATAAAACACCAAAGTGCTCAGCTGCCATCTAAATCTGTAAAGCAAATTCCTCTTGTCCAGACAAGGGCAGCATCAAAAAACAACCACTTCCACCTCCAGTGTAGCCAGAGAACTTTTTCCATCAAATTTTGCCTCTGCAATAGTAATAATCCCCACCTCTGGCAAGTTAAGACTAAATTATTTGACATCATAATACCTAGAGCTATAGCTGAAGGCTACTGAAATGATAAAATTGTTTTTTCCTTGTCCAACAAAACTATGTAATTAATTTGCTGCTTATTTTCTGCTCACAGACCCTTTTTGATGAAATGTTAGGTGCTTTCCATGATTTTCAAAAGCCCTGAGTAATCTAAACCACACCAGAGCTGTGCTCACAACAGAAGCTTCACCCATGATAACTTCATTGAGGACTACTACGGGTTTTACTCCCAATGGGGGTCATATATGGGAAGGCGACAAACAAAGGAGTTGGGGGAATAGAATAGGTGGCATCTCTCCTAATTGCATCTGACATTTCACTTTCATTTTCCTAGCCATCAAAAGGTACAAAGTGAGTAATCCAGTTCTTAATAATAATAATGTTAAAATGCTAACGGCACCAGAAGAGCCCTCTGAAAGTACTGCAGAAGAGGTATAATATTTACATTCTGGAAAAGTTAAACAGTACACGTAGACAGACCATCACTGACTCAGGTGATGATTTCCAAGAGGGAACTTGAACAAGAGTAGGTTAATAATTGTATTTGTTGTCTGTGAGTAGAAAAAAAGTGTAATCCTTCCTATGTTCATCCTCAGAAAGGAAGACGCTTGTGCTTATTCCACCCTGCTGTGGCCTCCTCTGGAGGTCTGGCTTTTTGTCAGGGCAGATCCAGTGATGCTAGATGCACTAGGAATAGCCTCCCAAGATAAAAGTTGTCTAGATGACCGATATATTTTTCTCCCCACATGGCATCATAGGCGCTGTCCCACTGCAAGCTGCCAAACCAAATCCCATATTGTCACAGTATGTCCTGCACCAAGTGCCACCAAGAGAAACCCCTCCTTCCACACTCTTGTTACTTGCTCCCCAACACCAGGAGAAGAGATGATGCTACATGGTCAGTGGTTCTTCTCAGTGTTACTGTTTACGCTGATGGATTAAAAGGAAATATGATAATTATCTGAAAAATGGATCAGGAGTTTGGCTAGCTCTCTAAAAGCTTCCCAATTACATTGTTCACTGTAAATGTGAGATTTACTAGAAAGGTCATTCAAAAGCCCATTCCAGTGCTGCTTCTTTGCTTGGTACCTCACTTCTGAGAAGAAGCCTGAATTTTAAAGCAATAGAAAACTGAAGCTGCACTTCTCTCCCTGCTAAACTGCAGCAAACCAGGAGTCCTAATTATAGTAAACTCAGAAAATAATAGAAGCCTGCACTACTAATGTGCATGCAGAGAGACTAAAATAAGGGTGTGTATGTGCACTAGAAGAGGGTAACTCCGAGGCTGTACGTGGCAGACTTTTCTTCCAAAGTGCCAGTCTAAGCAGAGCAATTTAACAAACACAGGGAACAGAACAACATCACTTCCAAAAAAAAGCAGGAGTGATCCACACCCATAAACACAGCTCTTTGGTGTGCTTTTAAGGACCAACTCTGTTCCACTCTGCCCCGCCATAAACATCTACACCTTGTGCAAAGCGAGGCTGTGAAATGGGATGTAAGGGCAGTTGAGTTGTCTAAGCAGGAGTATGCAGCTTCTCAATAGGCAAAGCAGCAGAGGTTCAGGACCTCTTAACTGCAGCAGTCAAGTGCATTAACTTGTTTAATTTTAACTGGCTATTGCCAGACTCCCAGCTGGTGCAGCCTGGCACAGCTCCATGGATTTCAGCAGAGCTACTACAACTGACACTAGCTGGGGATCTGGCCCAGTTTCTCAATTTGTCAAAAAGATGGCAATTCTTAGGGTACACTCCTGTTCTGTGCAAATTGTGGTAACGCCGCAGGCTTCAAAAGTTACAGAGTTGCGACAGTTCACACCAGACACTTCTGCATCTTTACTCTCCTTCTTGTGACCGCTGCAGGATTCCTCCAGAAGTAATGTCATTATGTACC
Organism: Nyctibius grandis; assembly: GCF_013368605.1. Lineage (NCBI taxonomy): Eukaryota > Metazoa > Chordata > Aves > Nyctibiiformes > Nyctibiidae > Nyctibius > Nyctibius grandis. The sequence goes on from NC_090658.1 coordinate 2,578,937, forward strand.
CCGAGTGCCAAACCCCATAATGAGACACCTTCTCTTGGGGCAACAAAACGATCAGGCTACTTTAGAAATTCTAACTTCAGAAAAAGATAATTTCTCCATTGCTCTGTGCACAAAAAAAGAACTGCAAAAGCAGTTCTAGAGAACAAGACATCAGCAAGGGCTGGAGAGTTTGGAATACCTACAGCTTTCACACATGAATCACTTCAGCTCTGCTGCTTTCTCCTCAGTCTGCGGAGTGGGTCTAGGGAACACTCACCTCCCAGGAGTGCTGCAAGCACCGAGCAGCACTCTGAATGCACTGGATTCTTAATAACGCAATTTTGAATGGCAAAAGAAGAGTAAATATCTAACAAAAGAGATCATCCCAGTAAAAGTGACACTGCAAGCAGTTAAAGCACTGAAAACAGTTATTTTATATAGCATGAAAATCAGCAATTTTATGAAGAATTACTGTGAAATAGCAGAAATACATAACAGTAACACTAACAACAAAAAAAAAAAAAAGAAAAGAGAAAAAAAAAGTATATCAAAGTCTGAATCCTTCCCTTCCACCAAATGCCCATCACGCAGCCCAATAGGCTTAATCTGCCATAAAGCCAAATACTTCCCAGAGGAGGTGATTGTTAGTTTGAACATTAATTTCCCTTCCCCTCTTCTTGTGTATCCATTAAGTGGAATAACAAGAAATGTTCACGACCATAAGGTGTGTTTGATGGCAAGGAGTAAAAGAAAATGTGCAATTAAAAGATGTAAATGATAAACTGCGTAAGCTCTCAGCTGGCTTGACCAATATGTGGGACTTCTGGGACATGCATGTTTTCTTCTCCCATGTTGAGGTCAGTGAACTGCAGAGACCCAAGAATGGAAAAAGTTGGAGGGGAAGAGAGAAATTATTAATGCTCCATCTTCTTCTTGTTCGTTTAGATTTGCAAAACATGTTTCTTGAATGAGTTTGAAGCCCAACATATAAAAAGCTGACTATTTATATATTTGATTCTTTAAAAGCAATTAGGAATACAAAGCAGATGGTACAGCATTGTAGATTTCCCTTTTCATATTGCTTAAACACTAGAGATCAATAAGTCTAATATAAACAGATGATTTCCATAGCAGGGTTTATAATTAGCTGGCACGGAATGTGTCCAAACTCTAAAATAATTAGCAGAAGCATGTGGCACACCATTAAAACCTTGTGGCTTGTCTGCATTTACATTTATAATTATTAAAGTTAATTACGATGCTTGTGGTGTGGTTCCAAGCTCCTTTACAACTTAGATTAAATATTTTTTCAGTCCTGCTTTTTCTTTCAGCCCACCAAATGCCAGCACTTCCAACAAACTTCGTTTCATCAAAAAGAAAAAATGGGGGTTATTTTAATAGCAATGACCTGAATGTTTTCCTAACTAGCAGTTTTATTTTTCTAAAGGGACATGACACAGGAATCGAGTAACTCATCATTTTGGAGAAAAGAAAAAAAAATCCTGATTAGAGGTAATAATTTTAAAGTTGCCTAAGAAAATCATTATACTTAAGCCTGATGTGCTGTTTTAACTAAAATTCAAACAATGATAAACCATTTAGTTAAGCAGAACATCTCAATGACATTCAAGACCTTACACCAAAGTAAACCTTACTTTTACATGCTCTCATCCTGGACAAATCCCAGCAAAAAAGGCAGCCTGACTGGGTACAAACATCATATAGACTGGGCAAGGAGTTTTGAAGGTCTGATTTGGGTTTTCATGTCTCTTCCACAACCTGAGCTATGGAAAGATACAGTCAATCTACCTGGTCACTTATGAAGACTATTTTCATAAACATTCATCACTGAGACATTGTGACACATCCAGAACCCCAGAGAGTTGCACTGTTTGCACAATGTCTTTTTTCAATTATTCATTTTCCTGAAATTTTCTTTTCTTTAGCCTAAACAAAGCTAAATTCGACGCTGCCCTCCAAATGTTGTTGAGTCAGATCGGATGGATGTCCTATAGAACAGTGACCCTCTGGAAGATGATGCTTCTGGGGTACAGCCCCCATGATGCAGAAGCACCATCTTTTCACCCAGACATAAGCAGCACTCTACCCGGTAGGCACGTAAAAATAAATTTAATCTACCAGTCTGCCTTCTGATGCAAATCATCTCATACTATGAGATTACAGGAGCATAGCTGCCGAGCACAGCTTCGAAGAGAACAGTGACTCTTCTATCACACATCAATTTGCCCCTATGAAATTCCCCATCTTTATTCTTCTGTTCTGCCAAACGTTTGACATAGTTCAGCTGCCCAGCTGAGTGATTATATCACAGGCTTTCCTGAAATGTCCGTTCTTGACAGGGTTCAACTCTAAAGTTGCCGGGTGAGAACTGAAATTTTTCCAGCCAGTTTTCCCCTGAAAACTGTGCAGTGAAAGGCATACCTTCTCTACTCTCTCTTCAAGTTTAACCACCACGGAGGAAGCCACACAGATAAGCGTTTGTGTAGCAGAAAATGCCACAAGCACCAAATACCAGCAGTGGGAATCATTCTGACACACCATTCCCAGAGAGAGCAAAACCTAATTTTTGCATACAAGTTACATGATTTCGACCAGCTGCTGGAGTTTACCTGATACACCGGGATACCCGAGAACAGGGTAAGACCCTATACCTTGATAGTATGTTTAAGTTGTGGGGTTTTTTTTTTTTTCAATAAAAGGAAATAAAATATTTCACAGACGTCAGAGAGGATTAAGGTCAGCTTTTACAGAAACAGAGCCTTCCACCTCCCAGGTGCTAAGTATTTCGTACGCACAAGTACTCCCATTTCTGAAACCACGAGAAATACCTGATTTCTACTACAGAGAAGCCTCCCTGCTTTTTAATGCATTTCTGTTCTTTATATAACATGTCCATCATGAACTTCTTGGCCCTCATTCTTGTTTCCTCTGGCTCAGGCCAGACCTGGAGATGTCTGGAATGTGACAAGGCAGTATTAGCCTGCCAACTATATTCTGTTAGCAAATTTATTTTCTTCTCCTAGACTGATGATAAAAATGTCATGGTGTGATGCTTTAGCAGGCCCAAGAGCTGCCCACCTACAGCTGCAGGGCTTGAAGAGAGCTCGGAGCCAAGAACGCCATAAGGAGAGCAGACAGCAACTCTACCAACTTTGCTCCTTCTGCATTGCTTATTCTCCTGCTAAATGATGCAATGTGACCCCCTCAGGGATTCCAAGTCTGATCATGTTTTTCTCACTATTTTTTCTTTCCTGCTTCCTTCTTCTCCTTGACTAAAGCAGCCCAAACTGCTGAATTTTTCATGAAAGAGATAATATCATTGTACATAAGATAATAGCATTCAAATACATCCATCTGCTTGTTAGCTCTGACTACATCGATTGTGTTGCTTCTGAAAGAATATTTACCAAAAAGGGGGGAAAAAAAAAAGAAAGAAAAAAGGTTCTCTTTTGTGGTATAAAATATGCACATTTTTGTAACTGAAATACAGAATCCCTTTTACATACTTCAGATAAGAGAATAAAATGAACTGAGAAATTAAGAAAAGCACCCTTGAGGTCTTGTCAGGACCAAAGTATTTCCTCCTTCCAATATTTCATTAAAAATCTAGACAGGTTTTACACTAAAACACTGTTGAATTTTTTTCTTTCAGTAAACAATATCTTGTTTCAGAGATGAAATACTGCATGCCAATAATCGGGCTTTTTACTAGCCTAAAAGTTTTCAAATGTGGTTTAGAGGATTACACCTAAGGTATCCAGTCTATCTTACTTTCCCATAAAAACTGCCCAACCTAAAGTCATTCAATTTTTCATTTTATTCCTTTTTTTGGCTATTCCAACAACACAGAGTAAGACCATAAAATACGTGATATTCAGTTACTGAAAATCTGATGAAAAATTAGTCTCAAAAGTAGGGCAAGTGAATATATTTACTGAATTTCAGATGCTCTAGATAAAAAGGATAGCAAAATAAAAACTGCCTATCAATTTTCCACACACTGAACTGCTTTCATTTAATTTCCTATAGATTGTGTACAACAATCCCTGGTTTTGAAGTTTCCTTTCAGCAAATAACATAACCTAATTGGCATGTTTACATTTATTACAGACACATCCTAAAATCTGAGATGTGCTTTGTGCTCTTCCTTTGACCTGTTTAGCACAGTAACTACTCCGGAGCACCTGCCATCTTAGGTTGTTATTTGAATAACTTGTTTAGAGAAGAACTACAGAACCAAATGCTGTGTTCCTCAGTCCATCTTGAGCACATTTCAATGCTTAGTGCTGAAATGGCAAACACAGCAATTAAATGTAAATGACAGCAGTTGATCTGATTATTTCCTTCCCTCCAATCTCCTTTTTATGACAAGCTTGCATATTAAGGAAGCAAGAGGGATCAACATCCCTGAACATTTGTCCCTTTGTTTGCTGGGGAGGAGGTCTAGGCACTAGTGTGCCTCTTGCAGTGATCCCTGAAACAGGGGAAATGAGAAAAAATCCTGATCCGCAGGGAACTTCCACGTCGCAAAGCCTCCAAGCCCGCTCCCCTGTGTGCTTCACGCCGGGATCCCAGGAGCCGCCGACTGCAGCTCTCCGTTCCCTATGAACCAATTCCTTCTCAGAGAGGGGAGGAAAGAAAACTGCATTTTCGTGGAGCCAGACTTAATCGCTTGTGGTGTTTCCAGATAGGAAGCTGAGCTCGTGCCTTCTCTTTTCGGCTGCTGCAGAGCTTGTTTCCACCACTTGAGGATTTCTTCTCTTTCAGCCCAATTTGCTCTCCAGCGGTTTCCATTCCATTAGCAGAGCTACGCCTGCCTGAACCCTAGAGCATACGTAATCCCATGTGCTGGACAGAGAGTAGCATCACCAGTAACTAGTGCTGTCTCTAACATTACTCTCTGTGATGGTTTCCTAAAGCAGAACTTCATCACCTGCTGGACATGGAGAGAACAATGCCTAGATTGTTCCTCAGCTATGATTGGGTTTCTTTCAAAACTGAATCTGGTACAACCACATATAAAGATACGGCGATTTAAACACAGACGTTCAACAATGGCAAAATTATTCACAAGTTTGCAGTTGTGAATTATTTTTCAGCTCCATTGACCAACATATCTCACTTTACATTGTAGTGCTCTATATTAATAGCTGATGCCGAGTTTCCCAAATGATGGCATCTGTGTAGCAACCAGGGAGCGATTTTTTCTGGACAAATGCCTCTCCTTTTCTCTGACTTCTGATCTGCTGCCTGTTGTAACTTTACTATGCAACATATACTGTGGGAGCTTTATGTCCTAAATACAGAGGACATGTCCAGTCCAGCAAAATAATGCCTTTATAATGATTGCTTCAGTACTGTTTGTGCAATCTCTTCACAAAATCTTGTTATTTGTGATTCTTATCCTACAACTTGATATGCATAATAGCTTGAAGGTGCTGGCGATGGAATTTTTCCAGCTCTTTGATGTGCCAGCAATGACTTGTCCATGTTTCACAGCCACAGACTAATGTGGAAATTACTACAGCAAAATAAACACTAACTCTCCTATTCTGTGGGATACCATGCAGGTGTCAATTTACGATGCAATCTCACATCGTGTATTTTTAATTTTAATTAATTCAGCATATGATTTCTTAGACATCTGATACTCTCTTAAAAAATAAATTAAATCCATTACCCACACTAATACGTTGATTCTGAGGCTATATCTTGCACACACTTTCCCAGCTATGGACTAGTGCATAACCTTGCTTTTCTGCCGCCTGACGATAAATCTGTAGACTTTATCTGCCATGGCAAATTTGTTGGTCGTGAACTAGAGGTCTCCTATAGTGTGTGCAACGAAAGCACAACCACCTGCGCAAAGAAGTTCACATATAACCTTCTCCTTCAGTGTTGTGGAGGCCTTCAATCTGCTCAGGTTAAAGAGCTTGCCAGATGTTCAAAATTTAATAAATATTCCTGGCATCATGTCTCTAGTGGCATCATCAATCATTACTACAAAGAACAGTCCAAAGAACAGTCTGTGCCAAAATATACCTTTGCTTGACTCCTTTTGCTATTACAAATGGATCCAACAGAGTGCCAGCCACAGCCTCTATCCAGCACACCCTTGGGCAGATGACTGATAATTTCACAAACTTTTCTGGACGTCCAGGAGTTCGGAAATATTGCCAACAGTTTTCACAGAGCTAGAAGTCTAACAGCATCAAAAGCAATGGTAAGGTCAATGAAGACTTGTTACGTGGGTGTATTTTCTTCCTCTGTATATTTTTTATTGAAAAACTGGGGAGAAAACAGCTAATATTACATCCTAGCACCCTCTTAGATTATGTGCATCGCCTTAATACCCATAACACTCTGATCATAGTCAGTCAGCACCTTGCCCTTTTTCTGAAATTAGAATTGCTATAGAAACATCTTTATTTGTATACCATGTTACTGAAAGATTGAGGTGTATTTGAAATACATAGCCTAAGGGTGCATAATTTAGGCAGGTGAAGATGATGATAGGCATCTATTCCCAGAAGAATCAGGGTTCCCAAATTCTTTTGAAAATTCCAGTTTTAAATATTATTTCTTTATGCTCCTCTCTAATTGATTTAAAGTCAAATTTACTATGTTATAAAAGGGCTGAATTCAACTGTAAGGAAGTTAGAAAGGAACAGCCGAGTAAGGTCTTGCTGAGGTACACTTTGGGTTTTTTTTCAAAGAATTTAGGATACTTGGTTTTCCAGAGTGCCTGGAGTGACTATTAACATGGCCTTACAGTAGCTGAGGTCTTAATTCCCTATACTTTTTCCTCCTCAATTTGATAATCTCCCTCCTATTGAGATCATTATATGGACTATTTTTAGCTTCTTAAGAACTCTTGCCCCTGCTTTCTATGCAAGTACATAACTGAAACCCAATCAACAAGAATTGTGTTTAACAAATACAAAAAGAGAAAGGAAATTGCCTTACACTGCTCCATTACAAAGAATATCCAAGAGCAGTATCAGTTTAGTGGAAGTAGAGGTGAAAAGAGCACTTCAACCAGTTCAGAATCTGACACATCTCTTCATCTGTTGTCCATTCTCAGCTTCAGTCAAAAATTGTTTAAATAGGAGCCAAAAAAACCCGGAATGATTTATGTGCTTGCCTGCTTTTGCCTCGCATTGCTCTGCATTAGCAAGTATCTGCTAAAGGTAAAAAGCTAACCTTTAAGTTACACTTGGAGCTACTGTGCAAGCACAGAAGTTCCACACCTTATCTACAGGTAACAGTTTTCCCCAAAGTGAAGAGGTATGTGGAGTTTCTCATCCTGCTGCCAAATAAAAGTCTCAAAAAAAAAAAGTCTAAAAAAAAAATCTCAATTGGGAAGTATTGGGCCATTCTGCCCCTTTTCAAGGTCTTAGACTGGGCATTAGCCACAACTCCAGGGCTGATTAAGGAGTCCCATGAGAAAAATCGGTGTGTCTAGGGCTCCACAAAGAGTGGAGAACCAGGCTGCTTTAGATTTAATTGGGGGTGCTGAAAAATTGCTTGTAGAGCTGAGCCCTGTCCAACATCAAGAAAATATTCAAATTTCTTAGTTATTTAGATGCATTCGAAGTATATAAACGCAAGCTGTGTAATAAAGAAAGAGATCAGTTCTTTTTTGCAACGGAGGGAGGACAGGCACATGTCTGAAGGTAGTTCTTTCCTAACAGTCGATGGTTTTTGCCTTCTCATTTATGTCACAAAATTATGTTAGATAATTTTAATTTGTTCATCCATCCATTCATTCAGTACAAAGTAGAATTCATATTTGGTCATTACTGATTGTAGGGACAATTGTTCTACAGAGATAAAAGCTTTCCAGAAGCTCTGTTATCCCAATTGGTGATGGTGTGCTGTGCACGCAGCTACAGGATACTCTGTTGACAGGATTTGGCTTTCTTGGATGCTAGCCAGCTTGCTACCATCTTCTCTGAGTAAGACACAGCTTGCTGATCAAGGGTTAAATTGTGTTTGGAAGATTTTGGCAAGGGCTCTGGACACAGAGGGAGGTTATGGTTCTGTACCTTTGTGTGTGCAGGGCCAGCAGAGGCACAGAAGACAGCACACAGTCAGTGAAGTTCATCTTTCACACTGCTTTAGTCAGTACTAAAAAAAAAAAAAAAAAGGGTTGTCAATTCTTTGACAACCTTTAGGTTGTATTGTACCCCACAGGACACAAGTCTTTGGCTAGTCCTTGCATTCCTGCAAAAGCAGGCCCCCACTTGCAGCTGCCACTCATGCAGACCAGGGAGCCTACTCCTAGAGTCTTCTGCTGTGCATGCTCTTGGAGTCACAGACTTTAGAGACAGAAGGACCCACTGACTGTCCAGTAGCCTCTTCTACAACTTAAGTCAGTGATTTTCCAAAAAAAAATCTTGTATCAAGCTGTGTAGTTTTGGGCTTAGCTAAAGCATTGCTTTCAGAAAGGCGTTCAGTACTGATTTAAGGACTCAAAGGAGGGGAGAATGCTTCACATCCCTTGGGTAATCTATTGCAGTATTATTTTCAGTGTTAAACTAATGATCAGTCTGGCCTACATAATGCTGCAGATTTCAAGAGAGAAAGTTTCATCCAGTTTTACCTTGAGTTGATATATCTTGCCATATTTGCCCAGCAGAATCTCAGATGGTTGCACAAGATAGATACCAGGATTCTGCACACTAGTGTGATCTTTCAAAGTCCACAGGTCCAGATATCATGTTGACTCAGAAATAGAGACCCTCTAAACTGATACTTCTATTGGAGATTCTTTGTAATGAAACCATATAATGTAATTTCCTTTTTCTTATTATATTTCTTAAACATCATTATTGCTGAGCATTGAGTTTGTTATATGCTTTCACTAAAAGTAGGGGCAAGATTTCTTAGGAAGCTAAAAACGTTTCCTCTTAGTGTTTAATTAAAAATTAGACAAACTTTAAGGAAATGTGAGAGCTTTGGGATCCTTTGGCATACCATATGCAAGGAGCTGAATTAGCACTGTAAGTGGGACAGACCCATTGCTTAAGACGCACAGACTCGTTAGAACATAGCACTGAAGAACGTAATGCACGAAGCGATCTCACCTTTACACGGGAATGGAGCAGAGCCAAAATTACAAAACTTGCCTGTCTAACATTAGAAACTTATATCCATTTTTACATAAGTGATCTAATTATAAGAGGTGTTATAAGGTAGGTAACTGAAAACACAGCCTCTTGAAAAATCAAGCATGAATTCAATGCAATACTATTCTACAATTCATTCTAGCCTTACATTCTCTTTACTCTCCACAATCACCATTCAAACACAGACGCATTTACTCTAAAACTTACTCCACAGGACAAACTACAGCAGCAAAGCCCAAACTTTTTGCCTGGTGGGCAAAACTAAATGTTACACTTGCCGTGTGGCTGTCAGAGAGTAAAGAATTCAGGGAGGAGAATGGAGAGAAAATAGGAAGGGCATGGAGAAATATTAGCAAGACTTCCTTTAAAAGCTAAGTTCATAAGAGCTAACCACTGCTTTAAGGAAAGCTGGTACTTTGCCTCATAAGAGAACTTTGGTGAACTAGACTGTATAAAATTATAGAGGTTATTATGTTTGTAGCCTCCTTGCTGTGCATTCTTCCACAGAAGTGCTCACACCCGCTGTGCACGGCCAAATAACATGAATTAAAAATGCCGCACAGCAGTGAAGTTTGGTTTCAGATGAAAATACCTCCGAAGTGGTCAGCTATTAACACCTCGGTATCTCCAGTGGTCCCAATCTCCGCATCTCTCCAGGCTGCTGCTAATATAATGCAACCAGAAAAAAATAACTTTTTAACTCCAAGGTACACCTGAAACCAAGCTAGAATCACCAGCCTCTACAGGCTAAGAACAATATAACCCAGGCCCAGTGTTTGTAGGAATAAACAGCCTAGGGCTCTGCACTAGCCCCCAAACTACAGTGCACGTGCCCATCTGCCTTACATATAAGCACATGCTACAAGCCCATGTTTGCCGTGACAGCCATGAAATCCCAAGCCGTTTTGCAGGAGCCATTATCCTTAGGGATAATAAAAATCTGTAAGACAACAAACATAGGAGGTACCAATGCCAGGTCAGAAAAGAACTGTTTTATGGGTAGCTGTATATTAGTTTTAGGACAGGGCTACTGGCAGCTAGTGCCCTAAATTATGTCTGGGAGACACATGAAGTGAGACAAGTGGAACGGACAATAAATGCCAACTGCCGCAGGCAGGTTTATGGGGCCAACAGTGGTTTAACATTTGGGCAAATGTCTTAGACATGCTAATTTTCTACTTCTCCCTCTGACTGAAGTAACCAATTAGCTTTAACCAACCCAGCTCAAATTTAAAATATCAGGTATCAAATCCTTATGGAGTCCTGTTCATGATCAATTCTGCTGGTAAATATGTTCAGAAAAATGCCAGGTAACTCTGAATAACAAGTAAATACAAGGGAATTGCAAACTGCTCACAGACATTCTGTCAAGTAAATTAATTGCTCAGTTCTACTTTATTAGGAGACCTTTATGGTTGTGGGCAAGCCTACCTTGCTAAAATCCTTTGATCACTCTTTATACTGGAAGTCCTCTTTTGTGAGGCTTAATACTGTTGTATTCATACAGCCTAATCCGAGGAGGTGCTAAGTGCTTTGCCAGCAGAGTTGTTGCAGACTGTGGAGGAAAAATCATTCTATTTATTCAATTTTTTTCCATTCAATAGGCTGGACTTCTTTGTTTACATAAATTTCTTAGCTGTCATTTTTTTCCTCTCTTGGTCTTACATCTTATACTATGTTCTGTCATTCTGTTTTTCTGTTTCTCTTTATCAAAAATTAAAGTCACTTCAAAAAAAGTTGATCTTAAATCATTTCTGCTTCAAAATTAGCTGTTGCCTAAGCAATCACATACGCAGGTCCAAGTTTAAAGGTTGATCCTACATCCAGAGAATTCAATACCAAAAGTCCATTTAAGACCAAAGAGAAAGAAACGCAAATCCAAGACTGTAACTTACGTTTTCAGATTTATCCACTGCAACAGAAATTGGAAACAAAGTAGTATACACATTTAAAACAAAAAAGAAAAAAAGGTGAGCCTTGGTCTTGCCACAAGACACCATCTAATCCCAGGAGGCACAGAAAGGCAAAGTCTTCAAGTGAAATCCTGGACCTGGTAAAGCCAATTTAAATAAAGCCAAAATTTCACCAAGTGCCTCTCACTCTGATTTCAATCTCTATCGCTTCAAAATTTATTGGAAAGATACGTCAGGAAAAACAACAGAAGGAGCAAAACAGGGAAGGAAACCAAATGTTTCCTTCTCCTTCATCCAGAATGCTAGTAAAAGCTTGGAAATCAGGAAAATTCAAGGGTCAGTCCTGCAGCTTTGCTTTAATTGTGCTCCTCTTCAGACAAGAATCTCTTAGGGGTGTAAATTGCCTTGCACTCCCTGCATGTATAATGTCCAAGGGAGTTCAGGGAAAGGCTTGCAGCCTTAATGGAGGAAGAAAACATACAGAAGTTAATTTTTATCCACATCATAAACTTTCTTTGTGCCTTCCATGAATTAGGATATACAAGCAGAAAATGAACTAGCAATCAAAAAAAAAAAAATCGGTGTAAATATTTTATCCAGAACCGAGATAACTCATATATCCCAACCAGGGAGGTTTCACCTTTGTTCAGATGAAATCTGAAATATTCTTTGTTATGCTCAGAAATACGATTAAATGAACCACAACTGCCATATGTGGGTGGTGAAGAGGGGTGATCTCTAACTACAGGGATTGCTCAGTCCATACAAACGATGTGAGCACTTTAAATGCTTCTTTCTCAGGAATCACAGTGACATTCCTCACTTTTTTAAATTTTATCTTCCCGGATTGGCTATTTTCCCTTCCTTATACTAGCCCTAATCAATGCTGCAGGTCAGGTTGAAAGAATGGACAGCCCTAGAGCCACATACATTTAAACCACTTTGATGCAAATATTGATCCAAAGAGCATAGACATGTGGAGGTGCTGCTTTTTTTAATGGACAAGCTTCCCCCTCCCTCCCTTCCCAGTTTGCACTTCATGAGATAAAATAGAATTGTCTGCCCAAGAGCAGGAATGAATACATGAATTAACAGATCCAAAGACAGACCAGCCTCAGTGATAAATTCTGATAAATGCAGAAAGCAAGATGCCATCTGCATGAAGTGCAAGTGCACTTCATGGCTTTGCTTTCTTTAGCATTTCCATTTCTTCATTCACGCTTTCTAGTAAGGGAACTTTGGCAGACAACACATACAGTGGTGGGAGAGAAGTAGTGCTTCACGTCAGCATGAATGGTGCTGCTGACACAATGTCCACCACGGCCCAGTGCTTAATTCCCATGTACACAAGCCTATCAAAGCGTTTTATTAGAAAGCCACTGTCCACGGCTTATATTTAGAAACAGAGCATGAGTCCAAGCTGCAATCCAAAGACGAGATCAAGGGAAGGAAAGAATTCTAAGGACCGCTTTGAAATTCAGCACTAAAAAGATCTGACATTCTTCTATCTGTAGGCATTTTTAGGCTGGACTGAAAATAAAAAGAAAACCTGTTTGTACAGAGAAAGCTTGCCTGGCCCTGTGCCAGGACAGGAAGTCTATCAAAGCTGGGCAGTGTTTGAAAGTAACAGAATACTCAATCCAAAAAAAGAAAAGGGGGGGTTAGGAGAAACTGGAATGAAGACTTACTTCTACATTGACTTTTTTGCTGTTGTTGGTAGCTACACCGCTCCCTGTTTACTCAGCTCAAGCCACGAGTTCTCCACGTGCGTGGCCTGACTTCAGGTGACTTGCACACCCACGGCAGCACTGTTGCGAGGAGGATGTGGACACGAGCGCCTACATTTCTATCGAAACATTAGGATGAATCAATCCATTTCTACACAAAAGTACCTAATCACTATGGGATAAATCAGGTTGGGTGTTCAACAGCAGACGTAGTCTCCCTGTGGGTTTATCAGGGACTTTGATAGCTCCAATGGGTCAGAGGAGGATTTGTTTTGTGGTGGGAAGCCATTCACTAGACACATTCACAACACACAGAGGCACACAATTATAGTAACACAGGGAATGTTGTCTTCCAGCCTTTGACCTTGGAAGAACATTAATTCTTAACAGACATCATCTGTTTTTTTAACTTCTTTAATTTCTCTTTTTTTTTTTCTTTTTCTTTTTTTTTTTTTTTTTTGGAATTTGTGGCTGTAATATATTCAGGTACAAACAGTGCTGTCATCTTGAGCTACAAGTTAGAAAGTTATTACTTTTAATATGCCACTACCTTAGGCCTGTACTGTTATGTAAAAGAAAAATAACCTTGTGTGACAGTTTAACATTGATCGATGTGCCTGCCAAATGCAAAGAGATAAATAAGCAGGTGATGAATAAACAGCACTTCAAGTAAAGACATTACGCCGCATGCATAAAACGACGCCAGGCACCTAGGAGCTGTGGGTGGCCGAAGGTTAGCCATTTCATGCCCACTCAGTAAAGCAGACTTAATCGCTTCCAATATTTTCTGTTAAAAAGCACGCTTAATGAGCCAATTTCACAAGCCCAGAGAAACTGATTATTATCTCCGAGTTCCAACTGAGTTGGTTGTTTTCCAAGAGCCAGTTTTTCCTTGACGGGATAAAAACCTTTTAGAAAAAAAAAAAAAAAAGAGAGAGAAGAGAGAAAGAAAAAAAGAAAGAGAGGAATAAAAAGGCGAGCGGGGAGGGCGCGGGTGGCACTAGATGGCAGCGTTGCTCTGCCGGCTGGGGCTGCGGAGCGCTGCGGGCAGGCTCTGCCCTCCGGGGCGGGCAGGGGGCTCCGGGAGGGCCGGCAGCTCCCCGGAGGGATGGGCGCTCCCCGGAGGGACGGGAGCTGCCGGCCCCGCTCTCCACCTTCCGCACGGACTGCTCCTTGCAGGGCAGGAGCACCTGTGGGACAGGGGGTCTCGCTGCCCTTTTTGCTGAACAAGTGGGTGCGCGACTCCCAAAGTCTGAAATTGGCTTTGACTTCCCCCTCTCCTTTCCCCTCCAGGAGGCAAAGCAGGGTCAGTTGCCCCAGCCAGGCTTTGGTAAGATGAGCACCTCCTTGGTCCTCTTGTGAAAGCCAGCGTGTTACTTTGGGGCAGCAGAGATTTCACCACGGCGTAAATTCTAATTTAAGTCCTGCGAGGATCTGCTCCTCGCTGGATCTGAGCAATGCTCATTTCCAAGGGTGCTCCTGCTTTTGGGGAAGAAAACAAGCCGGAGCGGGTCAACCCATGCAACGGGGAAGGGAGTTTGCATCAGGGCACCCACATTCCTTGCAGGGGGATGGTGATGTGCCACCCTCCAGCTGCAGAGCGACATTGTGAAAGCCACACACACACACAAAAACCCAACCCAAAGCAAAACACAAAAAGCAGCCCCCCAAACGAGGGTTATTGTCACCAGCAGCAGTTAGTCAATCACCACTTAGGAAAGAAACCCCAGCAACTAGACCTTGGCATATAATTAACTCATCTATCAAAAAAAAAAATCAAATTGAAGTGAACTGTTGTTGGGTTCTAAATCAGAAGCCAAGTTAATTATTTTTTATGAATATTCATAGGAAACTTGTACAATTTCCAAACTAGGCCTTCAATTACTAATCAGTTAACTAAATAACTGGTGTGACTACTACTTCTCAGGAAAAACTGATTTTTAAATGAAGCAGACAAGCACATAGAAATATTTTAAAAATGAGAAGCCATTGCTGGAAGCTGGGTGGTGGTAACCCACCACTTCGGTCGTGGATGCAAAGGAAGGGAGAGCGGAGCGTTGTGAAGGATGCGAGGCTCCAAGTGCAGACACCTTGCAGACCACATACAGAACCTGCCGCGTGGGCAGGAGAAAACGCTGTTGCGCTGGACCAGGCTGCGTGTCCATCCCACCCAGCAGCGAGCCGTGGGAGCAGCTTTTCCCACACGCACACCCCTCTCACAACATGCTACTCAATTACATCGTCATATTTCCCAGGGGCAATTCATCTTGTCTAGTCTCATGAGTTATCCGTGGGCTAAAACACAATGGAGAGACTCTGTAATTACATTGTACGTACGCTCACTTAGCACATTCTGATCAGGAATACAACAAATATTTAGGAAATAGGGGTGCAGTTTAGACACAAGGCACCACGTTTTCTAGAAAAGCAGATCTTTGAGATGTTGCTATTGGGAGCTGAAGACAGAGGCAGAGGGTGTTCAGGCAGCCTCTACCACTCCTGCACATGGGCCAACCACACAAAACTCAAAAGCTCAATAGCAATCCATGCACGAGGCTCACTGCACGGAGGCAGCTTTGTGTGCCCTCCCTCATTTGGGGATAAGGGGTAGAGAAATCACAGGCAGTGGAAATGCTTTAAAGCATTAATCAAAAAAGTAAAATGATGTAAGACCATGTATAGAAGTGGATGTTCTCACTGATGAAGCACCAGCTCTCACCAGGGAACAGTGACGTGTTCCTCACTTCACTCCAGTTGGGTGCTGACTTACACACTAGCCCAGCTACTCTTTATTCTTCCATAAATCCTAGCCTGTGTGCGTGAAGACATCCTGTTCATTGTCTTTTAAGGTCCCGACTTTTACAGAGAGGCATTTGTGAGATAGATCACAGACCAATATGGCTGGGAGATGTTAAGACTTCATTAAAAACACTGTTCTCCTGTGGACTTTTTTAACCTTCTTCCTTACTCAAAAAAAACCATTAAAGGCCAATGCCCAACTCTTTATTCTCCTTATGACTTCCACAGAGACTAAATAAGCCAAGATACTTCTGTTAATATAATACATGGCAGATTTGTTAATTTGGGCTTAAATCCTCAGAAGATATTTAAATATCTAGTGTCTACTGAAATAAATTACTCCATTGGTAGTAAGTGCCTAAACACCTTTGAGGATCTGGACCTTAGTAAAAAGGAATATTCTGCTAAAGAGAATACGCTGAGTATTTTTGTGGTCTACGTTAGCCCTATGAATTTAAGAGGTCTCCCATGTATTTTGCCAATTTAAATCAGATTGTGATTAGTTTCTGACCCAACCAAGAGATAGATTTGATGAAATAAGACTGGTAAAACTCACTTTAGGACAAAGGTTGATTTGATAATCATAATTGCATTTCTACTATATCTATTTTCTTAAGTATTAGTAGATTTATTAGACTTTTCCTGTATAACCTATGGCTGATTTGCAGCTTCCTTGGTAATTTCTTAGTAGGCAGTAGCAATTTCTTATATCTTCACTAATGTCTTGAATGTACATTTTTTATATTAATGATCTCACCAGGAGAAAAAGTGTACTGTGAATGCATGATGGCCATATGGAAAAGACAATGAAGTTTAGTAATTAAAACTGAAAAGGGAAAGAACTATGCAGTAATTAGAACACTGATTAATCAGCTGATAATTTTATCTTGATTAATGCTGCTGATTTTCCTCTTCTTATTGACCTAGGAAAGGTAGGTTTAGACCAATTAAATATAAATTATTCCCTTTTTTCACATTCCAGGCAGATTCCAGTGTTCTAAGTCATACTACGTTTAAGATGTAGCACTGAATTGCTCTTACTAAATTGGGCAGCTCAACAAAAGGTAAAATAAGGTTTATGTTCCAAACATGCTGATGCTTTTATCTAAGGCAGAATTGGACAGAATTGGTTATTTCACTATTATCTGGGGAATATTAAAATTAGATTAAATTGCAGTGGAAAAAATAAAAGGCTTCGCCTGTTTTAAAGCCATAACAGTAGGAAAACTAAAAGGATTCATTCATTTTATTGGGCCCAAGATATGGGTGCATAATGTAGTCCTGAAACTTAAAGAAAAGGTTCTATATTAATGCTCCAATTTCCCTTCATGTGCAGAACTTTATTATTCATGGGGGAAAAGTGTTGCCAGTACCAATCGCACTCCCATGTCTGTTCACAGACCATAAACAACACCACCTATTCTTGCTTTCCCATGCACAGCTGAGGGTTTAAAGCTACTTATTTTAAGTCCTGCAACAGTGGAAGGAATTTGATGTATAGTCTCATTCCACTGCATTCATATGTGAATCAGGGTATTTCCTGGCGGAAGACACCAACACTTCACAGTCACAGGAGCCATCCTTTTGCTACTGCAAAATACAGATGTTAAAGACACTACCCGTTCTCAGAGATAAATATTAGGCAAGGACAGAAAAGCTCACAAGCAAAATGCAGGTATCTTAGTTCTGGAAATTCAGATGGAAAACACTACATGATAGATGTGTGCTTTAACTTGCTGTGGTAGGAAATGCTGCAACCCATGGAAAACAAAACCCTGGCCGCTCCTCTACGGATGGTCTCCAGCCCTAGTGTGCTGTGTGACTCCACACATGCCAGCTTCTTCACTTTTGTATACTGAAGTAGACTTTAACGTTAGTAAAAGTGTGGAAAGGTAACTCTACAAACCCACACCTCCAGTACATTGCTGCTTGGCTGCTTTTTCTTTGCTGGATTTTCAGGTGGCAGAGCAAAACCACACCCGTGCATGATGCCAAAAAAGCTGCTGTTTAGCCAACATTTTAGAGAGCAAGGGGAATTCCACAGACCCACGGTTAAAGATTTCAGCTGATAAGAGACTCCTCTTTATCCATCATCTGCACTATTCATTTCAATTCTGTCCTTACCATATAACAAAAGAGCAGGTAGAATTATTTATTGCAAATAAATTATCCAATTGGTTAACACTTCCTTGCTTTTCCTGCACTTTTCATAAAGCAAACCTTTTCCACTATTTGTGTGACACAAATCTAATTCTGCAAGTCAGTTTTCAAGTGTATTTGACCACTTATAAAAATCATGTGGCACTGTTTTCTCTCTTGGATGGAATTACTCAGCAGAGCATAATGAATTATAAAAAAAAAAATTAATGACCACACAGTAGAAAAAGTATTGTTTGAATATAAATAACTTGTTAATAAACACATACAGGTGTGCATAAGAGAAATGTATCTTCCTGAAGCAGAAGTAGCCAAACAAAGACTATGAAGGAACCAGAACAGAACTGGAGAGTTTTCACATTATTAGATCAACGCTGTTCATTAGTGTCTCTTACGACGTCAACAGAAACAGCACTTCTGTGTTCTCTGGCAAGGGAACAAAATTAATGATCCCTGAGTTTGTATCAAATAATAATGGATGGATCAACCATGGGAGAGCAAATACTTCATCACTGCGCCATCAGTCCAAGCCCAAAGTAGGCTGATTGTGCAAAAAAAGCGGTTACTGTTGTAACTAGTTGCCTTTATGTCAGCATTAATCCAAAACCCACTAGTTTGCAACTTTTTAGATATGTTACTAAGGCTAAGTAGGTCAAAAGATTGCCTCACTCGGTAGGTCAGGTATACTAACAGATAAACCATGCACCAAGAGAAAACTTGTTCTGCAACTACACATATTTGCTCTGCACCTGAACAACAAACTTGCCTTTTCCCCTTTCAGAGATCCAGATTTTATAGGATGGACATGAGCCTGGTATAAATTTCCATAGCTAAACAAACACAAGGAAAATAAATATCCCGGTAATTCCATTTCCCCCATGTCACACTATATCCTAGCTCCACTTTGACTGTTTTGCTCTGGTTATAAGCTCTTTGGGGGAAAGGAATGTGCAATGCCAAACAGTCCGTGCTTTTTTAGAAGGGACAAAGGTTAATGTTTTCAAATCAAGGTGCCTAAAGTACAGCTCAAAAAGTTGTATTCCAAATTTTACACATGTGGTGTCACTTAGAAGTACTAACCATCTGCCAATTCTTGGGCATCTCAGAGTTCAGCGTTTTTAAAATCAGGCCACTCCATCTAAGTATGGATTTTCCAGCTAAATTTTAGGCATCACAGTTTGAAACTGAGCTGGACCGTGTTTACCTAGCTGGAAGCCCATCTAACTGGGAACATGATGTTTTTCCAAAACAAAAGGAAGCCAAGAATTTCAGAAACAGTAATGTAAATTATTTTCAACTACAGCCATGCAGCTACTGCCCAATGACAATTTTCTTGAAAAAGCTATTAGATCAAAATAAGGAAAATATTAATTCAGCTAAAAGTAAGGGAGAATATGTGAGAAGCAAACCTCACATCATCACTCCTTATAATCCTGTTTGTGCATTAACCATAAAATAGAGTAAAAGAAACAATAAGCTGAATCCTTCACATATTCTTACTTGTTGGTAATCTTTCATGTGTGACTGAGAGCAAAATATACATACATTTTATATACATATATACAAAATATACAAATATACATATATAGTTATACATATAACCAAGTATAACTAGTATACTAGTTATTAAGTACAACTATATACTAGTAATATCACCAAATTGTTAAAAGTCCATGAGGAAAATGGGAAAAGTACAGTGCATAGACAGATGATTTCTAATAGTTTGAAAAAATATATAGCATTGTGCACAATGAACTGTTAGCTTTTATGTAACTATTTCAACAAATATTTTCAACAAAATTACTAACTATTGTGGAATTGTAGTATAAAATGAGATTTTTAAGACTGATTATCAGTGCTGTTTTATAAACCAGCATAGTATCACTGACTTTATCTAACAGAAACAAATTTCAGGATCACAAATGAAAACTGAAACATTCCTGTTTCAAATAGTTTTAGATTCCTCAAAACCTATTCATATATAAATTGGCAAAGGGATAAAAAAAATATACAAACTTGAAGAAACAGGGGGGATGTAAATTACCAGGGCTTATGCTGTTGATTTTATTAAATAGTTGAAGGCTTGCCTGAAATTTTCACACCTTTGTTTTAGAAAAGTCAAGATATTTTATCCAGAGCTTATGCAATGCTCTTGCTTTGGGTAACTTTCTGATTAATTTACACCAGTAGCAAGCTCTGAGGTAAAGAAGCTACTCGGATGTTCCAGCACTATCACGATCAGTAAAAATCTTTCTGTGTTAAGGGCAAGAACATAAATTGAAGCCAAAGTTTTATGAGTACTGCACTGAACCTGATGGCAGGATCCACTGATACAAAAGTTAATGGGGTATTCCGCTGAAAATTACCAAGGACCACAGTAAAGCAAAGGGAATGCTACATGTTGGAAAGGATGGAGCAAGAAACTCACAGAAGAAAACCCTCAAATGCTAACAAGAAGGATATTAGAAGTTTAGAACGAATTACAATAAATTTTCTATTAACAAGACTATACAAAAAGTAAACAACCATCTGATTTACCGAGCTTGGAATACAAACAAAAATAGAGCAGCAACCACCCCAAAATATGATATAAAATTATTTTTTAAAAAGATCACATTATATGGTGTTAAGGTTGATGATATTCAATAAAAACTTCATTAACAGTAAAACGAAAGAGGTTACTCAAGATCAAGAAAAAAATCATATCTGATACAGTAATTAAGATCACAATGCACCATATATATGACTGAAATTATGAGAGGAAGTTTATGCATTAAGTCAGGACAAAACATTTCTCCAAACCCATGAAAAAGCCAACAACTTGGGCCAGGCTCTAGGCCTGGCAATCCAGCTGAGCTCCTCTGGAGTTTTACCAGGCAGCGCGCAAAGACTACTTTGGTTTAGCTAAAAAAATGCTTCAAGGTAATGAAAAGTCTGTGTAATCAGCAAAGAAAACACTGAAGTTAATTTCATGAGGTGGTTGATAAACTAAAGAAAGGAAGAACAACATTACAAGTCAAACAAACGTAACAAATATTCTGAAATAAGAGAGAGTAATGCCTGGAGAAAAAAAAGTACAATACTAGTAATTTATCGCCAACAGCATCAATCAGATCCATTCGGCTCCTGTTATTGTACAGAAATTAAAAATCCCTACATGCAAACCTTCACAGAGAAGCCAAGTCATGAACAGTTATCCAACACTTTGTAATGTACCATACAATTTTTTCACGGTTTCATCACTTGTGTAATTCCATACAAAACAACATTTAGTGTTAGCAGCTCAAATGATAAAACAAAGCACATCTGAACAAAGAATCACCAGAACAAAGGAGTCAGGTCTAGAAAAATTAAAAGGTGATGATTCAATCTGAGGGAGATTCAACACTATAAACAAAATAATCTGTGATCTCAACATCTTGTTAGAGATAACTGAGGTATAGACTCACAGATCCCAATCTTGTGCGCAGAATTTAATCTGATAAATGATGGAATAATACGGTAAAAACCCACACATGTTAATATGGCAGCTACCAGATCTACCTTCTAACGCTTAAAAGATTACCAGAGCCAACGGGATTTCCAGAGGGTCTCCAAGACAGCAAACAAGCCTCATCAGTAAGGGATGCTCCAGGTCTGGATGAGAATGACAGGGAAACCTCCAGAGACCCAGAACTACAAAACTTTCGCTCCCGAATCACAGTTGAATGATGCACAATAGTAGAAGTCATCCACCTGTGGTCCACCGATAGTTGATTGGTTACATTTGGAGAACATCCAGTTAAATTGTGTGAACCTGTAACTTTCAACCAATACACACTTTCACATGTATAGTAAGACATTGCTTGTTCATGCAAAAAGCAGCGTCCACATAACTTAAAAAAACCTCTCCCTCTCCTACCCAACAGCTAATGACCTTCCAGTCCCGTATCAACTCTTGGGCAGTTTTTAGACTTCAAAAATTGCATTCCTAAATAGTATAACATTACAGAACATTTCTCCTTCAGAAGAAACAAACTACGCCTTACATCTCTCAACAAATACATTCAGCATTTAGTTCCTAACATTTTCGGTAGTTCACAGCTTTCTACAAATGGCACCATTTACACTTTTCCCCTACTGTCCAAGCAGCTTAAGTTCTTCACTCCCAGCATCACTGAAGGCTCTTCTACAGTCCCATCAGATTTTTTTTAAAACTCTCAGCTCCTGGCTAACTGAACACACTATCAATTCTCTACAAAACTCCAACTTCTCTTTCCAGCAATTTTTTTTCCTCCCAGTCCCAGCAACTTACAAATTCAACACCCGGGCATACTCGTATTTCTTCTAAAAGCAGCCATGATTGCCCTTGGTCAAAATTATTCTGTACTTTTCTGCAGCCCCAACAGCACTTTTCACAGTCAGGATTATTCTCCACATTGTTGTCTGCAGTCAAAGTCACTCAAAAATTCCTATGGTCCCAGCAGCACTAAAAATACATAACAGCCTCCTTACAATAATGGCTGTGAATCACAGCATTCCTCAGCTGACATAAGTAGTTAAAATAGTTTAAAAAAAAGTTAAAATAAAACTTTTTAAAAGTTCAAGTGAAAAATGAAAAAAGGTTGAAAAGGACTCCCCTACCGTCTAACAATATTAAAGTCTGCCTCAAATTTACAAACGTACTCAGCAACATCAAACGCGCCGGCTTCAAACACACGCGGCAGCTTCAAACCTGGCAGCTTCAAATGCGGCAGCTTCAAACACACGCGGCAGCTTCAAACGCGGCAGCTTCAAACACTTTTGTGGCAGCCATCTTGCACACGCTCAAAAGAGCACAACCTTAGAAACCTTAGGCAGGCACCTTATCCACTAGGCTACACAGAGGCTTTGTTACAAAAAAGAATTATTGGAATTTGCAGACGTTAAATTAGCCCGTAGAGGGAGCTCACACCGTCCCATAAATGTACAATAATTGGAACATACTCTAATTTAAAACATTTCTCTATTAAGCTTTCTGTAGAGAGGCTACAGAGGTCAAAGTAGAGCATTCCTTACTTCACACCAACCTCTGTGTGCCCATAAAATTTCATTAAAATGAGACTCCATTGACCATGTATTTTGTAGCTCCAACAAACAGAAGACGATGTGTTTGGCCACGTACTCTCCACAACAAGCACGGCTTCTCCTAATCATCATTTGCACTTGATGTTGGAACAAGAAAGTCTATGTCAGAATGCAACAAGAACAAAGACCCGTCGGTCGGAATTGTCATGGCAATGCCTTCGATCTCCCCACACGTTCCTTCTGTTCAGGCAGCGATGGTAATGCTCTTGTTATAACCTGACTAGAGCTGCTCTTGTGTCTCGCAGGTTTCCATACTACATGCAGTGCTTTCAAAGAGTATTATAATAGTGTGCTTGATATTCAAAGGTTGACGATGGCAATTGTTAGCTACTGGACATTCTTTAATGAAGCTACAAGTAAACAATGACCCAAATTCCTCAGGAAACGTGGAACATAATGACCACTCTGCAGAAGAACACGTGCAGTAAATGTGAAGGGAAAAGGAATTTTCTAATTCCATATTGCAAAAGAGACACTAGAAAGAAAGCCATACCCTTAGCTGGAAAAGTTCTGAACACGTATATTGATTTACATCATGCAAACTGAAACAGCAAAGCACACTTAGTCTGTAAAAAGGAGGTTACCTTCCCTCAGCCTGAATGCACAATAGAGCAAACCGGTGTGCAAGGAAGCAAGAAAAAATGTTAGCGAAGAGAGATTTTATTTGACTCAACATAATTTGGGACATTCTAAGCATGGCACAGATTGATCAGAATTCAATATTAAGTTGTATTTTCTGTATTTTCCATAACAAAGCCAGCAAACATTTCATTCTCATGTTGGCTTTGGAAATGCAAGTGCCTACATCTCTTAGAGATTTGGTGCCTCCCATTTTGCAACAGTAAATTGTAACGTTATTTTAATTTTCTTAGGGAAAATATGATTGTTCTGAGAGCCACATACTCAAATCACCAAGAACCAAGACGGAAAAGAATATTAGTATGACACATCAGAGTAGGAATAGCCTTTTTAGTTAAAGCTTCCTCTAGCATCCATATAAATCTTGCTAGACAGTGTTGTTTCATGAGCATTCAGCAAGATCACATGCTTTGTTTTCACCATGTGTCCCATCTACTCCAAAGTCAGAAGTTAACCTTACACTCTCTAATTAAAGCAAACCAAACTACCCATCTCCACCTCTTTTCCCCCCCAATATTATATGATATTGGCATACATGAATACATTTTAATTAATATAAATTCCAGCACCTTCAACTTTCAAATCCAAAATTGAATATCCTGTGTTACACCCTTTCACTCTCTGTAGCTGTTGCTCACCCAGTTGCCTCATAGACTCTTCAAAGCTCTGACCCAGCAACACATATTCTTCACATTTAAACAGGAGATTAATCCAGCTGAATGTAGTCAATTAAGCATGTGCTTTAGTAGTTTCCCGGAGTGGAGGAAGAGTGAACTCCATAAGTGAGAGTTGCAAAACAGAAATCTTTTTTTAAATGGAATATTCGATAAAGCTGTAACAAAAATTTGGAGATCCATATCACAACAAGGCGTATAGTGATAGAGAAAGCTCAGCAGTTAATTCTAACCAGGAAAACATGAAGTGCTTCTCACAAACATGTGTTTTTACCTACAGAGTTCAAAACTTTTGGATGCCTGCAAATCTGGGCTGAAAATCCAGAAAGAACAGGACTTTTAATGCAATCTGAAATATATTTCCTAGGTATAAAGTTAGTATTTCCTACTATTTTCAGCGTTCCTGCCTCCACTCCTCTTTGAAATCAGAAGGTGCAGAACTAAGAAAAATATGTTTTAAAAACAAACAAGGCTTTTTTTTTTTCTACTTTTGAAAAGCTCTATTTAAGGATTAGCTCCAGTTTTAGCTGTAGGTCTGGCAGAATAGCCACTACACACCTGGTTAATTCATTGTTACTGATGTAGTGCAGAGTCTCACCCACAGGTGCCAGCATACAGTTTTGGGAGCTGATCCTCTCCTCCTCACAGAACTCACACAAAGGGTTATGCATTTGATTCCTAGTAAACTCACATAAAGAACAAATCCATTTAAGGTTTGCTGGTCAATTTTTTTCCCTTCTAGATTTATGTCTATCTAAATTTGATTTCTTGCTTAGTAATACAACCTTGTTCAATTCCTCATTTGAAGTGGTTACGTAGAACTTGAGTTTAATGCACTAAATGAAAAATATTCCCACCTTTATACCTTTAAGCAGCCAAAAGAAGAAATAAAATTATGTAGAATAGAAATTAATAGCTAATAAACTTCACAGAATTCAAAAGAAACTTGAAAAGAGAGCACAGAGATAAGACTACGAGTCAGTGTCTTTTGTGTCAAAGCTCTGTTCTCCATCACTGCATCCATTACCTCCTGTGATGCAGACTGAATAGAAGAGTAATGCCTACGGGGGAAAGGGTCCAGCTATGGTTACGGCTATAGTTTAAGCAAAGAATAACGTGTCTGCATCTGCTATGCTTTTCTGAGTCCTCCCAGAAACAGTGCTTGTGTACCCACACAAGTCTCATCAACAGCCAATTGCTAACTAGAGTTAACTTTGGGAAGAGCATGGGAACAAGGCAGATGTTTGGGGTTATTTCCCCAACGTCTTCTCCCAGCCTCAAGGAATTTGCTGCTCAGGAATTTGCTGAGCCAAAGGTGATGTCTGTGCTTAACAGCTCCCACCACTCTTTCTGGTTGTTTTGTGAACTTCTGTAAAATTTTAGCATTCATCAAGTTATGTGCACATGTGAAAGGTACCCCCAGAACAAAGACTCCAGACAAAATTCAGTCATTTACTATTGCTTACAAAAGACTGACGTGCTCTGCATTTCCCTGTAAGCACCTATGACTGACTGGGACAGATTCTGAAGTGTACTTCAGAAGTACATCCAAGAAATTAATGTAATTATTTAAGGGTGTCTGATGGGCATAAAATGACAAGAACTGCTGGGAAGACGATTAGCAGAATCGTGCTTTCCTGGCCATCAATCTCCAGAGTCACGACAGGTCTCCGACCTCTGTCAGATATCACGCAGGCCTGGACAAGACAAAGTGAGCTTCCTAATAAAAGAAATTCTGAAATCATGCATAACTGTAAATTTGCCACAAAGCTTTTATTAAGTGAGCTACATTTCCTTCCTAAGCCTTGGGAGGTGAGGAGTCAGGCGGCAGCACTAGAGTTGCAGCTGCACAAAGGATCATTTGGGCTGTAGCACCTGAACATTGAGAGAGATTTCTTTTCTGGCTTTTTTTTTTTTTCCCCTCCCTAACAGGTTAAATGTGAAAACCCAGAGAAACTAAATAATGACTTATCTTGTATACACAGTATGTGCTGCTTATGTTTAGGGACCATCTGTGAATGCATTTCATGCAGCAAACATTCCTCATGTAATAACAATGATCTGAAGACTGAAATTTGTTTGGTTTTTTCCTTAAAAGTAAATTAAAGAAAAATTCCATTTCAGTTGCAGTGCTAGAAGCCTGGAGGTCAGTTTGTTCTAAGTAGGCGTCACTGATAGTGGCAAAGAGATATTTTAAGAAAGCTTATTTGTGTACAATATCCACAGGCCATCCACCTCAGCTATTTATATGAATTCTTCAGTTAGTATATAGCTGGGCTAGCAAAAATGAAAAGTTGTATTAGCATTTATCATACACTAAATATTCAATTTTTCAGAAAATAGGAACCAGCGATTTATTTTTTTTTAAATATATGTGCCATTGTAATCTTTTTTTAAAGCAAATTTTTATATACAGTCTTCATTTTTTTGATACATACATTCATCTCACTCTTAGGACACATGCAAGAATAAAATAAAAACTTTCCTGTTAAAATATCATTACAGTGTAGTAACAATATTTCTAGAATGCTCTTTAAACACCATTTTCAGCATATGATTCCATTGTCCTGACCCTGCAATCTCATCTCAGATGTTGTAGGGAATTTGTTGCATTTTTGTCTATTCATGTTTCTGCCACTTACCTGGTGCTTTGACTCTACTTTCAAACAATTTTTTCCATCTTCACTTTTATTAGGTTGTTGCAGTGGTTTTTGATAGCTTTATTTTTTTCCCCCGTTGCACTGCAAAGGCTACATTTGGGAGTGAAACGCTTTATACGGGCACCATTTTTCCATGCCACCATTCCCTGAAATCTACTTGACCAGTTTGGGGGGTTTTGTTTGTGTCTCAAGAGCTCAGTTTATAGTGGTCTGCACAAACAGAAAACAGGAACCTGCCCACACCTTCCAATTACTGACTGAGTGCTGACACCTTCTCACAGTTCCTCACCATGCCTGTAACTGTTCTCAATATTCAAAGGATTACTTGTATTTTAAATCAGTGGAAGTTTGTAGAGGCAGCAAACCTACAAGTGTAATTTCACCAGCAATTCTGTATGTGTGTCTTTTCCAGCACTACATTTTCCCTGCACTTTAATACAAGCAGATTTCTCAATGCTACAAAAGTCACTTATTTCACTGCACAGCAGTGGGCGAACAAAAAACAGGTCAAAAAAAAAAAAAAGAGGATTTGACACTGCTGCACCAAACACCTGGGTTACTACAGATCCCACCCACAAACACGTCTGCAGATAAAGCACAGTAACGTCGGACTGATTCTACCTACCCAGAATGATCACAAAGTCAAAACAAGAGGGCAGCAGCCTACAGTCTTTAGAGGAGACGTCTAGTTTCTGTATTTATAAAGTGCCTAGAGCTACAAGCCGATAAAAAATATTATTCCTTCTTATTCTAGTCACTAATCAGCCCACCTGCACACTTGCAGATCACTTTTTCCAATATAACAATACCTGTTATTGTATTTCTTGATTAAATGGATACCACAAGTCAACTTTACATGTTGTTTACAGTACTAGTAAATGTATCTGTAGATCAGTAATTGCACCTGGAGACACTGATCCTACACCAGAAAAACCTGAGCAGAAATCATACTTCACCACCAACTAATACAAGCAAACAGAAAAAAAAAATATATTATCAAAGCACCTCATTCATAATTATGCAGTTATTCTAAAACAAATAAACTAGTTATTGATAATAGAGAATTCTGCTATTTACATTAAAAATAGTGTAAATCATAGACGAAACTGAACAATGAGATGCCAGTACAGCTCATCTCCCTCGTAACAACTTTCTTCTTGGGATCCAAATAACTTGTATAAGAAAGTAGGTTAAATGTGTTCGTAACAGGATT
Organism: Nyctibius grandis; assembly: GCF_013368605.1. Lineage (NCBI taxonomy): Eukaryota > Metazoa > Chordata > Aves > Nyctibiiformes > Nyctibiidae > Nyctibius > Nyctibius grandis. The sequence goes on from NC_090658.1 coordinate 2,606,956, forward strand.
ATGTGAAAGAGGAAGGCATGTCACATCTGAGATAGTCTAATAAGAGAAAACCTTGAAATATAAATGGCTTGTGCAATAGAACAAAGATTTTCTGACAAAATTAGATTGTTGTTCTAGAACAAAAGCTGAATTACTGAAAACTAACATCAAAGAGGATTATGCAATTTGCCTGGTGATCACAGGTATGAAAGTCACAGAATACTGCGATCGCAGGAAGAAAATGTCTGTAAATAAACCAACATCTTAATAACAATCACGTTCAGCAACTCTCCTGGAACAAAGTTCAGGCTGGCAAAACTCTGGGGCCAGAATCTCCTGTCATTTATAGCTGTTTCCCTTGGTAATAGCACCGCTGAAATCAATACAATTACATCAGGGGAAAGATGAATCTGCCTTCTAGTGTTTCATAGAGTTGTAAGACAAAATTATAGGAAAGCCCTAATATAATATAATTGATGTGAATGCTATGGAGTCTGTCCCGCACACGGATCCATCAGCTTTGGTCTGCTGGCATAATGAATTGTTTTCAGAGTACAAAGCTAGCTACTGAAGGCAGGGAAGTGAGAACATAATTTAATATGAATGACAGAAACAGGGAAAAAATATCTAATGAGTTACACCAATAATATCAGGAAAATATTAGTCGTATGATGATGGGTGTAACATTAACTAGATATTTGGTCTATCCTCAATATCAGTTTTGAGCATTTGTAACCATGGAAGCTGATTCCAAAATAAGGTATTCTGTTTTCTAGTATTACATTCGATATTATGAGATCTCAAATACAACAGAATCAATAGCTTTTTTTTTTTTTTTGCCTTTCTTTTGGGGGGGCACAGGGTGAAGTGGAAATTGGGGTTTGTGGAGTTTTTTGGTTTGTTTTGTGTAAAGCAGATAATTCACATGCTTTGCTTATCTGGCAACACCTTTTTAAAAATCAAATCAGACCTTAAGGTCAGGTCTCACTGAACATCCTTATTAGAAGGGTGGGTGGTGTCCTTAAGACAATTACCACTGATCACCTCTTAATGGCACTTCAAAACTACTCCAACATTAAAGGAAAGGTCATACAAAGCCCCTGTGTGCCATCTTTCAGCGCACCAAAACTGTAATGGAATCATATATATTAACTCAGTCATATAAATCGTTCTTGTTGCTGTTTCTGAGGTGTGGAAACAAATAGATTTAATGTGTTTCAGGTTGCTGAGTGGGATCAGTTGGTTGATTGCTTCGGGGTGGGGGGGAAATCATGACTTCTTCTTGTTATATTTTCCAAAATTACATCAGGTATAGCTTATGTAAAACTGTTTCTATTATTAGGAAATATTTTTCTTTCAATACAGTTTTAAGGTTTGGAAAGACTTTTTATTATTATTTTTTGCCAAAGTAAAAATGTTGCACAAGTATTTTCCCTCTCTGCTCGAGTTCTTGCATTTAGCTATTGGAGCCTCTGAAGCAGGACAACCTGCTTTAAGTGAGGGTGTTGCATTATTACTGACCACATATAGGCTGTATTTGTGCATTCAGATTTTAGCATTTTCTAGAAAAAGTTGATCAGTTCAAAAGTAAAACAGGAATGATTTTTTCCCAGGATGCTGTATGCGATTTGGATGGATTTTAAGGTTTTGGCAAGGTTCTGTAGAGGAGAGTAAAAATGGCTGGTGCACACAAAAAGGCAGTTGGCAAATTTTTAGGGATTTCTAAGATAGTTTATTTTCTTGCTTCCTGCGTTGAATAACCAGTAATTTTTTACTTCAAACCTCCAAGTATTTCAAACAAGTAAGAAGTTAATATATTGTTTTTTAAACGAACCATGTGCCCAACTTGCATGCAGAGAGAATTGGGGGGAAAAGTGTAGTATTTATTATTAGAGGTTATCATCGTTCTCTTCTGCAGCAGCAGAGCAAGATTTAAAATCAGTGCTGATGGGGAGCAGTGACTCAGTGCCACCAAAACGATGATGATTACTACAAATTTCCACTGCCAAAGGTGTTTAGTCAAACCTCTGTACAACAGTTTGCACCAAAGGAGAGAATCGGTGCTCGTGCAAACGTAACACAAATGTGCAAAGGATTTTCTATGTAAAAAATCTGACTTAGCAACAGGTAACTGCAACACAAAATTGTCTTGGACATCTATTTTCATAGGAATAGTCCAACTAAAAGCCAGTTAAAAAGGACAATACAATGAAATTGTTGTAATGCTCTATTTCATACACAACACAGCTAATTTAAATGTATGTTCGTTGAGATAATAGATTTCCTGAATCCAAAACTAACTCCTAAAACATGTAAGAGTAGTACTTAGACTAACGTTTGAAGGAAATAAAACTTCCTGAAATATTAAATACTTAGACTAACGTTTGAAGGAAATAAAACTTCCTGAAATATTAAACCTTCCATGCGTTAAGAATATGGCAGACAGCTGAAAACATCTATGAAAAGTCTCTTTTGCCTTTTGTTTAGCCATGTCTGGCATCCCTAATGATGAATCTGTCTTAAACATATGTGTTAGAGGGAAAGATCCCTTATGAACTAAAACTAGAGGTCTCATTAGTCTTCAGTAAACGAAGAAAGGGGTGAAACACTCATGTACAGACCAGTTCTTTCAGCCTCTGGACCTCAGTCCTACCCAAAGACCTGTGCAAATGCAGGAGCTGGATCTTGCCTCTGCAAACAGCAGCATCATGAGCCACAAACAGCTGGGAATAAGTGGTTCATGTTAACAAGAAGCCCTGTATTGCCTGGTCATTTTCCTTCTCAACATGTACAAGCAATAAGGAGTTTAATAAGGAAAATGTACTGTCCTGATTAGAAAACATTGTAGACATTCAGATTTTTCCTCCACAGTTCGGTTTTATATGATAAAAATTCCAAAGTGCTATTTAAAAAATATTTTGTGTTATTTTTCATTCGTGCTATTTTTCGAAACACGAAAGGGGTGATAATTCGTCCTGTTACTGCTTTCTGAAAGCAGGATGCCAAAGACCAAATTCTGGTTTTGCAGAGCTACTGTTAGCTTTTTTGTTTTTTTCAATTGTTATCATAATAAAAAAAGATTTAGACAATATCTTTCACTGGATCACTCCTCACCCCAAATTATTTTCTTTTTAAATAATTTCTTCACATCTTTTTTTCAAACAGCAAGCTTCCATCGAGGACAAATGTTTACTGGATGCAGTGCATCATCTTTCTCCAATGCTCTCCTAAAAAATATGTGCAAAATTACTTTTCTGCCCATAATTTTGCTGTGATTTGGAGTATTCAGCCTGAAACATGAGTTCTTCCATTAGCATATTAATAATTATTGGGATTCTGTATTTTTAAATCCTAAAGCCACATAACATTAACTTAGGCAGTTAACTCCTATAAGTCTAACTTCATCAACACAGTATTGACTTTTGAGCACAGCTTTGAGTTATTGGGACATATTCAAGATAAACTTCAGCATAATCAACATACCACGCAGGATTCAGGTCCCCAACACAACACCTGGGGTCATTTTGGACCCCCTAGCAGGTCTGGTCTGCCACAAGTTGCCACTGGTAGGTCACCCATAGACCGTGTGTTGTACTGTGTGTCATTCCTGGCAGATATTTCAGGAGCCTTAAGTCGGTATGTTTAGGCACCTGAATCATTCTCACTAGTAAAGGATGAAAGATAAGGCAGAGACCCAGCCACAGAGCAGCTCATATAGTTGTCACACACAGTACTTGAAGAAGGTGTAAGAATTATACACCTTAGGTTTAAGGGTTCCTCATACACTCCAATGCACACAGAAGTGGCAGCAAATTTTGAATGCCACTTCACGTTCTGCCTACCCTGAAGCACCGAGAGACTGAGGGGTTTCTAGCAATGCCCTAAGACTGTATGAACTTCAGCTTGGCTTGCAAGTGCTCTCTGCCAGTGAAGAATGGTGTGTCAGAGGCTGTACACACAGTCAATGCAGCGACCACCTCTGCACATGACTCTGAAATGCTACATGGAAAACCAGCCTTTCAGAAGCTGGCCAACACGGGTCAGCAACGAGACAGATCTTTACGACGCTGTAAACACAAGCCATTTTGCCATCTTTGTACATTTACTGCTATTCTAGTGCTTTCCAGTGCATCCGTAGAGATGTGCAAGGGTTCAACTCGCTTTTCATTTGTGGTTTTTCCTCTGTGTCTGAAAGGCTGTCTCCAGGTTAAGCCTGGAGTTCTATCTTAACTCGCCAGAGATTGACAGCAAAGGGTGTCACATCCATGATAAGTTTCAAGTTTAAATTGAAGAACTATCCTTTACGTTAAAAGAGAGCGAGTGGCAGAGAGAAACATAATCTGAATAATCAACAACAAATGGCCAGGAAGCAAATCAGCTTAGAAACAAGACCCCTTTTTCAAAAAAACAAAAAAACAACCACATATATAATAAATGTATGTTATATATACACAATGTGATATATCCCTGAGCGTGTCACCCCTTGGGGGGGCTGGCTGCCAGGGCTCAGACAAGTGAGACACAGCATGGCTGCAGCAGCCCCTCAGACCCCCCGGCACCAGGGCTGCAAGAACAGATCCTGCCCCAGTCTCACATGCAGTAATAGATGACTGTATTTTGGGTTTAATTCATTTCCATTTGATGCATTTTACTTCTAAGAAACACCCCATACTTTTAAGAAAGGTCACTTAGCTCTGTCCAGGAAATTCTCAGTCATCAGGAAGCAGGAATAAAAGGCTTATATCTTTACATACATACACTGAGGAGGGGAGAAAATGGACTGTCTTATAGACCATCGGAAGAGACAGAAGTAGAGGTGACAGTGTAAGTATTAGAGGCAGAATGACCAGTAATGTCATTAATGTAAGGTATTCTCCAGCTAAAAATCGATTATGGAGTAATTTCTCAGGAAGATCGCTTATGAACCCAATTCAGGTAATTTTTCATGTCCTACAGGTGGAAGCTACACTAATAGACGGAAATGAGGGTTCTCCCCAATTGATGATGTGAATATTAAGGAGAATTAAAAATTCTTTCTTTGGAAGAACTGATTGAAACACCTGTGACAGGCACCTCTGCAGGTCTGGTTTAGCTTTAAACTGGAACTCACCCAAACTCTTTCGACTGCAGGGAATACTGCAACAAAAGCTTCTTTATCCATACAGTCACGCAAACCTAAACAGAACATTTTTTATTCAAAATACCCACAACTAGATCATGGCATAAGACTTAGCCCCTCTCTAAATATTTACTGTTTGCTGAGCAATGAATTCTGGCTCACTTCTCTTGCTGTCTGAATGAAGGCTGACCCTGAAATGACCAAACCAGGAGCCTAAACAGCCATGGAAATAACTTAAGGCATTTTCACCCTCCATTTAGTTTAGATGTTTCTTACTGTTAGAACTCCTATTCCTACAGGATTAATTATAAATAGTTATCTACTGATATCTACAGTAATACATTTTGCTTCTGAGCACGCACCACTGAGTTTTATAATGGGTTGTGTATACACTGCAAATGTTAAACAATATTTTCATTGATAAATGACAGGCAACTTGTATTTGCATTTCCTGTGAGATTTAATGATGCGGTGGGATAGCTGTATGGAAACTGGGAGTTAATATTAAGACTTAGTGCTAAAGCCACCCCCCAGGACAGCAGGTGCATTGCTCATTAACTTAATAGAATTTGAACCCTTTTACTCTATGCTATACTTTGGTTCTTGGGATCAAAAGTCACTTTGTTTTTCCAATACTCTACGTAGAAACCAAACTGAATAAAGTAAGTATAGCTTCAACTCCTCTTTTCTTTCTCCAAATGCTTCGGTTTTTTTCGATAGAAGCAAAAGGCTCTTCCAACTTCCCAGGCTGCCCCAGAGCCCTCCCCTGCCACCAGCCACAGAGAGGTGATGCTCTTCCACGTGCTAACCAGTAGCAATACAACTGCTCCACCCTCATGGACTTGTTTCAGACCAACGTAACACCACATCTGCACGCACACAGAGCTAATTTCCTCCTCTCCACTGACTCATGAGCCACACTGTAGTTTTGGTAGCACAAGTGAGCTGTTCACACTGATAGGGAAGTTGAAATAGATTTAGGAGAAGCAAAGGAAACCAATCCAGGGAAGTGATCCTGCCCCACATCCATGACCCAGAAACACTCTGCTCTAATGATGCTTCTAACACTTGCTTCAAGAGTGCTTAAAAGCTTTAGGAAAGCCGCTGTTACCTAGGACACATCTACTCAAGAGTTAGCTGAAACTTAAAGCCGGGGATGGCAGCAGGAACAGAACTTTTTCATTAAAGCTTCAGTTTATTATTTGCAGAAAGTCAAAAACTAGACACAGAGGAACTGGAAAAATCATTTGCATTTTATCTGCTGAACAGTTTTACTTTCAAAACCAAATTAAGGCAGTCTTCTCTATTTAATGCCAAGTCCCTTCAAGACTACTGAAAAAAAGCTTCCCATGTTTACAGGCTACAACATATTTCTAAATAATACCATATATTCCTCAGTCTCCTCATTTTTCTTAGTAACCTAGAACTTTATTTTCAAAGTTCAAGGTGAAAGAGTTAAGCAGCCACGCTTCCAATCACACAGAAGCTTCAAACTTGTTTTTGGTTTCTCCCCTCTCTTCCTGTGAGCCTTGTCCATGGCACAATCTGCTGAATTCATTTCACAGTGATATTTTAGTGTTTCTTCTCTCATAGAATTTTAATGTGTTTAATCTGACAAACTTAAATCTAAAATATGCACAGACCCATTTTTCTGAGCTGTTTTGAAATCTTAGAGCCCTTGCCTTACACACTCTCCCTGAAATCAATACAATTACACCTGAAAAATATTCTCCTCATGTAAATTAGTAGAAAATATCTCTCAAGTTGAATATTTCCAATCCTCTGTAAGTGGACATACAGTGGGAGGCAGTGTCATGGAAAATTAAGAGTTAAAACAAGCTTCCTAAAAGGAGAAATTTGTGTACATTTGATGGAGCACTAGCATTGACCAAAAATAAAAATTATTCCTGAAGAAACAGTATCTTCACATTGATGACACATAATAAAAGGAGTTTTCACATCGGCGCCAATGGGAACAAAACTGTGCAGGAGAGCACAAATGCTCACACCTAACCTAAGCCAGGACCTTCCCTGCGGCTCAGACCTGTTGCTGAATAACACGCTAGGAACATGCAGGAGCCCCTGCATGCCCATTTGGACTAAATCTTATCATAGATATAAGTACAGATTGATTTAACATTTGTTACATCAGTGTAGCATTTGTAGACATTTACGAAGAAAAACAGACTGCTTTAACAGAGGCTTACAGACAGAAATTAGAAATTACTTTTAACAACTCTCTCATCATCAAAAGCAATTTTTCTCTGATATTACTAATCCAGCACCACGTACCACGCGCTACCTCCACCCCACACAGCGTTCCCACTGCTGTCAGCAAGCTAGAAGCACTCTGTAGTGTCTGGTCATCAACTGACTTGTTTCATTATGTAGTGTGTAAATATGTTGAAATCAAAACCTTATTTAAGCTGTGAGAGTGAAACTGTGTGCAACCCCAAGTTTCATGGTTAACTGTGTGTAACTTAAGCAGTACTTTGGTGCTAGCTGGAAGCTAACATACGTTTATGCTTAGAAAATTGACAAAAAAAATAACACCTTCAAGAGCACTTGTACAGCAATTCTGCTCTCAAGTAAAATTCACACCTGTGCAATAAACCAGTGCAGCCTCAAACCCCACGTAACATGGGACTTAAATGGAATTTGATGGCATCTAAATCTTTGCAGTATCTCTATGTGGTACAAGTTTCACCACTTTCTCTTCAATCTCATTCATGTGGACTTAGCAAAAAAAAATTACTTTAGTCAAAAGATATTTTACATTTTGTTCTACTTTGGCTCTTCAATCCAGTTCATGAGAAAGTTAGCTTACATTCCCCCCCCCCGCATTTGTAACTTGTCAATCAGAAGCAATTTGTTTTTTCACAAATTATATTTCAGCACTTAAACATATTCAAATGTTGAATTTATTTATCTAGTCGAAATCCCTGTCTGGTGCTGTTACTTCAGCCATCTTAGTGTGAAGCAGATGCAGGAGTTTGAACCAACCTTTCCCCAAAAGCGGGCACCCAAGCACCTAACTTCCCTGGAGCAGATTTGGGTGGCCTGTGCTAACTGCTCAGGGGGAGGCTGTCCTAACTGTATACATGCAGGTTTTCAACAAGAAGGTTTGTCATTCAGGTTCCTTTCTCAGTATATTAACATCCCTGCTTAAAACTAATAAATATCAAAGTGAAGCTTTTAATTATGCCAAAGTAAAGATTAAACGCCACTAGAAGTGTAGTTCTGAAAAAAAAATATTACTATTATTTCTTTTTTATTAAAAGAAGTGTTGTCTTGTGGACAAGACGCTGGGCCTGAAGGAATTTAGAATCATTTCTTGTCCTGCCACAGACCTTAGCTGGGACCTCTGGCAAGCCATTGAATTGTCTTGTCCTCAATTTCCCCCTTTGAAACAGGGACAGATGCAGCTCCATCTGTACTAAGGGATGTGCAGCGATCTGGCCACCACCACTTCATGCAACACGGCGACGTAAGTCACTGCAGTGGGTGCTATGGAGGAGGTGCAACTCCTATTACACTATTCATGGAGGAGGTGTAATTCCTCCTTAGGACCCTTTCCCTTCCAGAACAGTTGCCCCATAAAATGGAGATCCACATCTGTCTTTTCTCTAAACCTTTGTCCAGCTTGCCCATTTACCATTTCAGACCAAGAGCTTTTCCTCATCATGTACCAGCAAAATGGGCCTTATCCACAGTTTGCACATACAGGCACCCCATCACATGCAGTAGCAATCAACACAACTTTGACCCGTCTCTTACCTTTACATCCACTGAAATGGCTCAATAAATGGCACCTGTCCTAGCCAGAAGGAGGTCCTGGCACGCTGCTACTCAGAACCAACTCCTGCTTACTGGCACAGAAGGTTAAATTGAGGTGGGTAGGGCCCCAGGCCTGCAGAACCCAATCTCTTTTTCTTACTAACCAGCTACTTAAGGAGACAAAAGCTCTGGTGCACACCAGCCTTGGCTCTTAAATGAGCTGCCATTTCCACAAAGGCCAGCAGTTCTGAATGACAATGTGCAAATGGGCAAAGGGTGACCTTGTGAATGCATCTCCTTCCAAACACAGAATGGCCTTAACAAAGCCTGTGTAAGAACAGGCTATGGTTTCACCTGTGTCTGTTCAGACCATGAGAATGGCTGCAGTGGGAAAATATGCAAGATAAATGGTTCTGTGTCCCAGTAAAAGACACATGCAACCACAAAGGAGGAAAGAACGAAGAGGTAACTCTGAATCTTTTATCTAGTTGAAAACTGACCTTCCTTAGCTTGAAACTGCCTGTAGGAGTCCCAGGACAGGTTGTTCTGACATTCTTTTAACATCATTTCATCAGCACAGCCAAAACTAATCACAAGAATATTACCCGATGACAGGTGCATTTATTCTGTCAATTAAATCAGATGGTTAAATCGAAATGTGCCCCAAATCTCTCTTGTTTGCATTATCCATATTGGCATTTCTTGGCTGTGGTTCATGGCTGGCTGGAAGTCATCCAGCCCCTGCAGAGTCACTTTGCAACACTGTGCCAGCAAGTTTCCATGCTCTGCAGCAGTGGTTACACTCAGACCAGAGCAGCCCTACAGGACTGACCTGGAATATTACATTGTTTCAACTAAGATTTATTTGAGTTAAAAAAAAAAAAAAAAGAAAAAAAGAAATCCTTCTCAGTGAAGGATACTGAGATCAACGCTTTTGAAATGGAAAAGGATGTATCACTGCGCACCCAACCACTAGTGACACGTAAACATTAAAACAGAGAACAGAATAGAGACTTCTAACATTACCAAACAACTACTATGTAAGAATACAAAGTAAAATCTAACCTTATTTTACGACACTTCTTTAAAATGTATTTTCTATGGGGTGGAAAAAAAAAAAAAAGAAGGTGTTGATCCCAATCCATCAGAAAGGTGAGAAAAGCAATGGACATTAAGGCATAACCACAACAGAAATCAAGAACTGAAGAACCATCTCCTATTACCTAAGACCTCTGCAAGAAGATGGTGAGTTTATATAAAATATTTACTGTAACAACAGTTGCAGTAGAACAAGCTGAGGATGTGGCCAAGGTTTTCATTTTGGTTTCGTGGCGTACATGCCAGTGTATTTCAGCTGAGATTTCTCTTCCCTGCAGTAGCGGTGGCTTTGCACTACCTAAAAATTAGACCTTTTTTCACAGTATTATGTTTGTATGTTAATAATTTGTCGAGTTCTCAACTCACCCCTTTATTAAAGAAGTCGTAGTCCCTTTTATCACCGAGGAGAAATGCACCACAGCAGGGTGCTCAGTCCCAAGGTAACATGATTTTGGCAGAATAGGTAGACACGGTTTGCAGTTTCAGCTCTCCAGGAAACACCCATCGACTCCTGATCTCTTTCCCAGCCTCCAGCCCCATCCCTTGCCACTGCATCCTTCCCAGTTTGGAAGGACCCCCTGCTGCCAGCTCTTCCATAGCAGAAGATGATGCAGAACACTGCTGAGTGCAGTCCCGTATAAAATATGGGTCAAACCTCAGAACTACAGTCAATATAAATGGAACAATAAATACATATAAGCATTGTTTTATCACACATTCTTTTAACTTCTGTTTGATAGCCTGAAGCATTTCCCCTGCACTCTGATTTTGCAAACATTCACGCACTTGTCCACAGGTAAAACTACCAGCAAGACAGGTCTCTCTAAGAGTTTCCACAGAGTCAGATAAATATCTTCTACCACTAGGTTTTTAAAACTTGTTACCTTTCTTAAACTGATAAATAACAGGCTTAGCCTGGCAACCAAGGACATCTGTACAACTCACAGGAAAGCTGATGTGAGTTCTGAATAGCACAGAACATAGTCCTATAAAACATCCATGAAAAGGACATGCATATTTTTCCTTTCACTGTATGGTATCTATCTAGGCAGAAAAGAGTAGCGAACAACATCCTAGTCAACAATTTTTCAACTCATTACGTTTCTAAACCATTCACAAGGATGTAGTTGCACATTTCCCACTGGCTCGAGAGGGGCCAGTGTGGCTCAGTCCACAAAACCACTTTGAAACTTAAGGAATGCAATTTACCTTTAATGTGAAGTTCAGTGGTTCAGTGTTAGGCTTAGGGACTACAAACCAGGAAACCAAGAATTTATTCTTTAACTGTCTTCTTTATCCAAAAGACCAATCATGTAATGCCACACTTGCATGCACATGCAGCCCCCAAACCCCAGATTTGGCTGCCTATGTCCCAGGCCATCTCTGATATGCTGCAGTTGTGTAACCTTGGATCAAACTGCTGTAAAAAGAACTGTGAGAGGAAGAGCTGTGAGAAGCCTTGCCAGGGCCTCCTCTTTTTTGCTATATTTATAGGAGCTGCATTTGTGGTCAGGAGGTCTGGATCTTGTCCTCAGTCCTCACCTCAGCCATACCACAGGTGTGCCTGTGCCTGACCACGTACCTCGATGATCTTGAACTAACTTACCTTCCTGGCTTGACCTCAGACCGGCCACTTTGCTGTGGATTTGCCTGGTGATCTGTTGTGACCTTTTCCTGTCATCAGACTGGACCTGACCTTGGCTTACTCTGGTGCTGCAGAACTGTGCCCTTTATCCATCAGACCACTGCCCCTCCCAGCCTTGCTGTCACCCCCAGCTCCTGGCTCGCCTGGAGCAGCCCACCATGCTGCTCCCTGGCACAGAATAAACACAGTATGCATTTCTGTCTCGAAAAGAAAAACCATTAAAGTGAAGTCACCTTTGTTCCAAAGGTACTGGAGTGCCACAGGGCGTCATTCACAGCAGCACATGCCTCCAAACACGATGAGGCGATGACAGCACAGGGAAGCAAGAAGCCTTATGTCAGATTAACACAAGCATAACTCTGACATCCCACTGCATTTTACTGCGGTGTTCCTAAAATAAAGTAAAAAAAGGACAATCAACCATTTCTATCAATTTCCCATTATTCACCTTTTATGAGAAACATCATAACAAGTCTCTACTTATAGTATAATATTAAATACCTGAAAATTAGTTCATGATCCATTTTCTGATTGATGCGGTTTCATATCCCAAAGCAAGTTATAAGCTAATAAATATCATAAATCTAGTTATTATTTAAAGACAGGGATTAATGAAAACTAGGTGCTGATTATTTCATCCCAAGGCCAAAGTCAATTCTTGTATCTGTCCTAAATCCAACAGGACACAAGTACAAGTTTTTGCATGGAAGCATCAATACAAGAGAGTGCTTCAGCCACCTGAAAGATAAGAATGTTTACAAATTTTTTTTTACCATAACTAAGTTGAAAGGCTATTCATGGCCTCCAATGCAGCCAGTTGGGAGTTATGTGCATGAATAATGCACTCATACAATTAATCAGCCACAGTAATTTTAAAGCATAGTCAATGGACTCAAAAAAAAAAAGTTTAAAAGTTGCCTTTTCTTCTACCTCCCAAAAGTGTAGAGAAAATATTAATGGATCATTCAAATCTTAAAACCAGTTCCACTGGTCAGATACATCCTTGCTTTCCATATCTCTATATATTTCAGAGAGTTATCCCAATACAAGAGAATATTCAAGTCCCTCCCAACAACTGATGGGTAAACTCCATTTATTTTAATGTCACACTAACATTATAAAACACAATTGGGAAACTGTAGAGTTTTTTAAGCTAAAATATTAAATTTTGCTGCTGAGACACCTTAACAAAGAGTTGGTGTAGAAGTGCTATTCTCATGCAAGGCCATGCAGAAGAGACAGTAAAAATATATAAGAATAACCAGAGAACAAGTAAAGCACAAGTCAAAGCATAATTACCCTTTGCCTTCATTACATAAAACCACAGCTTTCCTGAGACACCCACTAATGTCTATGATTTTAAAAATCGTATAATACACATTACACATTTATTCCTCTGTCTAACATAAATTATATATCTGTTAAATTGCACATTGTGTTTAAAAAAATACAAAACCCCACATATACCATGTTTTTATTTTCTCCTGCATTTCACATCCTTCTGATCTACCAATAAAGCTAATGCCCATTTAGGGGAATACGTTGTGGGACGACAGGACAGCAATATTAAGATAGGCGACCATATGTTTCCTCCTTTTGCCACACTGTTTGTGACTGGCCCTGACTCTTGGTGGATTAGATCCCTCATCAGTTTGCCTGGTGTTGATGGAATGCTTTTTACAGGTGTTTTGTTGATATAATGCAAGACAGATTTCAAAAAGCTGAGCTCTCTAGTGCATAAAGCAGCATTAGCTCCTTGCTTTCCCTTATGACACAACCCACAGGTCAGCCCTAGGCTCTTACTTTGCAAAATTATCTTAAATATCATTGGAGTGAATGCCAGCACCCTGAATACCTAAGAGAAGGACGAGCATGTTCAGATCTACATGATTTTGATCATATTTGGGGTTTTTTTTAGGTAATTGGTGAAAGCCAGGTGACAATAGACTGATATTATCACATACAGCAACGATTTTTTTGCAACAAGCTTCCCCACCTTGCACGCTGAGGACTACCCACCTACAGCACACCAAGTAATGAATCTTTAAGTACAGTGAGAGTCAAAGCCTCATTTAAAGCTACCGTTCCATTTTCATTCCATTTTTGTCCAGCTTGAAAAGCAGCAATGAGGCAAAAAATTTATGTAAAGCAAAGAAGTGTATCAGCTAAAAATCGACACTACCTCAACCCACCATCAGAAACGATGTCATCCTGGGGAGATTTTGTGAGTTTTCATGGTTCTGAAGGCCCTCACCTCTCTGTGCTCATTCTCTATAGAGATTAAAGTGTAGGTACACCGTGTCTTGAAGAAGAAATCAACAAGAAGGCGAAAATAAAAACACAACAAGTGGAGAAACGTTAAGTTTATATTTTTATGTTAATGTGCTGGTAAGAAAAGGGCCTCATTTGGGAAGTCGTTAAAAAAAAAAAGCGTTAGCAGATCTCCAAGTTAGAGTGTAGAAGCTTTCTCTGCAGATGGAGGATTTAAAAGAAGTAAAATGATAACCACATAGTCAAGAGACTAGAAAAGAGACCTTGATGTTTGATAGTTGTAATAACCTGCAGAGTGCTCTAATGGCTCAGGGATCAGGTGCAGAACTACAGCAATAACAAGAGCTGAATAATTATCTCAGCCATATCTGTATAACCACAGTCCCAGAGTATGAACTATATAAGGAGGCTTCTGCCGCCTCTCCAAGATTTCCTGAAATGTTAAATCACTGAATTGGGAGCACTTCCAGCATTAGTACTGCCCAGTTAGAAAGAAATAAAGCCCAGAATCCTCTAGTGGCAGTTCTAATGTCTTTGTTAATTATGAATTATGGGTAAACATGCAGACTCACAGAGGTCACGGCTGTCAGCAACAATACTTTTCAAGAAGGATTTTTATGAGGGTCTTTTTCATTTTGCCATAATGTCCTTTATATATACATAAACCGCACCAAGAATACAAAAAATACTGTTTGTTTTTAGGGAAGATGTAATTATTTTTCACTTGTTTTCTACCCTCTGTACAGTCACGTATCTGCTGCCAGTACGACCCAGTTCATAACTATAAGCTCCTCTGTGAATAACAACAGCTGTACAGTTCCAAGGCCCTGGCAGAAAGAGTCACTGGGGCTGGGGTTAGGTTAATGATCAGACACTCTGTTAACAAGAAAGTAGTGGTTTTCCCAGCAAACGGCCAGTCAGGATCCCATCAGCCGTAGTCACCTTTCACACACAATAGAGCAACAAAAGCTGCATACAGTATGCTTGATTAACCTCACTTAAATGGCAACGCTGATCTCAAATCTGTCCCAGGAGTGTATATAAACAGGATTAAAATTATATTACGTGTGGATCCTACCCAACAAAAGCAACTGGCACAAAATCATTTTAATTAGGTGGTAGCGGCTGTAACTCATTCAACTTTGGCATTAAGTCTTCTCTGTCCCGTCAAAGAACTTTTGGGACTCACTAAATTGTGGAAGGAATAAAGGAGATTTAGAGATAACATTGCACAACATTTTGCCATAATTGTTGGCTAATTTGTAAGAAGGCTACCTGGAACTCTGAGGACAACATTAGAAATAGCCGTGTGAAATTCTGCATGAAGGGTATAATCTTACAGTAATCAACGACAGGCAACAGACTTGTGACAAATTATATCTGCAATGGAGGTTTTACATAAGTAAAATTCAAAAGGTTCTTGTCCAGTTTCTAAGAAACCTATTAGTGCGAGCTGAGTTGCTTGAAATCTCTCCATGAGTTGAGAAAACATGAGACCTCCAACAACATATGGTTTCAGCCCAATTCCGAGCCCAAGAAAATAACATTGCACAAGACATGTTTTCAGGACTGCAGTCTGTAATGAAATGCAGGAGGAGAACTTTCTTCTGGCTCTAGATACATTTTCCCCATTTTGTGGGCAGAGTGTCATAATAAAGAACCATCAAGCGTATGATAGTTCGTCTAGGTCAAAATAAGCTGAGCTCTTATAAACCCTTGTGAGTACGTGAACAGTACCTATGGTCTGCTATGGTTTGCACTTATCTGTACTCACTCTTGTGTTCCAAGGAAGCCAAATCTCAAATGCAACCTTCCACAACACTCCTTTTTTTTCCCCCAAATAATGACAAATATTGTAGAAAAACAAAACAAAAAATTAATTAATTATTTTAGCAACTTGAACATTTGTCACAGCACAGTTGATGGCCAATGAAGTTTAATCCTCTAGATTGTGACAATCATGAATGGGTGAAAAGTTCTCAACTCTGTGCCATATCAGCAAATATAGGTTAGATATTTCATGTGGTTGATTGATACCGACTCTCATCATGTGACACAAATCTAACCTTGTCCCATACAACCAGCATTAGGAAATTCAGGTCAGAATTGTTCTGCCTTTTTTATCAGAGGTAAACCTTTTTTTCCACAAAAATTTGTTAGCATCAGCCTCTCTAAGTTGAAGAAAATCTGGCAAAGAAAAGGAGGGGATAACTACAAAGCCTCTGCACTGTCTTGGAAGCAACACCTGCAGGAAAAAAAAAATCAGAGAGGGTGGAATCCTTATCCCTTTCCTTGGCACAGATGATAAAACCATGTAATCTGCCATATATTGCATAGGGGGCACATTGGCAACATGGGAATGTCATAAGAAGAAAACCTATTTTTCATACCAAAATATCAGTCGCAGGTAAGAAGACTGACCATTATGTTACATAATAAAGATAAGTCATGTGTACTTGAATAGTTAACAGATGGACTAATTAGAGGCTGAATTATTTGTGGTATAACTGATCGCTGGTGAAATCAAGGTTACTGAGGGAAATGGACTTGACTTTGGAAAAAACAGAGGGTATTTGCAGGGCTAAAGCAAACTGCTTCTCAAAAGAAAGGGTTAACAAGCAATGAGAGAACAGAAGTGCATCTAATTAAAAGGCATACCAAGGCATGCAGAGAGAATACAAGGGTAAGCAAATGGCAGAGACCACATTTGTGTGCAACACATGAAGAGGCAAGTGTGGAATGCTATATAGATAACCAGTACGAAGGGCAACTTGCCAGGCAGGTAAAATAAGCTTCCATCTTGAAAAGATGTGTTGTTTGGGCAAAAATGGTACAAATAAATATATACAGGCATGTACAGAGAAAAACAAAAATGTGAAAAGGAGAGAAGCTACCTGTTTGGAAGCAGCTACGAAGAGGAATATTGTACAATGACTTGGTTTGAGAAAGAAAAAATATATGGATAAAAGTGAATTTTAACAGAGAGAAGTTCAACATCATCTCATGTAAAATAGTTTATTATCTTGATGATAACCTTTGTAAACATCTCCTCCCCCAAATTGCCAGTATAAAAAAAGCCCATGGGAAAGGTAACATTGCTACACAGGTAGGTATCATTGTTTAACTCAAATAATGCATAACGCACCAGTGAGCTGAGAATTATCCTTCTACACTAGCATCTACTATTACATGTTTGTGGAGCCCTCACATAGCTGAAACCATCACTGCCTGGGCTCACTTAGCACCGACAATGTTAAGAATGAAAAGGAAATACTTATAACTGTTATACTCACAAACCATTTTGTAGCTGAAGCTCATCAACAGACTGTAGAATCCACGCTGGAAACTTAAGAAAACACTATTGTGTACAGCATTGCCCAGGCTTCAAAAATTATCATGAAATTGCAAGGTATTAATCAAAAGAGATCTAAACTAGGAAGGACCTTCTTTTAGGGGGGACACATTTGAGAGCACTTGCAAGTAGTAGAAACAAAGCTAAAAGAAGAGGAGTGTAAAATCAGCCAGGTATTATCTATTTCTATAACAAAATTTGACAGGCCCAGATGAGAAGCACAAAGTAACTCAACCTCACAGAAAGCTCGAGAGAGTAATTCCAGATGACTGGGCGACAAGAAAAAAAAGCTGAAGCACCTCCAAGAATACATATATAGAGATATATATATACACACTCACGTGTGCGTATTGAGACGATGAAGATGAAAATGCTACATATAAAGAATTCCTGCACAAAGACGACCATGCCATAATAGTCCACAGCAGGAGGGCAGAAACCTGAGGCATAATCCACAGTGCCCGTTTGGGCATTGAGAAAGGCAAGAAAACAGCTTAAGGTATTTTATTTTAGTCAGACTGAATAATACCACAGGAGGTCACGGGCTAAATCCAAACTCTAGTGTAAAGTAAATGGCTGAACTACAGTGAAGACTTCTCTTTAGGTATGAAATGCACCAGTCTAAATATGACAACAAACACACACGCTCTGGAATCACATCACATTCCTCTGGTTTTGGATCTAAGATTGGTGCATTTTTATTTGAGTTCAATGAAAAAGGTCACCCCTGGATAATGGATTCCTTTCAATAGAGTTTGGTCTAACACACCACTGACATTGATGGTGTCTTTTCACTGATCAAAATGGGCTTTCAAACAGCGTCTTCTGCATTTCTAACTGAGTTGCCGGATGATGCTGTAGCAGCAACGTAATAACACTTTATAAATCATATTTGTTTAGAATGGGATTCCTGATGGGTTAGTATCTCCTAAATAGGCCACAATTGCTCTCATTTCTAGGTTGCACACAACATCTAATCCTCCAGCAACATGTTATTTAGGGGCACGGCTCAGAGACTTCTCTGAGGCCCTGGACATAAAAAAATCCCCCACCATTGTGCTGGAGTTCGGTAAGTTTGTTGACCCATAAAAACCAAGTGGAATGAAGTAGCTGTAAAAAGTTATACAAGTACTTACAAAAAAGTAATTATAAGCAGATTCTAAACAAAGCAGCAAACCATTACCTTACACGTACCCTTTCTTACCCCGTACCCAGCAAAGACAAGGCTTTGTAAGGAACATGTTGGATACATCGTTTTGCCCAGGGCAAAATAAATGCAGGAGGCTGTCCAGTCTTGTCAGTTGATCCCGTTTCTTGGCAGAGACCCTGATCTCAGATATGGCCCCAGAGCTGCTGCTCTGTCTCATGTAACCAACCATGCAAATAGTTAATTTTTTCAAGCTGACAACCAAACTTCAAAAAAACCTCACAACAATACTAGTGGCTTGGATCAACCCAAGGATAGTCCTTACAGCAAAACAAAATTACCATTTCACACTCTAAGAAGGAAATTAGATTTGTTACAAAATGAAAACACTTTGTTGCAAAACGTAGAAATGAAACATCTCTAGGGTGGGTAAAAAAAAATCCATTGAATCTGAACTGAATTCACAAATAATTTTGGCTCCTCAGCTTCACACAATAAGCCTCTTGGCTGATTACTGCAATTCTTAATTAGGAATGAAGCCGCACTCACTGAACGAGGGCAAGCATATATATCACAGATGTTAACACCCTGAGGAACACACAGTGAGCACTCTTCTTTCTGTACTGGCTTCCCCCCCCGCTAAACTTAGCATATATGAAAGTCTTTATCCTGGGAGAGGCCAACCGTAGGCCATGAGACTGGCCTTCACCAGCGGAGGCAATGCCTAGCCTGCGAGGAGAGGTGCCACAGCTCTGCTCCCAAAACTGCCCGGATTGCAGACTGGCTGCAGCATACCGCAGCTGTCTCTCCTTCCACACACCTGCATTTCCTTCTCGAGAAAACTGAACTATGAAGAAAATGGGGTCTCACCCAGCATATAGTTAGGATGCAGCACAAAAGAATGTTTCCCTCTAAGATTGTTTACTTTTCTGGAGAAAAGTGAGTATGAGGGATGAGGAGAAAAGCAAATATCACAGCAGCAGGTCCTCAACTGTAGGACTCACTCTGACAAGGAGAAGAATGAACAGGGAGTAACTACTTTAAAAACTAGATGCCAAGACATCTTCTAGATCTAGCTTTTCTTTACAAAGTAGTTCAGATGCATACACATGTACACATGCTCAAGTCAGATATTCACATTCCCAGGGAAACAAACACGCAGAAAAGGTTTGATGAATAGGAAGCAGGATGAAAAGGAAGACATGGATGGAGAGGAAGAAAAATGCTACTGCCATTTTGAACACTTGGAAATCAGGCCCAGAATAAGATCAGCATAGTTAGACTCTGACCCTTTAAAGCACTCCAAAATGATCAGGATTCCTCAAATGCTTAAAGTTAATCATATGCTGAATCGAGCTTTCAGACTGCAAGCTGATCTGTCCCAGGAAGCTACCACAGTGATGGCCCAGTTCCCTCGAGCTGGACCACATTTGCACCACGGCAGCACAAGTGCAAGCTGGCAAGCTGATAGGAGACTCTGCAGTGCCGCAGTCACAAGCTACCTGCCAGCACCTGACGATGCTGTGCGAGACAGAAGGCAGCCGCAAACAATGCCAGCTCTCACCGGGAAAGCACCAGTTCAGTCTGACATTCTCATACTCTCTTCCTGCTCCCATTTCTTCCCCATTTCTCATTTTTGCTTTATCCTTTTTTTTTGTTTTTGTTGCCTGAATGTACTTCTAGAGTCCCTTGCCATGGCAACACCTGCAGGTGAAGGCAGAGCTCATCATCCACAAGCTTTGCCAGTGCTGAAGAGGTAACTAATCACTCCACAAGTAGAGAAGT
Organism: Nyctibius grandis; assembly: GCF_013368605.1. Taxonomy (NCBI): domain Eukaryota; kingdom Metazoa; phylum Chordata; class Aves; order Nyctibiiformes; family Nyctibiidae; genus Nyctibius; species Nyctibius grandis. The sequence goes on from NC_090658.1 coordinate 2,627,129, forward strand.
GCTATCTCCAAGATACCCATGAACAATTTGCAAACGTGGGTGTCCCTGAAGCACCCGCTTCTCACAGGTGTTTCAGCTTGCTTCTGCGAACGTCAGTAAAAGCACTTTTTCCCTTGTTTGCATCTCATCATGTACCTTGCCTGTGCTACTTCACACAGAGCTGTAAACTCAGAGCTTAACGGCGCTAAGGAGACGAGTCTCTTCTGCATCGATTAATATGTGACAGGCATTAACAATAGGGAAGGGGCTTCAGTGCTCCCAAAGCCTGAGAGTTTGCATCAACCCCCTCAGGGAGAGCTCAGCCACTGTGACTCTGGATGAGAGAGTGACCACATCTCTGCTTAAAACAGCCTTCGGGTCTAAATTCCATCT